>NC_092721.1:123195946-124483472 GCF_047496885.1 Scyliorhinus torazame
TCGTCCTCATTCTCGGCTGCCTTTGCCTTCACGACCCGAAGCTCCCGCTCCTGGGTCTTTTGTTCCTCCTTTAGCCCTTCGATCGCCTGTAGTATCGGGGCCAACAGCTCTTTCTTCATTTCCTTTTTGATCTCTTCCACACAGCATTTCAAGAACTCTTGTTGTTCAGGGCCCCATGTTAAACTGCCACCTTCCGACGCCATCTTGGTTTTTGCTTGCCTTCCTTGCCGCTGTTCTAAAGGATCCACTGCAATCTGGCCACTTTCTCCTCCTTTTTCCATCCGTATCCAGGGGGGATTCCCTTCTGGTTTACCGCACAGTGTTTTTAGCCGTCAAAATTGCCGTTGGGGCTCCTATCAAGAGCCCAAAAGTCCGTTTCACAGGGAGCTGCCGAAACGTGCGACTCAGCTGGTCATCGCCGCACCCGGAAGTCGCCATTATCATCCATATGTTTATCCAATAAACTTTTAAATGCCCTTTTCTGTAGCAGTGGTCGATTGTTGGCACCCCTGGTGGGACAGGAGATGTGTTGGTGGAATTGCTCCCCAGAGAGCAATGGAGATAGGGTCATTGAATATTTTTAAGACTGAGTTAGATAGATTCGTTATTGACAAAGGAGACAAAGGGTATAGGGTGTGGACAGGGAAATTCAGTTGAAGCCACAGCCAGGTCAGCCATGATCTTACCAATTGGTGGAGCAGGCTTGAGGGGCCAAATGGCCTACTGGTAATTCATATGTTTGTATAGTTATGGACTAAATGGAGGTATTCTGCAAAATAATCTCGCAATCTGTGTTTGTAACCCCATGAACACAGAATACTAAATTATAAGTTCAAGTAAATTATCGATTCACCAGAAAGGAGCATGTGGAATCCTGGACCTGGTGAGAAGGGTGGAAGGAGGTAAAGGACAGAAGTTTAATTTCTTGCGCTTGGAAGGAAAGCTGCTCTGGAAAGTGAGTGGGAACTGCGCAGAGGACTAGCGTGTCATAGAAGAAATAAACCCGACTGAATGCTGAATTGGTAGGGGAGAGGATGATGTATCTGGTGATGAATTGAAAGAAGATGATCATAAGGTCATAAAAAATAGGAACAGGAGTCAATCATTCTTATTATCTTATAATAATCTTTATTGTCACAAGTAGGCTTACATTAACACTGCAATAAAGTTACTGTGAAATGCCCCTAGTCGTCACATTCCGGCGCCTATTCGGGTACACTGAGGGAGAATTCAGAGTGTCCAAATTACCTAACAATACATCTTTCGGGAATTGTGGGAGGAAACTGGAGCACCCGGAGGAAACCCACGCAGACACGGGGAGAACTTGCAGACTCCACACAGACAGTGACCCAAGCTGGAAATCGAACCTGAGACCCTGGATTCGGCCCCTCAAGCCCGCCATTCAATAAAATCATGGCTCCTCCGATTGTGGCCTTAACTCCAATTTCTTGCCTTCCCACAATAATCCATGACTCCCTTGTGGATGAAAAAGAAATCTGCCCAACTCAGTTGAATGTTGTAGCTGCTAGGGTGTAAGATGAGGACATGGTGAACCCTATTGTGATTTTGGGATAGAGGGAATAGTGTGAGGAAATGAAATAATAATAATCTTTATTAGTGTCACAAGCAGTCTTACATTAATACTGCAATGAAGTTACTGTGTAAATCTGCTAGTTGCCACACTCCGGCGCCTGTTCGGGTACACTGTGGAAGAATTCAGAATGTCCAATTTACCTAGCAAGCACGTCTTTCGGTACTTGTGCGAGGAAACTGGAGCACCCGGAGGAAACCCACGCAGGCACGGCCCAAGCCGGTAATCAAGCCCAGGTCCCTGGCGCTGTGAATCAACAGTGCCAATAACTGTGCTACCGTGCCGCCCAATGGGCAAGGACGAGGACCCAGTCAACCATGATGAAAGTAAATCCTCAGCTGAGGAAAAAGGAAACAGCTCTGAAAAAAGTTCATCAACCTGAAATGTTAACTGTTTCTTTCTCTGCAGTGTTGCGCGCTCATAGGAAATAGGAGCAGGAGTAGGCCGTTTGGTACGTTACACCTGCTCCATCATTCAAACATATGATCATCTCCCTCTAGGCCATTTTGTCCCACTATCCCCATTATCCTTGAAGTCATTATAATGAATAATCAGATTATAATGAGTACTTCAATATTTTCAGTTTTTACTTGAGATTTCCAGCATCCACGGTAAGTGGCTTGTATATTTTTCTTCTCAAGGTTCTGGAGTTGGACCTGGGGCACAGATGATCCATGGATGGGAAAGCAGGCAGGCAGCAGCTAAATGAACTATTTCTATGAAGAATTAAATCAAAATACAGTGGATGCTGGAAATCTGAAATAAAAACAGAAAATGCTAGATAAACTCAGCAGGTCTGGCAGCATCTGTAGGGAGAAACAGAGTTAACATTTCAGATCCAAATTATCTTCGACAGAGTTTTGTAGGATTGTTTGAACCCAAAACATTGGGTGGGATTTTCCACACCGCTCCCATGCCATATTTGGCAGAGGCGGCCCTCCATTGATTAGTGGTGGGATCTTTTGATTCTGTCGCTGTCAATTGGGTTTCCCCTTCTATGCACCCCTGAGGCAGGGGTTTGCTGTCAGCGGGGCTGGAAGATCCCACCAGTGAGAATGGCCAGCCCATTCTCTCTTCACAGTAAGAAGTCTTACATCACCAGGTTAAAGTCCAACAGGTTTGTTTTGAATCACTAGCTTTCGGAGCACTGCTCCTTCCTCGGGTGAATGAAGAGGTAGGTTCCAGCAACATATATGTAGACAAAGATGCAAGACGATACTTTGGATGCGAGCATTTGCAGGTAATTAAGTCTTTACAGATACAGAGAGAGGATCTCACTTCACAGATGCTGCCAGACCTGCTGAGTTTATCCAGCATTTCATATTCCTATAAAGAGTTCTGAAGAAAGCTCATTGACCTATTGCCCTCATCCCAAGTCCTGCCTGACCTGCTGAGTCTGCCCAGCATAGTCTGCTTTTATTTCAGCTTTTCAACATCTGAGGAATTTTACGTTTGGTTTATTCCTGTGTTCCTCACGCGTAGAAACAGTGACATCCTCAATCTCTTCACGTCGGAGGAAAATGGATTCCAACTCTTGATTTGCCAAATTTTGACACTATTAAAAATAAACACAGCACTACAAATGATGTTACAAAGTCTGCTGGCAATGTTATTACCATCGTGCTCATTATCCCACGACAGGGTTATGAACCTCGCCGGACGCGCATGCGAGTTCATCTCTCGCCGCTGCGTAATACGCATGCGCATCGGCTCCAGCAACGCCGCCCGTTGCCAAGGCTGTTAGTTATTCAATGCGCATGCTCCCGCTCTTTCGGTAAACTGAAACAGTAACGACCAATTTTCTAAAACAAAACGCACACACACTCTGGGTATATGGTTAGATATGATTATTTATATAGTCGTGGTGTACTGCAATTTATTTTTTCACACAGCAAGTTTGGGAGTTGAAAGGTTACTTGTTCCGCATGCGCACTGATGTTCTCCACTGAGTGCAGAAATGGCGGCTTGCAGTGGGAGACTCGTTGGGTTTTTGCGGAGCTGTTGCGGTTGCGCGATGGCGATGAATGCTCCTACTTATGGCAGGATGTCTACAGTGAGTGTTGAGTTTTAGTCCGTAGCTCGCAATCAGACATTGTTCGTTCTCACGGAAAGGAAACGGTTCAAAGTGGAGCTTGATCCCTTCATTCCCATCTGGTTATTCACCAGCTCCAGTAACCTCTAATGCTTTCACAACCCTGCCTCTGTTGCAGTTCTTTCACCTCTAAATTGGGAGTTCGCGGGTGCAGATCTCAATCCAGCGATTTGAGCACAAGTACTGAGGGAATGCTGCACTGTAGAATGTGCGATCTTCCAGGGTGAGATGTCAAATCAAGGCCCCACCTGTCTTTGTTGTAAAAGAGAATACCAGGGAAATTTTCTGAAGAAGTCACATGGATTTGAAACGTTTATGGAGTCATAGATGTTTACAGCATGGAAACAGGACCTTTGGCCCAACTTGTCCCTGCTGCCCAGTTTTTACCACTAAGCTAGTCCCAATTGCCTGCATTTGACCCATATCCCTCTAGACCCATCTTGCCATATAACTGAATGCTTTTTAAAAGACGTATGTGCTTCCACTACTGCCTCTGGCAGCTCCTTCCAGACACCACCACCCTCTGAGAAAGAAGTGCCCCTCTGGACCCTTTTGTATCTCTCCCCTCTCACCTTAAACCTATGCCCTCTAATTTTATACTCCTCTACCTTTTGTAAAAGATGTTGACTATCTACCTTATCAATGCCCCTCATTATTACTTTATTTCTTCCCCCACAGATGCTTCCAGACCTCCTGGGTTCTTCCAGTACACTGTTTTTATTTCAAATTGTCCTGGTGTCCTCATCAACGTTGTTAAACTAACTAAAAGGTCATAGTGTAGGAGTAATACATTGGCATGGATAGAAGATTGGCTAGCTAACAGGAAATGGAGTTGGCACCAATGGGTCTCTGTTGTAACGAGTGTGTGCCACAGGGATCAGTGCTGGGGCCTCAATGTTTTACAATTTATATAAATAATTTTGATGAAGGGACTGAAGGTATGGTTATTAAATTTGCTTATGACATATATAGGCTGTAAAGTAAATTGTGAAGAGGATGAAGGGGGCTTCAAAAGGACATTGGTTAAGTGAATGGGCAAAGATTTAGCAAATGGAGTATAATGTGGGCAAATGTGAAATTTTCCATTTTGGCAGGAAGAGTAAAAAACCTGATCTAAATGATGAGAGATTGCAGAGGCCTGAGACTTGTGGATCTGGGTGACCTAGTGCATGAATCACTAAAGGCTACCATACAGGTGTGATGAATGTAAGAAATTGTTATATATTACATTTGATATTAGTAGCAGTAATGTTATTTAAAAACCCTGGTTTGAGATACATGTCGGCAGTATGTCAGCTAAAGCTGTGATTAAGGGGTCGTAAAAGTGGGATGATCATTCATTTTAATGGATAATGGAAAATTTGTTTCGATTTTGAAGGATCCCTGGGGTGTAGGTAATTTACATAGGATGCTGTTTAGGCCTGGATTAACAGGTCATGAGACATTTCAGTGGGAGGAGATTGAAGAATCCTTTATGGTGTAATTAAGGGGCAGAGCTAGGTGTGGCTGTAAATTTAGTTTGCCACAGGCATTTTAATCTGACAGGATAGGTCCTCAACTGGCTCCTAAATTAAAGTTTGTTTTAACATAAAAGATACCTATTGGTCATTGTTATCACATCTGTGGCAAAGTATCCTTTCTTCACAGTTTTACAAATTGTTTGGTTCTCGTCTGGGATCCTAACACAGGTACAGCAAGTAATTAGGAAAGCTAATGCAATGCTATCATTTATTGTGAGGGGAATTGATTACAAAAGTAGGGAGATTATACTTCAGTCATGCAGGGCACTGACATCTGGAGTATTGTGTGCAGTAAGATATAAACTCATTCGAAGCAGTTCAGAGAAGGTTTACTAGACTAATACCAGGAATGGGCAGGTTGCCTTATGAAGAAAGATTGGACAGCTTAAGCTTTTATCCATTGGAATTTAGAAGAGTTAAGAAGTGACTTGATCAAAGATCCTGAGGGAGTCGCAACATAGTAGACATGGAGAGGAGGTTTCCTCTTATGAGGGAATCTAGAACTAGAGAGTCATTGTTTAAAAATAATTCTCATTTCAGACAGATGACTCAATCAAAAGGCAGTTGAAGCAGAGTCTTTGAATATTTTTAAGGCACAGCTAGATAGACTATTGATGAACAATAGGGTGTTATCAGCGGTAGGAATGTGGTATTGAGGTTACAGTCAAGTCAGCCATGATCTCCGTGAATGGTGGAGCAAGCTCAGGGCTCAGTGTCCTGCTCCTAATACATATATTTGTTAACTTAATGGTAATTTAATTGTTATTTGTGGGGTCCTATGTACAAATTGGCTGTTGTTTCGCTACACTACACATTTAAAAAAAAGTATATACTTCATTGGTTGCGAAATAGTTTAGAATACCTTAAAATACCAAAAAGGGGTTATAAATTTAGGTGCCTCCACTCTTTTCAGTGCCAAACCAGCCGTTGCAACTTCAGCACCTCTGCACTTCACCCTGTATTCCCCAAGGATCGATTTTATCGGATTTGAATGCTATATCGTAGTGATATCAGCAAATGGGGATCTTCCATCTGTGTAAACAGACCTTATTCTTTCTCTTAGCTCCGATTTCTGTTTCCCCTCTCATTAATATTTGTGTACAATATCTTTGCGCAGGCTCCTTACTGGTAACAATGTCTTCCTTCTGCTCTCCTATAATGAAGGGATATGAGTGGTCTTGGCAAGGCAATACTTATTGGGGGCTGGTTTCGCTCAGTTGGCTATACAGCTGGTTTGTGATACAGAGCAAGGCCAACATCATGTATCGGCTGAGGTTATTCATGAAGGTCCCGCCTTCTCAACTTTGTCCCTTGGCTGAGGTGTAGTGATCCTCCGGTTAAACCACCACCAGTCAGCTCTCCCCTCAAAGGGGGAATGGACCTATGATCATCTAGGACAATGGCGATTTTACCTTTATTTATTGCCGTCCTTAGTTGGTGCCCTGCCAGATAGTAGGACTAAAATTGAGATCTGAATGGAATTCAACATAGAACAGAACAGGCCCTTCAGCCCTCGATGTTGTGCCGAGCGTTGTCCGAAACCAAGATCAAGCTATCCCACTCCCTGTCATTCTGGTGTGCTCCATGTGCCTATCCAATAACCGCATGAAAGTTCCTAAAGTGTCTGACTCCACTATCGCAGCAGGCAGTCCATTCCACACCCTAACCACTCTGAGTAAAGAACCTACCTCGGACATCCCTCATATCTCCCACCCTGAACCTTATAGTTATGCCCCCTTGTAACAGCTACATCCACCCAAGGAAATAGTCTCTGAACGTCCACTCTATCTATCCCCCTCATCATCTTATAAACCTCTTTTAAGTCACCTCTCAACCTCCTCCGTTCCAAAGAGAAAAGCCCTAGCTCCCTCAACCTTTCCTCATAAGACCTATCCTGCAAACCAGGCAGCATCTTGGTAAATCTCCTTTGCACCCTTTCCAATGCTTCCACATCCTTCCTATCGTGAGGTGACCAGAACTGCGCACAATACTCCAAATGTGGTCTCACCAGGTCATGTGCAGTTGCAGCATAACCCCGCGGCTCTTAAACTCAAACCCCCTGTTAATAAACGCTAACATACTATAGGCCTTCTTCACGGCTCCATCCACTTGAGTGGCAACCTTCAGAGATCTGTGGACATGAACCCCAAGATCTCTCTGTTCCTCCACATTCCTCAGAACTCTGCCGTTGACCCTGTAATCCGCATTCAAATTTTTTCTACCAAAATGAATCACCTCGCACTTATCAGGGTTAAACTCCATCTGCCATTTTTCGGCCCAGCTCTGCATCCTATCAATGTCTCTTTGCAGCCTACAACAGCCCTCCACCTCATCCACTACTCCACCAATCTTGGTGTCATCAGCAAATTTACTGACCCACCCTTCAGCCCCCTCCTCCAAATCATTGATAAAAATCACAAAAAGCAGAGGACCCAGCACTGATCCCTGTGGTACACCGCTGGTAACTGGTCTCCAGTCTGAAAATTTTCCATCCACCACCACCCTCTGTCTTCTATGTGATAGCCAGTTACTTATCCAATTGATGAAAATTCCCTCTATCCCACACCTCCTTACTTTCTTCATAAGCCGACCATGGGAAACCTTATCAAATGCCTTGCTAAAATCCATGTATATGACATCAACTGCTCTACCTTCATCTACACACTTAGTTACCTCCTCAAAGAATTCAATCAAATTTGTGAGGCAAGACTTACCCTTCACAAATCCGTGTTGACTATCCCGGATTAAGCTCATCTTTCCAAATGGTCATAAATCCTATCCTTCAGGACCTTTTCCATTAACTTACCGACCACCGAAGTAAGACTAACCGGCCTATAATTACCAGGGTCATTCCTATTCCCTTTCTTGAACAGAGGAACAACATTCGCCACTCTCCAGTCCTCTGGCACTATCCCCATGGACAGTGAGGACCCAAAGATCAAAGCCAAAGGTTCTGCAATATCGTCCCTTGCCTCCCAAAGAATCCTTGGATATATCCCATCTGGCCCAGGGGACTTGTCGACCTAAGGTTTTTCAAAATTGCTAATACATCCTTCCTCAGAACATCTACCTCCTCCAGCCTACCCACCTGTATCACACACTCATCCTCAAAAACATGGCCCCTCTCCTTGGTGAACATTGAAGAAAAGTATTCATTCAACGCCTCTCCTATTTCTTCTGACTCCATGCACAAGTTTCCACTACTGTCCTTGACCGGCCCTAACCTCACCCTGGTCATTCTTTTATTTCTCACATAAGAGTAAAAAGCCTTGGAGTTTTCCTTGATCCGACCCGCCAAGGACTTCTCATGCCTCCTCCTAGCTCTCCTAAGCCCTTTTTTTTTTTTTTAGCTCATTCCTTGCTACCTTGTAACCCTCAAGCGACCCAACTGAACCTTGTTTTCTCATCCTTACATACGCTTCCTTTTTCCTCTTGTCAAGACATTCAACCTCTTTTGTGAACCATGGTTTCCTCACCCGGTCATTTCCTCCCTGCCTGCCTGACAGGGACATGCCTATCAAGGACACGCAGTATTTGTTCCTCGAACAAGCTCCATTTTTCATTTGCGCCTTTCCCTGATAGTTTCTGTTCCCATCTTATGCTCCCTAATTCTTGCCTAAACACATCATAATTACCCCTCCCCCAATTATAAACCTTGCCCTACCATATGGCCCTATCCCTCTCCATTGCAATAGTGAAAGACACCGAATTGTGGTCACCAACTCCAAAGTGCTCTCCCACAAACAAATCTAACACTTGGCCCGGTTCATTACCCAGTACCAAATCCAATGTGGCCCCCCGTCTTGTCGGCCTATCCACATATTGTGTCAGGAAACCCTCCTGCACACACTGTACAAAAACTGCCCCATCCAAACTGTTCGACCTATAGAGGTTCCATCAATATTTGGAAAGTTAAAGTCACCCATGACAACTACCCTGAGACCTCCACACCTATCCATAATCTGTTTTGCAATTTCTTCCTCCACATCTCTATGACTATTTGGGGGCCTATAGAAAACTCCTAACAACGTGACCGCTCCTTTCCTATTTCTAACTTCGGCCCATATTATCTCAGTAGGCAGATCCCCTTCGAACTGCCTTTCTGCAGCCGTTAAACTATCCTTGATTAACACTGCTACTCCTCCATCTCTTTTACCACCTTCCCTACTCTTACTGAAACATCTATACCCTGGAACTTCCAACAACCATTCCTGTCCCTGTTCTAACCATGTCTCTGTAATGGCCACAACATCGTAGTCCCAAGTACCAATCCACGCGCCAAGTTCACCTACCTTATTCCGGATGCTCCTTGCATTGATGTAGACACATTTCAACCCACCTTTCTGCCTGCCGGTCGGTACACTCCTGCGACCTTGATACCCTCCTCTGTACCTCACTACTCTCAACACTGGCTTCTGGACTACAGCTCGTTTTGCCATCCCACTGACAAATTATTTTAAATTCCCCCGAAGAGCTGTAGCAAATTTCCCTCCCAAGATATTGGTGCCCCTCTGGTTCAGGTGCAAACCGTCCCGTCTGTACAGGCCACACCTTCCCCAGAATGTGCTCCAACTATCCACGTAACTGAAACCCTCCCTCCTACACCATCCCTGCAGCCACGTGTTTATCTGCACTCTCTCCCTGTTCCTCACCTCGCCCGTTCAAAGTAAGGAATGGATGAACATAAAATATGGGAACAAGAAAAGAAAACCAAAAACGAAGGAGGTCCAGTAAACTGTGATGAATAGAAACTTTAAAATTTATATGAATCTGCTTATTTTCAAGCTGAAAAAGGAGGTAAACCATGTGTAATTGTGGGGTGAGCATGACTGTTTTGACATCTTGTGTACCAGAACTGGCTGAACCCCTAGCCAAGTTATTCCTGTACAGCTTCAACACTGGCATCTATCCAACAATGTGGAAAATTGCTGTACAAAAACAGGACAAATCCAATCTGCTCAATTCTCCATCAGGCACTTCTCAATCATTGACAGTGCTATTGAATGGCATTTATTCACCAATAACCTGCTCACTGATGTTTGGATTGGGCCTTTAGGGGTCTTGGCTCCTCACTTCAAAATTCATTCAAACATGATGTGGAGATGCCGGCGTTGGACTGGGGTGAGCACAGTACGAAGTCTTACAACACCAGGTTAAAGTCCAACAGGTTTGTTTCGATGTCACTAGCTTTCGGAGCGTTGCTCCTTCCTCAGGTGAATGAAGAGGTCTGTTCCAGAAACACATATATAGACAATTTCAAAGATGCCAAACAATGCTAGGAATGCGACCATTAGCAGGTGATTAAATCCTTACAGATCCAGAGATGGGGTAACCCCAGGTTAAAGAGGTGTGAATTGTATCAAGCCAGGACAGTTGGTAGGATTTCGCAGGCCAGATGGTGGGGGATGAATGTAATGCGACATGAATCCCAGGTCCCGGTTGAGGCCGCACTCATGTGTGCGGAACTTGGCTATAAGTTTCTGCTCGGCGATTCTGCGTTGTCGCGGGTCCTGAAGGCTGCCTTGGAGAACGCTTACCCGGAGATCAGAGGCTGAATGCCCTTGACTGCTGAAGTGTTCCCCGACTGGAAGGGAACATTCCTGCCTGGTGATTGTTGCGCGATGTCCGTTCATTCGTTGTCGCAGCGTCTGCATGGTCTCGCCAATGTACCACGCTTCGGGACATCCTTTCCTGCAGCGTATGAGGTAGACAACGTTGGCCGAGTCGCACGAGTATGTACCGCGTACCTGGTGGATGGTGTTCTCACGTGTAATAGTGGTATCCATGTCGATGATCTGGCACGTCTTGCAGAGATTGCCATGACAGCGTTGTGTGGTGTCGTGGTCACTGTTCTGAAGACTGGGTAGTTTGCTGCAAACAATGGTTCGTTTGAGGTTGCGCGGTTGTTTGAAGGCAAGTAGTGGGGGTGTGGGGATGACCTTGGCAAGATGTTCATCGTCATCAATGACGTGTTGAAGGCTGTGAAGAAGATGACGTAGTTTCTCCGCTCCGGGGAAGTACTGGACGACGAAGGGTATTCTGTCGGTTGTGTCCCATGTTTGTCTTCTGAGGAGGTCGGTGCGGTTTTTCGCTGTGGCGCGTTGGAACTGTCGCTCGATGAGTCGAGTGCCATATCCTGTTCGTACGAGGGCATCTTTCAACGTCTGTAGATGTCTGTTACGCTCCTCCTCGTCTGAGCAGATCCTGTGTATACGGAGCGCTTGTCCATAGGGGATGGCTTCTTTAATGTGTTTAGGGTGGAAGCTGGAGAAGTGGAGCATCATGAGGTTATCTGTGGGTTTGCGGTAAAGCAAAGTGCTGAGGTGACCGTCCTTGATGGAGACGAGTGTGTCCAAGAATGCGACCGATTTGGGAGAGTAGTCCATGGTGAGTCTGATGGTTGGATGGAACTTATTAATGTCATCGTGTAGTTGTTTCAGTGATTCTTCGTCGTGGGTCCAAAGGAAAAAAATGTCATCGATGTATCTGGTGTATAACATTCAAACATGGGCAAAAGAGCTGAATTCATGAAGGTGGTGTATCTGACTGTCCTTGGGATCAAGGCATCATTTGATAGAGTGTGGCATCAAGGAGTCTTCTTAATATTTGAAGCTGATGGAAATCGGGGAAAATGCTCCAATGGTTGGAGTCATGTCCAGCACAAACAAAGATGGTTATGGTTGTTGGAGGCCAATCACCCAGCCTCTGGGCTTCACTGTTGTAGCTCCTCAGAGTAGTATTCTTGGGCTTAACCCTCTTCAGCTGCTTCATCACAAGCTTCAAGGTCAGAAGTGAGAGTGTTCACTGCTGATTGCAGCTGTTCAGTAACATTTACAGCTGCTGTAATGGAATGGTCCGTACCATCATGCAGCAAGACCTGGACAACATTCAGGCTTGGGCTGTTTGGCAAGTAACATATGTGCGGCACAAGTGCCAGGCAGTGACCATCTCCAACACGAGGGAATCTAGCCATGTCCTTTAATTTGTGGTTAATCGTAAGTGAACAACTGTAAAGAAAAGACCAGTCCTTTCAGCTGAGCTTTCAAGACTCCAAATTGGCATCATGTTCAGTGAGACCCTCCACCCTAGCTGAAGGAACAACTAGTGGGATTTCAACTGAAGGAAAGGTTGATAGTGACTCTCCTGTCCACAGCGTTGGTTTTAATGTACTGCCACAATTCCCCAGTTGTATAAATACAAAAATTATGACACTTCACCTAAAGCTCAGCCGTAACCAATATGTCAATGTCGTCAGTGCTCAAGTTCCACCCATGACTATGAAGATGTTAAGCGAGGAATTCTCTTCTGGCCTTGATGAAGACCCGGCTGCCATCCCAAAACAAAATGCATCTTGTGGATTTTAACCTCCGGGTTGACTTTGATGTTTGGAGTAGAACTAATGGGAAAAGTATTATGCCAACAGCCAATGCAAATGGCCTCCTCCTGACAAAGCATGTTCAGTGTGGCCTGATTGTAACAAACGGAAGGACAAATACAAAAGTACATTGAGATGTCCTAGATCGAAGCATTGGCACCTCCTGGATTATGCCATTGTTAGGTTCAAAGATCCAAGTGATGTCTGTATCATTCGATCCTTGCGGGACACTGATGCTTGCTGGACACATCATTGACTTGTTCGATCAGTGTTGAACACTCATCCAGCAATATGGCTAAGATATGGCAAGGTCTAGGAGGAAGATCATCGATCTGTCAGCTCTAAAGCAACCTGACCAAAGAGGAATTCCAAGTGCAACTTATGACCATTCAGGAAAATCTTCACACATCCAACCTCCATTTCAAAAACAGTGGGATCAAATAAAGTCAGCTGTACTCTACTTCTGTTCCCAGACCATTGAGCACAAGCATCGTTGTAACCAAGACTGGTTCAGGAAAACTGACACTGAAATATGTAACCACCTAGAGAAAAAAGCAACCTTCATTGCCTGTTAGAACAGCCCAAGGTTGCACGACTAGAAGACTGCATTCCCAACAGCTGATGATGCCCAAAGTCAAATCTGTAAGTGAAAGGACAAGTGGCGGGAACAGAAAGCCCAAGAGGTCCAACAATATGCTGAACCATCATGATGTGAAGTTTTTTTTTTGAAGCTGCTAAAGCCATTTATAGACCAAGGTCAAATATGCAAAATCCCTGTCACTCAAAGGAAGCTGTTTATATACTCTACATTTACATGTATGAGTGTGGCACCACTGATCATGAAGCCATGTCAGCCTGCGGGATCAGCCCCAACCGTCAGTTTAAATATTAACTCCCTCCACAAGCACACAGCTGCAGTGTGTACCATCTACAAGATGCAGTGCGGCAACTTTCCAGGGCTCTTAACAGCACCTTTCACACCAATGACTTCTATTACCTATAAGAATAAGGATAAGGATAGCAAATGCATAGGAAGACCACCACCTGGAAATTCCCCTGCAAGTCTTGCATTGCCTTGACTTGCAAGTATATTGCTATTCCTTCGATGGGTCTCAATCCTTGAGCTCCTTTACAGATGTACCTACACCACGTGGACTCACCACCTAGAACAATTAGTAAATGCTGGTCTTGCTAGGATCAGATGCCATGAATGAGTTTAAACAAAATACTATTATGCACCTGGGATGTTTTATTATATCAGACAAAATTTGACACCAGCCACAGGAAGTATTAGGATAGGTGATCTAAAGTTTGGTCAACAATGCTTCGCCACTGCCTCTCCTAAAAACTGCAATGAAAATTGGGGATGTGCAAGAGGCCAAAAGTGGAGATGTATTAAAATCTCATGGTTGTAGGCCTGCAGAAGGCTACTGAGACAAAGGGTGAGAACATGAACGGATTTGAAAACGAGGATGAGATATTGAATTGTTGCCGGATTGTAAAACTAATGTATGAGTACATGGGTGATTAGTGATTGGCTTGTTGTGAGTATGAATATGGACAGCAGCTAAACTCTAGATGACCTCAAATTTATGGAGGGCACAAGATTGTTGGGGGAGGGGGGGGAATGGGGTGATTGGTAACTGGGGAAAATTGGAATTAGTGATGCAGACATGGATCAGGGTGTCAGCAGCAGATGTATTGAGGTTATGGATGATGTTATAGAAGTGGAAGTGGCGGACTTGGTAATGCATTGGGTGTGGGATTGGAAGCTTAGGGTCAAAATAAGACACCGAAGTTGTGAACACTTATTCAACTGCAGTAGCGGCCAGGAAGTGGGATGCAGCTAGTAGCTTGCACAGCGTTTGTAGTAGGGATTAGAAACGATGGCTTTGGTCTGACTAATACTTAATTGAAGGAAATTTCTACTTGTCCAGTACTGTGTGAGACAAGCACCGGATCAAATCAGAGGCTCTGCTGGGGTTGAGAGTAGTTGGGGGAGGTAGAATAGGCCGTCATCCGCATGCATGTGGATTGTGATGTGTTAGCGAATAATGTCGTAGGGGCAGCATTTGACAGTGAATTGGGAGAGGAGCAAGGATAGATTCTTAGGGACTCTCGAGACAATGCTACGAGCACAGAAGATGGAATTAGAGGTGATTGTCTGGCTGCCATTGGATAAAGAGGAATGAAACCGAGCAAGGGCAGTCCCACCCAGCTGAATGAAAAGAGACATTGGAGGATGGTGCAAAGGCTGAAGACTGGTTCAGGAGGGCGACTGTCATCGGCATGGAGGATATTTATTTGTCACTTCAAAAAGGGTGGTTCCAGCTGGGGCCAGAGTGGAAACACAATTGATGATGTTCGATCATGGTGTTGCCTGCAAAATGGGCACATATTTAGAAAGTGAAAGAACATTCAAAGACTTTTTTGAATAATAGCACAGTAGTTTTTCCAAGGCCAAAAGGATCAAGAATATTTTTTTTGAGGAGAGGTGGAGATTTGACCCAGAGGGGACAGAAAATGAGGAGAAGAAATTGTTTAAAAAATATTTGTTAAATTGTTGTGTAAATTAAGATCATCACCAAAAGAACAAACGCAGCTGGTTAAGAATGCCCTATGTATAGAACATAATCCATGGCTTTACTGAGAAAAGTGGGTAGATATCTGAAAAAATATTACATTATCTTTTGGACAGCTTTTTTGCACACAGCAAGATCGGACAAAGAGCAGTGAGATGAATGGCTAGTTCCCATTTTTTTCAGGAGATACCAGAGCTCCTCTTTTGATAGTACATAAGAATCATTAAATTCCACCGGACCAGAGATATGAAGTATTATCTATTTAGATAGACTTCTGTGATTGTGCAGGCTTTCTTCATGACTGCAAAGGAGTGTCTCTCTAGATTATTGACTTGAGATTTAGGCTTGAACGATAACTTTGTGACTGAAAGAAAGAGAATGCCCTGCTCTGACAGTTGTCTACTCTTTTTGTAGACCTTTTAAATGTGTCTATGTGATGGAAATTTCTGTTCTTTTGAGCATTGCAAGTGAAACCGGAGCAGGGATGGACCCTATTGCTCTCATTCAATATGATAGTGGCTAATCTTCTGCCTCAACTCCATTTTAGTGTCCACTCCTCATATGCCTCGATTCACTAAGGACCAAAGATCTGTCTACCTCCAACTCAAATATATTTAATGATGACGCACCCACAACCCTTTGCGTGAAGTATGAGGAAAGATTAAACAGTTTGGGCTTATACATGCTGGAGTTTGGAAGGATGAGAGGAGACCTGATTGAGCTGTATAAACTACTAAATAGGATTGAAAAAGTAAACATAGGCCAAATTTTCCCCCTTTGTAGGGAAATCTAGAATGAGAGGTCACAGATATAGGTTGAGAGGTAGATTTAGAACTGAGATGAGAAGGAACTGCTTCTCAGAGGGTTGTGAATTTGTGGAACTCACTGCCCCATAGTGCGGTGGAATCGGAGTCATTAAATGTTTTCAAGAAAGAGATCGATATATTTTTGATAAATGGGTTAAAGGGATATGGCAACATGTTGGAGGTGGATTTGAGACCAGAAAGAGATCAGCCATGATCTGATTGAATGGCTCCAAGGGCTGAATTGCCTACTTCTGTTCCTAATTCCTATGTTCCTATTAAGGGTGGCATGGTAGCACAGTGGTAAGCACTGTTCTTCACAGTGCCAGGGTCCTAGGTTTGATTCCCAGATTGGGTCACTGTCTGTGCGGAGTCTGCAGGGTTTCCTCTGGGTGCTCCAGTTTCCTCCCACAACTCCCGAAAGACGTGCTATTTGGTGAATTCTCCCTCCGTGTACCCGAACAGGCACCGGAGCGTGGCGATGAGAGGATTTTCACAGTAACTTCATTGCAGTGACATTAAAAATGATTCTTATTATTAATTTCTCCTCATCTGTCTTAAACGATCAACCCCTTATCCTGAGATTATTCCACTGTGTTCTAGATTCCACTTTCAAGGGAAGCAACTTCAATGTCTACCCTGTCCAAGCCCCTTCAAAATCTTGCATGTTTCATTGAGATCACCTCCCTTTTTTCCTAAACTCCAGAGAATAAAGGCCCAAATGTATGGTTGCTAATGACCCAAAGATGAGAAAGTAAGTTGTGGAGAGAACACAAGGAGGCTGCAAAGGGATAAAGATAAGTTAAGTGAGTGTGCAAACATTTTGGCAAGCGGAGTATGATGTTGGAAAATGCAAACTTGTATCCCTTTGGCAGGAAGAATAGAAAAGCAGCATGTTATCCAATGGTGAGAGATTACAGAATTCTGTGGTACAGGTGGATCTGGATGCCCCTTCATTAAGTCATTAATACTGTTTGTAAACTGTTGTGGTCCAAGCACAGATCTCTGTGATATTCCACTTGTTACATTTTTCCAACCCATTTATGCTTATGTTTCCTGATAGCTACCCAATCCTCTACCCATGGTTATGTTTCCTCTACACCATGAGCTCTTTATGTTGTGACCTTAGATTTGGCACCTCGTCAAATGCCTTCTTGCGATCCAAGCACAAGATTAATGAGCAGTTCCTTTGTTTTAACCATGTTGCTTGAGGGGTAAATATTGACTAGAACACTGGGAGAACTGCCCTACTACCTGCGATGTCAAAGCGGACTTTGGTTTAACATCTCATCCAAAAGGCATCACTTCCCATCCGTGCATATTGGCCTGAATTGATGACACAGATGCAGGAGTGTTATCACAAGAGTCATGGCTGGATACCTAACAGAAAAGCAATCTCTTCTATAGGAAATACATAAACTTGAAGATTTCAAATGTGATTCAAAATACATACATTTTTAAAAATCAGTGTAATCTTAGGCTCTTCATTACATAGGCTTTTATTATGTAATAAAACAATGTGAGTTGGTCAGTTGTAAATCATGTGGTCTGTATACAGAATTTCTTGAGAGAGTGGCAGTAGGATTAAGAATTTTCTGTTCCGATAAATACTGGATATTTGGCTTACAGTAAATGGTAGATGGCACTGACTTAATCCCAAAAGTCTCAATGCTGTCTGATGGGTGTTTCCCTTTATTCGACTGTCGTACTCTTGTAGACGACACGGTAGCACAGTGGTAAGCACTGTTGCTTCACAGCGCCAAGGTCCCAGGTTCAATTCCGGCTTGGGTCACTGTGCGGAGTTTGCACATTCTCCCTGTGTCTACGTGGGTTTCCTACGGGTGCTCCGGTTTCTTCTCACAAGTCCTGAAAGACGTGTTTGTTAGGTGAATTGGACGTTCTGAATTCTCCCTCGGTGTACCCGAACAGGTGCCGGAGTGTGGTGACTAGGGGCTTTTCACAGTAACTTCATTGCAGTGTTAATGTAAGCCTACTTGTGACACTAATAAAGATTATTATTAGAGTTTGTGTTGAACTTCTTTTAAACCACTGACATCTTGAATGAGTACAGTGTATCCCTACTTTGCCAGTGCACCTTCCTGGTGGTTTTATTATTGATGAATGTTTATGCTCATCATGTCTGTGGAGTGAATAGAACATTTGTTTTTCATTTGGGCATCGGTTATCAACCCAACCATCTACGGAGTAAAGTTCCTTCTGATTACTCCTTCATTAGTGTTAATCCAAAAGATCATGTCCTACTACTTGAATGTGATTTCAAGTTCCCATATCCACATCTTGCGGCTTCAAGACTAAAGTTTTAGATTTACTGAACTGTAGAAAATGTTGTGATCCATGATTGGGTTGAGGATGTTCAAGCTCATTTCTTTTTAGCACTTTGTCAATGCATTATGAGGGGGAAGTTAGAAAGGCAATCTTGCTCTATTTGAGTGGAATAAATGCTTTTAGTTGGAAATCTAGATTCTTAGTATGTAAAGGCAATCCACTACTAGATCATAAGCTAAAAGATAATGCTGTTTTGTTTTATTCTAGCTAATGAGATCAATCTGCAGCAGCTCCTCTTTACATAAGAAGAGTATGGCTGCTACATTCCATGCAAAATACACTGAAGAATTCATAAAACAGCAGATTGAAGAGTTCAATATTGGGAAAAGGCACCTGGCTAACATGATGGGTGAGGATCCAGAAACAATTAACCAGGAGGATATTGATGTAAGTTGGTCTCTTTTTCTGTTATCCACAAATTGTGCATTGTCACTATTTTCCCACCCTCTATTTAACTCTACACTTTCAACAAGTGATCAAGTTGTTGTGAGATGCTTAGTGTGATTGTGAGATGCATTTGTACTGAAACTGCATGAAGGCAAGGCTGTACCAGAAACATTTTAAAGAAGTCTTACACCACCATTTTAAAGTCCAACAGGTTTGTTTGGAATCACTAGCTTTTGGAGCACAGCTCCTTCCTCATTCACCTGATGCTCCGAAAGCTAGTGATTCGAATCAAACCTGTTGGACTTTAACCTGGTGTTGTAAGAATTTTAAAGAAGATAATTTAACACATGGAATTTTAGAGCTCCAAAACAGGACATTTGGTTCACCAGATTTATTTGGTTTATTTGTGGAATATGAGCATTGTTGACAAATCAACATTTGTTGCCCCTAATTGCCCTTGAGGAGATGGTGGTGAGCTGCAGGCCATGAAATGTAGGGATGCACACTGTGCCATTAAGAAGGGGTTCCAGGCTCTTGACCCAGGAACAGTGTAGGAATGATTATACAGTTCCAGATCAGGGTGGTGTGTGACTCTGAGGGAAGCTTGTGGTTTGGGCAATGGAGGAAGATCTAGCTTGGTTGACAGCTGAATGAATGGTCTCTATCTTTGTGCCAAAGAGGCCCATGAACTCCCTGTACTTAGAACATTGAACATGCAGTACAGAAGTAGGCCATTCGGCCCATCGAGTCTGCACCGGCCCACTTAAGCCCTCACTTCCACCCTATCCCCGTAACCCAATAACCCCTCCTAACCTTTTTGGACACTAAGGGCAATTTAACATGGCCAATCCACCTAACCTGCACGTCTTTTGGGAGGAAACCGGAGCACCCGGAGGAAACCCACGCAAACACTGGGAGAACGTGCAGATTCCGCACAGACAGTGACCCAGCGGGGAATCGAACCGGGGACCCTTGATGTACTATGTGATGTAGCTGAGGGTGAAAGGGGCTGAATGTACTACTTGATGTAGTAAAGGGACTTGATGTACTACTTGATGTAGCTGAGAGTGAAAGGGGCAGAAAAGTGGGTTTTAAGAATATGATGTAATGGCACAGGTGGTCATGTTGGTTCCCCAAAATACTTCAGGATTATTTTGGCAATTAAGGGGTGTAATGGCACTTGATTTAGCCCAGCTGGTTGTTGTGATAGAAGACTAAACCAGCTGTACATAGGTCACCCTCATGTCTGGGCCCCTTTGACCTTGGTGAGCGAAGTTGGGGCACATACTAGGGAAATAGGGAATGAGAGAGGGCAACCTTTCTTGGGGTACAAAGGCATCAAAGGGTGAAGGGAATGGAAAGCTTCAGTACAAGTATTGTGTTGAATAAAGGGCCATGGGCGAGCCAATTAAGAGCTGGGAAATGTAATTTATTTGGGAAAGTATATTTTCCTGGGGTAGATGCAGAAGAAACTGGAGTTGGAAGAAGGTTGATGATTGGAGCTGGCCTTGTCACTGATTGAGGCCATGGAATATGGCACAGTCAACTGATTTGAGGGTGTGGAATACTATGACATAATCAAACGGTTGGCTATTGATAGGAGGCAATTTTATATAGAGGAAGAAAGTTATAGAGCACAGAAGGGCAGTGAATTCAGAGGGCAAAGGAATCCGAACTGGAGATTAAAATTAATGAGGATAAAGTGTCACTCGATGCAGAAGGAGGCAAAGGATGGTATGGTGGCACAGTGGTCCATACTACTGCTTCAATGCTCGGGACCCTGGTACAAATCCGGCCTGTGCAGAGTTTTCAAGTTTTTCCCCTGTCTGTGGGTTTCCTCCGGGTGCTCCAGTTTCCTTCCACAGTCTAAAGATGAGCCGGTTAGGTAGATTGCCCATGATTCCATGGGGTTACTCTGAGAGGGCCTAAGTGGAATGCTTTTTCGGAGGCTCAGTGCAGTATCTATAGGCCGAATGGCATCCTTCTGCACAGTGGGGATTCTATGCATTTCATACCTGTGTGGTGGGTATGACTCATTTGAAGAACTCGCAGCAACACAGACAATGGGTCAGATGATTTCATTTGTATGCTGTAGATTCTATAATTGTGTGTAAAATAAAATGTTACGATTGTTTCCTCTTATTGTATATTTTTTATATATATATATATATATATATATTGAATCACAGAATTGTTACGGCGCAGTATTATGGACCAGCGTTTAGAGAACATCAAAGTATATCATGGAGTTCACCTGACCCACAACTTTTAATAGATTTTGGTTATGGGGAGCACAAGGGCCCACTTTACAGGTGTGATGCAACAGAGATCTAAAGTTTTTTTTTTTAACAAAACAATGTTTATTCTATGAATCGAGTTAACATTTTATAAACACACAGTATACATATTATCAACAACCAACACTGATACTCCCCCCAAAGATGCTCTATAGGTACACCCTTAATAACTTTCCTAACAACATCCATAAATCAAAGACCGTTTATAGCTCTCCAACAGAAAAACAAAACGAAAACTTGGAGCCAAAAACAGCTTCCAGCTCAAAACGAAAGTAAAAAGCATAGCCAGAGCCCAGCTCCACCCACACACTGTCATCACTGCAGCCACTTGAGAAGACAAACATTTCTTAAAATGACATTCCCATGACAGCAGGCGGAGGACATTTGGTCCATCATGTCTGCACTGACTCTCCAAATTATCATTATGACTTAGTCCATTCCTCTGCCACTTTTCCTGTACCTCTGCCCATTGTTTCTATTCAAGTAATCATATAACACGCTCCAGAATGCCTCTATTGAATCTGCTCCTGCCATACGTTCAGGCAGTGCATTCCAGACCCAAACCACTCCTTGTGCGAAAAGGTTTCTTTTCTCTCCCATCACATTTGCTTCTTTTGCAAGTCATTTTAAATTTGTGTTCTCTTGTTCTTGATCCTTTTAAATTTGTGTTCTCTTGTTCTTGATCCTTTTAAATTTGTGTTCTCTTGTTCTTGATCCTTTTATGAGTGGGAATGATTTCTCCCCATGTACTCTCTCCAGCCCCCTCATGACTTTGAACTTCTCTGTCAAGTCTCCTTAGCCTTCTCTCCAAGGAGAACAGTCCCAACCTTGTCAATCTATCCTCCTCACTGAAGTTTCTCATGCCTGAAGCCATTCTTGTAAATCTCTCTCCAATTCGTTCACATCCTTCCTGTAGTGTGGATCCCAGAACTATGCACATATGTTTCAGCTGAGGTCCACTAGTGTCTTGTCCAGCATATATTTAGGTAACATTTGTTCAGTAATTGGGACCTGCAGCAATCTGTTGGAATTTTTTTTTCCAGCACATGCTGGTGACAACTCATTGTTAAATTTTCAGTTCCTTCCCGATTGATGTTGACCTGTAGCTTCCAAATTGTGTGGAACGATCAGTATGTTGTTACGATCCTTGGCTCGACTATGGGACGTGGGGGGATGTACAGTTCAGGGCCAGTAATGTTTTGTTTAACCTAGTTAAAAGTTGAAATTAATGACAACTGCCTTTGGAATAAAGACACAAGATTTCATGGGTTTTGAACAAATTTTACTTAACAAAGGGCAGCACGGTAGCTCAGTGGGTAGCACTGTTGCTTCACAGATCCAGGGTCCCAGGTTCGATTCCCAGCTTGGGTCACTGTCTGTGTCGAGTGTGTGTTCTCCCCATGTCTGCGTGAGTTTCCTCCGGGTACTCCGGTTTCCTCCCACAAGTCCCGAAATACGTGCTGTTGGGCAATTTGGACATTCTGAATTCTCCCTCTGTGTTCCCGAACAGGCACCGAAATGTGGCGACTAGGGGATTTTCACAGTAACTTCATTGTGGTGTTAATGTAAGCCTATTTGTGACAATAAAGATTATTTAAAAAAATAAAACAATCTACTAATAAATTTACTCATGTAATATATTTCTTTTTTTTTATTAAATATTTTATTGAAAATTTTTGGTCAACCAACACAGTACATTGTGCATCCTTTACACAATATTATAACAACACAAATAACAATGACCTATTTTATAAACAAAAAATGAATAAATAATAAATAACAAAAATGAAAACTAGCCCTAATTGGCAACTGCCTTGTCACAAATAACACTCTCCAAAAATATAATTTAACAGTCCAATATATAATTATCTGTAGCAACGACCTATACATACTATACAGTATATATTAACAACCCTGAGAGTCCTTCTGGTTCCTCCCCGCCCCCCCCGATCCTGGGCTGCTGCTGCTGCCTTCTTTTTTCCATTCCGTCTATCTTTCTGCGAGGTATTCGACGAACGGTTGCCACCGCCTGGTGAACCCTTGAGCCGACCCCCTTAGGACGAACTTAATCCGCTCTAGCTTTATAAACCCCGCCATGTCATTTATCCAGGTCTCCACCCCCGGGGGCTTGGCTTCTTTCCACATTAGCAATATCCTGCGCCGGGCTACTAGGGACGCAAAGGCCAAAACATCGGCCTCTCTCGCCTCCTGCACTCCCGGCTCTTGTGCAACCCCAAATATAGCCAACCCCCAGCTTGGTTCGACCCGGACTCCTACTACTTTTGAAAGCACCTTTGTCACCCCCATCCAAAACCCCTGTAGTGCCGGGCATGACCAAAACATATGGGTATGATTCGCTGGGCTTCTCGAGCACCTCGCACACCTATCCTCCACCCCAAAAAATTTACCGAGCCGTGCTCCAGTCATATGTGCCCTGTGTAATACCTTAAACTGAATCAGGCTTAGCCTGGCACACGAGGACGACGAGTTTACCCTGCTTAGTGCATCAGCCCACAGCCCCTCCTCGATCTCCTCCCCCAGCTCTTCTTCCCATTTCCCTTTTAGTTCATCTACCATAGTCTCCCCTTCGTCCCTCATTTCCCTATATATATCTGACACCTTACCATCCCCCACCCATGTCTTTGAGATCACTCTGTCCTGCACCTCTTGTGTCGGGAGCTGCGGGAATTCCCTCACCTGTTGCCTCGCAAAAGCCCTCAGTTGCATATACCTGAATGCATTCCCTTGGGGCAACCCATATTTCTTGGTCAGCGCTCCCAGACTCGCGAACTTCCCATCCACAAACAGATCTTTCAGTTGCGTTATTCCTGCTCTTTGCCACATTCCATATCCCCCATCCATTCCCCCCGGGGCAAACCTATGATTGTTTCTTATCGGGGACCCCCCAAGGCTCCAGTCTTTCCCCTATGCCGTCTCCACTGTCCCCAAATCTTCAGTGTCGCCACCACCACCGGGCTTGTGGTGTAGTTCCTCGGTGAGAACGGCAATGGGGCTGTCACCATAGCCTGTAGGCTAGTCCCCCTACAGGACGCCCTCTCTAATCTCTTCCACGCCGCTCCCTCCTCCTCTCCCATCCACTTACCATTGAAATATTAGCGGCCCAATAATACTCACTTAGGCTCGGTAGTGCCAGCCCCCCCCTATCCCTGCTACGCTGTAAGAATCCCTTCCTCACTCTCGGGGTCTTCCCGGCCCACACAAAACCCATGATGCTCTTTTCAATCCTTTTTAAAAAAAGCCTTCGTGATCACCACCGGGAGGCACTGAAACACAAAGAGGAATCTCGGGAGGACCACCATCTTAACCGCCTGCACCCTCCCTGCCAGTGACAGGGATACCATATCCCATCTCTTGAAATCCTCCTCCATCTGTTCCACCAACCGCGTTAAATTTAACCTATGCAATGTGCCCCAATTCTTAGCTATCTGGATCCCCAGGTAACGAAAGTCCCTTGTTACCTTCCTCAACGGTAGGTCCTCTATTTCTCTACTCTGCTCCCCTGGATGCACCACAAACAACTCACTTTTCTCCATGTTCAATTTATACCCTGAAAAATCCCCAAACTCCCCAAGTATCCGCATTACCTCTGGCATCCCCTCCGCCGGGTCTGCCACGTATAGTAGCAAATCGTCCGCATACAAAGATACCCGGTGTTCTTCTCCTCCCCTTAGTACTCCCCTCCACTTCTTGGAACCCCTCAACGCTATCGCCAGGGGCTCAATCGCCAGTGCAAACAATAATGGGGACAGAGGGCATCCCTGCCTTGTCCCTCTATGGAGCCGAAAATATGCAGATCCCCGTCCATTCGTGACCACGCTCGCCACTGGGGCCCTATACAACAGCTGCACCCATCTAACATACCCCTCTCCAAAACCAAATCTCCTCAACACCTCCCACAAATAATCCCACTCCACTCTATCAAATGCTTTCTCGGCATCCATCGCCACTACTATCTCCGTTTCTCCCTCTGGTGGGGCCATCATCATTACCCCTAACAACCTCCGTATATTCGTGTTCAGCTGTCTCCCCTTCACAAACCCAGTTTGGTCCTCGTGGACCACCACCGGGACACATTCCTCTATTCTCATTGCCATTACCTTGGCCAGGACCTTGGCATCTACATTTAGGAGGGAAATAGGTCTATAGGACCCGCATTGTAGCGGGTCCTTTTCCTTCTTTAAGAGAAGCGATATCGTTGCTTCAGACATAGTCGGGGGCAGTTGTCCCCTTTCCTTTGCCTCATTAAAGGTCCTCGTCAGTACCGGGGCGAGCAAGTCCACATATTTTCTATAGAATTCGACTGGGAATCCATCCGGTCCCGGGGCCTTTCCCGCCTGCATGCTCCTAATTCCTTTCACCACTTCTTCTACCTCGATCTGTGCTCCCAGTCCCACCCTTTCCTGCTCTTCCACCTTGGGAAATTCCAGCCGATCCAAGAAGCCCATCATTCTCTCCCTCCCATCCGGGGGTTGAGCTTCATATAATTTTTTATAAAATGTCTTGAACACTCCATTCACTCTCTCCGCCCCCCGCTCCATCTCTCCTTCCTCATCCCTCACTCCCCCTATTTCCCTCGCTGCTCCCCTTTTCCTCAATTGGTGTGCCAGCAACCTGCTCGCCTTCTCCCCATATTCGTACTGTACACCCTGTGCCTTCCTCCATTGTGCCTCTGCAGTGCCCGTAGTCAGCAAGTCAAATTCTACATGTAGCCTTTGCCTTTCCCTGTACAGTCCCTCCTCCGGTGCTTCCGCATATTGTCTGTCCACCCTCAAAAGTTCTTGCAGCAACCGCTCCCGTTCCTTACTCTCCTGCTTCCCTTTATGTGCCCTTATTGATATCAGCTCCCCTCTAACCACCGCCTTCAACGCCTCCCAGACCACTCCCACCTGGACCTCCCCATTATCATTGAGTTCCAAGTACTTTTCAATGCACCCGCTCACCCTTAGACACACCCCCTCATCTGCCATTAGTCCCATGTCCATTCTCCAGGGTGGGCACCCTCCTGTTTCCTCCCCTATCTCCAAGTCCACCCAGTGTGGAGCGTGATCCGAAATGGCTATAGCCGTATACTCCGTTCCCCTCACCTTCGGGATCAATGCCCTACCCAGCACAAAAAAGTCTATTCGCGAGTAGACTTTATGGACATAGGAGAAAAACGAGAACTCCTTACTCCTAGGTCTGCTAAATCTCCACGGGTCTACACCTCCCATCTGCTCCATAAAATCTTTAAGTACCTTGGCTGCTGCCGGCCTCCTTCCAGTCCTGGACTTCGACCTATCCAGCCCTGGTTCCAACACCGTATTAAAATCTCCCCCCATTATCAGCTTTCCCATCTCTAGGTCCGGAATGCGTCCTAGCATCCGCCTCATAAAATTGGCATCATCCCAGTTCGGGGCATATACGTTTACCCAAACCACCGTCTCCCCCTGTAGTTTGCCACTCACCATCACGTACCTGCCCCCGTTATCCGCCACTATAGTCTTTGCCTCGAACATTACCCGCTTCCCCACTAATATAGCCACCCCCCTGTTTTTCGCATCTAGCCCCGAATGGAACACCTGCCCCACCCATCCTTTGCGTAGCCTAACCTGGTCTATCAGTTTCAGGTGCGTTTCCTGTAACATAACCACATCTGCCTTAAGTTTCTTAAGGTGTGCGAGTACCCGTGCCCTCTTTATCGGCCCGTTCAGCCCTCTCACGTTCCACGTGATCAGCCGAGTTGGGGGGCTTCCTACCCCCCCCCCCCCCCTTGTCGATTAGCCATCACCTTTTTCCAGCTCCTCACCCGGTTCCCACGCAGCTGTATCTCCCCCAGGCGGTGCCCCCCCGCCCATCCTCCCCCATACCAGCTCCCCCCTCTCCCAGCAGCAGCAACCCAGTAATTCCCCCCTCCCACCCCCCCGCTAGATCCCCCGCTAGCGTAATTACTCCCCCCATGTTGCTCCCAGAAGTCAGCAAACTCTGGCCGACCTCGGCTTCCCCCGTGACCTCGGCTCACACCGTGCGACGCCCCCTCCTTCCTGCTTCTCTATTCCCGCCATGATTATCATGGTTCCCGCGCTACTCCCTTGGCCCCGCCCCCAATGGCCAAAGACCCATCTCCTCCACCTCCCCTCCTCCTCCCATCACCACCTGTGGGAGAGAGAAAAGTTACCACATCGCAGGATTAGTACATAAAACTCCTCTTTCCCCCCCTTTTTAACCTCCCTCTTTGCCCCCCACATTCGCCCCACCACTTTGTTCAAACGTTCTTTTTAATACCCCACTCATTCCAGTTTTTCTTCCACAATAAAAGTCCACGCTTCATCCGCCGTCTCAAAGTCGTGGTGCCTCCCTCGATATGTGACCCACAGTCTTGCCGGTTGCAGCATTCCAAATTTTATCTTTTTATGAAGCACCGCCTTGGCCCGATTAAAGCTCGCCCTCCTTCTCGCCACCTCCGCACTCCAGTCTTGATAAACGCGGATCACCGCGTTCTCCCATTTACTGCTCCGAGTTTTCTTCGCCCATCTAAGGACCATTTCTCTATCCTTAAAACGGAGGAATCTCACCACTATGGCTCTGGGAATTTCTCCTGCTCTCAGTCCTCGCGCCATCACTCGGTATGCTCCCTCCACCTCCAACGGACCCGCCGGGGCCTCCGCTCCCATTAACGAGTGCAGCATCGTGCTCACGTATGCCCCGACGTCCGCTCCCTCCACACCTTCAGGAAGACCAAGAATCCTCAGGTTGCTCCTCCTTGCCTTGTTTTCCAGTGCCTCCAACCTTTCCACACATCGTTTCTGATGTGCCTCCTGCGTCTCCGTCTTCACCACCAGGCCCTGTATGTCGTCCTCATTCTCGGCTGCCTTTGCCTTCACGACCCGAAGCTCCCGCTCCTGGGTCTTTTGTTCCTCCTTTCGCCCTTCGATCGCCTGTAGTATCGGGGCCAACAGCTCTTTCTTCATTTCCTTTTTGATCTCTTCCACACAGCATTTCAAGAACTCTTGTTGTTCAGGGCCCCATGTTAAACTGCCACCTTCCGACGCCATCTTGGTTTTTGCTTGCCTTCCTTGCTGCTGTTCTAAAGGATCCACTGCAATCCGGCCACTTTTTCCATCCGTATCCAGGGGGGATTCCCTTCTGGTTTACCACACAGTGTTTTTAGCCGTCAAAATTGCCGTTGGGGCTCCTATCAAGAGCCCAAAAGTCCGTTTCACCGGGAGCTGCCGAAACGTGCGACTCAGCTGGTCATCGCCGCACCCGGAAGTCCATGTAATATATTTCTTATCGCTAACATTCAGAATTAACATGGGGCACACATGAATTAACATTCAGAATTAATATGAAGCACACATGAATTAACAGACAAAATGTAGTTGAGTACCCTACAGTGCACATCAAATGGCAGATGTAGTAAACCCAGATGTTAGTATTCACTGAGTTACACCATCTCTAAAAGCTCTGTCTCCCTTTTGAAGACTTTCCAGTCTTCAACTTCAAAGTTCTAGCCTCTGAATTCCCTCCAAAAATCACTCCGATTCAGACTGCCTTAATCACTGCTCCCTTTCAGGGTTTGATCCTCAGGTTTTCTGAGCCCTGACTGCCCCGGTGACTGCTCACCACAACACCTGTCTCCTGGAGCCTCTTCTCCCGCTTCTGAACACACGCTCAGTCACACAAGATTCCTTGAGCCCCAACCCTTGGCTACACCGAGCTAACAATAGCTTCCAAAATTTCTCCTTAACTGAGCTCCCTCAGTAGCTGCACAGAACAAACAAGGGTCTGAGTCTCATCTACAGAGTTACCAATGGCCCCCAAAGTAGACTTTAGCTGTATGGAGCTAGTCACCACCTTCTTCACCTGCTCATGCCCTTGAACTGACCTGCAGGACTAATCAAAACGCTCTGTCGTTCTTGTTACTTTGCAGAAACCACAATCGGCATTGTATTATTTCCCTTGGATGTCACAATCTCCACAGGAGCACAGATCACTGAATTTTCTAACAGTATTGTTAAGTGAATCAATGTAGTATGTTCTCTTGGGGAATTAAAGTGGGCAGGAAGTCATCCTGTATGTTATTATAAAAGCAAACCATTGTAAGTGGGACAGTAAAGATATTGCAGATATTCTGATAATTATGCTTGCTGTAAACAGGAAATGTATGATTGTGATTGTAAGAAAGGTTCTTTCTGGAATTATACTTGCCGATTGTAGAAAATGCTGGAAATGCTCATCAAATTGGGTCCTTCTATGATCAAGTTATGCCTGGCATGTTCACTTGTCTTTTCTCTCCACAGTAGCTGTACTGTAACTTTCCAGCATTTTCTGTTTTTGTTTGATTCCCTGGATCCGTATTATCTTTTTTTTGTCTCCGCACGGTGGCACAGTGGATGGCACTACTGCCTCACAGCTCAAGGACCCGGGTTCGATTCCAACTTTGGGTGACTGTGTGGCGTTTGCAGCTTCTCCCCGTGTCTGCGTGGGTTTCTTCCGGGCGCTCCAGTTTCCTCCCTCAGTCCAAAGATGTGCAGGTTAGGTGGATTGAGTATGATAAATTGTCCAAAGGTTGGATGGGTTTACGAGGATAGGATCTAGGTCAGGCGCTGTTTCAAGGTGTCGGTGCAGACTCGATGGGCCGAATAGTCTCTCTCTGCGATGCAGGGATTCTATGATTCTATGAATTGGGGCTGGTTTAGCACAGTGGGCTAAACCGATGGCTTGTAATGCAGAACGCGGATTCAATTCCCATACCGGCCTCGCCGAACAGGCGCCGGAATGTGGCGACTCGGGGCTTTTCACAGTGACTTCATTGAAGCCTACTTGTGACAAGTGGTCTATGTGCTTCGATGATTGTTGAGTGGATTTAGCTCTTTTTGCCTGGTAGAATGAGCTGAGCCCACTGATGGACAGAGTTCACCCCATGCCAGGAGGACAGTTGGGAAATACAGTAGTTTCTCATCTTGCATGTTTTCCTTTGTTGTAAAGCAAGCATATCTGATGAACTAAGCTAAACTTAACTTTTCAAATTAACAAAAAATGGATCAGTGCTGGGATATAATGTGTTATTGTGCGTGTCAAACACATCCAACGGTAGAATTGGTTATTTTATTTTTGAAGTAATTGGTGGGACTGCAGTTTATCATTATTTTCTTACCAAGTCAACATTGACCATAGGTGAACCCTGTGGACTGAGGTTTACAGAATACTTCTGTTACTGCAAGAAACAGATTTTAAGGGGAAGTAAAGGGCATTTGGTGAAGTACTTTGTGTGAAAAGAGCTCCCACCTGCAAGTTTAATGCACTCTGCTGCAATGGCCTCCAGCTTCATTTTCCGCAACTTTAGTGTGCTACCACACTAAATCATTACAGCAACTCAAATGTCATCATGGAAGTGACTGATGGGACAGCTTCTTGGAACAAATACAATTCCTACTTCTACCAGTAACAGTTATCTCTATAATTTTTATTACTTGGCTATAGATTAAGGAGTTTGCTTTCAAATTTGATGCTTCAATGCAAGTAGGTGTTCTACGTTGCAGTAGAAGATATTTTAACAAGTATTTTCAAAATGAGAGCAGAATATGGAGATGTTAATCAGAACAACTCTATTGAACTTGTCTTTAAATATAGTGGTATGCTTTTTTTTTTCTAATTGATTTACTTTGCCTATTTCATCCATTATACAATTATTCATGATATATTATGATTTCTACTCATTTATAATAAATAAAGTTGTTAAGACAAGTGTGTCTAAGTGAAATTGACAACTAACATTAAGTGCCAGATGTTGATTATGGAATTCCTAGAATCTGCTGAGAACAGTTTAAATAAATTAGCACCTGCACATTAGCTGGTCTTGCTATTAATTTATAAGCGAATCAGTAGAAATGACATTTGGTTGAGTCATTGATTAAGTAAATAGCTGCATTTTCACTACCCAGGCAGAATAACTAATTAATAGAGATGGCCAACGTGACCTGCTGCTTTTCTCAAGTCAATGATACAGTCACATTCAATTCTCCATTGCTAGAACAGGTGAAATGATGCCTATTTAGGCATTGTCAACCTGGCACTTGGCCTGGATTTTGGTGGCTAAATTAATCTTTTAAAATCTGTTTTAGAAATTCTCTCTCACTAGGACAGATGAAATGATGCCTATGTAGTTGCTGTCAACTTGGCACTTGGCCTGGATTCTGCTAGCTAATTTATAAATCACATTTCTGAAGCTTAATGCAAAATTTTGTAAGTGGGTCTTTGTAAAGGAGTTTCTGGTATCAAATTACTTTTTATTCAATGAAGTACAATCTGTCCATTATTGTATTTGAATGCAATAGTAACGTCATCACTAAATATGGGCAGCATTTCCAAAGGAGTTTTGGTACAAAAAAAATCTGCATGGTTCATGAGGAGAGGCATTTATAAATTTTAGTCTACTTGTGATAACTTGCGGCTTTAATGTGCAAGGATAATGGTTATTTTGTAAAGTTGGGAAATATATAAATTAAGTTTCTCATTAACTTTTATTTTCACTATACCTATCTTTGCACCTACTCTGCTGGTTACAATTCAAGTGAAGCCTGAATGCAAGCTCTTGTATAACCTGAATTGAGACTTTCTGGAGCATGGAGTTTAAGTCTTTGTTTTGGAGTCAGTTTTGGACTTGCCACCTGGTTTAAACTACCCAAGTGTAGAGTCAATGCAAAGCTGAAGTTGCTTCGTGCAAATACCAAACTTGCAGTGTAAATGCACCATCAGCATGGAAAATATTATAAATGCTCCATTAGTCGAAAATACTTTAATGCAAAGGACTGGTTCACATGTCGTAGCTTTGGTGCATGTTGCAGATCACTGAGTTAGTTGTTGTAGAAACATCACTTTCACATGTGGCGATTTGTAGCCTGGATCTACGGATTGTGATTGTAGAGACTCCAACTTTATTTTCATGATATGGCTGACCAGGAATCTCTCCACTCTTACTGTCTGCAATTGGCATAGTTTCCATAGAATCCTACAGTGCAGAAGGAGGCCATTCGGCCCAACAAGTCTGCACCGATCCTCCAAAAAAGCACATCTTTGGTCACTAAGGTGCAATTTAGCATGACCACATCTATGGACTGTGGGAGGAAACTGGAGCATCCGGAGGAAATCCACGCAGACATTGGGAGAATGTGCAAACTCCACATAGCCACCCAAGGCCAGAATCAAACCTGGATCGCTGGCAGTGTGAGGCAGCATTGCCACCATGCCGGCATGTTTTGGAAGGATTTGTAGGTTGATGATCAACCTTTTCCGCTGTATTATGAACACATCTGGACCATCAGGTCCTGGAGTGGGACTCAAACCCAAAGATTCTGACTTTAGTGGCAAGATTGCTAGCCCACTGCGCCATAGGACCTCCTCATCGTAGCTTAGGTACATGGTATATTAATCATATTGAACATTAATGTAGAGCTTCTGTACCATGAAAAAAAAAACCTTGGATTTCCTCCACCTTCAAATATTTGCCTCTGACAGATCTCCTCCTGAGACCACACATGGATTTAGGAAGTTTGGGGGCTGGCATACCTTCCACTGGTTGGTGTCGTACCTAGCACAAAGGAAGATGGTTGTGATTGTCAAAGACCAATCATCTCAAAACCTTAGACTTTTAACTTTTATTTTAATTTGTGATGTTCATAAAGATGTTTGAGATTCTGCATGTATAATTCTTTTTCTTTTTTCTGGTCTTTTTCGTTTGGTTCTGTTTGAAGGTGTTTGACTAGATAAGATTTTTTTAAGGGAGGAGGGGTGGACCTTTGTGCTCAGACCTTGTGAGGGACTGTTTGTTTGTTTTTTTTGCTCTTTGCCATTGCTCTGGGAACTTATACTAAGAGTTGGGGGGGGAGGGGAACCGCTGGTGGTAGGATGCTAGGCGCCAGGAACGGGTGGTGCCAGGCCAACTGGGAGGGCTATTCCACGGAAGCAAAGTGGGGGGCGAGCTGAACATCAATGTAGGGGGAGGGGGGTGGGGGGGATGGGGTGTGTAGACTGCTGACAAGGAGGGGACTTTAAAGGTGTTGGAGGAGGAGAGTGGATGACGGTAGCTGCCGGACGGAGAACCAGATGAGGTGCGGGGCATAGGCCAATGGCTGGCCTAGGAAAGGTCATTTCTGATCGACAGGGGAGGGGGGTAGGGTGCCCCCTGACCAGGTTGGTCACTTGGAACGTACGTGGGCTGAATGGGCCGGTCAAAAGGGCCCGTATGTTCGCGCACTTTTGAGGCAGCTGAAGGCGGACGTGATCATGTTGCAAGCGACACATTTGAAGCTGGGAGACCAAGTTTGATTGAAGAAGGGATGGATTGGGCAGGTGTTTCATTCGGGATTGGACTTTAAAACAAGGGGGGGGGCAATTCTGGTTAACAAGAAGGTGGCATTCGAGGTGGGAAACATAGAGGCAGACCCAGGGGGTAGATTTATTATGGTTAGTGGGAAGCTGGAGGGAATGGCTGTGGTGTTGGTGAATATATATGCCAAACTGGGATGATGTTGTGTTTGTCAGGAGGGTGCTGGGGAAGATTCCGGACCTGGACTCGCACCGGCTGATTATGGGGGGAGATTTTAACACGGTTCTAGATCCGAGATTAGACCGGTCGAGTTCCAGGTCGGGAAAGGTATCAGCAACGGCGAAAGAGCTGCGGGGGTTCATGGAGAACATTGGAGGGGTGGATCCGTGGAGATTCGTGAGGCCAAGGAGCAAGGAGTATTCATTTTACTCCCATGTGCACAAGGTGTATTCCAGGGTAGACTTTTCCGTACTGAAAAAAACAGTTTGGTGGGGTGGCAGGCACTGAATATTCAGCAATCGTGGTGTCGGATCACGCCCCAGACTGGATAGATCTACGAGTGAGCACAGGAAAGACCCAGCGTCCGCAATGGACGTTAGATGTAGGGCTGCTAGTGGAGGATGAGATCGGTGAGCGGGTGAGGGAGGCCATCCAGGGGTACATGAAGAGCAACGACACGGGTGAGACTGCGGCAGGAGTGGGTTGCGAAGCACTGAAGGCGGTTATCAGAGTGGAATTCATCTTGAGTCGGGCCCACAGGGAGAAGACTGAATGGGTGGAGTTGGACAGGCTGGTAGAAGAAATTTTACAGGTGGACAGGAGATATGCGAAGTCTCCGGATGAGGAGCTCCTGAAGGAGGTCAGAGACTTTAAATGGAATTTGGGCTCCTGTCCACAGGTAAGGCAGAGGGGCAGCTGAGGAGGGTAAATGGGGCGGTGTACGAATATGGGGAGAAAGCTAGTAGGATGTTAGCACATCAGCTGAGACAACAGGAGGCAGCGAGGGAAATTGGGAAGGTAAAGGATATGAGGGGGAAGGTGGTGGTGGACCCGGGGGCGGTAAATGATGTGTTTCGTGAATTCTAAAGTCTACTTTATAAGGAGGAGCTGGTGGAAAGCCTGGGGGAACCAATAGGGCTCTGGGAGGTGATAGATGGATTGGGGGCGATGCAATCGGGTAAGGTCCCAGGACCTGATGGATACCCAATGGAGTTCTACAAAACGTTTTCTGGGTTACTGGGGCCGCTCCTGGTTAAAGCTTTTAATGAGTCAAGAGTTGGGAGTGCTCCCCCCAACGTTATCACCAGCATCAATCTCTCTCCTTTTGAAGTGGGATAAGGACCCAGGGAGCTGTGGATCATGCAGGCCGATCTCCCTTTTATATAGAACATAGAACATAGAACATACAGTGCAGAAGGAGGCCATTCGGCCCATCGAGTCTGCACCGACCCACTTAAGCCCTCACTTCCACCCTATCCGAGTAACCTAATAACCCCTCCTAACCTTTTTGGTCACTAAGGTCCCCACACAGACACGGGGAGAATGTGCAGACGCCACACAGTGACCCAGCGGGGAATCGAACCTGGGGTCCTGGCGCTGTGAAGCCACAGTGCTATCCACTTGTGCTACCGTGCTGCCCTTTTGAACGTAGATGGTAAACTTCTGGCAAGATCTTGGCCAGACGTATAGAGGACTGTGTCCCGGAGGTAATCTGGGAGGATCAGACGGGATCTGTGATGGGTAGGCACCCGATGTCCAACATTAGACGGCTCTTAAATGTTATAGTGATGCCAGCGGAGTGGCGTGAGGTTGCAATGGATGCAGAAAAGGCCTTTGACCGGGTGGAGTGGAAATACCTATGGGATATTTTAGGCAGGTTTGGGTTCGGGCAGGGATTTGTGGATTGGGTCCGGTTGCTATATCAGGCTCCGGTGGGGAATGTAAGATCCAACCGGGTTCGGTCAGAATAATTTAGTCTTTGCTGGGGGACAAGACTCGGATGTCCGCCCTCCCCACTGCTGTTTGCCCTGGCTATAGAACCCTTGGCAGTGGCCCTTAGGTCATCGAATGTCTGGCGGGGGATAGTGAGGGGAGGGGGGGTGGAGGTGGAGCATAAGGTCTCGCTCTACGCCTTTATATCGCAGACCCGTTGGGGGGATGGCTGGAATTATGGAGGCACTGGAAGAATTTGGGCGGTTTTCAGGCTACAAGGTAAATATGGGAAAGAGCGAGGTGTTTGCGATTTGGGCACGAGGGTAGGTAAGGAAATTGAGGGAGTTACCTTCTAATGTGGTGGGGAGGAGTTTCCGGTATCTGGGGATTCAGGTGGCTAAGGATTGGGGGCAGCTTCACAAGTTAAATTTGGGTAGAGCGGTCGATCAGGTGAAATGGGATTTCCGCAGGTGGGACATGCTCCCGCTGACACTGGCGGGGAGGGTGCAGACTGTGAAGATGACAGTCCTCCCGAGGAGTCTCCCCTTTTTTCAATGTCTCCCGATTTTTGTCCTGAAGGCCTTTTTCAGGGAAATGAATGCGATGATCTTGGGTTTTGTGTGGGCTGGTAAAACCCCGAGGGTGAAGAAAGCACTCCAGGAACGGGGTCGCAGGGAACGGGGTCGCAGGGAGAGGGGCTTGGCCCTCCCGAGTTTTATTATCTATTACTTGGCGGCCAACATATCGATGGTCAGGAAGTGGATAGTGGTGGAGGGGTTGGTTTGTGAGTGAGTAGAGGCGGCATCTTGTAAGGGCACGAGCTCTGAGCACCCCTGCCGTTCCTTGCTGTCTCGGTACTCCACAAGCCCGGTGGTGGTGGCAGCAGCCCTAAGGGTATAGGGGCAATGGAGACAGCACATGGGATTGGTCAGTGTGGTCACCGATTTGTGATAATCACCGTTTTGTTCTAGGGGCTAGATGGGGGCTTTAGGAGGTGGCAGCGGGCAGGGATTGAGAGATTTGGGGATCTCTTCATTGAGGAAGGTTTCCCGAGCCTGGAGGCATTAGAGGAGGAGTTTGAGTTGCAGGGTGGGAAAGGATTTCGGTTCCTGCAGGTATGGGACTTTGTTCGGAGCTTTCCTCTCCTCCCCGGAGGGAACTACAGGATAAGGTGTTGTCAAAAACGGGAGTTGGGGGGGGGGGGGTGGGAAGAGGGAGGGTCTCGGGGATATACAAGGAATTGACGGAGTGGGAAGGGGTCCCAATCGGGGAGATGGGGAGGAAGAGTTGGGAGGGGTGTTGGAAGTCGGATTATGGGTAAAGGCCTAGAGGAGGGTTAATTCACCCTCGTCATGTGCCAGGCTTAGCCTGATCCAGTTCAAGGTGGTTCATAGGGCTCATATGACTGTGGCCTGGGTGAGTATACATTTTGAGGATGTGGAGGATAGGTGCGGACGCCGTAGGGGAAGTCCGGCGAATCATGTGCATATGTTCCGGGCATGTCCGAAGTTGAGAGGATTCTGGCAGGGATTTGCAGACGTCATGTCCGAGGTCCTGGAAGGGAGGGTGACTCCGAGTCCGGAAATGACAATATTTGGGGTATCGGAAGATCTGGAGGCCCGGGGGTGGGGAGGGAGGCTGATGTCCTGCCGTTCTCCTCCCTGGTGGCGGATTTTGCTGGGGTGGAGGAACTCTGAGCCTCCAAAGTCGGGCGTATGGGTTAGCGACATGGCAGGGTTTCTCAGTCTGGAAACAATTATGTTCGCCTTGAGAGGTTCAACCCAGGGGTTTGCCTGGAGATGGCAGCTGTTCATCGACTTCTTTAAGGAAAATTAAACGTCAGCAGTAAGGGGGGGGGGTGAAGAGAGGGGAAAAGGGGCGAAGGAAATGGGAGGCATGGTAGTGTAAGACAAGAACGGAACTTAATATACAGGTAATCAGGAGATGGGGCGGGTGGGGGGTAGTAGGGTATGTCATTTTAATGTTGTTGCGTGTGTCAGTCCGCTCGGTAGTTTAAGAAATGTTAAATTGTTAAACTGTAAATATTACAAATGCTTCAATAAAATATTTTCTAAAACAAAAGACCACTCATCTCGGCCCAAGGACGTTGCTGCAGTAGTGTCCAGGCCCAACCATCTTCAGCTGCTTCGCCAGTCACCTTCAGTCTAAAGTAGCAGCAGATGTGGAGATGATGCTTGATAGCACAATGTTCACAATTCCTTGGATACTGAAGCCATCTGTTTCCGTACACGGTAAGACCTGGATAACGTTCAGGCTGGGCAAGTGACTTGCTCGCAAATAAGTGCCAGGATAACGAGAGAGGATCTTAACCATCTCCTCTTGACATTCAATGGCATTACCATTGCTGAATCCCCTATCATCAGTATCCTGGGAAGTTTACCATTGAACAAAAACCGAACTAGACCAGCCATATAAATACAGAGGCTACAGGAACAAGGTAGAGACTGAGACTGTTTTGGTACTTTGCTCATGGCCTGACTTCCGAAAGCCTGTCTGCCATCTACATGGCATCAGTCAGGAGTGTCATGGAACACTCCGTATGCTTGGATGAGTGCAATCCCAACAACACTCAAACTCAACATCATCGAACAAAGAAGCCTGCTTGCTCGGCATCTCACACGGCACTTTAAATATTCACTTGCTCCGAAACTGGCGGGCGATGATCGGAGTGTGTACCATCTACAATAGGCACTGCAGCAACTCACCAAGGCTCTTTTGACAACCCCTTCCAAACCTGCAATTACTACCAGCTATATAAACGAGGCCAGCAAACACATGAAAGCTTCCATCACCTGCAACATCTTTTCCAAGTTCCACACCATCTCGTTTTGAAAATGTATCCTTTGCTGGGTCCAAATTCTGGAACTCCAGCCCTAACGGTACTGTGGGAGAACCTGCGCCACATGTACTGAAGTGGCTCAAGGATCGGTTCACCACTATCTTCTCGAGGGCATTTGGGGATGGACAATATATACCGGCCTTGCCAACAATATTGACGTCCCAAAGATTAATTCAAGAAATTAACCAAAGTATTAAGTTACATGTTGAAATACACAGCAAATTTTGCAGCAGGTAAGTTACCCCTTTTAATATTGGTTTATAGCAAGTATGTTACTGTTTATTCCTGATCCCAGTTTGGGCTAGAATTACTAATTTGAGTTCATTATAAGATGGAAAGTTTTGCAAAAGCAAAAAATACATCTGCACATGAATCAACACAGTCCTTGATTCGGGTGTTACTTGCCATTGTTTCAAAAATAATCAACTATTTTACAATAATCTTTTTTAGTGTCACAAGTAGGCTTACATTAACACTCCAGTTAAGTTATTGTGAAAATCTCCTAGTCGCCACACTCCGGCACCTGTTCGGATACACTGAGGGAGAATTCAGAATGTCCAATTCACCTAACAAGCAGTCTTTCGGAACTTGTGGGAGGAAACCGGAGTACCCAGAGGAAACTCCTGCAGACACAGGGAGAACGTGCAGATTCCAGACAGTGACCCAAGCCGAGAATTGAACTGCGGTCCCTAGCGATGTGAAGCAACAGTGCTAACCACTGTGCAACCGTGCTGCCTGCCTGAACGGGGAATCCTTTTGAATATGGAAATACGCTTTTTCTCATTGAAATACGCAAAAGGAGACAGCTGATTTGCAAGCCGCCTCCCGAAACACGTTATTTGGTTTCCTTGGCGACAGGGTCCCATGCAGAGGCCCTGCCCCCTATCCTCTCCACCCCGCACACAGCACATGCGTGTCTGCCAAGGAAACCGATATGCACCTCGATGCCCCATGCGAGACCGCGTGATGGTCCTGACCTTCGTGCGGTCTCTGAGGCATAGAGGTACCTGGATTTTATTGGAATACAAAAATTGTCTGGGGAGAGTAGACTACAATTAGTAGACTCAACACTAGCTTTATCATTGATCTTTGTAGAGCACTGCTGTGTATTTAAAGAAAAAGAAGTGCTGGAAATACGCAGGTCAGGCAGCATCAATGGGGAGAGAGGCAGAGTTAACATTTCAGAATTGTTGAAAGGCTATTGGTATGAAATTTTAACTCTACTTCCCTCTTTGTATACTGATGGAGTGTAGCTGATAATACATTGCACATTATTACGTTTCAGCAGGATTCAGTTCAGAAATTCTTGTTTTACTTGTGGAAACTGCACTTTTTGCTGTGAGCATGAAACAAAAATGCTGAAAAAGTAAACTTGAATCATCATGCATCTATTTAACCATACCTTATGCTTTCTACTTTTTGTGGCCATTCTTTACTGTTCCTTTACCGTTACTATTGTCATGGGAATGCTACTTTTAAGGAATATTTGTCTGCTCCAGTTGCTGCAGTGATGCCAGAGTGTGGGTGGAGCTGAGCTCCGGCTCTGCTTTTTAGTTTCGCTTTGAAGAAAAGTTTGGGTGTGTCTGTGTTTTTTAGTTTTGTTTTAGTGTTGGAGCTACAGCCAGCCAAAGAAGGTGTAATTTTAATCTCTCTACCATCTAAAGACTATCTCTACATCATTTGGTGAATTCCGAGTGATAACTGCTCTCAATAGAGAATTTAAACCTGCTGTGCTTCTGTAAAAAGGATTTTTGTCTTCTGGATGTTAAAAGGAAAGTTTAAGGATTATTTAGAATGTTGTATTCTTTGGGGGGTGTATTTGAATTGATGTAATTTGAATAGGCCATGTAAAGTCACAGTGGTGGTTGAAGAAAAGCACTGGGAAGGCTGATATGGTAAAACAGGATAAGACCGTGGGGTTTGTTAAAGTGGTAGAGGAAAGCCCAAGTGAAGCGAAGGAGGTGCAAAGGATGGTACAGCCTGATCAAGAGGTGATTGATAAGAAGGTGCCAGATCTCTAATGAATTTACTTGTGTGGGTAAAGTTTACTCGTGTATCAGGCGGAGCAGGTAAAGAAGTCACAATTTTAAGAGATATGGGAGCTTGTCAATCTTTGATGGTAAGAGATGAGGAGTTATGTAGTTTGGGAAGAATATTGCCAGAAAAGGTGGTAATATGTGGTATTCTGGGTGAGAGGAGCAGTGTTCCATTATATAAGATAAGGTTGGAAAGTCCACTGAAGAGTGGTGAAGTGGTAGTAGGAATAATAGAGAAACTATCTTGTCCAGGAATACAGTTTACCTTGGGTAATGATATAGCTGGATCGCAGGTGGGAGTGATGCCTACTGTGGTTGATAAGCCAGTGGAAAATCAGACAACTGAAGTGTTGAAGGATGAATATCCTGGGATTTTTCCGGATTGTGTAGTAACAAGGTCGCAAAGTCACAGATTAAGACGAGGAGAAATCAAAGAGTGAAGATGAAGTACAAGTGCAATTATCAGAAACAATTTTTGATCGGATGGTTGAAAAAGTACAAGTACAGGTGGAGGATGAGGTGGATATTTTTAGTTCAGGAAAATTAGCGGAGTTACAACAGAAAGATGTAGAAATAGAACGGATGTATCAGAAAGCATACGCTGAAGAATCTGAGTGTACATCAGAGTGTTATTACCGTAAAAGTGATGTCTTGATGAGAAAATGGAGACCTTTACATATGCAGGCTGATGAAAAGTGGGCAGAAGTTCATCAAGTAGTATTGCCGATAGTGTATAGAAAGGAGGTGTTGCGATTTGCACATGGGGTACAGTGGGAGGTCATTTGGGAGTACGGAAAACTCAAGCTAAAATACAAAAAAAAAAATTATTGGCCTGGACTACATACAGTTAAGTTTTGTCGATCATGTCACACATGTCATGTGATAGGGAAACCTCAAGCAGTGATAAAACCTGCAGCATTCCAGCATTTGAGGAACCTTTTTACAAAGGTCTTAATTGATTGCGTAGGACAGCTTCCTAAAACGAAAAGTGGGAATCAATATCTTTTGACTGTAATGAATATGTCTACTAGGTTTCCAGAGGCCATTTGAGTACACAATATTACAGCTAAAAAGATTCTGGAGGTGTTACTTAAATTCTTTACTAGATATGGACTACCCACAGAAATACAATCGGATCAAGGATCAAATTTTACCACAAAGGTTATTCAAAGAAGTCATGGATAGCTTAGGAATAAAACCATTTAAATCAACTGCATACCATCCAGAATCGCAGGGAGCGTTAGAAAGGTGGCATCAGTCATTAATGACTATGTTGAGGGCTTATTATCACGATTATCCAGAGGATTGAGATAAAGGCATTCCATTCGGACTGTTTGCAATTAGGGATGCACCTAATGAGTCAACCAAATTCAGTCCTTTTGAACTAATTTTGGGTCATGCGGTAAGAGGACCACTTAAATTTATTAAGGAAAAATTGGTGAGTGAGAAATCAGAACTTATATTATTGGATTACGTTTCAAATTTTAGGGAACGATTAAATAGAGCAGGGGAATTGGCTAGACAACATTTAAAAGTTGCACAACATGTGATGAAACGGGTAGCGGACAAGAAATCCAAAGTTCGTAGTTTTGCCTGTTTAGTCTTGTTACCAGTGGTAGGTGAACCTTTAATAGCAAGTTTTGTGGACCTTATCAGGTTGAAAGGAAATTTAGTGATGTGAATTATGTGGTAATAACGCCAGATAGAAGGAAAACTCACCGAGTGTGTCATGTGAATATGCTTAATAAGTACTTTAAAAGGGAAGGAGAGAAAAAAGAGGAGGTTGTAATGATTCTAGCTCAAAGTGACGAAGCAAATCCAGATGACTGTGAATTTGACATACCTCAAATTAAATTGGAAAACGAGGATGTTCTTCAAAATTGGGATAAATTGTTGAGTTACCTTCCAGAGGAAAAATTGACTGACCTGAAAGAGTTATTGATATCACATGGGACAAGTTTGTGGAGATAAGTTGGGGAGTACTAAAATGGCTATACATGATGTAGATGTAGGAAATGCTGTTCCTATCAAATAACATCCATATGGACTTAACCCTTTAAAATTGGCACAGGTTAACAAAGAAATTGAAAGTATGCTTAAAAATGGCATAATTGAAGTGGGTTGCTGCCAATGGAGCTCGTCCATCGTGATGGTACCCAAACCGGATGGTACCCAACGTTTGTGTGTGGACTACAGAAAGGTTAATGCAGTTACCAGAACGGACTCTTATCCTATCCCAGGCTTGGAGGATTGTATTGAAAAGGTGGGACAATCCGCTTTTATTTCCAAATTGGATTTACTTAAGGGTTACTGGCATGTACCTTTATCCGACAGGGCGAAGGAGATTTCAGCTTTTGTGTCTCCAGATGGTATATACCAATTCAAAGTTATGCCATTTGGCATGAAAAACGCCCCAGCCACATTTCAACGGTTAACTAACAAAGTTGTTTCAGGATTACCCAATTGTGCGGTATACATCGACGATCTTGTAATTTTTAGCCAGACATGGACAGAACATTTGAAGCATTTGATGGAGTTGTTTGATCGACTTCAGGAGGCGGGTTTGGTGATAAACCTAGCCAAAAGTGAATTTGGAAAAGCCCAGGTCACTTTCCTTGGCCATACAATCGGACAGGGTTGAATGGTCCGACGGGATGTAAAAACAAAAGTTATTGGGGAGTTTCCGATACCCTCGACACGACGGGAAATAATGCGATTTCTGGGTATGAGTGGATTTTACCGGAAATTTGTACCGAATTTTAGCAGTGTGGTCGCTCCACAAATGGACTTGCTGAAGAAGCGTAACAAATTCCAGTGGACAGCGGAGTGTCAGCAGGCATTTGACGGCCTGAAAGTTGTTTTAACCACTGCTGCTGTGTTAGCCATCCCAAATTACGTAAAACCATTCAAAGTGGCTGTTGATGCGAGTGATGTGGACGTAGGTGCGGTGATTCTGCAAGATGATGACGAAGGGCTAGAGCAGCCTATTAGTTATTTTTCAAAAAAATGTAATTCTCACCAGAAGAAGTATTCCACGATTGAGAAGGAGACTTTGAGCTTGGTGCTGGCTTTGCAACATTTTCAAATTTATGTGACCAGCAATCCGTCTGACACAATTATCTATACTGATCATAATCCACTGACGTTTTTGGCGCAATTCCGGAATAACAATATCAGACTGTTTCAATGGAGTTTATTGTTACAGCTATTTCATTTAAAAATAATACATGTGGCAGGATGAGAAAATGTGATAGCCGATGCTTTGTCAAGAATGTGACAAGTTACAGGCAGAAGAACTGAAATGGACTACGTTATTACGCCTATTTGCGGGTGTTGCTTTTTTTAAACGAAAAAGTACTTTTACTGATTGCATTTCTTAAAGGAAAGTGAAAAGGTGAAAAATGTGACCATCTTGAAGTTGATGGTTTATTTTATTTTCTTGGGGGGAGGTGTCATGGGAATGTCACTTTAAGAAATGTTTGTCTGCTCAAGTAGCTGCAGTGATGTCAGAGTGTGGGTGGAGCTGAGCTCTGGCTCTGCTTTTTAGTTTCGCTTTGAGCAAAAGCTTGGATGTGTCTGTGCTTTTTAGTTTTGTTTTGGTGTTGGAGCTACAGCCAGCCAAAGAAGGTGGAATTTTAATCTCTCTACCATCTAAAGACTATCTCTAGATCATTTGGTGAATTTAGAGTGATAACTGCTCTCAGTAGAGAATTTAAACCTGATGTGCTTCTGTAAAAAGGATTTTTGTCTTATGGATGTTAAAAGGAAAGTTTAAGGATTACTTAAAGTGTTGTATTCTTTGGGGGTCTATTTGAATTGATGGTTGATAAGATGTTCACTATGTTTTAAAAAGGTTAACTGAGTTCATAGAATAATCATTGTTTTGCTTTAAAAATTACTTTTAAATTTGTGCTGCACCACACCTGTAGAGTGGGCCGTGTGCTCCCCATACCACAATCTAGTAAAAGTCGTGGGTCAGGAGAACGCAATGATACACTTTGGGGTCCTCTAAACCCTGGCCCATAACACTGTCATAAACCTAATTTGAACATTAAATCTGTTTTTGAAAGAAAGAAATGCTCTGGATTTCTTTTGTCTATATACAGGTTCTTGTAAGAATTCAACTGTTTTTTAGAGTACCCAATTCAATTTTTCCAATTAAGGGGCAATTTAGCGTGGTCAATCCATCTACCCTGCACATCTTTGAGTTGTGGGGGTGAGACCCACGCAAACACGGGGGAGAATGTGCAAACTCCACATGGACAGTGACCCAGGCCAGGATCGAACCTGGGACCTTGGCGTCGTGAGTCAGCAGTGCTAACCATTGTGCTGCCCAGAATTCAATTAAGTTAATTAAGCATTGAGGACAATTTTGAACTTCATGTAAAAAGCAAATGTTTTGTTCATATTTTTCATTCTTAGACTTACTGAATGTTTGAAATTTAATTTGAAAACAACCGCTCATGAGGATGTACATGTATGAAGTATTGGATTTGCATTTTCCATTTGTGTTTTAGATTTGCGCAATAAAGGTGTAAAGCTATACTTCAGATTGGTGGGCATTTTTCCTTTGAAATGAAAATCTGGATTTTACTGCCAAAATACTGATTTTTGGTATCTGGAATACTGATTTCTGTTGGGAAAGGTTGGCAGCTCTGCTGTTAATGGTTTGAGAGTGAGCAATTTGACAGGTCAATGCTGGATCAACAACTGCCCACTGGAGCTGGTTAGCTCAATTAGCTGATGGTTAGCGTGTGGTTCAGAATAACACCAAACTGTGGGTTTGATTCCTATTCCAGCTTCTTGGGACCTGCATTCTCGCCCTGCCCCTGAGAGTGGAAGGCGATGGCAAACTACACCTGACAAAAAAAACTGCCAAAGGCTCAGAATGAAACATCAGCTGACATTGAGCCAAGGACCTACCTTCAGGCAGAGCGCATGTCCTACCATATCATAAGATGATGACGACTACTACAGGATGAGAGAGCCTCCAGCTAAACCAAATTGCATTCACTGCTAGGGATAAGCAAAACCATTGGGAAGGAATTCAATTAGAAAATATAATAGGTAATAAATTCACTGAAACCTCAGAAAAAGGAGGATTAGTGAGGAACAAATCTGCACAAATATATATGTGCTTCAGGAAGAAGAGAAAAGGAAAATAAGAGGTTGCAGTGGCACAATTTGCCAGGGAAGGTTTATATGTTGCTAAGAGACCGGATTGGCAATTGAATATCTTCAGTTGTATATGAGAGATAGAAAAAAGACACAGTTAATAGTGAGAATATGGAAAGGCCACTCCTGAATAGAGGTGGTTATTCTGCTGTGGGGCACTTGTTAAGAGTTTAGTTGTAATTGTGGGATTTTAATCTTCCTGGCATATACTGGAAGTTACGGTAGAATAATCTCTGTGCACAAGAGAATTTACTGAAGTATTTATGCTGTAAGAGCTGGTGGAGTGTGAAAGGGCAGAAGAATAAGGAGTTCAAACTTGAAATGCAGCAGAACAGGATTTATTTTCTATAATTGTGTAAAGTGAATGATGCAGTTTGGTTCTTGCTAGTATTGAAAAATTAACCCTGGAGGACCGGATTGTTGTGCATGAGAAACAATTAGCCACACCCAGCAGAGCGAATGAAGGATTTCTCAATGGTACTGCCAGAGTATAGTCAGCACAATGCTAGATCATTTGAGGCCATAGAAATAATGGAGAGGATGATGACAGAGATAAAGACTTACACGGGAAGTGCTTGAGAAACAATTAGCCACACCCAGCAGAGCGAATGAAGGATTTCTTGATGGTACTGCCAGAATATAGTCACCACAGTGCTCGATCATTTGAGGCCATAGAAATAATGGAGAGGATGATGACAGAAATAAAGACTTGCACAGGAAGTTTAACGAATTAAACACGATTGATCAGATCTGGAAAAAGAGCAATTGCTGGATTGATGTTTGGATGTACTCCTTTAATAAGAAGTCAATTATAAACATTGATGTAGTTGTTGAGTTGGTGTAGGGAAAGGGTCACATTCTTGTGGTATTGGAGCATGTTCTGAACAATGAAAGGTCGTCATTAGAATTAAAACAATGCCAGCATCCTTTCATGGAGGTTAAATAGAGCTATGGGAACCGATTTAAACTAGATTTGTGTGGAATGGGAAAGTATACATTGTGGAACAGATTTCTACATGAATAAATTGGTTAGACCAGAAGTTGGAAGGTTAACTGAAACCAGTAGAGAGAAAATATCAGGGGAGTAAAACTAGGAAAGAAACTTAGCAGTGATGGCAACAAAGATTGGGGGGGGGGGGGGGGGGGGGGGGAGAGGGGAAGAGGTGGGAGGGAGGGGGGCGGGTGTATAAATGATCTAATAAATGATGCCAGTGAACTAGATGCAAGATGCACCACACTGGAGTATAGGAATGTCTGAGGGAGTTCACTTAAGACAGAATCAATATGAATTGAATTAAGAAATCCTTTGACAGCCATCAAACAATGTGAGTAAGGCAGGGATGACACCTACAAATTTCTCATATGAGACATGTCAGTAGCTTATTGAAAAAAGAAAGGAGGGACTACGACCTCTGATCGCAATTTGCCAATTGTTTTGTAGGACTGAAGGGAACAAAGATAACTCCTGTATTCAACTAGGAAAGAAATAGTAAAGCGGGTATCTGTGTAGGTTAGTTGGTCTAATTTCAATTGTGGACAATTTAGGTATCGATGGTATAAAGACTATTTGCATTTAGCATAAAATGACTTTACATGGGATTTACAGCACAGAATGGATCATGCTGGTGTTTTGATCCCCACGAGCCTTGTCCCATTGTACTGTATCCCACCCCTATCGATATATCCATTTTTGCCTTTCATTCCTATTTAGTTGACCCTTCAAAGCATCCAAACTGCTGATTTAAGCTTCCTTCGAGGAGTACAGTCAAAGCCACGTTCGTGACGCCACGGGTGGCTCAGCTGTACAGGAGGGTGGAGGGGAGAACCATTGTGATAAGGGATTTGTTAGTTTGTGGAACAGACCGGCCTTCTGTGGTCGCAGATATGATTCCAGGATGGAATGTTGGCTTCCTGCTGCTAAGGTAATGGATATCATAATGGCTACACAGTATTCTGGAGGTGAGGTTGCACAGCCAGGGATTGTGGTCCATATCAGCACTAACAATATAGGTAGAAAAATGGATTTGTGTGTGTGAGTGCAAGAAGTACAGTGAATAAAATGGATGAGCAGAGGGCACTGATAGACACATGACAACATTATGTCATTGCTTGGCTCAAGTGGGCAGCATGGTAGCACAGTGGTTAGCACATTTGTTTCTTAGCTCCAGGCTCCCAGGATCGATTCCTGGCTTGGGTCACTGTCTGTGCGAAGTGTGTACATTCTCCCCATGTCTCTGTGGGTTTCCGGTTTCCTCCCACAGTCCAAAGATGTGCAGGTTTAGGTGGATTGACTATGCTAAATTGCCCTTAGTGGCCAAAAAAGGTTAGTTGGGGTTACGGGGATAGGGTGGAGTTGTGGGCTTGGATAGGGTGCTCTTTCCAAGGGCCGGTGCAGACTCGATGGGCCGAATGGCCTCTTTCTGCACTGTAAATTCTATGAAGAGGGTGTAAATGTAGCTCCACATCCATGCATATAGCGTGTTCAGGAAGGATAGACCGGGGGATAAAAAATGTGGGGTTGTAGCATTATTGGGTAAGGAATCCATTACACTTGTGAGGAGGGATGACCCGAACGAATCCTCAAAAGAGGCCATATGGGTTGAACTCAGAAATTGATATGAACAATGTGAAAAGCCCAGAGGGCACAAAATCCTTTCCATTCAAGAGAGCTTTTTTAGCCAGTATGTAACAAGCTCAATGAGATGGGTTGTAATTTTAGATTTAGTTTGGGGAAATGAAGCAGGGCAAGTGGATGAAGAAGCAGTGGGTGACTATTTTGGAGATAGTGCCCAGAATACAGTTAGATTTAGCACCAGTAAGGAAAAGGACAAAGAATGGGAATAGAAGTTTTAAATTGGAAGAAGACAAATTTGAGGAAGCTGAGAAGTGATCTAGCGAATGTGCATTAGATAAAACTACTTGAAAGAAAACCAGTTTGGAAGCACCCAGAAGCGATATTTTACTGGGACATGTCCCCAAAAAAGAAAATGGGTGATGCTGCAAAATCTAGAGAGCCCGGTCATCCAGAAGCATACAAGGTAAGATAAATCAGAGAAAAAAAAGCTCATTACAGTCACAAAAAACTTGATGCTGAAGAAAGCCTAGATGAGCATAGAAAGTACAGGGGTGAAGTCAAAAAGGAAATTAGGAAAGCAAGGAGAGGGTATGGAAAAATATTGACAAGTAAAACCCCAAAATGTTTTGTCAGTACATTAAGAACAAGAGGATAACTGATGAAAGGCTAGGGCATATCAGAGATGTACAAAGTAACTTATGAATGGATATAGAAGATGTGGGCAGAGTCCTTATTGGGTACTTTGTCTCTTTCTTTACAGAGGAGAGGGACAATGCATTCTACTTAACAGAATGAAATATGTACTGAAGGGACTGTCATCCTTGAACATGAATAAGTCACCAGGCTGCATGGATTGTATCCCATGCTGAAGCCAGGGAGGAATTGGGGGGTGATCTGAGGATCATTTTCCAATCCTCACTTGATACAGGCAAGGTACCAGAGGATTGGAGGTCTGAAAATGTTGTACTATTATTTAAAAAGGGTGCGAGGGATAGGCCAAAATAATTATGCCTGTAATTATTAGTCTGACTTCAGTGGTTGACGTATTATCAGAATCAATTCTGAAAGACAAGATAAACTGTCACTTAGAAAGAAACTGATGAATTGGGGATAGTCAGCATGGTTTTGTTCGGAGAAGGTGTGTTCTTCTTACTAATTTAATCAAATCTTTTGAGGAGGTAATGCGGAGGATTTGTGAGGGTAGTGCAGTGAATGTTGTCGACATGGATTTTAGTAAAGCATTTGACAGGGTTCCACATGGCATACTGGTTAAAAATGTGAAAGCCTATGGGATGAATGGGAATGTGGCTAGTTGGATCCAAAATTGGCTCAGCCGCAGGAAACAATGGTAATGGTCGATGGATGTTTTTGTGAGAATGGAAAGTGGTTTTCAGTGACATTCACAGGGCTCAATTGTTGGGTTCCTTGCTGTTCGTTGTGTATATTAATGATTTGCGCTTTAATATGGGAGTCATGAATGGGAAATTTGCAGATGACACACAAATTGGTTATGCTGTTGATAGTGAAGAGGATAGCTATTGACTCCAGAGTTGTATCAATGATTTGGTTGAGTGAGCGGATAAGTGGCAAATGGAATTCATAGAATTGACAGTGCCGAAGGAGGCCATTCGGCCCATCAAGTCTGCACCCGCTCTTGGAAAGAGCACCCTACCCAACCCCACACCATCCCATAACTCAGTAACCCCACCCAACACTAAGGGCAATTCTGGACACCTAAGGGCAATTTAGCATGGCCAATCCACCTAACCTGCACATCTTTGGACTGTAATGAAATGAAAATCGCTTATTGTCACAAGTAGGCTTCAATGAAGTTACTGTGAAAAGCCCCTAGTCGCCACATTCCGGCGCCTGTTTGGGGAGGCTGTTACGGGAATTGAACCGTGCTGCTGGCCTGCCTTGATCTGCTTTCAAAGCCAGCGATTTAGCCCTGTGCTAAACAGCCCCTGTGGGAGGAAACCGGAGCACCCGGAAGAAACCCACGCAGACGCGGGAAGAAAGTGCCGACTCCGCACAGACAGTGACCCAAGCCGGGAATCGAACCTGGGACCCTGGAGCTGTGAAGCAATTGTGCTAACCACTATGCTACCGTGCTGTCCCTATTCAATTCTGAGAAGTGTGAGCTACTGCATTTGAGGAGGGCAAAGAATAGACAGGAGGATATTAAGAGGGATAATGGAAGTGAGAGACCATATCCACAGGTCTCTGAAGGTGGCTGTATAAGATGGTGAAGCAAGCTTTCCTTCATTGGAAGAGGTATTGAATACAAAAGCATGGATGTAATGCTGGAACTATATAAAATGGTGTTTAGGCCACAACTGGAATTTTTTGTACCATTCTGGTCACCACATTACAGGAAGGACATAATTGCTCTGGAGAGAGCAGAGAAGATTAACAAGAATGTTGCCAGGGCTTGAAAATTGTAGCTAGGAGCAAATATTGCATTGGCTCGAGTTATTTTCATTCAAACAGAGGCAGTTGAAGGGTGAAGTAATTGAGATGTACAAGATTATAAGGGGTCTAGATAACCAGAAAAACCTGTTCCCCTAGTTGAGGGGTCAATTACCAGGGGGCACATATTTCGGGTGAATAGGTACCTGGAATTCCCTGCCTGGTTTGATGGTGGAGGTAGAAACCCAGGACTCATTTGAGAAGGTATCTGGATCTGCACCTGAAGTGCTGTAACCTGGATCAGATGGTGGAAAATGGGATTAGAATGAACGCTTGTTTTTAAAAAAATTTCGGCTGGCACAGACACGATGGGTTGAATGGCTTCTTTCTATCTGCTCTATTGAACCGTTTTTCTCCAAAATGAACTCCAGCCTATTCAATCTCTTTTGATATTTGCATCTTCACAGTTCTCTTCTAGAAAGTAGTCAACAGAAACAGTTTAAATTGTGCCAATATTAAGCATAGTTGCAAATGAAACAGAAAATAGTATCACTTTAATCAATCGAAACAGGATGCATTGTGCCAATTCTGCCACATTTTGTTTCTAAAGTCACCTTGTATAAATTATTATACACATATACTATATTTTTCCATTTCATTTGTAGCTGTGTGTGTGTACATTGTTGTAAATTTGGATGTATGGTGCACAGAAGGTGGTTATTTGGCCCATTAACTTTCCGCGAGCAATTCAAAACTAATCCCACTGCCCTGTTCTCACCTCATAGCACACCATCACCCTTCAAATGTTTATCTGGATTTCCCTTATGGTCTCTGCCTGTGGAAAAACATTCCAAGCTCAAAGAACTCTGTTTGTATCCGTTCTCTTGACTAAAAAAATTGCTGATCTGTTGTTACAGATTTCCAGAGGAAATCATGCTTCTTCCATCCACATGATCAAAATGCTCATTCATTTTAAAAACTTCTGTTAAATCTCCACTTAATTTTCTCTCCTTCATTGGAAATAATCCCAATGCTTCCAGTCTTTCCTCCGTCTAGTTTCTTGCCACATCCTAGTCAATCTGCTGCAAATTCTCTGTGGTTTTAATAATTGGTGGCCGACTCCCATTGTTTGTGTGATTATAAGCAATATTTGCTCTCATCCTCATCTCCTAACTGTTCCTCTCCTGAAAGGTGAGACATTTTGGGATATAGTGTCAAAAGTCCCTGTGGTGCCTAGCCCCAGTGGCCTGGTTTCAAAATTAATTATTTTTGGTGTGTAAACATCCTCATATATTGTTGGGATTTTTAAAAAGCACATTTTAAGATTTACTTCCATGTGAATCTCTAACTTGAGGTGAACAGTGCTTAAAAAAAACAACTATTGCCATCTGTTTATGCAAAACTGATACGAATGTACTTGCACAAAGATTTTCTTTATAATCTGTGGGCATTACTTTATTTTTCTTTTTTTTCCAGAGAGCTATCCAGTACCTTTTCCCATCTGGTTTGTTTGACAAGAAGGCTAGGCCACTCATGAAGGTGATGAAAATGTTTTGCGTCTCCAAGAATCTACTTTGATTCATTGATTATCTACTTACTTACATTTGCTAATTCTAATGTGTCTGATTAATTGCAGCACCCTTTGGAGGTCTTCCCAAAGCAGAAGGGCAAGTCTTTTTTCTTTTTCTAAACAGTGGTGCGAAGAGAGAGAGAGAGAGAGGGGTGTCAGTCATTCTTTGCAACATCTGAATGTAGATTACCATAAACATGTAACATATATCCTAAAGTCAGTTATTCATTTTAGATTGCGCAATTACCATCTGTTCATTACTATATTCTTCTGTGTTGTCTGCTTACCTACAATCTTTTACACAAAATTTATTTTGTAATTCTGTACAAACTGATGTGAGAAATCTACCTGAAGGGAGCATCACACCACTTGGTTTTAGCAAACTTCAGACTCCAACATGAACATGACTCCCAAATGACTTTTACTTTAATGTACGCATATGACAACACCTGAAGTAACATTTTTGAACTGTGACCATACAGTAAAATATATTTCCCTTTTTATTATGAAGGTAATGAATGAGTGGTTTGGCGCAAAATACTGTGGGTATATAGATTCATTGCCTTGGGGGATTTAATTGAAATTTTAGTAAAGTGCTTTGGTGTATTCCTTGAATTTTGTTACAATTATAGGAAGATGTTGTAATGTTTCCAATGGCATTTAAGGCAACCCTCTCAATGCCATAGTTGTTTGCATTTATGAGGAGAAGCTTGAGTAGAACAAAGCAATGTCAGGTACAGCTCTGATCTGTAAGGGTAGCTCAATATTCCAGAATCTTCCTGGAATGTAAGTTAACCCTAGCTTTTTCATATTGCAAATTGTTATCTTCTATTTCTCCTGTCATCACCTCCAACAACAAATTCGAGAGACTTATGGACTCTTTCTATTGGAAGCAATTCTGAAAGACCGAATTAATCTACATTTGGAGAGGCAGGGATTAATCAAGAACAGTCAGCATGGTTTTTTTTTTTAATAAATATTTTATTGAAAATTTTTGGTCAACCAACACAGTACATTGTGCATCCTTTACACAATATTATAACAGCACAAATAACAATGACCTATTTTATATAAACAAAAAACAAAAAATGAATAAATATTAAATAACAAAAATGAAAACTAGCCCTAATTGGCAACTGCCTTGTCACAAGTTACACCCCCCCCCAAATCCTGGGCTGCTGCTGCTGCCTTCTTTTTCCCTTTCCATCTATCTATCCGCAAGGTATTCGACGAACGGTTGCCACCGCCTGGTGAACCCTTGAGCCGACCCCCTTAGGACGAACTTAATCCGCTCTAGCTTTATAAACCCTGCCATGTCATTTATCCAGGTCTCCACCCCCGGGGGCTTGGCTTCTTTCCACATTAGCAATATCCTGCGCCGGGCTACTAGGGACGCAAAGGCCAAAACATCGGCCTCTCTCGCCTCCTGCACTCCCGGCTCTTGTGCAACCCCAAATATAGCCAACCCCCAGCTTGGTTCGACCCGGACCCCCACTACTTTTGAAAGCACCTTTGTCACCCCCATCCAAAACCCCCGTAGTGCCGGGCATGACCAAAACATATGGGTATGATTCGCTGGGCTTCTCGAGCACCTCGCACACCTATCCTCCACCCCAAAAAATTTACTGAGCCGCGCTCCAGTCATATGCGCCCTGTGTAATACCTTAAACTGAATCAGGCTTAGCCTGGCACACGAGGACGACGAGTTTACCATACTTAGGGCATCCGCCCACAGCCCCTCCTCGATCTCTTCCCCCAGCTCTTCTTCCCATTTCCCTTTTAGTTCATCTACCATAGTCTCCCCTTCGTCCCTCATTTCCCTATATATATCTGACACCTTACCATCCCCCACCCATGTCTTTGAGATCACTCTGTCCTGCACCTCTTGTGTCGGGAGCTGCGGAAATTCCCTCACCTGTTGCCTCGCAAAAGCCCTCAGTTGCATATACCTGAATGCATTCCCTTGGGGCAACCCATATTTCTCGGTCAGCGCTCCCAGACTCGCGAACTTCCCATCCACAAATAGATCTTTCAGTTGCGATATTCCTGCTCTTTGCCACATTCCATATCCCCCATCCATTCCCCCCGGGGCAAACCTGTGGTTGTTTCTTATCGGGGACCCCCCCAAGGCTCCAGTCTTTCCCCTGTGCCGTCTCCACTGTCCCCAAATCTTCAGTGTAGCTACCACCACCGGGCTTGTGGTGTAGTTCCTCGGTGAGAACGGCAATGGGGCTGTCACCATAGCCTGCAGGCTAGTCCCCCTACAGGACGCCCTCTCTAATCTCTTCCACGCCGCTCCCTCCTCCTCTCCCATCCATTTACTCACCATTGAAATATTAGCGGCCCAATAGTACTCACTTAGGCTCGGTAGTGCCAGCCCCCCCCCTATCCCTACTACGCTGTAAGAATCCCTTCCTCACTCTCGGGGTCTTCCCGGCCCAAACAAAACCCATGATGCTCTTTTCAATCCTTTTAAAAAAAGCCTTCGTGATCACCACCGGGAGGCACTGAAACACAAAGAGGAATCTCGGGAGGACCACCATCTTAACCGCCTGCACCCTCCCTGCCATTGACAGGGCTACCATATCCCATCTCTTGAAATCTTCCTCCATCTGTTCCACCAACCGCGTTAAATTTAACCTGTGCAATGTGCCCCAATTCTTAGCTATCTGGATCCCCAGGTAACGAAAGTCTCTTGTTATCATCCTCAACGGTAGGTCCTCTATTTCTCTACTCTGCTCCCCTGGATGCACCACAAACAGCTCACTCTTCCCCATGTTCAATTTATACCCTGAAAAATCCCCAAACTCCCCAAGTATCCGCATTATTTCTGGCATCCCCTCCGCCGGATCCGCCACATATAGTAGCAAATCGTCCGCATACAAAGATACCCGGTGTTCTTCTCCTCCCCTAAGTACTCCCCTCCACTTCTTGGAACCCCTCAGCGCTATCGCCAGGGGCTCAATCGCCAGTGCAAACAGTAATGGGGACAGAGGGCATCCCTGCCTTGTCCCTCTATGGAGCCGAAAATATGCCGATCCCCGTCCATTCGTGACCACACTCGCCACTGGGGCCCTATACAGTAGCTGTACCCATCTAACATACCCCTCTCCAAAACCAAATCTCCTCAACACCTGTCACAAATAATCCCATTCCACTCTATCAAATGCTTTCTCGGCATCCATCGCCACTACTATCTCTGTTTCACCCTCTGGTGGGGCCATCATCATTACCCCTAACAGCCTCCGTATATTCGTGTTCAGCTGTCTCCCCTTCACAAACCCAGTTTGGTCCTCGTGAACCACCCCCGGGACACATTCCTCTATTCTCATTGCCATTACCTTGGCCAGGACCTTGGCATCCACATTTAGGAGGGAAATTGGTCTGTAGGACCCGCATTGTAGCCGGTCCTTTTCCTTCTTTAAGAGAAGCGATATCGTTGCTTCAGACATAGTCGGGGGCAGTTGTCCCCTTTCCTTTGCCTCATTAAAGGTCCTCGTCAGTACCGGGGCGAGCAAGTCCAAATATTTTCTATAGAATTCGACTGGGAATCCGTCCGGTCCCGGGGCCTTTCCCGTCTGCATGCTCCTAATTCCTTTCACCACTTCTTCTACCTCGATCTGTGCTCCCAGTCCCACCCTTTCCTGCTCTTTCACCTTGGGAATTTCCAGCCGATCCAAAAAGTCCATCATTCTCTCCCTCCCATCTGGGGGTTGAGCTTCATATAATTTTTTATAAAATGTCTTGAACACTTCATTCACTCTCTCCGCTCCCCGCTCCATTTCTCCTTCCTCGTCCCTCACTCCCCCTATTTCCCTCGCTGCCCCCCTTTTCCTCAATTGGTGTGCCAGCAATCTGCTCGCCTTCTCCCCATATTCATACTGTACACCCTGTGCCTTCCTCCATTGTGCCTCTGCAGTGCTTGTAGTCAGCAAGTCAAATTCCACATGCAGCCTTTGCCTTTCCCTGTACAATCCCTCCTCCGGTGCTTCCGCATATTGTCTGTCCACCCTCAAAAGTTCTTGCAGCAACCGCTCCCGTTCCTTACTCTCCTGCTTCCCTTTATGTGCCCTTATTGATATCAGCTCCCCCCTAACCACCGCCTTCAACGCCTCCCAGACCACTCCCACCTGGACCTCCCCATTATCATTGAGTTCCAAGTACTTTTCAATGCACCCCCTCACCCTTAGAGACACACCCTCATCTGCAATTAGTCCCATGTCCATTCTCCAGGGTGGGCGCCCTCCTGTTTCCTCCCCTATCTCCAAGTCCACCCAGTGTGGGGCATGATCCGAAATGGCTATAGCCGTATACTCCGTTCCCCTCACCTTCGGGATCAATGCCCTACCCAGCACAAAAAAGTCTATGCGCGAATAGACTTTATGGACATAGGAGAAAAACGAGAACTCCTTACTCCTAGGTCTACTGAATCTCCACGGGTCCACACCTCCCATCTGCTCCATAAAATCTTTAAGCACCTTGGCTGCTGCCGGCCTCCTTCCAGTCCTGGACTTTGACCTATCCAGCCCTGGTTCCAACACCGTGTTAAAGTCTCTCCCCATTATCAGCTTTCCCGTCTCTAGGTCCGGAATGCGTCCTAGCATCCGCCTCATAAAATTGGCATCATCCCAATTCGGGGCATACACGTTTACCAAAACCACCGTCTCTCCCTGTAGTTTGCCACTCACCATCACGTATCTGCCCCCGTTATCCGCCACTATAGTCTTTGCCTCGAACATTACCCGCTTCCCCACTAATATAGCCAACCCCCTGTTTTTCGCATCTAGCCCCGAATGGAACACCTGCCCCACCCATCCTTTGCGCAGCCTTACCTGGTCTATCAGTTTCAGGTGCGTTTCCTGTAACATAACCACATCTGCTTTAAGTTTCTTAAGGTGTGCGAGTACCCGTGCCCTCTTTATCGGCCCGTTGAGCCCTCTCACGTTCCACGTGATCAGCCGAGTTGGGGGGCTTCCCACCCCCCCCCCCCCCCCCCCCTTGCCGATTAGCCATCATCTTTTTCCAGCTTCTCACCCAGTTCCCACGCAGCTGTATCTCCCCCAGGCGGTGCCCCCCCGCCCATCCTCTCCCGTACCCGCTCCCCCCCTTTCCCCAGCAGCAGCAACCCAGTAATTCCCCCCCCTCCCACCCCCCCCCCCGCTAGCGTAATTACTCCCCCCATGTTGCTTCCAGAAGTCAGCAAACTCTGGCTGACCTCGGCTTCCCCCCGTGACCACGGCTCGCACCGTGCGACGCCCCCTCCTTCCTGCTTCTCTATTCCCGCCATAATTATCATAGCGCGGGAGCCAAGCCCGCGCTTCTCCCTTGGCCCCGCCCCCCCTGGCCAACGCCCCATCTCCTCTCCCTCCCCACCTCCCCCCATCACCCCCTGTGGGAGAGAGAAAAGTTACCACACCGCAGGATTAGAACATAAAACCCCTCTTCGCCCCACCACTTTGTCCAAACGTTCTTTTTAATAATCCACTCATTCCAGTTTTTCTTCTACAATAAAAGTCCACGCTTCATCCGCCGTCTCAAAGATGTGGTGCCTCCCTTGATATGTGACCCACAGTCTTGCCGGTTGCAGCATTCCAAATTTTATCTTCCTTTTATGAAGCACCGCCTTGGCCCGATTAAAGCTTGCCCTCCTTCTCGCCACCTCCGCACTCCAGTCTTGATAAACGCGGATCACCGCGTTCTCCCATTTACTGCTCCGAGTTTTCTTCGCCCATCTAAGGACCATTTCTCTATCCTTAAAACGGAGGAATCTCACCACTATGGCTCTGGGAGTTTCTCCTGCTCTCGGTCCTCGCGCCATAACTCGGTATGCTCCCTCCACTTCCAACGGACCCGCCGGGGCCTCCGCTCCCATTAACGAGTGCAGCATCGTGCTCACATATGCCCCGACGTCCGCTCCCTCCACACCTTCAGGAAGACCAAGAATCCTCAGGTTGTTCCTCCTTGCGTTGTTTTCCAGTGCCTCCAACCTCCCCACACATCTTTTCTGATGTGCCTCCTGTATCTCCGTCTTCACCACCAGGCCCTGTATATCGTCCTCATTCTCGGCTGCCTTTGCCTTCACGACCCGAAGCTCCCGCTCCTGGGTCTTTTGTTCCTCCTTTAGCCCTTCGATCGCCTGTAGTATCGGGGCCAACAGCTCTTTCTTCATTTCCTTTTTTATCTCTTCCACGCAGCATTTCAAGAACTCTTGTTGTTCAGGGCCCCATGTGAAACTGCCACCTTCAGACGCCATCTTGGTTTTTGCTTGCCTTCCTTGCCGCTGTTCCAAAGGATCCGCTGCAATCCGGCCACTTTCCTCTCCTTTTTCCATCCGTGTCCAGGGGGAATTCCCTTCTGGTTTACCGCACGGTGTTTTTAGCCGTTAAAATTGCCGTTGGGGCTCCTATCAAGAGCCCAAAAGTCCGTTCCACCGGGAGCTGCCGAAACGTGCGACTTAGCTGGTCATCGCCGCACCCGGAAGTCCCAGCATGGTTTTGTTAAGGGGATATCATGTCTGACCAACTTGATTGAATGTTTCAAAGAAGTGACCAGGTGTGAACATGAGGCCAACGCATTTGACATTGTCTACTTGGACTTCGGCAAGGCTTTTGATAATGTCCCACATAGGAGACTGATGGCAAAGGTTAAGAGCCCATGGGATCCAATGAAATTTGGCAAATGGATCCAAAATTGGCTGAGTGGCAGGAAGCAGAGGGTAATGGTCGAGGGGTGTTTTTCTGACTGGAAGCCTATATCCAATGGGGTCCCGCAGGGATCAGTGTTGGGGCTCTTGCTGTTTGTGGTTTACATCAATGATTTAGATAGGAATGTAGGAGGGTTGATCAATATGTTTGCAGATGATATGAAAATTGATGAGGTGGTAAATACTGAGGATGATGGCCTTAGATTGCAGGAGGATAATAGACGGGTAGATCAGTGGCAAATGGATTACAATCCGGAGAAATATTGTGTTGATGCACTTGGACAGGCAGACGAGGCAAGGGAATACATAATGAATGACAGTACCCTTGGAGCACCAAGGATCAGAGAGACCTTGGTGTGCATGTACACCGGTCCCTTAAAGTAGCAGGGCAGATGGATACAGTGGTTAAGAAGGCATATGGTCTCTATTAGCCAAGGCATAGAGTTTTAAGAGCAAGTAGGTTATGCTGGAACTGTATAAAACGTTGGTTAGGCCACAGCTAGAGTATTGTGTGCAGTTCTGGGGCGAAATTCTCCCGAAACGGCGCGATGTCCGCCGACTGGCGCCCAAAACGGCGCCAATCAGACGGGCATCGCGCCGCCCCAAAGGTGCAGAATGCTCCGCATCTTTGGGGGCCGAGCCCCAACATTGAGGGGCTCGGCCGACGCCGGAAGAATTTCCGCCCCATCAGCTGGAGGAAATGGCCTTTGTTGCCCCGCCAGCTGGCGCGAAAATGACATCTCCAGGCGGCGCATGCGCGGGAGTGTCAGCGGCCGCTGACCGCTTCCCACGCATGCGCAGTGGAGGGAATCTCTTCCGCCTCCGCCATGGTGGAGACCGTGGCAGGGGCGGAAGGGAAAGAGTGCCCCCACGGCACAGGCCCGCCCGCGGATCGGTGGGCCCCGATCGCGGGCCAGGCCACCGTGGAGGCACCCCCCGGGGCCAGATCGCCCCGCGCCCCTCCCAGGACCCCGGAGCCCACCCACGCCGCCTTGTCCCGCCGTTCAAAAGGTGGTTTAATCCACGCCGGCGGGACAGGCAATTTATCAGCGGGACTTCGGCCCATCCGGGCAGGAGAATCGAGCGGGGGGACCCGCCAACCGGCGCGGCCCGATTCCCGCCCCCGCCGAATATCCGGTACCGGAGACTTCGGCAACCGGCGAGGGCGGGATTCACGGCAGCCCCCGGCGATTCTCCAACCCGGCAGGGGGTCGGAGAATGACGCCCCTGGAATCCACATTATAGGAGGAATGTGATAGCATTGGAAAGGGTGCAGAGGAGATTTACCAGGACGTTGCCTGGGCTGGAGAGTTTTAGCTGTGAAGAGAGATTGGTTAGACTGGGGTTGTTTTCCTTGGAACAGAGATGGGGGCAGTACATGATTCGGATGTATAAGGGCATAGATAGAGTAGACAGGGAGAAGCTTTTCTCCTTGGTGGAGGGCAGGAGGTCTAGAGGAGATGTGAGGAAAAACCTTTTTACCCAGAGGGTGGAGGGAGCCTGGGATTCACTGCCTGACAGGATGGTGGAGTGGTGGAGGCAGAGACCATCATAACATTTAATAAGTGTTTAGATGTGCACTTGTGATAATATAGGCCAAGTACTAGAAAATGGGATTAGAATAGTTAGGTGGTTGTTTTTAACCGTTGCAGACGCAATGGACTGAAGGGCCCTTTCTGTGCTGTAAATCACTTATGACCTCCTTTCAAATGACTGCATCATCTCCAACACCAATTCCCCTCCGAATTGTCATTGCTTTTCTGACATCCAGGACTAAATGGGTAAAACTGATCTCCCCCTAAAATTGAGCCTGAACTAGGCTGTTCTAATTGACCCCATGGCGAACTTCTAACATCATTAAGACCACCATTTCCACCTCCACAATTTTGCCTCTGCATTTGCCTCATCTCATCTGCTGCTGAAACCTTCAACTGTGCAGCTAATAGCTCTAAGCTTGATAATTCAGCCACTCCTTACAGGCCTCCTTACATTTGTCCCTTCTTAAAAGTGGTTATCCAAATTGCTTGTGAGGTAACTTGCACTTCGTTCCAGCTTCAACTGTGACCCCTGTGCTCGCTGACCTGCATTGGTTGCCAACTAAAGAGTACCTTAATTTTTAAAATCTCACCTGTTTTCAAATCCCTACATGCTCCCTATCAGTGTAATCTCCTACGATCCTCAGTGACACATGTGCCTAATTCAGGATTCCTCAGCATCTTAGGGCAAGATTTAACCACCGTGTTATGCCCACTGCAGATCTGGGTACACCGGGTAAATAGCAGGTAAGGCCAAAACCGAACCAATTGGCAATTTACCTTGCCGGCTTCCGATTTCAAGTTCTGCATCCCGTCCAAGCATGATGAGAATATCATAGCCCTCATTTCAATCTCATTAGCGCGATTGAAATCGAATGCAACGGCCTCCCGTGAATTAACTGACTCCCTAGCGAGACATCACGTGGGTGTTTGGTAATCTTTTTTTTTTAAAAACCCAAAAAACGGGTAGCTGGCACAATGACAATCGAGGGGAAATGAGGAGGTGAGTAGCTATTTCCATTTTCCGGCATGTAGCACAAGGGCACTGGAGCTGCTGGCCCAGTGATTTTGGAGGATGAAGCGTTCTAGACCAGGGGTCGCCCCTGGGCCGGGAGGTTGAGGGGTTTTGCTGTGTGAGGCCTTCAAGCCCTCTTTGAATATTACGGAGACCCGTAACAGGGGCAGCTGCAGCCTGTCTGTCCTCCCAAACACATCAGGACAGAGCCCTATTGGAGCGGCATGGTGGCACAGTGGTTAGCACTGCTGACTCAATACCAGGATCCTGGGTTCAATTCCGGCCTCCGGTGACTGTGAAGTTTGCACTTTCTCCCAGTGTCTGCGTGGGTTTCCTCCGGGTGCTCCGGTTTCCTCCCTCAGTCCAAAGACGTGCAGTTAGGGGCTTTTCAGAGTAACATCATTGCAGTGTTAATGTAAGCCTATTTGTGACGATAAAGATTATTATTATAATGGCAGCACATCCTACCTCTTAAAATCCCTCCTCATCTGTTACATCAATCCCTCCAGATTCAACTTGTGCAGCTGATCCCATCCCTGCGCCACCTTGATACCCAAATATCTGAAGTTCGCCCCGACCACCTTGAACAGCAGCTCAACCAACCTCCTCTCCTGCGCACTGGCCTCAGTCGGGAAGACCTCATTCTTCCCCATGTTTAGCTTATATCTGGAAAACTGGCCGAACTCCTCCAAAATACTCCGAATTCCCTCAATGCTTCCCACTGGGTCTGAAATATAAATCCACAGGTGGTCTGCATATAACGAGACTCTGCTCGACCTCCCCTCCCCTTTCATGCATTTCCTTTCCAGCTCCTCGATGCTCTAAGCGCCATTGTCAATGGTTCTATTGCCAAGGCAAAAAGCACGGGGAAAGTGGGCACCCCTGCCTTGCCCCACGGTGCAGCCAAGTACTCCAAGCAACCGCTGTTCATCTGCATGCTCGCTACCGCCACCCTGTACAACAAACTGATCCAGTCTACAAATCCCTACCCGAACCCAAACCGTTTTAACACTTCCCACAAGTACTCCCATTCCACCCGAACAGAAGCCTTCTCTGCATCCATTGCTGCTGTCACCTCAGGGTCCAGTTCCTCCAGGGGATCATTATCACATTTAGTAATCTCCTAACATTCGCCAACAGTTGCCTCCCCTTTACAAACCCCGTCTGATCTTCCCCTATCATCCCAGGTACACAGTCCTCAATTCGTGAGGCCAGGATCTTTGCCAGCAATTTGGCATCCACATTTAGTTACGATATCAGACGATAGAACCCACACTGCTCGGGATCTTTATCCTTCTTTGGTATTAGGAATATGGACACCTGCGATAATGTAGGGGGGAGCTCCCCCTTTTCCCTCGCCTCATTATATGCCCTCGCCAGCAGGGGCCTCCGGTCCCCCCCACTCCCCAAACGTCTTATAAAATTCTACAGGAAACCAATCTGGGCTCGGGGCTTTCCCTGTGTTCATCATCCCCATGTCCTCCGTTTCCTCTACCAGTTCAATGGGGGCCCCCAGCCCCTCCAACAGGTCCTCCTCCACCTTGGGGAACTCCCAACCCATCCAGGAACCGCAGCATTCCCTCTCACCTGGCTGGGGTCTCCGATTCATAAAGCCTCCTGTAGAACTCAAATACCCCATTCACCCCCACCAGGTCCAATACCACTCTTCCCCTCCCGTCCTTCACCCTCCCTCGTTGCCTCCTACTTCTTGAGTTGGTGGGCCAGCATCCTACTCTCCTTCTTTTCAAAGTTATACACTGCCCCTCTGGTCCTCCGCAACTGCCCTACTGCCTTCCCCGTGGACACCAACCAGAACTCCATCTGGAACTTCTATCTCTCCTTCAACAACCCCGCCTCCTGGACCTCCGAATACCTCCTGCCCACCCACAGAATCTCATCCACCAACCTTGTCATTTCTGCTCGTTCACCTTATCCCTATCGATAGGGATTGATATGAACCCCCCCCCCCAATCACTGCCTTGAGTGCCTCCCATAGCAGCCGAGACCTCACCCGTATTGTTCAGTTCCACGTATCACCGAATGGCGTCCCTCACCCACTTGCGCACACCGCATCCGCTAACAACCCTACGTCCAATCTCCACTGCAGGCGCTGGGGTTCGGTCCACTTGCAATTCCACCCAGTGTGGCGTGTGGTCTGAAACCACGTCCGCCGAGTACCTCGAGTCGACAGCGCCCGCCAGCAGCGTCTTGACAACCATGAAAAAATGAATCCTAGAATACACCCTATGCACATGGGGGCAGTAAGAGAATTCCTTTGCCCTCGACCTTCCAAACCTCCACGGATCTCGATCTCTTCTCTTCTCTCCCCCCCCCCCCCCCCCCCCCCCCCCCCCATCTGCATGGGTTTCCTTCGGATGCTCCGGTTTCCTCCCACAAGTCCCGAAAGATGTGCTTGTTAGGTGAATTGGACATTCTGAATTCTTATTGGTATACCCGAACAGGCGCCGGAGTGTGGTGACTAGGGGCTTTTCACAGTAACTCCATTGCAGTGTTAATATAAGCCTACTTGTGAGACTAATAAAGATTATGAAGTATAAAGTAACATACACAGAAAATGCTGAAATGAAACTAGGCAGTATCTATGAAGAGGGAAACTGTTAACGTTTCAGATCAGTAATCTTGCATCAGAGCTCAGGTCATCAACCTACAACGGTAATTGGATTTTTTCACAGATGCTTGAGTATTTACAACATTTTCTGACTTTATTGCAGATTTCCAGCATCTATAGTATTTTGCTTTAGTTGAAGTTTGTGTCCTCGGGTTGGTTTTGGGACCACTGCGTTCTTTCAATTATATATGAATGGCTTGAAGTTGGTATACAGTATACGATATAATCTCTAAATTTGCAGACGAACAGAAACTCCAAAATGTGGTGAACAGTGGGAAAACCAAAAGACTCCAGGAGGACATGGACGGACAGGCAAAATGGGTAGACATTGCAGGTGCAATTTAAGGCTGAAAATTATGTGGTTTACAAGACGAATAAAGGGAAGCAATTAAATGGTAAATTTCCAATGGGCTGCAGGAACTTGGTGGTGTAAGTACGCAAATCTTATGAAGGTGGCAGGGCAAGTTGAGGCCTGTACACAAACTTACAGGATCCATGGCTTTATGGATCTAAATGGGGAAATGCTTAGGAAACCAGAAGCACAAAAGGACTTGGGAGTGATTGTTCACGATTTTCTTAAGGTTAACTTGCAGGCTCAGTGGGCAGTTAGGAAGGTGAAGAGGAAGGCAATGTTAGCATTCATGTCGAGAGGGCTACAATAAAAGAGCAGGGATGTACTTCTGAGAATGATTGATATTTATTGTCACATGTACCGAAGTACAGTGAAAAGTATTTTTCTGCGGCTACTAAATACTAAAAGTATTTGTCTACGTACGTAGACAAAAGAATAATCGACAGAGTACATTGACCGTGGTGCATCAACAAATAGTGATTGGTTACAGTGCGGAACAAGGCCAAACAAGAGCAGCACAGGGCGTAATTTTATATGAAGTGGAAAAGAGTTTTAGTAGTTTGGTGATAGGAGAGAAAAGAAAGGGGTCTGGTTGAGAGAGCTCGCAGAGAGCCGCCATGCCCCGGCGTCATCTTGGATTGAAACATTGAAGCTGCATAAGGCTCTGGTCAAACCCTATTTGGAGCGTTTTGAGCAATTTTGGGCCCCGTATCTAAGGAAGGATGTGCTGGCCTTGGAGAGGGTCCAGAGGAGGTTCACAAGAATGATCCCTGGAATGAAGAGCTTGTCATATGAGGAACGGTTGAGGACTCTGGGTCTGTACTCATTGGAGTTTAGAAGGATGAGGGGGATTTTATTGAAACTTGTAGGATGCAGAACAACCTGGATAGAGTGAACATGAAAAGGATGTTTGTACTTGTAGGAAAAACTAGAACCAGAGGTCACAATCTCAGACTAAAGGGACAATCCTTTAAAACCGAGATGAGGAGGAATTTCTTCAGCCAGAAGGTGATGAATCTGTGGAACGCTTTGCCGCAGAAGGCTGTGGAGGCCAAATCACTGAGTGTCTTTAAGACAGAGATAGATAGGTTCTTGAATAATAAAGGGATCAGGGGTTATGTGGAGAAGGCAGGAGAATGGGGCCAAGAAAAATATCAGCCATGATTGAATGACGGTGCAGACTCGATGGGCCAAGTGGCCTAATTCTGCTCCTCTGCCTTATGGTCTTTATAAATAGAGGTACAGAATAAAGAAGCCAGGACATTATGTTCAATATTTTTTTAATTTAGTGTACCCAATTCTTTTTTTCCAATTAAGGGGCAATTTAGCGTGGCCAATTCACCTACCCTGCACATCTTTGGGTTGTGGGAGTGAGACCCATGCAGATACGGGGAGAATGTGCAAACTCTACACGGACAGTGACCCAGGGACAGGATTGAACCTGGGTCCTCAGCACTAACATTATGCTAAATCTTCAAAAATCACTGCTTAGACTGCTACTGGTGTGTTGCATCCAATTTTAGGTGCCACACATTTTAGGAAGGATGTCAAGGTCCTAGGTAGGAGAAAGAGAGAAGTCGCTGGAATAGAAATGGGATATCAGTTTCTTGGGGCAGAATTTAACAGGTGACCTGGGTTCGTAGCCTGTCATCTGAAAAATCAACGGAGTATGCATCCCTGTTGATGCTGGCTACCCCTCAGCCACCTTCTGCCCTTACTCTGGAGGAAGCTCCACCTCAGAGATGCCAATCTGATTGGTGGCAGCTCTGTAGTTCCAGCAGCGCCATCGGGAGCGAGTGTCACTGCTGGGAATGCTAGTAGTCCCACGAGTTGGTCCCGGAGCCAAGATAGAGGTAAGAACCAGTAAATGTTGGGGCAGGATGGGAGATCATTAGTTGGCCATGTAAAGAGCCTCCATTTAGGTACGGGCAGGTGGGACCTAGGCCTTGCCGACCTCCTGTAACATTGTGGGCAGGCTGGGGGAAACAATGGCGAGAAGGCCACCTGAGAATTTTATGGGCATCCCTCCCTGTCAATTCAGTGGCTAGGATCTGTAAACCCTTGTCCAAGGTGGCGAGAGAACCTGTGATGGTTCTTTTGAACAGCCTGGGAGCTGGCAAGAGCTGATCAGTGCTAGCCCTGCTAGGGTCAAGCACTTTTAGCCAACTACATGTCAATCCTGCCCCACTCACTTTTAAAATAAGCCTTCATTTTATTAAATAACCTTCAGTGTGGCATTTTATCAGTCTTTTAAAAATGCATATAGAGCATCCTTAGTGTTTCTTTAATCAATGCAGACTGTTTCTTCAAAACATTCCATTAAAGTTGTACGGTATGACTTGCATTTTACAAATTCTGCAGGTATCTTTTTATTTGTCTCTTCCTGTTTAGGTGAATGATAATTTTTTTCCAATATGTCCTCCAGAAGCTTCCCATGTTAGCCCACCTAGTGCATCTTTAGCTGATTTCTCCCTTTTTAAATGGAGGTATTACAGCTCGCCAGTTCTCTGGCACAACTTGCCATTTAAGGGTAATGGTCGGTGAAAGTATCAACTGGAACTTTAATCTTTTGATGGGAGAAGCATCCCAGGTTGCTTCAGAGGCAGAATATGAAATTTATGGATGCTGAGCCAAAGAAGTAGGTTTGTGAAGAGGTAGACAAAAGAAGTGACATTCAATTGGTTAAAGAGTGTGTTTGAATGAAGCGAGGGTGGATTTATGCAAGTAATTCTGGAGCATGAGACCTTACACTCGGCTATACTGATGGGTCTTGTAACATTGTCTTGTTTACATTGTTTTTTGTCTGTAATTAGGAATTCCTCTGCTTTCAGCTCCTATAGCAGAATATAAAATGGAAGGAATAGAGTGTCATTTTTTACACAAGTCACTAGCTTAGCCATCAACTGTCTGGAGTAAGATTTGCAATGAATGACTGACTGCAAAGTCTCTCCAGGAATAATTTCTTGTGCTCTTCCATGAGAAAAACTGTTGACAGTCTCATGCTGAGATTTTGGAATTTGTGTTACTGCTAGTAGATGTTGTGTTATAAATGGGGGAAGGAATAGATCAAGTAACCATCTGTCATTTGCATGGTTCAATTACGGCTTATTCACCTGTTCTTGAAATGGCATATTAGGAATACATTGGAAAAAACAATCCACATCTACTTCTGTACATTGAACACATTTTTCCCCTGAAATTTTTATATAAAAGAAGCAAACTTAGATTAAGCCTTTTCATAGATTTCATAGAATTTACAGTGCAGAAGGAGGCCATTCGGCCCATCGGGTCTGCACCGGCTCTTGGAAAGAGCACCCTACCCAAGGTCCACACCTCCACCCTATCCCCATAACCCAGTAACCCCACCCAACACTAAGGGCAATTTTGGATACTAAAGGGCAATTTATCATGGCCAATCCACCTAACCTGCACATCTTTGGACTGTGGGAGGAAACCGGAGCACCCGGAGGAAACCCACGCACACACGGGGAGGATGTGCAGACTCCGCACAGACAGCGACCCAAGCCGGAATCGAACCTGGGACCCTGGAGCTGTGAAGCAATTGTGCTATCCACAATGCTACCGTGCTGCCCTTTTGAAGAACAGTCTGCGTCCACTGTTGCCCCTTAATATCTGATTCTGGAGTTTAAATCTACCCAAGTCTGGTGGAAAAGGTGACCTACCATTCTTGGCTGTCAGATCCTAATGTGAAAGATCCTATATATGAGCAGATAAAAAACATAGTTGTTTGTCAACCACCAAACTGTCTCATGTTTGTGCCAGTTGGTAAGTTCTCCCTGTTCTGCGTGGGTGTCCTCCGGACATTCACGTTTCTTCCCACAAATCCTGAAAGACGTGCTTGTTAGGTGAATTGGACATTCTGAATTCCCCTTCAGTGTACTCGAACAGGCGCCTTAGTGTGGCAACTAGGAGATTTCACAGTAACTTCATTGCAGTGGCTACTTGTGACACTAATAAAGATTACTCTTATTATTAATTGCAGTTATGGAAGCTGGTCCTGAATATGGAAAAAAAAAACTGCTGAAGTTTTTGAGAGATATGGGGGTCTTTAACATAAATTAGGTGAATTGCTTATTCGGAGACCGGTATAGATATGATGGGTGGAATGGCCTCCTTCTGCACTGCAACAATTCTGTGATGTTCCTGGTTTCTTTTCTTTGTCCTCTATGAAGACTGTCTTCTTGACTTAAACCTCACTTCCAAAAAATTTAAGGAACTCCTGGACTTCTTTGTTACTTGATCAAGGCAATCTGAATAGCTGCCTCTGCGACATCCTTCCTTTCCATTGGTCCACCTAGCCGAACTTCCTTGAATGCTCCCCTCCCCCACCTAAGCCCTGAACTCGTATATTTCATTAATTTCTCTATCTCTCCCATGCCCTCTCTGAGCTTGTCTAAGAGACCCACCTCTTCTTCCCTTGATCCTATTTCCATTGAGCTTCTGATCACCTAACTCTCCCCACCTCTGGCTCCCCTTCCCTCTCCAAAGTAATGTCACATACTGTTGATGTCCAAGTCCATTCTTATCTTTCCCAGTGCTGTGTGTTTGAATCCATTGAATCAGGTTTTTACCCCAGTTTCACCCCAACATCAGAGTACTGAAACAGCTTTTATAAAAGTAACCTATAGGGCGGCATGGTGGTGCAGTGGTTAGACCTGGGTCACTGTCCGTATGGAGTTTGCACATTCTCCCCATGTCTGCATGAGTCTCTAACCTATGACGTGCATCCTATGTGACTGTGGCAAAGGTATGTTTTCCCTCATCCGTCTTGATCTGTCTGTCGCTTTTGTCATAGCTGACCGCACCATTCTCCTCCAATGCCTCCACCATCACCCAGATGTGCTCCAATCATTCTTTTATTCTTTCATGGGATGTGGATGTCATTGGCAAGGCCAGCATTCATTCCCCACCCCTAGTTGCCCTTGAATTGAGTAGCTTGACAGAGCATCCCAGGGGGCATTTAAGAGACCACTACATTGTTGTGGGTCTGGAGTCATATGTAGCCAGACCAGGTAGGATTTCCTACCCTAAAGCGCATTAGTAAACCAACAATCACTGATAGTCTCATGTTTATCACTACTAAGACCAGCTTTCAATTGCAGTTTTATTAATTGAACTCTGGTTCCACCAGCTGCTGTGGTGGAATTTGAACCTACGTCCTCTGAGCATCAGACTAGGCTTCTGGATTACTAGTCCAGTAACATACATCTTCACTTAGTAGCATTTCTTACAGCTCCCTGTCACCTCCGGTGTCTCCACAATGATCCTAACATTTCCCATCTCCCTGCTGTTCCTCTGCAACATCATCCAAATGTACAGCATTAGTTTTCACATGTATGCTGATTATATCCAGCTCTCCATCCCCACCACCTCTGGACTCCTCCACTGTTACTAGATTATCAGACTGGTTACCTGACATCCAGTACTGGAGCAGCAGACATTTTCAGCAATTTTGTTCCCTGCTCCTTAGCTACAAACTCTATATCCCTCTCCCTGGAAACAGTGCAAAATTAAGCCAACAAGAACAGAGGATGCTGGAAAAATGCAGCAGGTCTAGCAGCATCTGTAAGGAGAGAAAACCGAGTTAATGTTTTGAGATTAAGCCAGTCTGTTTGCCACCTTAGTGTCACATCTGATCCTGAGATGATCTTCTGACCTCCCTTTCATGTCATCCTAAAACCACCTATTTCTACCTCCGTAACATCACCCAACATCATTCCTGCCTCAGCTAATTTGCTGCTGAAATCTTCATTCATGCCATTATTACCTCTTAAGTTTGACTATTCACTGCACCTCTAGCTGGCCTCCCACATTCTTCCCTCCATAAACTTGAGGACATCCAAATCTCTGCCTGTGTCTTAACTCGCAGCAAGTTTACATTTTGCTATCATCCCTGTGCTTACTTATTATTTTGGGCTCTGGTCATGTAACACGTTGATTTTAAAATTTTGATACTTATTTTCAAATCCCTCTGTGACCTTGCCACTCCCTATCTCTGTAATTTCCTCTTTCCCCACAGCCCTCCCCAAGATATTTGCGCTCCTCTAATTCTGGCCTTTAGTGCACCCCAGTTTTAATTGCTTTACCGTTAGTGGCTGTGTCTTCATCTGCCTTTGCCCCAAGTTCTAGAGTGCCCTCCCTACGCCTTTCTACCTCGCTTTCCTTCTTTTAGACATGTCTTAAAAATAACCTCTTTGAAGCTTTGGCCATCTACCTAATGACTCCTTGTGTGGTTTGGCAGTTTTATAATACTCCTATGAAGCACCTTCTAGATTTTTCTTTACATTTAAAGATGCTATTTGTTGTTTTGCCGAGTTGACGCACTTTTTTTAATGCTCCATTCACAAGTACTCCTCCCTTGAGCAGGATATGCACTGAAGTACAGAAAAAATATGGAAAGCTAAACAGTATAAAATTCAGCCACCTTTATTATATTTTAGGGTTAACTTTGAGAGACGGGAGCTTTTTTCATTCTTGGGGTATAAATGTTGCTAGCAAGGCCAACTTTTATTGCTCAACCATAGCTGCTCTGAAAAGTGGTGCTCAGCCTCCTCGAACTGCCTCTATGTGCTGTCAGTTTGGAAATGTCAGGATTTTGATTTAGCAACAATGTAGGAATGCTGATGCGTGCCCAACTAAGGATGGTGTGTGACTGAAGAGAGGAACTTTCAGGTGATGGTGTTCTCAATAGCCTGCAGTCCTTGTCCTGCTGGCTGGTAGAAGTTGCAGATTTCCAAGTTCATGCCAAAGAAACCTCTGTGAATTACTGCTGTAGATCTGTAAATGGTATGTGCTACTGCCACATAACACCAGTCGTGGAGGGAGAGGAGAGGATGTTTAAGTGAGAAAGTGAAATGCTCCAGGATTGCTTCTTTCTGGGTGGTGTTGGGCTTCACAAGCAGCCTTTCAGCTGTACCCATAGAGAATATTCTATCACATTGCAGCCTTACAGGTGATGGAGGCATTTTGGGACATCTAGAGGTGAGCCACTTGCCACAGAATACACTGACTTAGTAGCCATTACATTTATGTGGCTGGTTAACCAGTGTCTGGTTAACAGTGACAGGCAGGATATTGATGGTGGAGAATTTAATGGTGTTTATGAATGTCACTTGCCCAATTATTATTTAGATGGGAAAAATTCCCCACTTCACAAAAACTGGTCAAATCCAGCATTTGAGTAGCATCACAACGACCAAGATGCAGGTTTAATCTCCGTCATTCTATGATTGTCTGGATCTTAGCTGTACTAGTATTAGAAGATGAAGCAGATGTGCAAGGTGTGTTTGTGGAATTGGATACACTGCAAATCTATTGTGACCTACAACTGGATTATTTGAGCTGCCTGCCTGCTGTGTGTCCAATAAGAAGCTGCCTGTGGGGATTGTAGGGGAGAGGCTATAAGGGAAAGGCTGCCTGTGGGGGCGAGTGGGTGAGAGGCTATAAGGGAAAGGCTGCCTGTGGGGGCGAGTGGGTGAGAGGCTGTAAGGGAAAGGCTGCCTGTGGGGGGGGGGCAGGCTGTCAGGGAAAGGCTGCCTGTGGGGTGAGTAAGGGAGAGGTTGTAAGGGAAAGGCTGCCTGTGGGACGAGTGGGGGACAGGCTGTAAAGGAAAGGCTGCCTGTGGGGCAAGTAGGGGAGAGGCTGTAAGGGAATGGCTGCCTGTGGGGCAAGTGGGGGAGAGGCTGTAAGGAAAGGTTGCCTGTGGGGCACAGGCTGTAAGGGAAAGGCTGCCTGTAGGACGAGTGGGGGAGAGGCTGTAAGGGAAAGGCTGCCTGTGGGGTGAGTGGGGCACAGGCTGTAAGGGAAAGGCTGCCTATGGGGCGAGTGGGGGACAGACTGTAAGGGAAAGGCTGCCTATGTGACGAGTGGGGGAGAGGCTGTAAGGGAAAAGTTGCGTGGTGGTGAGTGGGGGAGAGGGTGTAAGGGAAAGGCTGCCTGTGGGGCAAGTGGGGGAGAGGCTGTAAGGGAAAGGCTGCCTGTGGGGCGAGTGGGGGGCAGGCTGTATGAAATGAAATGAAAATCGCTTATTGTCACAAGTAGTCTTCAAATGAAGTTACTGTGAAAAGCCCCTAGTCACCACATTCCGGTGCCTGTTCGGGGAGGCTGTTACGGGAATCGAACCGTGCTGCTGGCCTGCCATGGTCTGCTTTCAAAGCCAGCGATTTAGCCCTGTAGCAGGCTGTAAGGGAAAGGCTGTCTAGGGCGAGTGGGGAGCGGGCTGTAAGGGAAAGGCTGCCTGTGGGGCAAATGGGGGACAGGCTGTAAGGGAAAGGCTGCCAGTGGGGCGAGTGGGGGAAAGGCTGTAAGGGAAAGGCTGCCTGTGGGGCAAGTGGGGGAGAGGCTGTAAGGGAAAGGCTGCCTGTGGGGCGAGTGGGGGACAGGCTGTAAGGGAAAGGCTGCCTGTGGGGCAAGTGGGAGACTGGCTGTAAGGGAAAGGCTGCCTGTGGGGCAAGTGGGAGACTGGCTGTAAGGGAAAGGCTGCCTGTGGGGCAAGTGGGAGACTGGCTGTAAGGGAAAGGCTGCCTGTGGGGCGAGTGGGTGAGAGGCTGTAAGGGAAAGGCTGCCAGTGGGGGAGAGGCTGTAAGGGAAAGGCTGCCTGTGGGGCAAGTGGGAGACTGGCTGTAAGGGAAAGGCTGCCTGTGGGGCGAGTGGGGGACTGGCTGTAAGGGAAAGACTGGCTGTGGGGCGAGGGGGGACAGGCTATAAGGGAAAGGCTGCCAGTGGGGCGAGTGGGGGACTGGCTGTAAGGGAAAGGCTGCCTGTGGGGCGAGGGGGGACAGGCTATAAGGGAAAGGCTGCCAGTGGGGCGAGTGGGGGACTGGCTGTAAGGGATAGGTGGTGGTGCTTGTCGGCGGTGGGCCTGCCGGTGTCAGTTCGTGAGGGAGGTGGGCAGGGGTAGGGGGGGGGACGCTGTAGGATGGGGGTTGGTGATGATGGTCGCCGGGGAACCTGCAGGCGCCAAATCCCGAAGGGAGACTGTGTCCTGCCGCCCGTCCCGGTGTACCACGTAGGCATATTGGGGGTTTGCATGGAGGAGCAGGGCCTTCTCGACGAGGGGGTCGGTTTTATGGCTCCTTGCATGCTTCTGGAGAAGGACGGGCCCTGGGATCTGCCAGGATGGAACCGAGACCCCGGAGGTGGATTTCTTGGGGAATGGCAAACATACGTTCATGAGGAGTCTCGTTCGTGGCTGTACATAGGAGTGACCGGATGGAGTGGAGCGTGTCGGGGAGTACCTCCTGCCAGCGCGTGACTGGGAGACTTCTCGACCGTAGGACCAGAAGGACGGCCTTCCAGACCGTCGCGTTCTCCCCCTCCATCTGTCCGTTTCCCCGGGGGTTATAGCTAGTCGTCCTGCTGGAGGCGATGCCTTTGCTGAGCAGGAACTGACGCAACTCGTCGCTCATAAGGGAGGAGCCCCTGTCACTGTGGCTGTAGGCGGGGAACCCGAACAGGGTGAAAAGACTGTATAGGGCCTTGATAACGGAGGCAGAGGTCATGTTAGAGCAGGGGATGGTGAAGGGGAATCTTGAGTACTCGTCAACGATGTTGAGGAAGTACACGTTACGGTCAGTGGAGGGGAGGAGCCCCTTTGAAGTCTATGCTGAGGCGTTCAAAGGGGCGGGAGGCCTTTATCCAGATGTGCTCTGTCTGGCCAATAGAAGTGCGGTTTGCACTCCGCCCAGACCTGGCAGTTCCTGGTCACGGATCTGACCTCCTTGATGGAGTAAGGCAGGTTGCGAGCCTTGACAAAGTGGAAAAAACAGCTTCTCACAGCTTCTATAATGGCTTGGGTTTCCTTTTCAATGGAGGAATGTTGAATTTCAGAGGCGTGGAGGGTACGGGAGAAGAAAGCCACAGGCCTGCCCGCCTGGTTGAGTGTAGCGGCCAGAGCAAAGTCCGACGCATCGCTCTCCACTTGGAATGGGATGGACTCGTCCACAGCGTGCATCGCGGCTTTGGCAATATCTGCCTTGATGCGATTGAAGGCCAGTCGGGCCTCAGCCGTCAGGGGAAAAATGGTGGATTTGACCAGTGGACGGGCCTTGGCCGCATAGTTGGGGACCCACTGGGCATAGTATGAGAAGAGCCCCAGGCATCTCTTCAGGGTCTTGGGGCAGTGAGGGAGGGGGAGTTCCAGGAGGGGGCGCATGCGGTTGGGGTCGGGCCCTAGGACTCCGTGTTCCACGACAGAGCCGAGGATGGCTAGGCGGGTTGTGCGCAAGACTCATTTTTCGCTATTCTTGGTTTGGTTCAGGAGTTTTGCGGTGTGGAGGAAGCGCCGGAGGTTCTCGTCATGGCCCTGCTGGTCATGGCCGCAAATGGTGACATTGTCTAGGTACGGGAACGTGGCCCGCAGCCCATACTGGTCAACCATTCGGTCCATTTCTCTTTGGAAGACCGAGACCCCGTTGGTAACACCGAAGGGGGCCCTGAGGAAGTGGTAGAGGCGGCCATCTGCCTCAAAGGCAGTGTATTGGCGGTCCTCCGGGCGGATAGGGAGCTGGTATGCGGACTTCAAGTCGACTGGAGAAGACTCGATACTGTGCAATCTGATTGACCATGTCAGATATGCAGGGGAGGGGGTACGCATCGAGCTGCGTGTACCGGTAAATGGTCTGGCTGTAATCTATGACCATCCGGTGCTCCTCCTCAGTCTTGACGACCACCACGTGGGCTTTCCAGGGGCTCTTACTAGCCTCAATGATCCCCTCTCGCAGGAGTCGCTGGACCTCCGACCTGATAAAGGCCCTGTCCTGGGCACTGTAGCGTCTGCTTCTGGTAACGACGGGATTACAGTCCGGGGTGAGGTTTGCGAAGAGGGTGGGTGGGGCGACCTTGAGGGTCGCGAGGCTACAGACGGTGAGGGGGGGGCAGGGGTCCGCCAAACTTTAAGGTCAGGCTCTGGAGATGGCACTGGCATTCGAGCCCCAGTAATAGGGCAGCGCACAGATGGGGAAGGATGAGAGCTTAAAGTTGGTGTACTGTACGCCTTATACAGTAAGGGTTGCGACACAGTACCCCCAGATTTCTACTGCGTGGGATCCGGAAGACAGGGAGATTTTCCGGGTCACGGGTAGGATGGGGAGGAAGCAACGCCGTGCCGTATCTGGGTGTATGAAGCTGTCTGTGCTCCCGGAGTCGAAAAGGCAGGCCGTCCCGTGCCCCTTGATCCGGATGGTCATCGTTGACTTCGCAAGGTGGTGCGGCCGGGACTGGTCGAGTGTGACTGAGGCGAGCGTCGGAAGGTGGTCGGTAGGCCAGTCGGATGTAGCGGCGGCCAGCGTACGGTCAGGTGAGCTGGGCTCCCGGGAGGCTGCGGTGTGGTCCCATGATGGTGGCCCCTATGAGTCATGCGTGGCAGGTGGCATCGGCGATGGCGTCCAAGATGGCGGCCCCATGGGTTGCGGGTGGCGGCGGCGATGGCGCCCAAGATGGCCCCCGTGGGTCGCACGTGGCTGCCAAAATTAAAGATGGCGGCACCCACTGGTCGCACATGGCGGGTGGCACGTTAGCTGGTGGCGGCCCAAACAGGCAGCAGGCAGCGCTGCTGGGCCTAGAAGATTTAGGGGGGGGATCGGGCCTGGCAGGCTTTTGCGAAGTGGCCCTTTTTCCCACAGCTGTTACAAGTTGCTTTCTGTGCCGTGCAGCGATGTCTGGGGTGAGTACCCTGACCGTAGAAGTAGCACCTCTGGCGTTGGCGTGCTGCTGCGCGGAGCAGGTTTGCGTCGCACCTGGGTCGGTTGATGGTTGCGCCTACGAGGGTGCCGCGCAGTTGGAGGTGTAGGCCCCCATGTTCTGGCAGGCCACCTCCTCCAGCGAGTTGTAGAGTTGTACTGTCTCTGGGAGGCCGAGTGTCCCCCCCCCCTTCTAGTAATCGTTGGTGGATATAGTTCGAGCTCATGCCCGCGACATAAGCGTCCCTGATCAGCAGCTCCGTGTGCTGGGTAGCAGATATCGCCCGGCAGTCACAGTTCCGGCAGAGGATGCGCAAGGCACACAGGAATTCTGCGAGTGAATCCCCAGGGAGTTGCCGTCTCGTGGCGAGGAGGTGCCTAGCATATACCTGGTTAACGGATTTCACGTATTGTCCTTTTAGCAGCGTTATTGCCTCCGCGTACGAGGGGGCGTCCCTGATGACGAGAAAGACTCTTGGGCTCACCCGTGCGTGGAGGACCTGCTTCTTTTGGAGGTCTGTGAAGTCTTTGTTGAAGGATGCGAGGTACGCTTCGAAGCAGCTTAGCCAGTGTTAAAATGTTTCTGTAGCTTTGGCTGCCTGTGGGTCCAGCTCCAACCGATCAGGATTGAGTGATGAGTTCATCTTCAGGAGTTTAGTGCATTAAATTGATACACCATCAATAACACACAATGAGTGACGAACATAACTGAGGCTTTAATACATTAAACAGCAAACCTCCTGCCTCTGGACCCGAACTGGGTCAGAGGCAGAGACTTGCCACCCTTATACAGAAGCCCGAGGGGAGGAGCCACAGGCGGATCCAGCCTGGACAAGCCCAGGCATGTACAACACAACACCATACATATAATGAAATAATGTGGTTTACCACACAGCCATGATCTTATTGAATGGTGGAGCAGACTCAGAGGGCTGAATGGCCTCCTGTTTTCTATTTCATGAGGCTTTATGGTAAGGGAGAAACTGTGCGCTGGGGGGAGTGGAGGGAAGATGTTGTAAGGGAGCAGCTGCCTGCTGAGGGGGTGCAGGGTGGGCTGCTGGCAGGAGAAACAGCCAGGAAGTTGATATTGTTCTCTGATTTTCCATGTAGTTTGTCCAATGCATGTTTTAGCATGTCGGGTCATTTAGGCATCACCCACTGCGTAAGCAGCTACCATGCCAGCTATCTTACTGAATCAGTGTTCAGTCCTGTGGCGTGAAATAAATAAATTAGTCATCTTGTTTGTAGCTTCATAAAAATGGACATTTGTTGTTGTTCTGAATCGCATGATATATTTCTGATATATTTCAAAATTTGCTCAGTGAGTGAGAAAAATATTGAAATGTGGCCCCTGGCACAAAGGTTGAGCGTCCCTCCTCTGGAATGTGTTGGCTCTTGCTTTTGTACCCAGTGGAGCACTGTATCTTTCCCAAATGGCTATCATCAGCAACATGGATTTAATCAGTTTCAACCTAATAACGCATCCTAAAGCACTTCAGAAGTGTTTATCGTACAGAATTTAACACCATTTAAAAGGTATAAGTCACTTTGCACCTATTCTGAATTCAGTAAGGTCACAAATCTGTTCTCCTGCATTATCCCTAAACCACCTCCTCGATCTAGATTATAAATACTTGATGCCTCAGCACTGACTCTTGTGTTACCTGACTAATTAATATCAGCCAAACTGGAAATGACTAATTCAATCCCATTCTTCTGTTTTCTGCGCATTAACCAATTCTTAGTGCATGTATTATCCATCGTTCCATGAGCCCTAATTTTGCACTAACATATTTTGTGGCATTTATCTAATGCTGTTTGAAAATCCAAATGCACTACACCTACTGGTTTCTCCTTTATCTACCTTGCTCGTTTTAACCTTAAAACTGTTTATGACTTTACGTCCCCTATTACCATGTCCCTAATAATAAGTAATTGTCAGATGAACTGCCAATCATTCCTTGTTGTCTTTCTCCCTCCTTTCTTGAATTCCTCAAATCTGAGGAACCCTGGAAGATCAAACCACCATCTCCACAGCCACCCCTTTCAAAACATCACGATGTGGGCTATCAGGTCCAGTGGATTTGTCAACTTTTAGTCCTATTAATTTCTCGCTTACCATTACTTTTCTGATACTAATTTCTCTAAATGCCTCATTCCCGCTATACCCTTGATTTCCCCACTATTTCCATTTTTAATGTCTTCTAGGATGGAGACAGATAAAACAACATTGTTTGATGTCTCTGTTTATTCCTCATTTCCATTATAATTTCATCTGTCTCTGTCTCTAAAGGACCCACATTTACTTTGGCTGATCACTTCCTCTTTACATATAGAAGCTTTTTCAATCTTTTTATATCTTCAAAGGAATGGGGCGACACAGTGGTTAGCACTGATGCATCACAGCGCCGAGGACCCGGGTTCGCTCCCGGCCCTGGGTCACTGTCCGTGTGGAGTTTGCACATTCTCCATGTATTTGCGTGTGTCTTGCCTCCACAATTCAAAGATGTGCAGGATAGGTGGATTGGCCACGCTAAATTGCCCCTTATTTGAATTTCTTTTTTCATCTTCAAAGGAATGTATATTTGCTGTAAATTACTAATTATTTAATTGTTTATCATTGCATATCTACTGTCATAGCTTTTGAGGAGGATATAATGGATTAACGGTAATGCCACTAGAAATCCAGAGGCTCAGGCTATTGCTCTAGGGACAAGGAGTGGCACCGTGGTTAGCACTGCTGCCTCACAGCGCCAGGGACCCGGGTTTGATTCCCACCTTGGGAAATCTGTGTGGAGTTTCCACTTTCTCCCCGTGTCTGCGTGGGTTTCCTCCGGGTGCTCCGGTTTCCTCCCACAGTCCAAAGATATGCAGGTTAGGTGGATTGGACATGCTAAATTGCCCCTAAGGGTAAGGTTACAGGGTGGGGAATAGTGCCTGGGTAGGGTGGTCTTTTGAAGGGCGCCTCTTTCTGTACTGTAGGCATTCTATGAAAGGTTCAAATCCTACCATGGCAACTGGTGGAATTTAAATTCAATTAATAAATCTGACATTGAAAGCCAGTCTCCATAATCATGACCAACAACCATTGTTGTAAAAACCCATCCAGTTCACTACATATCCTTTAGCGAAGGAAATCTGCCATCCTTACCTAGTCTGGCCTATGTGTGACTCCAGCCCATCTCACACTTTGGTTTCCCAGACAACTTCCCTCTGAAATTGTCTGGGAAACCATTCAGTTCAAGGGCAATTAGGGATGGCAAACACATGCTGGCCTTGCGAGTGATGCCCACGTCCATGAAAGAAATAAACTAAATTAAATTAATCAAGTTCCTGCAAATTTGGATTGCCCAATGTGACCATTGAAGTCTCCCATAATCACCATAGATGTCAGCGATAAATCGATCTTTGAAACCTCAAACAATTCCTCCACACACACAGATCGACTTGTATGCCAAGTATAAAAGTGAGCCACCAGTGTGGGTGGTTTGAAATGTGACAAAGTGCCGCCAATCATTCATATTAATGTGACGTGTGTTGCGACACCCTGGGCTAATGACTGATTGATTGATATTTATTGTCACATATACCGAAAAGTATTTTTCTGCCCTCAAGGAAACATACACAGTACGTACATAGTAGACAAAAGAATAATCGACCGAGTACATTGACAAATGGTACATCGACAAATAGTGATTGGTTAGAGTGCGGAACAAGGGCCAAACCAGCAATACATGAGCAAGAGCAGCAAGGGGCATCATGAATAGTGTTTTACAGGGAACAGATCCGTTCCACAGGCCCCAGAGTCCCAACACAAGTGAATTAACCAATAATTTGTATAAAATTTCCAAAATTGTTGGCCCGTGGCTGACAAATAATTTACAGGCACCATTGTCAGTTGAAACACAATAATGTTTCTGAAATATGCAATGATTACAATGGAATAATGGCAAGCTAACCTACTACACTTCCCCCTTCAGCTGTCCCACCCTCGACCCACACACGCACAAGACAAACAAATGGGTTGAAAGGAGTGAAAATAATAGAGATTACGGTAAAAATGAACAAGTCCTTACTTTCGATGTTGAATTCTTTGCAGTGGCTGCCCTCCCAGCACGCTGAGTGATCAAAACCAACAGTGTACAGTTGCTGATGGTCTTCTGGCAGTAACATTCATTCAGTACTCACAGGCAGTAGGATTTATTGTTCTGGAGAACCTTTATTAAACCGGGCCTTCAACCTCAAAGGATCACCTTTGAGACTACAATTATAAGATACTTGGTCTCCCATCAAACCAAGCTCCCAGCCAGAGTTTTTGATCTCAATCCTTTACAGTTTCACTAAAATAACCTCCAGACTTACCGGGAAAAGAAAAGAGTTCTTGCACTGGATTTTTCAGAGCAATTTCATCATATCAGACGGAGAAAATCAGAGAAGCTTTTTTCCAGCTTCTGAACTGAAAGTGAAACTACAACCCAGCCTTACTGGGAAGAGAGACATGCAGATAAATCAGAACCAAACATCATGGGCCATCAGCAAAGCCCAGACTTTCAAGCCAGTTCATTGGCTGGCAGCCAAATCCATCAATCTGAGTCATCACTGATGTCAGTCAAATAGTTTTGGAATCTGCTTGTTTGAATTAAAGGCTACTGCATACAAACTGCTTTCTTAAAGTCTCGAGGTAAAGATACAGGTTACCTCGAGTCACATGTTCCTAAGTCAACCACAGGTCAAAATTGAAATAGCAAAAAAAAGGAGAAAACAGGGTTTAAATAGGAGGATCCTCACACATGCTTTATTGAGTAAATTAACTGTGCAAAGATACTTTTAACTGTAAATTTTTGTCATCATCTCATGCGGAGTGCAACATAAGAACTAGGAGCAGGAGTAGGCCACCTGGTCCCTCGAGCCTGCTCCATCATTCAATGAGATCATGGCTGATCTTTTGTGGACTCAGCTCCACTTTCCGGCCTGAACACCATAACCCTTAATCCCTTTATTCTTCAAAAAATTATTTATCTTTATCTTAAAACATAGCCCATATCACCTGCCTGATCTTTTTCCACCTAGCTATAAGGTACCAATAAGAAAATATGTATTTGTGAGATGAAAAATTGAATTTGTGAGATGAAAAATTGGGGCCAGACAAATGAGGTTGTCTTCTACATCAGGTTGACTTGTATTGTACTGTATTGCCCTTACTGCATAAACCCTATTTTCCAATTTACACTCCAGCTGACACTGCAACTACCTTTAGAGGACCTATAAACTACTCCCACAAATATCTCCTGCTTCCTGTCCTTTCTTTGATTTGTGCAAACTGATGTTACATCTTTATTTTTCTGAGCCAGGATATTTGTCTTTATCTCATCGTTTATCATCAGGACACCTCTCTCTTTTATTTTCCTCATCTCTTCTAAAAGTCAATTCTTTATTCCCAACCATGTCTCCGTAATTGCTTTGAGATCAAAATCATTTATTTCTATCCATGCTGTTAATTTATCTATTTTGTTTTGAATCATTTGCACATTCTGATATAGCACCTTTAGTTTGAACTGATTTTTCTATTTTCAAAGAACAAAGAACAAAGAAATGTACAGCACAGGAACAGGCCCTTCGGCCCTCCAAGCCCGTGCCGACCATACTGCCCGACTAAACTACAATCTTCTACACTTCCTGGGTCCGTATCCTTCTATTCCCATCCTATTCATATATTTGTCAAGATGCCCCTTAAATGTCCCTATCGTCGCTGCCTCCACTACCTCCTCCGGTAGTGAGTTCCAGGCACCCACTACCCTCTGCGTAAAAAACTTGCCTCGTACATCTACTCTAAACTTTGCCCCTCTCACCTTAAACCTATGCCCCCTAGTAATTGACCCCTCTACCCTGGGGAAAAGCCTCTGACTATCCACTCTGTCTATGCCCCTCATAATTTTGTATACCTCTATCAGGTCGCCCCTCAACCTCCTTCGTTCCAGTGAGAACAAACCGAGTTTATTCAATCGCTCCTCATAGCTTATGCCCTCCATACCAGGCAACATTCTGGTAAATCTCTTCTGCACCCTCTCTAAAGCCTCCACATCCTTCTGGTAGTGTGGCGACCAGAATTGAACACTATACTCCAAGTGTGGCCTAACTAAGGTTCTATACAGCTGCAACATGACTTGCCAATTCTTATACTCAATGCCCCGGCCAATGAAGGCAAGCATGCCGTATGCCTTCTTGACTACCTTCTCCACCTGTGTAGCCCCTTTCAGTGATCTGTGGACCTGTACTCCTAGATCTCTTTGACTTTCAATACTCTTGAGGGTTCTACCATTCACTGTATATTCCCTACCTGCATTAGCCCTTCCAAAATGCATTACCTCACATGTGTCCAGGTTAAACTCCATCTGCCATCTCTCCGCCCAAGTCTCCAGACAATCTAAATCCTGCTGTATCCTCAGACAGTCCTCATCGCTATCCGCAATTCCACCAACCTTTGTGTCGTCTGCAAACTTACTAATCAGACCAGTTACATTTTCCTCCAAATCATTTATATATACTACAAAGAGCAAAGGTCCCAGCACTGATCCCTGTGGAACACCACTGGTCACAGCCCTCCAATTAGAAAAGCATCCCTCCATTGCTACCCTCTGCCTTCTATGGCCTAGCCAGTTCTGTATCCACCTTGCCAGTTCACCCCTGATCCCGTGTGACTTCACCTTTTGTACTAGTCTACCATGAGGGACCTTGTCAAAGGCCTTACTGAAGTCCATATAGACAACATCTACTGCCCTACCTGCATCAATCATCCTAGTGACCTCCTCGAAAAACTCTATCAAGTTAGTGAGACACGACCTCCCCTTCACAAAACCGTGCTGCCTCTCACTAATACGTCCATTTGCTTCCAAATGGGAGTAGATCCTGTCTCAAAGAATTCTCTCCAGTAATTTCCCTACCACTGAAGTAAGGCTCACCGGCCTGTAGTTCCCGGGATTATCCCTGCCACCCTTCTTAAACAGAGGAACAACATTGGCTATTCTCCAGTCCTCCGGGACATCCCCTGAAGACAGCGAGGATCCAAAGATTTCTGTCAAGGCCTCAGCAATTTCCTCTCCAGCCTCCTTCAGTATTCTGGGGTAGATCCCATCCGGCCCTGGGGACTTATCTACCTTAATATTTTTTAAGACACCCAACACCTCGTCTTTTTGGATCACAATGTGACCCAGGCTATCTACACCCCCTTCTCCAGACTCAACATCTACCAATTCCTTCTCTTTGGTGAATACTGATGCAAAGTATTCATTTAGTACCTCGCCCATTTCCTCTGGCTCCACACATAGATTCCCTTGCCTATCCTTCAGTGGGCCAACCCTTTCCCTGGCTACCCTCTTGCTTTTTATGTACGTGTAAAAAGCCTTGGGATTTTCCTTAACCCTATTTGCTAATGACTTTTCGTGACCCCTTCTAGCCCTCCTGATTCCTTGCTTAAGTTCCTTCCTACTTTCCTTATATGCCACACAGACTTCGTCTGTTCCCAGCCTTTTAGCCCTGACAAATGCTTCATTTTTTTTTTTGCCGAGGCCTACAATATCACTCGTCATCCAAGGTTCCCGAAAATTGCCGTATTTATCTTTCTTCCTCACAGGAACATGCCGGTCCTGTATTCCTTTCAACTGACACTTGAAAGCCTCCCACATGTCAGATGTTGATTTGCCCTCAAACATCCGCCCCCAATCTATGTTCTTCAGTTCCCGCCTAATATTGTTATAATTAGCCTTCCCCCAATTTAGCACATTCATCCTCGGACCACTCTTATCCTTGTCCACCAGTACTTTAAAACTTACTGAATTGTGGTCACTGTTACCGAAATGCTCCCCTACTGAAACATCTACCACCTGGCCGGGCTCATTCCCCAATACCAGGTCCAGTACCGCCTCTTCCCTAGTTGGACTGTTTACATATTGTTTTAAGAAGCCCTCCTGGATGCTCCTTACAAACTCTGCCCCGTCTAAGCCCCTGGCACTAAGTGAGTCCCAGTCAATATTGGGGAAGTTGAAGTCTCCCATCACCACAACCCTGTTGTTTTTACTCTTTTCCAAAATCTGTCTACCTATCTGCTCCTCTGTCTCCCGCTGGCTGTTGGGAGGCCTGTAGTATACCCCCAACATTGTGACTGCACCCTTCTTATTCCTGATCTCTACCCATATAGCCTCACTGCCCTCTGAGGTGTCCTCTCGCTGTTTTCGTTGCTGTCATGTTGGTCGTAAATGCTCTCCTAATACTGAGATCTTTTCCCTTTCTGGAATTACTCTGCTCATTTTTACCAGCTTTGACATTTCACTTAGTAATTTTGAATTTACTTCTTTCTGCGTTTTCCCACCTTTTCTCCACCCTCACCACCCATTAGTTTAAAGTGCTATCGACCATCCTAGAACAAACAAAGAACAAAGAAATGTACAGCACAGGAACAGGCCCTCCAAGCCCGTGCCGACCATGCTGCCCGACTAAACTACAATCTTCTACACTTCCTGGGTCCGTATCCCTCTATTCCCATCCTATTCATGTATTTGTCAAGATGCCCCTTAAATGTCACTATCGTCCCTGCTTCCACCACCTCCTCCGGTAGCGAGTTCCAGGCACCCACTACCCTCTGTGTAAAAAACTTGCCTCGTACATCTACTCTAAACCTTGCCCCTCTCACCTTAAACCTATGCCCCCTAGTAATTGACCCCTCTACCCTGGGGAAAAGCCTCTGACTATCCACTCTGTCTATGCCCCTCATAATTTTGTAGACCTCTATCAGGTCGCCCCTCAACCTCCTTTGTTCCAGTGAGAACAAACCGAGTTTATTCAACCGCTCCTCATAGCTAATGCCCTCCATACCAGGCAACATTCTGGTAAATCTCTTCTGCACCCTCTCTAAAGCCTCCACATCCTTCTGGTAGTGTGGCGACCAGAATTGAACACTACTCCAAGTGTGGCCTAACTAAGGTTCTATACAGCTGCAACATGACTTGCCAATTCTTATACTCAATGCCCCGGCCAATGAAGGCAAGCATGCCGTATGCCTTCTTGACTACCTTCTCCACCTGTGTTTCCCCTTTCAGTGACCTGTGGACCTGTACTCTTAGATCTCTCTGACTTTCAATACTCTTGAGGGTTCTACCATTCACTGTATATTCCCTACCTGCATTAGACCTTCCAAAATGCATCACCTCACATTTGTCCAGATTAAACTCCATCTGCCATCTCTCCGCCCAAGTCTCCAAACAATCTAAATCCTGCTGTATCCTCTGACAGTCCTCATCGCTATCCGCAATTCCACCAACCTGTGTGTCGTCTGCAAACTTACTAATCAGACCAGTTGCATTTTCCTCCAAATCATTTATACATACTACAAACAGCAAAGGTCCCAGCACTGATCCCTGTGGAACACCACTGGTCACAGCCCTCCAATTAGAAAAGCATCCTTCCATTGCTACTCTCTGCCTTCTATGACCTAGCCAGTTCTGTATCCACCTTGCCAGCTCACCCCTGATCCCGTGTGACTTCACGTTTTGTACTAGTCTACCATGAGGGACCTTGTCAAAGGCCTTACTGAAGTCCATATAGACAACATCCACTGCCCTACCTACATCAATCATCTTTGTGACCTCCTCAAAAAACTCTATCAAGTTAGTGAGACACGACCTCCCCTTCACAAAACCATGCTGCCTCTCTCTAATACGTCCATTTGCTTCCAAATGGGAGTAGATCCTGTCTCAAAGAATTCTCTCCAGTAATTCCCCTACCACTGAAGTAAGGCTCACCGGCCTGTAGTTCCCTGGATTATCCTTGCTACCCTTCTTGTACAGAGGAACAACATTGGCTATTCCCCAGTCCTCCGGGACATCACCTGAAGACAGTGAGGATCCAAAGATTTCTGTCAAGGCCTCAGCAATTTCCTCTCCAGCCTCCTTCAGTATTCTGGGGTAGATCCCATCAGGCCCTGGGGACTTATCTACCTTAATATATTTTAAGCCCTCAAACATCCGCCCCCAATCTATGTTCTTCAGTTCCCGCCAAATATTGTTATAATTAGCCTTCCCCCAATTTAGCACATTCATCCTAGGACCACTCTTATCCTTGTCCACCAGCACTTTAAAACTTACTGAATTGTGGTCACTGTTCCCGAAATGCTCCCCTACTGAAACTTCTACAACCTGGCCGGGCTCATTCCCCAATACCAGGTCCAGTACCGCCCCTTCCTAGTTGGACTGTCTACATATAGTTTTAAGAAGCCCTCCTGGATGCTCCTTACAAGCTCTGCCCCGTCAAAGCCCCTGGCACTAAGTGAGTCCCAGTCAATATTGGGGAAATTGAAGTCTCCCATCACCACAACCCTGTTGTTTTTACTCTTTTCCAAAATCTGTCTACCTATCTGCTCCTCTATCTCCTGCTGGCTGTTGGGAGGCCTGTAGTAAACCCCCAACATTGTGACTGCACCCTTATTCCTGATCTCTACCCATATAGCCTCACTGCCCTCTGAGGTGTCCTCCCGCAGTACAGCTGTGATATTCTCCCTAACCAGTAGCGCAACTCCGCCACCCCTTTTACATCCCCCTCTATCCTGCCTGAAACATCTAAATCCTGGAACGTTTAGCTGCCAATCCTGCCCTTCCCTCAACCAGGTCTCTGCAATGGCAACAACATCATAGTTCCAAGTACTAATCCAAGCTCTAAGTTCATCTACCTTACCCGTAATACTTCTTGCATTAAAACATATGCACTTCAGGCCACCAGACCCGCTGTGTTCAGCAACTTCTCCCTGTCTGCTCTGCCTCAGAGCCCCACTGTCCCTATTCCCTAGTTCTCCCTCAAGGCTCTCATCTTCTGACCTATTGCTCCCGTGCCCACCCCCCTGCCATACTAGTTTTAAACCCTCCCGAGTGACACACCTCTCCAGTTTAGATGCAACCCGTCCTTATATAGGTCACACCTGCCCCGGAAGAGCTCCCAGTGGTCCAGATAACGGAAACCCTCCCTCCTACACCAGCTGTTTAGCCACGTGTTTAGCTGCTCTATCTTCCTATTTCTAGCCTCACTGGCACGTGGCACAGGGAGTAATCCCGAGATTACAACCCTAGAGGGCCTGTCTTTTAACTTTCTGCCTAGCTCCCTGAACTCCTGCTGCAGGACCTCATGCCCCTTCCTGCCTATGTCGTTAGTACCACTATGTACAACGACCTCTGCCTGTTTGCCCTCCCCCTTCAGGATGCCCTCTACCCGTTCGGAGACATCCTGGACCCTGGCACCAGGGAGGCAACATACCATCCTGGAGTCTCTTTCACGTCCACAGAAGCGCCTATCTGTGCCCCTGACTATAGAGTCCCCTATTACTATTGCTCTTCTGCGCTTTGACCTTCCCTTCTGAACATCAGAGCCAGCCGTGGTGCCACTGCTCTGGCTGCTGCTGTTTTCCCCTGATAGGCTATCCCCCCCCCCGACAGTGTCCAAAGGGGTATGCCTGTTCGAGAGGGGGACAACCACAGGGGAATCCTGCACTGACTGCCTGCCCTTTCTGGTGGTGACCCATTTCTCTGCCTGCACCTTGGGTGTGACCACATTTATATAACTGCGATCTATGACGCTTTCCGGCACATGCATGCTCCTAAGTGCATCCAATTGCTGCTCCAACCGAACCATGCGGTCTGTGAGGAGCTCCAGTTGGGTGTACCTTCTGCAGATGAAGCCATCCGGGACGCTGGAAGCCTCCCGGACCTGCCACATCTCACAGTCAGAGCACTGCACCCCTCTAACTGACATTGCGTCAATTAATTAAAATTAAATTTTTTTTTTTTTTAAAGTTACTGTTAACTATCTGTTTCCTAGCACTAGATTTCTAATATAAATGTGAAAGCTAAATATAGTACTCTCCGATCTCTGGCTTAGATACCCCTCTAAATTATCATTTAGTAATTATGTTTAATTAGTTACCAATGCTTAATTTTTTTAATTTAGTGTAGATTCCCAACCAGCCACTCCGGTCACAGCTTTTCTGTGATGTCACTTCAGTTTCCCCCCCGACACACACAATTTGAAAAAGGTATAAAAGTAAAAATCACTTACTTACCTTCTTAGGGTCTTAGATGTTCTCAGGTTCTCTCCGTGACAGAGACTGCTCCTCCTCCTCCGAACCTAATTATTCTATTTTCCTAGACACTGGTCCCAGCATGGTTTAAGTGAAGCTAACCAAATCGAATAGTTCCCTATTCCCAGTACTGGTACCATATTTGAAATCTCTGCTTCCCACGTCATTCTTTCAACCAGGCATTTTGCCGAATCGGTTTGCCCTGACGGCAATTTGCATATGGCTCAGTCAATAATCCAGAGACTATCGCTGACGTTCTGTTTTCATTTCAACCTTGGCTCCTCAAATTCTCTCAGAAAAACATCATTCTGAGTTCTATCTTTGTCATTCGGTCCTACATGGACTGCCACAAATGGATCATCCCCCTCCCCCCTCTCAAGTTCTTTATAGCAGCAAGATGTCCTTAACCTTGGCACCAGGCAGCAACACAACCATTGGAATTCTCTGTCACGGTTGCAAAAAACTGTATCTATCTCCCTTACTATACAGACCCTTATCACTGCCACATTCCCTGTAACTACCCCCCCCCCCCCCCTCATTTGAATAGCTTATGTACCATGGTCAATTTGCTCTGCAAACTTTGCCCTGAGACAGGTAGCAAGAATCTTTACTCTTTTGGATAAGAGCAAAAGCCAAGGTTCCTCCAGCACTGCACGTATCTACCTGACACACAGCCACAGCCTCCTCTCCATGACAACTAACCAGGCCTGCATGATTGCTTAACCTAGGGGATGTGACTCTCTGGATTCAAGTGCCAGGTAGCTCACTCTCCTCCCTGATACCCCACTCCTATTCAGCCAAATAACTGCTGAAGTTCCTCGAGATGCAGACATTTGCAACAGATGTAGTTATCCAGGATTGCAAGACTGCTCCCCAGGGTCCCACATGCTAATGTTGCATTTTATTCATTTATGGGATGTGGGCGTCGCTGGTTAGCATTTATTGCCCCACCCTAGTTGCCTTCAGAAGGTGGCAGTGAGCTGCGTTGAACCGCTGCAATTCATGGAAGTGTAGATACACCCACAGTGCTGTTAGGGAGGGAATTCCAGGATTTTGACCCAGCGACAGTGAAGGAACAGAGATATATTTCCAAGTCAGAATGTTGAGTGACTTAGAGATGGTTATTGTTGCCAGTTTGGAAGGTGCTGCCTAAGGAACCTTGGCAGTGCATCTTATAAGGAAGGGGTAGCAATCCAGCGGGCTGCTTTCTCCTGGATGATATCCAGATTCAAGAGTGCATTTGGAGCTGCACCTATTCAGGCAAGTGGCGTGTATTCCATTACATTCCTGATTTGTGCCTTGGAGATTCTGGATAGGCTTTTGGGCGTCAGGAGTTCCTCGCTGCAGGATTTCTAGCCTTTGACCTGCTCTGGTAGCCATAGTATTGATGTGGATAGTCCAGTTCCGTTTCAGGTCGGTGGTAACCCTCAGGAGATTGATATTGGGGAATTCAAATGGCAATGCCATTGAATGTCGAGGGATGATGAGGTCTTTCTACATTTGGACATGAACAGCTTCAGTACCTGAGGAGTCACGAGTGATGCTGAACAATTGTGCAGTCATCTGCGAACATCTCCACTTGAAGAAAGGTCATTGATGAAGTAGCTGAAGATTGTTGAACCTGGGACACTATCCTGAGGAACTCCTACAGTGATGTCCTGGAGCTGAGATTATTGACATCCAACCACCACAACCATCTTCTTTTGTGTTAGGTATGACTGCAGGCAGTGGAGAGTCTTCCCCCTGTTTCCCATTCATTCCAGTTTAACTAGGGCTCCTTGATGCCATACTCGATCAAATGCTGCCGTGATGTCAAGGGCAGTCACTCTCGTCTCACATGAGAAATTCAGCTCTTTTGCCAATGTTTGAACCAAGGCTGTAATGGGGTCAGGAGAGTGACCTTGCGCAACCCAGACTGAATGTTCATGAGCAAGTTATTGCTGAGTAAGTGCAGCTTGATAGCACTGTTAATAACTCCTCCTATCGCTTTGCCGATGATGGAGAGTAGACTGATAGGCGGTAATTGCTTGGGTTGGATTTGTCCGGTTTCTTGTGTACAGTACATACCTGGGCAATTTTCCACATTACCGAGTAGATGACAGTGTTGTAGCTGTACAGTAACAGTTGGGCTAGAAGGCAATTCTGGAGCACCAGTCTTCAGTACTATTGTCGGAATATTGTTAGGGCCGATAGCTTTTGCAGTATCCAAAGCTTTTAGCTGTTTGCTGATATCACGTAGAATGAATCTTATTAGCTGAAGACAGACATCTGTGATGTTGGGGACCTCCAGAGGAGACCGAGATGGGTCATCCACTTGGAACATCTGGCTGAATATCATTGTGATGTTTTGCACATATGTGCTGGACTTCCACATCATTGGAGGAGGCGGCTCCACAAATATCTCCATCCTCGGGTGAGTTGTTTAATTGTCCATCACCATTCATGGCTAGATATGGCAAGATTGCAGAGCTTGGATCTGATCCGTTGGTTGTGTAATCAGCTTTGTCTATTGCTTGCTATTTCTGTTGTTTGGTACGCAAGTAGTTCTCTGTTATAGCTTCACCAGGTTGACGCTTAATTTTTAGGTATACCAGGTGTTGCTCCTGGCATGCTCTCCTGCATTCTTCATTGAACCAGGATTGATCCCTTGGCTTGATGGCAATCGTAAAGTGAGGAATATGCCAGGCTATGAGTTTGCAGATTGTGGTTGAGTACAATTCTGCTGCTGCTCATGGCCAACATGAATGTCCAGCCTGGAGTTCCTAGATCAGTTTGAAGTCTATTCCATTTAGCACGGTGGTAGTGCCACACAACATGATTGGGTATCTTCAGTGTGAAGATGGGACTTTGTCTCCACAAGGACTGGTGATCAGCTTTTGAGTGATACTGTCACTGACTGATGCATCTGCGGCAGGCAGGTTGGTGAGGATGAGGTCAAGTATGTTTTTCCCTCGTTGGTTCCCTTATCACCTGCTGCAGTCCCAGCTATGTGCTTTAGGACTGTGCCAACTCGGTTTGTGGTGATACTACCAAGCCACTCTTGGTGATGGACATTGAGCTCCCACATCCAGAGTACATTCTGCATGCCTCAGTGCTTTCTCCAAGTGGTGTTCCATAAGAAGAGTACCGATTCATTGGCTGAGGGGGGAAGGTATGTGATACTCAGCAGGAAATTTCCTTTCCCATGTTTGACCTGGTGCTTCATGGGGTCTAGAGTCAATTTTTTGAGGACTCCCAGGACAACTCCCTCCCAACTCTAAACCACTGTGCCGCCGCCACTGCTGGGTCTGTCCTGCCAGTGAGACAGGACATACTCAGGCTTAGCGACGGTGGTGTCTGAGACATTATCTGTAAGGTATGATTCTGTAAGTGTGATTAGTCAGGCTGTTACTCGACTAGTCTGTGGGATAGCTCTCCCAATTTTGGCACAAGCTCCCACATATTAGTGAGGAGGTCTTTGCAGGGCCTACCGGACTGGGATTGCCATTGTTGTTTCCGGTGCCTAGATTGATAGTGGGTGACAGGTCCAGTTTCATTCCTCTTGTTTTCTTCGTAGCGGTTGAATAAAACTGAGTAGCTTGTTTGTCCGTATCAGGATCTGGAGTCACATGTGGGCCAGATCAGGTAAGAGGGCAGATTTCCTTCCCTGAAGGACATTAGTGAACCAATTGGGTTTGTACAACAATTAACAATGGTTTCATGGTCGCCATCAGACTTTTGATTCCAGATGTATTATTGTGTTTAAATTCCACCTGCCGTGGTGGGATTTGAACCTAAGACCCCAGAGGACTGGATAACTAGTCCATTGGCAATACTACTGCGCCACCATCTCCTCCGACCACCATTCCTCTCTAACCGTGTTTTATTTAATTAAAATGAAATTATAATTCATCTGATAGTTTTGTTAAGACATTAGATATTTAGCTGTTTATTCAGCCAGTTAATCTCCCTCAGAGCTCTACTTCCTGTGCGAACCGTGATCTAATTTTTCAGAGTTTCTGTTTTGGTGTCACTTCCCGCTCCTAATTTAAGTTTGCAGTAGTTATTAATGACTGTATTAATTTATCATATTTTCTTGACGACTTATTTAAAAATAAATAATATATTTGCAATAATTATATAATAATTGAAATGCTTAGCTCCATCTTCTTTGGATCAGCTACCCCTCTTCACTTCTATTAATTATCACTTTCTGATTTTTCTCTGGGGTTTTTTCTCAGCCCAGCTGTATAGGGAGAGGGTAGTGACCAAATGCTTAGTCAAAGAGTTAGGTTTAAGGGACTATTAAAGGGAAAGATAGAGTGATTTCGGAGTGAATTCTGGCTCATAAGCACTTGCCAGGTAACGGCAAGGATGTGCAACAAAAATTGTGGATATGCAAAAGGCCAGGATTAGAAGAGTGCAGAGGTCAGCAACCACAACAACAACTTGAATTATTGGCACTTCCACCATGTAATATGCTCCAAGGTGCTTCACTGGAGCATTATCAAATTCATTTTGGCACTGAGCCACACAAAGCAGTATGACAGCAGGTGAGCAAATGCTTGATCAAAGAAGTAAGTTTTAAAGGTTCAGTACTTTGTGTTATGATCTCCATCGAGACTGATGACGTTTAATTCGAACTTCCAGTTAATAGATGAAAAGGATGACCTGACAAGAATTCTCATTTTAAGATTTTTATCCAGAACAAATGACTAAAAACATATTGATTTTTCTTTTGTAGAGAATTTTTACTTTTAAGCTACAAAAAGGACTATTCTCTTTATGCTTATCACACATCTTGCTTATAGCAAACAATCCACAGTTACACCGAGCTTTCAGTGAGTCTCTGCATCCGTGTTTCCCCAAGTAGTAACTTTCATTGACTGCCTCCAGACATTTTCCTCCGGTTTCAGACAATCCACAATTACACCGAGCTTCCAGTGAGTTCCTGCATCCGTGTTTTGCCAAGTAGTAACTTTCATTGACTGCTTTCAGATGGTTTCATAAATGTACCATCAGCAGTAACGCTTATTCTGATGATCTTTCTTCTGACCATGCCAGGACAAATCTCCCAGAATCCTTTTAGATGATTGCAGGATGTGTCTCTCTGACTAGAGAGCATCCCTCCCCCTCCCATGACTGGCCATGATAGCTCACAAAGCCAAAACAGCCCCAACTCTCTGCTGGCCACATAAACATGCTGTCTGTCTGAGCTGTTCATTGATTTGCAGGGAAGTGTGTAAAAATGGCTTCCTCTGTCCCATGACAACATAAAACACATTTACCTTGCATCTAGATAGAAATGCTGATTAGCTATTCTTGACCCAAACACAAACACAGTTTCATCCAAGTCGTAAATTGTCAGTTTACAGCATAACTGTTCACAACCTGACACCTGCCGCACCTTTCTGGGACCTTTTATGACTCAGTGTCTACCCTGATGCCAGCGTCTCCAAGTATAAATGCCTTGCACCTTCTTCCCAGTAAAACAATCCAAGCCTTCTATTGTTTTGTCAAACTACCCAGGCTTACTGTCAGGCTACCTATCACATGACCCTAAACTTCAAAATACAGTTCCAAAACATAAACCTCCTAATTGTAACACTAGGGAACTGGCAGATTGGCTTCCAATCGGGGAACACTCGCAGCCAGAATTGGAGGTGGGCAAATACCGGATTGTAGATGCAGGTCTGGAGGAGATTAGAGAGAGATGGGAAAGAGTGAGACCATGGAGAGAATTGAAAACAAGGATGAGTTTATTAACATTGGTTCGTGTTCAAATAACACTTAATTGCAGATCAGCAAGCAGAGGGTGATGGTTGAATGGGAGTCGTGCAAAATGGAATATGAGTAGCTGAGTTTTGGCTGTCCTCCAGTTTATGGAGGAAAGTACCTGGTTGGCTAGCTAGGAATGCATTGGAATAGTCAAGACTAAAGGTAACAAAGGCATGAGACAGAGTTGTAACAACAGATGAGCTGAAGTGGTAGTGGAATTGGGTGATGTTATGGAGGTGGAAATAGGTGGTTTTGGCAATTTGTGTGGATATGTGGTTAGAAAGTTATCTCGTGCGTGGTTAGATATGAAACCAAGGTTGCATGGAGTCCTGTTTGGCCTCTGGTGGTTGTCAGGGAGAGCAGTAGTTAGGGTTGCCAATCCTCCAGATTGCCTGGAGTCTCCAGGAATTGAAGAATAATCTCTCGGGCTCTGCAATGTGCAATCCGGGAAAACAAACACCAAGATATTAAAGAAAAATTTTTTTCTTTCAATATTTCTTTTTACAAGTTATAAAATTAATAAAAATGGGCGGGGGGGGGGTAAAGCTATTTGGCAAACAGCCAATTGGGCAATTAATTCAGCATTGACAGCAAATTTGGCATGGTTGCATTTGGTATTGATAAGCTTGTCTTTAAATGATAACACTAAGAATTCAGCTATTGGGAAATCTGGAGCTCTAATATTTTTTTTAAAAATCATATCAGGAGTACACACCTTTATTCCCAATATATACTTTGGTGCACCGACAATGCTAGATACAAATTTACTTCACTATTGTCATTCGAAAGTTAAAATATGATGAACTGTAACATAATTTTTTTCTCTATGTTTACAGCTGTCCAATGGGGAGAAGATGGTCGTCCTTTCAGTTACCTTTTTTACACCGGAAAGCAGTCCTATTATTCACTTATGCATGTGAGTGTAGAAAAAGAAATCCGGTTCAATGGCAATAACTTACTACATCTTTAACTGGCTGTGTTCACATCTTTTAAATTAAAATTGACTTCTCAAAATTAAATTAAATTTGAGAGCAGTGTATGTACAACCAACCATCCCTATTATCGAAGGTAGTCCAGACATGACTACTCAAATACTCTCCTGCCATAAACTGCAGCTCAACCCAAATTCTGCTTGCTTGTGTCCTCTATTTCACCAAGTTCCATTCATTGTGATTTGAAATTTATGCCAGTCAAATAAAATGTTGGAGTGAAATCTGACACAAGTGTAGTGTGGTCCACAAAAGTGTTCTGATTATAATTTACTATGTCACTATAATGTTGCTTTATGTGATGCCCTACTCAACTTTGTAATTCTTTTGTCACGTTTTGGCTAGTTTAACTCTTCTATTCATATCAACTTTCTTCTTTGGTGGTGTTAGAATAAATGAATATTCAAAGTCCTGGAATAAGGTAATCATTAACGGCCTGGATTGTTTTAACTGCAGTTTTCATTTGTTTTTCCACAGCTTCAGTCTTATTTCAAAAAATCAAAAAGGGGTATAACTGTATTTAAAATATATATATCACATTTCAAATAGTTTTGGACATTAAAAGTTTGAAATATTGCCTATCCCTGAAAAGTGAATTCTATTGAAGAGGGAAGTGTCATTGTGTACTGCAGGATTGAACGGCTTGATAAGTTCATTCTTTGAACATTGAAAATAAATTGTGGTGGTTTTTTAGTTGCTACTTCCAATATTGGCACAGAAGCAGTTTCTGAAATTATTTATGTCCAAATTTCAATTGAGGGACTTCTGAGTTATACGGTTATCCAATTAACTAAGCTGTCACATGGTAACCAATCAACAAGCTGACATATCTGGCATACCATCTTTCTGAGTCACTGGGTTCAGTTGAATTGCACAAGTTGAATGTAAAATACCTGTGCCTTTCCAAACCGTGTGAAAATAGTACTGCTCTAAAAGGTAGACTATTTGTGTGTGCTCAAATTCTGCTGATGCAAACTTAGATTTTTGGTTTAAATAAATGAGGTAAAAGGGAACTTGATAGAAATTTTAGCCTGGATTTTCTTAAAATATGGGGTGGATATGAGAAAAATAGTTTTGCAAATTGCTTGTGATTGCAGTATTTTACTATTGAGTATGTTTGTTTCTTAGTACATTTCCTGCTGATGTGCTGGGGTAAGAAAGTATTTTACCCAAGTTGCCAGCTGTTTTTCTTACCACTGCTTTCCCTTTTACAGGTTGACAAGGATTAGTGTTTGAGCTTCTGTGTTTTTAGTTGGGGCTTTTACTTTGTAACGGGTTGTACATTATTTTCAACCTGAAATGACTGATAGAGAATCAGTCTCGTCAATGCCCTGGTACATTTCTCCCTTTCACAACCCCCTGTCTGTCTCTGTCTCTCCCTTCTCCCAGTAAAATTTTAATATTCTCTTACACACATTTTGTACCATTTTTTATATATGAAGGAGGCAATGGAGACAACCAATTTTGATGTGTATACTTTGTACATGAACACAGATATAGTTCACACATGTAATATGTATGAAACAAACATGTTATAGTAACCTGTAAATAGATGATAAACCTTGAAGAATTGATGAAGTAAATACAGATTTATATGATGCCTTATTGCTCTTTTGATCTCTTGTGCATTTGAATTCCAACCCAGAATTATATTGTATCCTGGTTCAATGGAGTTTACTGCTGCAAGTCTGCAGGAAATCTACACCTTGTAGTTTGTTTTTAAAAGGACACTAGAAATATTATGGGTCTCCTGTCACAAATTCAATATATCTTCTGCTCCTCGGTCGAAAAATCAATAATACTTTGTCCTATATCACATGATATTACTTTTATCTTTAAACAGAAATGCAACGAAAATCAATGTTGATTTTTAGAAGTATGAAAATATCATGAGTAAATTTAAAGACATTAAATGAAGTTTGTTTGCTTTTGGAATTTCTGGCGTTATAAAATGAGAGCAAACCATCACTTTAGAATTCACTGAGAATTATCTGGTAAATGTAATACACTAGTATGAATTACTTAATTCTTTAATAAGAAGGGCATGTCTATGTTCAGGCACAATATGTTGACAACCAATACACTTTCACAAATTGTGATCAGTTAACTGCCAAACTAGGAACATAGGAACAGGAGGAGGCCATTTAACAAATCAAGTCTGTTCTGTCATCAGTGAGATCATGGATTTGTGACCTAACTCCATAAATCCACCTTTACATTCATGGGGTGTGAACGCGCTGGCTAAGCCGGCATTTATTCCCCATCCCTAAGTGCCCTTGTGAAGTTAATGGTCGGCTGCCTACTTGAACCACCCACTGTTAGGGAGGGATTTCAAGGTTTCGACCCATGTCCTTTGATATCAGATCTATCAATCTCAAATATAAAATAAAACAATTCACCGAGCGGAAGAGAGATTCAACCTATTGCATTTAAAAGTGATTCTAAACTACTCCAGAAGACCTGCTTTAGACAATGCCCCCATGTCCTAGATTCCTCTACCAGCAGAAAAGATTCTCTTCATCAGCTCTTGAAGACTTCAAAACAATTTTTTTTTTTTTTTTTTTACATTCATGGGATGTGGGCATTTATTAAATATGGCATTTATTGCCTAGTTGCCCTTGAGGTGGTGCCTTCATGAACCGCTGCAGTCCCTTTGGTGTAGGTACACCCACAATGTTGTCAGGGAGGTAGCTCCAGGATTTTGACCATGAAGGAACGTAATATATTTTAACACTTTCTTATTGAATTCAAATTCCACCATCTGCTGTGGTAGAATTCTAACCCAGAACATTACTTTGGGTCTCTGGATTACTAGTCTAGGGACAAAACCACTGTGCCACCGCCTCCCCCGGTTTATACAATCTCTCATAATTTAACTCTTGGAATCCAGGTATCATTTTGGTCAAACAGTGCTGCATTCCTCTGGGGCTAGTGTATCCTTCCTATGGTTTGCTCACAGAACTTCAGGTGTGGTCTAACCAGAACTTTGTATAGTTGAGATAAGACTTCTATCTCCTTGCATTCTAGCTCTCTAGAAATCAAGGCCAGTATTACATTAGCCTTTTTGATTATTTTTTGTACCTGTTAATGAAATTTTAATGAAATATGTACATGGCTCGCTGCCAAGTCTCTTTGGACCTCTGCTACTCCTAGCTTTTCATCATTTAGAAAGTACTTTGCTTTGTTCTATTTGGGTCCAGAGTGGATGACCTCACATTTGCCTGCATTAATATCCATTTGCTACAGTTTTGTCAATTCACTTAATCTATTGATAGCTTTTTCTAATTTTAAGCTTCCATTTACATGACTTACAAAGCTTCCCGTCTTTGTGACTTCAGCAAATTTGGGTTGTGACTTTCTATTCCTATCATCGAAATCCAATCAATATGAGGATGATTGAGGTCCCAACACAGCTGCTTGCTGTGCACTATCCCACCAATTATAACACCTGTCCATTATTCTTACTCAACCAATTACGTATCCAGATCGATAATTTACCATGATGAACTTTACCTTTCGCTAACATTCTCTTTTGAGGAAGTTTGTTAAATACAGGGGAGGTGGTAGTATCACTGGACTAGAAATCCAGAGACCTAAGATAAAGCTCTGGGGACCCGAATTTAAATTCCACCATGATAGATGGTAGAATTTGAATTCAATGGAAATCTGGAATTAAAAGTCTAATAATAGTTGTGCACTATTGTTACCTGGTCTGGCTTCGATATGCTGCCAGTCCCACAATGGTTGACTCTTACTTGCCCTCTTAATGATCTAGCAAGCCACTCCGTTTTATCAAACCACTAAAAATTCACTTAAAAGGATTGGAAACAGACATCAACCGAGGCACCGGAAATCTCAAAAGCAAACCCAGCATTGTTGCCCCTGCAAAGTCCTCCTTACTAATATCTGGCGGACTTGTGCCAGAATTGAGAGGAAACAGCCTGACGTAGTCATACTCACAGAATCATACCTGATAGAGTAATGTCCCAGACACTACCATCACTATCCCTGATTATGGCCTGTCGCACCAAATTGGGAGGGAGTTGTCCTGGGAGCCCTCAAAATCGACTGCAGACCCCATGAACTCTCATGGCATAAGGTCAAACATGGGCAAGGAAACCTCCTGCTGATTACCAAGTACCATCCACCCTCAGTAAATGAATCTGTAATCCTCCGTGTTGAACACCATTTGGAAACACTTAGGCTGGCAAGGGCACAGAATGTACTCTGGGTGGAGAGTTCAATGCTTCAATGTCCATCACCAAGGGTGGCTCAGTAGCACCATTGATCGAGCTGGCTGATTCTTAAAGGACATAGCTGCTAAACTGGGTTTACGGCAGGTGGAGAGGGAATAAACAAGGGGGGAAAACATACTTTACCTCCTCCTCACCAACCTGTCTGTCGCAGAAGCATCTGTCCATGGCAGTATCGGTAGTGGCCACCGCACAGTTCTTGTGGAGACAAAGTCCCATCTTCACATTTGAAGATACCCTCCATCTTCATGATACCACTGTGCTAAATGCGATGGATTTTGAACAGGTATGAAATGAAATGAAAATCGCTTATTGTCACAAGTAGGCTTCAAATGAAGTTACTGTGAAAAGCCCCTAGTCGCCACATTCCGGCACCTGTTCGGGGAGGCTGTTACGGGAATTGAACTGTGCTGCTGGCCTGCCTTGGTCTGCTTTCAAAGCCAGTGGTTTAGCCCTGTGCTAAACAGCCCCTGTTTAGGTCAAGACTGGACATCCATGAAGCAGCAGCAGAATTGTACTCTACCACAATCTGTAACCTCATGGTCCAGCATATCCCCCACTCAAGCCAGGGGGCTCCCCCTGCTTCAAGGAAGAGTGCAGGAGAGCATCCCAGGAGCAGCACCAAGCATACCTAAAAATGAGGTGTCAATCTGGTGAAGCTACAACACAGGACGGCTTGCATGCCAAACAACATAAGGAGCAAGTTATAGACAGGGCTAAGCGATTCCACAACCAACGGACCAGATCTTGGCTCTGCAGTCCTGCCGCATCCAACCATTAATGGTGATGAACAATTAAAAAACTCACTGGAGGATGCTCCACAGATATCCCCGCCCTCAATGATGGGGGAGTCCTTCACATTAGTGCAAAAAGATGAGGTTGAAACATTTGCAATGATCTTCAGACAGAGGTGCTAAGTGGCTGATCCATCTCTACCTCCTCCAGAGGTCCCCAGCATCACAGATGCTAATGTTCAGTCTGTTTGATTCAATCCACATGACATTGAGAAACAGCTTAAAGGACTGGATAATGCAACGGCTATGGGCCCTGACAATGTTGTCATTGAATCCATGGGATCCCTACAGTGCAGAATGAGGCCATTAAGTCTGCACCAACCCTCTGAAACAGCACCCTACCTAGTCCCAATCCCCCACCCTAACCCTGTAACTCCACCTAACACACATCTTTGGACACTAAGAGACAATTTAACATGGCCAATCCATCTAACCTGCACATCTTTGGGCTGTGGAAGGAAACTGGAGCACCCGGAGGAAACCCACACAGATACGGGGAGAACGTGCAAACTCCACACAGTCATCCAAGGCCGGTATTGAACCTGGGTCCATGGTGCTGAGAGGCAGCAGTGCTAGCTACTGTGCCACCATGCCGTCAATTCCGACACTTGTCCTGAAGACTTGTGCTCCAGAACCTCCCACACCCCAAGCCAAAATCCTTCAATAAAGCTACAACACTGGCATTTACCCAGCAATGTAGAAAATTGCCCAGGTGTGTCCTGTACACAAAGACCAGGACCGATCCAACCAGGCTAATTATCGCCCCATCAATCTATCCTGCATCAGTAAAGTGATGAAAAGGGTCATCAACAGTGCTATGAAGTGGCACTTGTTTAGCAATAACCTGCTTTCTGGGCTCTGTTTGGGATCCGTCAAGGTCATTCAACTCCTGACCTCGTGACAGCCTTGGTTCAAACATGGACATGGAGTCTTGAGTCGATGGGAATCGGGGAAATCTCTTTGCTGGTTGGAGTCATATCCAGCACAAAGGAAGATGGTCGTAATAGTTGGAGGCCAATCATCTCAATTCCAGGACATCACTACAGGAGTTTGTCAGGGTAGTCCTAGGCCCAACCAGCTTCAGCTACTTCATCAAGACATTCCTTCAATCTTAAGGCCAGAAGTGGGGATGTTAGCTAACAATTACAGAATGTTCAGCATTATACGCTCCTCCGACACTGGTACAGTCCATCTCTAAATGCAGCACGTCCCAGACAATATCCAGGCTTGGGCTGACAAGCAGCCTGTAGCATGAAAATGAAATGAAATGTGACATTCGCGTCACACAGGCAATAACCATCTCCCAACAAGAGAGAATCTAACCATCACCCCTGGATATTCAGTGGCATTACCATCACTGAATCCACCCACTATCAATGTCATGGAGGTTACCATTGATAAGAAACTGAACTGGAGTAGCCATATAAATATTGTGGCTGGGTGAGCATATCAGAAGCTTGGAATCCTGCAGTGAGTAGCTCACCTCCTGACTCTCCAAAACCTGTCCGCTATCTACAAGGCACAAGTCAGTAGTGTAATGGAATACTCTCCACTTGCCTGGATGAGTGCAGCTCTTAACAACACAAGAAGCTGACATCAACCAGATCAAGGCAGTTTATTTGATTGGCATCCCATCCAAGCATTCACTTCTTCCACCATGGCCACACAGTGGCAGCAATATGTACCATCAACAAGATGCAGGAACTCGTGGGTTAGCCCTGCTGCCTCACGGCGCCGAAGTCCCAGATTCGATCCCGGCTCTGGGTCACTGTCCGTGTGGAGTTAGCACATTCTTCCCGTGTTTGCGTGGGTTTCACCCCCACAACCCAAAGATGTGCAGGCTAGGTTGATTAGCCACACTAAATTGCCCCTTAATTGGAAAAAAAAATGAATTGGGTACACTAAACTAATTTTTAAAAAAAGATGCAGGAACTCACCAAGGCTCCTTTGACAGCACCTTCAAAACCCATGACTGTTGCCATCTAAAAGGTCAAGGATAAGAGATACCTGGAAACCCCAACACCTGGAAGCTCCTCTCCAAGTCACTCACCATTTTGACTTGGAAATATATCAGTGTTTCTTCACTGTCACTGGGTCAAAATACTGGAGCTCCCTCCATAACAGCACTGTGTGTTCCTACACTACAGGGATTGCAGTAGTTCAAGAAGGCAGCTCACTACCATCTTTTCGAGGGCAACTAGGGATGGGCAATAAATGCTGGCCTAACCAGTAACTCCCACATGTCACAAATTTAAAAAAAAATCTTCTGGCAGTCAATAGACTTGCTCTCTTGGCTCTAGTCAGCTCTTGTTAAGATGGACCTACCCATTGCAAATCCTTGCTAATTTGTTGATCAACTGCAAATCTTCCACTCGATCCTTCCCTAGTATTTTCCCAGCAAGAGGTGTTAAGCTCTATAATTAAGGTCTATAATTCTCTGGTTTTCTCCTCGTATCACTGTTAGTTAAGGAAGATATGTGGAATTTTGCAGTGTAAACCATTGATTCCTAAAGGACTTTGGATGATTAAAGTTAGGACATCTGCAATATTCTCTCTGACTTCCTTTACCTAAATTGTCAACAATAATATTTGGTAAGATGTACTTTGGTTTGAGTATGTGTGATCTCTTCTATTTTCTCTCTCTCATCTGCATTGCTTTCGCTTCACCCTCACTTTTGCTCTCTCTCCTTACTTTTTTCTTTATTTTCCCCTGCTCCCTTACAATATCTTTCACTTGCATATTTTCTTTCACTTAGTTTCTTAATTTATAAACCGCAAATGAGTAAAGAAATATCTGTTTATCCAAGGTTGTGTTAAGGATTTGACGCTAACCCAGAGTAAAAATGATGTTAAAGAATACTTGAACCATGCTTTTATATTCCACTTTGAGATCATCTTCCGAATGCCACTTACAAATATTGGTATCAGAACATGGCAATCCTTTCTGTAAATTATTCCACTACTACCGTATAGTTTTGTTATGCATTTGAAATATCAAATCCATAATTTCTTATTGTCACGCTCCTAACAGAAGCTGGTATATATTGTACAAAATAGTGTTATAAAATATTATTCTGTGTAGCCCTTGAATTTATTCCAGCACATATTTGCACTTGTTCTCATGCATGTGATAAATAGTTTACAACCATTGCACTGTTTTAATCCCACTGGTTGCAATTGCCTTACATGTTTTATTAATTCAAATACTAGATTTGTATAATACTTCCAGATTGCAATGCAAATTTTTAACGTATTTGATTTCAAAAATAAATCGGATTTTACAAGAACAATGTGGTGGTATGAAGGCTGTGGCACAAAATGTGACTTGGCCTCTAAGGTAGCCATTTTTGCTCTAGAAAGAGTGCAACAAAGGTTTGCAAACTGATTCCTGGGGTGGCAGGACTGATGTATGAGGGGAAATTGAATCGGTTAGGATTGTATTCGCTGGAGTTCAGAAAAATGAAGGGAGACCTCATAGAACTTATAAAATTCTAACAGGATTAGACAGGGTAGATGCAGGAAGGATGTTCCTAATGGTGGGTGTAGAGAACTAGGGGTCACAGTCTGAGGATACTGGGTAGACCATTTAGGACAGTGATGAGAGATTTCTGCACCCAGAGTGGTCGGCCTGTGAAATTCGTTATTACAGGAAGCAGCTGAAGCAACGCATTGTATGTTTTCAAGAAGCAGTTAGATACAGCACTTGGGGTGAAGGAGATCAAAGGATATGGGGTGGGGAGGGTGGGGGTGGGGAGCGGGATTAGGCTATTGAGTTGGACATGAATAGCAGAGAAGGTTCAAAGGGCCGAATGGCGGCCTCTATGTTTCTATGTTTTCCAATGGTTAATGAAAATTGGCTAGAACTACTTTTCAAAAATCTTCATAAATTGCATTCTTCAATATGAAGCTGTTGGTGAGCTTGTGCCTAAGTTCAATTCCAGTCAGTTATTTTGGAAAGCTTAAACGCTTGCTGAAATGTTAACATGTTAAGTCTGCTAGGTGACTTGGTATGCTACATATTTTAACAAACTCAAAGCCACGGGAGATACTTTCTTCCTTGGAGACTAATATCCTGTCTCATAAGTATTTTATTATATTGAGTTAATGCAGGCATCCTAATAGGATACAAAAGTAATCATTAAATTTAGAAAAAGATAAGGGAGCTCTAAAGCATGGCAAGAAGTTGGCAATCTAAACATTTTGCTTGGCATACAGGTTTATTTAGAAAATGAAGCTAAGCTATTTGGGTGTTGGTGTTCAGATTGTATTGATTTAGCTTTATTGTACCTACTCTTGCCAAACCGCTTCTCATTTTCAGATGTTAACTAGTTGGCCAAGGGCTGCATTAATGCTCCGTATTTGGATTTTTTAAACTGCTCTTGACCAGTGTGTGGTAGAGGAAAAAGGTATAGAATAACTCTGGTGCAAAGCATTCTTGCACAAAATTAAGTGACAAAAACACTGAACAACTGCTAACCAGCTCTATACTGTACAGTTATTTTCTTTGCAAATGAATATCCTTACATAGACTATGTAAAAGCAGTCCAGAATTGGAAAGGTGAAATCCAGCACAAGACCCATTGAGTGTGGTGCTATTTCTTACAACATGGGCTACTCGTCTGCTAAATCAGGACTGTTTTATGCTGAGCTTCTCACACTAGAGTCAATTTTTGTTTGTTACGTTAGCAATCAATGATTATGACCCATCCTCAGATTTAATTTCAAAATGTTTTTCTGAGGGTTAAGAGTAATAATTTAGGTCCTTCTTGATCACATTAATGAGATTAGTTTAAATTTGTTGATGGTTATGATCTGCAGTGTTACATTGGATGATGACTGTCAAATCCCATTTAACACATTAATATTCAAATTCTTACAGAATACTGTCTGTAAAATGTATTAAAACACAGGTTTTGCACCTTTAGGCACAGTAGGAATTCACTTTGGGTCTTCTGTTGTTTCTGCGGAGAGCTACAAGACAAAATCTCGGCTTGTCAGGCGCATTAATTTCTTGAAACCCTTTCACTCTTCATTGACCTTGGGCAAATGAGCTTATTGCCCGAGCTGAAATGAAATGAATGATAAATGAAGAAAGTGCCTTTGCTGAGTAATGGAACTGTAGCGAAGGCTTCTCCAGAGTTTTATTCCTCTACAGCCTGAGGCAGCTCAAGGCCCCCTGCTGTTCATTTAAATAGGTATGTCAAATCTGCCTTGAAATGCTGCCTGTTTGATCTGTGGTAATATTTGTGAAGGTCCCATATGGACTTGAACCCCTGCAGTGGCAAGAAATAATGTGCAACGCTTCATAGTGCAGACACAAATTTTCAAGAGGATGCAACACCACATTTTAGTTGTCGGAGAGGGTGATGTAGCTGAAATGTGGCACTGTCAGCTTCTCACATGGTTGGGCAGAACATAGCGCAAATCTCAAATTATGCATAACCTTCCATTCAGTCATCACTTAAACTTTCAAACGGTATGCTAGATTAGCTATTTTATCTGCATTCCATGTATTTTTAATTATTTTTTATTAAAAAATTATATTGAAGTACTCTGTAAAATAACTGCAAAGTTAATTTACTTGAGTGAATTTTAACAGGGCAGTTCTGGACATCAATTCCTCTGCATTCCCTTCCTTCTCCATTGGAGTTGATTAGGAGTGGAACAACAAAGCTATTGCTAATCTATCACTAACTTTTTAACTGGAAAATGTACTTAAACATTATAGCATCAGATTACAGAAGGCTATATTTTTTTTAAAAACTGATTCGAGAAGATTATAATTTTGCATTGTGAAAGAAATGGCAACTTTTGAGTTATTTTATGCCATATCATGTTTCCAATGCTTGATTTTGATTTATTACTTTGAATGACACTACTGTGAATTAATTTCTTCAATTTATGGTAATGCTGTTTCCTTTAAAAATTATTAAAAATGGAATAATTTGTAGTAAACTTGGGGGTAATCTTTGCTTAATCCTAACTTTTCTCCTCACTAAAAATCATCTAGGAAGTACTTTGCTATTCATTTTTTAATGAAGTAAAATATTACATCCTCAACGGGCAGGATTCTCCGCATCGCCGGCAGCAGACTCACGCCCGCAGATTTCCCGACAGTGTGGGGGTGGCCACAATGGGCAACCTCATTGGCTGGCTGCCATGATGTAGGATCCACCTGCCGGCGGGGACACGCCGTGCCAGAAAACGGGTCTGGTGGAATGGAGAATCCCATCCCATATGTTTCAACATTAGCTAGCTTGATCTTTAGTTTCTAAAAAATTCCAGTTTTTTTTTCCCCCATGAAATTTGTGTGGGGAATTGGAATTTGGTGGCTAAATCAGGTACATTTGATTTAACACCACTCTAATAAGTTCAAATAAATTTGACTGCTGCCTGAAATGCACCCACCCCCAGAATATTGCATGCAATTGACAATATAATAAAAAACAAACATTTCTGTCCCAAAAAGTCTCCCATTTTCAATAGAATTGCACCTAACAATCTACTTTTGATTGCTCTAGCCTACTTTTGTTTTCAGAGGTATAACTTATCAGCATAGCTTGTCTAGTCAGCAAGAGGATGAGCTCAAACTTGGAATGTCCATAAACTTTGTCTGAAATTAGTTTTGATGAAAATGATTAGGCATTCCCTGAATGATATTTCAGGTGACTTTTCTGCTTAAGGGGGCAATGATTCAATAAGATGCCATGCAGAAGTTCTACATCTTTTACCTTCAGAGCCCCCCGCCCCCGGCCCACTTCTCAAGCAGTTATGAAAATCTGATACATATCAGGGGGCAGCACGGTAGCATTGTGGATAGCACAATTGCTTCACAGCTCCAGGGTCCCAGGTTCGATTCCGGCTTGGGTCACTGTCTGTGCGGAGTCTGCACATCCTCCCCGTGTGTGCGTGGGTTTCCTCCGGGTGCTCCGGTTTCCTCCCACAGTCCAAAAATGTGCAGGTTAGGTGGATTGGCTGTGATAAATTGCCCTTAGTGTCCAAAATTGCCCTTAGTGTTGGGTGGGGTTGCTGGGTTGTGGGGATAGGGTGGAGGTGTTGACCTTGGGTAGGGTGCTCTTTCCAAGAGCCGGTGCAGACTCGATGGGCCGAATGGCCTCCTTCTGCACTGTAAATTCTATGATAATCCTGTAACATAAGTAATTTTCTGAAATAAAAATTAAAGTCATACAATTAGACATTTCACTCGCAACCTGACTGCTATCGCTCATCCTTCTCCGTCTTTGACCATAGAATCATTACAGTGCAGAAGGAGGCCCTTCCGCCCATTGAGTCTGCACCAACCTTCCAAAAGAGCACCCTTCCTAGACCCATGTCCTCACACTATCCCCCGAACCCAGTAATCTCACCTAACCTTTTGACTCTCAACCTTGGGTTAAGATTCTCCTTCTTCACATACTGACTTGCCTGAGAATTTCACATAATTATCCTTCCAATTTGCAAATTCTTTGTACTTGCAAACATTTTTAAAATCCATATAATGTATAAATATACTACTGGACACAATTTTCAGTGCTACAGCAGACATTAATTCAGTTTGGGAGTTGGTGGAGAGTGAAGTCACATGCCAACTTCTAGTGCTTCTCAATGCTGTTCTTAAACATATCCTGGTGATAAGACTATTGGCAGCACTGGCACTTAGCTGCATTGAGGCATTGGATGTGGCCTTTATCTAAGCTTCTCAGTGCATGAGCAACCTGGTCCTGTATCCATTGTCCACATGAGCAGGAGTCTGACGTGCAGGCTTAAAAAATAGACTCATCAAGAGAGAGGACGGCCTCTTGAAGGTGGGTTTCAGCCACATTTTGTGGAGTCCAGGGCAGCTTGTAAATATTAAAAGACAAAGGTTCCATCTCCTCTATCTTCTGGCCACATGGTCCCAGATCACATCCGTGATAGCCATCATTAGGTCTGCAGTGGCAGGAAATAGCTAATATATATATAGACTTAACATATTGCTATGGCATCTTTGAAGTTGACTTCAATGGTAATAACACTATATTTGCCTGACTATAGGCCAGTGTCCATGATAATGCATGGAGAGTATGTGGTGCACAGTACTTTATTTTCATTCAGCCTCTTAATTTTAGTTCCACATCAATTCTCTGTTCAATTTAACCAGGATGATGTTATAATCTCAAATACTGACTTCCCATGGATATTTACTACCATTTTGATGCAGACAGCAAAAGCAAAGCTTTGCATCCCTGACAAATCCTTCCTCCCTCTGTGGCTGCCTCGAGCCATTCCACCTTAATACCCAGCTGAAAACTAGTGAAACATAGTTGTGGTGGGTAGCTGAAGGAAAATGTCAGTTAAAATTGGGGCTTGAAATTGCTACTTCAGATGAAACAATGCCATTCTACAAGTAAATCCTACCAAGTTATATTCATTCGGCTTTGAGTTAAGACCACTACAAGAAGACAGTAATAAAAACAGATTAATCTCGTGACAAATACCTAGCAGGATTTCAAGCCACCAGATACGTGCCAGGATGAACGGAACTTTGTGCTGTCTTGTACTCCAAAAATAGAATCCTTTTGTGTATTTATAATTTTTCCTTGTCAAGTTGAATTGGAAACCTGCATCAAAGTCATTGTCATAATGTAAATGGCCATTACACGATGTATTGCATATTTTACTTTACTCTTTTTTTTTTTTGCTGGGGAAAGGCTTCACTTCTGACATACCCCACCCTTGCATGAGAGCACCCTTTAATCCAAGAGTTTTCAAAGTGTGGGTCACAATCCGCGGGTGTGTAGCAGGCGGGTCGTGGATTGATCGATTGCGACATTCCTGCAGTGGTCATGATCGCAGGAAAAGTCCCCAAAGGCCGCTATCGAAATTCTATTGAGAATGGCAGCTGTTGACGCCTTTTTAAATAAGAAGGAAATGCAGTTGTGTGCAGCCTTCTGGACGGAAGCGGCAGCAGTGAGCAGGTCACGCGTCCTGCACGTATACTTGATGTCAAGCACCCTCATTCTACCTGGGTGGCGCAGTGGTTAACACTGCTGCTTCGCGGGGCCGAGGACCAGGGTTCGATCCTGGCTTCAGATCACTGTCCGTTTGGAATTTGCACATTCTTCCTGTGTCTGCATGGGTCTCAGCCCCACAACCGAAAGATGTCCAGGGTAGTTGTATTGGCCACGTTAAATTGCCCCTTAATTGGAAAAAAGAATTGGGTATACTAAATTCTTTTTTAAAACGGGAAAACAAAAGCATCTCATTGTACCTGCTTTTGGTGCCACATCACGGAGGTGAGCGTCTTCTATTTTCTAGCTGCTGGTAAGCAAGGCAAGAGAACTGTGATGATGAATAATTTTCTTACAAGTAAGAGACTGCCATAATCACAAATAGGCAGTGAACCTACTGGCTAGGATATCTCAAATGAATCCATTGGAGAGAGCTGCACTGGAGAGTCAGGGGAGGACAGAACAATGCTAGTGTCATCTCTGTACTGCATGGCCTCTGGTTAACAGGTTACAAAGAAGAAATGTAACTTGGGAACAAAGTAGGATAAAGATAATTCCTTGAGGTATGGTTTTGTCAATTGTGCCAATGCAAAGAAGGAACAAAACCCCTGTATGTTATATGTAGGGAATCATAGAATTTACAGTGCCAAAGAAGGCCATTCGGCCCATCGAGTCTGCACCGGCCCTTACAAAGAGCACCCTATTCGAGCCCCATGTCTCTACCCTATCCCTGTAACCTAGTAAGCCCTACTTAACTTTTTGGACACTAAGGGCAATTTAGCATGGCCAATCCACCTAACCCGCACACCTTTGGACTGTGGGAGGAAACCGGAGCACCCAAAGGAAACCCACGCAGGCACGGGGAGAACGTGCAGACTCTGCACAGATAGTGACCTAAGCCAGGAATCAAATCTGGGACCCTGGAGCTGTGAAGCAACTGTGCTAACCACTATGCTACCGTGCTGAAAGTACTGGCATATGAGAAGAGAAGTTTCCGATTCTGAAAGAGAAGTGGTGGTTGAAAGATTCCTTTTGGGGACTTCCAGTGGCGGCTATGAAGGAGTAAGTCGCACATTTGGTGGCTCCCGCTCTGGTCGGACTTTTGGACCTTTCCCCCATTTTTCTACCGAACTTGAATTGTAAAACGGATGTTAGTGGCAATTGTTTACTGAATGCCCACTTCGGTGCATGGGGAGAAGGAGTAGACGTGTTCGTAAGGCCAGAAACAAAAAGACAGAGAAGGCTTGGGCTATAGTTGCAACAGAAGACAGCATGGCAGACGTTCGGACTTCTGGCTTGTCGACCCAGCAGTCTATGGAGCAGCTGATGCAAGTCATTCAGGAAGGCTTTGCTATGCAGAAAGGGGACTGCTTGGACCCGATAAAAGAGTCGATTGTGCAGAAAAGAGCATTGATTCGACGCCCAGGATCGGGCGATCCAGAAGGTGGAGAAAGCGCTGGCCGAGCAAGAGGAACATCAGACTGCGGTGGAGTTGGAGGTGGGGATGCTGAGGGACCAGCAGAAGAAGCTCCTGGAGAAGGTGGAGGACCTAGAAAATAGGTCCCGCCGGCAGAACTTGAGAATCGTAGGGCTCCCGTAGGGGTCCGAAGGAACGGACGCTGGGGCACACATCGCAGACATGTTGTGAAGCTGCTGTAGGATGGGGCATTCTCCCGGCGCTTGGAGGTGGATGGGGCTTACAGAGCACGCGCGAGGAAGCCGCGAATGGGAGACCCTCCCCCGAGGGCAATGGTGGTGAGATTCCAGAGGTTCTCGGAAAGGATTCTACAGTGGGCCAAGCAGACACTGAGCTGTAAATGGGACAATAGCATCCTGTGGGTTTACTGGGACCTGAGTGTAGAGGTGGCCAGGAGGAGAGTAGGCTTCAACCAGATCAGGTCGATCCTTTTTAAGAAAACGGTGAAATTTGGACTGCTATACCCAGCCCATCTCTGGGTCACGCATGAGGAACTGCACTTCTACTTTGAGTCGCCTGAGAACGCGTTGGACTTTGCGTAAAAGAAAGGGCTGGTGATGGATTGACAACTTTTGAACTTGGCTGCAACATTCATGTTTTTGTTTTTTCTTTTTCTTTCTCTGTTTTTGTAAAATGTTTCTCATTTTGCGTTTCATGGAAAATGTTTGTGATGCTGTTTGCATTGATTTGGAACCAGCGGTAGAGCTGAGTTAGTTAAGGTTTTCATTTGCACTGTTGGGGGATGGAGGTGTGCTTGTTTTGATCTTGGTGTTTTTCTGTTGGGCAATTGTGTGGGGATTGTTTGATGTTGGAGTTTTTGTATGAGCGGGCGTGGAGGGAACAATAGGTGGGAGACTATCTGGTGCCGGGGATGGGGGCCACCAAGCGAGCTGGGTGAGCTAGCTCTCGGAAGCGCAGTGGGGGGGGTGCATATGTTTGGTTTAGTAAAGGGGTTGGGTTATAGGATGTTGTTACTGGGGGGAGGGGAGGTGAATGTTCTGCTGACGAGGAAGGGACTCGGGTTGAGGGACAGAGAGGAGGTTGGGGGCTGCCTGGGGATGGACCGGTGGAGGCGCGGAGCACGGGCTGGAGGCGGGCCTAAAAAAGGGGATGTCTGATTGGCGGAGGGGTGGGGGGGGGCAAATGAGCCCCCCAACTAGGCTGATCACCTGGAATGTTCGAGGGTTAAATGGGCCAGTCAAAAGGGCACGTGTGTTCATGCATCTTGGGGAATTGAAGGCGGACGTGGTAATGTTGCAGGAGATGCACCTTAGAGTTACGGACCAGGTTAGACTGAGGAAAGGCTGGGTCAGTCAGGTTGATTAGAGTGCAGGACAGACATGTCCCTGTGAAAATGAGGGATAGAAATGGCAAGATTAGGGAACCATGGATGACTGGTGGAATTGTGAGACTAGCTAAGATGAAAAAGAAAGCATACATAAAATCTAGGCGACTTAAAACTGATGAAGCTTTGGAGGAATTTCGGGAAAGTAGGACAAATCTCAAACGCGCAATAAAGAGGGCTTAAAGGGGTCATGAAATATCTTTGGCTAACGGGGTTAAGGAAAATCCCAAAGCCTTTTATTCGTATATAAGGAGCAAGAGGGTAACTAGAGAAAGGATTGGCCCACTCAAAGACAAAAGAGGGAATTTATGCGTGGAGTCCGAGGAAATGGGTGAGATTCTTAATGAGTACTTTGCATCGGTATTCACCAAGGAGAGAGACATGACGGATGTTGAGGCTAGGGATGGATGTTTAAATACTCTAGGTCAAGTCGGCATAAGGAAGGGGGAAGTTTTGGGTATTCTAAAAGGCATTAAGGTGGACAAGTCCCCAGTCCGGATGGGATCTATCCCAGGTTACTGAGGGAAGCGAGGGACGAAATAGCTGGGGCCTTAACAGATATCTTTGCAGCATCCTTGAGCACGGGTGAGGTCCTGGAGGACTGGAGAATTGCTAATGTTGTCCCTTTGTTTAAGAAGGGTAGCAGGGATAATCCAGGGAATTATAGACCTGTGAGCTTGACGTCAGTGGTAGGCAAACTGTTGGAGAAGAGACTGAGGGATAGGATCTGTTCACATTTGGAAGAAAATAGACTTATCAGTGATGGGCAGCATGGTTTTGTGCAGGGAAGGTCATGTCTTACAAACCTAATAGAATTCTTTGAGGATGTGACAAAGTTAATTGATGAGGGAAGGGCTGTAGGTGTCATATACATGGACTTCAGTAAGGCGTTTGATAAAGTTTCCCATGGCAGGTTGATGGAAAAAGTGAAGTCGTATGGGGTTCAGGGTGTACTAGCTAGATGGATAAAGAACTGGCTGGGCAACAGGAGACAGAGAGAAGTGGTGGAAGGGAGTGTCTCAAAATGGAGAAAGGTGACTAGTGGTGTTCCACAGGGATCCGTGCTCGGACCACTGTTGTTTGTGACATACATAAATTATCTGGACGAAGGTATAGGTGGTCTGATTAGCAAGTTTGCAGATGATACTAAGATTGGCGGAGTAGCAGATAGCGAGGAGGACTGTCCGAAAATACAGCAAAATATAGATAGATTGGAGAGTTGGGCAGAGAAATGGCAGATGGAGTTCAATCCAAGCAAATGCGAGGTGATGCATTTTGGAAGATCTAATTCAAGAGCGGACTATAGGGTCAATGGAAGAGTCCTGGGGAAAATTGATGTACAGAGAGATAAGAACATAAGAACTAGGAACAGGAGTAGGCCATCTGGCCCCTCGAGCCTGCTCTGCCACTTAATGAGATCATGGCTGATCTTTGTGGACTCAGCTCCACTCTCCAGCCCGTACACCATATCCCCGAATCCCTTTATTCTTTAGAAAGGTATCTATCTTTTTCTTAAAAACTATTAAAGAAGGAGCCTCAACTGCTTCACTGGGCAAGGAATTCCAGAGATTCACAACCCTTTGGGTGAAGAAGTTCCTCCTACACTCTGTCCTAAATCTACTTCCCCTTATTTTGAGGCTCTGCTCCTTAGTTCTGCTTTCCCCGACCATCTGGGAGTTCAGGTCCATTGTACCCTGAAGGTGGCAACGCAGGTCGATAGAGTGGTCAAGAAGGCATACAGCATGCTTGGCTTCATCGGACGGGGTTTTGAGTACAAGAGTCGGCAGGTCATGTTACAGTTTATAGGACTTTGGTTAGGCCACATTTGGAATACTGCGTGCAGTTCTGGTCGCCACATTACCAGAAGGATGTGGATGCTTTAAAGAGGGTGCAGAGGAGATTCACCAGGATGTTGCCTGGTATGGAGTGTGCTAGCTATGAAGAAAGGTTGAGTAGATTAGGATTGTTTTCGTTGGAAAGACGGAGGTTGAGGGGGGACCTGATTGAGGTCTACAAAATTGAGAGTTATGGACAGGGTGGATACCAACAAGCTTTTTCCAAGAGTGGGGGTGTCAATTACAAGGGGTCACGATTTCAAGGTGAGAGGGGGAAAGTTTAAGGGAGATGTGCGTGGAAAGATTTTTACACAGAGGGTGGTGGGTGCCTGGAACGCTTTGCCAGCGGAGGTGGTAGAGGCGGTCACGATAGCATAATTTAAGATGCATCTAGACAGATATATGAACGGGCAGGGAACAGAGGGAAGTAGATCCTTGGGAAATAGAAGACAGGTTTAGATAAAGGATCTGGATCGGCGCAGGCTGGGAGGGGCCAAAGGGCCTGTTCCTGTGCTGTAATTTTCTTTGTTCTTTCACTCGGGACTAGATTCAAAGACTAGAGGGGTCGCGATCCTGATCAATAAGCGGGTGGTGTTTGAGGCGGGTAGAATAGTCTCAGACGTGGGAGGTCGGTACATTATGGTCAGTGGGAAGCTAGAGGGGGTGCAGGTGGTATTAATAAATGTGTATGCGCCAAATTGGGATGATGTGGAGTTTATAAAGAGGATGCTGGGGAAGATACCGGACCTGGACTCTCACAGGTTGGTCATGGGAGGGGACTTCAACACAGTTATGGACCCTGGCTTGGACCGGCCAAGCTCTAAACGGGCACAGGGTGCAGCAATGGCAAAGGAACTAAGAGGGTTCATGGAGCAGATGGCGGGGGATGGGGATCCATGGAGATTTTGGCAGCCGAGGGTGAAGGAGTTCTCCTTCTACTCACACGTGCATGAAGTGTGTTCCCGGATTGATTTCTTTATTTTGAGCAGGGTCTTGCTGGCTGGGGTTGTGGACACTGGGTACTCTGCGATTACAATCTCAGACCATGCTCCGCACTGGATTGACCTGCAGGTTAGTAAAGACAGTAACAATGCCCGCACTGGAGGTTGGATGTGGGACTGTTGTGGGGAGGGGTAGGGGTGGGGGGTAAGGGGGGGGGGAGGAGGGGGGAGTGGAGCACAGCGTTTCACTCTATGCAGATGACCTCCTGCTTCTGTACGTTTCGGACCCAACAGAGGGGATGGAAGAAATCACGAGGACTCTAGGGGAATTTGGCCGGTTTTCGGGCTATAAGCTTAATATGGGAAAGAGTGAGATGTTTGTGGTCCAGGCGAGGGGACAGGAGACGCGACTGAGAAAGCTGCCATTTAGGTTAGTTAAGGGAAGCTTTAGGTACCTAGGTATCCAAGTGGTGCGGGAATGGGACCGGCTGCATAAATTGAATCTGGCCCAGCTGGTGGACCAAATGAAAGGACTATTTTCGGAGATGGGACGTGCTTCCGTTGTCTCTGGCTGGGAGGGTCCAAAGGTCAAGATGACGGTCCTCCCGAGATTCCTATTTGTCTTTCAATGACTCCCCATCTTTATTCTGCGGTTTTTAAAAAGCGGGTCAACAGAGTGATCACTGGCTTCGTGTGGGCGGGCAATACCCCGCGAGTAAGGAAGGTAATACTTGAGCGGAGTCGGGGAGAGGGCGGGGGATTGGGCCGAGGGTGCTCTTTCAGAGGGCTGGTGTTGATTCGGTGGGCCGAATGGCCTGCACAGTAGGGATTCTATGAGGCCCCAATGTCAGTTATTAACTTGTAGCTGACTCCAAATGAAAAGACGACAGACACTGCTATACCTGATGTTACAAACACACCAGACACATGACACTGTCAGAATTTTGGACTAATATCTCCCAGGAGTATCCAGTGCTCAGTAAAACAAGGATTTTGTTGCTGTTGCTCTGCACAACGACCAACATGTGCGAGTTTGGATTTTCCATTTTCATAAAGATGAAGACGGCACAAAGGATCTGGCTGACGACATGCACATTGCTGTCTCCTTTGAACCTGGTGAAGTGAGGTCATGAGGACCAAGCAGGCTCCCTTTTTGCATTAAACGTAATTAAACGTGGCATGTGTCACCAAGGTCGGCCGACGTGGGTCCCGAAGGTCGGCCGGTTGGCAAAAGTGGATCCCGGGGAACAGAAGTTTGAAAAACACTGCTTTAATCGAGCAGATTAAATAACTTTAGCCTTAGGAAATTAGCAATTATTTGTTCCTCAATTATTCCCCCATCTCTGATCTCTTATGTATTCCTCAAGCACAATTGCAGCTGTTCTTTCAGTTGTCATTAGTCCATCCCTAAACCTCTCCGTTTCTGTAGCCCGCTTTTTTAAGGATGTTCCTTAAAACCTACCTCTTTTACCAAACTGTTCATCACCTGTCCTACTGTTGACTTCTTTGGCTCAATATCAATTTACATTTAATTATTCTGTGAAGTGACCAGGGTTATTTTTCTACTTTGAAGAAGCTATACAAAGGCAAATTGTTGTTAAATATGGTAGCTTCAATTCGTTTAGAACTGAAATTGCTTCTATACTGTTAAGTGGTAAGGACTTTTGCAATTTTCTGTACCACAGTGATGACTTGTGGTCTCCAGACCTACCAGGGGAGTATCCTTGTTAAGGTTTGCTGCATAACCTGTTGGGAATTAGTGCATAGGGAGCAACACGTGAGCACCTTTTCCGGTCCTGGGTTGAATCCGTGCATCATTTGGGAAATTTCTGCTAATCTGTATTGTTTCCAGTTTTATAACTCATGTCAGTTAACTTAAGGTACTCTGTGGTGAATCGGGAAATCTATAAAAGGGAGATTAAATTTTGTTTAAACTGATTGGAGATGGCCACCTCATATCAAAAGTAATTATCCAAATGTTTGTTTTTACTTTTAACTAGAGTATATGATTTTGTCTTAGAATTTTTTACATTACCAATTTTCTCTTAAATACTTCAGATAAAATAATGGGTAAATAAATAATGTATTTATGTTGGTAACTGGTCCAGATGCTGTAAACTGCTTTATTTGATATGCATGCTACTCGTGCAATTAAATAAATGCATTAAAATATTTAAATCTTGAATTAAATTCCAATGTTTGAATTTCCTATGGAATTGTTAGTGTTTCATTTTGTTCTGAATGACTCAATTTGTTCAATTTCAAACTACCTATGATCTGAGCAAAAACATGATATCACCCTATTGCAGTTCTTCCAGGTAATTGCTGGATCACTGTCATAGTTATTCCCTCATAGACCCTTCACTCCTGATCAGATTTTCCTTTTTAACAAATTTCTGGCAGCATTTATAATAAACCCAGCCAATTTTAGGGACAGATACATAAGCCAGTAACTTCCTGCATAATTCGCGACTTAGTTGCTGGTGCGCCACACATGTTTAGCGTGATGACCCGGATGTGCGAGCGTTCAGACATGTGTGTTGGAAGCACGTGACATTTAAACTCCTGGCCGTTTTTTCCCCCCTGCTTGAAGCCCTGCGCGGCTGAACGAAAAATCCAGCTACCACGTCAGCCGCCTATGATAAGCCACTTATCCAGATTTTTGATGAGTTTTTACACATTTTTATTTGCATACAAATGTCTCCGTCTAGCAGAGGCAGGAAACATCGGGAAACATTTTTTTGGTAGGTTAATGCTTTTATATTTTTAGTGTTTAGCATTTATAAATATCTTTTAAAATGCAAAAAAAGTGAAAGAAAGATGCCATGAGGCTATTAATTCCATTAAAAGTGTACTTTACTGCATAAAATGAGTTTGGAGTCACAATGTGAAAGAATGTTTTTTTTAAACTTTTGCTTTGGCAGGAGGATGTTAATTCCATTAAAGGAACGATAATGGATAGAATGTGGTAATCAATCGCTAATGAGTATGATTGTCCACCTAAGGTACTGTTCACCGGTTCTGTGGGTCCTTGTGTGGCCATTGAGCCTGATCCTAGAGTCGCATCTTCAATCACTCACTTGGCAGGAGTTTCCAAAAGGTGGCATCGGTCTTTGGAAGCTAAGACGCGGGTATTCCTTTCTCAGGCTCCTTTTCCGAGCCTCTTGCCATTAAGTGTTCTCGAAGAATAGTGACCCTTCAATCAGGAGGTTCCTCCAAGTTAGGTCTCTTCTGACCAAAGGTCTCTCAGGCATTAACGTCTATGTTCCATTTCTTGAGGTAAGCTACAAGGTGTCTTTGAAGAGGTTCCTTTGTCCTCCTCTTGTTCGGGACCCTTCCTTGAGCTGGATGAAGAAGATTTGCTTTGGCAGTCGGACTCTTGACATCTTAAGCATTTGGGCGGCCCAGCGGAGTTGGTTTTGGATGATCATGGTCTTGATACTGGTGCTAATGACTCCTTCAAGGACACTAATGTTAGCATGCCTATCGTACCAGTTGATTCAGAGCTAAAGTACATTTGGGTTTTGCAATGTATTTTAAGCTGAGTTGTTTACGAGTCTCCCTGATGTAATGTTCATCCTTAGATGCCTCAGTGATTACTTCAAATGGTTTAACAAAGTTTAATACCTTAGTTGATATATGTAAGTCCTCCAAGCTAATTTGAACTATATGCCTGACATGAATTGCAACGAATCAATCACCCACCCCCAAGAGTGTACTGCCAAAGGACATCCCAAAATGATGTCAGAGGAGATGTGTGCCAGCGCACTGTGCGTCAGTGGCTGCTGCTTTCAGATGTTGAGCTTGTCAGTCAACAATTGTCATAACCCTCCCCTTCCCTCCCTCCCCTTAATGGAACCGTTGTGTTTAAGTGAAAAAATATATTATATTGCAAGAAATTTGTACAAGTTTTATGTCAATGTTCAGCTGATAAAGTTAAACGTAAAATTAAATGTTAACTGGTTTCAAAATTTTGTATTTATAAAATTCTTTTTGTTAATGTTTTACATTAAACTTTACAAGCTTGTACAAATGTCTTACTGAAATATCAGAATACAACATTTAATTGAAGTAAACAAGGCAGAAGCATATTTAACACAAGTTAGCACTGCTGCTTCCAGGGACCAGTGTTCAATTCGGACCTTGGTGACTGTATGATGTTTATACATTCTCCTCCTGTCGGAATGGGTGTCCTAGAACTATGAATTGGACCATAGCTCCTACAGTGCAGAAGGAGGCCATTCAGCCCATCAGGTCTGCACCAATCCTCTGAAAGAGTACCCTACCTGGGTCCATCCCCCGCTATATCCCTGGAACCTAACCTGTACATGACTGGACACTAAGAGGCAACTTAACATGGCCAATCCGCTTAACCTGCACATCTTTGGACCGTGGTAGAAAACCACTCATACGCTGGGACAATGTACAAAGTCCACAGTCACCCAAGGTCAGAATTGAACCCAGATCGTGGACACTGAGGCAGCAGCACCATTGTGCCACCATGCCGCTGCTGTTTCCCCCATGGACGTGCACCTGGATAGGGTGCTCTTTTGGAGTGTCATTGCAGAGTTGGTGGGCCGAATGGCTTTCTTCTGCACTGCAGTGATTCTATAAACACTAATTTTAAAAAATCAAATGTGACAGTGACGGCAAAACTCCCTGGGGCTTTTTAAGCATGCCATACGTAAAGTTATATAATAATACAATGCAGACTTCAATAGCTTCACAGATTTAAAACAAGTAACTAAACCTATGTTCACTTATAAATAATTACCTTTAATCATAAAAATAAAATTCAAAATTACTTTAAAGAGTCAACAACAATTGTAATGCCTGTTTAAAAGAAAGAGCAAAAGAAACCTGTTAATATATGTCTACAAACCTTTAAAACACTTGTTAAAATAGTTGCCTATTGGCTTCTATCTGTTTAAATGCCTGCCCTCCATGGATGTGCCCAAGCTGGCTGTGTCATAAAGGGAGGGCTGCCGCGCAGACCGGGACGCTAGAGGCCCCAGGCTGGCGAAGAGAAAGGAAGCTTTGTCGCAACATCGGAGCGCAAGTAAGCGCGCACATTTCTCTTTTCAGATCGGTGGCCCGTGGCTTCGTGCCGCTAGCCGGAAGTTACGAGCAATTGTAGTTTATGTCTGTGCTGTTCACCGTGCACTAATGCCAATCAGGATTAACTGGAAATCCCTCCATGTGTAACATTTTTTCCCTAAGACAAGAATTTCATACCAGACTTTTTTTGGGGGGGGGGGTGGGGAAGTGGGATAATCAAACTTTAGAGCCATTGCAATATTTCAGGCCTGAACTCATTAAAGACAGCGATGTAAACATTGAATCCTTCATAGTCACTCTGGAAAGGAGAAGGGATGTAAAGATTTAACTGTGATAGTATTAAGAGCCTCATCTTTTCAAAGCAGTTAAACAAAGTTATTAAATTGATTTCTAAAGCTACTTTCTCAGCTCATTAGTTGGGTAAACCGAATAGAGTATAGTGGAATAAGGCATTTATTCCACAGTGTCCCACTGTACATCCTTTATCAGACTGAAAATAAAAGGAATTCCTAATTAAGTGAATATAATTAATGTATTAGTTGGAATGTAGTTTTTACAATCCTTAGTTTGTTTTGACTTTTATGTAACAGCTTATTTTGGGGAAAAAATGAATTAGAGTTTTTTCTAATACATATAAACTTAATTGGAAAGTTTGAGAAATAGTAGCGGAAAAATAATTACAGCATTAGTGGGAAATTACTGTATATTAACACCTAAACATAATACCGCTTATTGCAGTTACAAACTTTTCTTTTAAACAGCCTTCAATCATAGATTCATAGAATTTACAGTGCCGAAGGAGGCCATTCGGCCCATAAAATCTGCACCGGCCCTTGGAAAGAGCACCCCACCTAAGCCCTTGCCTGCACCCTATCTCCATAACCCAGCTAACCTTTCGGATACTAAGGGGCAATTTAGCATGGCCAATCCACCTAGTCTGCACATCTTTGGACTGTGGGAGGAAACTGGAGCAGCCGGAGGAAGCGCACGCAGACATGGGGAGAAAGTGCAAACACCACACAGACAGTCACCCAGAATTGAACCCAGGACCCTGGAGCTCTGAGGCAGCAGTGCTAACCACTGTGCCACCATGCCACTCCTTTCTTTAGTTTTCTCTTTTCCATTATTGCATATAGTACCATGGTCGATATTCGTATTTCAGTAGCTTGATTGTCTGCAGGCTGGTTCACAGAATATCACAGTTGAATCTGGTCTTGGCCTCTGTCTATGTATACTTTTCTGCGGCGGGGGTCACTACAGTGAACCTGTATAAAATTCTTGACAAATCTGATGTTACCAGGCACGTTCTTTGATAACTAGGAGGTATGTTGGTAGCACTGCGCAATTCCTCAACTAGCCAGCTCTCTGTGATGTGATGTCTCATTTGAACAAACGTTGAATAGCTTTGTGGAACATAAAGTATAAATTCACATTGCACTACCTTAAAAATGTCATCATTTAATTTGACGCTTGTTGCGGACAGAAATTATTGGGAACTATTTATACTTCACAAAGTCCCACCTTCAGGACTCTTTCCTCTTTAGAGTTTTAGATCCTGAGCGTTGCATTATTACTGCAGCTTGCAGTTTGGGGCAAACTTTGTCTGATGTGCTAAGTAGTGAATGTCAATAATCCCCTTGTGTTTGTATTTCAATCTTAGACTGAATGGGTCTCGAGCATACTTGTATGTACGTGACTGGTTGTACACATGTGCACACTCTAGAATAAATAGTATTCACATCTTTCGATGCTTACATTCGGCATTACTAAGATGCTCTTTTAAATTTCTTAAAATACTTTTGCATTTCTATTCCTGGCTTCTCCCAGATAATGTACATTGTCCTACAGTATAAACATGTTGGTTTATAATTGATTGTTATAAAGCATGAAACAGAATTTTACCTTTTTTTATATTAAAAATCACAAAAGTCTGTTCATTTTTTTTGTAGGATACCTATGAACAATTTCTAAACGTCCAGATATATGAAGATCAGCTGAGAACCAAAGGACTATTTTCTCTGGACACCAAGCCAGTGTAAGTTGCTAGTTGCAAGAGTGAATGTCTACAGGATAACAGAGGGGAAAATGCTAGTCTCCAGCTTTGTACTGAGGGAGTGCTGTATTTTGGATAAAATGTAAAATCAAGTAGGGGTAAACTATTCTGGCCACTACACCTCAACTAACGCTTGGAGAAATTACCTGGTCGTTATCACATTGGTAGTTATTGAACCTTGTCCTCAAATTGCTACTGTTTTTCTTCCATTACAACAGTGATGTCTCTTCAAAAGTGCTTCATTGGCTTTACAGCTCTCGGGTATCCTACAATTGTGAAAGGCGTTGTACAAATGCAAGCCTTTCTTTTCCTTCAAACAATGTTTTAAAATGAGCCAAAGTGCTTACCTGGAACCTCTTCTTGACAGGTTGTCAACAACTGTGGTAGAGTATTTCAATTGATGGCATCCTAAAACTAACTATATTAATAGAACCTTAGAATTCTACTGTTCCATATGGCTCATTGAGTCTGCACCGACCCTCTGAAAGATTACCCTACCCAGGCCCACTCCCCGACCCTATCCCTATAACCCCACCTAGCCGTCTCATCCTTGGGCACTCGGGCAATTTAGCCAATCTACCTAACCTGCACATCTTTGGACTTCCTAACCTGCACATCTTTGGACTGTGGGGGAAACCGGAGCACCCGCACAGACACTGGGAGAAAGTGCAAACGCGACACAGACATCCATTGCCAGAATTGAACCCGGGTCCCTGGTGCTGTGAGGCAGCAGTACTAGCCACTGTGCCGCCCCATTTGCTTGATAATATATCAAGCATATTTGCATTCCCTAACTGGAGGGCATGGACAGCATTTTTAATAGATCTATTAAAAAACAAGAATTGAAAAAGGGTCCACTTTGTTTAAAGCAACGGTTGTTTCAGTTACTAGTTCTATTCTTCGTATCTTTAAATGTGGAAATAATTATTTACAGTCATGTGAATCACAATAACTAATGTTGATATACAATAATTACTTAAGTCATTTGAATAAATTTGCCATGAAAAATGTAACTGCAATATTCAGTCTATCAGAATCATTTAAACCTAATTATCTGATATTTATGCCTGCCTCTGTGACTATTGTTTGTAAAAATGACTTTTGAATATGCAAGTTAAAATGTTAGCTATTTTTAGTTTGAAAAAAGTGGAACTTTTCTGTGTGCGGTGTACAGTATTGATCTCCTTATTTAAGGAAGGATGTAAATGCATTGGAAACAGTTCAGAGAAGGTTTATGAGACTAATTCCTGGAATGGGCGGGTTGTCTTTTAAGGAAAAGTTGGACAGGTTAGGCTTGTATCCGCTGGAGTTTACAAGAGTAGGAGGTAACTTGATTGAAACATAAAAGGATCTTGACAGAGTAGATGTGGAAAGGATGTTTCCTCTTACGGCAGAATCTAGAACTAGAGATCACTTTTAAAAATAAGGTGTCACCCATTTAAGGCTGATAAGATTTTTTTTGTAAGGGTAGTAATGTCTTTGGAACTCTCTTGTTCAAATGGTGGTGGTAGCAGAGTCTTTGAATATTTTTAAAGCAGAGTTAGATTCTTGATAAGTAAGGGGTGAGAGGTGTTCAGGGGTGGGCAGTAATGTGGAGCTAAGGTTCAGCCATGACCTTGTTGAATGACGGAGCAGGTTTGCGGGGCCAAGTGGCCTATTCCTAATGCTAATTCGTATGAAAATATGACTTTTTGAATTGAAAACTGTCAGAGTTACAGTGTGGTAAGGCATAATCTTGAAGGACAAGGTATAACTATTCAGGACTACAGTAGAGTAGTAGCACAATTTGTGATAGGATTTGCAAGATAAATAAAAATATCTTTTGTGTATCTAACTTCTTTGTGCCTAAGATGCATAGTCACTAATGTGGACATAAATGAGTATGGTTGTTAAAGTTCTTTTGCAGTCATTTTAAATTGAGTTACTCACAGATGGAGAATGTGCACTTATTGAAAATGTTGATTTTTGTTGATTAAACCCCTTTTTAGTTGTATCAATAAAACTGCATCAGGTTACTACTCTTGAATGCTTTTATTGGAAAGAAAGGAAACAATTGTCCAGCTGCCTGATTGCTCTCCTTCATTGAAGATTTTACATTTGCGATTATGCAAATGAATGCTGTTAGAACCTTCATGCGTATTAACAGGGAAAAAATAAGTTGGTACATCGGATTTTCCCCACATCTTCCTCTCTCGCTTTTTCTCTTTTCTCCCCCTACAGATACTGCCAGACCTGCTGAGATTTTCCAGCATTTTCTCTTTTGTTTCAGATTCCAGCATCCACAATAATTTGCTTTTTTTCCCCGCATCTTGATGGCCAGACCATTGTAACAACACCTACCATCTCCCAACCATTGTACAGCCACGTAGCCCGGTTGAGGCACAAAAGCAGAGCAAATGCATGGCGAGTAAAGGAAAAATATTCTGTCCTTTGTGTCCTTACTGCTCTGCAGCATCTTGTGTGTTTGTTTCATCTTTCACAGGCTGAAAAGAAAGGTCAGCTGTCTAGATCTCCTGTCAAGTCCCCAGGACCAGTGACTCCCTGGTTTTAAAAAAGGTGCTTTTTATTTGCAGTCTATGAGGAACTGAGATTAAAGTTGGCTCAGCCGAATTTTCAACCCCTCCTCCCAAGTCAAATATTTTCTGTGGAAAAATGGCCAAGAGAAACCATACATGGCTTGCTAAATTACACCAGGTTTTTCTGCTCTGGATTGTAATTCAGCAGGCTAATTTAGCTGAGGACCAGCGTAGCCACCAGAAAGCAGATACTTGCATCATATCAGCTTAGTCAAGTTTCTGCAATCTTGACTCAGAATTAAAAGAGCAGTATTCGAACCATTGCACACCATCCTTGAACTATTAGGCATATTATGCAGTTCAATGTAGCTTTTCATTCTCTTCACCACAACAAAAAAAAAGGACAGTTTCTCAATTTAATGGACAATAACATTACCATATTCCTGGTCATTGTTAAGCTTGTTTTACTGTTTCCTTTTCTTTCAGTGCACATCTTGGTCCTTTCCTCTTGGGTGGTACAGCACCAATTGAAATGAACGGGTCTTTACTTGATAGATTTGTTTTGCACATTAGTTTGGGTACTTTCAATAAATGTGATAATATAGTTTGTAATCTCTTGTTCAACCAAAACAAAATCAGATTTGAGAATTAAGTTTAAAAAATCAGAATTGTTGATTCTGCAAGCTTATTTTATCCATTGCATATTAATCATTAAGTAGTTCACAGAAACATTGAGCGGGATTTACCGGCCTGTTCACGCCGGCGGGAAATTCCTGTTCCAAGCCGGCACACGGGTTTCCCGGCGACGAGAGGTGCTGTCAGCGGGAAATCCCGTTGATAACAGCAGGAGACAGTAGGTCCTGCTGGCTGCTTCCCCCGCCAAAAAACACACTGCAGGATGGTCGGTAAATCCCGCCCATTTTCTTTGTAATGTATATAGCATGGTTGAATTATAGAATCATGAAACGTTAGGCAAAAGGAGACCGTTCAACCCACCAAGCCTTTGTCTGTTCTTTGGAAGAGCTCTCAGTTGCACTTCCCTACTGTTTTCCCCATATCCCTGTAATTTGGATCCTTCAAGTATTTATTCAATTTCTTTTTGAAAGTTATTAAATCTTCTTCCACCACACTTTCAGCCAGTGCATTCCAGATCATCATAACTTGCTGCAGAACTTCTTTTCCTCACATCACATCTGGTTCTTTCGCCTATCATCTTAAATCTGAGGCCCGGATTACTGACCCATCTACCATTGAAAACAGTTTCTCCTTTATTATTTACACTATCCAAAGTGTTCAAATCTCCCTTTAACTTCTCCCTTTGCTATCTTCAAAGATTTGGCTGCATACACCCCTTGATCCAACTGTTCCTGCACCCCCTTTTAAATTACCTAGGTTTACATAAATTACATTAGTCCATGTTGGTGTTTAAGCTTTACGTGGGCCTTTTCGCAACCTTCCCCATCTAACTCTTATCAGTACAATGTACTGTGCTTTTCCCCCCATGCTTGCCTACCTTCCTCCTAAATGCAATTTACAATATTCACCTCAATTACTCAAGTTCAAAAGAACTAGCAGGTTCTCACCACTTTCTGGCTAAAGACGTATCATTTAAATTTACAGTTAGAATTTCTGGTAGCTGTCTTATATTGACTGTCTATTTTTGTTCTTACCCACAAGAGGAAACACTCTGTTGACTCGAACAAAACTTTACAGACTTTGAAAGTGCTGTGTAACTTTGTTCTTCAGTCTTTTTTTCAAAAGAAAGATCCAGCCTGTTCATCCTTTCCTGAAAGTTATAACCTCAGAGTTCAGGTGTTGTCTTGGAAATCTTTTTACACCCTCACCAGTGTGTCTATATGCTTTTATCAACCAGAGTTGTGCACAATACTCCAATTGTAGTTTAATAAGGGTTCAGAAAAAGTTTAGCACAACGTCTCTACTATCCCACTAGAAATAAACCCAAGTGCTGGCTAAATTGTACTATTTAGTTAATATTATTGGAAAATAAAAAGTAAACTTTCCTTGCGGTGGGTGTCTGCATTAATAGGTTGTCATTGGGCAGCAGACGTTTTATTTCATGCGCTGTGGACATCACTGGCAATGTCAACATTTGTTGCCTATTCATAATTGCCCTAGAGAAAATTGTGCTAGCCGAATTCTTGAACTGCTGATTACATGTGGTGTATATACACCCAAAGTAATGTTAGGAAGGGAGTTCCATGATATTGACCCAGTGACGGTGAAGGAATGGTCATATACTTCCATAGTGTATGGCTTGGACTGTTAGTTGCAGGTAATGGTGTTCCCATGTATCAGCTGCCCTTGTATTTCTAGTAAGTAGGGATCATGGGTTTAGATGGTGCTGTCAAAACAGTCTTGGTGAATTGCTGCAGTGCATCTTGTATGCGGTACATAAATACTACTGCCACTTTACTATGGTGGTGGGGGAATGAATGAGTTGGGTGACAATCAAGTGGGGGCTGCTTTGTCCTGGATTGGGTGGAGCTTCTTGAGTGTTGTTGGAGCTGCACCCATCCAGGCAAGTGGAGAATATTCTATTGTGTTTCTGACTGGTGTCTTCTAGATGGTGGACAAGTTTGGATGGTCAGGATATGGGTTACTCGCCTCAGAATTCCCAGTCTCTCATATCTTGTTGAATGACTCGATGGACCAAATAGCCTACTCCTACTCCTATGTTCTTATGGTGCAGGAATGTGGTATTGAGGAGGATGACCAGCCATGATCTAATTGAATGGCAGAGCAGGCTCAATAGCTGAATGGCCTACTCCTGCACCCATGTTACTATGTTATTATAGCAATCTTTATTAGTGTCACAAGTAGGCTTACATTAACACTACAATGAAGTTACTGTGAAACGGCGCCTGTTGGGGTAAACCGAAGGAGAATTGAGAATGTCCAATTCACCTAACAAGTGTGTCTTTCGAGACTTATGGGAGGAAACAGGAGCACCCGGCGGAAACCCATGCAGGCATGGGGAGAACATGCAGACTCCGACAGACAGTGACCCAAGCTGGGAATAGAACCTGTGACCCTGGCGCTGTGAAGCAACAGTGCTAACCACTGTACAATCGTGCCACCCATAGTGGGGGATTCAGTGATGGTAATGTTATTGATTGTCAAGGGGGGAGATGGTTAGATTCTATCTTGTTGAAGATGGTCATTACCTTGTATGGCCTGAATGTCATTTATCACTTATCAGTCCAAGCTTTAATGTTGTCCAGGCCTTGATGTATATGAGCACAGGCTGCTTCAGTGTCTGGAGAGTTGTGAATGGTATGGACATCATGCAGTCATCAGCGAACATCCCCACTTCTGACAGTTAATGATGGAGGTAAAATCATTGATGAAGCAGCTGAAGATGGTTGGGCCTAGTATATTGTCTTGCAGTGATTTCCCCATCATTGGGGGTGGGAATATTTGTGGAGTCATCTCTTTGGGTTTGTTGTTTAGTTGTCCACCACCATTCACTACTGGATGTGGCAGAACTACAGAGCTTTCATCTGATCCATTGGTTGTAGGATCGTCTCTGTCCATCACATGTTGCTTCCTTTGCTTGACATGCAAGCATTGCACTTAATTCTTGTAGTGGGATTTGAACCCCATAATCTTTTGACTCAGAAGCAAGAGTGCTACCGAATGAGCAATGACTGACCCATTACAAGAATGACTCAATTCCTTGAGAGCCTAATCATCTACTGCGTGTCTGCGTGCTTTTATGGTGCAAAATAGAATTTATAGTGCAGAAGGAGGCCATTCAGCCCATTGAGTCTGCACCGGCCCTTGGAAATAGCACTCTACTTAAGCCCACACCTCCACCCTATTCCTGTAACCCAGTAACGCCACCTAACCTCTTTGGACTCCAAGGGCAATTTAGCATTGCCAGTCCACCTAACCTACACACCTTTGGACCGTGGGTGGAAAGCAGAGCACTCGGAGGCAACCCATGCAGACACGGGGAGAACGTGCAGACTCCGCACAGACAGTGACCCAGCCGAGAATCGAACCTGGGACCATGGAGCTATAAAGCAACTGTGCTGACCATTGTGCTACCGTGCTGCCCGCAAAGTTGGCAGGACATTATTAGAAATACATTATTAAAATTTAACGTTTTTTGACATTCTAGGTTGCAGCCATTAATTATCAGATCAAATTATCCCTTTAATTTGGCAAATTTTTCTTGGAATTTTATTCGCCTGTATTAAAAGAACTAGTTTTATTTTGGAGGAAGAGTAAGAGGAAACCCATTCTGGTGTAGTTTTATATTTGAGAAAGTTTGCTTTAGCGGCTTCATTTTCTGTTGCAAGCAATAAAGGTCCCTTACATGGATCCATTATTATAATACATGCATAAATCCTTTCCACCCTTTTTTATGAGGAACAGCAGGAGCTCGTCATGTTTCGAATTTTACCCATTGCCACCACACGTTTGCACCATTTGGTTGGTTATATGATCCGTGGCAGTGAAAATCTCCTCCCATTATCCACTAGTTTTCTTAGCTGTTACTGTTAGGTGCCAGTTCTCGCTTTGAGGTCCGATCATTTACTCAAGAACTGGATTGTGCAATCTTGTGAAATTCTAGCCCTCAATAGCTTTGCCTTTCCACTTCCATCATCACATGTGTTTTGGTGGCTTCATGTGAAGAGGTGATTTGTTTTAAAGCATCCTTGTGAGCACCAGAGAGGGCAGCACAGTGGGTTAGCCCTGCTGCCTCACGGCGCTGAGGTCCCAGGTTCGATCCCGGCTCTGGGTCACTCTCATGTGGAGTTTGCACATTCTCCCAGTGTTTGCGTGGGTTTCACCCCCACAACCCAAAGATGTGCAGGCTAGGTGGATTGGCCACGCTAAATTGCCCTTTAATTGGAAAAAATGAATTGGGTACTCTTTTTAAAAAAAATAAAAAAAAATAAAAAAAATGTCTTTAAATTACTTGTGAGCACCAGATTATCACCCCAATAGATTTGTTTGCTCCCGATGAGAGAAATTGCTTTTCAATTGGCTTCTTCTTGGGTATGTTGGAACTTGCCTATACATATGTTTTTGTTCTTTAAATGGTGATTTGTCACCAGGGCAGCTTTCAAATACCTCCTTGGAACTTAAACAATGTTGATAAATGATACTGATTCAGACACACTTTTATTTGCCCTGTGAGGAATTGCCATGCCATGTGTTAGTAATTTCTGTCTTGGAGTACTAATTTGTAATTTCAACAATTTAAAATCTATTAATTTTCCACAGAAACATTTAAGTTACTTCATCTCAGCAGTTTCTGGGGTTTCTTGCGAAAACAAGGTAGCTTGAAAATATCCATATTCCCGTTCCTACACCCATAATGGTGCTTTGTGACATGATGCTTGTTGGAAACTGTCCATGCATCAAAGTATTCTTCCTCCCTTGAACATTAGGTTATGTCGTTGCTCATCTCACCCAGGCAAATGCGTTGCCTGCTGTGCCCAGCAATGAATCATTGACACTGACGTTGTAATTTAATTTGCTGCAGCGTTGATCCTGTTCTGCACAACAATGCCATCTGGTGTTTTCTTAGGATGGGGACTGCAGTCAGAATGATGCCAAATTCAGAAGTGACTTAAAGGAGATCTATTGGGCCCAAGTGCTGCTCAACATTGCACATTTGCAGATTATCTGACTAATTGCAGTAATCGGTAGAAATAGACCCTAAAGCGCATTAATTCCACTAACAAGTGAAAATCGTTGCTGAAAAATGTTTTATTCTGAAATCCACATGGTGGTTATACGTAACCTTACTTTATGGGGTTTATTTTAGTCAACATTACGCCGATGGGCACACTGAGTGAAAGTTGCATTTTTTTTCCAACCATTTTCCCTGATAACTCTTAAGAAATCATCCAGTTGACAAATGGGTGACATATTTTAGTTTTGCTTTTTTCTTTCTTCCTCATTAACTTAGTCTAAATGCAAGATTGATATGTATTATTTAGCATTGAAGCAGAATATTTTGAAGAGTTTTAACTGCAATATTTTGCCTTATGGACCCTAATTTTTGAATGGAGTAGATAGCAATCGGCTAACATGGTCAATTTCCAAACTGTCCAGCATTTGTGATGTAATTCACTCCTGCCTTCTCTCTCCCCACCCCCTCAAAGCTTGCTGCAGAAGAATTTCAAGAGTAAATTATTTTTTGCTGCTGTTTGTCCAGGGTGCAGTTTTTGTTTTGGAGTTTGATATGCCCCTGTTTTAGGAATCAATCCTTTGTTAATCCAGCGAGATTTACCAAGAACAACTTTACAGTGGAGTAGGCCTCCACACTGTTGGAGGAGGTGCTGACAGCAGGAGGAATGGAGAAGGGGGTGGTGTCGGCAATTTATGAGCCGATTCTGGGAGAAAAGAAGGCACCGCTGGAGGGAATTAAGGCAAAGTGAGAGGAAGAGTTGGGAGAGAGCATGGAGGCGGGTTTGTGGTGTGAGGTGCCCCAGAGGGTAAATACCTCAACTTTGTGCATGAGGTTGGGGCTGATACAGCTGAAAGTGGTATATAGGGCACACCTCACAAAGGCGAGGATGAGCCGACTCTTTGAGGGGGTAGAGGATGTTTGTGATCGATGCAAGGGGGGCCCCCTCGCAAACCATGTTCATATGTTTTGGTCCTGTCCAAAGCTGGAGGGGTATTGGAGGGAGGTGTTCAGGGTAATTTTGAGGGTGGTACATGTGGTAATATTTGATCAAATATTAAAACAGCTGCTGTGCAGAGGGACCTGGGTGTCCTAGTGCATGAGTCGCAAAAAGTTGGTTTACAGGTGATTAAGAAGGCGAACCGAGTTTTGTCGTTCATTGCTAGAGGAATGGAGTTTAAGTCTAGGGAGGTTATGCTGCAACTGTATAAGGTGTTAGTGAGGCCACACCTGGAGTATTGTGTTCAGTTTTGGTCTCCTTACCCGAGAAAGGACATACTGGCGCTGGAGGGTGTGCAGAGGTTAATCCCAGAGTTGAGGGGGTTAGATTACGAGGAGAGGTTGAGTAGACTGGGACTGTACACATTGGAATTCAGAAGGATGCGGGGGGATCGTATCGAAATATATAAAATTATGAAGGGAATAGATAGGATAGATGCGGGCAGGTTGTTTACACTGGCGGGTGAAAGCAGAACTAGGGGCCATAGCCTCAAAATGAGGGGAAGTAGATTTAGGACTGAGTTTAGGAGGAACTTCTTCACCCAAAGGGTTGTGAATCTATGGAATTCCCTGCCCAGTGAAGCAGTTGAGGCTCCTTCATTAAATGTTTTCAAGATAAAGATAGTTTTTTGAAGAATAAAGGGTTATGGTATTCGGGAGCGAAAGTGGAGCTGAGTCCACAAAAGATCAGCCATGCTGTCATTGAATGGCAGAGCAGGCTTGAGGGGCCAGATGGCCTACTCCTGCTCCTAGTTCTTATGTTCTTGGGTGAGGCTTGAGCCGGGTCCTCTGGAGGCCATATTCGGGGTATCGGATCGGCCAGGGTTGGAAGCGGGTGCGGAGACAGATATTTTAGCCTTCGCCTCGCTAATCACCCGAAGGTGGATCCTGTTGGGGTGGAGATCAGTTTCTCTACCCTGTGCCCTGGCATGGCGGGGGGATCTGTTGGAGTTTTTCGTACTCTAGAAGGTGAAGTTTAAGTTGAGGGGAAGGATGGAAGGGTTCTACAATTCATGTGCTTTGTTTGTTATGCACTTTTCAAGAATTGGATGACATCGAACATGGGTTGGGGGGGGCGGGGTGCGGGTTGGACTGTGTATGTGGTTGCTGACTGAACGGAGTTTTGTCCTTCATTGCTAGAGGAATGGAGTTTAAGACTAGGGAGGTTATGCTGCAACTGTATAAGGTGTTGGTGAGGCTACACCTGGAGTATTGTGTTCAGTTTTGGTCTCCTTGCCTGAGAAAGGATGTACTGGCGCTGGAGGGTGTGCGGAGGAGATTCACTATGTGTGGGTGGATGGTGGATTTCTGAATCCTTTTCTTTGATGTTTGTATTTAAAATGTTGGTGGGAGGGAGCAATTGTTGGCCAGGAGTTTGACATTGTTACCATTGATTGTTGGTGGGTATAAATTTGGATGAAAATGTGAAAAAGGAGAATTTAAATCTTTTTTTAAAAAAAATATGTTGGATTCAACCCCAAGTCCTAGAGCTTGCAGGGCAGTTAAGGTGCCCATGCCCTTGTTTGAACCACTGGGGTACGCCAATGGGACTTTCCCTGATTCACTCACAACTGCTAAGATGAAGACCGGATTTCACTGAACATTTCTGTAAACGTCTGGGTTCCGTGTTTGTAAGTCATGATCTCCCTGTACAGCCGCCAAGGGCAGTAACTCTGTGCTTCCGTAGGTACAGTGTGAAGGAGAAGGTCCTGAGCTGGGCCAAGCAGAAGCGGGTGGTGCAGTGGGCTGGAGCTGGTATACGTGTATGCCAGGACTTTACGGTGGAGCTGGCAAGGAGGCGGGCTGCCTTCAACCGGGTGAAGAGGGCACTGTACATTAGCAAGGTGCGGTGCGGCATTGTATATCCAGCGAAGCTGAGGGTGACTTACAAGCTCAGGGACTTTAATTTTGGAACGGCGGAAGCAGCGGAGGAGTTTGCGAAAGCAGAAGGACTGTGGCAGAACTGACAAATTGAGGAATGGCCATGTGCCGATGTAACCTCATGACTGTATTTTCATCTTTTTTGTATCACTGCGCGTGGGTGTAGAGACTAAAGGAGCCAATGTGGTATATATTTGAACAAGGGAAGGGACGGGACTTTCACTCGAAATGAGGGTTCTTTGGGGTGTAGGTGGATATGCGGGGTTTGTGTGCTAAAAGGGCTTTCCTAGGGCCGGGCAAGTGGGAAAGGGATCCGGGCGGGGGCCTCCACGCTGGCTGGTTTAAGCCGGCCAGTGAACGGGAGTGAGGTGGGGGGAGGGGCTGCGGCCATCGGAGTCTGGCAGAACAGGGTCCGAGTGGTCTAGCCGGGGTGGAAAGCTGGGGGGCAGGAACCGAGGTTGGGAGGAGGAGTTTTACAAGAGGCAGTGGACGGGAGGAGCTGGAGACCTGGGGGGGGGGGGGGGGGGGGAGCTGTGTAAGATTAAGGGTGACTACGGGTAATCCCTAATTCCTTTTTGTCATTTGTTTATGTAAACATGCGGTTTGGGGGTTGGTGGGTAGATGGGATCGTTGTTATTATGGGGACTGACATATCTTGCTGATTATTGTTTATTGTTGATGGATATAACTGTGGGAGAAAAAGGAGAATTTAAAAAAAAAAAAAAAAATTTTTTTTAATGATCTCCCTGTACACTTCCCAGGCACAGCCAGACAGAGGTTACAGCACGAGACCGAGCAATACTGACGTTTTTCTGCCATGGGGACTTTCTGTCACATTTTGTATTATACCTAAAGCAGGTCAATCGAAAAGAATGGTTATGGGCCAAGTTCTGAAAAGTGGGATTTTCGTAGATTTAGTGCAGTCTTGTCGTTGCAAACTCGATAAAAGAATGACTAGGGTAAGAGTAGGGCCAGTCAAGGACAGTAGGGAAGTTGTGCGTGGAGTCCGAGGAGATAGGAGAGGTGCTAAATGAATATTTTTCGTCAGTATTCACACAGGAAAAAAATTATGTTGTCGAGGAGAATACTGAGATTCAGGCTACTAGACTAGAAGGGCTTGAGGTTCATAAGGAGGAGGTGTTAGCAATTCTGGAAAGTGTGAAAATGGATAAGTACCCTGGGCCGGATTGGATTTATCCTAGGATTCTCTGGGAAGCTAGAGAGGAGATTGCTGAGCCTTTGGCTTTGATCTTTAAGTCATCTTTGTCTACAGGAATAGTGCCAGAAGACTGGAGGATAGCAAATGTTGTCCCCTTGTTCAAGAAGGGAAGTAGAGACAACCCTGGTAACTATAGACCAGTGAGCCTTACTTCTGTTGTGGGCAAAATCTTGGAAAGGTTTATAAGAGATAGGATGTATAATCATCTGGAAAGGAATAATTTGATTAGAGACAGTCAACACGGTTTTGTGAAGGGTAGGTCGTGCCTCACGAACCTTGTAGAGCTCTTTGAGAAGGTGACCAAACAGGTGGATGAGGGTAAAGCCGTTGATGTGGTGTCTATAGATTTCAGTAAAGTGTTTGATAAGGTTTCCCACAGTAGGCTACTGCAGAAAATACGGAGGCATGGGATTCGGGGTGATTTAGCAGTTTGGATCAGAAATTGGCTAGCTGGAAGAAGACAAAGGGTGGTGGTTGATGGGAAATGTTCAGACTGGAGTCCAGTTACTAGTGGTGTACCACAAGGATCTGTTTTGGGGCCACTGCTGTTTGTCATTTTTATAAATGACCTGGAGGAGGGCGTAGAAGGATGGGTGAGTAAATTTGCAGATGACACTAAAGTCGGTGGAGTTGGGGACAGTGCGGAAGGATGTTACAAGTTACAGAGGGACAGAGATAAGCTGCAGCGCTGGGCTGAGGGGTGGCAAATGAAGTTTAATGCAGAAAAGTGTGAGGTGATTCATTTTGGAAGGAATAACAGGAAGACAGAGTACTGGGCTAATGGTAAGATTCTTGGCAGTGTGGATGAGCAGAGAGATCTCGGTGTCCATGTACATAGATCCCTGAAAGTTGCCACCCAGGTTGAGAGGGTTGTTAAGGCGTATGGTGTGTTAGCTTTTATTGGCAGAGGGATTGCGTTTCAGAGCCATGAGGTCATGTCGCAGCTGTACAAAACTGGTGCGGCCGCATTTGGAGTATTGCGTGCAATTCTGGTCGCCGCATTATAGGAAGGATGTGGAAGCATTGGAAAGGGTGCAGAGGAGATTTACCAGAATGTTGCCTGGTATGGAGGGAAGATCTTATGAGGAAAGGCTGAGGGACTTGAGGCTGTTTTCGTTGGAGAGAAGAAGGTTAAGAGGTGACTTAATTGAGGCATACAAGATGATCAGAGGATTGGATAGGGTGGACAGTGAGAGCCTTTTTCCTCGGATGGTGATGTCTAGCACGAAGGGACATAGCTTTAAATTGAGGGGTGATAGATATAGGACAGATGTCAGAGGTAGGTACTTTATTCAGAGAGTAGTAAGTGTGTGGAATGCCCTACCTGCAACAGTAGTGGACTCGCCAACACTGGGGGCATTCAAATGGATTGGATTGGATTGGATTTGTTTATTGTCACATGTACAGAGGTACAGTGAAAAGTATTTTTCTGCAAGCAGCTCAACAGATCATTAAGTACATGAGAAGAAAAGGGAATTTAAAAAAATACATAATAGGGCAACACAACATATACAATGTAACTACATAAGCACTGGCATCGGATGAAGCATACAGGGTGTAGTGTTAATGAGGTCAGTCCATAAGAGGGTCATTTAGGAGTCTGGTGACAGTACGGAAGAAGCTGTTTTTGAGTCTGTTCGTGCGTGTTCTCAGACTTTCGTATCTCCTGCCCGATGGAAGAAGTTGGAAGAGTGAGTAAGCCAGGTGGGAGGGATCTTTGATTCTGCTGCCCGCTTTCCCCAGGCAGCGGGAGGTGTAGATGGATAGGAGGCAGGTTTGTGTGATGGACTGGGCGGTGTTCACGACTCTCTGAAGTTTCTTGCGGTCCTGGGCCGAGCAGTTGCCATACCAGGCTGTGATGCAGCCCGATAGGATGGTTTCTATGGTGCACCTGAAAAAGTTGGTACGGCTTAATGTGGGCATGCCGTATTTCCTTAGTTTCCTGAGGAAGTATAGGCGCTGTTGTGCTTTCTTGGTGGTAGCGTCAACGTGGGTGGACCAGGACAGATTTTTGGAGATGTGCACCCCTAGGAATTTGAAACTGCTAACCATCTCGACCTCGGCCCCGTTGATGCTGACAGGGGTGTGTACAGGGTGTCATTGGCAGGGTGTCAAATGGTCATTGGATAGACATATGGATGATAAGGAAATAGTGTAGATGGGTTTTCGAGTTGTTTCACAGGTCGGCGCAACATCGAGGGCCGAAGGGCCTGTACTGAGTTGTTATGTTCTATGTTCTACGAAGGGTTTCTTCTGTATTGTATTGACTCCGTGACACTATGAATTCTGAGGCTTTGCTGGGAATGAAGACTAACACAATTTTAAAAGTGAATAATGCCTCTAATTTACTAATTTGCTATTACTATACTGTCGGAAAACTAAACTTGTAAATAAAATATATTAAGGAGATTGATTATAATAAACAAAGCAATACAAAAAAAGAACTTACCAAGAGCACTGTTGCCATCTGAGGGTAACCTGGATTCCACTTCAAATCAGAGTTTTTGCTTGCGTGAGTAGATTGGTTTCAGAGGAAATTGGAAGTTGTGAAGATTTCCAAGTCTTTGACATTAAGAACAGTTGTAGGAAAGAGCAGAATTATCTGACGCTGGTATCCTGGGAGGGCTGCTGAAAGGTTGGAGGAACATTGGAGGAATTGAATGAAGGGGAAAACTGAGTGAGATGGAGCCTGGCAACAAGTTCCAAATAGCAATAGATCTTCCAAAGAAATGCTGACGGCTGTAAGTCAATGATCGCAGCAGCACCATCACCACTTAAGAAGATAAGTAGGAACAGGAGAACCATACGGACTGTTGAGCCTGCTCCATCGTTCAGTATGTTTGATAATGGCTGATCTTGGACTTCAATTCCACTTTCACACCCATCCCCCTTCCCATATCCTTTGATTCCTTGACACACGAAAATCTGTCTATCTCAGCCTCAAATAAGGCAATGGCGTAGTGGTATTGTCACTTTGACTGGTAATCTAGAGACCCAGGCCCAGGTTCAAAGCCCACTACAGCAGATGGTGGAATTTGAATTTAATAAAAATCTGGAATTAAAAGTCTAATGATAACCATGAAACCACTGTCGATTGTCGTAAAAAACCATCTGGTTCACTAATGTCCTTTAGGGAAGGAAATCTGCTGTCCTTACCTGGCCTGGCCTACATGTGACTTAATATCTACAGCTATGGATGGATCTTTGTTGCTTAGTTTTTGTTTTTCAACGGAATGTATTTTGTTGAATATTTTGATTTGTTTCTTTAAATATTTTCCATGGTTTATTTACAGCCAGACCTTTTAGTCTATTTACTAAATTAACTTTGGCCAGCACTCCCCCGTACCAATGTAGTTGGCTTTGTTTAAGGTGGATTCTGGTTTCTGATTGGGGTATGTCATTCTCAAACTTAACACTTCCTCTGTCACAGTAGATCCCACTCAACCTTGGTGTATCATTTTAAATTACACTTTGTTCAGTTTGTACATTTAGTATCAAAAATCTTACTGATGTGTTTCATTCACGCTGATAAATTCTTTCAATTAAAATTGCTAATGATCTCATCAAGTTACTGAATTTTTTTAATTAACATCCTCCCTACCTGTCTCTGAGACACACAACTATTTTCTATGACAGTTGATTTGTGGTTTTTAAATATTATCGCAGTTTTCTTGCCACAGTGTATCTAAGTAGTTAGTAATGAGTAGGTTAACATTTTTTTATCTAGCAAAGGAATTGGAAAAATCCCTTCCCTTTAAAATTTTGAATCGTGATCCCATGCCCAAGCTACAACTCCAATAATATGTGTTCACACATAGAGAAATGTAATTACAAGCTTTAATAAGATGGTTTTTGGCTATCACTGGATTAGGTAGAATCACTGAATTTTCATCTTTTCCCCAATAGAAATTTAGTTGGAAGTAGATGGTTGATAAAGGAAGAACTGGAAGAAATGCTGGTCGAACAAATTTCTCACCATGATGTGAGTAATAGTGTTTTATGGGTTATATGTTACTTAAAAGGTTTGGCCTTTGCAGTATGAAGCAGAATTGCAAAAAATGTCACTGGATTTTCTTGTAGGTTGTTTCTTTCTAAAGTTGAGAATTTGTGATTTTAGTGATTTTAATCTTGTGAAAATCCAACTGGATGCTAACTTTAGGAACTAGTGCAAGTTTGGAGAGGGAAATAATTTCCAGAAAATTAATGGAATGTAACTTTTGGCAACTTTGGAAACATCCTGTCCCATCTTTTCATTCAGGCTGAAGTTAAGGTTACAGAATTTATATACATGTTGAGTTCTCTCTTGATTACCACAGCTGATCAAATGATCCAGAGTATCTCAAATATTTACTTGAAGTACTTTAAACTTGTGTGCCTACCATAATCTAATTCATAAACATTTAATGAGGGTCTTTAATTAATTTAGACTAATTTCAAAACAATTTAACTACATGACAAAGTGGATTTCTGTAATGCTGAATAAAGCCACCTTGCTGGTAGTTTCCAATGAGCTTTACTGGAGGATTAACTTGAACTCTTATTGGAATCAGGCCTGAAACAGCAATCTGCCATTGGCTAACGGCTAAAAATATTCCTGTCTTGAATTTAAATCTTTGAATTGATTTTGGACAATATTTTTATTTGTCCTTATTCAGCCCATTCATTATTGTCTTATCTTTCACAAAAGAACACGAAGCACACTTGCTTAACTTTAAAGAAAACTAGTGTAACATAGTTATTTTTATATAATGTGTTGACACAGAATATCCATATTTTTGGGTGCTCTGTATGGAAACGACAGGTGTTGGTGATCCTACAATTAATTTTCTGACACTATTTGATGCCTAAAGTGCTACAGTGAACAATTTACAACACACCGTTGGTTGAATGTATAAATATTTGATGCTCACGGAGATTATTTAAATTTCCATTCAGTTTTATAGGTGTCTAGTGTTACACTGACACTATCGAAAGATTACCTAGATTTAGTAAGGAAACGTCTATGAACAGAAGTCTCAACAGTGGTGTCCTTTTCCTATTTTGTTTGAAGGACAGCCATATATGTAGAATTGAAATTACTCTTCCTTCTCATGCCACACAAACATTTGATTTTGCTAAGACAATTTTTCATTTTCTTATTTGTGAAGGTAAATTTCTGTTCTCCATTTCCCACCTACCATATTTGGCATTCTTGATGGAAAATCCATATGTCTGCTAACTTGCTGTTAAAGTGCCTGTGGGCACCTCTTGTTCTGTTGATCAAGGGTCAGCATTCCTTTCAGGTCCTTCATGCTAATCATGATGTTGATGGGAGTCTTAACTGCTGCTTTGATGCCTTAGTGGATGAATATGCCACAGAATGTGGTATTGAGCTATACAGACCAGAAACACCTAATCCTTACTGGAGTTAGTTGTTCTTGGTCAGGGTGCCAAAATTGCCCTCAGAACCAGTGGATACCAGATGGTTTGCTCTTGTTAACTGTTGGTGTCCTTGGTGGAAGATACTTGCGAGTAGCTGTTTGGTGAATTTATTTGTGATGACATGCGTCACTGAGTAACCTAATGACACTGCTGTTCAGATTAATGCATTAAAAAAAAAAAAGAATTCTGGCAAGATACTGAACGTTGCTGTTGCCCAAGGAATGGGAACCCTACAACACCCAGTGTCTTTATGGTTTTGGGGGGGGGGGGAGAAAGGGAAAATTAAAAGCAGCTTAATGGGGAGGGTGATATGGAGGGCAGGAAGAAGATTCAGCCTTATCCTGTATTTTTTTCTCATTAATGCTACTTGGCTCCAGCTAAGAATGAGAACTGAAAATGAAATTTATTGCTGCTCAACTTAGACTGAACCAGATCATCAGTGGATCCATTGAATGTATAGCAAAAATGCAAATGACCAAATGTATGGGGTTGAGGATTGAACAGGACGGGATGTGGGTCGCAGAATCTAGCTTGTTAGAATTTGTAGGCAAATGGAAATCGGGTGGTCAGCTTGGAGGACATTGGAGAAGTCAGTATAGATAATAAATCAGTGAGGTTGAAACTCTGGCCCAGGTCGAATAGACCTGCATGTGATATGGTTCAACCTGGGGGAGCATTCAAGAGCGCACAATTAATGCCAAAACTGCAGGCATTTTGTAGTTTCTTTGCTTAGAATATTCACAATTTCTTATCATAGGTGGGCAAGTTGCAGGGAGGAAAACTTTTAACTGTTACTCTTAAGTACACAAACACGTGCATAACACTCAAGTTATAGTAAATAAATTATTAACTCATATTGCCTTTTGAGTAGAGATATGGTCACTGAATACTCATTCTAGAGAATACTGTATACACTACCATTTAAAATAAAATTAGAACTCATAGAGAATACATGAAAAAAATATTCACTTGGTTGAATTCATCTATTTTAATTGAATAATGTGCAATTCGATTTATCGAATTCAAATGAACTCTGACATTCTCATTTTAGTTAGAAGTTATTCAAAAAATGCTGCATTTAATTTCTGCCTATCAAAACTGTACCTCATTATGTTTTAGAAATCCCAACTAAATCGTAATTGTGAGAAAATTCTTGTTGGCTTTGACACCTTTCAGCTTTTCATCTGGGACAAACCAAATGTAAAACGTGAAGATAATCTATTATAAAATAACATTAACTTACATTAATATGTCTTTAATATAGTTTGAAAGTGACTTGTTATATGTGTCGGAACCGAGTGTGTCAATAGGGGGAATACTGGAGCTGCTTCGGGAGTTTGGGTCTTTCTCGGGGTACAAATTAAATCTAGATAAGAGTGAGTATTTTGTGGTGGCTCAGGCGGGGGTGGGGGGGGGGGGGGGGGACTGCCATTCCTTAGGGCATGGACTCACTTTAGATACTTTGGGTGCAGGTTGCTCGGGATTGGGGTGGGGCGGGGGGCTCCGTAGGTACAACATTTCTAGTTTGGTGGGAAGGGTGAAAGCTGATCTGGCAAGGTGGAATGGTCTCCCTCTGTCACTGGCGGGTTGGGTACAGGCGGTAAAAATGAACGTGTTGTCGCGGTTTCTGTTTATTTTCCAATGCCTGCCAGTTTTCCTGCCAAAGGCATTTTTTTAGAGAGATTGAAGGGATGATTACCTCATTAATATGTGGAGGGAAGGTGGCCAGAATTAGAACGGTGCTACTAGAGGAAGGCAGGCAGGGGGGGTTTGGGTCTTCCGAACCTGGTGTATCATTACTGGATGGCAAATGTGGAGAAGATACAGAGCTGGGTCAGAGGGGTTGACTCCCAGTGGAGGAGAGTCTGTGTAGGGGGTCAGGATTGAAGGCACTAGCAACAGTGCCACTGCCCTCTGCCCCGGGGAAATACTCAGGGAGTCCAGTAGTAATAGCTTTGTTGAGAATTTGAGGCAGTTTTGCCAGCATTTCGGGTTGGGGTCAGGGTCACGGGAAATGCCGATTCGAGGGAACCATAGATTTGAGCCAGTGGGATGGAAATTTTCGGAGATAGGAGGAGAAAGGAATTAGGACACTAAAAGATTTGTTTCTTGGGGGTCGGTTTGCAGGATTGAAGGAGCTGGGAGCGAAGTATGGGCTGGAGCAGGGGAAAATATTTAGATACTTGCAGGTTCAAGACTTTGCAAGGAAGGAGATACAGAGCTTGCCGGGAGAGCCGGCCTCCACTTTGCTGGAGGAGGTGCTGACGACAGGGGGTAGTGTCGGCGGTTTACGGGGCCAATGTGGAAGAGGAGAAGGCACCGCAGGATGGGATCAAGGCAAAGTGGGAGGAAGAGTTGGGAGAAGGTATGGAGGATGAGTTCTGGTGTGAGGTGCTCTGGAGGGTGAACGCCTCCACCTCGTGTGCGAGGTTGGGGCTGATACAGCTGAAGGTGGTATATAGAGTGCACCCCATAAGGGCGAGGATGAGCCGGCTCTTTGAGGGGATAGAAGATGTGTGTGAGCGTTGAGGTGGGGGGGGGGGGTGCGCAAACTACGTACATATGTTTTGGTCCTGTCCAAAGCTGGAGGATTACTGGAAGGGGGTTTTTAGGGTGGTGCACGTGAAACTGGACCCTGGTCCTCAGGAGGCCATATTCGGCAGTCGGACCAGCCAGGGCTGGAAATGGGTACGGAGGCAGACGCTGTAGCCTTCGCCTCTTTGATCGCCCGAAGGCAGATCCTGTTGGGATGGTGATCAACATCTCCACCCTGTGCCCTGCCGTGGCTTGGGGACCTGCTGGAATTCTTGACTCTTCAGAAGGTCAAATTTGAACTGAGGGGAAGGACCGAGGGGTTCTACAATTCATGGGCGTTATTCATTATGCACTTTCGAGAATTGGATTACATCGAACATTAGGGGGGTGGGGGGGGAGGCTGGGCGGTTTGGGGGGACAAAACAAAGAACAAAGAAAAGTACAACACAGGAACAGGCCCTTCGGCCCTCCAAGCCTGTGCCGACCATGCTGCCCGTCTAAACTAAAATCTTCTACACTTCTTGGATCCGTATCCCTCTATTCCCATCCTATTCATGTATTTGTCAAGATGCCCTTAAATATCACTATCGTCCCTGCTTCCACCACCTCCGGCAGCGAGTTCCAGGCACCCACTACCCTCTGTGTAGTAAAAAAAAAAAAAAAAACTTGCCTCATACATCTCCTCTAAACTTTGCCCCTCGCACCTTAAACCTATGCCCCCTAGTAATTGACCCCTCTACCCTGGGAAAAAGCCTCTGACTATCCACTCTGTCTATGCCCCTCATAATTTTGTAGACCTCTTATCAGGTCGCCCCTCAACCTCCGTTGTTCCAGTGAGAACAAACCAAGTTTATTCAACCACTCCTCATAACTAATGCCCTCCATACCAGGCAACATCCTGGTAAATCTCTTCTGCACCCTCTCTAAAGCCTCCACATCCTTCTGGTAGTGTGGCGACCAGAATTGAACACCATACTCCAAGTGTGGCCTAACTAAGGTTCTATACAGCTGCAACATGACTTGCCAATTCTTATACTCAATGCCCCGGCCAATGAAGGCAAGCATGCCGTATGCCTTCTTGACTACCTTCTCCACCTGTGTTGCCCCTTTCAGTGACCTGTGGACCTGTACACCTCGATCTCTCTGACTGTCAATACTCTTGAGGGTTCTACCATTCAGTGTATATTCCCTACCTTCATCAGACCTTCCAAAATGAATTACCTCACATTTGTCCAGATTAAACTCCATCTGCCATCTCTCCGCCCAAGTCTCCAAACGATCTAAATCCTGCTGGAGGGGGACTGTATGTCTTAATGGTGACTATGGGTGATTCTTGATTCCTTTTTGTTATTTGTTTATGTTAACATGCGGAATGTGGGGTTTAGTGAGAGGATGGGATTGTTATTGATATGGGGATTGACATTGCATTCATTGCTGATTATTGTTTATTGTTGGTGGGTGTAAATTTGGGAGAAAATGTGAAAAAGGAGAATAAAAATATTTTTAAAAAATATATAGTTTGAAAGTGTTTAACCTGTGTCAATACTTGAATGAAATGTTTACAGATAGATCTTGGTGTGTGCGCAAACTGGTTAATCAAACAGCTGAACAATGCTACTTAAACAGCCCTTTGGCCTGTAATTAGGTTAATTCCACTTTTACACTAGCTTAACAAGGACGCTAATGAAGAATTAAGCACAGTCTTTTTCTCTTCCTTTGCTGTCACTTCTCCAGCCATTCAAGGCATTACTTGTAGATTGTTGGTCTAGAGGGACTGGCTGTTTCTTTTTAATAATTAAATGTTTACTGCTGTGCAGTTGATTATATGCTTCCATGTGTACATGCTCCTTGTTTCTATTGCATAACTTTGTCACAGAATCTATTACCATGTAAAATAACCAACATTTTTTAATTACAGATTAATAATGACACTAGAGATTTAATTTTATTTGTTATAAAGCGATGCCTGTCTGAAGTATGTGTCTTACCGTTTTGACTTCTGCTTATTTCTAAGTTTGTAACCTTTTAAAAAATATTGTGACAATATTACAATCACAAGAAATCACAATCATTTTAGCTCTGTAGTTTGTAGATTTTATAAATATTGTGCACAATCCAGTGAGAATTTTAACTTAATATCCTTATAATTGTTAAAGTCCAAAGATGTACTGACATGCCTCCCAGATGAATTGTAGATATATAATAGCCAGTGCCAAGTTACCAATCTCTGTCCACATCCCACACAATTTCTATCCATCAACTCTGATTTGAGAGTCTCAATTCTCTGTGGAAGGAGATAGTTTTCACCTAGTATACAGCTTCTGCGCCAGCCATGGCGAATAATCAAAGCCTGCTTAGTGAGTATTTCATTATTGTCTTGCTAGAAAATTGGTTCTACTGTATATTAATGCAAATTGTTCAAACTATTCTCCCAAACCAACCCTTGTCTATTCACAACCCAATCCCAATTTTGGAACTGTCAAAGCTAATAGTATGCTATATTAAGTGTAGGACTGTGCAGAAGATAATGTGTTTAATTGTCAATTGTCCTGTTTAATAAATAGCTGACCTCTATTAAGTAACATTAGTCTTCTCTTTTATGCTTTAAACAGTACATGCACTTTCTTCAGTTACTGGAGCGTATGCTATCCTTATCATACTGCAGTATTAAGGAAGAATATGTGTTGAAATTTCGCAGAAAGATGGAAGATCAGTCCAAGAAGCAGATCATTGAACCTTTACAGTTTGATGAAAATGGAATAGCTTTCAGTAAAGGGGAAGGTAAGAAAAAATCTACATAGAATCCAGCATTCAGCAAAGTATAAGTTGAGGTTCAGGTTCTTTTTCTAACTAGTTTAGTGCTGTGACCTGAAGCCTCATTAATATGCCATGACTATTATATATTTAGACCAACCTTGGCTTTGTTTCATTTTTGTGCACAGTTCACATGTACTCTGTTCTATTATCCATTAAGAGAAAGCTAGCTTTGGAGGAAATATATTGCAAGCTCTTTATTCTTCAAATTTAGGAGTTTTCTACATAACTATTCTAACAAAAATATAGAACTATGCCTGTAAATACCATTCTGGCATTCAGTTACTGGCATCTCACTGGGAAACTCTCAGTAGAATTATGCATGTTCTTTAGCTAAGCAGAACCCAACTTCGAAATGTGTGTGTGAGACTTCTAATATTACTTTGGGGATGGAATTCAACTAAAGCTAACAGACGGCAACTAATGGAAGAAGGATTGTGCAAGAAAGGAGTTTGGCTGACTTCCAGCTTATTATATGACATAGAGTTTGCCATGTTATATATTCCAGTTATACATATGGTTCACAGATTCTGGACTCCTCAGTAATGTAAATTAAACCAGACTGCTTGAAATTTCTCAACTTCGCAATGCGATGAAAACTGAATAAATGATAACTTCATTTATTGGTTGCGGGTCACAGCTGCATTACTAGAAGGCATGCTGTCAGCATGAGTGTGACTGACTGCTGATGTGTACAATATGAACTTCACAACAGATTTTATCCTTGCAGCACATAGAGTATTGAACTTGGTATGAGCTATAGCAGCAGTGATAGTCAGAAGCAGACACACCCAAACTCCCAATCCTCAAGGAAGTGCCTTTTATTTTGCCAAATGAATTCAAAGCACCTGAGGAGAGTCATAGAAGTGAACTTCAAACACTAAAGATTATTAAATCTTCCCCATACAAAATTTAGATCACAGATTTGTACAATTCTGTGTTTTGCGTAACATGGTAATTTGAAGAGTATTCAAAAATGTATGGCTGCTGCTTCTAATTCCAATAACTCTGTAAAACTCGGCCCAGGGCACCTCTGTTGCATCTGCATTATGTTCAGTATCTGCACAGTCAGTGTCACAGACAGTATTAAGTGTGTGTTACTTTAGTGTTTCAAGACTCCTCTTGGATGTGATATTAAACTGAAACCCAGTCCAACACAAGATATCATATAGAACTATTTGGGGAGGGGAGTTCTCCTTATTATCAGGCAAATTGTTTTCCTTTAACTGACAGAACTACAGAATTGTTAAAGCACAGAAGGAGACTATTTGGCCCATTGTCTCGTGCTGGTTCTCCTAGGAGCAATTTGCTATTGCTACTTGTACATTCAGAAAACAATGCCTCGATCAAACTGCCTCCACCATGCTCTCGGGCCATATATTCCAGATCCTAATGACTCACTGTGAATAAGCTTTTACTCATGTCGCCATTGCATCTTTTGCCAGTCATAATTAATATATATCATGAAGAGCAAACTTCCCAACTCCACCATTACAAACCTCCCAAACAACATCCATTAATTATTACTGTTTCCTGTCACTCAGCCAAATTTGTATCAGCCAATTTTGTATCCATATTGCTACTGTCCCTTTTATTCTGTGCTATAACTTTTCCCCAAAAGTCTGTTGTGCAATACTTTTATCAAATGTGCTCTGGAAGTCCATGTACACCACATCAACAGCATTACCTTGATCAATCCTCTGGTTATTTCATCAAGAAACTCCAGCTGTTTGGATAAACATGATTTGCCCGTATCAAATTTGTGCTGGCTTTAACTAATTAACCGACATTTGCACAAATATGTGTTCATTTTGTCTGGAATTAGTTTCTAGAAGCTTCTCCACCATAGAGTTTAAACTCATCGCTTTTATCTTTACACCCTTTTTTTGAACAATGATGTAGCATTTGCAATTCTCCAGTCATCTGGTACCACCTATGAGTCTACTGGAAAATTGTGACCAGTGCCTCTACAATTTTCACCCTTAGACCTCTCAGTTTTCTTGGATGCATCTCATCTGGTCCTGGTGCCTTATCAGACATCCAATAACACCTCTGTTTCCATTTTAAACCTTCCAAGTGTCTGAATTACCTTCTCATTCATTACGACTGTGCAATATCTTGTTCCTTGGTAAAGGCATATGCAAAATATTCATTTTATATCTCTGACTTGTCCCCTGCCTCCATATGTAAATTGCCTTTTTGGTCCCCAATTGGCCCCTTTTTTAACTTTTTGCTATTTATATGTCTAGAGAAGACTTGAATTCCCTTTTATATTAGCTGCTAGTCTCTTTTCATATTCATGCTTTACTTCTCTTATTTGGTTTTACAGTTCCCCTCTGGACCTTCTATATTGTATTGTCCATCTGGCATTTGTCATAAGTGCACTTTTCTTTCCTTCTGAATCACCAATCACTATCTATTCTGTCATCCAGGAATATCTGGATTTGTTTGTGTTACCGTTGCATTTTGTGGGAATATGCCTCGTGTGAGCCCAAATTAATTATTTTCTAAAGGTATCCAATTGTTCTGATACCATTTTGCCTGCCAACCTTTGATTCCAATTGATCCACCCCAGTTCCGTTCTCATCCCATTGAAGTTGGCTTGACGTTGTTAAAAACATTAGCCAGTTATTTATCTTTCTTGCTGTTTGTCAGACCTTTGGGTCCTCAAATTAACTGCCATGTTTGCCTTCATAACAGTGGCTACATTCAAAAAGTAATTCATGGACAAATATTTCGAGACTGAAGTTCATAGGATTTTCGAGAGTAACTTTGGTTGTTCAACTTCTCAAACTTGTTTTCATCATTCAATTAGATTATATCTAATCTGTAAACATTTGGGACGAGAAGACTTGGTATTGGAAAATAATCTCTACAGAACTTTAAGGAAATCTAAGTGTGAGAAATATTCTTTCTCTCTTTGTAGAATAATTTGATCATGGAGCCACTGTATCTATACTAAGAACCTGCATTTTTAGAGTGTCATATCATGTTCTCAGAATAGAATAATCAAAGAATGCTTCACAGCATGTCAAGAGGCCATACTCTCTAGGACGGAGCTTAGGAGGAACTTCTTCACCCAAAGGGTTGTGAATCTATGGAATTCCCTGCCCAGTGAAGCAGTTGAGGCTCCTTCGTTAAATGTTTTCAAGGTTAAGATAGATAGTTTTTTTTTAAGAATAAAGGAATAAAGGGTTATGGTGTTCGGGCAGGAAAGCGGAGCTGAGTCCACAAAAGATCAGCCATGATCTCATTGAATGGCGGAGCAGGCTCGAGGGGCCAGATGGCCTACTCCTGCTCCTAGTTCTTATGTATGAGCAATCCAGCCAGTCCTATTTCCCCTTGTCTTTTTCATGTAGTCCTGCAATATGTTTCCTTTCACATACTTATTTAATTCCCTTTTACAAGCCATGATTGACATTGGCACACACAGTTCAAAGAAGTCATAGTCATTTGCTGCATATCAAATTATATCCTCATCATCGTTGCTTCTTTGCCAGTCACCTTTAATCTGTGTCCCCAGCGTCCTGACCCTTCTGCCAATGGGAACAGTTTCTCACTGCCTGTCTAGACCCCTTGTTATTTTTAACATATTTATCAAATCTCTCAATCTTCTCTGCTGTAAGAATGACAACTGCATTAATCCAATCCATTAATGTAGCTGAAGTCCCTCATCCCTGGAACCATTCTAACAAATTTCTTCTGCACACTTTCTAACATCTTCATGCTCAAGCTCAGAATTGTTCACCCAGAATTGTTCACACTACTCAGTTCATCACTATCCTCAACACAGTTCACAATACTTTCACGTTGTGTGTCAATAGCAAATATTGAAATGGCATCCTGTACACTTGAGTCCCAAGTTATTAATATCATAGACCATAGAATTTACAGTGCAGAAGTAGGCCATTCGGCCCATCGAGTCTGCACCGGCTCTTGGAAAGAGCACCCTACTCAAGGTCAACACCTCCACCCCATCCCCATAACCCAGTAACCCCACCCAACACTATGGGCAATTTTGGACACTAAGGGCAATTTATCGTGGCCAATCCATCTAACCACATCTTTGGACTGTGGGAGGAAACCGGAGCACCCGGAGGAAACCCACGCACACACGGGGAGGATGTGCAGACTCCGCACAGACAGTGACCCAGGCCGGAATCGAACCTGGGACCCTGGAGCTGTGAAGCAATTGTGCTATCCACAGTGCTGCCGGCAGAAATATGCATCACAAGCAGTAGTGTAGATAGTACTGACCCATATTACTACTTCTACAGTTTAGAAAAACAATCGTCCACCACTACACTGTTTCCTGTCACCTAGCCATTTTCATATTTATGCTATCACTGCCCCTTTTATCCCCTTTTGGGCTTTAACTTTGTCAAATCACTGCTGGAAGGCCTTAAGGGACCACATCAGCTGCATGACCCAAATCAATCCCCTCTAAGAAACTCAATCAAATTGGTTGAACATAATTTGCCTTTAAGGTTGGCTTTCCTTAATCCACACATGCTGAAGGGACTGTTCATTTTGCCTCAGGTTATTGTTTCCAAAATCTTTCCTACCACCCAGGTTAAATTGACTGGCCTGTAGTTTCTGAGTTTATCATTGCATCCTTTTGGAACCCAGGTGTAACATCTTCTTCTCCAGTCCTCTGGCCCATATGTATCTAAGGAAGAGTATGGCAATCTCCACATTTACTTCCCTCGGCATCCTTGGGTGCATCCGATTTGGACTCTGGCAACCTATCGTTTTTAGGTAGTCAGCTTTTCCAGTACCACCTCTTTTTCAATTTTTGGCCCATCCAGAATCTCAATTGCCTCCTCTTCTACAATGACTAAGGCAGCAGCATATTCTTGGTAAAGGAACAGTAGCAATGTGGATACAAAGTTGGCTAAATGATAGGAAGCAGAGAGTAACAGTCAATGAATATGTTTTGGGCTGGAGGAAGGTTTGAAGTGATGTTTCCCAGAGGTCGGTATTGGGACTCACCCCTCTGAATGTTTCTGCAGCTGCTCAGTGACATTCTGGACTCGGACACCAGTAAGGCAACATACCATCCTGGAATTATGTCTGCAACCACAAAATTGTCCTACTGTTTCCCCTAATTATTGCATTTCCTATCACTGCTGCATCCTCTGTGTTTCTGCCTCCCCACTCCCATATAGCTGAGCTACCGGTGGTGCATGGTGGTCACCTCCTGAAACATTTTATCCACAAAGATTTGAGCCTTGTGATGCAAGGCAGTGACATGAGCTGTTGTACAAACTCTGAAACTTGGATATCCAGCTCTTCCAGCTGACTACATTCCCTGCACTTGTGGTTGTTCAAGAAACGGGAAGTATCCTGGAGTTCTCACATGGCACAGGAAGAATGTTCAATGGGAATAAGATACCCTGTCATGCCTCTAATTATGTAATTCTTAATTAAACTTAACACAATCTAAACAATTTAAATAAATCTCACCAATTACTTTCCAATCAGCTTCCCTTGTGCTGACATCACTTTAGATTTTGTCTAAACCTTACATCCTGATCTCGCTCTGGTCATTCTGCTGTTCTGGCTTATCTCTGGCTGTCTGATTAAGGCCTGCTCCCCCACACTCGCTCTATAGTCTCCTTTGCTTCTCTGCTTTACAAGCTCCTTCAAATCTGCATTTCTTACCTCAGGAATCTATTATTTGATATCTCAGAAGTATTTCAATGCAGCAATAATTGGGATTGGACATGCTCCTCCTCAAAGAATCAGGGCAAGGCATTTGGCCTTGATGAGGGAGTATCTTTTATAGAAATTTTCAACATTACAGAAAAATAACCTTTTTGAAATAGTTTGAAAGTACTTCAGTTATGAAATACTAGCCTCGGGAGATGAGAAAGCTCATCTGTCTTTGGTGGTAAATTGTTTCTTTGTCCTAGAAAAAACAATGGATTGATTCCTATTTTAATAAATAGATAAATAAAGTGTAAAAAGTTTGAACTTGACACGAGTGAGTGAGCAGCTAATTTAGCAGCTTCTGAAAGAAGTATCTCTTGGCCAAAGGGTTTTTTCTGTTAGATGTACTTAAATGAGCAAAAATTGAAGCAGAATTGTGACAATCATAATTGATCCTGATCTAGGTCAACGAAAAACAGCAAAAGCAACAGTCATTGTACGAGATCATGGAAGTGGAAAGATAACAGTGAATGGGGTGGACTATTTGATGTACTTTTCTTCACTACAGGAAAGGTAATCATCTAATGGTTTCTAGTTTGATGGTACAAATATTTTCTTCTGCACTACTTTAACATCTATGAGAACTTGCTTCAGAGCAAGTATATAATGGGCAGATTTGTGAACGGGGAGTTAAAAATTACAAAACATATCTTTGTGTTTTGTTTTCAAATGTGATTTTTTTTATTTTGGCTACTACAGACTGAATTCTCCGTTGGGAGATTAAGTGTTCACACCGGAACTGTAAAGTGTGCAATTCACATTCCCATTGGGCTGCTGTTTGTGCCAAGGTTCAGGAGATGCAAATGGGCCAGCAATCTACTGGTGTGAACTCAAGCAAATCCCACCCCTGCTGGCGGCAGATCCACTGGGGCCGGAATTCACGCTACAGAGCCTGACAACTCTTTCTCTCCTCTTTCCCCCCCTCCCCCCCCCCGAGTTTGATTTTGGGAGTCTAAAGTTGACCCACTGCTTGATGCCAATGAGGAGAGGAGAAACACCCTCTTCCCCAGAGTGGGCCGCAGACTCAAGCCCACCCTCCCTGAGCAATGCCTGGGAAGAGTTTGCAGAAGCAGTCAGCACCACCAGCCTCATCTGGAGGAGATGGCTAGTGATCCTGAGGAGCGGGTGTCACTAGTGTGGCCTCTGCTCTGAGAGGGGCAGTGTGCCAGGGAGGGTTCCAAAGGCCACGCTATAGGTATCCTTTAGTTGGAGTAAGCTCTGCAGTGGGGCTGCGCTTCTGAGGAGTGTCGACACCTAGTTGGCCAGTGATTGAGCATGGTCATGCCCATCCCCTTGATAATACTGCGGTATAGTATACCTTGGTGTCCAGTGATTCATTCAACCTGTCACAAGCAGCATATAGTGTACTGTGTAATGCTCATTTTGCAGTAAGCTTGAGTAGTGTTCCTTTAAGGTTTTAAAGTATAAAGAGCATCATGTCATTGAGAGTTTAATTTTCCTTTGATTAGACTTGGATGGGTTTTGGTTGCACTTGGGTCCTGTGATTTAGCAGCAGTGGGTAATATCCAAGTGTGAGGCAGGCTTTTTTTACACAGAGGGTGGTGAGGGCCTGGAACGCGGTGCCAGGGGAGGTTGTGGAAGCAGATACATTAACGGCGTTCAAAAGGCATCTCAACAAATACGTGAATAGGATGGGTATAGAGGGATACGGCACAAAGAACTGCTGAGGGTTTTGGCCAAGGGTGGTATATCGGTACAGGCTTGGAGGGTCGAAGGGCCTATTCCTGTGCTGTATTGTTCTTTGGTAAACCCAAGGGAGAATTCATTTTTAGCGAGACTGGCCATTCAGATTACCAGTTCTTGAAAGCTGTTGATCCTTCCTCTATCCGGTAATGGAAGCCATTATTAATATTCGGAAATCAATGTGAACTTATTTTAAAAACTTATCTGAGGTAACAGGATATATCTAACTATATTAACAGGATGTTTCAAACTATATTTAAGTGATTTTAATTGAACTTAATTCAACATATGAGCTTGGATTTATTTTTGTAGCTATAATGTGATGGAAACAAGTTTAATTATCCATCTACCTCGAGTGAGTGAGCAAAATACTAATGTATATAATTTGTTAAAATATAATTATCCATGAATGTCTCCCCACTCTGGTGATATGGGTGGGAAGTTGGAGTTGGATTTTGGTGGGGGTTGAAGGGTTTCTTGGCATGAGGGGCCAGGTTGCTGAGGGTGTGGTGGGGAGGAGGAAGGGGCTCTGGGCAGGGGTCACCGTGCTAGCAAACAAAGGTTGGCTAGTGAATGGGAGGGTGATGGGGGAGGGGCCGTGATCGTTGGAGCCTGGTCGAGCAGGTTTCAATGGACCTGGGAGGTGTGAATGGTGGGGGCAGTGGTTTGATATTGTATGCAAGTAAGTGGAAGTGGATGGAGGGAATTTGCAAAGGGGATTGAGGATAGACAGTAACAAAAGGATGGGGCGGTTCCGGCCAGAGGGGTGGGGCCTCAGGAAATGGTGATGGTGGATAGGAGAGGTGGGGGGAGTGGTGAGAGACTCGGTCAGAATGGTGACGTGGAATGTGAGGAGGTTAGGGGGACTGGTGAAGAGAGCAACGAGCTTTTGCGCACTTGAAGAATTAAAAAGCGATGTGGTGATGCTGCGAGAGACCCATCTTGAGGGTGAAGGACCAGGTGAGGCTTAAGGAAGGGCTGGGTGAGCCAGGTGTTTCATTCGGGGTTTAATAGGGTGACTATTTTGGTGGGCAAGCGGGTGAGGCTCCAGATGGAGAAGGTGGTGGTGGATCGGGGAACGGCAGGTACATGATCATAACGGGTGGGTTGGAGGGGAGGTTGATGGCATTGGTAAACGTATATGCCCCCAATTGGGATGATGTGGGGTTCGTCAAATTGCTGGCTGCAATCCCCGATTTGGATACCCATGAGTTAATTTTTGGAGGGGGGTTGCTGGAGCGGTGGGTGGACATGTCCCAACAGCGCTTGCTGACCCCATCGAGGGGGCAAAGGTGTTGGCCGGACTTATGAGGGAGATTGGGGGGTGCATGATCCGTGGAGATTTTTACACCCGAGGGATCGGGAGTATTCGTTTTTTTCGCCGGTGCACAAAGGTGTTCTCAAGAATTTACTTTTCTGTCGTGGGGAAGGCACCGTTGGCTGGAGTTAAGAGAGTATTAGGTAATTGTGATCTTGGATCACGCTCCACATTGGATGGACGTAGTACTAGAGAAGGGGGTGGCCCAGAAACCAGTGTGGAAGATGGATGTGGGGCTGTAGCTGGACCTGAGTTTCTGTGATAAGATAGGGAAGGTGATTGAGGAGTATGGGGGGGTTCAGTTGTATGGGGGAGGTCTTGCCATCGGTGGTTTTGGAGATCCTGAAGGCAGTGGTGAGGGAGAGGTGATCTTGTTTAAGGTTAAGGTGGATAGAGAGGAGAGGGAGGAACACCAACGTTTGATAGAAGAGATTTTGGACGTGGATGGGACGTATGTGGGGCACCCGGATCTGGGCCTCCTAGCAAAGAGGAAGGAGCTGCAGGCAAGGTTCGACCTGCTGTCCACGGGAAAAGCAGTGCGTCAGCTGAGAAGGGAGAGGGGGGCTGTCGGAGTACAGGGAGAAGGCAGGTCGTATGTTGGCAGGTCAGCTTTGTAGACAGGCTGCGGTGAGGGAGATAGGACCGGGGAGTTGGTGGTAGCCCCGGAGCGGATTAACAAAGTGTTTGAGGAGTTTTATCGGCACTTGTATAAGTAGCAGCCACCAGAGGATGAGAAGGAGATTGTGTGTGGGGTGGCAAGGGATAATCTTCGTCTCTTGTTGGCAGGCCGGGTACAGGCAACGTAGATGATCATTCTACCGCGATTTTTGTTTTTGTTTCAGTGCCTGCCGGTCTTTTTGCCTAAGGCGTTTTTCAAAGGGGTGGACAGGCTGATCTCTTTGTTTGTATGGGTGGGGAAGGTGGCCAGGATAAGGAAGATGGTGCTGCAGAGCGGACAGCAGTCGGGGGGTTAGGCTTCCCAAATCTGATGTACCATTATTGGGCGGTGAATGCAGAGAAAGTTCAGGGATGGAAAGGGAGGTATGTGTTTTGTGGGTAAGAATGGAGGCGGGTTCATGTAGGTGATTGGGATTGCGCTGGCAACGGCACCGCTCCTGTTGGCCCCAGGGAAATATTCGGTGAGTCTGGTGATGGTGGCCATGCTGAATATTTGGAGGCAGTTTCGGCAGCATTTTAGATTGGGAGCGGGGTAGGGGGGGATGCCGATCAGGGGAAATCACAGACTTGAGCCGGGGAGGATGGATGCGAGGTTCCGGGATGAGAGAAGAGGAGAATCAGGGACATGAAGGATTTGTTTCTGGTGCGGGGCGGACTTTCTGATACATACTGGTGTGGGGCTCTGCGAGGAAGGTCTACCCGAACTTCCCGATAGTGGCCTGCCTTTTCGCTGTTGGGTGGGGTGGGGGGGTTGCTGTCAGCAGGGTGTTGGAGAGTGGGGTTGTCTCGGTGATTTATGGGAGGATTTTGGACGAGGATAAGTTGTCCATGGAGGGGGTTATGGCTAAGTGGGAGGAGGAGTTGGGAGCGGCATGGATGAGGAATTGTGGTGTGAGGGTAGATGCCTCGACTTTGTGTGCGAGGCTTGGGCTGATACAACTGAAGGTGTGTACAGGGCACACCTGACAGAGTCCAGGATGAGTCAGCTGTTTGAGGGGGTGGAGGATATCTGTGAGCGAAGTGGGAGGAGTCCTGTGAATCATGTCCATATGTTCTGGTCCTGCCCGAGGCGGGAAAGGTTTTGGAGGGCAGTTTTCAGCACGTAGGTTTTGCACGTAGATTTGGAGCTCGGCCCCCTGGAAACCATTTTCAGGGTGTCGGGCCGACCAGAGTTGCAGGTGGGTGTGGGGGCAGATGACTTAGCCTTCGCCTCACTGATTGTTCGTGGGCAGCTCTTGTTGGGGTGGTCAGCTTCCCCATCCTGTGCCTCGGTGTGGCGGGTGATCTGCTGGGGTTCTTAGCCCTGGAGAAGGTGAAATTTGTGTGTGTGCGCGCGCGTGCGTGCGTGATTTTTTTTTTTAAGCAGCTTGTGGTAGAGCCCACTAGGGAACAGGCAATTCTGGATTTGGTGATGTGTAATGAGGCAGACTTGATTAGGGAACTTAAGATGAAGGAATCCTTAGGGGATAGTGACCATAATATGATAGAATTCACCCTGCAGTTTGAGAGGGAGAAGGTGGAATCAGATGTAAAGGTATTACAATTGAATAAAGGTAACTACAAAGACATGAGGCAGGAGCTGGCCAGAGTTGATTGGAAGGGGAACCTAGCAGGGAAGACAGTGGAACAGCAATGGCAGGTGTTTTGGGGGTAATTCGGGAGACACAACAGAAATTCACCCCAAGGAGGAGAAAACCTGTTGAGGGGAGGACAAGATAGCACAGTGGTTAGCACTATTGCTTCACAGTGCCAGGGACCTGGGTTCGATTTCTGGTTTGGGTCACTGTCTGTGCGGAGTCTGCACATTCTCCCTGGGTTTCATCCAGATGCTCCGTGTTTCTGCCCACAAGTCCTGAAAGACTTGCTGTTAGGTGAATTGGAATTCTGAATTCTCCCTCGGTATACCCAAACAGGTGCCGGAGTGTGGCGACGAGGGGATTTTCACAGTAACTTCATTGCAGTGTTAATCTAAGCCTACTTGTGACAATAATAAAGATTATTGATTATATAACAAAATAAGGCAATCATGGCTGACAAGGGAAGTAAAGGACAGCATGAAAGCAAAGGAAAAAGCATGCAATGTGGCGAGGATTAATGGGATGCCAGAGGATTGGGAAGCTTTTAAAAGCAAGCAGAGGACATCTAAAAAAGCAATAAGGGGGGAGAAGGTGAAATATGAGTGTAAGCTAACTAGTAATATAAAAGAAGATTGCAAGAGTTTTTTTCCGATATATTAAAGGTAAAAGAGAGGCAAGAATGTACATTGGACCAACTGGAAAATGAGGCTGGAGAAGTAGTAATGGGGAACAAAGAAATGGCAGAGGAACTGAATAGGTACTTTGCATCAATCTTCACAGTGGCAGACACCAGTGGCATACCAGAACTTCAAGAGAGTCAGGAGGCAGAGGTGAGTGCAGTGGCCATCACTAAGGAGAAGGTGCTGGGGAAACTGAAAGGTCTGAAGGTGGACAAATCACCCAGACTGGATGGTCTACATCTCGGTGTTCTGAAGGAGATGGTTGAGGAGATTGTGGAAGCATTGATGGTGATCTTTCAGGAATCGCTGGAGGCAGGGAAGATGTTAGAGGATTGGAAAATGGCTAATGATACACTCCTGTTTAAGAAGGGAGGGAGGCAGAAGACAGGAAATTATCGGCTGGTTAGCCTGACTTCAGTTGTTAGTAAGATTTTAGAGTTATTCTTCAGGTTGAGATTGCAGAGTACTTAGAAGTACAATGGTGGCACGGTGGTTAGCACTGATGCCTCACAGCGCCGAGGACCAGTTTCGATCCCGGCCCCAGGTCACTGTGTGTGGAGTTTGCACATTCTGCCAGTGTTGGCGTGAGTCTTACCCCCACAACCCAAAGATGTACAGGGTAGGTAAATTGGCCACGCTAAATTGCCCCTTAATTTGGAAAAAAAAAGAATTGGGTACTTTAAAAAAAATTTTTCTTTAAAGAAGTGCATGGTAAAATAGAACTGAGTCAGTACTGATTCATCAAGGGGCGGTCATGCCTGACAACTCTGGTAGAATCCTTGAGGGGGTAGCGAGGAAGTTAGACAAAGAGGAAACAGTGAACGTGATCTATTTGACAAGGTGCCGTACAGGAGGCTGCTAAATATTGCTTCACAGCTCCAGGGTCCCAGGTTCGATTCCGGCTTGGGTCACTGTCTGTGCGGAGTCTGCACATCCTCCCCGTGTGTGCGTGGGTTTCCTCCGGGTGCTCCGGTTTCCTCCCACAGTCCAAAGATGTGCAGGTTAGGTGGATTGGCCATGCTAAATTGCCCTTAGCGTCCAAAATTGCCCTTAGTGTTGGGTGGGGTTACTGGGTTATGGGGATGGGGTGGAGATGTTGACCTTGGGTAAGGTGCTCTTTCCAAGAGCCAGTGCAGACTCGATGGGCCGAATGGCCTCCTGCACTGTAAATTCTATGATATGATAAGAGCCCGTGGTGTTGGTGGCAATGTACTGGCATGGATAGAGGATTGGCTGACTGGCAGAAGGCAGGGGAGGGGAGTGGGGATGGTATAAAGGGGTCCTTTTCAGAATGGCAGCCAGTGACTAGTGGTGTTCCACAGGTGTCAGTGTTGGGACCACAGCTAGTCACGTTATACATTGATCATCTGGAATAAGGAACTGAGGATATTGTTGCTAAGTTTGCATATGATCCAACGATATGTAGAGAGACAGGTTGTGTTGAAGAAGCAGGGAGACTACCGAAGGACTGGGACAGGCTCGGAGCATGGGCAAAGAAGTGTCAGATGGAATACAATGTGGAAAAGTGTGACGTTATAATAATAATCTTTATTGTCACAAATAGGCCTACATTAACACTGCAATGAAGTTACTGTGAAAAGCCCCTAGTCGCCACATTCGAGCGCCTGTTCGGGTATAAGAGGAAAAATTCCGAATGTCCAAATTACCTAACAGCACGTCTTTCGGGACTTGTGGGAGGAAACCGGAGCACCTGGAGGAAACCTACGCAGACACAGGGAACGTGCAGACTCCACACACTGATCCAAGCTGGGAATCGAACCTGGGACCCTGGAGTTGTGAAGCAACAGTGCTACCCACTGTGCTACTGTGCTGCCCCAATGCACTTTGGTAGGAAGAATGGAGGCATGGACTATTTTCTAAATCTAAAAAGGCTTCAGAAATCAGAAGTACAAAGAGACTTGAGTCCTAGTTCAGGATTCTCTTACGATTAACATGGAGTTTCAGTTGGCAGTTAGGAAGGCAAATGTAATGTTGGCATTCTTGTCGAGGGGGATAGAGTACAAGAGCAGGGTGTACTGTTGAGGCTTATCAGGCTTTGGTCAGAACCCATTTGGAGTATTGTGAGCAGTTTTGGGCCCAGTATCTAAGGAAGTATGTGCTGGCCTTGGAGAGGGTCCAAAGGTGGTTCACAAGAATGACCGCCAGAATGAAGGACTTGTCATATGACGAGCGGTAGAGGACCCTGGGTCTATATTTGATGGAGTTTAGAAGGATGGGGGGTGTCTCATTGAAACTTACAGTATACTGAGAGATCTAGATAAAGTGAACATTGAGAGGATGTTTCCACTAGTAGGAGAGACGAGAACCTGAGGGCATAGCCTCAAACTGAAGGGACCATCTTTTAACACCGAGATGGTGAAATTTCTTCAGCCAGAGAGTGGTGAATCTGCGGAACTCACTGCTGTAGAACGCTGTGTAGGCCAAGTCACTTTAAGACAGAGAAAGATAGGTTCTTGATTAATATCGGTATTGGGGGTCATGGGGAGAAGGCAGGAGAATGCGGATGAGAAACATATCAGCCATGATTGAATGGCGGAGCAGACTCGATGGGCCAAATTGCCTAGTTCTGCACCTATGTCTTATGGTCTAAGTACAATACTTTTGTTTTAACATTTATTTTTTCCCTGTGATTTCCAGAGAACAATTGATGATCCCTTTCCAATTCCTGGACCGACTAGGGATGCATGACATGGAATGTACTGTTTATTCAGGTGGGCCGTCTGCACAGACAGGAGCTATTCGCTTGGCTTCTTCAAGGGCTCTGCTTAGCTTTATCACTGAAAAAGAGATGGAATCCATGAGACAAGGTAACTAAAATCTCAGTTGAAATTCCAAAATAATTTACATCTGGTACCTGCTGGTTGCAAATATTACTACATGGCAACCTTTCCTTTCCAATTATATCGTGACAAAGTTTAAAATATCCAGCTCAAAAAAAAAAAGACCCAATCTATCACAGTATTTTTTGTCCTGTTCCGATGCTAATTTTAAAATGGTTATAATCACATGTATTTGGTTCAGTAAAATGAACGTTTGTGAGGAAAAGACAGATAAATATAAGTAACAAAAAATTAATTGTCACAACTTCGTCATCCATTAGTTTTGTTGAAGTAAAATTTGTAGCATCCAGTTTAATTACTGGTTGAAATAACATTAAAAATAATGGTGAACGGTTTTGAGCACAAGTTACTGTAGAACTGCCATTTTAGGCACATTTTTTTCATTGATCCTTAAGAAACTATGCCCTTGGAAGATGCATTTAAAACAAAAAAATTGTATTGAAACCGATCTCTGGCAAAGATGCCACCACCCCCTCTCCTCTGGAGGTAGTGGATTCTTTATAGACCAATGTGTCATGTCCACCTTTAAACAAAAGAAAGAACATTTATTTTATGCTTTGTGATTTCTATCCAGGCATGGGTATTAATCAGTTTATAATTGTGTGAAGTTCATCAAGAAAACCACTGCAACACTGAACAATTTCAAATTTAGAACTGATTTTTAACTTGCAACTATCTATACAGTAGTGATTAAACCAATGTGCATGAGATTTTTTTCCCCATCTACATCATTTCATTCAGAGAAGTAAAAAAAAATGGAGAATCAATATGTTTGGGATTTTTTTTTTTTATAGCTACAATGTTAACCTTTTGCATTCACTTTATTTTCAACTGTTTGCAGCTGGCTTGCTGACTCCTGATCCTCGTGTGAGAGAGCGGAAGAAGCCTGGTCAGGAGGGAGCCCGCAGGAAGTTCACATGGAAGAAACGTTAATCAGTGGTTTTTCCTGTGAAGCAACCCTGAGGTGGTTTGAAATCAGAAGCAGAACTCCCAACAAGACCTGTAGTATGGACACCTGCTCAAACAGTTTTGAGGGCTTGCAGGATCATTATTGTCTCCGACCTCAATTTCCTGCACATGAGAACAAAGTCTACCTGTGGTTTTATTTATCCACAACAATTCTAGGAATGAGCCTTTTAATCATTTATTTAAAAAATTCCTTTATTGGGTTATAAAAAATACTGTATTTGTTCGCACTGAGAACACTTATTTCCACTTGTATATTTTATTATATATTTGTTTACTGGTCTACACACTTGCCCAGTTTCTATAATGAGCAGCCAATCCGCAATGCCATTATTACACCAGATGACCAGTCGAAAATCTACTTCTTTGTAACTATTTGATCCTTGTTGAACACTTCTCAAACTGTTCCCCATTGTATCATTTTTTTGTGGATCCAATAGCCAAGTGGAATTGTGTTTTTTTTCAATTCTGTTATTTGCATAATTTCTTTCACTTTTTTATTTGTGTGAGAAGAGAATTTAATTTGGTGTCATGTGTGATTTCTGCTTTTGTTTGTTCTACTACAACATTGTATTAAAAGTTTTAACTTGTACAAATTTAGACTTTGCTGTTTAAATTTATAATCACTGCAAGAAGGCAATTTGTATCAAGTGACTAAAGTAGGCATGAATGGTTTCCTGGTGTTTAAAAGACAATTTGTTTTAGGCAACAAAAGTTAAGAACTATGAAACGATGTATCATTCCACATTAACCTCTGCCAACAAATGACACATTTTCCAGTGTCTTGTTAAATGTTGGCTCTGCTTTTTGCAAACTTTGGTAATGATCCCAAGAAAAGAGCAAAGATAAGGGGCTGGATCCTCCGTACGCCGAAATCGCGTTCGGCGAACGACCGGAGAATCCAAAATCCCGTTGAAATCGGGGGCGGCGACGCTTTCGCAATGCTCCGCCCTCTAAAGCAGCATACTCTAGGAGTACGCCATTCCACATTTCGAAGGTCACGTTTCGACGGCCTCAGGACATTGCCTGAGGCAGCCCCCGATGCTCCACCTCCGACCGGCCGAGTTCCCGCTGCAGGCCGCCGCTGTGCGCATGCACGGCCACGGACCCGGTAATTCTCTGGGCTGTATCGGCAGCTAGAGCGGCTGCTCTACGCTGTCTCCCTGCTAGCCCCAGCAAAACGGGGAATCGGTGCTGTTTCGTGCCAGTTTTCCGGTCATAAAACGCCACCGTTCCCATGTTGGCGTGGGGACATAGCCCCAGAATTGGAGAATTCAGCCCAAAAGTTTCCCAGTTCAGCCAGTGCTGAAACTTACAAATACAATCTTCACCTTTTTTATAATAATCTTTATTGTCACAAGAAGGCTTACATTAACACTGTAATGAAGTTACTGTGAAAAGCCCCTACTCGCCACATTCCACCGCCTGTTCAGGTACACACACGGAGAATTCAGAATGTCCAATTCACCTACAGCATGTCTTTCGGGACTTGTGGGAGGAAACTGGAGCACCCAGAGGAAACCCACGCAGGCATGGGGAGAACATGCAGACTCCACACACACAGTCACCCAATCCAGGAATCGAACCTGGGACGCTGGCGCTCTGAAGCAACAGTGCTACCCACTGTGCTACCATGCCACTCATGACAGTTCAGTTTAAAGATCTCAGATTAAAGAAACTGAAGCACCCAACGAGGGGCTCGAACCCACAACCCTGGGATTAAAAGTCCCATGCTCTACCAAGTGAGCTAGCCCACCTTTTTTCCAACATATAAGGGGATAGTGATTTTCAGCTTGTCCAGATCATCTTGGGTCTAGAACCATACGGTGGAAGAAGAAATATTCATACTAGAAACAATTTAGGAACTATCAGGAACAACTTGTACAGAAAAAAATCGTCATAGTCCAAGGTGTCACCTGTGGCTCAATGGAGGTACTCCCTTCTGAATGAGAAGTTCATGGTTCCAGACCATTTCAGAGTCTTGAGCATTAATCCATATGTACACTTCAGTCCAGCTCTTAAGAGAATTAAAGATCCCTTGATAATGCTGAGCTGAAGAGTTTTCCGAACATTCTGTCTAACATTCATCCCTCCACTATCGCCACTAGCATTTTACAAAAGTAAAATATCAAATGGAAATCTGAAATAAAACCAGAAATGCTGGAGAAGTGCAGCAGGTCTGGCAACACCTGTGGAGAGAGAGAGAGTTGATGTTTCAGATATATGGGGCTGGATTCTCCGATTTTGAGACTAAGGGTTGACGCCGATGTGGGAACGGTGGCGTTTTACGACCGAAAAAACGGTCACCAATCTCCCGTCTGGTGAGGGGTTAGCAGGCACGTAGCGTAAAGCCCCCGGCAATTTGCCGGGTCCGTGGCCGCGGCATGCAAAATTGCGCTGACTGCGTACAGACCCGGTCTGGCAAATAGTGACTCCCTTTGGCCAGGCTGGCCACCCCCCCCACCGGTGCCCCCAACCCCTGCAAAAGCCCCCCCTGCCCGTGGATTGGCTCCCCCCCCCCCCCCCCCCCCCCCCAAACCCGGCTGTGGCCGCACTGGACTTAGTTCACAGTCGCCACGCCGAGTTCCCGAAAAAACAATGCCACACGTGACCGATGCCGTCGGGAACTCGGCCCATCGGAGGGGGCCTCAGGTAACATCCTGAAGCCGCCTCAACATTGTGCGGCGTATTCCTAGAGTACGCTGTTTTGGAGGGGGAGGAGCATCGCAAAAGCGGCGCCACATTTGATTTTGGCGCCAATGTAGATTCTCCAGCCGATTGCCGAACACAATTTTGGCATCTGAGACCGGAAAATCCCGCCTATGATCTTCAGAATGCAACTTTCAGACTGGCTGTGAAATTGCAGCATTTTTTGTTATATCGCTAACATATTATTTGGTCATTTACATTGTTTGTGTGGTTGCTGTGTTAACCCATAGTAGAACAGAGACTACATTTTAAAAGTACTTAATTTTCTGTGAAGCATTTTGGGATATGCTGAAAAGCACTAAGTACAAATTGCTTTGTTCTGTCTTTATTCTATACTTGTAGCTCAATCTTGTGACATCCTGTTTGTACAAATATTTTCTTCTGCATCAAGTAAGGGAGTGTCTTTGTCCCTCAACATGATTGGGGACAATTGGTCATAGTTCCTTGATGGGTAGTTGCCAAATTCCCAATCATCACGGTACCACTATTCTTACTTCTATGGAAATTTATTTGGTTCACCTGAGTTTATGGCTCCTTGTTTTTACTGCATTGCACGTGACCTGTCACACCTATTGGAAGTCCAATAATTTTAGCCCCAGTCCGCTAATCAAAAGATTATAATTTTTTTGAAGTGTCAGAACTCAACAGAACAGGAAGCCATTGGAATTATTTTACTCCCAGGTTATATGAACTATAAAACTTAGAATTTATAGCATTTACCAACCTTGCCTTCTTTCAAACAAAGGATAACTTTCCCAACATCCTAGTCAACCTATAGGTGAGATGATCAAGTGCCTTCAGTTTTGTAGAGGATATCACAGACTTTGAACCCATCAGTAACTGAAGAATAATGCAACAATACAAGGTGAAGAGTTTAATAGATCTAAAGGAGCTTTGCTTCATTTATTTTTCAAGTAGAATGTAACTGTGAATTGTTTATTCAAGATGTAAATGAAGTGAAGGGACTACACAATAGAATAAATTGCACATGGTCAAAGGAGAACAAAGTTTGATGAGCTAAATGTCATTGCGATGTGGGTAATGCTGCAGGCCGTATTGATTGTCCATCTCTGGTAGCCTCGCATTTGGTGGGGATGGTGGACCTTTTGTCACTTCAGTCACTTGTTGATAACAGCAGGGAATTCCTCAATTTTGATTCCAAGATTATGGAGAAAAGTATTTTACAAGGTGGGGTGCGATCTAGGAATGGTGATCTCATGATCTTGCTGATCTGGATAGTACAGATTGTAGAGTGAGACAGTGCTATCAAAATAAGTTTGGCATGGAACGCATCATGCTAATGATGCATATTGCCGCCATAATGACCTGGTGGTGAAGGACTTTTGTGCTTGAGTCTCCGGAGTGAACGAAAATCTATCCACTTGAGGCAACAGTGCTACTGCTGAGCCTGACACTGAAAGGTATCACGTCGGGCCAAATATATCTCATAGTGGTGATACTCAGCTCTATCTTTCCACAATTTCTTTCAACTCCTCGATTGCTTCTGTGCTGTCAGACATTAAGACTTAAATAAGTCAAAACCTTCCCCAGTTTATCACTGGGAAAAACAAATGAATCATCTTTAGCTTTTGCCACAAACCCTGCTCCATGTGCCACTGACTATTCCTCTCCGTGGTCACATTTGCAGGCTGAACCAATTTGTTTATAATATTGGTATTTTAGAAATTCATTTATGGATATGGACTCTGCTGATTATGCCAGAAAGTATTATCCTTGAGAAGGTGATTATGAGCTGCTGCCTTGAACTGCTGCAGACCCTGTGGTGTAGATACAGTGCTATTAGGGAGGGAGTGCCAGGATTTTGACACCGCAACAGTGAAGGAAAGGTGATATATTTCCAAGTCCGGATGAGGAGCAGCTCGGAGAGGGACTTGCAGGTTATAGTGTTACCATGTTGTATCTGCCTCCCTATTCTTCCTGTATCTGCGTGGGTCTCACCCCCCACAAACCCAAAAGATGCACTGGGTAGGTAGATTGGCCATGCTAAATTGCCCCTTAATTAAAAAAAAGAATTGGGTACTCTAAATTTATTAAAAGAAAGAAAGAATATGGATCTGCCTCCCTTGTCCTAGATGGCAGCAGTCATGGGTTTGGAAGTTGCTGCCTAAGGGGCAACCTCAGGGTAAGGAACAGCAGCGGGGAAAGAGAGACAGACAGACAGATGGCTGGAGGAAAGAAAAACACCAAAGCGAAGGGACAGTGAGACGCAAGCAGCAGCAGCAGCGAGGGAAAGGTGCATGAGCGGCAGATGCGCAGGCCCCACAAGACGAGCCGGAGGTTCAGGCGAGCCTGAAAGGGAAAACGATAGCGGACCAAACAGTGGAGCAGGACGCAGCGACCAGCAGCAAGGAGGCGCTCTGGTCGGAGCTCCACGCAATGATGAAGGAGGTGCTGGCGGAGACGACGCACAAAATGCAGCAGACCATCGAAGGCCTGGAAAGGGAAATGAAGGCACAGAAGAATACGATTCTGGAGTTGGAGAGGGTAGCCTCGGACCAGAGCAACAGGGTGATAACCCTAGAAGCCGACGTTAAAAAGTTAGTAATGGCCCAGGGGAGTCTAAGAGGGAAAGTGGAGAACCAGGAAAATGGGTCCAGACGGCAGAACATTAAAATAGTGGGACTGCCAGAGGGGATAGAGGGCAGAGATCCAACAGGCTACAAATGATGGGCAAGCTAGTGGGAAAAGAGGTATTCCCAAACCCATCAGAAATAGACAGGGCGCACAGGTCGCTCCGACCCAAGCCCAAAGCCGGGGACCAGCCCAGAGCGATTATTGCAAGGCTACACCGGTTCAAAGACCGGGAGAAAACCCTAAAGTGGGCCTGACAAACGAGACAGAGCAGGTGGGAAGGGAAGAACATAAGGGTGTATCAGGACATTGGGGCTGAATTCAACAAGGCAAAATCAGCACTGTACAAAAGCAAGGTGAAATTTGGGATGTTATTCCCGGCCAAACTCTGGGTAACATTTCAGGGGAAAGAGCTGTATTTTAACACCCCAGCAGTGGCTGATGAGTTTGTTAGAACGAACCAATTGGGGGAGGAGCAGACGTAACTGCAATGAAAGACATGGGGATGGAAAAGGAAGGGAAAACCAGAACAAAGAGTGGAAGACAGACCGCAAACAAGGACAATGGGTTCATGAACTGTGCACATGTGTTTTATGTCTTGCGTGGGACTGTGCTGCCTCATTTCAGAGCTTGTCTCCTCTCTCAATGCAATGGGGGGGGGGGGGGGAGTGGAGCGAGGGAAATGAGGGTGAGGAAAGCAAACAGGAGGGCGAGACAAGGGCCAGTAGGAGGAAGGTTAAACAGGGCCAGAACTGGGCGAATACTGGAAGGAGGGCCACCGTACTAGCGAGGAGGGCCAGCACAGTGTCATGATATGCAGACATGCACATAATGAGATACAGACAGGCAGCTAATGAACACAGAGAACAGGACATAACCAATCAGCAGGCAGAACACTTGGGGGTGGTTTCCCACTATAAAAGGCACGAGACACTCACACTGTGGCTCTTTCCACTGGGGACATCTACAGAGTGAGTCAGGTGTATATATCACATAACACCTACAGCACGTGGCGAAGAGCTAGTCTGGTTCAGTCAGACAGAGTAATCACACTTAGGTTAGCAAAGAGTCGAACTCACAGAGAACTGTGCTAACTGTGTGACAGGTTCAATAAATCAAATTGAACTAACTTCAACATCTGGAGTATATTTCAATTACAGCTGCATCCAGTTGCAGCCCATGTTATTCAGTGTGCTTAACATGACATGGTACCAGAAGACTGCTATCCCGAGGTGGTTTACCTCAATCTGTTCTGTGATGACCAGCAAATGTATCCTGGCACCATGGAGAAGATCCAGCCTCCTCAAGCTGGACCGTATTGTCATTCCATTCAGTCTCCAGAGCTTGGTGCTCCGGCAAATCCACAAGGGACATCTGGGTGTCGAGAAGTGCAGGCGCAGAGCCAGGCAAGCTGTCTACTGGCCTAGGATTAGTCAGGACATCTCAAATATGGTCCTCAACTGTCCGACCTGTCAACGCTTCCAGCCGCACAGAGCAAGGAGACGCTTCAGCGCACAGAATCGTGACCTCCCCGTGGTCCAAGGTGGGTATCGACCTCTTTCACGCCAATGGTCGTGATTATGTGCTAATCATTGATTATTTTTCCAACTACCCAGAAGTCGTGAAGCTCTCGGACCTCACATCCAAGACGGTCATCAAGGCCTGTAAGGATCATTCTCCAGGCATGGTTATCCACTCATTGTCATGAGTGACAACAGTCCTTGCTTCAGCAGCCAAGAGTGGTCAGGATTTGCCCAGCTATATCAGTTTCATCACGTCTCTTCCAGCCCACATTACCCGCAGGCCGACGGGAAGGTTGAGAAAGGGGTGCACATAGTGAAGCAGCTCATCTGCAAGGCCATGGATTCTGCTTCTGACGTCAACCTTGCGCTGTTTGCGTACAGGGCAACCCCTCTGTCTACCGGCATGTCACTTGCTCAACTCCTGATGAACAGGGACCTGCGGACGACTCTTCCAACCATACACTTGCCTGACCTGGATCACCTCCCGGTGCTGCAGAAGGTGCAGAACCACAGGGACCTGCAAAAGCAGGGCTATGACGCTTATGCCACCGATTTGCCTGTGCTATCCCCAGCAGATGCTGTTCGGATCAATCTACCTGATGGAGGCTGATCAGCTCGAGCTGCTGTTGTTCGACAGGCTGCTCCTCGATCGTATGTTATGCGTATGGCTGATGTCTCTGTTGTGCGGCGAAACAGACGGGCACTGCGCACAGTTGCCCGCCCGCAACCACATTCTTCGTTGTTTCCATCTGGTATTGTGCCACCTCCTGACATCTCGAACCACGAGGCCACCAGTCTGGCTGCAACACCGCTCATCAAGGCGCCGTTGTCCCTGCCACCACCTCTCCGCCGGTCGACCAGGATCAGACGCAAGCCCCAGAGACTGGACTTACAAACATTTGTTTTGTTTGCTATGTTCTGTTTTCGCACATTAGACACCTGTTTTCGCATGTACATATGTTCCCATCTGCCATTTTATGTAAATAAGTTAGTTTTTTGGCCTACACATGTAAATACTTTCACATATGCTACAGAAAAACATTTCAAAAGGGGAGATGTCATGATATGCAGACAAGCACATAATGAGATACAGACAGGCAGCTAATGAACACTGAGAACAGGACATAACCAATCAGCAGGCAGAACTCTTGGGGGTGGTTTCCCACTATAAAAGGCACGAGGCAGTCACACTCCGCCTCTTTCCACTGGGGACATCTACAGTGTGAGTCTGGTGTATATATCATATAACTCCTACAGCACGTGGTTCAGTCAGACAGAGTAATCACACTTAGGTTAGCAGAGAGTCGAACTCACAGAGAACTCTGCTAACTGTGTGACAAATCAAATTGAACTAACTTCAACATCTGGAGTATATTTCAGTTATAGCTGAAGTCAGTTGCAGCCTGTGTTATCTCAGTGTGCTTAACATGACACGCTGGAGGGCAGGAAGGAAGGAGGGCCGCGGCACGCCTCTCGGGAGAGGGAGCTCCTGGCACAAGGAGGGGAGGGGGAAGAAGGGGAGGTTCGCAGGGGGGGGGGGGACAAAGGGACAGAGGAAGAGTCTGGGGGAGAGCGCAGGACAAAAGAGAAGGGTGAGATAGTGAAGCAGTACAGATATCGGACTCGGCGGGCATGGAGCAGGGCGAAGAACCAAGAGGGTGCCGTAAACAGCTACTCGAGAGGGCATCAGGGTGGAGGGAGACCCCAGAGTGCAGGGGCACACCCACTTGGCGTACACACAGCTGGTGGCCACATTGGGTGCCCCCTGGGCAAAGGGAAACCCCGGAGCGCTGGGGCCCGACCCCATGGTGAGAGTGGCGACCCTGGCCATTTTGGACAGCCCTCTAGCAAAGGGAATCCCCGGAGTGCAGGGGCGCATCCACCAGGTAAGCATGGATGATCCCACAGGACCGGGGGTCAGAAACCCCCACCAGGATTGTTACCTGGAATGTAAGGGGACTCAACGGCCCAGTGAAAAGATCCAGAGTCTTCGCCCACCTAAGAAGCCTAAAAGCAGACATAATCTACCTACAAGAGACGCACCTGAGAGAGAAGGACCGACTGCTGGTAAGGAAGTGCTGGGTGGGACAGACATACCACTCATGCTACGGGACGAGGGCTAGGGGAGTAGTAATATTAATTAGTAAGACGACGAGGTTTATGGAAACCAAGACAGTTACGGACCCAGGGGTATGGTACGTCATGGTCAGTGGTGTCCTGTAAGGGGCACCGGTCGTACTGGTAAATGTGTACTCTCCCAACTGGGACAACTCAGAAATCATAAAGAAGACCATGGCAGAAATTCCTGACCTTGACACACACCGACTGATTATGGGGGGCGACTTTAACTGCGTCCTGGACCCACTGACCAACCGATCAAACCCCAGAACGGGGAAACAGTCTGGCATGGCTAGGGAGCTAGGGGCCTTCATGGAACAGATGGGGGTGGTGAACACATGGCGGTTCCTGCACCCGGGAGAAAAGGAGTTCTCGTTCTTTTCGCAGGTGCACAAGGTATACACCCGTATCGACTTCTTTGCAGTGGGGAAATCGGTGCTTCCAGGGATCACGGAAACGGACTACTCCGCGATCGTTATCTCCAACCACGCTCCACATTATATGGATGTGAGGTTGGAGACAGGCTGGGCCCAGCACCCCAGTGGAAGCTGGACACGGACCTCCTGGCCGACAAGGCTTTCTGCCAAAAAATATCGCAGGCCATAGGCGATTACGTCAGTAACAACCAAAACGGGGAGGTCTCACCATCCACGTTTTGGGAGGCGCTGAAGACAATGATCAGTGGATAAATCATAGCCTACAAGGCAAGTAGAGATAGGGAAGAGAGGGTGGCCAGGCAACAGCTAGTGGACTCCATTCTGGAAGTCGATAGAAAATACTCCGAGGCCCCGACCGTAGGGCTGCTGGCGGAGAGGAAAAAGCTGCAAATGGACTTTAACCTGCTATCCACTAGGAAAGCAGTATACCAACTCTGCCAGACACGGGGGACCTTCTACGGGCACGGAGACAAGGCTGGCCACCTATTGGCTCACCAGCTGAGAAAGCAGGCAGCCACAAGGGAAATAGTGCAGGGTAACGATAGCAGAGGCAGACTGGTAACAGAGCCAAAGGAGGTCAATTGGGCGTTTGAGACCTTCAACCGAGGACTGTACACCTCCGAGCCCCCCGACGGGGTTGCGAGAATGAAACAGTTCCTAGACAGACTGGAACTACCAGTGGTGGGGGAAGACAGACGGGGGGGGGGGGGGGGGGGGGGAGCTGGAAGCACCAACAGACCTGGGAGAAATCATGGAGAGCATCAGCTCCATGCAGGTGGGGAAGGCACGGGACCCGACGGGTTCCCGGCGGACTTCTAAAAAGATTTGCACCAGTCCTGGCCCCGCACTTATGAGACATGTTTGTGGACTCACTAGTAGGGGGCACCCTGCCCCCCACGCTAGCGCAGGCCACAATCTCACTGATACCCAAAAAAGATAAAGACCTGATGGAATGCGGATCATACAGACCCATTTCACTGCTGAACATGGATGCGAAAATACTCGCAAAAGTCCTGGCCAAAAGGCTGGAGGGCTGTGTACCAGAGGTGGTCGCAGAGGACCAAACCGGCTTTGTCAAGGGTAGGCAGCTCACAGCGAACATCAGGCGACTGCTGAATGTGATAATGACCCCCCCACCCCCACCCCCCCAGGGGAGAGAACACCAGAGGTGATCGTCTCCCTGGACGCAGAAAAGGCCTTTGACAGAGTCGAATGGAAATACCTCCTCGAGGTACTGGAATGGTTTGGGCTAGGAGCGGGATTCACCGCCCGGGTGAGTCTCCTGTACAACGCTCCCAAAGCGAGCGTCCGAACTAACACCACCAGCTCTGAATACTTCCAGCTACAGAGAGGAACAAGACAGGGCTGCCCCCTGTCCCCACTCTTGTTCGCGCTAGCCATCGAACCCCTGGCAATAGCCCTGAGGGACGCAAAAAGCTGGAAGGGAATCCGGAGAGGAGTCACAGAGCACAGAGTCTCACTCTATGCAGTTGACCTGCTCCTCTATGTCTCTGCTGCTTGTGCCCATCAGGTCCTGTAGTAGTGGGGCCCCGGGGTACTCTCCTGTCTCTTTGCGGAGGAAGTGCTTTATTTGGAGGTGTCTCAATTCCTGTCCTTTTGCTAGTTTCCACTTCCTCGTCAGTTCGTCCAGTGTCGTCAGTCTCACCCTACGTAGAAGTCCCCGACCGTCAGTGTGCCCCCGTCCCGCCAGTTTAGCACAGGGCTAAATCGCTGGCTTTGAAAGCAGACCAATGCAGGCTCGCAGCACGGTTCAATTTCCGTAACAGTCTCCCCGAACAGGCGCCGGAATGTGGCGACTAGGGGCTTTTCACAGTAACTTCATTTGAAGCCTACTTGTGATAATAAGCAATTTTCATTTTCATTTTCACAGGAGGGACTGAAGGCAATACTGCAAATACTAAAAGAGTTTGGAACCTTCTCGGGCTACAAACCTAACCTGGGCAAAAGCGAGGCATTCCCAGTGAACCCAAAAGTGGGAGGGACAGAGCTGAAGGGGCTCCCGTTTAAAACAGCCCAGAACAGAATCCGTTACCTGGGGATAGCCAGAGACTGGACACAGATCCACAAGGGGAATCTGACCAGTAAGAAAAGACAGTGGGGCTCACTCCCATCTCCCTGGCGGGAAGAGTGCAGACGATCAAGATGAACGTACTGCCAAGGTTCCTCGTCCTGTTTAGATCCATCCCGATCTTCATCCCCAAGGCCTTTTTCCAAAACGTAGACAGTCTAATCATGCCGTTTGTGTGAGGGGGGGGTAAGAACCCGAGAATTCCCAAACTGACACTGCAAAGAGGGAAAGTCAGAGGAAGCCTGGCTCTACTGAACCTACAATACTACCACTGGGCAGCAAGGCAGAAAGAGTGAGGGGATGGGTACAAGAACCCGACACAGATTGGGTCCAAATGGAGGAGGCACCCTGTAAAGAAACGACCCTCTGGGCCCTGGCCACAGCAGCACTCCCATCCTCCTCAACAAGGTACACAACGAGCCCAGTGGTAGTGGCCACGCTGAGAACGTGGACCCAGTTGAGACAGTACTTCGGGACAACCAAAATGTCCCTTATGGCCCCCATCTGCGGCAATCACAGATTCCCCCCAGCCATGCTAGATACCACCTTCAAAAGATGGAGGTGGGACGGGGGCACATTGACGGTCGGGGACTTCTACATAGGGCACAGACTGGCAACACGGGATGAACTGACGAGGAAGTGGAAACTAGCAAAAGGACAGGAATTGAGACACCTCCAAATAAAGCACTTCCTCCGCAAAGAGACAGTGGGGTACCCCGGGGCCCCAGAAACCACACTACTAGAGGACCTGATAGGCACAAGCAGCGAAAAATGGGGGCTATGTGGGAAATTATACGGACAGCTACTGGACAGAGCCTGAACACCACTGGATGGGACCAGACCAAAATGGGAGGACGAACTGGGGACAGGAGTAGGATGGGGACTCTGGAGCGAAGCACTGAGCAGGGTGAGCTCCACCTCCTCCTGTGCAAGGCAAAGCCTAATGCAGCTCAAAGTGGTGCACAGAGCGCACCTGACCAGAACCCGAATGAGCAGGTTCTTCCCGGAGCTGGAGGACAAATGTGAGCGGTGCCAGAGGGGCCCGGCCAACCACACCCACATGTTTTGGGCTTGCCCCAAGCTTGCTGGGTTCTGGACAGCCTTCTCCGAGGCAATGTCCAAGGTTGTGGGGGTGAGGGTGAAGCCAAGCCCAATAGTGTCAATCTTCGGGGTATCGGAGCAGCCAGAGCTACACATGGGGAAGGGGGCCAACGCCCTTGCTTTCGCTTCCCTAATCACACGCCGGAGAATCCTGCTCGGCTGGTGATCGGCAGCAGCACCCACAGCTGCAGACTGGCTCGCTGACCTCTCGGAATTTCTCCACCTGGAAAAGATTAAGTACACCATCCGAGGGTCAGGGGAAGGCTTCCTGGATACTTGGTGGCAGTTCGGCGACCTGTTTCAAAACCTTTTCGAGGCCAGCAACGAGGAGTAAGCCAGGAAAAAAAAAAAGATGAGGAACCAAAGGACTGCACAACCCGAGGGGAGGGGGGTGGTGGAATGCGGGAATGGGGAAACCACAGAGAAGAGGAAGGGTAGCTGAAACTAATGAGGGACAAGGGGGGGAAGGGGGGATATCATGGACCGATCCAGAGGGCAACAAGATGTACGTACAGTTAGTTAAATGAAGGACAAAACAAACCTCTCTTTAAATTAAAGCAAATTAGTGCGGGCAAGAAAAATGTCATGTATATACACAACAACTGTTTATAAATATGAGAAAAGCCAATAAAAAGATTTCCCCCCCAAAAAAAGTTGCTGCCTAAGAAGCCTTGGTGAGTTCCTCCTTCTTGTAGATAGTACACACTCTTGCTACTGTTTGTTAGTGGTAGAGGGTGTGAATGTTTGTGTATGGGGTGCCAATCAAGTGGGTGCTTTGTCCTGGTTGGCGTGGAGTTCTTGGAGTGTTGTTCGAGCTGCACTGATCCAGGCAAGTGGAGAGTATTCTATCACACTGCTGATTTGTGCCTTGTAGATGGACAGGCTTTGGGGAATCAGATGGGTTACTCTGCACAGGATTCCTAGTCTCTGACATGCTCTTCTAGCCACAGTATTTATATGGCATGTCCAGTTCAGTTTATGATTAATGGTAACTCCCACTCCCAAGATGTTGATTGTGAGGATTTCAGTGATGGTAATGCCATTGAATGTTAAGGGGCAATGGTTAGATTCTGTTTGACCTTGAGCTTATATTGCTATTACCAAAGCCAATTTCTTCCATCATAACATTGCCTGCCTTAGTTCTTCTGCCTTGGAAACCCTTATACCTGTTTTTGTTATCTCCAGACTGAAGTATGTAATGCTTTCCTTGCTTTCCTCCATAAAAACAAATTGTCCAAAACCTTGCCTGTCTTGCAATAAATCAGTGATCCATCACTGCCATCCTTGTAGACTGAACTGTGTTCTGGTTCTCCAATAAATTCAAAATTGCCTTTAATTCCCTCTGTGGCCTCATTCTTTCCCAATTGGCAGGCAGTGACTAGTGGGGTCACTGCAGGGATCTGTGCTAGGACCCCAACTGTTCAAATTATATATTAATGACTAAGGAAATTTGGCATGACAGCTACGAGACTCTCATCAACTTTTACAGATGCACCATAGAAAGCATTCTTTCTGGTTGTATCACAGCTTGGTTTGGTTCCTGCACTGCCCAAGACCGCAGGAAACTGCAAAAGGTCGCGAATGTAGCCCAATCCATCATGCAAACCAGCCTCCCATCCATTGACTCTGTCTACAATTCCCACTGCCTCGGAAAGACAACCAGCATAATTAAGGACCCCACGCACCCTGGCATACTCTCTTCCACCTTCTTCTGTCAGAAAAAAGATACAAACGTTTGAGGTCACGTCCGAACCCACTAAGAACAGCTACTTCCCTGCTGCTATCAGACTTTTGAATGGACCTACCTCGTATTCAGTTGATCTTTTCTCTACACCCTAGCTATGACTGTAACATTACATTCTGTAGTCTCTCGTTCCTTCCCTATGTCCGGTGTGTGTTGTCTGCATAGCATGCAAGAAACAGTACTTTTCACTGTATACTAATACATGTGACAATAATAAATCAAATCAAATCAAAAAGAATGATTTGGACAAAGGAACTAAATGTATTATCTCTAAATCTGTAGATGGTACAAAGTTAGGTGGGTGGGTGAACTGTGAGGAGGATGCAGATATGCTTCAGCGGGATTTGGACAGGCTGAGTGTGGGCAGAAGCATGGCAGATGCAGTATATTGTGGATGAATGTGAGGTTAGCCACTTCGGTATCAAAAATAGAAAAACAGATTATTATTATTTGAATAGGTGTAAATTGCGAGAGGTGAACACTCAGTGAGACCTTGGTGTCCTTGTGCAGCAGTCGCTGAAAGTAAGGGCATAGGTACTGCAGGCAATAAAGAAGGCAAATGGTATGTTGGCCTTCATAGCAAGAGGAATAGAGTTTAGGAACAGGGATATTTTACTGCAATTGTATAGGGCATTGGTGAGGCCACACCTGGGAGTATTGTGTGCAGTTTTGCTGTCCTTATCTGAGGAAGGATGTTATTGCTATGGAGGGAGTGCAATCAACGAACTACAGAGCTATAACTTCTCTAGAACACGTCTTCTGAGCCTCTGCCTCTGGTCATCTCTATTCCACACCTAACTTCACCCCACCATTGTTGGCAAATTAGTCATCTTTAACTTTTGCAAATTGGCCCTGCTCATTGGAGTTCATTCATTAAACTTCACTTCCCTATAAAATCCTTCAAGATCTATCTCTCACCAAACTCTAGTTGAGAGCTTTACTGTCTATGTAGTTAGTTATTCTCTGCATTATGGTCACCAGGATTCCTTGACATTTTCCTAAAAGTAGAAATATTTTACTTTCTCTAGTATCCATATCCCCTGAACATCAAAAAGTATAACTTAGTATTTTAAATGAACTCTGGATTTTTATCACATTAAAGGTTTCCCACTAGGTGTCACCCCATACAACCAAATATCCTTTCAACAAAGTGCATTGGATGACTGATAACCTTTCAGCAACAAAAGCATAACAGAACATTTTTTAAAGTATCCTAATTAATGATAATCCAGGGAAGGAACAGTATCTAATCATTGAAGCTCCCCCCCCCCCCCCACCCCGGCCACACACACACACACACCCCACACCCCAGCACCACCACTTCCCTGCCACCCAACGATTCAATTTGACCAGATAAAATAAAACATATCAGCCCAAATCTTCCAGTTTCCATATCGTCGGAGACCAGACCTATGACTGAAGATGCACGTTGTGACCCTGTGGAAGTCCCAATGGGCAAATCCCCTTCTCCCCAGGACCATCCACGAATATCTCCAACTCAGAGACTTGGGACAGTTCGATTTAGTTACCTTAACAATTACCAAGGAAATGTTGAGCAGAAATTGTAACTCCTGATTTGACCTCCCACAATGATCCATCTGCACCCCCCCCCCCCCAAACATCTGACTGCCAGCTCACCCATCTACCGACATACCTTCTTATCCAACTGCCGCCCTCCCCATCTCCAACCTCACCCACCTTACCACCCTGCCCATTTAGTAACATTCAACAGGACCTTTAAACTTACCATTTGGCAGCCCGGCCCCCACAACTCAACCATACTGCAACGGATCTCTCCAAGGGACGCCGCTCTCTAGGGAACGCTGCGCTCCACATTTCTGGTAAAGCTGGGTTTTGGAAGATCCAACGTGAATGCAGAGCAGCATTGAATTAGGGGAAAGTTTCCTCAGAAGAACCAGGCCATAATCTTTTCAATCAGAACAATAATTTTTACTCATTTTAAGTACATGTGCTCTGGCCTGAGTTACCCCGAAATAATAATTTGGGTTCACTACATCTATGTTTAATACTTTAAATGTAAACTTCTCTTGCTAGTATTCCAACTGTATATTTCCTTGTTTAATTGACTGTCTACTGAGACTTCATTGCACACGGGCCCATTTTGAATTTTAATTTACTTTGGAAGATAGCTGAACTTTTATGGAGAATAAAAAATATATCGCAAAGTGCTGATATAAAAATGTTAAGATTGAATATTTATAAATCATGAAAAGCTAAAAAAAGTGTAATTCCAAATAGACATGGGGGCCCGTGTATATTGATCAGGTTCAACTTCCACGTGGTGGTGTTCCCATGCATCTGCTGCCCTTGTCCTTCTAGATGCTAGTGGTCGTATGTTTGGAGGGTGCTGCCGAAGGAACCTTGTTGAGTTCCTGGATTGCTGGCCTTTATACTGAGAAGGAGGTAAGGGTAGAAGTCATGCTTCACATTTATAAAGCTTTGATTAGACAACATATGGAGTACTCCAAGCAGTTCTGGGCATTACGTCTTAGAAAGATTTTATTGGCCTTGGAGACTGCGTAGATTTATCAGGATGATAAATGAATTCTAAGGGTTAGGCCGCAAGCAGAGATTAAACAAGCTAGTATTGTGTGTTCCCGAATTTAGAAGGTTTGCCCGAATTATTCAAGACCCAAATAAAATGGCACAATGGTTAGCACGGCTGCCTCACAGACCAGGGTTCAATTTCGGCCTTGTGTGACTATCTGTGTGGAATTTGCACTTTCTCCCCGTGTCTGCGTGGGTTTGCTGTGTCTGCGTGGGTTTCCTCCGGGTGCTCCGGTTTTCTCACACAGTCCAAAGATATGCAGGTTAGGTGGATTGACCATGCTAAATGGCCGCTTAGTGTCCAGGGATGTGACGACTAGGTGGGATTACGGGGATATGGTGGAGAACTGGGCCTAGGTAGGGTGCTCTTTCAAAGGGTTGGTGTCGACTTAATGGGCCGAATGACCCCCTTTTGCATTGTAGGGATTCTATGAAGGCGAACAGTGAAGGTGTAATGGGAGAAACAATTTCCCTTAGTGTCCTAAGTCTAGGTGGCTAGTCTAATCATTAGAGCCAGGCCTTTCAGGAGTAAAATTAGGAAACACCTCTAAAGATGGGAGAGATTTGGAACTCTCTTCCTCAAATGGCAATTGACGCTAGATCAATTGTTAATTTTAAAAATGAGATAGGCTAACAAAAATCAATCAAAGGTTTTAAGGGCTAAGGGGCGAAGACAGGAGTTAGGTCACAGATCATCCATGATCTCACTGAATGACAAGCTCAAGGCCTGAAATAGTTCTCTGGTCCTACACTCCTCCCCAATTATCTTTCTATTTGAGAATATCCAACTCTCCCCCCCGAGATACAAAACATACTTGGCCAATATAATGCTCGCTCACAAATCTTTTTCCCCTCTTTGACAATTTTCGCAACAGTTTTCTTTTCCTGAAAGTACAGACTTATGGGGTCTGACTTTTGTGATGTTCAGGCATCCTCCACTACCTGGCTTGAATGGTCATCAATCAAGTGTCAATGCTGCAACCCGATGCTGTCCAACAGTATAATTTGTTTTGGTAGGCAGCAGTGATTGTGTGTGGCTGAGGATCAAAGGTTTGGCTGGATGAAGAAGATGATCATAGTTATTACTAATCAACCACTGTAGCTCCAGGATGTCGTTACAGGAATCCCCCAGGGATATGTACTTGGCCCAATTATCTTCAGTTGCTACATCAGTCAGCCATTCCCGCAACCCCCCACCCCCACCCCCCGCCAACACCCCTGCCCCACACAACTTCAGCAAGTGAGTAATGTGGTTGTTTAATGATTGTATTTAGCTCCATTCCCACCACTCTCGAAAAGGGGAGTTGGAAATCATCCAGGCTTGGGTTGAGACTAGATTATTTTCTAAATTAGGTGACATCTGTATTTCACCTTCAAGCCTAAAGGTGGAAAAGAAGCTCATCATTTCTTTCTGACCCATGTTTATTGTTACTCAAGAAACAGTTTTCTTTGCTGTGTCCTTGACATGAAACCAGTTTCTATAATCAGCATTTTCATTTTTTTAAAGTCCTGTTTAACATATTTTTGCACACTGCATACCAATTATTTGTTGAATGCAATATGCTGCTGTTGAAAAATCCTGCCTCTCAATTACTCGGGATTTCTATTATTTGCTTCTCCTTCGCTTCCGATCGGATGCAAATGCTCAGTTGCTCATTTTCTCTGGCAGGACAGCTGAAAACCTAGTTAACAAACTGACTTAGCTCTATGGTTAACTTGGTGCAACAATCTATCGCCAGTGTCACTCATTATCTTTTCTCTTTTTGTAAAGGCAGACAACAAAACTGGCCAAGAGCCAATCTGACAAATTTATCAATATTAGAATGCAAAATCAACTTAAATCAGGTAACACTGCACCTTTCACTGCACAGTAAAAATTTTCACTGGAATTCTTTTTTAACCATACATTAAGTGATATTAGCATTTATATCATTAAAATTAATGCATTTTTGCTGAGTTTCTACAGCTAGTGCACTTCACAGCAATTGCCGGGAAATTCTTTTGGGGTTCTCCCACTGCACCAGTGTTGCTTTGTCAGCGGTCTAGTGGCAACCCCATTAAATGTGAGTAACGGGTATTTTACCCGAACTTCCACTGAATTAATGCAGGCGGAGTGGAAACAGTTCCGAGAATTTTTTTTCCCCATATTTGCAGAAATGTGGAGCTGAGTCTCAGTTTAAGATGTATTGTATAGTCAAGAAGTACTTATTGATGGTCACTTTCACCTTTGGCATGGGCAATAAACTGCCGTTTGAGATCATCTACTGTAATACGCCTCACCCAATTTTCTTTTCATTTGACTCTAATATAACAGGCATATAACCAGCGGCTGACCTGAAGCCGCTAATTTACTACTAACACAGATGTGGTACAGTACAAGCAATTTCACCCACTTCTCACCCTGAGGCTTAGGACACCATAAAGGCAATATAATGCTGACCTGGCTGTAATCAGTTAACAAAGCACAGACCAAAAATTAAGTTTGGGATACTGAATCATAGAGTCATAGAATTGTGCAATGGTTACAACAAAGAAAGAGCCACACAAGTCCCACTCCCTGGCCTTTCAATATAGGCCCTGTAAAAAATAAATTCTCTAGATAACTATCCAATTTCATTTTGAAAGTCACAATTGAATCTGCTTTCACCACAATCTCAAGCAGTGTGTTCCAGATCACTCACAAATAAAGTATTTTCCTCATGCCGATATTGGTTTTTTGCCAGTCACCTTAAATTGGTGTCCCCTGATTCTTGATCCTTCCACCAATCAGAACAATTTCTCCCTATTCACTCTGGGCTTCTCATGATTTTGAGTGCTTCTATCAAATCTCCTCTCAACCTCACCTGCTCTAAGGAGAACAACCACAGCTTATCAATCTATCCACACAGAAGGCAGTAATGTCACTGGACTGGTCATCCAGAGGCCGAGGTTAGTGCTCTGGGGACAGCAGTTCAAATTCTATGTGGTACATGAATTATTAATAAATCAATAAATCTCGAATTAAAAGCTAGTCTCAGTAATAGTGACTGAAATTATCGTTAAACAATGCCTTTTAGGGAAAGAAATCTGCCATCCTTCCCTGGAACCAAAGTAACGTGGCCTAGCAAGCCACTCAGTTGTCCCAATCACCATCACCACCCTTAGCTATGGGTGACCAGGCAGGACAAATCACCAGAACTGGTAGTACAGTGCTATATTGTTGGGAGAGAGTTGCCCTGGTAGTCCTCTATGACATTAGGACCCCATGAGGACTCATAGCATCAGGAAGGAAACAAAAGCAAGGAAATCTGATGATGATTAAGTGCTGCTCCATGTTGAAAACAGGGCAGCATGTTGGCACAGAGGTTAGCACTGCTGCCTCACAGTGCCAGGGACCCAGGTTCAATTCCAGCCTTGGGTGACTGTGGAGTTTGCACGTTCTCCCTGTGTCAGTGTGGGTTTCCTTCGGGTGCTCCGGTTTCCTCCCACAGTCCAAAGATGTACAGGTTAGGTGGATTAGCCATGCTAATTTGCCCCTTAGTGTCCATAGATCTACAGGTTAGGTGGATTAGCCATGCTAATTTGCCCCTTAGTGTCCATAGATGTGCAGGTTAGGTGGATTGGCCATGATCAATGCACAGGATTACAGGGATAGGGCTGGAGTGGGACAAGGATGAGTGCTCTTTCGGAGGGTTAGTGCAGACGCGATGGGCTGAATGGCCTCCTTCTGCACTGTAGGGATTCTATTCCTTGGAGGAAACACTGAGGGTGACATGGGCATGGAATATACAATTGGTGAGATATTTCAATGTCTATCACCAAGAATGGCTCAGAAGGGGTGGCACGGTAGCACAGTGGTTAGCACTACTGCTTCACAGCTCCAGGGTCCCAGGTTCGATTCCGGCTTGAGTTACTGTCTGTGCGGAGTCTGCATGTTCTCCCTGTGTCTGCGTGGGTTTCCTCCGGGTGCTCCGGTTTCCTCCCACAAGTCCCAAAAGACGTGCTGTTAGGCAATTTGGACGTTCTGAATTCTCCCTCAGTGTACCCGAACAGGCACCGAAATGTGGCAACAAAGGCTTTTCACAGTAACTTCATTGCAGTGTTAATGTAAACCTACTTGTGACAATAAAGATTATTATTATTAGAAGCACCACTACTGATTGAGCTGGCCGAGTACTGAAAGACTAGCTGGTGAGTGAACCAATAAGAGGAAAAATCTACTGGACACTGACCTAACCAAACTACCGGTCACACAGTCCTTGAGGATCTCATCCAATGTGTTGCGTGGCACTACCATCTGCTAAATGGGATAAGATCAGAACATATCCATGGGACATTGTGGGCCAACAGCAGCAGCAGAATTGTATTCAACCATAAACTGTAACCTCATGGCCTGGCATATTCCCTATTCTACCATTACCTTCAAGCCAGGGATTCAACCCTGGTTAAATGAAGAGTGCAGGTGATCATGCCAGAAGCAGCAAAAGGCATATTTAAAAATGAGGCATCACTGGTGAAACTACCACCAAGGACTATTTGCATTCCAAATAGTGGAAGCAGCATGTGACAGGCAGGCTAAGCAATTCTACAAACCAATTGCTCAGGTCTAACTCTGCAGTCCTGCTACATTCAGTTGCGGATGGTGGTGGACAATTAAACAGCTAACAAGAGGAGACGTCTCCAGAAATATTTTCATCCTCAATGATGGGGGATCTCAGTACAATCAGTACAAAGGTGACACTGCATCTTCAGAGTTGGGGGAGAAGTTTGGGATCCCGCATTCGGAGGCCTTTAGATACATGCAGGTGTGGGATTTTGCAAGGAAGGCTTTTCCAACGTTCCGGTGACACCACCGTCCTCGTTGTTGTAGGGGGTGTTGTCGGTGATGGGGTTGGGGAGGGGGGGGGTCACTTCGCAGAATCAATGGGAGGATTCTGGAGGAGGACACGGTTTCACTGGAGGGGATTAAAACTAAGTGGGAGGACGAGCTGGGGGGTGGCACTGGAGGAGGAGTTGTGGTGTGAGGTGATGTCGAGGGTGAAGGCCTCAAACCTGTGTGTGAGGCTAGGGTTAATACAATTTAAGGTGATGCACAGGATGCACCTGACGAGATCAAGGGTGAGCCAGCTGTTTGAGGGGGTGGAGGGTGATTGCTAGTGGTGTAGGAGGGGCATGGCCAACCACATACATATGTTCTGGTCCTGCCCGAAGTTGGGGAGGTTTGGGGACTCTTTCTCCAGCACCATTTTGCTGATCTTGCAAATGGACTTGGAGCCCAGTCACCAAGGGGCCATATTTAGAGTGTTGGACCTGCTGGAGCTACAGACGCGGGCGGAGGTTTTAGCCTTCGCGTCACTAGTTGCTGAAGGGCAGCTTCTATTGGGCTGAGGTCAGCTTCTCTGCCCTGTGCCTCTGTGTGGGTAAGGGACTTGATGGATTTCCTGTGCCTTGAGAAGGTTAAGTTCACCTTGAGAGGGGCTATTGAAGGGCTTTATAAGAGATGGCACCTGTTTATCCTTTACTTTGAGTTCTTATTTTATTAATTTATGGGATGTGGACGTCGCTGGTTAAGCCAGCATTTAGCGCCCATCCCAGGATATCACTACAGGAGTTCCACAGGGGACTGTCCTCGGCCCCACTTTCTTCATTTGTCTCCTCAATGACCTTCTCACCATAATAAGATCAGAAGTTGGCGATGGTCGCTGATGATTGCACAATGTTCAGCACCGTTCACAACTCCTCAGATATTGAATCAGTCCATACAGCAAGAAAACATTCAGGCTTGGGCTGGTAAAAGGTGAGTGGCATTCCCCATGTGCCAGGCAATGACATCTACAACAAGAGATAATCTAACCATCTCCTCTTGACATTCCATGGCATTACCATTGCAGGATCCCCCAATGTCAACATCTTGGGGATTACCACTGACCAGAAACTGAACTGGATCAGCCTTATAAATTCTATGGCTCCAAGAACAGGTCAGAAGTTGGGAATTCTACAGAGAGTAACTCATCTCATGACTCCCCAAAGCCTGTCCACATTTTACAAGGCACAAGACAGGAATGTAATAGAATACTTTCCACTTGCCTGGATGGGTGCAGCTTCACAGCACTCAAGAGGCTCAATACCATTCAGGATGAATCAGATTGCACTCCCATCTACCGCATTAAACATTCAATCCGTCCACCACCACCAATTCACCATGGTAACAGCGTGTACCATCGACAAAATACAGCTACTCAACAAGACGTCTTCACCAGCACCTTCCAAACCCATGACCTCTACCTGGAAGGACAATGGCAGCAGATGCATTTGAACACCGCCGCCTGCAAGTTCCCATCCAAGCCACATAGCATCCTGATTTGAAACTATATCACCGTTCGCTGAGTCGAATCTTGGAACTCTCTAACAGAACTGGATGCACCTACAGCAGCACATGGCTTGCAGCGGTTCAGAAGGTGGTTCACCACCACCTTCACAAGGGCAGTTAGAGTTGTACCACAGATGCTGGTCTTGTTTGTGACACACACATCCTGTGGAATGAATTTGAAAAAGATCTATACCTCTGGCTACAAAGCCCAGGGTTCCTATGCGTATTCAACCTGCGCTGCTACCTTCAACAGTTTGTGCACATATGCCTTCAGATTTCCCTGTTCCTGCACTCTCTTTAGAATTGTACGTTTTATTTTATATTGCCTTTCTTCGTTTTTCCAAATGTATCACTTCATACTTCTCCACTTTAAATTTCACCAGTCACTTGTGTCCCCACTCTACCAGTCTATGTCCTCTTGAAATGTATTACTATCCTCCTCACAATTCACAGCTCTCACAAGTTTTGTGTAAATTGCAAATTTTAAATCTGCGCCTGGCACACCCAAGTTTGAATCAATATATATCAAGAAAAGTAATGGGCTGAGCACTGACCCCTGGGGAAGCCCACTGCATGCTTTCTCCAGTCCAAACAAATCCAATCATTCACCACTACTCTCTGACTTTGTTGATGTCACTCAGCCAACTTTATATCCATGCTTTCATTACTGCTTTTATTTCATGGGCTTCAACATTGCAGGCAAGCCTATTATATAGCATTTTATTAAAGGCTTTCGGAAATCCGTATAGACTACATCAACAGCATCACTCTCAACAACCCTCTCTTTTCCCTCATCAAGAAACTTAATCAAAGTTTGCTGAAAAGAGAGACATCTTGACCAAGCTTTTCATCTTGCACTCATCAAGACAAGCCCATGAATGCCAAATATCAAATATTCACAACATTTTATACTATAGGAGAAAAGGGTGCTGATTTATTGGTGAGTTGGCTTTGAGTGGCCAAGGTATTGTCATGGAGAAAGCAATGGGGAACTATAGGCTTCCCAGGCTCCTGATTCAATAATTTTTTTAAACTTTTAAAGTACCCAATTAAATTTTTTCCAATTAAGGGGCAATTTAGCATGGCCAATCCACCTACCTGGCACATCTTTCGGTTGTGGGGGTGAGACCCATGCAGACATTGGGAGAATGTGCAAACTCCACAAGGACAGTGACCTGGGGCCGGTGTTGAATCTGGGTCCTCGGTCCCATGAGGCAGCAGTGCTAACCACAGCACCACCGCTGTTTCAATAAAGGTGAAAGGCTTGAATATATTCCTTTTGTTTGCAGAGAACTGGTCCCTGTGTATGAATGAATGTTGCTTCTAATGACAAATGTATATGAACCATATTGAGCTCAACTGATTATCTTAAATTGGTTGTTAGTGTAGCTATGAGCGCACTCAAGATTGTTCTGAAAGTGATTCCCAAACACAGACTCGCACTTAACAGTAGACCTTTTGTTTTGGGATTTTACAAGCAGGGGCTGCTTTTGTACGGTACAGTCTGTAATCTGCCTGTTACAAACATGCTGTATGATTCAATCAGCCAATTGTTGGGGTGCATGGTTTCTGTACCTGGCATCGCACCAGCACTGAAACTCATAAATTACTTTACTCAATTGTGTGGTAGGCAAAACGTCTTTTTGGACCGCTGGCTGCATTCTGTTAGTGGGAAATTCTGCATGGGTTGCCACTGTGTAGTGTCAGCATGAAACAGCTTGCTTAACCTGTTCTTCAAATTTTTGAAATACTTCGCCTTTCCATGATAATTTGACGTAAACTGGGCACTTTTTCAGTGGTCTATTTGCAAGTTTGTGCAATACACAGTGAACAATGATCTGATCATGATAGCCAGGATAGTTTTGTTGCGCTTTATTTCTGCATCAAGCAAGATGAGTAAATGCCTAGACCACTATTTACAAGATAACTGATAAGGCCAATTTAATAGTGTGTGTGGAGATACGCAAATCCCAATGTGTACATTAATCAGTGAAGCTAGGCCTGTGGCAAACAGTGGTGAAGAACCATTTGCAGATTTCTCAACTAGCACATAGGAAAATTGTCGGTGCCACCTTGTACTTAATTCCCAGCTGCATTTGACCAAAGGCCTGCAATATCATAAGAATGTAAGAACACAAGAAATAAGAACAGGGATAGGTCATTCAGCCTCTCAAGTCTTCTCTGCCATTTAATAAGATCATAGCTGATCAGATTGTGACTCGAACCTCACTTTCCTGCCTGTCTCCCATACCTTTGCCTCCCTTATCAACCAAAATTCTGTCTAATTCAGCTTTGAATATATTCAATGACCCAGCCTCTACTGGTCTCTGGCATAGAGAATTCCAAACTTTAACAACCTTCTGAGAGAAGAAATCCCTCCTCATTGTCATCTTAATTAGAAGACGTGTTATTTTTCGAGCACCGTCAGAATCTCGTATGTTTTAATAAGATCACCTTTCATTCTTCTAAACTTCAATGAGTATAGATCAAATCTGCTTAACCTTTCCCCATAAGACAATCCTTTGATACCAGGAATCAAATTAAAATCTCTGAACTCCTTCCAATGCAAATATATCCTTTATATAAAGTGACCAAAACATTACAAAGAACTCCAGGTGTAACCTCACCATACCCTATGCAGCTTTAGCAAGTCCTCATTCCTTTTACACTCCATCCTCTTTACAATAAAGGCCAAGATCCTATTTTGCTTTCCTAATTACTTATTGTATCTACATGCTAACGTTTTGTGGAGACAAAAACACTCAACCCATTTCAACGGTATTGGATCTGCACCAGAAGTGCTGTAACTTGCTAGGCTGGAAGGTGGGATTGGAGTTGCGGCTGTTTTTTTTCGATTGTTTGGCCGCCGCAGACACATGATGGGCTGAATTCCCTCTTTCTGTCATAACTTTTCTATAATTATATATACAAGGACACCCACGTCCCTATGTACTGTTGCATCCTGCAGTCTCTTTCTATTTAAAGAAAATTCTCCTTTACTTCCTGCCAATGTGGACAACTTCACATTTCCCCACAATATACTCCATCGGCCAAATCTTTGCCCACTCACTTATCCTTTCTATGTTCCTTTGCAGACTCCGTGTATCTTCCTCATTACTTGCTTTCAAACCTATTTTTGTATTGTACGTTGATTTGTATAATGTGACAGGATTAATTCATGACCTCAGAGTGAAAGCACCCTTGGTAGCAGCGACCACAATATTATTGAATTTTCATAAGTTCCAAAGGGAGAAGAGTGGGCCTAAGGCTAGTATTTTAAACTTAAAAAAGGGAAACTCTGTGGGAATGAAAGTTGAGCTAGTTGAAGTGAACTGGGACACTAGGCTAGGAGATAGACGAATAGAGAAGCAGTTGCAGACATTTATGGGGATCATTTAGAATAGTTGGAATAAGTATATTCGTAATAAAAAGAAAAATTCTAAAGGGAGGACCAACCATCCGTGGTTAACTAAATACTTAAGAAAAGTGTCAAACTTAACTAAAAAATATATCACTGTGCAAATATGAGTGACAGGTTAGATGATGGGTCAGAATATAAAGAACAGCAGATAATGACTAAAAGGTTAATCAAGATAAAGAAATTAGCGTGTGAGAGGAAGCTAGCTGGAAATGTAAAAACGGACAGTAAGAGTTTCGACAGGTATTTAAAAAGGAAAAGAGAATAAAGTGAATGTTGGTCCTCTAGAGACTGACAATGGGGAGTTAATAGTAGATAATAAGGAAATGATGTATACAAAAAGCATTCCAGCAATAGTTGTAAATCAAGACATGGAAGGGATAGGGGTATTTGGTGGAATTACAATCCCTAGGGAAGTGGTACTGAACAAACTGATGGAGCTGCAGGCTGTCAAGTCTCAGGGTCCTGATGACATAACCACCAAGCTCTTATGCTTCAGACCTCTGCCAATAAAGGAAATATCCCCATATGCCTTCTTGTCACTTATCTACCTGTCCTACTTTCTTTAGGGATCGGTAGACATACACTCCAAGTTCCTTCTGTTCCTCTATAGTTTTCAGAATCCTGCCATTTTTGTGTTTCCCTTACCTTGTTTGTCCCCCACAATGGATTATCTGACACTTCTCTATATAGAATTCCATTTGCCGCTTTTTTTGTCATTTTGACCAGTCCATTGATGCCTTCATGCAGTTTACAGCTTTCTTCTGTTGCTCTTTTTAGCCTTAGTTTTATTACCTCCGATTATGTCACCTTTGCTCGCGAGTTGCCAGGTATCTTTCTGATACCGCCACATGGTTCAAGCTCGAGTTATGATTACAGCACACCGCTCAGTAAGATTGAAATCAACGGTCATTTATTATATACAACAATTAATGCTTACACAATAATCCTACTATCTATATAGAAACCTACCACTACTGGCCAATACTTAACTTTAGGAAGGGCCCACCAGGTCAGGGGAACGAATGGCTTATCGAATCGGATCTGGCCCGCGGGATTCAAAAAGGCTGATACGGGTCGATGGCTAGGAGTCTTTAGCGGGTAGCGATCGCTGGAGTCAGACCTACTGTTTCTGGTTGATGTTCTTGTGAAGGTCTCGAGCAGGAGAAGAAGGGAGAGAGAGAGCAATCTGAACTTGTTCTGAGCGCAGATGAGGCAATTCACAATGTAATGGGATACATCTTCTTTGAAATTAGGCCACCGACAAAGCTGTTTGAGGTGAGATGCGGTGGGTCCGATTCCCTGGTGTCCATGTCCATCATGGAATAAACAGATTATTTGGTTCCTATCCTGCTCAGGAACTACATAAAGGGTGTCCTTTAGCACCACACCGTCATGTGTGGTTATTGTATTTCTGTACCTCTCGTATGAGGCTGGAAACTTCCCTTTCACGATTTCAGTGAGAGCGCTGTCCTGCTTCTGGGCCTCTACTAGATCCTCGATCCTAGTCTGCGCGACCTGAACTGCACTCACTGGCTCACTCACTGGGGCGCTCTCGGGGGGCTTCCAAAAGTACCCATGCCTGGATCCTGCCTTAGCCAGCGTGTCGGCTTTTACATTTCCAGGGGGGGAGGAACGATGGTGGCTGCGGACTTTTATAATGCCAAACGTCCGGTTCTTGGCTTTTTCCAAAATATGGCGGAGTAATGGGGCTGAGGGGAGGGGTTTCCGATCCGCGGAAACAAATCCTCTTGTTTCCCAGAGGGGTAGAAATTCGGTGAGGCTGTTGCACACGTATAGACTGTCTGAATATATGTCTGCTGGGCTGGGGAAGGTATCTGGGTGCTCTATAATGTAAGCGATGGCTGCAAGCTCTGCTGCCTGCGCGCCTAAGTGCCCAGGTAATTTTAATGCTATTTCCTCGAGGGCGCATCCCTGCGCGTCCTCCACATAAATCCCACAACCTGTTATGCGTTGCCCATCCAGGACTGTGGAAGATCCATCCACATAGATCCTAATGGGGTCACACGTGTCCGGGTGAGGGGGGCTCTGAGATGGAGTGGCTAGTTTTCTGGGGGGTGTTTTAGCTATAAAGGGGCCTGTATTATGGTGGGACGAGATGATTTCACGCTCATGGGGGGGGGGGGGGGGGGGGTGGGGGGGTTCCGGGGTACTGTAAATTGTCCGCTAAGTATGTGTGTGTTTTGGTCCGTTTGACTGTGATGTCCCGTCCTTGTAAGAGAAGGGTCCACCTAGCAGCGCGGAATTGGCTGACGGTACCGTCTTTAAGTCGTCCGTCTAGTAAAAGTTGGGTGGGGGTGTGCTCGGTCAAAATGGTGATGGGGTTCAGTCCGGTAATGTATGAAAAGTACTGGACTGCCCAGAAAACTGCGAGCAGGTGCCTCTCACAGGCTGAGAATCCCTGCTCTACAGCATCTAAAATTCGGGAGACATAAGCCACGGGTCTTAGCTGGTCGTGCCGTTCCTGCAGGAGCACAGCTGAAAGTGTGCGGTCTGTGGTCGCTACCTCTATGGCGTAAGGGGAAAGCGGGTCTGGAACTTGTAGAGCGGGGGCTGCTATGAGTGCCTGTTTTAATGATTCCACAGCATCCGTATGCTGCGGAAGCTATTCCCAGGGGGCTTCTTTCTTTAGGAGGTCTGAGAGGGGCGCTGCCTTGCTGGCGAAACCGTCAATGTGGTTTCGGCAGTAGCCAACCAGTCCTAAAAACGACCGGAGGGCTGAAACGTGTTGGGGAAGGGGCAATTTAGCAATCGAGTCAATTCTTTTGTGCTCGATCTCGCGTTTGCTGGGTGTGATAATAGTACCCAAATATACCACTTTCTCTTCCAATATCTGGGCCTTTTGGGGGTTTACTTTACAGCCAATGGAATGTAGTAATTCCAGGAGTTCGGACAGAAGCTCAATGTGTTCTTCCTTCGTGTCTGTCTGCAGTAGTAGATCATTTACATACTGTACCAGACATTCGGGGTGAGAAAATTTTGCTAGTCCATTTGCCAGCTGTCGGTGGAAAATGGAGGGGGAGTTGTGGAAGCCTTGTGGCAGGCATGTCCACGTGTACTGCTGCGCTTTGAGAGTGAAGGCAAATTTATACTGGCACGCCTTTGCCAATGGAATGGACCAGAACCCATTACTGACGTCCAAAACCGTGAAATATCGGGCATGGAGTCCCTGTTTGAGCATGGTCTCGGGACTTGTTGCAACGGTGGGGGCTGCTACGGGGGTGACTTTATTGAGTTCCCGATAATCAATGGTCAGGCGCCATGATCCGTCGGGCTTCCTTACTGGCCAAATCGGGGCATTATTAGTTGAGGCTACCGATCTTAGGACGCCCTGCTCTAATAAACTTTCTATAACCCTGAGGATTTCTCCCTCTGCTTCTAGGGGGAATCCGTACTGCTTTTGGGGTCTAGGATCCGGTCCTGTTATTTGTACGGAACCGGTCATCCGTCCACAGTCGTGTTTGTGGGTTGCGAATGCTGCCCTGTTCTTTTGCAGGACTGCCCTAACCTGTCGGTCCGTGCTGAGTGTGCTGGGGTTGAACCAAAACTCGCCTACTGCGCTAATTTTGTTCATATAATCCCCTATATTGAGCGTTGCGGGGGCTCTAGCAGATTTCGCCATCTTCCAGACACACTGGTTGACTGGATCGAAAGAGAGGTGGTGAGAATTCATGAAGTCGATCCCCAAAATGTGCTCTGCTGTTGGGGGCAGGTCGACTAACACTACGGGGTGTTTTGTATTAATGGTGCCGATTTGGATGGGTACAGTGGTTGTGATATGTCCCTGTTGTGAGTGGCCTGTGAAGCCGCTGAGGGTGATAGTGGCTGTGGTGGGCCACGTGTCCTTACCAAGGGTGGAGGAATTTAAGGTTGTGCAGGACCCTCCTGTGTCCCAGAGAAGCTCGATCGGCTGTCCCCTAACCTTTGCTGCGACTACGGGTCGTCCTGACCTATCCCACAGGGTATCGCAGACCCAGCTGGGGGAGCCTGCACACCGTCAGTCTGTTCCGGTCAAGTCTGTCTGATCTGACTGGGCGCTAACGCTATGTATGGGTTCTGCTTTTTTCTTATTGATAGTGCCTGTCTGTTGGGCTCTCTGTGGCTTTTTAGGGCCATTGCATTCTTTGGCAAAATGTCCCAATTGTCCGCAATTGTAGCATTCTTGCGGTTTTGCTGGGGGGCTGCTCTTTCCCTCGTTTACCCAGGCGGGGTTGTGAACAGTGGTTCTTACTGCCTGCACATCTGCGACGGCTTGTTTTTCCTCAGGGGTTCTAGCTGCGGGTTTACTGTGAGCCGCTTGTTCCCAAACGCGGGACAATCTTTTGACCACCCACTTCTCATTATGAGCCTCCTCCGAGGGGTCATAATTACTACAGGCATTCTGTCCTGCCTCCGTGGCATGGGAGATAAGGGTGCGGGTCCATTTGGCCATATTGTCTGCGGACAAATGGGCACGGTCTACATTTCCGAAAAGGGCTTCAAAGTGAATCCACAAGCGTCCTGCGAACGCTGTGGGGTGTTCAGACTTTTTCTGTCTGCACTTATTTAGACCGTCTACGGGGTCGCCCCGATTATACCCGATCGCATCCAGGATCGCGGTATGCATTTCTGCAAGGGTGCCTCCTCCTACATTCTGTGGGTCGGGAAGGGCTGCTGCGACCGATGGATCTAAGCTGAGGACCGTGAGCTTTACCTGCTCTTTCTCATCCAGGCCGTACATGGTCGCCTGGTGTTTGACGGTGGCAAAGAAATGGTGTGGGTCTGAAGCGGGAAGGAACGGTGTGATTTTAGCACACGCGTCCCGTAATTGGGTCACTGTGAGGGGGGTGGAATATAAGACTTCCGCCTCGTCTGCAGTGGCAGTGCGGTGGGTTGTTACAAGGTTCATGGGAGCCTGTATTACCTGCTGTGTGGGGGGTGGGGGTGCTCTCCTCCTTTGGGGCTTTCCCTGTGCACATGTTCCCTGAACATATCTCTAAGCGGTCTCTTGCAGTTCTTCCCAATCAGGCCCGTCTTCCTGTTCTAAACTTTCCCCAAAGGTGTCTTGGAATCCCTTTTGGACAGAAAGCATTGATTGCAGGTCTGCAATTTGCTTCCGGCACTTCGCATGGTCTATGGTGCTCTGCCTTTGTTCCGTGGTTGCAGTGTGGAGCGCTCTCAAGGCTGCCTTGAGATACTACATTGCTTCTGTAGCGTCTCCACCTGCTTCTCCGTCTCTTTCTTAACCAGGACGGCACGCTGCGTGTCCTGATAAGCCTTCTCATACTGGGATTGAAAACTGCTTAAATGCACCAGACAAGACTGGTGACCCCGTTTGGCGTCAGCCACCTCTTCGTCCTTGGCTTCTAACTGCCTTTTCAATTCCAGGTTCTCTTTTTCCATCTCGCATACATCGATTTTACTCATTCGATGTATGCCTTCTATTTCTTTTCGGAGCGTCCTGACGACCTCCTCTGTGCCTCGCAATTGTGCCATGCAGGACACGATTGCCATCGGCTTGCGTGCTTTCGCTAAGCTTTTCTTATGGATTTCACTCATGTTCTCCCACCAAGTATGCCCTATACTTCCGGGACCTGAGTCGTCATTATTACAGAAACCGCTCGACACGGGCCATCCTTTGCCCTGCAGAAATTAGCGAATTTCCACTTCCCAAATGGGACACTGTCCCACTTTAATGCTGCTGATCGGTGCGACCGCAAATTCTTCGGGGTTCATGAGGCGTTGCATTGCCTGCATTGCCTGTATGGCCATCTCTCTTATCTGCTCGCTACGATCAAATTTGGAACAGGGGGCTAAGGTGGTGTCGTAGATGTGGGTAAGGCTTGCGCTAATTTCCGAAAATACAGACTGCCGACAGTTTTGACGCTACAAAAATCTATCAGTTTTACCTTATAACCCTGTGAGTTACGCATGCATACACACACTTCCGAATTGTGAATTATTAACCAGAACCACTTGAACACTAGTGGTTTTTTTGTTTTTGTTTCCGATTGGGTTCTATTCAAATATCTGGGGTTCTCCCGGAGTGGTTTTCCACTTCTATGTCGGGTCCCGGCGGAGTCGCGAATTATGTTGCTCTTTTTAGCCTTAGTTTTATTACCTCTGATTATGTCACCTTTGCTCACGAGTCGCCAGGTATCTTTCTGATACCGCCACGTGTTTCAAGCTCGAGTTATGATTAATAAGTCAGCACACCGCTTAGTAAGATTGAAATCAATCTTACTAGTACCAGCCCCTGGAGAGGCCAAGTGGTGGTCGTCAAGACGGGAGAGAAGCACCGGATGGTCATAGACTACAGACAGACCATCAACCGGTACACGCAGCTCGATGCGTACCCCCTCCCCCGCATATCTGACATGGTCAAACAAATTGCGCAGTATCGAGTCTTCTCCACAGTTGACTTGAAGTCCACGTACCACCAGCTCCCTATCCGCCCGGAGGACCGCCAATACACTGCCTTCGAGGCAGATGGCCGCCTCTACCACTTCCTCAGGGTCCCCTTCGGCGTCACCAATGGGGTCACGGTCTTCCAATGAAAAATGGACCGAATGGTTGACCAGTACGGGCTGCGGGCCATGTTCCCGTACTTAGATAATGTCACCACCTGCGGCCATGACCAGCAGGAGCATGACGAAAACCTCCGGCACTTCCTCCACACCGCCAAACTCCTGAACCTCACCTACAATAAGGAAAAATGCGTTTTCCGCACAACCCGCCTAGCCATCCTTGGCAACGTTGTGGAAAATGGAGTCCTAGGGCCCGACCCCGACTGCATGCGCCCCCTCCTGGAACCCCCCTCCCCCACTGCCCCAAGGCCCTGAAGAGATGCCTGGGTTTCTTCTCTTACTATGCCCAGTGGCTTCCCAATTATGCGAACAAGGCCCGTCCACTTATTAAATCCACCATTTTTCCCCTGACGGCTGAGGCCCGCCTGGCCTTCAACCGCATCAAGGCAGATATTGCCAAAGCCGCGATGCACGCTGTGGGCGAGTCCATTCCGTTCTAGGAGAGCGATGCATCGGACTTTGCTCTGGGCGCTACCCTCAACCAGGCGGGCAGGCCCGTGGCTTTCTTCTCCCGTACCCTCCATGCCTCTGAAATTCGACACTCCTCCGTCGAAAAGGAAGCCCAAGCCATCATAGAAGCTGTGCGACATTGGAGGCATTACCTGGCTGGCAGGCGATTCACTCTCCTCACTGACCAACGGTCGGTTGCCTTCATGTTTAACAATACACAGTGGGGCAAGATCAAGAACGACAAGATTCTGAGGTGGAGGATCGAGCTCTCCACCTACAACTACGATATCTTGTATCGACCTGGGAAGCTCAATGAGCCCCCAGATGCCCTATCCCGCGGTACATGTGCCAGCGCAAGTAGACTGACTTCGGGCCCTCCACAATGACCTCTGTCACCCGGAGGGCACCCGTTTTCTTCACTTTATCAAGGCTCGCAACCTGCCTTACTCCATCGAGGAGGTCAGGACCATGACCAGGGACTGCCAGGTCTGCGCGGAGTGCAAACCGCACTTTTATCGGCCAGACGGGCGCACCTGGTAAAAGCCTCTCGCCCCTTTGCATTGACTTCAAAGGACCCGTCCCCTCCACTGACCGTAATGTGTACTTCCTCAACATTGTTGACGAATACTCCAAGATTCCCCTTTGCCATCTCATACCCTGACATGACCTCTGCCACCGTCATCAAGGCCCTGCACAGTCTTTTCACCTTGTTCGGGTTCCCCACCTACATCCATAGCGATCGGGGTTCCTCCTTCATCAGCGACGAGTTGCGTCAGTTCCTGCTCAGCAAGGGCATCGCCTCCAGCAGGACGACCAGCTACAATCCCCGGGGCAATGGACAGGTGGAGAGGGAGAACGCGACGATCTTGAAAGCCGTCCTCCTGGCTTCGTCCTCTAGAAGTCTCCGTCCACTAGAAGTCTCCCAGTCTCCCACTGGCAGGAGGTCCTCTCCGATGCGCCCCACTCCATCCGGTCGCTCCTGTGCACTGCCACCAATGAGACCCCTCACGAGTGCATGTTTGCCTTCCCCAGGAAGTCCACCTCAGGGGTCTCGCTCCCGTCCTGGCTGACAGCCCCAGGGTCCATCCTCCTCCGGAAGCATGCGAGGAGTCATAAATCAGATCCCCTCGTCGAGAAGGTCCTGCTCCTCCATGCCAATCCACAATATGCCTACGTGCCACATCAGGACGGGTGACAGGACACAGTCTCCCTCCGGGATTTGGCACCTGCAGGTTCCCCAGCAACCATCACCACCACACCCGACACACACTGTCTCCCGCCACCTCTAACCACCTACTTCGAGAACTGGCACCCGCAGGCCCACCGGCGACCATCACCGCAACCCCCGCCCATACCCCCACCCCACCCCACCACCACCGACTCAACAACTGGGTGAAGAAGAGGACAACACACGCCCGGACGCACAGGTCACAACACCGGTGCCCCACCACAGCCGGAACTGAGGCGATCACGGCGGAAGGTCAAGGCCCCCGACAGACTTGATCTTTAAATCCACTTCACCCCCACTGGACTCTTTTTTAACAGGGGGTGAATGTGGGAAACCACTGCCCGATGGCTCTGCCTCCCCTCAGGCCCGGCATAAAGGTGGCTGGTCTCCGCCTCGGATCCAGTTCAGGATCAGAGGCCAGAAGGCTTTCGGTTTAGTTTATTAAAGCCTCAGTTAAGTTCACTACTCGTCCTGTGTTTATTGATGGCACATCAGGTTATACATTGTTCTCAACGTTGCCCCTCGCCTGAGGTGTGATGACCCTCAGATGAGCTGTCTTTCAAAAGCCGAGAGCATCGTCCTCCCGGACTATGGTGACTTTCATTTTCATTTATTTCTAAAACGTCTTTGGGGTTTTCCTCGACTTGAATTGCCAATATAATTTTATGTCTGCTCTACTTCTGCACTTTCTAAACGCCCCTAGGCCTTCTGCGGGATTGAAATCTTGGCACCTGACAAAAAAAAATTTTTTGACCAAAATGGGTCCCGACGTTCCTGCAGAAAGTCGCAGAAAATTATGCCCCTTAACTTTACTTTGTCTCTTACCCCAGATACTGCTCGACCGGCTGAGCATTTTCTGTTTTAATTTCTGGTGTCCAGCACCCTCGAGCATGTTGTTTCTGCCCACAGTTAAAAGTTAACGTGTCACATGGCGAGACTCTCCCTGAATTATCCGCAATAAGGACTTTTTTTTTTTTGCAGCTGTTGCTTTTTAATAAATGATTTGGAAACGGGGGTGAATTAATGGGAGTGTTTATTTTCGAGCTCCCCCAGGGCCGCGGTTGGATTCACTGAGCAGTTAGGCATACGCGCGAATGACGATCAAATTCTGCATTGTACATCTCTCCCTGTTAAAGGTATTAGGAATCCATTCCCATCAGACCGGGACAGTCATGCTGGGGGCGGGGAAGCTGCTCTTTGGCTTTCCAGAGGTCTTTGTGCCTGACTGTCCCGGTGAGGTTTGTACAGCAGTGTTGTGGCGGTGCCCCCTCTCTCTCCCGCCTTCTCCCCGCACTATGACTTGGGCAAAGTGTTGGCGGCGTCTGACAACCGTCCGCAGCGGAGCCATTGGTGCTCGGATCACAGCGAGAGCGACCGGCTTCCCCTTCTCGGCTGACTGCGGCAACTCTCTCCTTTCCATTCACACCACCGCAATCTTTAACGATCGCTCTTATCTACGTGTGTTCTTCGTGTATTTTATCCCCCCCCCCCCTAGTTTTCATCCAGATGTTTGTCATCCAGATTCGCCTGGTGGTCGTGACCGAGAAGAAAAAGTCGAAGGTATTTGGATGTTTTATTTAGCGTCCTGCTGTGCGCGCGTTTGGCTGTTGGGCATCCTCACTGTATAAATCCTGGCGCTTTCCTAAGTTACTGAGGAGAATGGAGCCTCATCCACTCCCACCGCCCCCCCCCCCCCCCCCCCCAAGGCAGGGGGAGGAAGAGAGAGAGATGCAAAGCAGTTTAGATTTGTGTTCAGCTGGAGCCTGGTCTGCAAATCTCAGCACTGGAGACATTTAAGTGATCTATTGTACAATTACCCAGAGCAGTTTTAATCAAAGTACTGAATCGTACCAAAGCACCTATGCTTAATAAAATCACGTTATAACTACTCTGTATCTGTGGGGAGAGAAACCGTTAACCTGCTGAGTATTTCCAGCATTTTGCTAACTCAATTTCAAATTCCCCGCATCGGTAGTATTCAGCTGTTATTTTGGCTGTTGTATCACTATTTCTGTGCAAAGTAATAGTATCGTTAATTAAACGGGCATTGTCACCACTGAGGATATTTACAACCTTTTCCAGTGGTGTTTCTGCCTTAAATTAATATCATCTACACTGTGGTAAAATTCACATCATCACCAATAATCTGCATAAATACCATATTTAACACAACAGACACTTACAGAAATTCTTCTGCAGGGATTAAAATGTTGAATCTTACCACACTGATCAAACCCATGCCTGAGATTTTATAATTGACTACTTCTGATTGGTCCAGGAATTAAATCTGGAACAACGTGTATGTAAAGATGTGTTAAACATCAGAATATTTTACACGAGTAACCCTGTTGCTAACTTTCTCCTTAGTTCAATTACTCTGTTTTATTACCTTTGCTCTCGAGTCGCCAGGTATCTTTATGATACCGCCTCGAGGTTCAAGTCCAAGTAATGCTCAATAACCCAATATACCGATTCGTAAGATTCAAATCAAAGCACATTTATTATGCACAGTAATCGCTACTCATGCACAAATTCTACGTCTAAGCTACTTCTACAACTAACAGGCCTATACTTAACTTCGGACTGGCCCACCAGGTCAGGGGAACAAATGGCCTTTCGTTCGGGTTCTGAGTCTGTGGGATTCGAAGTTGGTACGGATTTGTAGCTAGGGGCGCCTATCTCGTAGTGAGCATTGAATTAAGACTTACTTCTGTCGGTGGTCACTGCACCGGTCATGGTCAATGTTGGTTCGTGTTGCTGGGTGACCCGGGCAGGACGAAGAGAGAGAGATTTGAACTTGGGGCTTAACGTGTATATGGTCCCCACGGGCTTCCCGCCTTTCGGGGTGGACCCTGTACCTGGTCCCAAGTGATTGTTCGTTCACCTCCTTTTGTGTTGGCTCCTGCTGGCACCGGGGAGTCTGGCTTTGCTTTGTGTGTCCCAAATGTTACTTATTGTTCCCGGAGATTGCTCATCAGTATGTAGATGGCTGCTACATTGTTATGCTGATGGTCGCTGGTATCGATGTTGTCTGGCCTTTTGCAGAGTTAAATACACAGCAAACCTGCACCTGCTGGTTTCTGTCTGTGTTGTCTGACTTTCCCATCAGCCTTTGCCGTTCGCCATTTTAAATCGGGAGTTGGCCAATTTAGGTGGCTACATCCCTCCTTGTGATCCTAACGCAAAGCGTGAAGGATCACATAACTAGGTTGCTTTCATTCCCTGACCTGGTGAGCACTTCTTTCATGGCCTCTACACTGACCATAACTATGCAAAAAAATTTTAACTGACAATTCTAAGGGGAGCTATGTTAAACAGGGACATGCATTACAAAACAAGAAAATGGGAACCTCTAACTATCCTTAATACACTACACTCACTTAAACATTTCATCACTCTAACTTCCTCAACCATACAAACAAAATCATAGCAGTTTATACACATTTTTCCTGGCTTGGCAGTCAAGCTCAGGATCGTACATTTGCTCATGAACATTTCTTTATTTACAACAAAAAGCGCAAACGAATGCTCTTCATTGTAGATCGCGGGGGTCGGGGGTCTGGTTGTATCCGAAAATAGGGGACATGATCCTATATACCGGGGTGCGAGCGAGGTAGGCTCTCCTTCTCCATTTTCTCAGATGCATAGTCTGCACGATGCAGCAGAGTATCGCCAATACCAATAAGGATTCTATCACGTAGGACAGGGAGTACTAGGTTATAAACCTGTCACGCCCAAGATGGTGTGGTGTCGCTTGTGACTGGGCTCTGGGTACTGTGGGGAAGTGAATCATTAACGGCTGGGGGGCTTGAGGTCATGGGGTTCGCGGTCGGGTGCAACCAAATGTCCATTGTAACGGTGAACCATGCGAAGGATGTCTTCATGGTTCTTCTTCTTTCACTTCTCTTCTCTTCTCTTCTCCGGTTCTGGAGTTCTGTGGAAACAAGCATAGTATCTGTTACTATCTTGGTTTAACATCTCGTATGATAGCCTGTCCTTTAGTGCCAATTACTCCCTTTATAATTGGTCACTATGTGTGACTCCCTCATTTTTTTTTTCCAAAAACCGAATTTTAGGACAAGACACACTTCCAAATAATGAACCAGTGCAAGCCGTCTCGCAGACTGTGCGGTTTACCATCCAAATGTTTCAGGATGTAAATAGCATGTGGTAGGCAACCTAAGGGTTACCTGAAACAAAACAAAACTTTTTGAACTAAAGTTTCCAAAATGAGGTGCGTATGGGCCGCGACAGGTAAGAGTTGGATGGAGTCCCCGGGTAGGACGGCGACCAATGCAGTGTCTCCCTTACCCGCGCGTAGTTGACCAGAGGGGGGGGGTTCCCAGGCAGGGCGGGTCCCAAGCCATTTCTCCACTGCCTGAGCAACTGACAAGAACGAGCAAGAAATGTAGTCATCCTGGGGGGTTGCCGTATTGGTTCTACCTTCGAACCAGAAGGGCAGTTGCGAACGGGCGTCTGGTGACAGACGAGTTCTGCTGAACTGGCGTCTGGGACCTTAACAAGTCTCGTGGGCAAGCCCTCAGAGGTTTCTGCTGATGAACGTGCGGACAAGTGTTCAGAGGTTTCGGCCGAAAGGGCGTGGGGCGGTGGAAAATAAATTTCCGGTCTGACCTAAAACATTTAACAAAACACTACAAACAACATAAAACTTGCTGCAGGTTCCATCAGAAAGACACCGTTTCTCCCAAGCGGTTCCTTTAAAACATCATCTGGACACCTCAGTTATCGGTTGCGAACAGGGTCGCAAAGGGGTTCTCGTTTTGGGAGTCAGACTCAAGGTCGTCATCTTCTCTCGGATGCCAAACTCTTGAATGTATCAGGGCTGAAAGGGCTGCTTGGTATGATTTTGGATCGCTCTCATCATTCCGGACGAGTCTGAACGACTTGTCTCTGTGCCAATAGGTGGTGTCTAGTTGTGTGGGGACGGAATCGGGGTCGTCATGGTAGGTCGGTGGTCGGTGGTGGGGTTTGTTCAGGAAAGTGATCATGAAGGGATCACTCGAATCATGGTCAGATTCGCTGGGTGTGGGTCCTGTTGCATGGGGATAGTAGGGAGGCGTGCTGTGTCTATCGTCCGAGTCACCGTCGCTGTCTCTGCTGCTGCAGTCTGTGGGCGTTCCGGGGTGGAGTGTATATTTCTGGGGTGGAGTCGAGGTCGAGTCCGTGGCTGGGCTGGACGTGTTGGGGGATAGTAGGGTTACGATGGATGTGGGCGGGGTGTGGTGTGCTGCGTCTTGCATGACGTGGTGTGCGTGGTTAGACTGTGTTCCATATGCCTTCAGCTGGTTGATATGGAACCACGCAGTCTTACCGTTGGGATACTTTATCTTGTATACGGAAGGGCTTACTTTGTCCGCAATGGAGTACGGACCCGAGTACTTTGGTGACAGGAATGTGCTGGGGTTGTATACGGAGAGCAAGACTTGCTGTCCTACACTGTACTCAGTCGCATGCACTTGTCTTGTCGAAACAAGCCTTGCTCTGTTTCTTTCGTGTGCCCAATTTCACTGCGCTGCTAGCTGAGCCGTTTTTACATTCGCCACTAATTGCTCTACTGCTTTCTCGTGTGTGAGGGCCGTCACTTTGGTCTAAACCTAATACAAATTCTGTGCCTTTCATGGGGCGTCCGGTCATGAGGGTGTGTGGGGTGTAACCTGTGGAAGTTGAAACTGTATTACGCAAAAACATCAGCGCAAAAGGGAGGACTGAGTCCCAAGTGGTGTTGTTTTGCTGGACCATTTTTCTGAGGGTGGATTTTAGGGTCCGATTCATGCGCTCCATGATACCTCTCGACTGTGGGTGGTATGCTATGTGGAATTTTTGGGTGATGCCAAATATAGTGAGGACGTTCTGCATGACACGTCCCGTAAAATGGGAACCTTGGCTGGTTTCAATGCTGCGGGGGAGTCCCCATCTTGTAAAGATGTGGTGTGTCAAAATCTTGGCTGTGGTCTTTGCCGTGTTTTTCCTGGATGGGAATGCTTCCACCCATTTCATAAACATGTCTATCACCACAAGTACATATTTATAACCATTCCTGCAAGGGGGCAATGGTCCTATAAAATCAATCTGGAGGTTAGTCCAGGGGCCATTAACGGGTCGGGTGTGACTAAGTTGAGCCTTTTTGGCATATCTGTCCGGATTATTCTGGGCGCAGATAAGACAATTCTCGATGTAGTGATTTACATCGTCCTTTAAATTTGGCCACCAACAAAGCTGCTTGAGGTGGGCTGTAGTGGGATTGATTCCCTGATGTCCATGACCGTCATGGAATAAACAAATCAGTTGATTCCTGTCCTGTTCAGGAACCACATAAAGGGTGTCTTTTAACACCACACCGTCATGTGTCGTCAGAGCATTTTTAAATCTCTCGTAGGGTGCTGAATAGTTTCCTTTTAAAATCTCCCTGAGATTGCTGTCCTGCTTCTGGGCTCCTCGATCCTAGTCTGTGAGACCTGAACTGCATTCACTGGTGCGCTTTCGGGGGGGGGGGGTCCAAAAATATCCGTGCCTGGAAGCTGCTTTAGCCAGTGCGTCGGCTTTCACATTTCCAGGGGGGGAGGAACAATGGTGACTTCGAACTTTGACTGTCCCAAAAGTCCTGTTCTGTGCTCTCTCTAAGATGTGACGGAGCAATGGGGCTGAGGGGAGGGGTTTTCCGTCTGCGGAAACAAATCCTCTTGCTTTCCACAGGGGCAGGAATTCCGTGAGGCTGTTGCAGACATAGAGGCTGTCCGAGTATATGTCTGCTGGGCTGGGGAAGGAATCTGGGTGTTCCACTATATATGCGATGGCGGCAAGGTCTGCCGCCCGCGCGCCTAAGTGGCCTGGAAGTTTTATTGCTATTTCTTCTAGGGCGCGTCCTCGACATAAATACCACAACCTGTTATGCGCTTCCCATCAAATATTGTGGAAGATCTGTCCACATGTATCTTGATGGGCTCGCACGTGTCTGTGTGCTGGGGGCTCTGGGTTGAACTACCTATCTTTCTGGGGGGTGTTTTCGCAATAAAGGGGCCTGTGTTGTGGTGTGGAGAGATAATTTCACATTCATGGGGGGTTCCGGGGTACTGTAGGTTGACGGCTAAAAAAGTGTGGGTCTTTGTTCGTTTCACAGTGATGTCCCGTCCCTGCAAGAGAAGGGTCCATCTGGATGCTCTTATTTGACTGACTGACTACCGTCCTTGAGTCGTCCGTCCAGTAAACGTTGGGTGGGGGTGTGTTCTGTGAGGATTGTGATGGGGTTCAGTCCGGTGATGTACGAAAAATACTGAACTGCCCAAAATACTGCGAGCAGGTGTCTCTCACAGGCTGAAACCCCTGCTCCACAGCATCTAAAATTCTGGAGGCGTAAGCTACAGGCCTTAACTGTTCGTGCCGTTCCTGAAGGAGCACGGCCGAAAGGGTGCGGTCTGTGGTTGCTACCTCTATAGAGTAAGGAGAAAGCGGGTCTGGAACTTGTAGTGCGGGGGCTGCTATGAGTGCCTGTTTTAATGCATCCACCGCATCCGTACGCTGCGGTAGCCATTCCCAGGGGGCTCCTTTCTTTAGGAGGTCTGAGAGGGATGCTGCCTTGCTGGCGAAACCGTCAATGTGGTTTCGGCAGTAGCCAACCAGTCCTAAAAACGACCGGAGGGCTGAAACGTTCTGGGGAAGGGGCAATTTAGCAATCGAGTCGATCCTTTTATGCTCGATCTCGCGTTTACCGTGTGTGATAATTGTTTCCAAATATATCACCTTGTCTTCCAAAATCTGGGCCTTTTTGGGGTTAACTTTACAACCAATTGAGTGTAAAAGTTCCAGGAGTTCGGACAGAAGCTCGATGTGCTCTTCCTTGGTGTCTGTCTGCAGTAGTAGGTCGTCTACGTACTGGACCAAACATTCAGGGTGAGAGAATTTGGCTAAACCATTTGCCAGCTGTCGGTGGAAAATGGAGGGGGAGTTGTGGAATCCTTGTGGCAGGCATGTCCACGTGTACTGCTGATTTTTAAAAGTGAAGGCAATTTTGTACTGGCACGCCTTTGCCAATGGAATGGACCATTACTGACATCCAAAACCGTGAAGTATCGGGAATTGAGTCCCTGCTTGAGCATGGTCTCGGGACTTGTTGCTACTGTGGGGGCTGCTGCAGGGGTGATTTTGTTGAGTTCTCGGTAATCATTGGTCAGTCGCCATGATCCATCGGGCTTTCTCACTGGCCAAATCGGGGCATTATTAGTGGAGGCTACTGATCTAAGTACGCCCTGCTCTAATAAGCTTTTGATTACTTTTGCGATTTCGCCCTCTGCCTCTTGGGGAAATCCATATTTTTGGGGTCTAGGGTCAGGTCCTGTGATCTGTACGGAGCCAGTCATCCGGCCACAGCCGTGTTTGTGGGTTGCGAATGCTGCCCTGTTCTTTTGCAGAACTGCCCTAACTGGCTTGTCCATACTAAGCGTGGTCGGGTTGAACCAAAATCCGCCTACTGCGCTAATTTTGTTCGCGTATTCTCCTATGTTGAGCGTTGCGGGGGCTCTTGCAGACTTGCCATTTTCCAGACACACTGGTTGACTGGATCAAATGAAAGATTGTGGGAATTCATGAAGTCTATTCCCAGAATGGGTTCTGCTGTGTGGGGCAGGTCAACTAAAACCACGGGGTGCTTGGTGGTAATGTTCCCGATTTTGAATGGGTACAGGGGCTGTGATGTGTCCCTGTTGTGAGTGGCCTGTAAAGCCGTTGAGGGTGATAGTGGCTGTAGTGGGCCACGTGTCCTTTTGGAACATGGTGGAGGAATTTATTGTGATATGGGACCCTCCTGTGTCCCATAGAAATTCGATGGGCTGTCCCCGAATTTTCGCTGCAACTACCGGTCGTCCGGACCTATCCCAAAGGGTGTCGCAGACCCAACTGGGGTAGCCCGAACACCGTCAGTCCGGTCCGTTCAGGTCCGTTTGATCTGAATGGGTGCTCACACTATGAATGGGCTCTGTCTTCTTCTTACTTAGAGTGCCCGTCTGCTGGGCTCTCTGTGGCTTTCTAGGGGCATTGCATTCCCTTGCAAAGTGTCCCGACTGTCCACAGTTGTAACACTCCTGTGACTTTTGTGGGGGGCTGTTCTTTCCTTCATTTACCCATGCGGGGTTCTGGTGTGTTGTAACTGCCTGTATATCTGCGTCGGCCTGCTTTTCCTCGGGATTTTTAACTGCGGGTTTGTTTTGTACAGATTGCTCCCAGGTGCGGGACAATCTTTTTACTACCCACTCCTCATTATGAGCCTCCTCTGAGGGATCATAATTTTCGCACACTTTCTGTCCTGTTTCTGTGGCATGGGAGGTAAGGGTGCGGGTCCATTTGGCCATGTTGTCTGGGGACAAATGGGCATGGTCTACGTCTCCAAAGACTGCTGCAAAGTGGATCCACAGGCGTCCAGCGACCGCTGTGGGGTGTTCGGCTTTCTTTTGCCTGCATTTGTTGAGGCCATCTACAGGGTCACCCCGGATATACCCGATCGCATCCAGGATCGCGGTATGCATTTCTGCAAGGGTGCCTCCTCCTACATTCTGTGGGTCGGGAAGGGCTGCTGCGACCGAAGGATCTAAACTTATAACTGAGCTTTACATGCTCTCGCTCATCCAGGCCGTACATGGTCGCCTGCTGCTTTACTCTGGCAAAGAAATGGTGGGGGTCTGAGGTGGGGAGGAACGGTGTGATCTTATCGCACGCGTCCCGTAATTGGGTCACTATTAAGGGGGTGGAGTATAGAAATTCTGTATCGTCCGATGTGGCTGTGCGGTGGGTGGTTACTGGGCTGATTGGAGCCTGAACTATCTGCTCTGTGGGGGGTTGGGGTGCTTTTATCTTCTGGGGCTTTCCCTGCGCACGTGTTCCCTGAACATATCTCTGCGCTGTCTCGTTTAATTCTTCCCAATCAGGGCCGTCTTCCTCTTCTAACTTTGCTCCAAAGGTTTCCTGGAATCCTTTCTGAACTGAAAGCAGCGATTGCAGCTCTGCAATCTGCTTCCGGCACTTTGCGTGGTCTAGTGAGCATTGTCTTTGCTCCATGGTGGCAGCATGGAGTGCTCTTAACGCTGCCTTCAGGTCACCACACTGTCTCTGCAATGCTTCTACCTGCTTCTCTGTTTCTTCACGTACCAGGACTGCACATTGTGTGTCCTGATAGGCCCTTTCATATTCGGACTGGAAGCTGCTTAAGTGCGCCAGACAAGATTGGTGTGCCCTTTTGGCATCCTCCACATCTCCGTCTTTTTCTGCCAACTTCCTTCTCAATTCAAAGTTCTCTCTTTTTACCTCGCTTACATCGACCTTACTCATTCGATGTATGCCTTCTACTTCTTTCCGTAGCGCCCTAACCACCTCCTCTGTGCCTCGCAACTGTGCCAAGCAGGACACGATTGCCATCGGCTTGCTAGCTTTCCCTAAGCTCTTTTTGTGAATCTCGCTCAGGTTCTCCCACCAAGTATGTCCTATAACCCCGGGGCCTGATTCCTCATTGTCACAGAATTCACTCCAAAGGGGCCATCCCTTCCCTTTGAGATATTTCCTGATCTCTTCCTCCCAAATGGGACATTGTCCCACTCTACTGCTGCTGGTCGCTGCGACCGCAAATTCCTCTGGGTTCATGTGGCGCTGCATTGCCTGCATTGCCACCTTTCCTATCCGAATGCTGCTCTTCAAATTTGGGACAGGGTTATTAAGGCGGTGCTGTAAATACGGGTACGGCTTTCGCTACTTTCCGAAATACAAACTCCCGACAGTTTTGTCGCAACAAAAAATCTATCAGTTTTACCTTATCGCCCTGTTAGTTATGCATGCATACACACACTTCCGAATTTATGAGTATTGATCAGAACTGCTTGAACGCTTGTGGTTTTCTGTTCCCAATTGGATCTCTAATTCAAATTCTGGGTTCTGCCGGAGTGGTTATGCCACTTCTAGATCGGGTCCCGTCAGATGTCGCCAAATAATGTTGCTAACTTTCTCCTTGGTTCAATTGCTCTGTTTTATTACCTTTGCTCTCGAGTCGCCAGGTATCTTTATGATACCGCCATGAGGTTCAAGTCCAAGTAATGCTCAATAACCCAATACACCGAATAGTAAGATTCAAATCAAAGCACATTTATTATGCACAGTAATCGCTACTCATGCACAAATTCAACGTCTAAGCTACTTCTACAACTAACAGGCCTATACTTAACTTCGGACTGGCCCACCAGGTCAGGGGAACAAATGGCCTTTCGTTCGGGTTCTGAGTCTGTGGGATTCAAAGTTGGTACGGATTTGTAGCTAGGAGCGCCTATCTCGTAGTGAGCATTGAATTAAGACTTACTTCTGTCGGTGGTCACTGCACCGGTCATGGTCAATGTTGGTTCGTGTTGCTGGGTGACCCGGGCAGGACGAAGAGAGAGAGACTTGAACTTGGGGCTTAACTCTTATAGTCCCCACGGGCTACCCTCCTTTCGGGGCGGACCCTGTACCTGGTCCCAAGTGATTGGACTTCGTCCCAATCGCTTGGTTCAATTTATCCAATACTGGAGCGGTTCCCTGATCGATGGGCGGTCTTGAGGTGTTCGTTCACCTCCTTTGTGTTGGCTCCTGCTGGCACCGGGAAGTCTGGCTTTGCTTTGTGTCCCAAATGTTACTTATTGTTCCCGGGGATTGCTCATCAGTATGTAGATGGCTGCTACATTGTTATGCTGATGGCCACTGGTATCGATGTTGTCTGGCCTTTTGCAGAGTTAAATACACAGCAAACCTGCACCTGCTGGTTTCGGTCTGTGTTGGCTGACTTTCCCATCAGCCTTTGCCGTTCGCCATTTTAAATCGGGAGTTGGTCAATTTAGGTGGCTACAACCCGTATATCAGATTTCTTTTTTTATTAATTCATGGGATGTGGGCAATGATGGCTGGCCCAGAGTTTATTACCTATCCCTAATTGCCCTTGAACTGAGTGGCTTGCTAGGCCAGTTCAGAGGGCTTTTAAGAGTCAACCACATTGCTGTGGATCTGGAGTCACATGTAGGCCAGGCCGAGTAAGGGCAACAGATTTCCTTCCCTAAAGGACATTAGCGAATCAGATGGTTCAACAACCAAAAAGTATATATTTTTAAAATTCTTTTTTTTCCATTAAGGGGCAATTTAGAGTGGCCAATCCACCTACCAGACACATCTTTGGTTTGTGGGGCCAGACCCACACAGACACGGGAAGAATGTGCAAAGTCCACATGGACAGGGATTGAACCGGGGCCCTTGGTGCCGTGAGGCAGCAATGCTAACTACTGTGCCACCGTGCCGCCCCAACCCAAAATAATTTAATGGTCATTGTTAGACTTTTTAATTCCAGATTTTTATTGAATTCACCATCTGCCATCGTGGATTCGAACCCCAGAGAATTGTCCTGAGTTTCTGGGTTACTAATTCAAGTGGGATGGAGTGAAAAGTAATGTAGCTGTAGAATGGGATAGTATAGTTATGGGGACAGATACTGTTCTCTGCAGCTGAGAGAGTGAGAGCCAAAGGCAGTGTTCCCAGCCAGGGTTAAGGACACAATCTCTGGGCTGGAGAGGAACTAGCTGTGGAAGGGAAGGATCTAGTTGTCGTGTTGCATGTAGGTACCAACAATGTAAGTAGAACATTGAATGATGTTCAGCTGGAATTATGAGCAGCTAGGAGTTACATTTTTTAAAATGGAACCCCAAAAGTATTAATTTCTGGATTGCTACCCGCACCACGAGCAAATCAGCATTGGGTAAATAAGAGCAGACTATTGAATGTTCGGCTCAAAGATTCTTGGGGCACTGGTGCCAGTACTAGGGAAAGGGTGAGCTGTACCATTGGGACAGTCTTCCACCTGAACCTCACTGGGATACTCTTCATCTAAACCTCACTGGGACAGTGCGCTTGGCTGGTCATATAACTAGTGTTGTAGGGAGAGCTTTAAATTAAATACCAGAGTGTGACAGGAATATACAGAGTGAACAAACATAAGAATACACCAGAAAATATGGTAAGTGGAGGGTAAAATAGTTTTCAATTCACGGAGGAGGAGGGTTCTGATGAAGGGAAATCTAGAAATCCAAAGAAATAGAAGGTAACTTATGGGGCTAATAAGAGCGAGATAGCGAAGGTAATTAATATCAGCAGGTGAAAAATATTGAAGAACTCCAGGAACTAACATCTGACAAATCAGCAGGATCTTTGTTCTAGGGTTCTAAAAGTGTTGGCGACAGAGATCGCAAGTGCTGGCTGTGAGTTTCCAAATTCCCAAGATTCTGGAATGTGTGGCGAATGCAGGATTTTAGAGATATTGGATGATAAACATTTGGCAAATTACAGGTTAAAAGCTTGGGTTAGAGTGTGCTTGTCTGCAATAGTCATGTTTTTAAAAGAATCTGGTTTTGCAAGACGAGAATGTTTTTAAGAGCCGCAGGGGAAATTTACCATTGTAAAATCCTGGGCTCATGCACTGTTTGACTAGGAGGAGTCCCTGGGGAGGTTGGGTGTTTTCAACTTGGGGAGGTCGGGCGTTTTCAACTTGGGGAGTTGATAGCTTGGGGAGACGATGTCAATGCTGGATGAAGCTATGTAATTCAGAATTTTTGAGAAATATTTTGGGTTGATTTCTGACCTGGCTATGAGTCTACAAGTTAGGAATTTTGCTCAAACTGTAGGATAGTTTAAAAAAAAAGACTAATAATACTTAAAGCAGTGCAGAGTTGTCAGAGGACAAGGGGAAGCTGAAACAAACCAGTTGAAACAGCTTTTTGAAGACATCCAGCCAGAGTCCTTAAGGGTTATAACAGGAGCCAAATTTGTTCTGGACAACAAGTTTTATTCTGTGCCTTTGGGATATAGGAATGGATTGAGTGCTGTATGTTCTTCCTTTCTTGTTGTTTAATTGGGAATTGAGATAGTAATTAATTGTATTTTATTTGCTGTATTTAGTAGTATTGCTTAAGGGGTAATTGCAAGCTATTTTTGGGTGTGAGGTCAAATATTTTACTACTGTGCTGATACTGTTTTATTTTAAAACTAGCAAATCCTTATTTATTTCATGCAATCACACCTGGAGCGAAGAATTCTTTCTGCACAGTCTAACAAAATAAATTAAAATATTGGGGTTTTGGTCCACTATCCTAGCACCTGTTGGGGTCTGGTCTGGGATCATAAGAAATGGTCCCAGCAGATTGAGAGTTAGCAAATATAACAAATATATTCAAGAAAGCGGGGCGAGAGAAGACCGAGAACTATCAGCCATCGGGAAAGTGCTGTATTCTATTATTAAGGAATGTTTAACAATGCACTTAGAAAAACATAGCATTATTGGAACTGCTCAACATGGAAAATCTTGTCTGACAAATAGTATGTAACTCAAAAGTAGGTAAAGGGGAATGAGAAGATGTAATATACTTGGATTTCCAAAAGCCATTCGCTAGGAAAATGAGTTGATGTGGGAGAAGACCAGCTGATTGGGACAGGAAGGGTCAATAAGTTTAACAATAATAGTGCATCAGAGAGTGAGACCCATGCAGGAAATACTAGTTAAATAAAATTGAAGTCATTTTATCTAAATGCTTTGAGCTTCTAGAATAAGCTGGATCAACTAATGACACAAATAGGGATAAATGGTTTAGATCTAATTGCCATTACAGAGACATGTTACAAGGTGACCAAGGTTGGGAAATAAATACTCCAGATACACAACATTTTGAAAACACAGGCTGAATGCAAAAGGAGGGGTACCCTGATAATAAAAATGACAAAAGGGCATCGGTGAGAAATTATCATGGCTCAGAAAAGGAAGAATTAAAATCAGTATGGGTAGAGATTAGGAATGGCAAGGGTCAGAAAATGTTATCGCAAATAGTTTGTAGGCCTCCTAAATTGTAGTCAGACTGTCACAGAGTATTAAACAAGAAATTATTGGGGCTTACAGTAAAGGCAATGTAATAGCTGCCTTTAAACTCCATCTGGACTGGACCAGTCAAAGGTGGTCTGGAAGTTGAGTTTGTAGAATACATTTGGGACAGTTTCCTAAAGCAATACATTGTGGAATAAACCAGAGATAAAGCTATTTTATATTGAGTATTGTGCAGTGAAGCAGAATTAATTTGTGATGTAATTAGTAAAAGATCCACTGGGAAATAGTAACCATAATACACTTGAATTACACATTAGTTTTGTGATTGGAATATGTTATTTACAAACAAGAATCTTAAAGTCAATTACACATTGTGGGGAAAGCTGGCTAAAGTTGATTGGATCATAGAATCATAGAAACGTTACAGCACAGAAGGAGGCCATTTGGCCCATCTTGTCCATGCAAGTCCGAGGACATCCATGTGCCCTTTCTAATCCCACTTTCCTGCACCCGGTCCATAGCCCTGTAGCTTAGAGCACTTGAGGTGCAGATCCTGGTACATTTTAGAAGAGTTCGGGGTCACTGCCTCGACCACCAACTTGGGCAGCGAATTACAGACTCCCACTGCCCTCTGCATGATAAATAAAACAATGGGGAAACATTTAAATAAATAATTCAACATTTTCAGCTGAAATACATTCCCTTGAAACATGAAAACTCAGCAATAAAGATTCTGTGGCTCACACAGGCTGTTAAGGAGAATATTAGAATAAAAGTGGAGGCTTTTAATGTTACAAAGAAAAGCTGTAAATCCAAGGATTACGAGTTTTGAGAAACTATCAAAGGGCTACCATGAAGTTGGTAAAAAGGGAAAAAATAGAATATGAGTGTAAGCAAGTTAGGAATATAAAAACACGTTGTAAGAGATTTTACAAGAACACCAACAGGAAGAGAGTAGCTAAATTAAACCTTGGTCCCTGAGAAGCAGAGACAGGAGAAATGATCATAGGGAATGAGGAAGTGGCAGAGAAATGAAACAAATGTGTTGTGTCTGTAGTCAGGGGATTAATACCTGACACTATATATTGATATAAATATCCTCACGGCTTAATTCTAAAATTAAAAAACAGACCAAGACTCTTAAAAGACGAAAACCATGTTTTGTAAGGGCCCCGAAGAATCCAGCACGAGTTTTAAGGATACAAAATAAAGTTTATTTACTATAACAATATATACATAGTAGTAGCAGTAACTTCCCTTGCTACCTTCTCCTTCCTCCTGGTTCCTGGACTGGCCAGCTTATTTATAGTAGGAGTTTCTCCGCCCCCCTCATTGGGGAAGTTCATACTCCCATAGGATTGTGGGATAATCATTGGTCCCCAGCCAATCGTCAGTAGGCAGGTTATAACAGTAGTTCCTGCAATGTCCAGTGGTTCCCCCGTGTAGGTGGCCAACCTGGCCTGTGAGTCAGTTAGTGTAAGGGTCTGTATACCCTGCTTGATGCGGTCGAATGTCCTCTGGGCGATCACGGAGACCGCTGCGCCAGTATCCAACTCCATCTCCAGCGGGTGGCCATTGACCCGTACTGTCACCTTAATGGGGGCCACACGGGGAGCTGCCACACAATGCAGCTGCAGGCAGTCGTCCTCCGTCTCCACGTCCTCAGGAGTGGTCGCCGCAGGTTCATCCACATGGAAGGTACGGCCTCTGGGCTGGTCCCACTTACGGCCCCTGGGCTGGTCCCAGTTTCGGTCGGAACGACGGCGCCTCTGGCGTCCCCAGGACCGCCTTCCGCGACGGGGTCGGCGCCTACAAGTCTGACACGGACATGGCTCCTCATCCATTGGCTCTGGAGAAGGCTCCCTTCGGGGAGGAATGTCCGATGGCCACTGGCGTCGGTCTGGTCGTTGCCTCGCCCAAGGTACCGCAGGAGTGCGGGGGGACGTTTTTGGGCGGAAGGGGTTTCGCCCCAAGGCATGCACTTCCATTCCCTGTAGCTCCTGTACTCCTCGCTCTGCGCTCTCTCGGGACAAGACTATTTGTATTGCCTGTTGAAAAGTCAATGTTGGCTCCGCTAACAACTTTCTCTGGGTGGCCGCATTGTTAATACCGCAAACCAAACGGTCGCGTAACATTTCTGACAAGGTCTCACCATAGTCACAGTATTCCGCAATCCCGCGTAGCCTGGATAAAAAAATCGGCAAGGGATTCTCCAGGGGTCCTCTCAGCGGTATTAAACCGGTAACGCTGGACTATCGTGGACGGGGTTGGGTTAAAGTGTTGCCCCACTATATTCACAAGTTCGTCAAACGTTTTGGTGTCCGGCGCAGCTGGGTACGTAAGGCTCCTAATCACCCCAAACGTATGCGGCCCGCAGGCGGTGAGCAATATGACCACCTGGCGCTCGTTTTCAGTGATATTGTTTGCCCGGAAATAGTAACGCATCCGTTGCGTGTACTGGTTCCAGCTTTCCAGCGCAGCATCAAAAACATCCAAACGTCCGTACAGAGGCATGGTATAATAGAAAACAACTTCCAACCTGTATCCAACAAAAATCCAGGGAGGTGGCTTCAGCAGTGTAGACAGCTATTCACTTTTACCTTCATCGCCAGTTTTGTAAGGGCCCCGAAGAATTCAGCACGAGTTTTAAGGATACAAAATAATAAAGTTTATTTACTATAACAATATATACATAGTAGTAGCAGTAACTTCCCTTGCTACCTTCTCCTTCCTCCTGGTTTCTGGACTGGCCAGCTTATTTATAGTAGGAGTTTCTCCGCCCCCCTCATTGGGGAAGTTCATACTCCCATAGGATTGTGGGATAATCATTAGTCGCCAGCCAATCGTCAGTAGGCAGGTTATAACACCATGTTTGGCAATTACTTGAAAACAAAAGAACCTTTCTGGCAGTATAGAAAAAGCTGACACCTAGTTATTCCTTGAATACATTAATGGCCCTGTGAGCTGCAGAGACAATGCATGCAAAGGGAATTATACAAAGGTTATCTACATTTCTAGGCTAGTCTTGGCCACTGGAGTCTTCTCGACTGCAAGGACAAAAGACTCTGCAACCCTTTTTCAAAGTCTGAATCCCAATAACTCAGTCAAAGGAATATGCATTTTTTCTCAAAGCCAAAGTGGAGCGATGGGAGTCATGTGACACCCCCCCAAGTTCGGATCACCAATTATATTGGGTGCGATTCTCCCGAAACATTTCTAAGTGTGATAGCAAGCAGGAATTGCCGCGAGCTTCCTGGCACTTGGCCCAGTGAGGCCGGCAATACAATTCAACGTTAATTGGTCCACATAACGAGGCATCAGGACTTCTCGCCGCAAATGAAGGCTCGCCAGCAGATATGCCGGGATTGCGCTCGCCAGCGCCCCGCCAACAAGGTCGAGCAGCACTTAAGCTGCACTTGCTCAGTCCAGCCCAGCTAGCTCGCAATAATGGCGCCAAGGAGACCAGCCCCAAGATTTGGGGACGCAGATCTGGGCTGGCTGTTAGCCACCATGGAGGCCAGGAGGGATTTCCTGTTCCCCAGAGGGTCCAGGAGAGTCAGCCACAGCGCAGCCAGTGCTGCCTGGGATGAGATGGCGGCAGCTGTGAGTTTGGGGAGTGTGACCAGGAGGACCAGGAGAGTGCTGGAAAAAGGTCAACGACCTAAACTAGGCGGCACGAATGAGTAGGCCCCAATGGCACCCCCCCATCCCTCCCCTCACGGGAGCATCCAACTCCCCATGCAATCCGCAACCCACCATGCCCCCCTCCCACCACTGACCCACGCATGCAGCTAACGATGTCCCCTCTGTGCCTCCTCAGGGAAAGCTCTCACATCATTGTCGGTCAGGAGAGGGTCCAGACTGGCGGAGGTGCTGGACTTAAGAATACTTTCCTCCTTCGAGGAGCATGCTCTGGAGGTGAATTGGGTGGCCGAGGACAGATCGGTCTCCCACGTGGAGGCTGGCGGACTCCGCTGAGGTGAGGAACCACCGGGCTCCACCCGGAGGACCTGCCAAACATGAGTTGTTATTGTCTTACTGAGTGACTGACCCATCCCTCCCACTGACCATATGTCCATTCTCCTGCAGGTCCTCCAGCTGACAGTGCCGGCCCATCCTGGGCAGCACCTTCTCCTGACTCCGGGGAGAACACCTCGGAGGAGAGTTCCGAGGATGCAACTGTTATAGTCGTGATACTGCTGTCATCCCCACCCTTCACCAGCGCAGATACACACAGTTCAGTGGGACATGTTAGTGGACAGACTTCTGGGGCACAATCTAGTGTGCACCACACTGCTGCTGATGTATGTCAGGTGGAGGCAGGAAGCCCCAGGTGAGACAGCAGTCAGAGGGCTACAGGATCCAGAACCCAGCTGGGTCTCAGCCTGATGCTGAGCCTGTGGAACAGAGGTACTCTGAGCTGATTGGGACGAGAGGGAGATGTCAGCATCACTCCAGCAGATCCATAGCTTTTTGGAGGAATCCCAGAGGCAACGGCACAGGAGATGTCGCTGGCAATGCGTGGCACCAAGGCCAACACTGCTGGGGTGATGTCTGCAGTGGAGAGCCTGGTGCACAGCTTCGGCACCATTAGTGAAGGTGTCTAAATCATCACGTGGTTAGCGACCACCATGGCTGTGGGTCTCGACAGAATGTACGACTCGCTGGGGGACGTCACCCAGTACCAGGCTGACTTTGATGGGGTTCTGCAGGACATGAACTGCTCTCAGATGGACATGGGAAAGGGGCTGTGGAGCTTGTCCCAGTCGCAGGTGGACATTGCCAAGGCACTGCAGACCATGTCCCAGTCACTGAGGAGCATTGCCAAGGGTGTCAACACGATGTTGCAGGGGCAGCTGGGGCTCGAACCAGCTGTCCCTCCCCCTCCATCCCAAGGTGAATCCCAGGGCCCTATGGGCACCGACCGGGAGGAGGGGGCACTGGGTGCCAACCCGTGCCCATCCCATGGAGTGGGGATGGTGGCCACCAGCTCCCCCAGTTCCACCCCTCTGACGAGGCCACGACTCGAAGTCAGCGCACAGAACAGGGCGGCACGGCTGTACATGTGCAATCGACAAGTGCGCCGGGGCCCTCCAGCTTCAGGGCCCCAGATGACACCCGCCAGGGGCATCAAAGTCTATGGGACGAGGTAGGGAGCTGGGTGCCTCCACCTCATTTATGCATCCTGGGGAAACACCTAGACGTAATGCATGTTTAGGATCACTTAGGATACGGGGAAAAGGGGTGGGAGTTGAGGGTTGGGGGGGGGGGGGGGGGGGGAAGCACCATTGGGAGAGTGGGGGATTGTAAAATTAATTAAACACCAGTATGATGCCTCTATCACTTTCTTCCGCAACGCGGGCCGACCTCCAATTCCTTGGCCTCTCTCCAGGCATCTCCCCGTAGCACCCACCCATCCTCCGGCCGTGGACATATCCTGGAGCTGTGTCCCATCCCCTGGGTGTTTGGATATTGGCTGCTGCCTGTGTGGTGTTGCCTCCCGCAGTGTTCAGGCACAGTGTCCATGCACCATGGTGTGATTGGGATGCTAGGCAATGACTCCCAAATGCTACATGGCTGGACCGAGTCCCACGGGAATCCACTTGGATTTTGTGATGTGTCCACTTAACCACGATTGCCAATTCCCTATTAGCAATAGCCTTCAGCCTCACAGCCAGAGGCCTCGGCAATCGGGTGGTGGTTATCTGTGGTTGGTGGGGCAGATGGGCAGGGACAAGGGTTGCCCCCGGAATGGGTAAACAATCCAGGGGCTAGCATGGTGGTGCCGCGAGCGGTTGTCCCCCCAGTTGCCCCCCTCAGCGGTTTCCCCCCCCCCCCTATGGTGCCCCATCCCTGTGAAGGGTCCTCCACTCCTAGCCGAGAGTCCCTGTCCCCCACCGAGCACAGAGCCGGCAATCCCAGCGCCCTGGGCTTTTTTGCCTGTGAGCAAAGATGGCTGCTCGGCTCCACCACAAAAGCTCTTCCGCCAGGTTCACATTTTGCAAAAGGAGTACTAATTGACGCCAGCGTGACCACTTGCTGGGGAGGCCGTTGAATGACAGGATGCCATTGAATATGCGGTGGCTCCCGTTAATGATATGGAAATTAGGCTTACGTGGCGATAATTGGTTTCTTGCCTCGGTACGACATGATCCCGATTTCACCTATGGGAGCAGGCTGGTTGCATCACAAACTGTTTGGTACCTGGCACGGTTCTCGTTTTTGGCCTCTCCCATTATTCACCGGCCTCGTTTCGCTTGAGCGAGAGCACAACGAGGCCAGAAGATCGCACCTAGTGTCTTGCTGTGCTGCCAATCAGTTTGCCAGCTTCTATCCACCAAGCAGCAGTGCAGAAACGGGGCTTTGGACCAGGCTTGAATGCCTGCCTCCTCCAATCTATACTGCTTTTACTGGAATCTCTAAACTTCGCTTTCATCCCTTTGTGCCTATTTCATCATGCAAGTCATCTCTACTGGAAAAGTGAAATTTTCAGCATCAGTTTTCAGCATGTCGGCCTCTGAAGGAATACACTATTGGACTTTTGATTCTGGACTCTGGACCCTGTGGGTTCAATTCCCATAATGGCTGAGGTTATTCATGACAGCCTAGCCTTCTCAACCTTGCCCCATGTCTGTGGTGTGATGACACTCTGGTTAAATCACCACCAGTCAGCTCTATCTCAAAGGGGAGAGTAGCCTATGGTCTTCTGGGACTGTGCTAACACAAGATAAGGCTGCAAGGGGTTGGGTGTGATTTATTAGCAGGGATAGAGGATTGCTTAGTAGACAGGAAGCAGATCGGGATAAATGGAGCATTTTCAAGTTGGCAGGCTGTGACTTGTGGAGTGCCGCGAGGATCAGTGCTGTGGCCTCGGGTATTTACAATCTACATGAATGACTTGGAGAAAGAGGCCGAGAGTAATGTATCTAAGTTTGCTGATGATTCAAAACCAGGTGGGAATGCAAACTGCTGTGAGAAAGACACAAACTACAAAGTAAGTGAGTTAGCAACAAGCTGGCAGATGGAGAATAATGTGAGGTTATTTTGACTTTGGTCAGAAGAATAGAAAAACAGAATATTTTTTTAGAAGACGTGAAACTTATACATGTTGATATTCAGAAAGACTTGGCTATACTAATACAAGGAACACAAAATGTTAGCCCGGGTACAATAAGGAATTGGGAAAGAAAAGGCATGCTGGACTTTATTGTGAGGGGATTGGAGTACAAGTATAAAGAAATCTTGCTATTCTCATTCTGGGCCTTGGTGAGAATACTGTGTGCAATTTCAGTGTTAATATTTGAGGCAGGATATATTTGCATTGAAGATAATACAGAAAATATTCACGAGACTGGTCTCTGTGTTGGGAGGGTTTTCCTGATAAGGGGCGAGTGAATTGGGCCTTTGTTCTCTGGAAGTTAGGTGAGAGGTGATCTCATTGAAACATTCAAGATCTCAAACAATGACGAGACAGAGTACAGGAATGAAAGAGAGAAACTGGTGAACTGGTGCAACGACAATAATCTCTCCCTCAATATCAACAAACGAAGGAGATTGTCAGCGACATCAGGAAGCGCAGTGGAGAACATGCCTCTGTCTACATCAATGGGAACAAAGAAGAAAGGGTCGAGAGCTTCAAGTTTTTAGATATCCAGATCACCAACAATCTGTCCTGGTCCCCCCATGCCGACACTATAGTTAAGAAAGCCCACCAACGATTCTACTTTCTCAGAAGACTAAGGAAATTTGACATGTCAGCTACGACTCTTACCAACTTTTGCACCTTGGAAAGCATTCTTTCTGGTTGTATCACAGCCAGGCTGCTGGGTGACCTGATCCTACACCCATCGATCCTCATGGGCATGGGGAATCGTGTCCCCACCCAAGCAAGGAGGAACTACTTCTCGAAGACGGTGCCTAATCTCCTACCGCTGCCCTGTAGTGCGGTGGGAGTCTGAATCAGTAAATGCTTTCAAGGGGACAGATATATTTCTGATTTTAAAAATGGTTCAAAGGGATATGGGAAACTGGTTGAGAGGTGGCTTTGAGACCAGGAAGAGATCAGCCATGATCTGATTGAATAGCAGAGCAGGCTCACAGGGCTGAATTGCTTAGTCCTGCTCCTAATTCCTATATGTTCCTATACAACACTATGGGGTTGCTAAGGCCCCCCCCCCCCCCCCCCCACCTTAGGCCCCCCCATTCTCAGGCCCCTTCCTTTAGGCCCCCCACTTCATAATACCCGTTCAAACCACTCACCCTTCATATCTCTTCATATCTAAGGGGGCTTGCGTTGTCCTTGGGCGAGTGGTATGAGGAACTCTCAACCTCACTTTGCGATCTTGGCTGCCTTTAGAAATGGTGCCCCGATCTATGAGGAGCCAGTCTTGTCGGAGATTAGTTCTCTACTGCAGAAATGTTTTTTGTTTTTTTAATGTTTTTATTAAGGCATTTGGTATACATACACCAAACAACCCCAACCAAAAAGAGAGCAGATTCACATTGCAAAGAACTGTCTAACCCTCCACCGTCCACCCTTCCTGCCACCTACCTCCCCTACCTCCTTTTTTATTTTAGCCTCCCACCCTCTCCTGCTGACTTCTTCACTATTCTTGAAGTAGTTGATAAACGGTTTCTATCTCCGTGTAAACCCCTCCACAGTCCCTCTCGAGGCGAACTTGATCTTTTCCAACCTGAGGAATTCCACAAGATCGCTCATTCCCACCCCAGTTTCGGCGGCCCTGAGTCCCTGCATTCCAGCAAGATCCATCTCCAGGCTCCCAGGACGGCAAAGGCCTGTACATCGGACTCTTTCGCCCCCTGGACTCCTGGGTCTTCAGACACTTCAAAGATTGTCACTTCTGGACTCGGGACCACCTACTCCTCAACACCTCAGACATAATGTCAGCAAACCCCTGCCAGAATCCCTTCAGCTTCGGACAGTACCATGAAACGTGGACATGGTTCACGGGCCCCCCGCGCACCGCCCACATCTATCTTCCACCCCCTCAAAGAACCAACTCATCCTGGCCACCATCATATGTGCCCTGTGGACTACCTTGAATTGGATAAGGCTGAGCTTCGCTCATGATGAGGGCGCATTCACCCTTCTCAGGGCCTCCTCCAACACCCCGGTCTCCATTGCACCCCCCCCCCCCTTCCTCCCCAGTTCCTCCTTCCATTTCCATTTGACTTCTCTGTCGGGGCTCCCTTCCAGTCCATTAGCTCGTCCACTGCCGATCAACTATATCCTCTCTTGTGCCAGTCCCCAGCCCGTGTCACGCGACCCTCCAGGCCACCCTCTATGTCCACCGCCATCACTCCTTTTCGTGTGGCGCCACAGCAGCCAGTCCTTTGTCAGCAGCCCCTCCCTCTCCCCCTCCCCTGAACAAAACAACAACCCCATCCCCCTCTTCTGCACTAACCACCTGGCCACTAACCACTGTGCTCCCATTAACTCACCCACCCAGCTAGCCTGGCAGCCCCTGCCCAAGGCTGCTGAGCCACCTACACCTCACTGATGTCCCCTCTTCCCCCCACCCCCCTCGCAAACCTCATCCTCAACATTCCTCAAGCATCCCACCACCAAACCTAACAAAACATCTCACTGGAGAAAAGTTCTCAGATAACCAACAAATGAAAAGACAAGAAAAAAGCAAATATCTCCTCACACCTCCTTCAAAGTTCAGTGTCCGCCTTCTGCCAGTCCATTGTCTCTCAGAAATTCCAGCACTTCCTCTGGTGCCCTGAAATAGTGTTCTTGGCTGTTAAAAATCTCAGAGGCGGGCCAGTACAGCAATTCCAACTTCATCCCCTTTTTAAAGAGGATAGTCTTCACCCGATTGAACCCGGCTCTCCTCTTCGCCAGGTCTGCACCCAGCTCCTGGTACACCCGAAGCTTGTTCCCTTCCCAGGTGGCCCTCCTCGTCAGCCTTGCCCATCTCAATATCTTTTCCTTATCCAGGAACTGGTTAAGACGCACCACCATTGCCCTCAGCGGCTTGTTCGCCTGCGGCTTCCTCCTCATCACCCTGTGCGCTCGGTTGACCTCCATGGGTCAGTTACAGTCCCCCTCCTCCATCAACCTCTCTGGCAGCTTGGCCACATATGTGCCTGCGTCCGCTCCCTCGATGCCTTCAGGCATCCCCATGGTTCTTCAATTCTGTCTCCAGGAGCGATTCTTTCGGTCCTCCACCTTCTCCTTTAACCTCTTCCGAGCTTCCGCATCACACCTATTTCAGCCGTCAACGATGTGAGCTACTCTCGTGGACTCCCACTGTCTCCTTTACTTTCCAAATAGCCTGGCCATGGGACTCCAGCCTCTGCTCCACACAGTCAATTCTCACTTTTAATGGTTCCACCGCCTTGGCTAGGTCTTCCTGGGCTTCCCTCCTCTACCGGATGAACTTCTCGTTTAAGAAGTCCACCAGCTGCTCCGTGGGCAGGTAGGGCTGGCCCCTTACCCTCTGCCATCTTGACCTGTGGCACATGGAAGATTCTCTTGCTCCAACTACTCCCTTCTTCCCGACCCACTTCTGGTTCATGGATCCATCCACCAGCACCACCATAGAACATAGAACATAGAACAATACAGCGCAGTACAGGCCCTTCAGCCCACGATGTTGCACCGAAACAAAAGCCATCTAACCTACACTATACCATTATCATCCATATGTTTGTCCAATAAACTTTTAAATGCCCTCAATGTTGGCGAGGTCACTACTGTAGCAGGTAGGGCATTCCACGGCCTCACTACTCTTTGCGTAAAGAACCTACCTCTGACCTCTGTCCTATATCTATTACCCCTCAGTTTAAGGCTATGTCCCCTCGTGCTAGCCATTTCCATCCGCGGGAGAAGGCTCTCACTGTCCACCCTATCTAACCCTCTGATCATTTTGTATGCCTCTATTAAGTCTCCTCTTAACCTTCTTCTCTCTAACGAAAACAACCTCAAGTCCATCAGCCTTTCCTCATAAGATTTTCCCTTCATACCAGGCAACATCCTGGTAAATCTCCTCTGCACCCGTTCCAAAGCCTCCACGTCCTTCCTATAATGCGGTGACCAGAACTGTACGCAATACTCCAAATGCGGCCGTACCAGAGTTCTGTACAGTGGAGTTTAACTTCCTCCAGTCACCCCTGCACCTTTTTTCAGCAAAACATCCGCCCAACACGTGGGGGAAATGTCCAAAAAAGCCGCCTCGAGGGGGAGCTGCCAAATGTGTGACCACTCACTCCATGGCCGCCACCAGAAGTCCTAAAAGTACACTTCTTTGGGGGAATCGCACTCTTAAGATTTTACAGCAAAGTTGTCCTTTTTTTAAGGCCACAATATCTAATTGCTTTTCAGGAAACAATGGATGAGATCAATCAAAACTTATCTGCTCTTTGTTGAAAGACATTTTCAGATTCAAAACTTTTGAGCAATTTCATACTGCAAGTCAAAACTGGGAAGATAAGTGGGAGCTTTATTTCTGAGCTAGAAAGCGGTGTTAGAAGGGGTCTGTATCATCTAGACAACACGGAGATGAAAGGTCATATGATGAAATCTCCTTGGATGTATTCAACCAGAGTACCAACCCTGTTCAAATCATTTCTGATAACTCTTGCAAACCCACCTGATAATTACTTCTCAAATGATCCCAGTCCTAATGAGGACGAAGGTAAATATGAATGGCAAAATTCAAGATATTGGTGCCTTTGTATTCGATAGGCCTAAAATATTACTCTTTGCTATAATAAAAGAGGAAGCACTTACCATGCTTATTTGACATTCCTTTGTCCACTATTCTCCCATGTTCACTATTTCAGCAAAGTTGCTTAATCATTAAGAATTAACAGATTGCTGTTTATATAGAAGAGTGACATGGATGGAAGACAGTCGTAGACAAAATAACTTTCTGTATGGTGAGGTAGCTGGAGCCAGATGACCAAACCTCAGCTTCAAGGATGCCTGCAAGCATGACGTGAAGGCCTTCGACATCTATTATCGCAACCAGAAGTCAATAACTGATGACAGAGGAAAAATGACGACACCTCCTGTGGGCTGGCGTGCACCTACATGATGACCAATGTCTACACCAATGGTCTGGCAACATACAACAAGTCATAACAACACTTAGTACCCTCATTGAAGCATTTGTGACAGAACCTGTCCCTCAGCAAAGGTGTGCCATATGAAGACACCTTATCTGAAATGGATTTGTTTGCTGCATGTCCATCATTTACATAGATGGAAGGATGCTAGAAGAGTGAACAAATAAATGTGAATGCATTAAGCAGAGTAAGCAGAAGCTTAATAAACAAAAGTTACTATGTTAAGATCAAACAGTAATTTTTTGGCCAATTTTAAGAATTTATTCAATTGTTTAAAAAAAGTTTTGGGGGGATAAAGCATATGCTCCAAATACATATATACGTGCTGATTAATTACTTTGAGTCAGAAATAGGCAACAGCGCTGCTGTCAAGAATATAGGCTCTGACTCTGACCTACGTATACAAACTGTCACTTCGTGACAATTTCTAACTATCTGACTCCACACAAGAGGCCATCTTCACCGAGAGAGGATAGTTAGCAAATTGGTGAAATGGGATCATTGATGTGTACATAATTAGCACAGTTACAGTCTTTGTATTAAAATCTGAGTCCGAACCATTAGTAATGAATATTATTTGGAACCGCAGCTGGTTGTCTAGGTGGACATTTTAGTTTGCATTTAACATTTGCTTTTTTCACTGTTGCCCTACGCATTTCACTTCTTTCCCCTTTCCTCTCCTTGTCCCCGAAAGGTATTGATTCAATAATATCTGCTGCTTGCGTGTATACAATGGCTTGAATGTTTTTACATTTTAAGTGTCTTTGAAGTGGAAAATTGGGTAAAATGGCATCAACAACAACTTGTGTTTATATAGTTCCTTTAATGTAGCAAAGCACTAGCAAGTGGTAGGAATGGAAGAGCATGGGGAAGCAACAAAAGCATGGTCTGCGAGGAGGGCACCCAACAGTATTGACCAAGGACTTGACTCATGATTTGCTGGTGTGTACAGCTTGTTCTGCACTTGACTGCTGAGCCGTTGGTGGAAGTCACACCTTGAGAGACTTGATCCTTCAACTTGATCTATACATTATCCTTTTCCACAAATCTGATAGCTTTCTCACCAGTTTCTCTAATAGACATGACCCAATCCGATGAATGTGCAGTAGTTTGAAAGGTACAAATTATGACTTGATTTCTGGTCATGTACCTCTCGCTGTGGCCTAGGAACACCACACCAGCACAAGCCAGCTGTTACATAAGTGGGCAAGTGGCCAGAAAATATTTCTGCATGTGGAGCCTGGATGTCACCCCTTGAGGTCCTCCATGCTCTCAGGATAACCTTATTTATATTCCAGAGCTGCTGGCAGTAACAGTACTGTAACATAAAGGGGCAATGGGAAGGGGTAGCCATTACCAAATGCTGTTAATCTGCTCCAAAGTGATCATTTCTTCTCTGCAGTCAATCATTTGGTGGTGTTACATAATTGCATTACAATGTAGAATGCTTTCCGATCGCTCCATTTGAATTTTAAGGCTTTGTGCCTGTTTTACAGTTTCTTTTTCACGGAACTACAAAATTGTTACAGTGCAGGAGCCTGTCGTGTCTGCGCTGGCGCTCCGAATGAGCAGTGCACCTCGTGCCATTCCGCCAAGGATTTAGGTCATGGCTGATTTGAAACCTGACTTTATATATCCACTGTTACTCCATTTCTCTTAATACCTTTACTTAACAAGAATCTAAATTCGATTGAAAATTAATCATTTTGTATCTAGTATTAATGCCATTTGTGGAGGACTGTTCTAAACTTCTCTCACCCTTTGTGTAGAAGTGTTTCCTAATTTCCCTCCTGAAAGCATTAGCTGCATGCCAGCAATCATTCAAATGAACAAAGAGCATAAGAGTGGCATGTTACCTATGGTTCAAGTAATAGACGTGGGATAATTCCCCATGCCCTCCCCTCCCCACCACTCACTATATTATATTACAAATTTTGGTCTATTACACTGAGCTGGAGTATTGTTATGGTGCCTCATGCTCCTGACATTGTGCAAGTAATTATAAAAATGCCAACTCAGCTATTTCCGGTAATGTCAGAGACACGATCTCCATGAATACTGTAAACTACCTCCCCCAGCTTTGCATCAGTTCAGAATCTGAAAAAGAACATCAATTTGCACTTAAATAGCTTTGTAAAATGTCCTGAGGTGTAACTTAAGATGTGCCGAAGAAGGAGAGTGAGAAAGGGTGAACAAAAGCTTGGTAAAGGAAGTTATTAAAAGAAGAGAGAGAGTTGCAGAGGCAGAAAGGCACAGGGAGGCATTTCTAGAGGGGTGCATTGACAACTGAAAGGACAAATGCCACTGATAGGTAAAGAGGGTAAAGAAGCCAAGATAGCTAGAGGATTGGGGGAAGGGGGAATTGAGGTTGAATAGAATTGTAGAAATATGGAAAGCATTCATGAAGGTATTTAATGGTTGAGCATTTTATATTTGAAGCATTGAGGGACTGGGACCAAAGTCAGTCAGTAGGTGTAGGAATAATGATTGAGGATTTCACCAACAGATGATCTGACGTAGGCATCTTTGTGATGGAGAGGACACTGTGAATAAGCTCAGTTTAGTCAAAGAGGATGCTGAGGTTGCAAATAGTCTGGTGCAGCCTGAGACGGTCACCATGGTGGAGGAAGGTTTGGTGGCAACACACTGAATTTATGCTGGGCCAAATCCATGGCTTTGCTTTCTAATGTTTAGCTTTAGAAGATTACAATCATTGTAATAATAATGAAAGAGAAGCACTGAATTATGTCCAGAATGATTGAAATTTAAATAAGATCTATGAGTGTTTATTAAATGGACATGCAAGCCAAATATAAGGATGTAAAGTCAGCCACTGGCTGAATTGCTGGTGGGTTTTTGTGAGGGCCGCGAAGAATCCAGCACGAGTTTTAAGGATACAAAGTAATAACATTTATTTACAATAACATATATATATAACAGCAGCAGCAACTTCCCTTGCTGCACACTCCTTCCTGCTGGTTCCAAACTGGCCAGCTTTATTTATACTTGGAGTTTACTAATGGTTTCTCCGCCCACCTCATTGGGGAAGCTCATACTCCCACAGGATTGTGGGATTGTCATTAGTCCCCAGCCAATGGTAAGCAGGCAGGTTATAACATGGGTGATCTTGAAAGAAACAATTAAAAAGTCAGGGGGAATTCTCCGCATGTTTCTCAGTGGCACGCTGTTCGCTGGCAGCAGGATTCTCTCATCCTGTCACTTGTCAATGGGATTTCCCATTAAAGACACCCCACATCATTGGGAAACCCAGGGGTGGGTGTGCGTTGCCAGTGGGAAAAGTGAATCCCAATAGCCGGAAGATGCTGATCACTGTATTTCCAGGCAAGGTACTTCTAAAGCATCCAGAAACTATTTGCCATATCTGGTGGAGACAATGGGATATAATGGGAGATGAGTATCATCTCATCAAGATCCTGTGAGTAATGTCCAGACAGATTTGTGGATTCTGCCTTCCAGGAACATATAAAGACTAGGATAAAAGCCAGCTGTAAAGTTGCCCCAAGTGTATGTGTACATTTGAGTGCAGGAGGTGTCAGAATGTGTGTGACACAAAAAAAGAATCCAGCCAGCAGCACCCTGGCAAAAATATGTTGCAGGCACAACTCTATTACTCTCTCTGATTATTGAAGTAAGCCAAATTAGCCAAGTCTACAGCAGAAAAGGAAACAGGGAAGCTTCTCCACCAAATTGCAGTACACCGGAATCTCAAATTGCAATGTCTACAACACTCAAATCAAATCAAGGACTGTTTCATATACTTTTTATACTGACTTTGCACTCAATTCTCACTTCTTTTAAAAAATATATATATTTATTAAAGTTTTTTAAAACAATTTTTCACCCTTACAAACAATAAACCCCCCCCCCCCTCGTAACAAAATAGAAAGGAAACGCACATAGCAAGATATATACATGGTAAAACGATATGTTACAGAGCTTTGTACACTGGCTGCCTCCCGTACATGCCAGTTTCCCAAATCTTTCATGTGTTCTCTTGCTCAAACACCCCCCTTCACAGGACATCCCCCCCCCCCGGTTTGCTGCTGCTGCTGACCGACGTTCCTCTAACACTCCGCGAGATAGTCTAGGAACGGTTGCCACCGCCTGTAAAACCCCTGCACAAACCCTCTCAAGGCAAACTTTATCCTCTCCAGCTTAATGAACCCAGCCATGTCGTTTGTCCAGGCCTCCACGCTGGGGGGCTTTGCCTCATTCCACATTGGCAAGATCCTTCGCCGGGCTACTAGGGATGCAAAGGGCAGAATGCCGGCCTCTTTCGCCTCCTGCACTCCCGGCTCGTCCACTACTCCAAATTTTGCTAGCCCCCAGCTTGGCTTGACCCGGACTTTCACCACCTGAGATATTGCTCCCGCCACTCCTCTCCAGAACCCCTCCAGTGCCGGGCATGACCAAAACATATGGACATGGTTCGCCGGGCTCCCTGAGCACCTTCCACATCTGTCCTCTACCTCAAAGAACCTGCTCAACCTCGCCCCCGTCAAGTGAGCTCTGTGAACCACCTTAAATTGTATCAGGCTGAGCCTGGCACACGAGGAGGAGGAATTAACCCTACCCAGGGCATCAGCCCACAGACGTTCCTCGATCTCCTCCCCCAGCTCCTCCTCCCATTTACCCTTCAACTCTTCTACCAGCGCTTCCCCCTCTTCATTCATCTCCTGGTGTATTTCCGACACCTTGCCCTCCCCGACCCATGCACCCGAGATCACCCTGTCTTGAATTTCTTGTGCCGGGAGCAACGGGAATTCCCTCACCTGTCGCCTCACAAAAGCCCTCACCTGCATATATCTAAAGGCATTTCCCGGGGGTAACTCAAACTTCTCCTCCAGTGCCCCTAGGCTCGCAAACGTTCCGTCAATGAACAGATCCCCCATTCTTCTGATCCCCGCCCGATGCCAGCTCTGGAACTTCCATCTTCCTCGGGACAAACCGATGGTTACCCCTGATCGGGGACCACACCGATGCTCCCATTGCACCCCAGTGCCGTCTCCACTGGCCCCAGATCCTTAGCGTTGCCGCCACCACCGGGCTCGTGGTATACTTTGTCGGCGAGAGTGGCAGCGGTGCCGTCACCAACGCCCCCAGGCTCGTTCCTTTGCAGGACGCCATCTCCATCCTCTTCCATGCCGCCCCCTCTCCCTCCATAACCCACTTGCGGATCATCGCCACATTTGCTGCCCAGTAGTAGCTCCCTAGGTTTGGCAGCCCCTCCTCGGTCCCTACTGCGTTCCAGGAACCCTCTCCTTACCCTCGGGGTCTTATTCGCCCTCACAAACCCCATAATACTCCTGCCTACTCTCTTAAAAAAGGCCTTCGTGATCACGATGGGAAGGCACTGAAACACAAACAAAAACCTCGGAAGGACCACCATTTTGACCTATTGCACTCTACCTGCCAGCGAGAGCGGTAGCATGACCCATCTTTTAAAATCCTCCTCCATTTGCTACACCAACCTCGTCAGATTCAGTTATGATCCCCAGATACCGAAAGCTCCCCTCCGCCCTCCTCAGTGGTAGGTCCCCTATCCCTCTTTCTTGGTCCCCCGCCTGTAATACAAAGAGCTTACTCTTCCCTACATTGAGCTTATAGCCCGGAAACTCCCCAAACTCCCTTAGAGTCTGCATGACCTCCACCATCCCCTCCATTGGATCCACCACGTACAGCAACAGGTCATCCGCATATAGCTACACCCGATGCTCTTCTCCCCCTCGGACCACCCCCCTCCATTTATTAGACTTCCTCAATGACATGGCCAATGGTTCGATCACCAATGCGAACAACAGGGGGGACAGGGGGCACCCCTGCTTCGTCCCTCGGTACAATTGAAAGTACTCCGACCTCCGCCGGTCCGTCACTACACTCGCCACCGGGCCTCTGTAAAGGAGCTTAACCCAACTGATAAACCCCCCCCCCGAACCCAAACCTATGCAGCACCTCCCAGAGGTACTCCCACTCTACTCGGTCGAAGGCCTTCTCCGCGTCCATAGCTGCCACAATCTCCGCTTCTCCCTCCACCGATGGCATCATTATCTCGTTTAAGAGCCGCCGCACATTGGTGTTTAGCTGCCTACCCTTTACAAATCCTGTCTGGTCCTCGTGAATCACCCCTGGGACACAGTCCTCGATCCTCGTGGCCAGCACTTTTGCCAGCAACTTTGCGGGGCCAACAGGTCTACGTACTTCCTGTAGAACTCCACCGGGAACCCGTCCGGTCCCGGGGCCTTCCCCGCCTGCATGCTCCCCAAACCCTTGCTCAGCTCCTCCAACCCAATTGGTGCCCCCAGACCAACCACCTCTTGCTCCTCCACCCTCTGGAATCTCAGTTGGTCTAGGAATCGTCTCATACCCTCTTCCTCCGCTGGGGGCTGAGATCTGTACAGCTCTTCATAGGCCTTAAATACCTCATTTATTTTCGCCGCACTCCGAACCGTGGCTCCCCTTCCATCTTTGACTCCCCCTATTTCCCTCGCTGCCATCCTTTTACGGAGCTGGTGTGCCAGCATCCGACTAACCTTTTCCACATACGCATAGGTCGGCCCCTGCGCTTTCCTCCACTGTGTCTCCGCCTTCCCTGTGGTCAACAGGTCAAACTCCGTCTGGAGCCGTCGTCTTTCCCCAAGTAATCTTTCCTCCGGGGTTTGAGATGGTCATTGATGGTCACTTGATGTGTTGTAAATTAAATTTGCCACTTATCAGCCCAAGCCCAAATGTTGTTCAGATGTTGCTCAGATCTTGCTCAATGTGGGAACCGGGGCGGCACGGTGGTGCAGTGGTTAGCACTGCTGCCTACTGGGCTGAGGACCCAGGTTCGATCCCCGCCCCAGGTCACTGTCTGTGTGGAGTTTGCGCATTCTCCCCGTGTCTGTCTGGGTTTCACCCCCACAACCCAGAGATGTGCAGGGTAGGTAGATTGGCCACGCTAAATTGCCCCCTTATTGGAAAAAATAATTGGGTACTTTAAATTTATTTATTTTTAAATGTGGGAACCGACTGCTTCATTATCTGAACACTCAGATAAAGTTCTTGATACGTATCCAATGGGTCTCTCAGACCCGTCTTCCATTACATGGGATAATACAGCCCTAACTCCATGTGATGATGCATCACATATCAGCACTATTTTGAATCAAAATGTACGCATAAACTTAAAGATTGAACCACTTACTTCACTTGATTGAAAGCTGCTTTTTATGGATTTTTCCAGTACCATTTTTGGGGCATCTTCAACAACAAATGTAACGGAGCTAGCAACATTGATAGGTGAGGGAGGAATCATCCGTAGTAGTTAACCATTCCCAGGAAAGACCTGAGCTTTGAGATATTGTTAGGGGCTGATGCTTCTTTAATGGCTCTCACTTTATCCTCCATTGGGTGTAGCCCTTGAGCATCCACCCTGTGTCCACGATAAGCTACTTCATCCACCTGACGGTGCAGTTTTCGCTCTTCACGTTCACTCTGGAACCTCTTTAAAACTTCTTCCAGATTTCCCAAATGTTCCTCCTTAGTGGAACCTGTGATCGGGACATCATCTAAGTAAACGATAATTTTGGGTGGGCGGCTTGGTGGTGCAGTGGTTAGCAGTACTGCCCAGGGTCGATCTTATCTGTGTGGAGTTTGCACGTTCCCCCCGTGTCTGCATGGGTCTCTCCCCCACAGCCCAAAGATGTGCAGGGTAGGTGAATTGGATATGCTAAATTGCCACTTAATTGAAAAAAACTTTGGACACTAAGCTCTCCATAGTCCACTGGAAGATGGCACAAGCTGATGAAACCCCAAAGCTTAAACGTGTGTATTGATACAATCCTTTTGGCAGTGTTTATGGTGACATAAGTTCTCGATGCCTCATCATCTTGTTCCATTTGTTGGTAGGCATGGCTCATGTCCAACTTAGCATATGTCAGGTCCTCTATTTTGGGTATGGGTTGCCTTTGCAACTCCACAGTTAAATTATATATCTCCACAAATTCTGACTGCCTTGTCAGGTTTAACTACATGTATAATGGGTGCGGTCCACTCAGCAAATTGTATGGGTTTGATGATGCCCAAGTGTTCAATCGCTGCAATTCTGTTTCAATGCATAAGAGAAGCATTGTTCAAAAAAACCTTGGTGTCTCTTCCACACCTACATGGATCCTAGTTTGTATTTGTTTAATCTTTCCAAGTTCTTGGAATACTTCTTGATTGTTTATTAGAACCTCATTCAGCCCCCCTCCTTTAATCTTAAAGATCTCTAGCGAGTTTGATTTTATCTCCCGGAGTCAAATATGTCCCATTAAGCACTATCACTATCACCCAAAATTATCGTTTACTTAGATGATGTCCCGATCACAGGTTCCACTAATCAGTGGAAGCAGTGCTGACTGCTGTGTAACTCGGGGATTGTAATTATTCCAACAATCTTTATAGCCTTTCCAGTATATATGGCTAATTTTGCTGTACATTCAGCAATTTTAGGGATTGAACTCCTTCCTTTCAGACACTGGTAGGTATGTTTGTTTATAACTGAAACTGACACCTCCGTGTCCATCTCCCATTTTTAGTGGCTGGCCGTTTACTATCAGCATGACTGTGATTGGGGCTACCTTGTCCCCTCCCATATTGTTTAAGGAAATAACATTACGTTCATTCACTGGACAAACCCCCATGTTATTTACTGATGTTTGATTACTTGCTCTGTTTATACTGGACTGGCCATGCTTACTTCTGCATTTGTGCCTTAGATGGTCTCTTTTCCCACACCAAGAGCACTTGGCACCTTTGAATTTACATTGAAAGCACTCTGTATTATTCCTAGGTTGCTTAAGAACATAAGAACTAGGAGCAGGAGTAGGCCATCTGGCCCCTCTGGCCTGCTCCGCCATTCAATGAGATCATGGCTGATCTTTTGTGGACTCAGCTCCACTTTCTGGCCCGAACACCATTACCCTTAATCCCTTTATTCTTCAAAAAACTATCTATCTTTATCTTAAAAACATTTAATGAAGGAGCCTCTACTGCTTCACTGGACAAGGAATTCCATAGATTCACAACCCTTTGGGTGAAGATGTTCCTCCTAAGCTCAGTCCTAAATCTACCTCCCCTTATTTTGAGGCTATGCCCCCTAGTTCTGCTTTCACCCGCCAGTGGAAACAACCTGCCCGCATCTATCCTATCTATTCCCTTCATAATTTTATATGTTTCTATAAGATCCCCCCACGCATCCTTCTAAATTCCAACGAGTACAGTCCCAGTCTACTCAACCTCTCCTTGTAATCCAACCCCTTGAGCTCTGGGATTAACCTAGTGAATCTCCTCTGCACACCCTCCAGCGCCAGTACGTCCTTTCTCAGGTAAGGAGACCAATACTCCAGGTGTGTCCTCACTAACACCTTATACAATTGCATCATAACCTCCCTAGTCTTAAACTCCATCCCTCTATCAATGAAGGACAAAACTCCATTTGCCTTCTTAATCGCCTGTTGCACCTGTAAACCAACGTTTTGCGACTCATGCACTAGCACACCCAGGTCTCTCTATATCTACTGATTCCTCCTGCATCTGTACTCCATTAACTGTCTGAGCCTGATCCTGTGCTCTTGCTTCTCATGCCATTACTACCTGTGATTTCCTGCCCTACCCTCAGCAAACTGGCCAATCTCTTAGTGTATCATTTAAAGCTGATCCAATGTTGCAATACTCTGCAATTTCCTTTAGCCTGGGTACGAAACTTGGTGATCAGCTCCCCCGCGGCCTTCCCCATCGAGCTAAGCTTATCATTGCAGTGTCACTGAAGCTATGGGATGATAATGCCCTTTTGCTAGTTCCACTAGCTCTGAAAACGACTTTGTATCAGAAGCTATAGAGATGTTAAACCAAGAATCGGATAAGTCTGCGTCCCGGATGCAGTAAGCAAAATGACTATTCCGTTATCCCTGAAGAAATACTCCAGCTTTTCGATATATTGCACCCAATTCTCAGTAATCTGGTCGAAGGCTTCAAGCTTCCTGAGGAGAGGTATGTTTGTTTTGTTTTCCTCGGGCCTTGAATGATCTGATTCATTTTGCAATTTTGCAATAACACTCTCTGCTGATGAAGTTGCTCAGATTTACTTCATCACCATGCAGCAAAGGAGTGGCGGCCACCAGTCAGTACATATAACAAATTATAACGGTTTATGTACACATGGTATTTACAGAGTCTTTCATGATATCACGTTTAGCCCTCGGATCTACTCTGGCTGCACCAAGATCCCTGCACCTGATTCTGCACCAAGATCCCTGCACCTGATTCCCATTGGGTGATGGGGTCACATGACCATCTCGATGTACCCCCTTAAAGAGACCAGCTATTACACTGCCCTTCCTGATGAGCAGTTTCTGAGGAAACTAACATGGGTGTAAATTGGGAGGGCAACATGGACCTGAGTTTGATCTCCCCAGTCGGGAGAGCATTGTTGGGGAAAATTCCCAACTCCGCAAACCCGACTTGGGCGAAGTGTTCTGGAGAGTTGGACCGTCATTAAGGCAATTGTTAACAGGAGGTGGGGCCTCCGTGTGTGGAGGTGGGGCTGTGTGACAGGCAGGTCTTGGTGTTCTGGGCATTTGTCGCGGCTGTTTAAAAAAAAAAAAAAAAAATCCCTCTAGCACTTCCCCCCCCCCCCCCCCCCCCCCCACACCTTCCCCCAAACACACACACAGTCCCCATGCATACCAACCCATGCTATGTCATGTAACCCACCCCCATGGCCCCTTATACTGTCCTTGCCAACTGATGCCCTCTAACTACCCTCATGATCCTTTAATAGCCCTTTTGCCAAACACATGCGAATCCACATCTCCCTCAACCCACACCTATTGCCCTTGCATCCTCTATGCCAGCTCTCCCAGTAACAACATGGAGACTTCACGGCTAATGCTACGTCGACACAAAATCAAGTTCCAAACTATTATTGACTTCACTATTAAAAAGCAGTCTCATAAAATACCCATTCACTACATTTACATGCCTTCAAGTACTCAATCCTTATAAAAACTAACAGTTGTATCATCAAAGACTTTATTAGTACTTGGAACTGTCAATCAACTGAACTGACGGGTACCCCACTGTGATAATCGTAGATTGTGGAAATAGCCATGCAGTACAATTCCTATAATAACCCTCAGGTTTTTGTCAATAGACAGAGTGAAATAGCGAGCACTTATTCTTTTTAAACTGCAAACTGCTTTTTAAAACATGAAATTAAAGGCCTTAGATTTAAATGCTATTTAAGAGTTCCCTTGGCAAATTAAGAGAGCTGCCCCACAGACTAGTCGAGCAACAGTCTGACATAGACATACTCACCGATTCATACCTAATGTCCCAGACACCACCATCACCATTGTAGACATGTCCTGTCTCACTGGCAGGACTGGTCCAGCAGAGGTAGCGGCACAGTGATATATAGTAGGGAGGGAGTTTCCCTGAGAGACCTTGGCATCAACCCAATGAGGACTCATGGAACCAGGTCAAACGTGTGCAAATAAACCTGCTAATTACCATATATCGTCTCCCCTCAGCTGATGAATCAGGAATCCTTAATGTTGAACCCCTGGAGGAAGCGTTAAGGGTTTCGAGGGTGGAGGATGTACCCTGGGTAGGGGCCTTCAGTGTCCATCACCAAGAGTGGTTTGGTAGTACCATCTCAGACCAAGCTTGCCCAGTCCTACTGGGGGACGGGGACTGCAACAGGTAGTTAGGGAACCAACAAGAGGGGAAAACATACTAGACATCACCCTCATCAACCTGCCTCCGCAGATGCAATGATAGTATCAGTTGGAATGACTAACGCACAATCCTTGAGGTAAAGTCCAGTCTTCACATTGAGGATCGGCACAGTGGTTAGCACTGCTGCCTCACAGCACTCGGGTACAATTCCCTCCTTGGGTGACTGTCTGTGTTGAGTTTCCATATTCTCACCATGTGAGCATGGGTTTCCTCCAGGTACTCCGGTTTCCTCCCCAAATATGAAGGTGTGCAGGTTAGGTGGATTGGCCATGCTAAATTGTCCCCTCGTGTCCAAAGATGGGCAGGTTAGATTAAGGGGTTATTGGGATAGGGCGGGGAAGTCGGCTCGGGTGGAGTGCTTTTTCAGAAGGTCGGTGCAGACTCAATGGGCCGAATGGCCTCCTGCACTGTTGGGATTCTATGATCCACTCCATTGCATTGTATGGCAACACCTGTGCTATATGGGCTAAACTTTGAACAGATCTAGAAATCCATGAGACGCTGTGGGCCGTTAGTAGCAGCAGAATTGTACTCCTCCACAATCTGTAACCTCTAGGCCTGGCATACCATCACCCTATCATTACCACCAAGCTAGGGGATCAACCCTGGATCAATGGAGAGTGTAGGAGGGCATGTCAGGAGCAACATCAGGCATACCTAAAAAAAAGTAGATATCAACCTTCAGGAAGCTAAGACACAGGACTACCTGCATGCCAAACAGCATAAACAGCAAGTAATAGATAGAAATTCCACAACCAATGGTTCAGATCTTGGCTCTGCAGTCCTGCCATACCTAGCTGTGAATAGTGGTCACTGGAGGAGAAGGCTCCAGAAGTATCCTCATGATGGAGGAGTGCAGCACATTTGGGCAAAAGACAAGGCTGAAACATTTGCAACAGTCTTCAGCCAGAAGTGCTGAGTGGATGAGCCATCTTGGTCTCCTGTGGTGATCCTCAGCATCACAGATGTCGACCTTCAGAATCACTCCATGTGATATCAAGAAACAGCAGAAGGCACTGGATATTGCAAGGGCTCTGGACTCTGGCAATACTTCAGCAATAGTTCTGAAGAATTGTGCTCCAGTACTTGCTGTGCCCCTAATGAGTTCTCCCAGTGAGCCAGAGAAGACAGAGCCAGGAGTGAGACACAGTTAAGAGTGAGTTTGGGAATTTGAATCTAGGTGGGAATTGAATCAAATCAGTAAGGCAGCTCCTTTTAAATTTCAGGAGTTTAAATTAATTTAAATTAAGCTAGAATTGTGCAGTGTAGGTTAACAAGGCTGCCCCACCCACTCTCATAACTGGTTGGCAGTTAAGTGTCAGTCACTTAAAATCTACCTTGATCTAAAAGCAGGTGGGGGAGGGGAGTCAATTCAGGACAGTTTAAAAAGAGCAACTTGTAAACTCACTCCCAGTGAGTTCTCCCAGTGAGCCAGAGAAGACAGAGCCAGGAGTGAGACACAGCTAAGAGTGAGTTTGGGAATTTGAATCTAGGTGGGAATTTGAAGCTGGGTGGGGAGGAAGTGCTTTTTATCCCTGGTAAGTGACTGGTAAGTAGTGTTTCTGTTTTTCTGTTTCTTTTCATTGGTATATTTATTTATTTTTTCTTTGTTTTTTTTGTTGAAATTGTTGTTGAAGTTAACCGAAGGTTTAAGACATGGCAGGAGATCTCAGACCCATGTCATGCTCCTCGTGTGCGATGTGGGAGCTCAGGGACACGTCCACTGTCCCTGGCTCCTTCACGTGCAAGAAGTGTGTCCAGTTGCAGCTCCTGTTAGACTGCTTGACGGCTCTGGAGCTGCGGATGGACTCACTTTGGAGCATCCGCGATGCTGAGGACGTTGTGGATAGCACGTTTAGCGAGTTGGTCACACCGCAGGTGAAAGGTACTGAGGGAGATAGAACATGGGTGACCAAAAGACAGAGCAAGAGTAGGAAGGCAGTGCAGGTGTCCTCTGCGGTCATCTCCCTGCAAAACAGATATACCGCTTTGGATACTGTTGAGGGAGATGGCTCACCAGGGGAAGGCAGCAGCAGCTAGGTTCATGGCACCGTGGCTGGCTCTGCTGCGCAGCTGGGCAGGAAGAAGAATGGCAGGGCTATAGTGATAGGGGACTCAATTGTAAGGGGAATAGACAGGCGGTTCTGCGGACGCAATCGAGACTCCAGGATGGTATGTTGCCTCCCTGGTGCAAGGGTCAAGGATGTCTCGGAGCAGATGCAGGACATTCTAGGGGGGGAGGGTGAACAGCCAGCTGTCGTGGTGCACATAGGCACCAACGATATAGGTAAAAAACGGGACAAGGTCCTACAAGCTGAATTTAGGGAGCTAGGAGTTAAACTAAAAGGTAGGACCTCAAAGGTAGTAATCTCAGGATTGCTACCAGTGCCACGAGCTAGTCAGAGTAGGAATGTAAGGATTGAGAGGATGAATGCGTGGCTCGAGAGATGGTGCAAGAGGGAGGGATTCAAATTCCTGGGACATTGGAACCGGTTCTGGGGGAGGTGGGACCAGTACAAACCGGACGGTCTGCACCTGGGCAGGACTGGAACCGATGTCTTAGGGGGGGTGTTTGCTAGAGCTATTGGGGAGAGTTTAAACTAATGTGGCAAGGGGATGGGAACCGATGCAGGAAGTTGGAAGGTAGTAAAACAGGGACAGAAATAAAAGGCAGTAAGGGGGAAATTGTAAGGCAGAGAAGCCATAGTCAAAAATCAAAAAGGGCGACAGTACAAGGTACAGTGACTGAGGGGAGCTCAGTGAGTAGGACCAGGAATACTAAAAGAAATAAAACGGGAAGTGAAAACATTAATGGTCAGCGACGTGGCAGGTTGCTACATGAAGATATGGGTTCAACGACAAGGAAAATTAGGAGAAAGGTTAAGAGGAAATATAACTTAGGAGAGGTTACTGATCGAGGTGTTAAGATTCAGAACAGAGGTAAAGTGTACATAAGTGTACTTTACCTGAATGCTCGTAGTATTCGGAATAAGGTAAATGAGTTGATGGCACAAATCATCGTGAATGACTATGATTTAGTGGCCATTACTGAAACATGGTTAAAGGATGGTCACGACTGGGAGTTAAATATCCGAGGGTATCAAACTTTTCGGAAGGACAGAGTGGATGGTAAGGGAGGTGGTGTAGCTCTGTTATTTAAGGATGACATCCGGGCAACAGTAAGGGATGAGATCGGTGCTATGGAGGATAAGGTTGAATCCATTTGGGTGGAAATCAGGAATAGTAAGGCGAAAAAGTCACTGATAGGAGTAATCTATAGGCCACCAAATAGTAACATTATGGTGGTGCAGGCAATAAACAAAGAAATAACTGATGCATGTAGAAATGGTACAGCAGTTATCATGGGGGATTTTAATCTACATGTCGATTGGTTTAACCAGGTCGGTTAAGGCAGCCTTGAGGAGGAGTTTATAGAATGTATCCACAGTAGTTTCCTAGAACAGTATGTAATGGAACCTACAAGGGAACAAGCGGTCCTAGATCTGGTCCTGTGTAATGAGACAGGATTGATTCAGGATCTCATAGTTAGTGATCTTCTCGGAAGGAGCGATCACAATATGGTGGAATTTAAAATAGAGATGGAGGGTGAGAAGGTAAAATCAAACACTAGTGTTTTGTGCTTAAACAAAGGAGATTACAATGGGATGAGAGAAGAACTAGCTAAGGTAGACTGGGAGCAAAGACTTTATGGTGAAACAGTTGAGGAACAGTGGAGAACCTTCCAAGTGATTTTTCACAGTGCTCAGCAAAGGTTTATACCAACAAAAAGGAAGGACGGTAAAAAGAGGGAAAATCGACCGTGGATATCTAAGGAAATAAGGGAGAGTATCAAATTGAAGGAAAAAACATACAAAGTAGCAAAGATCAGTGGGAGACTCGAGGACTGGGAAAACTTTAGGGGGCAACAGAAAGCTACTAAAAAAGCTATAAAGAAGAGTAAGATAGATTATGAGAGTAAACTTGCTCAGAATATAAAAAACAGATAGTAAAAGTTTCTACAAATACATAAAACAAAAAAGAGTGGCTAAGGTAAATATTGGTCCTTTAGAGGATGAGAAGGGAGATTTAATAATGGGAGATGAGGAAATGGCTGAGGAACTGAACAGGTTTTTTGGGTCGGTCTTCACAGTGGAAGACACAAATAACATGCCAGTGACTGATGGAAATGAGGCTATGACAGGTGAGGACCTTGAGAGGATTGTTATCACCAAGGAGGTAGTGATGGGCAAGCTAATGGGGCTAAAGGTAGACAAGTCTCCTGGACCTGATGGAATGCATCCCAGAGTGCTAAAAGAGATGGCTCGGGAAATTAATTCACTAGACTCTGGGGTGGTCCCGGCGGATTGGAAATTAGCAAACGTGACACCACTGTTTAAAAAAGGAGGTAGGCAGAAAGCGGGTAATTATAGGCCAGTGAGCTTAACTTCGGTAGTAGGGAAGATGCTGGAATCTATCATCAAGGAAGAAATAGCGAGGCATCTGGATGGAAATTGTCCCATTGGGCAGACGCAGCATGGGTTCATAAAGGGCAGGTCATGCCTAACTAATTTAGTGGAATTTTTTGAGGACATTAACAGTGCGGTAGATAACGGGGAGCCAATGGATGTGGTGTATTTGGATTTCCAGAAAGCCTTTGACAAGGTGCCACACAAAAGGTTGCTGCCTAAGATCAAGATGCATGGCATTAAGGGGAAAGTAGTAGCATGGATAGAGGATTGGTTAATTAATAGAAAGCAAAGAGTGGGGATTAATGGGTGTTTCTCTGGTTGGCAATCAGTAGCGAGTGGTGTCCCTCAGGGATCAGTGTTGGGCCCACAACTGTTCACAATTTACATAGATGCTTTGGAGTTGGAGACCAAGGGCAATGTGTCCAAGTTTGCAGACGACACTAAGATAAGTGGTAAAGCAAAAAGTGCAGAGGATACTGGAAGTCTGCAGAGGGATTTGGATAGGCTAAGTGAATGGGCTAGGGTCTGGCAGATGGAATACAATGTTGACAAATGTGAGGTTATCCATTTTGGTAGGAATAACAGCAGAAGGGATTATTATTTAAATGATAAAATATTAAAACATGCTGCTGTGCAGAGAGACCTGGGTGTGCTAGTGCATGGGTCGCAAAAAGTTGGTTTACAGGTGCAACAGGTGATTAAGAAGGCAAATGGAATTTTGTCCTTCATTGCTAGAGGGATGGAGTTTAAGACTAGGGAGGTTCTGCTGCAATTGTATAAGGTGTTAGTGAGGCCACACCTGGAGTATTGTGTTCAGTTTTGGTCTCCTTACTTGAGAAACGACGTACTGGCACTGGAGGGTGTGCAGAGGAGATTCACTAGGTTAATCCCAGAGCTGAAGGGGTTGGATTATGAGGAGAGGTTGAGTAGACTGGGACTGTACTCGTTGGAATTTAGAAGGATGAGGGGGGATCTTGTAGAAACATATAAGATTATGAAGGGAATAGACAGGATAAATGCGGGCAGGTTGTTTCCACTGGCGGGTGAAAGCAGAACTAGGGGGCATAGCCTCAAAATAAGGGGAAGTAGATTTAGGACTGAGTTTAGCAGGAACTTCTTCACACAAAGGGTTGTGAATCTATGGAATTCCTTGCCCAGTGAAGCAGTAAAGGCTCCTTCATTAAATGTTTTTAAGATAAAGATAGATAGTTTTTTGAAGAATAAAGGGATTAAGCGTTATGGTGTTCAGGCCGGAAAGTGGAGCTGAGTCCACAAAAGATCAGCCATGATCTCATTGAATGGTGGAGCAGGCTCGAGGGGCCAGATGGCCTACTCCTGCTCCTAGTTCTTATATGTTCTTATATATATGTTCTTATCGCCAAGTTGTTCCAGTACAGCTACAGCACTGGCATCTCCCAAGCAATGTAAAAAATTGTCCAGGTATGTCCTGTGCACAAGAAATAGGACAAATCTAACCTGGTCAATTACCTGCCCATCAGTCTACTCTCAATCATCAGCAAAGTGATGGAGGGGGTCATCAACAGTGCTATCAAATGGCAGTTACTCAGCAATAACCTGCTCACTGACACTCAGTTTGTGTTCCACCCAGGGCCACTCGGCTCCTAATCTCATCATAGTCTTGGTTCAAACATGGACAAAGTAGCTGAATGCCAGAGGTGAGTTGAGAGTGACTGTCCTTGACATCAGGGCAGCATTTGACCGAGTATGGCATCAAGGAGCCTGAGCAAAACTGTAGTCAATGGGAATCAGGGGGAAAACTCTGCCGGTTGGAGTCACACCTGGCACAAAGGAAGGTGGTTGGAGGTCAATTATCTCAGCTCCAGGACATCACTGCTGGAGTCCCTCAGGGTAATGTCCTAGGCCTAACCATCTTCAGCTGCTTCATTAATGACCTCCCTTCCATCATAAGGTCGGAAGTGGGGATGTTCGCAGATGAGTGCACAAAGTTCAGCACCATTCGCTACTCCCCAGGTACTGAAACAGTTCATGTCCAAATGAAGCAAGAACTGAACAACATCGAGGCTTGGGCTGACAAGTAACAAGTAATATTCATGCCACACAAGCGTTAGGCAATGACCATTTCCAACAAGAGAGGACTAACCATCACCCCCCCGCACCCACCCCCCCCCCCCCCCATCCTGATATTCAAAGCATTGCCACTGCTGAATCCCCCATTACAAACATCCTGGGGGTTACCATTGACCGTAAAAAGAACTGGACCAGCCATATAAATACTGCAGCTACCCGAGCAGGTCAGAGGCGAGGAATCCTGTGGCGAGTAACTCACCTCCTGACTCCCCAAAGCCTGTCCACCATCTACGAGACACAAGCCAGAAGTGTAATGGAATACTGTCCATTGCCTGGATGAGTGCAGCTCAAACAACACTCCCAAGAAGCTCAACAACATCCAGGACAAAGCAGCCCATTTGATTGACACCCCTTCCACAAAGATTCAATCACTCTACCACCGACGAATAGTGGCAGCAGCAGTGTGTACCACCTACAAGATGCACTGCAGGAATTCAGCAAGTTCCCTGAGGAGGCAACCTCCAAATCCATGATTATTACCATCTAGAAGGACAATAGCAGCAGATACCTGGGAGCACCATCACCTGGAGGTTCCCCACCAAGTCACTGACCACTCCAAGTTGGAAATATATCACTGTTCCTTCACTGTTGCTGGATCAAAATCCTGGAATATCCTCTTTTCATGTGCATGCATGTGCGAACATCCGCCGACTGGTTAGGTGGATTGGCCATACTAAAATTGCCCATAGTGTCCAAAATTGCCCTTCGTGTTGGGTGGGGTTACTGGGTTATGGGGATAGGGTGGAGGTGTGCACCTTGGGTAGGGTGCTCTTTCCAAGAGCCGGTGCAGACTCGATGGGCCTAATGGCCTCCTGCACTGTAAAATCTATGATCTACACTAAACAATCCCAAAGGGCACCTGACTTCTCCAGAAAGGCACATTACCTCTCTCAAAGGCATCGGTGGACCTATCCAAAAGGGGGCTGCACCTCTCCAAGTAACTGCAACAGCTTGAAAAGCGTACCCACAAGCCATGTTTTAAACATCCCAATAATGAAATAGGATTGCTTAACAGATGCAGCTGCCTCCGTGGACCACAGATGTGCAAACTACAACCCGCCTCTGTTCCTCCTGGTGAATTTCATAGGTGTCAGATTTGGGGCTGGGGGGATAGGTGTGGAATTTCTGGAATTCGGTCTCCAGTCCCAGTTTGGAGACCCTCTTTACCTAATTCAGACCATAGTATTTCTGTCCTGAAATTGGAACTGTAAATTAGAAGCATCTATAAACTTTCTGCTTTTCAAATAATGTAAACTGCCATTTCTCCTCTTCTAATCAGGATCTATCTCCAAGGAGAAAACTGTGTTTAAGGGAGCACTGATCCTATGATTTTTCCAGCCTTTTGTACTTCCCAACATATTCAAAATGCAAACTATGTTTGAAAAAGACTATAGTGTCATATTATGGGAGTAGCAAAAATAAATTGCAGAGAGATCCCAGCAATAAAGTTTGGCCTTTTATAGGCTGGAGGCCTGACTTATAGGATTTAATTTTGATCATCTGAATAGATAATACAGTTTCTGTCAGAAAAGGCGGGGTAAATAGCTACTGATACAGAAGTAATCCCCAAAAAATGTTTAATAGTATATGAGTGGAGAAGATTTAAAGGTTAACAATTCAAGGATGTGTTGTCTCAAGTAAACTGTCCTTTCTGCCCAACACAATGGACCTGTGGCTGCAGCACAAGGTCTGTAAATGGTCCCTGTTAAAAACTGGAATTTTTAAAAAACAGGCTTCTCAGGTGGGTTCATTCACAGTGGTTGTAAAATGCAGTTTTTGATGTGATCTGGGTTATTAGTTGTGAGGTGACAACACAGTAAATTGGATTCTAGGTGATATTGCTAAATGCCTTGAGATCATGCTGAATCGGTGTAGTGTTCTGGCCAGGTTGCATCTGGAGAACAATGTAAAATTCTGGTGACTATTGTCATAATATCCACTCATGTATATAATGAGATGCAGACAGGCAGTGATTGACACACAGGAACCAATGAACACACACGACACAGAACAACCAATCACCAGACAGGACACCACCACTATAAAACACACACGGCATTAAGACTCTCCCTCTTATCACAGGATACAGCTACAGAGATAGTTGGAGTGCACAAGGCCGTGAGCACCGTCTCCATGTGACAGAGAGCTAGTCTGGTCAAGCCAGTCAGAGGTTATCAGTTTAGATTAATGTACAGCAACCAGCAGGTTCAATACAACAGTGCTGGACCATCTCCTGTGTCGGAAGCCTGTTTCTAGTCTCACTGCATCCAGTTGCAGTCAATGTTAAACCAACTCAAATAACACATCAACTATGACGCAACATTGTGAGGCAGGGCAGAGGGGAACAATAAGAGTGATCCTCAGAAGCAGAGGTAAAGCTCTGAGGAAGATTGGATAAGCTGGGACATCTCAATTCTGAAAGGGGACACCTCGGAATGAACTTGGAGATATATAAAACTTGATAATTTTAGAGATAGTTAATACTTTTCTAAAAATACATTTATTAATTTTCCATAATAAAAACCATACAACACAGTTAACCAAAATTACACCATAGAAGAAAGAGACTAACAGGCAAAAGCACATTAACTTTAATCCGAAAAACTAAACTGACCCCCCCCCCCCCAACAGCTGACGATGATTAGCTCCTTAAAAATGGAAATTAATGACTGCCCACCTTGGGTAGAACCCTTTTACCGACCCTAATGTACTTAACCTTCTCCATATGTAGAAAAGACATGAGGTCACCCAACTAAGCTGACACACTAGGTGGAGTAGGAGACCTCCACCCAAGCAGAACTTGCCTCCACGCTATCAATGAGGCGAAGGCAAGGACATCCGTCTTCACCAACTGAAGCACGGGTGAGTCAGATGCCCCAAATGTGGCCTCTAGTGGACATGAATCCAAATTTACATTGAGTATGCCCGACATGGTGTTGTAGAAAGAGGCCCAGAAGCTTACCAACTTTGGGCAAGACCAGAACATATGAGTGTGGTTAGCCGGTCCCCAAAGAGCACGCTGACACTTGTCCTCCATCCCGGAGAAAACTCCACTCATCCTCGCTTTAGTCAGATGCGCTCCATGCACCACATTGAATTGAATCAAACTTTGTTGAGCACATGGAAGTTAATTTTGTGAAGGGCCTCACTCCATCATCCAGAGTGCGATATCCCCTCACTCAATGGAGTTGGCTCAGCTGAGAGGATATGGCCATATATGTCTGAAATAGTGCCCCCCACCAGACCCGGCCAAAGCACTCTTCAACCGGGAAGAGGGTAATGCCAAGGAAAAGGAGGGGAAAGCCTTGCACAACAAATTGTGAATCTGGAAGTACCGGAAAAGGCTAGAACCAGACGGTTGGAATTTCTCCGCCAACTCCTTAAACGGAAAAGCCTCCACAAACAGGTCTCCAAACCGCACCCCCCCTGCACCCCCATCTCCCATCCGGCTTAGACATCGAGTTCAAACCTGCTGGCAGAAAGAGCTGTTTGTTGCAAAGGGAGCTAGCGAAGACGGGAAACGGAGCGTAAAATGCTCCCAGAGCTGCTTCCAAATTCTCAGGGTGGATACTATTGTATTACCATTCGTGGAAATGTCTTGTGTTCTTTGTCTTTTCTTCCAGAATGATCCGATGTGTTGTTGACAAAGAATCCACCAATCAAAAGATTGAAACAAAACTAATTTATTGTGAAACTATTAATTAAATGAAGTTCGCACACTCTACTGAGCTACAGTTAATAGTAAAGTAATATTGAATCTGTCTAGCAGTATTCAATAATCTAAATAGTAACTAACTACACTATAATCTAACCTCCTGTTAACTCTGTCAAATCTAATCCTCTCCTAATGCTGTCACCATGCTTTCTCCTTCAGAATTCCTTCAGGGTCTGACATAAATACAGAGAAGCAGTGGCATCCTCCAGTGTTAACTTACACAGAGATGTAATAATTAACCCTTCACTTATCTGTCTATATACATATCATTACAGATACCAGCACTGATTTAAGGGAAAATTGCATCGGAGGGAAAGGCATTGATGCACTAACTATTGCACCAAGGCTAGAAACTGTGCAGGAACTCGCTTCCATGTCCCCATATGGAACCAGGATTGCTAAAGCACAACAATATCTTCTGAACATTGGCTGCCCAATAGTAAGACAATAAATTGGCAGGATAGTCAACCTAGGCCAACATTTGCAGAAGGCAGCAGCACCAGAGGGAAAATATAGAATCAATGTCAGGAGGTATTTCATTGCACAGAGGGTGATCAACATCTGCAACACGTTGAGATCTGGCCTCAGGAGTCATCTGCAAATAATCCTGTAATAGGGCAATATAATAGGTTGACATTCTGATTAAATAGACTGCAGAGTCTTTTTTTCATCTGAGCTAATGTGAGTGAGGTAGGTCAGAATGACCGTGGGGAGGTTACATTTGGCTTACAATAGGGGAGGAGAAAAAGGGTAGGATTCAGCAAGTCATTCTAGAGGTAATCATATAATTACATAGTCTGTTATATTTTTCTACTCTCAAATCCTATTATTTTTTTATTCACTTTAATTGTAATACATTAAAGGGACATTTTTCTTGCTCTCATGAATTGCACAAAATATTAAATAAACAACTTGTAATCTTTATTAAGTCACTTTGCAGAGCCAGATGGAAATCAGTCCTGTGCTAAATATATATATTTGGCTCACTGCATGCCTAATATAGAAATGATTCATGAATTTGTCATTTAGTGAGGATTTTATAGCATTGACACAAACCGGTAGTGAAACAGTAGCTGATGCACAATCCTCAGTATCAGCTTGTCTGGCACGATGAGATCACACACCATGGCATACGGTAGGTTGAGAAGCTCCATTTAAGAGTTAGAAAGGACTTGTGCAATTATGACAGCAGTTTGCTTGCAATATTGAAAATAACAGTGATTTGGTGTCTTGGAACCTATTTATGAAGGAATGTCACCATATTTTGATGAGCAAAGCTGCAAAATATTGGGAATTCACAGCAAGCCTGTTGCATCTGAAAAAGAATGACAAATTGCTTGTTTAATTAATTATCTGTAATCTGTTATCCATGAAGAACCAAAACAGGTTCAATTATGTCTGTTCTAAGATTCCTAGTTTAGCAACAGGTCAGTTAAGATTACAGTGCCTTTCATTGGCATTTAAAAGTAATAAAAAACAGCTTTGTGATAGAATCCTGCCGAGCAACAGCACATCTGGGAGTGGAAACTACTTCAATTTACCTCATGTTGATCTTCTCAACAACAAACTTACTGTTGCTCAACTAAGATAAATCAGCAGTGATGCACCATTTTCCTTTTTTGCTTGAATTTTCAATGTAATAATCCAGAAGAAATTGCCTGAAAATAATTGGCCTAATGCTTATTTTAATTTTAATTGTGCTTCATTATAGTTTCAGCTTAATAAAAGACAGTACAGCAGAAAGGTGACATAATTAGGACACTGACCTTCTTTAATGGATAGATACACTGGTATAAAATATCTAACAGATGAAGGATCTATAAGTCCAATACTGCTTCTATTTTCTAATCCTGTGCTTGCAGTAGGAAGCCACCAGTCCAGTGAAATTATGTCAATGGCAACCCACCTAGAATTTCCTAAGTGTGGGTGAGGTTGCTAACAGTGTCGACTTTTCCTAATCCTAATAGGGCAGCCTGAAGGCAGGGCTGGGAGCAAAATCTGAAATATTAATGATCCATCAATGGGCTGATACGTACCCTTCCCAGAGAGCCGCTCGTCAATGGCAACTGTTATCTACTCAGGAGTGCGGGTAACAAATTGGGAAACCTCTGAGATTTTCCCAGTGGCGGAGGTGTCTGCACTTGAGGGCTAATCCTGGCTAGTGCCTGGAGGAGGCTTGCCGATGGCCGGTCCTCATTGTGGGCCACTGAGACCTCCTTTCCTAACCACTCCTCCCCACCAACAGAGCAGCGGCCTCAGCTGGGGCTGGAGATCAATTTTTACAAATATTAACCAATCAAAACATCATGATCCAATTCTTGCAGCAACAGTGGCCTATTCTGTCAGTGATGGGTCCGTTCTTCCCAGGCTGATGGCACTCTGATTGGACCTGCATTCTCTTTTTTCAAATAAATTTAGAGTTACCCAATTCTTTTTTCCAATTAAGGGGCAATTTAACGTGGCCAATCCACCTATCCTGCTCATCTTGGGGTTGTGGGGCTGAGACCCACGCAGACTCAAGGAGAATGGCAAACTCCACATGGACAGTGACCCAGAGCTGGGATCAAACCCAGGTCCTCAGTGCTGTGAGGCAGCAGTGCTAACCACTGCGGCACCGTGCCGCACCTTTGGGCCTGCATTCTCAAGAACATAACCTCCTTAACTTGACCTATTAATTGGCCGCCTCTGCGGAGACCTCTCATATGGCACTATAACAGGTCATGCAGGGTCAGCACACAGATTCCGCCCAGTGGCTACATGATTGGATCATTTATCTTTGTAGGTCAGCTCAGTTTTGACGGTACATCTTGCTAACATTAATGAAAGTTCAACTCCAGTTTATGTAAAAACTCAAAATCGTGATCAACAAAACTAATAAAAGATGTTTGAAATACTGAGAAATTGGAAAATCAGTTTCTGCTACCAAACCTCTTCATGTGGATAGGACTTATCCAGTTGAGGGTGGCACGGTTGCACAGTGGTTAGCACTGCTTCCTCACAGCTCCAGGGACCCTGTTTCAATTCTGGCCTTGTGTGACTGTGTATGTGAAGTTTGCACTTTCTCTGCCTGGCTGTGTGGATTTCCTCCGGGTGCTCCGGTTTCCTCCCACAGTCCAAAGATGTGCAGGTTAGGTGGATTGGTCACGCTAAATTGCTCCTTCGTGTCCAAAAGGTTAGGTGGGGTTACTGGATTACGGGGATAGGGAGGAGGCATGGGCATAAGTAGGTTGCTCTTTCCAATTGTCAGTGCAGACTCGATGGGTTGAATGGCCTCCTTCTGCATTTTAATTTCTAATATTCTACGATACCAACAATATACTGTACAGTTTTGACGGTACTTAAATTCCAACAAAATATTTACTGTTCAGGCATTTATTTATCTCTAATTTCCAGCATTTGTTGCTTTTTTTAACAGAGCCTTTTCACGCAGATCGAGATCTGGATGCAATTTTTAATTGGCTTCCTGATCTCTTGACGTCTCCTGCGCAACCCTTGCACCCACCCAACTCACTTGTTGGGAGTCCTCGAGCCCCCACCTCGTTGTGCCCCACCATGTACCAGCAGGACACCTGAGACACCAGGCTGGCAGTGCCAAGGTTCCCAGTTGACACCAGCCATGCCAGGATGCCACCCTGCCCAGAGGCCAACCACCCGGGGCCCTCCAATCACCTGGGTAATTCTCTTTCTCCCCGACCCCCCCCCCCCCCCCCCCATCCACCCTGACCCCCGACCCCAGGTACCGTTTCGCCCAGTTCCCGTTTGTGGTGACCAGCACTGAACAGTCTGTGGCTGGGGTCTCCTTCTTGAAGCCGATAGATGCCGGGTGGCTGATCAATTCAGCGTCAGCATGGGGTCTTCAACTCACTTAGCCGTGCGTGACTGGATCCCGCCCACTGTGGTGGGAACCAGACCACAACCTCTCGCGAGATCTAGTTAGAGTGGCGATCTGGTAAAGGTGTCGGAAGTCCTCTCCCACATCCCGTTCCAATTCTGGTGGGACACGGCCAGTAGATCGCACTCAAGGGCCGCAATCTAACAACTCCGTTGACCATGGGCGCAAATCCCATAATGGCCAGTAAAAGAGGCCAAAAACAGAATTTGCACCAGTGAGATCGCAGAATGAGATCTTGCCCAGTGATGTAATCAGGTTCCTGCGAGGAAGGGCGTGAGCCTTATTTGCATAAATTAACATTATATTAGCGAGTTCAACGCCGCTACTTCCACCTCATCCTAACATCTCACCCAGTCAGCCTGACGTCATGTCTGCGCGAATCACTACTAGTTTTCAAACATGAAGCCAGTCGAGGATCCCCTTATCTATGGGTGGGGGGAGGTAATGTTTTACTTAACCATGGGGGGATGTTGCTCTTACCCATGGGGTGTGCGGGAGCGGTTATTGACCTTATCCTTCTGGGGATGGAGTGTTGCCCTTACCCGGGAGGGGGTGGGTATTGCTCTTGCACGTAGGGGCTGCCGGGGGAGGGTTTTTTTTTGCACTTACCCATCGGGAGTGGAGGAGGGGGGTATTGCCCTTTTTAAAAATTCATTTACAGGATGGGTGTCGCTTGTTAGGCCAGCATTTATTGCCCATCCCTAGTTGCCCTTCAGAAGGTGGTGGTGAGTTGCCTTCTTGAGCCGCTGCAATCCTTGAGGTGTAGGTACACCCACTGTGCTGTTAGGGAGGGAGTTCCAGGATTGTGTCCCAGCGATAGCGAAGGAACGACGATATATTTCCAAGTCAGGGTGGTAAGTGACTTGGAGGTGAAGCCCAAGGTGGTGGGGTTCCCATGTATCTGCTGCTGGATGGTAGAGGTCATGGGTTTGGAAGGTGCTGCCTAAGTGAGTTACTGCAGTGTATCTTGTAGATGGTACATAGGCTGCCACTGTTCTTACGAGGTGGAGAGTTTGACTTTTTTTGGAAGAAGGAGCAATCAAGCGGTGTTGGGGGGGGGGGGTCGGGGGGGGGGGGTGAGGGGGTTATTGCCACTGCCTGTGGGGAGTGTAGGGGTTTTGCTCTTATCCACCGCTGCCGGGGGATGTTACCCTTATCTGCGGGGGGGGGGGGGAGGAGATGGTGGGAGGTTGCCCTTACCCATGGGGCATGTGGAAGCAGGGTGTTACCCTTAAGCATGGGTTGTTGCCCTTATGGTTGCGGGAGGCGTTGTCCTTATCCGCAGGGAGTTACCCTCATTTGTGGGGGTGAATGGGGGCAGGGTGTTGTCCTCGTGCAGGAGAGCAGAATGTTGTCTTCATGAGGGGGGCAGGGTGTCATCCTCATCCATGGGGGGTGCAGGGGGGCAGGGTGTTGTCCTCATCCATGGGAAGTGCAGGGGGGCAGGGTGTCGTCCTCCTCCATGGGGGCTGCAGGGGGGCAAGGTGTCGACCTCAACCATGGGGCGTGCAGGGGGGCAGGGTGTCGACCTCAACCATGGGGGGTGCAGGGGGGCAGGGTGTCGTGCTCATCCATGGGGGGTGCAGGGGGGCAGGGTGTCATCCTCATCCATGGGGGCTGCAGGGGGGCAGGGTGTCGTCCTCATCCATGGGAGCTGCAGGGGGGCAGGGTGTCGTCCTCATCCATGGGGGGGGCAGGGTGTCGTCCTCATCCATGGGGGGTGTAGGGAGCAGGGTGTCATCCTCACCCATGAGGGGGGCAGGGTGTCATCCTCATGCAGGGGTTTGCCCTTGCCCATGGGGGGTGCGGGGGCCGGGTTGTCGCCTGACCCATGGAGGGTGTGGGAGGGGGTGTTGCCCTTACCTGTGGGGAGTTCTGGGGAGCTGTTGTTGCCCTTAGCCGTGGGGGATGCTTGAGGAGAGGGTGTTGCCCTTAACCTGGGAGGTGCGGAGGGAAGGGTTTTCCCTTGCATGTGGTGTGTGAATGGGAGGTATTTCCCTTATCCATGGGGCGTGCGGGGAGGTGTTACCCTTATCCGTGGGAGCTGCAGGGGTGTTGCCCTAATTCATAGTGGAAGGGGGGGGGCGTTTCCCTTACCCACAGGAGATTTTACCCTTATCCACGGGGATTGCAGGGACAGGTGTTGCCCTTATCTGCAGGGGGTGCAGGAAGGGGTGTTACTCTTATCCACGGGGTGTGCGGAGTGGGGGTGACCCTTCTCCGCAGGGGGTGTGGGGAGGGGTGTTACCCTTATCCGCTGGGGGTGTGGGGAGGGTGGTTACCCTTATTCGTGGGGGGTGCAGGGTGGATATTAGCCTTATCCATGGGAGGTGTGGGTGTGTTACTCTTATCCATGATAAGGGGGGGGGGGGGGGGAGTGTTGCCATTATCCACGGACGGTGGAGGTTCTTGACCTTATCCATGGGGGGAGTGCGAGGGGGCGTTTCCCCTTATCCATGGGGGGGATTGGTGGGGGGGGGGGTTGCCCTTATGTGGGAGGGGTGTTGACCTTATTCATGTGGGAGGGGGTGTTGATCTTATCCATGGGAAGGGGGGAGTGTTGCCCTTATCCATGGACGATATGGGGGTGTTACCCTTGTCTGTGGGATGTTGCCCTAATCCATGTTGGAGGACGGTCTGTTTCCCTTATCCATGGGAGATGTTTCCCTTATCAGCGGGGGTGAATGTTACCCTTATCCGCGGGCTGTGCACGGAGTGGGGGGATGTTACCCTTATCCATGGGAGGTGAGGTGTTTGCCTTATTCTTGAGGGGGGATGTTGCCTTAATCGGTGGAGTGGGGGGGGCGGTGTTGCACTTACTGTGGGGGGTGCAGGGGCAGTAGAGATTTTCCTTATCTGTTGGGGAGGTGGTGTTGCACTTGTCCCTGGGGATTGTGGTGCGAAGTGTGCAGGGGGTGGGGTTGGCTTATGCGGACGGTGTTGTTACGCTTATGTGGTGGGCGGTGTTGTAACGCTTATGTGGTGGGCTGATGTTCTTTGAGTTTTGGAGTCTGTGTCGAGCGGGGAGGCTTTTATTTAAATTGGAGATCAGGGCACTCTTTAAGTATATGGTATCTTAGGCTTTATTAAAAGGGCATTGAGTACAAGAGTAAGGAGGTCACGTTGAACATTGTATGAAACACCAGTTAGGCCTCATTTGGAGTACTGCATCCAATGCTGGACACCATTCTTGAGGAAGGATGTGAAGGCATTGGAGAGAGTTCAGAGGAGATTATCCAGAGATAAACAACTGTAGCTATGTGGATAGGTTGGAATGGTTGGGACTGTTTTATTTAGAAAAAAAGGCTTGGAGGAGACTTGATAGGGGTGTTCTAGATCTTGAGGCATATGAAGAGGGTAAATAGTGAAAAACTGTTCCCACTCAAGAGAGCGTTAAGAAATAGACAGCACAGATTCAAAATGAATGGCATGGGGAGTAAAAGTGACAGGAGGAAAATTCTATTCCCCCAGAAGGTGCTTGGAGTCTGGAATGAACTTCCTGAGTGGCTAGTGGATGCAGGTTCGATTGAGGTATTCAAAAGGGAATTGGATTGCTATCTGTAAATAAAAAATGTGCAAAATTACAGGGATAAGGAGGGGGAGTGGGACAAGGTGGAATGTTCTTTCAGCCACTGCAGACTCAATGGACTGAATGGCCTCCTTCTGCACTGTAAAGATTTGTCATGATATGCAAACATGCAACCAATGAACACTCCGAATAGGACACAACCAATGGGCAGTCAGGACACTCGGAGGTGGCATCACCACAAGGGGGCATGACATAAACACTATTAAAGGGATGAGGCACTCACACCCTGCCTCTTTCCACAGACCGACATCTAGTTAGACAGAGTTGATCAGCAGCATCACACCCCAGCGCGTGGCTTAGAGCAAGCTGGTACAGTTTGACTGAGTTACTACAGTTAGATTAGCAGAGTCAAACTCATTTGAGAACTGTGTTAATAGTTCATTAAACACGTTGAACTCATTTCAGAGTCTGGAGCATCCTTTAGTTAAGACTGCATCAAGTAGCAGCCTGTGTTATCCGAAGCAGCATAACACAACATGATACCAGGAGTGACTGTTCAATCTATTTAGTTCAACTCAGCAATATCTGTGACAACTAGCTACTGAATACAGGCACAATGGACAAGATTCAGGCTCCTCATCAGCTCAGGACCACTGGCAATCATTCAAGCAGAAATTTCAACTATACGTGGAAGCATTCAACCTCAAATGGCGCGACCGATGCTCGGAAGATAGCTCTTCTACTCACCATTGCGGATGACCATGCGATAGAGATCTTCAGCTCCTTTCACTTTTCCGAAGGGCAGAGCGAAACGAAGTACCAAACCATCCTGGACCAATTCGACAGACACTGCGAGGTGGACACCAATGAAATCTTCGAGCGCTACATCTTCAAGCAGAGAATGCAAGGTAAAGACAAATCCTTCAACTCCTATCTAACTAACCTTAGACTGCTAGCGCAATCCTGCAACTTTGGTGATATCACTGACTCCATGATCAGAGACCAAATTGTTTTTGGTGTCCATCTGATCCTCTGCGAGAGCAATTGTTGAAAATCAAGCACATGACCCTGCCAGTCGCGATTGAAACGTGTACTGTGCATGAGCACTCTAAAAATCGCTATTCACAGTACAAAACGGCAGAAAGTGAAAAACAAGCCTCCCACGAGGTGGAGAGTGTTCAGGCCATCTCCCGGTTGCAGTGCCTCTACATTGACGAAAGCAGCCATTCTTCCCGAAGCCTGACGTATGCGCAATGAGATCGGGAACATGAAGCGGCCGAAAACCACACTGCGCAGGTGCAGACGTCAGAGAACCGCACCGTGCATGCACAACGACGCACTGAGCGTCAGATGTCCTGACGTGTGCGAACTGCGGTACCGCCCATTTTTTAAAAAACTGCCCTGCAAGAGGCAAACGCTGTTTAAACTGTTAGAAACCAAACCACTATGCAGCCCTGTGCAGATCTGCACCACCTGTCAGGAGCCAGGGCTCCCAATTCCGACAGCAGCGCATCAGAAGTGTGCAACACCGAATGCATGACTCTGATCCAGGCAGTGCAACGGATGAAGATGATGAATACCTGGACAATACTTACCGAGTGGGCATTATTATGAAGTGCGTATACGCCTCACCGGACACATCGCGAGTCCAATCAATCCTGGCCGTGGATTCCGAGGACGAATGGCATGCAGTGATGAAGGTCAAACACTGCCCCATCCAGTTCAAACTGGACACAGGTGCTTCCGCCAACCTGATTTCGCAGGTGGACTTCAAGAGAATCAAGAACCCCCCCCAATCCTACCAGCTGCCTGCAAACTCCTGGACTACAATGGAAACGCAATCAAGGCACCTGCCATCTGCAGGTGTCCAGCCGACACACACAAGCAAGCTTACGCTTCGAGATTGTTAAACCAGACAGGGCGTCCCTGTTAGGTGCACACGCCTGCAAGCAACTGAACCTTATTCAAAGGGTCTACACCACGACGCCGTCCCATTCGGATCTTCAGGCCAGCATCGACGACATCCTAACCCAGTACCCAGATGTATTTAGCGGGATTGGGCATGCTGTCGTACGAGTACAAGATTCTACTGCGGCCTGATGCCAAGCCAGTGGTCCACGCACCGCGACGTGTCCCTGCTCCACTGAGAGAGCGCCTGAAGGCAGAGCTCACGAGTCTACAACAAAAAGGCATCATCTCCAAGGTCACTGAACCAACCGACTGGGTCAGCTCGATGCTGTGCGTAAAGAAGCCTTCGGGGGACCTACGCATCTGCATTGACCCCAAGGATCTAAACAAAAACATTATGCGGGAACATTACCCCATCCCGAAGAGGGAAGAAATCACGAGTGAGATGGCACACGCGCGCTTCTTCACAAAATTAGACACATCCCAAGGATTTTGGCAAATCTAACTTGAGGAATCCAGCAGAAGGTTCTGCACCTTCCACACGCCTTTTGGCAGATTCTGCTACAACCGAATGCCATTTGGCATCATCTCGGTATCAGAGATTTTCCAACGCATCATGATACAGATGATGGAGGGAATAGAAGGGATTTGTGTCTACGTTGACGATTTCATAGTCTGGTCCACAACCCCAAAGGAACATGTGTCGCGACTCAAGAAAGTATTCTGACGCATACATGAACATGGCCTCAAGCTAAACAGGTCCAAGTGCTGTTTTGGGATATCCACGCTGAAGTTCCTGGGCGATCAGATTTCGCAACACAGTGTGCGCTCGGACACAGACAAAATTAAAGCCATCGAGGCAATGAAAGTCCCCGAGGACAAGAAGGCAGTACTGCGCTTCCTGGGAAAGGCCAATTTCCTGGCAAGTTCATCCTGAATTTGGCCACACACACCACGGCCCTACGCAACCTGGTGAAAAAAATCAACCATCTTTGAGTGGAAGGCGGAGCACCGAACAGAGTGGCTGGAGCTGAAAGCCAAGCTCACCACTGCACCCGTCCTTGCATTCTTTGACCCAGACCGAGAGACCTAGATATCCACAGATGCGAGTCAGGATGGCATTGGGGCGGTGTTGCTTCAAAGAGATGACACGTCATCCTGGGTACCAGTAGCATACGCGTTACGGGCAATGACACCCACTGAGACCAGATATGCGCAGATTGAGAAGGCGTGTTTAGGTCTCACCGGCATCCTCAAATTTCATGATTATGTCTATGGCTTGCCAACATTTACTGTTGAGATGGATCATAGGCCTCTGGTCCACATCATCCAAAAGGACCTGAATGACAAGACGCCTCGTTTGCAGAGAATTCTGCTCAAACTCCGGAGGTATGATTTCAATTTGACGTACACGCCTGGCAAGGAGCTCATCATCGCCGATGCATTGTCCCGCTCCGTCAACTCACCCAGTGAACCACTTGAGATCATCCAGCACATTGAATTGCAGGTACATCTGTGTGCAAGCACTCTCCTAGCAACAGATGAGAAGATCGTTCTCATCCGAAAAGAGATGGCCAAAGACCCCCTGTTGCAGCGAGCCATCCACAACCTCAGCAATGGCTGGCAGCAAGGGCAATGCCCTCAATTCTGCAACGTCAAGGACGACCTGACGCTGATCGGCATCCTGCTCTAGCTGGACAGGATAGTCATCCCGCTATGTCGCCAGAGCATGGTGCTGTGGCAGATTCATGAGGGACCCCTGGGCGTAGAAAAGTGCAGACGCAGGGCCCGGCAAGCTGTCCACTGCTCCGGCATCAACCAGGACATCACGGACATGGTCCTGAACTGCGGAACCTGTCAGAGGTTCCCACTAGCACAGAGCAAGGAGACGTTTCAACCACATGACCTAGAGACCTCTCCGTGGTCCAAGGTTGGCATTGACCTATTCCACGCGAATGGTCGCGACTATATCTTAATCATCGATTACTTTTCAAATTATCCTGAGGTGCTGAAGCTGCCAGACCTCACCTCACGGCCGTCGTAAAAGCGTGTAAAGAGACATTCTCACGGCATGGCATCCCAAACACAGTCATGAGCGACAATGGCCCGTGCTTCCACAGTCGAGAATGGTCCACGTTTGCCAAGAGCTACAATTTCAGGCATGTCACCTCCAGTCCGCACTATCCGCAGTCCAATGGCAAAGTCGAAAAAGGGGTGCACATCGTTAATCAGTTCATCCGCAAGGCCTCGGACTCCACTTCCGACGTACACCTTGCACTACTTGCGTACCGGGCAACTCCCTTGTCCGCTGGCATGTCGCCAGCTCAACTGCTGATGAACAGGGACCTGCAGACGACTCTTCCAGCCATATACCTGCCCAACCTTGATCACCTCCCGGTGCTGCAGAAGATGCAGCAGCTTTGCAACAGCCAGAAGCAGGGCTATGACGCACATGCCATCGATCTGGACGTGCTATCCCCGGCAGACGCGGTCATGATCAAGATACCGGATGGTGGGTGGTCTGCTCCGGCTGTCGTTGTTCGATAGGCTACAACGATCCTATGTTCCAGATCTAGGCCCAATTAGGTTTCATCATATATCAAAAATACCAGAATTTAAACTCGACTAGGATTAATACACTAAATCTGGCATTGAAGCGAAGTTCAAAGATCCGTTCACTTCCAATATACAGCGAGTACCAGAAGTGGAATGTGCAGCCATCCCACCATCTGTATTCTGGAAGAAAATCGTTGCTTGCTGTAATGCGTGATCCTACCCAGATCCTATGTCATACGTATGGCTGATGGCTCCATTGTGCGAAGGAATCGAAGGGCACTGCAAAAAGTTGCTTGCCCACAACCACTTTCCCCTTCATTTCGAATTGCCACCTCTAGACACCTCGAGGCCACCAGTCGTGCCTCCCACTTGCCTGTCAAGACACCGTCATCCCCTCTCCGGCGGCCGACGAGGCTCAGACGCAAGCCTCAGAGACTGGACTTATGAGCATTTGTTTTTTTTGTTCTGTTCTGTATTCCTCAGTCAGTTACATTAGACAGACACATCCCCTCCACCACCTCTCCGACGGTTGACGAGGCTCAGACGCAAGCTCAGAGCGCATTTGTTTTGTTTGTTCTGTTCTGTATTCCTCAGTCCGTCACATTAGACAGACACATTCACATGTATATACACATAAAAGAAAAAAAATAGGGGGGGAGATGTCATGATATACAAACATGCAACCAATGAACACTCCGAATAGGACACAACCAATGGGCAGTCAGGACACTCGAGAGGTGGCATCACCACAAGGGGACATGGCATAAACACTATAAAAGCGATGAGGCACTCACACCCTGCCTCTTTCCACAGACAGACATTTAGAGAGTTAAACAGGTTGATGAGCAGCATCACACCACAGCACGTGGCTTCGAGCAAGCTGGTGAAATTAGACTGAGTTACTACAGTTAGATTAGCAGCGAGTCGAACTCATTTGAGAACTGTGTGAATAGTTCAATAAACACGTTGAACTCATTTCAGAGTCTGGAGCATCCTTTAGTTAAGACTGCATCAAGTAGCAGCCTGTGTTATCCGAAGCAGCATAACACAACAAGATTCTGTGATGTTGTATTACTTTTTAAAAAAAATACTTTTTATTGGATTTTTTGTACATGGTATATTCACAGTTGTACACAAAGAGATATAACAAAAACACCACATAAATAAAAAAAACCACATAAATAAAAAAAAAACAAGGGGTGAGAAATTGAAAACTGAGGAAGTGTACATACATGGAAGCAACAGAGAGACAATTACATTAGACATGTCTTTGGGGAGGGGGGATCTCTCCCCCCCCCCCCCCCGGCTTTCTTATGTTTAAAAAAAAAGAAAATACATACAGCACAAGCAAAACAAAACTGGGTGGGCGGGGCGCCCGACTTTCTTCTCCCGGTCGGTTTTCGCTGTTGTGTGTTTGCCTCGGCCGTCTGTCGTTCCTTCCTCCTGTACTTTCTTACTCTCTGTTGCCCTGCTGTGTTCGTTATGGTCGTTGTAGTTTCCCGTGCTCTTCTTTGATATTGTATCACTTGTTATATTTATTCAAAGGTCCCAGCAAAGTTGCTCACGCATTACAGCAAGCAACGATTTTCTTCCAGAATACAGATGGTGGGATGGCTGCACATTCCACTTCTGGTACTCGCTGTATATTGGACGTGAACGGATCTTTGAACTTCGCTTCAATGCCAGATTTAGTGTATTAATCCTAGTCGAGTTTAAATTCTGGTATTTTTGATATATGATGAAACCTAATTGGGCCTAGATCTAAATTCTGTGTGTTAGCACCTGGGAAGACGAGCTAATTTTATGGAGAGCAAGACATTTGATTTTAAAGTGCATCCTGAAAACCCTGTCAATGTATTCAGAGAATAGTAGACCAAGACAAGAATATCACTGACATACCTGGCTTGATACCTGATGGTGGTCAATTAAAAAGCCGCCTCCAGGACGGCCGCTTCATTAAGGCTACAGTCCGACACCCAATCAGAGGGCCAGTAGTTCGGCAGCCAGGGCACTGATCAAGGAGGCTATTGCTGAGGTTGCAGGGAGAATGAGACGGCGCTTTCAAGTTGAGGCATTCTCAGAGGGACGGAGAGAGTATCTTTTACTGTGCTGACAGGCTCCAACAATCAAAGGGGTGAACACTTAGCTGCAGCCTCAGAGCTGAGGGACGGTCATTGCAGCTGGAGTGGCCCTTCCATGGGGTATGGAGCCCCTGGGAAGGAAGGGATCTCCCCCCCCCCCCCCCCCCCCCCCCCCCCCCACACACACACACACAACTGGCAAGTCACTGAGATCCTCAACACATCTGACTGTCTCAAAATGCTAGTGGAGGTGTACAATGGCTGGTAATAGGCCAATTAATTACCTAACTTGACATTCCCACTTTTCACAATGTCCTGTGGCAGTGTGAAGGCATAGGGTTCCCTGCCATGTGCCTTCCTGAGCTTGAGAATCCTGAGAAGATGGGAAGTAAGGGCTGGGCCATGTGTAGGTGAGTGTGTCACTCCAGAGTGAACTATAAAGATACATTTTTACAAATTTGGGCCTCTAGTTTAAACGTCATGTATGGTAACGCATTTGGCAAATTGGGCAAAAAGTCAGCCTGCCACACAGGATGTTCCATCATTCAGCCATTCTTGCTGACCTCCATATCTCAGTTCCTGATAGGAACATTGGACCTTTAAGCAGGAGGGAGCCATTTGGCTCTTTGATTCTGCTCCACCATTTGATAAGATCATGGCAGATCTGGTGTGATCTCAATGCTACCCGCCCTGTCTGACCTCCATAACCCTTGACTCTCTTGCTGATCAAAATAGGAATAAATACACTGTTGGTGCCCAAAACTCTGTGCTAGCTGTCCAGTGTATTGTTACTTCCCCAGTGCCATTAATTGGAGTGCCATTTAATGGAGTGTATCATATAAGATACCAGGGAGCCAGAAAGGTAGGAATCACATCCAACTGAGTAAAAGAATGAAATTCAGAAAGATATGATTCCGAAATTGGGCATTAAAGAACTAATTGAGAGACTAAAGACGACATAGAGGGGAATAGGATAATTGAAACCTCACATGAGGTGCTGAACTTTGTTCCCAAATCCCTAACACATGTAAAGCTCTGTGCTGGCAGGGCTTATTTGTAAAATTACTCTTACAGCAACATTCACCATAATGTTGCAAAGATACGATAAAGCCTCATCCCATTTACAACTCTGAGACTTGCATTTTGTGTCTTGATCCAAGTATATGTGGTAGGCAAATAAATTATAGAATAATCTATAAATGACAGACTGTTAGAGGAAATGGACTTGAATCATGGAGCCTTTGCATTATGACATACAACTATTATTACCTGAGAATACTAGAGGGGTGAAAATAGATGGCTAGAAAGTAATTCGGTGGAGGCATTCAGATAATACCGTAACTCACAAGAGCAAAGACTGGACAGTTTATTACTCATCTTAAGTGCAAAATTAGTGACCGTATTATTCAGTATTTTTGTATTGCAGATTGTTTTCTAGCTCATGCTAGCGCTTCCATTCTTTGTCTTCCATTGTCATTGGTTAGCGATGCAAAATGACTTGTGTCATCAGAGAATACTAATTAATGGGTTCTTCAAGGCTGGAAAGTGGCGAGTAGACATTGTGGCATTTCTCCAGTGATTGAACCATTATATGCAGAATTACAATGGAATTATTATCCCTTGTAGCCATCTGACATGGCCACTTCTAACTAAGCACAGAGCAACTCGCAAAGACTGATGGGTAAAATGGACAAGTCAAGAGTCAGGCAGGTTCTGAGCCTGAAATGCATATTCGTCAGCAAAGTCCAGACGGTATCGAAACTCCATCCCATTAACATGTTAATCAGGCTGATTAGCAGGTGATGGCCCATCTCCCCCAACACAAAGGACTGGTACTCCAGCTACCGGGACAGTCCCAGACATTTTGGCGCCACTCACTGTCCAAGAAAAACGCAAACAACGGGGTCAATGACCGCTTGAGACAAGCCCAGTCATCCAGATCCCCGCCCACTTATTGGCTAAGGAAGCGAACGGAGTGATCAGGGATCACCCAATTAGTAAGGCCCAAATCGAAGGACCGCCCAAAAGAGCGCGAAAGTCCTCTGAGTATAAAGGAAGAGTTCGCCATATGCTCGCTCTCTTTTGGCCTTGGTACCCCGGTTATGGCCATTACCAACTGCAGCAACACCAGAAGCAAGTTTGAGTTCAACGCCCACTACCAGAAGGATGAGCCCAGCTGAGCAGCAGTTACCACTTCGAACCCAAGAGATCCTGAACAGCGGCCACTGTTTCCTGACGTAAACCGGGTGCCCGAAAGTAAGTACAGGTTGTCTTAGCTGATAGGTGTAGTTAGCTAGTGGTGTTTATGTTGCATGACTAATTGTGTGTAAATACAGTATCCTTGACCTTGAACTAACTAACTGGTGTTTGGCTCTTTGATCGATAGCCGGTTGAAACTTGTGGTGGTATCATTCGATACTTGGCGACTCTAAGCATTCAGACATAGACAATATAGAAAGAAGGCAAGTTCACTGATTGCCCTAATTGGAACAGAGCCAGAGTAAAGAGCATAGTAAAGAGAAAACACACAACACCCTTGCATAATAATGCATTACGACAAAATTGTATTTGGCATTGCACTATGGTTCTGTGGATCGAAAGTCAATGAGCAGCATCACTGACTGGAAATATTGCATCTCAAATCCCATATATTTCACTTAGATTCCTGTTGGAGCTGTGCCAATGTGGGACGTACTTCCTTCAGATCTAGATGGGGAAAGGCTGATGTGGATGTGTTCCTTATCGTCCTTGAAGGGGGGGGGGATCCCTTCCTTCCCTTCCTTCCCTTCCAGGGGCTCCATACCCCATGGAAGGGCCACTCCAGCTGCAATGATCGTCCAATAGAAGGGGACCATTGCAGTGTAAGCTGTTTTCTTGCGAGCAGTGATACAAGTCTAGGTAGAATGGAAGCTAAACAAAATCAGCATTTAATTTTATTCATGTATTAGTACTCAAATCTACAGTGCGGTTACTTTATTCACATAGCCCTGTTACAAACACGAGAAACAATTGTTGATATACTTCATATATCCTTTACTAGTATTTGCACCTTTTAGTTCCAATATTTGCACCATTAAGTATTGCGTTAATATTGTTTTGCAACATCCTTATCCTAAAACTACCTTCTTCATTGACAATGACCTTTTGATATTATGTGATGTGTTACATGGCAGTGCAGCGAATGTTTTCAAATATCCAATGTGGAAAGAATCAGTTTTTAATTGTGAGCTTGGCTCAGTTAGTAGCCATATTGCCTCTTTGTCTGGTGGTTGTGCCGGGAGATTGAAGTAAAAAAAAAAGATAGATTGACAATTTAGATCAGTCTTTTGGATGAAATGTTAAATATCTTCCTGCTCAGCTGGATATTGAAGATCAAATGTCACTATTCAAAGAAGAGCAGGAAATCTTCTCGGTATCCTGGCCAATGTTACTTCTTCTACTAACACCACCAGTGTTATCTAATTGTTTAGTAATTTGATGTATGTGGGATCTTGCTATAGAAAAATTGATTTTCTCACAACTGAAATTGCACTTCAGAAAGTAATCTATTGCTTCTAAAGTACTTTGAGACATCCTTGGGATGAGATAAGATGATCCTTAAATTCAAGTTCCTTTCTTGAATGCAATAGTGGTATTTTATTGAACATAAACATTGCTGTCCACCTCCGTAGTTGTATCTATCTCAGGCAGTGGTGCCCTTGTAGTGTCCTAAGATTTACTGTGAGTACCCATGAATCAATCTAGCTATATGCTCAGAGGTTTAAATACTACAGTCACCATTCATCCTCTTCCTGTTGAGACAGTGTCACAGTTGGGTTTCTTTCTATCAAATTTGCCAAAGACACAAAATACCAATCATAGTTAATATGAAGAAAACTGCCATAACATCAGGAGGTTATAGAAGGGTTAATAGATTAGACCGATGTCAAATAAAATAATATGCAGAGAAACGAGGCAATATATTTTGAGAGGAAGAATGAGATGAAATATCAAATGATAAAACTTTTAAAAGGAGCAAGCAAGCAGAGAGATTTGGGAGTTCAGATATACCAATCTTTTGAAGTAGGAAACAAGCTGAAAAAGTGGAATTGTTCTTTTAAAGCTGATTTTTGCGATGTGAGGATAGGGGCTAAATTACAAAGCAGCTCTAAACCTATTTAAAACATTGTTTATGCCACAGTTAGATCACTTTGTCTGGTTAACATAACCGGCAATCAATGCATAGCACCAGCTTTATGCCTGGGCGGCCCATTGAAAATCTACCCCTTAAAGTTATCATCAGTACACTTCCTTCAAAAGTGCAATAATATTAGAATTAGTTTCACAACTATTTTAACTGACTGTCGGTATTCACATCATTGGGAGGATTGGTTTGTTTGAGCTGCAGAACTTCAACGCAGAATTGGTGACATAACAACAAGGTACATTTAGAAAGTGCCTTAAAACACTCCAAGGCTCTTCTTCTCAGAATCATAATGTATAAAATTTGACCCTTGGCCACCTAAGAAAGTATTTGGGCAAGTGGCCAGAAACTTGGTCAAAGGATTAACATTTAAGGCATGTCTCAAAGGAGATCGAGTTACGGTGATAGTGAGGTTTTAGGAGGGAATTCCAGAACTTGGGGCGTAGGTAGCTGAAAGCACTGGTACAGCAATTTAAAATAGGGGATTTGCAATAGGCCGGAACTGAAGCGCACAGAAATCTGGGAGGGCTGTGGAGCTTAAGGAGTTGTGGAGGGGTGGGGGGTGGGGAGACCATAGAGGAATTTGAAAACCAGGGTAAGAAATTTAAAATTGAGCTGTTGTCAAAAGGGGCCCCATCGTACTTGTCTGGCAAAATAGGAACTGCCTGGCAATGAGAATTATCTGTCAATCAGCTGAAAGTGGTAGCCTTGAATAGGTGCTTATTATTGTAGCAGAAAGCTAAGCTAGCACTGAAACTTGGGAATGATTTATCAGTGCTCTATGAAAGCAGACCTGTGTGTAAAGCACACAAAGTAAGAGAATGCCCAGAGAAGGGACTATGCCTGAGTGTGACTTGGATCAAGTGCAAAGTCGGGAATTTGGTTCACATGGGATTTCTGGTGCAGAGAGGGAAAGAGGTGCTCCTTTTTTCAGCCTCCAGTAAGACATAGGTTGCGTACCAGAAATAGAGGCAAACCTAGAGACAGCGGCGAGAGCTTGGAGAGCTAGGGGGTGAGTCTGTCACTGGGACTTGGGGCCGGTTTTCATGCAATGGATGCAGTGATGCATTCAAATCAACGTTGACTTTGGTGGGTACAGAAGATCCACCAGTAGGAGGTGGTCCAGAGCATTCTAAAGCAAATCACCGTGTGACATAACTGGAAATACTATAAGTGATTGGTAGATGACTATTTTCTCTGCAGTAAACTAGGGAATTTTAATCAGTGTAAGCATGAATAATTGAATGATATTATAAGCACAAGCAGGACAGGAGGCATTAATTAAAATTGAATTAAGAAATCAGTCAGTTAGTCAATTTAAACACAGGGGTAAGTGATATATTGCAGCTGCAGTCTATTTTTTAAAAAATTCATTCATGAGATGTGGGTGTCGCTGACTATGCCAGCCTCCATTGCCCATCCCTAATTGAGAAGATGGTGGGGAGCTGCCTTCAGAAGTCCATGTGGTGTAGGTACACCCACAGTGCTGTTAGGGAGTTCTAGGGTTTTGACCCAGCGACAGTGAACGAATGACGATATATTTCCAGTACGAGAATATATTTCTCACCCCAGTCCAACGCCAGCATCTCCACATCAATATATTTCCAAGTCAGGGTGGTGTGTGGCTTGGGAATAGGATGGTTTGTGGTGGAAGGAGTGAATGTTTATGGATGGGGAGCCAATCAAGCAGGCTGCTTTGTCCTGGATGGTGTCAAGAGTGTTGTTGGAGCTTCACTTAACCAGGCAAGTGGAGGGTATTCCATCACACTCATGACTTCTGCCATGTAGTTTGTAGACAGGCTTTGGGAGTCAGGAGAGTTACTTGCAGTGGGAGCTGCTGGATGCCAGTGTGATTGACAGCAACCATGTCTACAGCTTGAGGAACTTTGACTAGGAGTTAATGAGTTGGAGGCTGAGCTTCAGACACTTGTCATGCATCACGGAGGGGGAAATTTACCTGCATGTTTTGTTCCAGAACAAGTCAACCCATTAGGCAAGAGTCTTCTGATTTTGTCCAGGATCAGGGATAAGACGGTGTGACTGCAAGTCATGCAGATAAAAAGTGAGTCCAGAAGGCTGTGTTACCTGCCCAATGCCAGGGTTCAGGACATCTCCTCAGGACTGGGAAGGAATTTTCAGAGGGAAGATCCTGTTTCCGCAGTCCACGTAGGTATGAATGACATTAATAGGAGTGGGAACAAGGTTTTGCTTGGGGACCTTAATGAAAAATGTAAAAAGCAGAATCACAAAGTAATAATCTCCGGATTAGGATTACTATCTGAGTTATGAGCAAATTGTTATGAGATAAGTAAGACTAAGATTGGCGGGGGAGATGTAGGATTCAATTCATGGGGCAGTAGAGCCAGTTCTGGGAAAATGGGAGCTGTATCATTGGGACGGCCTTCATCTAAACTGTGTTGTGACTAGTGTTCTGCAAAGTTGCTTAACTAGGGCGGCAGAGAGGATTTTTAACTATATAGTGGGTCGGTGGAATCTTATGGGCAGCATGGTGGCACACTGTTTCCTCCCAGCACCATGGACCCAGATTCAATTCCGACTTCGGGTGACTATCTGTGTGGAGTTTGCACTCGTAAGATGTAATAAGATAGGAGTAATTAATGGCCTCATAGTAAAGGAACATCTAGGCTACAGTGATCATAACATGGTTGAATTTCACATTCCGGTTGTGTATGATGTATAGGTTTATGACCGGTGCCTTGTATTCAAATAAAGGGCAGCACGGTAGCATAGTGGTTATCACAGTTGCTTCACAGCTCCAGGGTCCCAGGTTCAAATTCCGGCTTGGGTCACTGTCTGTGTGGAGTCTGCACTTTCTCCTCGTGTCTGTGTGGGTTTCCTCTGGATGCTCCGGTTTCCTCCCACAGTCCAAAGATGTGCAGGTTAGGTGGATTGGCCATGCTAAATAGTCCTTAGTATCAAAAAAAGGTGGGCTGGGGTTACTGGGTTATGGGGGTTGGGTGGAGATGTGGGTTTTGGGTGGGTTGCTCTTTCCAAGGGCCGGTGCAGACTCGATGGGCCGAATGGCCTCCTTCTGCACCCTAAATTCTATGAAAAACAATTGCAAGGTTATGGGGACAGAGATGGTTACAGTGAACTCGGAAAATAGGTTAAAAGGTAGTGGCAGAGGTTTAAGGAGATGTTCATAACTCTCAGCAAAGATATATTCCATTGTGAAAGAAAGATTCTAGGGGAAGGGTGCAGCATTCATGGACAACCAAGGAAGATAAGTATAACATCAAATTGAACTAAAAAGTATACTATACAACAAAGATTTGGGTTGATCAGAATATTGAATAGATTTTGGAAAACCGAAAAGAATGAAGAGGGGCTCTTGGGAGTGGGGTAGGGGCCATGGATTGGCACGGATGGGCACAGTGTGTGTGTTGTCACATGAGGGAGATATTAGGAAATTGGGTCCAGAAATAAGACCCCAATATAGCAGACAATTTAGGGGTTAAACAGACTGAGGGGAAAAAACCCATGCCAGCACAGAGTCAGAGGGATACGCCCACACCTGTCCAAGTTGCATTGTCCCAGTCAGATTTAAACTCATTAGTGGGAATGCACAAGATAGTGGGAATATACAGCATGCTCCATGTCCATTGTTCTTTGGGACACTCCTGTTGACCAGATATTAGCCCACAACAGGGTATAATGCCCTCTTTGTCTGTCAATGGGAGGTTAGTTGCATATCAATAGCATAGCTCTGTTCTTTTGCATAAATGGGAGTGGCAATCAAACAGCCAAGATAACGCTGATGGGTTCAAGCCTGGAAACCCCAGACTTCCGGTGGTGGTATGTAGGTGGAAGTCGCACGTTGGGTAGCCCTTGCGCGAGGCTCTGGTTTTAGGAGTTTAATGCCCGGTTCAGGTGGTGAACAAGCTTGTGCAGGAAGGCAGAAGGAAGGTGCGGAATGTCTAAGGCCCAGAAAAAAGCCTCTGGGAAGATGAGGGAGAGTGAATGTGCACCATCGAGTGAATGAGTCAACCCGGCAGCAGGAAAGATGGTGGAGGCTGGATCGCTGGATGGGGCCGTGCCCCTCACAGTGGAAACTCTGATCGAGGTGATGGCCGGAGAATTTGAGAGGCAGTTCACGAAGCACATGGAGGTGCTGCGAAAGGAGATGATGGCTGCGATGAAGGAGTGGTGGAGGAGACGATTGCCCCAGTGAAGGCGGTGGTGTCAAAGACATCGGCTGAGGTACGGAAGCAAGGAGAGAAGATGAAAGGGGTGGAGGAGACGTTGTTACAGCACTGTAACCAGTTCACATCGATGGTTGAGGAGTTGCGGAGGGTGGTGGAGGCCAGCAAAGGACTCCGAGCCAAGGTGGAGGATCTGGAGAACAGGTTGAGGCAGCAAAGCTCATGAATTGTGGGCTTGCCTGAGGGGGTGGAGGGCCCAAGGCCGAGTTAGTACTTCTCAAAGGTGTTGGCAGATCTGTTGGGAGCGAGGGAAGAACCCTCCCAATACAAGTTGGATAGGGCTCATCAGTTGCTCAGGCCCAAGACCCAAGCCGCCAAGGGCAGTTATAATTTGCTTTCATAAGTTTCATGTCAAGGAGAAGGTCCTGAGTTGGGCGAAGAAAAGGCGTGAAGTGACGTGGGAAGGCGTTGGTATTCGCATATAATGGGAATTGATGGTGGAGCTGGTGAGAAGGCGGGCGGCCTTCGGAAGGGTAAAGGCGGCACTGTATAGCAACGGCGTGAGGTTTGGCATTGTCTACCCGGCAAAGCTGAGGGTGACCTACAACTCGAGAGACTTGTACGTCGAGACAGCGGGGGCAGCAGAGGTGTTTGTGAAGGCCGAAGGACTGGGACTGAAATGAGGGATGGGACTGAGATTTGGACTTGGACTGAGGGGAGGGGGGCTGTGCTCAGCTTTTATTTCTCGTTTTGGGTTGTTATTTTTTTTTACTTGTGGCGGGAATAGTTAGGTTTTCGGGTTGGTTGAATGGGAAAGGATAGTTTACGTTTGTTGAAGGCTACAGTCGGTTACAATTATTTGTGGTTGGTTTATGGCAGATTTCTGGACCGTGGTTATTGCACTGGTTTTGTTTGTTTGTCTTTGTTTTCAGGGACTGGGTTATGGGGGAGAGGATTGAGAGGAGGGGTCCTGGGCAGGTGCTTCCACACGAGCAAGCGAAGGTGTGGTGGGGGGGAAGGTGCGCGGCTGTTAGAACCTGGTTAAACAGGTTTTGGTGGCCTGGGAGGTATGAAAGGTGGAGGGATGGGATCAATATTGGGAGAGGTGTCGTTCCCCCCCCCCCCCCCAACCCCACCCCAATGGAAATTCCGACCTGTAAGCAGACATTTTTAAAGGTTGGATTTGCGGAGGGTTAGGGGAAGTGAATGTAATATAAAGGGACTTAGTTAGACTGCATCCGGAGTACTGTGTACAGTTTGGGTCTCCTCACTTAAAAGAGGATACAATTGCAATAGGAGAAGTTCAGAGAAGTTTTGCTTGACTGATTCCTGGGATGAAGGGGTTATGAGACAATGTTGAGTCATTGAGGGGACCTTGGGTGGATGCTAGGAGGTTATTTTCCTTTGAGAGGGAGTCCAGAGCTAGGGAACACAGTTTAAAAATTAGGGGCTCCCATTTATGACTGAGATGAGGAAAAAGATTCACTCAGAGGGTTGTCAGTCCGTGGAGGGTTGTCAGTCCGTGGAATTCTCTTCCCCAGTGAGTAATCATAGAATCACTACAATGCAGAAGGAGGCCATTCAGCCCATCAAGTCTGCACCGACCTGCTGAAAGAACAGCCCTACCTAGACCCAGTCCCCCACCCTAGCCCTGTAACCCCACCTAACACTTGGGCAAAAAGGGGTAATTTATCATGGTCAATCTACCTAACCTGCACATCTTTGGTTTGTGGGGCGAAACCGGAGCACCTGGAGGAAACCCACACAGACACGGGGAGAATGTGCAAACTCCACACAGACAGTTACTCAAGGTCAGAATCAAACCCGGGTTCCTGTAGCTGTGAAGCAGCAGTCCTTGCCACTGTGCTGCCACTATCGAGCAATAGCTGGGTTATTGGTAATATAGCAGGCCTGGTTGGATAGATTTTTGATGGACAAGGGAGTTGAGGGTTATGGGAGGGCAGATGGGAAAATTGAGTTCTGGTCACAATCCGATCATCCATGATCTTATTGAATGATGAAGCAGGCTCAAGAGGCCGAAACTCCTGCTCATAATTCTTGAGTTCTTGTGTATGACTTCAACCAATGGGGTGTTCCAACCTGCACTTCTCCAAACCTGACTCGTAGTGACTTCAATTTAGCTGCAGATCTCATTATAACCTTGGTCCAAACATCGGCAAGAGAAATTGACGGCCCTTGACATTGAGGCAGCATTTGATCGAGTGTAACATCAAGGAGCCCTAGTCAACTTGAAGTCACAGTGAGTGGGGGAAAACTCTCCATTGATTGGAGTCATATCTGGCACAAAGGAACATAGTTGTGGTTGTTGAAGGCCAATCATCTTAGTCCCAGCATATCACTGCAGGAGTTCCTCAGGATAGTGTTCTAGGCCCAACCATCTTCAGTTGCATCATCAATGACCTTCCCACTATCATAAGGTCAGAAGTGGGCATGTTCGCTATTCAGAACCATGTACAACTCCTCAAATGCTGTAACATAGGTACAAGCATAATGCTCAGGCTAGGGCTGACCAATGATGAGTTACATTCTAGCAGGTTCTGACCATCTTGAACAACATTCAATGGCATTACCATCACTTAGTTCCCCCACTATCACCTGATGAAGGAGCTGCGCTCCGAAAGCTAGTGATTCGAAACAAACCTGTTGGACTTTAACCTGGTGTTGTGAGACTTCTTACTGTGCCCACCCCAGTCCAGCACCGGCATCTCCACATCATGTTCCCAACTATCAACATCCTGGGTGTTACCATTGACCAGAAACTGAACTAGACCAGCCATATAAGTACTGTGGCTCCAAGAGAGGTCAGAAGCTGGGGATTCTGCAGGGACTATCACACCTCCTGACTCTCTAGAGCCTGTCCGCCAATACTCCAACAATACTCCAATACAGGACATTTCCAGGGATGTTAATATTGGAGCGTTTTTTAAAAGATACCAAAATGTCTTTATTAATGGTGTACGTTTTACCTTCACTACAGTTCAGGACCTGACTGCACTTTATCCTTCCAGTCATGATATTCAGGTAAACATCATAGCACATACATACATACATACTAATGGACAGATCAACGGACCAATCAACACACACAACACGGCAGCCAATCACAGGCAAGAGCAGACACAGTACAAAACAGGGAACACAACACTTCCTGGGCACTGGAGCAGGAGACGGCTCAGGGCACAGAGCTCATTACAAGCCACTCAGACATCCACCATGTGCTGAGTGCCACTACACGATAGAATTAGGAATAGGTCCACAGAATCAAGGGTCATGATCGAACCTCAGTAAACAGTTTACCAGTGTAAATAGATGTTTGAAATAAAACTGCGTTGTACCATTCGCAACTGTGTTGGTCCGTCTGTGTAGCAGAGTACCCAACACTTCATAGTACCAGGTGTGACTTTGGTACCTACCTACAAATCCTCCGGAATCTGCCACCCTGCGCCATGGACACCGTCAACACACCGCAGCCGCTGCAAGTCGCTGGAAACCTCGGCGTTAATTGGAAGCTGTTCAAACAGCGCTTCCAGCTCTTTCTGGAAGCCAACGAAAAGGAAAGCACCTCTGACACCAGAAAGATCGCCATCCTCCTCACCACGGCAGGTCAACATGCCATCCATGTCTACAACTCCCTGGTGTTCGCGGAAGGCGAGGACAAGACCAAATACAAGACGGTCCTTCTCAAGCTCGACCAACACTTCAGTGTCGAGGTCAACGAGAGCTTCGAGAGGTATCTCTTCCAGCAGCGCCTGCAAGGTAAGTATGAGCCCTTTCAGTCATTCCACGCATCTCCGCATCCTTGCGCAGTCCTGCGGTTACGACACCACCTCCGATTCCATGATTCGGGACCAGATCGTTTTTGGGGTCACCTCGGGCACCCTACGCCAGCAGCTCTTAAAAATAAAAGGCCTCACCTTAGCCTCTGCAATTGAAGCCTGTGTCCTGCACAAAAGTGCGACTAGCCGCTATACCCAATTTCAGGCGGCCGAATCGGCGCGGCAGGGGTCCTACGCGGCCGGATCGGCGAGGCAGGCGCCCTACGAGGGGTCCAGCCGATCAAGTTCCTCGCGGCCCGGATGAGAGCGGCCATTTCACATGCTTTTCGAGGCCTCCCGCGCTTGTGCATGCCAAAAACTACGGCAACACTGAGGAGCGTGATGCACAGGCGCGCACGACGCAAGACCGAACTGCGCATGCGCAGTGGCGCAACGAACGCCATGACGTCATGACGTGCGGCAAGTGTGGAGCCGCACATTTAAAGCGGCAATGTCCCGCAAGAACCCGACAATGCCTCCGCTGTGGCAAAGTGGGCCACTACACTGCTTGCTGTCGAGCAGCTTAACCTGTCAATGTTCCCCAACTCCGACAACCTCACAGGGACGTGCGGACCATTCAGCCTCCTTATTACGAGTCGTGCCCAGACGATATCCAGACCAGTGACACAGACAACCGGGACGCCTTCCGTGTTGCGGTCATTGATGGGAACCGAATGTCTCCAGCCAGGACCCACCAGCTGGTGCAAGTTAACAAGATCAATCCGGGTGATGAATGGTGTGCCACTCTAACGGTCAACCCAAATTTGTCGCCCACTTACTAGACTGGACTTATGAGACTGCTTGTACATTGAACTCATATTAACACTGTGTTAATATGGTTCTGTTCTTATCATTACAGGAATTAGTTTGTCGTTCAACATTTCTCCATTCTTTGTTTATGGTACAACCTCGTTGTTATGTCGCACCCGACATCGCCCCTTGTATATAGTTTAGCCCGATGTACATGCTGTAAATATTGCACACACACACATTTAGCTACACTCAGTACACATCTCCTATTTATGACCACGTAGGCACATGTTCTTGTAAAAAAGGGGGGATGTCATGATATTCAGGTAAACATCATAGTACATATTACATACATACTGATGGACAGATCAACGGACCAATCAACACACACAACACGACAGCCAATCACAGGCAAGAGCATACACAGTACAAAACAGGGAACACAACACTTCCTGGGCACTGGAACAGGAGACGGCTCAGGGCACAGAGCTCATTACAAGCCACTCAGACATCCACCATGTGTTGAGTGCCACTACACGAGACATCCACCATGTGTTGAGTACCACTACACGATAGAATTAGGAATAGGTCCACAGAATCAAGAGTCATGATCGAACCTCAGTAAACAGTTTACCAGTGTAAATAGATGTTTGAAATAAAACTGCATTGTACCATTCGCAACCGTGTTGGTTCGTCTGTGTAGCAGAGTACCCAACACTTCACTTCCCATCAAACGTAAATACATCCAAGACACTAAACTTCCCTTCCCCAGCCATCGTTCAATTTAATGTAATTAACGCCAAAGTGTTAAACATGAGCATCCAGCCAAAGTAACTAGAGCTGTAGACATCAGATTCAGCTAGATAAAGATTTTTGAACTAATCAATTTAAAAACATCAGCAGCCTTGGGATCAAACTAACTAGACATTAGTCATCTTTGCTGTCTTACCAGGTTTCACTCGAATGTTCATTCTGTTCCGCTTTCTTCCACTATGAAATACCTCTGTTTTGTGCACCTTCTCCCCTGTAGTCTCTTGTTTCCCATCCTTTGCTGGCTCCTATGAATCTTTTTCATGCCCCATATTCTCACATCTTCCACTTCCTTAATTTCACCATAATCTTGGTGTGCCAAATCCACTTGCCCAGGATCCTCTGAATTCAGAGATTCTCTTTTTGCCAGCTACCTGACCACACCATGACCTTCCGGTTGTGTCCTGTCTACACCATCTGCCCTGCCGCTTGCTGGTTTCAATGGCTTGGAAAACAGAAACACTATCAGACTCCTGAGTGAAAGAGGAAGTGAAGCTATCTTCCACATCCATTGTAGATTTTTCTTTTCTGTTTCTTCAAGCTGTCCATTAACCCTAAGCCATTGCTGTATTCTTCTTACTAGTTTCAGGAACATCTTCCAGACCATATTTGGTCCAGCGTTCCGGATGGAGAAGGTAGTCTGGGACAGACTTTTTTATATGAGATACTGCTGTGCTCTCCTCTGGGAGGCTCCCCAGTAACCTGACTCTTTGAAGAACTGCCCTACTTTCCTGGAGGAAACTCCCCTATTACTTTTCTGTGAGGAGCTCAATTTGGTGGAAGCTTAAATTCTCCGTCAATTAAGATGTTGTCCCTGGACTGAAGTGCATCAAGTTTTACTCCATTCTCCAAACTACTGAATATATACATTTTTTAAAAATGTATTTTATTACAAACATGTATCAAAACAGGTTCCAGCAAATAAACACCCTGGAAACATACTTCCCAGCAAGCAACTGTACAGTCTACAGATTTTTCTCCCTTTTCACAAACGTCCCCCACCTTTTCATAAACCCCCCTGCAGAGCCCCATAACTCATACTTTATCTTCTCCAACCGCAGGAAGTCGTACAGGTCACCCAAACCAAGCTGCTATCTCCGGTGACGATGCTGACCGCCACTCCAGTAAAATTTGCCACTGTGCAATCGGAGAGGCAAAGGCCACAACATCGGCCTTCCTCCTCTCCATGAGCTCCAGCTTCTCCGAAATTCCTAATATCACCACCAAAGGGTCCGGTTCCAGTCCCTCCTCCACTATCCTGGCTAAGACCGTGAACATTTCCGCCCAGAATCTTCCCAATTTTTCACAACTCCAAAATATGTGCGTGTGATTCGTTGGCCCCCGCCCACGCCTCCCACACTCATCTGCTACCCCCTGAAAGAACCCACTCATTCTCGCCCAAGTCATATGCACCCTGAGCACCACCTTAAACTGTATCAGGCTCATCCTTGCACAAGAGGAGATCACATTTACCCTTCGCAGTGCCTCACTCCATACTCCCCAACTCAGCTTCGCATTTCTCCTTGATCTTCACCACTCGCTCGCCTCCCTGCTCCCCTAGCCACTTGTATATATCCCCAATTCTTCCCTCCCTTTCCACATCCGGAAGCAGCAGCCGCTCTAGCAGGGTGTATCACAGCTACCTCAGGAACCCCCTCCAGACCTTTCGAGCAAAGGCCGTAACCTGCAGATACCTGAACTCACCTCCCCTCGGCAGCTCTACCTTCTCCCTTAGCTCTTCCAGACTGGCGAACCCTTCCTCCAAATACAAATCACTCACCTTGACCAGCCCCACTTCCCTCCACCTCCTGTATACATTATCCCCCCCCACCCCCCCCCCCCCCCCCCACCCCCACCCCCCCGATTCTCGCATAGCGGCGTTAGCACCGACATCCCTTCCACCCTAAAATACTTCCTCCGCTGTTTCCATATCTTCACCATGGATTGCACCACCGGGCTCCCTGATACCTACTCGCAGCTATTGGCAATGCTGACATCATCATAACCCTCAAACTAGATCCCTTACAAGATTCCTCCTCCATCCTAACCCACTCTACCCCTTCTCTTTCCCACCACCGCCACACCTTATCCACATTCGCTGCCCAATAATAATGAAGCACGTTTGGCAACAGCAACCCCCACTGCTGCATCTGCCTCTGTAGGAGGGTCCTACCCACCCTCAGCCCCTTCCACGCCCATACAAAGTCCAAAATGATCGTGTTCACTTTCCGAAAAAAAGGCCTTTGGTATTAAGATCGAGAGAGCCTGAAAGATAGTAAGAACCTCGCAGAATATTCATTTCCACCACTTGGACCCTCCCCGCTAACGTTAAGTACAGTGGGCGCGATTCTCCGCTCCCGCGACTAAATGCCCACGCCGACGTGAACGCTGTCGAGTTTCATGACGGCGCGAAATGGCCCCGACCTCGATCGATTCAAGACCCAAAAATGGGCTAGGAGCGGGGCCGCGAGGAACCCGGGGGAGGGGGGGGGGGGGCGGCGTGTCGCGAAAGCATTGTCGTCAGCGCGTGCCGGTCATTGGTGCCGTGTAAAAGCAGCGCCGCGTAACTGGCATCACCCGCGCATGCGCGGGTTGGCCGGCGCCAACCCGCGCATGCGTGGTTGCCGTCCTCCCCGAGGCCGCCGCGCAAGAAGATGTTGGATGGATGTTGCGGGGCGCGGAGGAAAGGAGGTCCTCCTTCAGAGAGGCCGGCCCGCCGATCTGTGGGCACCGATCGCGGGACAGACCCCATTTGAGCCCCCCCCCCGGTGCTGGAAACCCCCTCCCGCACCCCCCCCCACAGGCCGTCCCCCAGCATTCCCGCGCTGTTCCCCCCGGCAGCGACCAGGTGTGGACGGCGCCGGTGGGAACCCGTCGTATTGGGCAGGCCGCTCGGCCCATCCGGGCCGGAGGATAGCGGAGAATCGGCATTTTGGGTGTCTCGGGCGATTCTCCGGCCTGCGCCGCGCAGACACGACGGGGTCGTTCTCGCCGCTTGGGTGAATCGCAGGAGGGCGTCAGACCGGCGACGCCTGGAAAAATGGCGTGCCAGGCGATTCTCCCAACCGGCGCGGGAACGGAGAATCGCGCCCTGTGTATCCCACCTCTTAAGATCCTCCCTGGCCTCGTCCACCAGCTTCATTAAGTTCCACTTATACTGAATATATTCTGACTACGAAAAGAGAAAGGGGAAATGGTTTTGCATAGCTGAAAGAATTGTGATAAAGGTCTGTTTCCAACAGTAGATAAAGAATGATTTGACGTGTAGTCGCACTATGGTCCCACCCCATCGGCAAGTGAAACATCTGGGGGCCATGGGTCTGGATCAGATTCATCAAGAGGTGACGAGGAATGAAATGACTGCAGATTGGTCTCAGTCAGTGTCACCGAGTGATACTGTATTACTGGATAACCTGGTTTCAAGATCAGGGTCTTTTAGAAGCAAGATATCCATGGAAACCATGTTGGTTTCTCTGTCAGCCGTTTTATTGCAATATTGGAGTGTTGTCTTCAGATGGCACAACAGCAAACAGTTGCTTCCAGATGTCCAGGCAGCTCAAAGCTTTCTTCTGAGACTGGACTCATTCTCATTTCCTTCCTTCTAGGTCAAAGCTACCAGTGTCCTGAGCACTCTCACCAGATTCCAAGTAATGGACAGAATACTGTTTAACTCTAAAAGGATGGTGGATCTGTATTCATTGAGCTGTGACTCCGAGTCCATATCCCTCTAGTTCCGATGCAGCCTGGTTCCCAGGTAATAACCTGGTCGCCACCATACCTTCTCCCTCTTCTGTCATTCCGATAGTGGAGTCTTGGCCATTAGATGGAAGATACAATTCTATAAGTATGACAAGGCCAGGCTTTGCTTCACTACTCTATGGCAAAGCTCCCCCCATTTTGGCACAAGTCCCCAGAGGTTACGATTGAGGACTTTGCAGGATTAACATGGTGGGTATACCTTTGCCTTGTTCGGTACCCAGCTCAATGTCGGGTGGTCCATTCAAATTTGTTCTTACTGAACTTTTTAAATAAAATTTTCATACATTGAGTGACTTGTTAGCCCCTTTCAGAGGGCAGGTAACCAGATTGTTGTGGTCTGGAGGCACTTACAGACCAGATTAGGTAAGGACAGAAAATGTCTTCCCTAAAGGGCATTGGTGAACCAGATAGACTTTTACATGTAGTTTCATACAGATGCTAGCATTTTATTCCAGATGTATTTAATTAGCTGAATGCAAATTTCCTCCAGTTCCTTGAGATTTGAATTTGTGTCTTCAAATTAATAAACCGGGTTTTTGGATTACTCATCCACGAACATAACCACAATGTGATTGCACCATATTTAAGATTTAGTTCTGGTACTTTGAGGTAAATGACCCAATGCTGAATCCTGATGCGTTGATTATTGTGCCCCGTAGTACTTTTCTGTTATTAAATAGTCCTTGGTACCCAAATTTCCTGGTTTTGTTTGCTGCAAATGTGCATGATGCGTGATGCAGTAGCACAGAATTTGGTGTGCAAGCCAGACATACTGTGTGGAATTTTATGGTTGGGCAGTGGGAGGAAATAACTGGGCGGCTCTCCTGCTCTTGCTCAATCCTGTGGTCCTACAGCAATCACACACTGGCTGTAGGACTCCACAAGAGCTTGATGCAAGACAGCCAAACCACCCATTCATCAGCAAGAACAGAGGAATGCTCAAGAACATGGTGTAGTGATGACCCTCCTATGGGCCCTCCTCCAGGCTATCATTAAAAGGCAGGACATTTTGCTCCTGTGGGATGGCAAAAGGTGCCATCCGCATCTGATAAAGAAAGCCTGGGTGGAGGTGGCAGAGGAGGTCACCTGTAGACATGGCTACAGTGCAGAAAAAGGGTGCGCAACCTTCAGTGTTCTGTGAGAGTGAGTGTGCATTCCAACTGTCATAGAACTATGGAAGAGCATGCACGTGGTGAGCGTTGGTTTTGTCTACCAAAGGAGTGAATAAATGGTTTCTGAGCACTCACATGCTGGCTGAAGGAGCCTCGGCACATTACAAGACTCTGGAGGACCTGGAGTGTGATGGTTGGGATATGATCCACAGTACAAAAATACTGGAGATTGTGGTTACCTGAGGGAGTAATCCATCCAGATATGGAACTCCTCATTCTTCCATTACCTTTGCAGGATAAGAGGGTCCACCATGCCTTTAAAAGGTCAAGGATAGGTGGGGAGTGCCAAACCTGGCAGTGTTGATGAAGATGGAAAAGGACATCCTGGATCTGACCTGTCATCAAGGGACCAGGTTAGTTGGAGTAGGAGAGGCTAGAGATGGTGCTGGAGGTGGTGAGTTTCCTAAGGACCCTGTATTAGCAGTGAGGGTGTGTTACTGGGATGGGGGATGGGATGAGTGTGTGTGTGTGTTACAGTGGGTAGAAATGATGACCTCCTGAAGCAAGTGTGATCTGTTGCGAATCTCTGTCCGAGATGCAACTACATTTACCCAGTCTTCCTTTTTATTGTTCATTAGCACTCACCTATCTTATTCCTTCAGTCATCAGTCCCTTAAGGAAGCAGCATTAACCTCTGAGGAAGAGCAGCTGAACCCACAGGGAGCACTGTTCCACCCTTGCTCTGCACCAAGCACCAGCTGAGGTACTGGCATCTCATTGGGTTTACATGTGTTGGCAACTGGGGTCAGCATTACACAATCGGTGCACCAGCTGTCCAAGGTTGTGAAAGGCCATTCTCTGAGGAGTGGAGGAGACCTCGGGAAGATGCTGAGCCCCAGAGGGGTGACGAGCTCCAAAGTCATCAATGAGGTGCCAGGCTTTGGCTGTCTAATGGAAGGAGTGGAGAACTGGCAAAGCTTCTAGAGGGTATACACTCCCTGGCAAGGATTGCAGTGCTGGGAGCATACTTAAATTCTGCTGATTATGATTATTGTTAGCTCTAATATGTTCTAGTCATCATCCTCTGCTCCTTTCCTTTTGCTTTAATGCATGTTTTTACTTTCTCAATTCCAGCATTGATCTCTAATCTTTCATATAGGGGCTGGTTTAGCACACTGGGCTAAATAGCTGGCTTGTAATGCAGAACAAGGCAGCAGCGCGGGTTCAATTCCCGTACCGGCCTCCCCGAACAGGCGCTGGAATTTGGTGACTAGGGGCTTTTCACAGTAACTTCATTGAAACCTACTTGTGACAATAAGTGATTATTATTATATTATTATAGAAATCACTGATTTCAATGGGAATGAAAATCCAGCAGTTTTTATAATGGACATTGACCCACAACATTAGTTTTCCACCTGGGTGGCAAGCTGAAAATCTGCCCAAGTGTATAAACCTCTCAATCAGTGAAAGGAGAGAATGTGCACCTTTTATTCAACATTATAGGAAACTTTCCCTTTATAATGTCAAGACTTGAATTTTCATAATGTTCTGCCTTTCTTCCTAGACTCCAAGAAGCTGATTTGTAGTTTGGTTCAGTTTGATGGTGTACAGTTCTGTTTTCCTCCCATGTTCTTCAGGGGAAAAAAATCTTCAGATTATTTAGATTAATTGCCATTAATTATCTTGATAATTAGAATGATCAAAACCTGGTTAAATGGAACAGCACTCTTTCAACAGCTGAAGTTTTCCATTACAGGCTTCTCAGGATTCTGTCAACTGTAAGTTGGTTTATTGGCCTTAACCTTGTACCAGATAATTTGCCTGTTTTCATCGTCTGAGGCTTCCATTACTTACCAGCTTCTAACTTACCAAGTGTAACAGAACGGCAGGCTTTCTCATTAGAGTGTCCTTCATTATAAACCTGTGCTATTTAAGTGCCTCAGAGCGCAAGTAATATTCTAAACTCGTTCTCATTTCTCATTAGATCCAGCATTTTTATCCATAATCAATACTAAAGAAATTAAAATTTAATGAAGACCTCTCATTTCTTGGAAAAGATATCCACTTAATTTATATGTAACATTGGAGGAGTCAGTTGGCATTAGAACTGGCATGGGTGCTTGATCATAAGATTATCAATGTTACTTTCTTGTGATATATTTGAAGTTTTGTTGCAATTCTATGACTCTTTGGAAGTATCTCTAGAACCTCCAAGGAAGTTTAAAATCGAGCCATTCTGTTTGGCAAATTAGTAATGAGCACCAACCCTGAGAATCTGCAGAGCAAGGGCACCTGCCCATGACCTTTAATCCTGATTCTGCCAGCATATCATAGAATCCCTACAGTGCAGAAGGAGGCCACTTGGCCCATTGAGTCTGCACCGGCCCTCTGAAAGAGCACTCCACCCAAGTCCCCTTCCCCGTCCTATTCCTATAACCCCTTAAACTAACCTGCCCATCTTTGGATTGGGAGAGGAAACCGGAGCACCCGGAGGAAACCATGCAGACACGGGGAGAAAGTGCAAACTCCACACGGAGAGCCACCCGAGGCCAGAATTGAACTCGGGTCCCTGGTGTTATGAGGCAGCAGTGCTAACCACTGTGCGACCGTGCCGCCTATGTGGGATCATTGGGTGGTCACCTCATTTTAAGACTGCTGTCAATGTCATGTCAATAGGATCCCATCTCAGGAGTCTGTCTAAACGTGCAGACTGGTAATTTAAGCAGAGCCTAACCCAGCCAATAGAAACTTCCCATGAGTCCTCCATCAGTCCCTTTTTATAATAAATCCAAGAAACGTAATCTCGAAAAACCTCCTTCAGAGATCCCTCCTAGCCCTGGAACTTTTAGAGAGTCCATTGGTGCTACCAAAGTATGAAAACATAAACATTTCTGCCAAACGAGGGTTGAGGAAACTCTCAGGCTGGGAGTTCACTACACTGGATAACTGTCCTCGCAACCACACACACAGCATTTTGAATCAGGTAACCTCTCTCCCACAGGATTGGTTGGGATTACATTTGTTTATTTTGATGAAAGCAGCTCATCGACACCACTCAAGGGCAATTAGGGATGGACAGTAAAAGCTGGCCTATCCAGCGACACCCACATCCCTTGAATTAACTAAAGAAAAAGGACCCAATAGTGTGGTCCATGTTAGTGCATAGGTGTCAGGATTGCTGCAGAGCCAGGTAAGATTCCTTGGTCCATTGGTGAAAGTTGTTGGGTCTTCAGGTAATCTGAGCCTGAACCAGCGCTTTCCTTTGCTTGGACCTGTTCCCCTCATTCTGATGAATTTATCCTACTGGCCAGCTGCTGATCTGCCTGGTCTCCTCAACAAAGCAGCGGCAACCCCCAACAAAGCAGCGGCAACCCCCAGCATAACTGCCACCTACCTACCTTTGCCGTTAGCACCAGACAGACGGCTCCTTCCTCCTGGAGTCACTCGGTGCCACTAATTGGGCACTGAGCTGGTTTCCTGTCCAATTAGGACATTAACATTAAAAAAATAGGGTCACAAGAGCAACATAGCGGAGGGTTGGGACCCAGAATTCCTCCAAGTACAGGCATCCCAACCTTGCATTGAACATTTGGCCCTTGAACTCTTATAATGCTGCGTATTCATGATATCAAGTTAAGTGAAGATGGCTGGCTGTCTATGGAGTAGATTTCTGGGTAGATGCTCATAATTAGACACAAATCCTTGGAATAGTAAATTCTACACATCTAAATGTTTTAATCCCAAAATCTGGCAGGGGACACTGGCTACGGTGAGTATATGTGCAGGACATTTCATAGCTAGTTTTAGCAATTTGAACATGAATGGCCTAATGGACCTTTTAGTTGTTAAATTTCTATTGCTGTTTCCTTTCATATTCTGAATTATTGCAAATCTTTGAGCTAAGGACCCCAGCTGGTGTGCATTTTGGAGGTGGAGAAATATTTGAATATTATTTTTAACCATTGAGCATTTCTGAATTATTTATCAGATCTAACACAACATTCATCTAAATCAAAGGGTGTCTACTGGGATATTTCATGTTACCATGGAAACTAAAAGTGTGCCACAAGCTGAAATGTTTCATTGATCTGATGAAACAAGATAAAACAAGATACGAGTGCCAGAATTGATTGAGGTGCTGTACAAGGGTGAATGCTCTTTTGGCACCGTGGATTGGTTAAATTGACTGTGTAAAACAAGAAATTAACTCAGGTCATTATACCAGAACTCATATTACCATTTCAGCTTATTCAGTGTATTGATATGCATTACAAAACATCTGGTGACAGCCGATCGAATTGAACAGGTGGTCAAAAGTTCAAAAAGGTGTGGATGAGAAGCCTGCCTCGGCAAAAGCAAGTTGCTTTTAACAAAAGTATATAATCAGAATTAAAATGAATAATGTACTAGACTACTAGTTATCCCCCATTTTTCTTCATATGAGAACGTACTGACAGGTTGGCCTTGGAGCAGATTTGGACTGATAAATGGTTTTTATAGGCTCAAACCTACTGTAAAAAAATCTGCACATAGATTTATCCTCCCAAAAGGAGGATCAATTTTAACATGTGTTTATAGGCCAATTTACCTCATAAGTAGGCTCTAGTGTAACATGGCAAACTATACCAGCCCACTTCCTTTAATTTCTGTCCCAAATAATTATTGCTCTTATATAATTGGTGACAGAAGCTTCAGCATGCCATATTTAGCAGACCATTTGTTCTGTTGTTGCTTTTAAAACATGGTGTTACCTTTCCCACATTGTATACACTTTAATACTCTGGAAAATCAGCATGAACTTTTTTTTGCCAGTTTCACTCAACTCTGTTCAAAGTACAGCTTTGCATTGGGTACCTGGGTATCCCAACGAGAATTCCTCTTACTTTAAGAAGAAGAGGACAGTGAGGATTTCAGAGTCTGGTGGTGAATTTGCTCACCAGATAAGAAGCTGCTCCATCAAGACAAAGTGGGACCTGAGTTCACTCAGTCATAACAGCTGACTACATTGTGGCATCTAGGCATGCAAAACTGGCCATGATAACTGCAAGGTTAGAAGGGCATAGTGGGAAGGGCTTGTGGTCATGAAGCAAGCTTCCTCGGCATCTATAATTGGCCTCCTTTCTATTAGACAGCTACTGATTGGCCACCTGAGATGGTGGGGGTGGGTGCCTCCACGCTGTCTCCCTCACTGCGCTGAGAAACAAAATCCAGGCCGATGTATCAAGTTCTGACCGAAGAGCTACATGGGAGTTCGTTGATGTATACAGCTGTAGCCACTTAAAATGGCTAACTCCCGATTTAAAATGGCGAACGGCAAAGGCTGATGGGAAAGTCAGCCAACAGGACAAAAACGAGCAGCTTCAGGTTGGCTGTGTATTTACCTCTGGAAAGGCCAGACAATATCGATACCAGCAACCATCAACATAACAAAACACCAGCCATCTGCATACTAATGAGCAATCCCCAGGAACAATAAGCAACATTTAGACACATAAAGCAAAACCAGACTCTCCGGCGCCAGCAGAAGCCTACACAAAAGGAGGTGAACAACCACCTCAAGACCGCCCATCGATCAGGGAACCGCTCCAGCATTGGAGAAAATCGAACCAAGTGATTGGGACAAAGTCCAATCACATGGGACCAGGTACAGGGTCCTCCCTGAAAGGCGGGAAGCCCCTGGGGACTATAAGAATTGAGCCCCAAGTTCAAGGCGCTCTCTTCCACCTCTCTTCAACCGCTTGCAGCTTTCTTCACTCTTCAACAGCAGCTCAAAATTGTAAGTCTTACTTCAACGCTCGCTACGAGATAGGCGCTCCTAGCTATCAATCTGTACCAACTTCGAATCCCGCAGGCTCAGAACCCGAACGAAAGGCCATTTGTTTCCCTGACCTGATGGGCCAGTTCCAAGTTAAGTATAGGCCTGTTAGTTGTAAGAAGTAGCTTAGACGTAGAATTTGTGCATGAGTAGTGATTACTGTGTATAATAAATGTGCTTTGATTTAAATCTTACTAAGCGGTGTATTGGATTATTGATCATTACTCGGACTTGAACCACGTGGCGGTATCATAAAGATACCAGGCGACTCGAGCAAAGGTAATAAAACAGAGCAATTGAACTAAGGCAAAGTTAGCAACACAGCAGTATTGGTATCACTCAAGGTCATCACTATCTTCAATTTCTTCAAAATGTCTTCTCTATCCCTGAAGAGCAACACCGTTTTAAACTGCAATCCAGTATGTGTCAAAGTTATTTATTCCCTTTGATGTGAGAAAACTAAAAATGCTTGAAAGATTATTGCATTTCAATTATGGCACTGATCAGTCTACAATTTAACTAGAAGAGTAATGCAATGCGCTTTTACACAAACTATAATTCTAAATTTTTAATCCTCTGTCTCATTTATTTGTTTTATGACTGTGCCTTTTACTATAAAGAGTTAACATCAGGTGCACCCGATACTGATGTAATTATGGTGTAATGTCACATGACTAAGAGATCGATCTGGCTGGAAGATGTGTAAATAAACAGGAATGGTTTTCACAAATAACAGTCTTTGGTAGCATTCTTAGGGTAACAAATAAACCCTAAGTAAACACCATCTCGACCCCTAACCCAAGACAAAATATGGTGGCTGCGGTGGCAGTTCTGGATAGAGGATAAAGACCCAGAAACTGCAGGCCTGAAACCTACGAAACCTTGGAAAAAGGACAAGAAGAAAAAAGATTGAAGACTCACCGCGTGGGTATTGCAGAAGCAAACAGGTACACCGACCTGAAGTCCAGACAGCAGTGAGTACTGATCATGATCTATGAGCCAAACTCCTGAAGCAGCAACAAAATCACAGCTTAGGGTAAGCATGAAGTCTACATTGCCATTCCCAGAACTGTCCCACAGGCTCAACACTGGGACAACCTGGATCGAAAGTACTCAGGTGGTCATCCTGGATGATGCAGACACAATGGGCTGAAGGACCTTTTCTGTGGACTGTAGACCTCTATGACACTAATTGGTGTATGAGATTCATCAGATACAGAACAGCTTCAGGTTTGCATAAGAAAGACCAAAGGATCAGGTTAGTACTTTACTTTAAGCAATAGAGGCCATAGTAGATGACGTTATTTCAAGACAGGGCATCAGTGAGGGTGTGAAAGTATAAGAGGACATTCTCCAGGCATTCGATTCATACGTCAGTGTTCGGAGAATAATGTTTTAATTGATCGAGTGACATTTAATAACAGGTAGCAAAAACCAGGCACATCCATGGATTTGTTTACAATGATCTTTTATAAGAATTATAAATTATAATAATCCACTAGAATTATGACCGTGGGATCCAGATATGAAATAATATGCAATTGTATTGTGGTTGGGATGTTAGATGTTTTGCAATTTACAAAAAATAAATTTAAAGTACCCAATTCATTTTTTTTTTTCAATTAAGGGGCAGTTTAGTGTGGCCAATCAACCTACTGTGCACATCTTTTGGGTTGTGGGGGTGAGACTCACGCAGAGAGGGGTAGAATGTGCAAACTCCACACGGACAGTGACCTGGGTCCTTGGTGCTGTGCTAATCACTGCGCCACCGTGCGGTCCATAGATATTTTGAGGGAGGATTTAACTCTCTCAAAGGTGATACAAATAGGATGACAGACCAAGGTTAGGAAGGTAAACAGAGAGGGAAAGTGATGTCCCTGGGAAACAAGTGAGTTAAACCATTCAATATGTCAGACAAGAAAGAGAAAGCAAAGCAAGAGCCTGAAAAATTGGGGAAAAGCACACCAACTACCACGCTCTTAGTGTGGTTCAAAAACCCTGCAGAAACAGGGAGAATGCTCAGCAGGAGGAGCCGAGTGGTCCAGCTGTGGGAAGTTGGGACAGGTTTAAATAGTCTGCAGATTGAACATTCCTACAGATCATAAGAAGAAAGAGAAAATTACAAACCCAAGTAAAATCCAAGAAGTGGAAGAGTCACAAAAAACACAAATAACCTACTTAGAAGATGTTGTGAAGCAGAAAATATTTATTAGATGGTTACCCCCCACAGAATTCAAACTAGATACTGAAACAGGTGTTTCCGTATTATCTGATGAAGTAAAATGGCTTTAAAATATCTTGTTACAGTGATCCTCCATCCAATTACGAGGCTCAGGAGACACTACACTAAAGTAATAGGCCAGCACTTGGCAAGATTAAGGTACAAGGATGTCTGAACCCCTGTATGTTATTCAGAATTATTGAGTCATTATTATTAAGCAGACAAGTATGCTTGCAATTGAGGCTGATTATAAGTGATGAAATTGCTGATAGCAGTCCAGTAATGTGTTCAGAAATGAATTTTGATCCCTACTTTCAAGTTTAGGCAGAGTGCTATATAACCTAAGGGCAAATGAGCTTGTATGTCTCTCCATAGCAACCATCACTCATTCTTGTACAATGTCAGAGTGAGATAGAACACGTGCTACAACAAGCGGTCATCTCTCCAGTTGCTATACCGACAAAGTGGTGTTCTGGAATAGTCACAGTACCAAAGCATATTGGTTCAATTAGAATATACATAAACTTGACTCAATTAAACATGTTAGTAGAGCTCCAGATCCGCCCGAGTGCATAGTCTCAACAAATTGGCAAAAATCATCCTAGATGCTAACAGTGGCTTTTGGCAGTTGCCCTGGATAAAGAATGCAGATTGTTAACTGCTTTTATCGCCCCATTTGGTAGTTATTGTCTTAATAGGTTATCAATCAGAATTGTTTCTGCACCTGAGATATTCTAAAGAAAGAATAATATCTCAGAACCTGGAAAGCATGGAAGGAATAATATGGCTTATGGATGACATTCTCATACACGGATCATTGAGAGAAGAACATGACTGTCGAGTGAGACCAGTTCTCGCAGTTCTACAAGAAGCCGGTTTGATATTCAACCACAAGTGTGAATTTGATAAATCTGTAATAAAATTCATTGGGCGCATTGTACAAGTTTTGGGAATTACAGCCTACCCGCAGAACACCACGGTTAGTAGGGAGTTCCTCACAGCCTAAAGCCATCACAGAATTACAAAGATTACTTGAGATGATCAATCAAGTAGGCAATTTCCTTCCAATCTTGGTAGAAATTAAGGAGCTGCTTTGTCAGCTGAGACAAGGTCAACAGTGCTGGACTGTAGGCCAGTAAAATGCTTTTGACAAGATCAAACATCTCCTAATTTCACCAGAAATTCTAGCGCCCCAAGATCCAGAATTGCCAATAATTGTAGCAGCGGATGCATCATCCATAGATTTGGTGCAGTGCTGTTCCAAGTTCAGGTAAATGGACAAAGACCTTTTTATTATGTCTCAAGGTTTCCCACAGACACAGAGAAGAGATATACAATAATTGAGAAAGACGTATTAGCAGCCACATGGATCTGCGAGAAGTTCTCTAATTATGTCTTGAGATTAAGGTTTAAAAATGCAACTGACCGCAAGCCTTTAGTTACTCTTCTTAACCTAAAGGAAATTGCAAAAATACTGTCTAGAATTCAACATTTGAGATGGAGACTCGTGAGATGTGATTCAGTTACTGAATATGTTCAAGGAAGCACCAGATGACAGTGCATTGTCAAGAATGCCAATGGGAGGAGCCAAACTGGAGGATCTAAACTTCATTGAGGAAGTTGAAGCATATATTTCACTCCTTACTAAACACTACCAGCCATAGAGAAGAGATTACAACAAAGTAAGCAAGCGCACCCTCTCAATAGCGAGTGCATGAGTATTGCCAGAATGGATGGGCAGATTATACTCCTAATAACTCAGTACTTCGCCAATACATTGAACAGAGTAAACATCTCACCGTCATCGATGATTTCTTTAATGACAGAACAGTCATTCCTAAAACACTTTGACACAATATTTTCTGGAAAATTCATTAAGGTCACTTGGGAATAGTAAACTGCCAAGCAAGAGCCCAGTAGTCAGTCTGGTGGCCAGGAAACAGTCCCTCATTGAAGAGTTAATCACAAATTACCTTACACGTGCAGTGAATAGCCAACTGCATAGTGAACCACTAGCACCTACCTTTCCTTCTAGGCCATCGTAGTTCCTGGGAATGGATTTATTTGAGTTCAAAGGTAAAGTTGTCATCATCAACTGCTTCAGATGGTTTGGCGTGAGTAGACCATGATGGACACAGTCATTATATTACTAAGAAGAATCTTCACGACAAATGGCATCCTGGACATTGTGGTGTCAGACAACAGACCTCAGTTTGCTAACGAGCTGTTCCACAACTTTGCGCCGGAATATGGCTTCAAACAAGTGGCTATTTCACCTAAATAGCCTTAGTAGAATGGAGAAGCAGAAAGAAGAGTTTGAACAATCAAGGAATTGATGAAAAAGATCAATGATATTAACTTAGCCCTTCTTAACTACAGAACCTGCAGAATAGCAGCATCTTCCAAATCTGTGACCTCTACCATCTAGAAGGACAATGGCAGCAGACACATGGGAACACCACCACCTGCAAGTTCCCTTCCAAACCGCACAACATTCTGACTTGGAACCAAATCACCATTCATTCACTGGATCAAAATCCTGGAACTCCCTCCCTAACAGCTCTGTGCGTGTACCTATACCACATGGGTTGCAGCTGTTCAAGATGGCGGCACACAGCATCCTTCCTTGAGAGCAGTTAAGGCTGAGCAGTAAAATTGCTGGCCTAGCCAGTGGCGCTACACCCTGTGAAAGAATTTTTTTTAATCCTCACCGCTAAAAGACAGGTTCGTGCCATCAGAAATGTTGATGGGAAGATGGCTACAAAGAAAACTTGCAGCTTTACAACAAACACTACAATCTAACATTGCCTCAGATGATTCATGAGAAAGATAGTAAGCGTGAGGAGCAAAAAAGAGAGTGCCAAGTTCGTAATTTCCACTTCAGACGCGGAGCGCAAGATTTGAAAGTGCTACAGTCCCAGGAGAAAGTATGAATATGAGATCAAAGAAAGAAAGCATTGCAATAGAAAGAGCTCCACAACCAACATTTTATAGATTTTGTGATGAACCATGTAAATATCAGAGGTCCATGTAAAGATCAGAAGGAATCGAAGAGCCTTAGTATAATTGGGAAAGAAACCAACAGAACCTTGGACATATTATTTAAATATGGATGATAACACGGAACCAGAAACTCTACAACAATTATAGGCAACCAAGATGGTGAGTGGGCCGCATGAGTGCCCCTCCATCGTCTCAGTGGGCCGCAAGATTGAAATCGGGCATGTTCGCTAACCAGAACCCCATGAGTAAGGTTGAATACATGCCTAATATTTCAAAACGAGATATAGAAAATGCTCAATCATTCATGTGTTAATGGAACTATGAACTTCAAATTTATTGGGCTCAGATGGAGCGCACAGCTCTCACAGTCAATGTTGTGTGCAATCAGAACTCACCTCACTTCAAAAGCTCGTGCTTTACACGCATTATCACTTTACCCACGCCGGTAGGAAAAAAGAACCACACGGCCAAAAACCAGCGGAATCTGGCAACCGTGCATGTGGGCAACGGTCAACAAAATGTCTCATGGACCACGCTCAGAATGTAGATGTGCCGCATATGGTCCCTGGGCCATTGGTTGAAAACTACTGCTCTACAACCACTCTATCTTAAGATGAGAGAGTGCAGTTTGTCCTCCACCTCAAAATGAAATTCAGAACAGATCAGGGAGTTCGATCAAGGCACCATAGGCACCCTGTGATGTCTGAGACTCTTGTGTGGGGGGGGGGGGGGGGGGGATGTAGGAGGATGTATGTAGTTGGGATAAAGATTTGGGACGATGTCGAGTAAAAGGGTTAACATTGAGAGCACCTCATGCTGATGCAATTGCTGGTGTAATTATGATGAACTGCACATGGCTAAGACAGATCTGGTGGGAAGCAGAAGTACAGCCTCATGTGGAGTACTGAGATGTATGTAGCTCTGTAAATAAACAAGAATAGCTTTTACCTATAACGGTCTATGGTAGCATTTTTAGGGTAACCTGCAAAGTCTAAAGAAACTCCATCTAGACCCCAAATCCAAGACAAAGCATTTACTTCAACTAAAAAATTATATAATTTACAGTTAATTTATAAGCAGTTTAGAAAAATTAGCACTGTTGCTTCACAGCGCCAGAGTCCCAGGTTCGATTCCCGGCTTGGGTGACTGTCTGTACGGAGTCTGCACATTTTCCCTGTGTCTGCGTGGGTTTCCTCCCACAAGTCCCGAAAGACGTGTTGTTAGGTCATTTGGGCATCTGAATTCTCCCTCTGTGTCCCGAACAGATGCCAGAATGTGGCGTCTAGGGGCTTTTCACAGTAACTTCATTGCAGTGATAATGTATGCATACTTGTAACAATAAAGATTATTATTATGATTATTATGTCAGAAAGGGAGAGGCATACAAAACAATTGATCGGTTAGTTATTTACTTCTTCTGAGTCGATTATACAGGTACAGATGCCCAAACACTTACACTGACATATTTAAATCAAGGAGGTGCGCCTGAAATGCAACTGTTGAGCACCGATGACAAGTGAGTCAGCACCTCCTGTTTACTATGCAACTTTTAATGATCCAAATAGAGAATTATCCCGCTTCATTTGAGACATGTTTGGGGTAGTTAGATTTAGTAAATTACCAATGTAATAATCCAATTGCATTTAAATCAGGAGATCTGATCGATCTTGTTATGGGCCACGGTTTAAAAACCCCAAACTATATTATGGAGTTCACCTGACTTATAACTTTTTGTTGAATTTAGCTGGGATGAACCGAAGAGTCTGCCTTTCGGGTATTATTCAACGGACTTCTTAGGCGCTTTTAATTAAAAAAAAAAAACAAGCTTTATTCTAAGAATTCAGTTAACATTTGTGTAAACACACACGGCAAGAATTATTATCAATTACAAACATTCTTTTTTTGCTAATAAATTTAGAGTACCCAATTAATTTTTTCCATTAAGGGGCAATTTAGCGCGGTCAATTCACCTAGCCTGCACATCTTTGGTTTGTGGGTGCGAAACCCATGCAAACACAGGGAGAATGTGCAAACTCCAAATGGACAGTGACCCAGAGCGGGGATTGAACCTGGGACCTCGGCGCCGTGAATCAATTACAAACATAAAGACCCCACACAGCTACTGTAATCTATGTATAACCCTTAATGAATTCCCCCTTAACTGTTCCAATTCAATAACAACATCCAAGTAAAACCAGAAAACCCTTTTCAAAGGCGTGGCCCAGCACACAGCATTCTCACTGGTTTAAGTCTGTTGTTATTGATACTCTGTTCCCCTTTTCAAACAGCAGTTTTGAATTCCTTCCAGAAAGTAATTCTCTTTTAAATTACCAAGCAGTCTGGAACCGCTTTTAAAATGAAGATAGAGAAAGACACTTCTTTCAACTTGTGCAGTTCAAACCAGTCCAAAACTCAAAGTGAAAGTAAAAATTCTCAGAGCCACAGCCCAGCTCCACCCACACAAATGACGTCACTGAAGCCAATTGATAAGACAAAAACCTTCCTTAAAGGGACACTCCCATGACAATCTACAATGTACATCTACAAAGCTTTCTGCAGTGAATGATGATGAGCCATCGCCCTAATGTTTTTTTAAAATGCTAGATTAAAAAGGTGTGGTATGAAGAGATTTCATCAACAACTGCCAGGTTGAAATCCTTCACACAACAATCACTATTGTACACCCAGATATATCATCTTATAGAACAATATCTTGGCTGCCCATATTCTCTGTGTAGATATTCACAGAACAGAGAGAGCTAATTGCTATTTTTTTTTGTTCATTCAAATTTTTCTCCCATAGGAGAGTCATCACTTACTCTCAACTAGAGTGCACTTTATTTGCCCAGAATCTAGGTAATTTGTGGAGAACCCAAGGATCAGACAGAAAGCCTTCCTCAATATAATTTGGCACCTGCTCCTTTCTCTATTTTTGAAGACGATAGAATAAATGCTCCACTGGATCTTTACTGAGGCTATAAATTCCAACAGATTTCTTAAAAAGAAAACATAAGTCAAATAATAGCCTTGACGTATTATGGATTTACAGTTTTTATAATAATCTTTACTTTTGTTAGAGGCCTCTTGGAGGATAGAAAATACAAATTGACATTTACTATGCTTGTATCCAATGAGAATGGAACTTGGCTTCAGTAATAATTGTCAATTTATTGCTGCTCGCCCACGTAGCTTTTGTGGTCTGTCTTTGTCTCTGTTAGCTTCAGATGGACTATTCAAGACAGGGGGCGGGTTTCTCCGACCCTCCACTGGGGGTCTCGCCGGCGGGACAGGCATTCCAGCAGCAGGACTTCGGCCCATCGCGGGCCGGAGAATCCCGGGGGGGGGGGGCTGGGGGCGCCGCCCAGCACGGCACGATTCCTGCCCCCACTGAATATCTGGTGCCCGAGAATTCGGCAACTGGCGGGGGTGGGATTCACGCCAGCCCCCGGCGATTCTCCGACCCACGATGGGCCGAAGTCCTGCTAGAATGCCTGTCCCACCGGCGAGAATCAAACCACCTCTCTTGCCGGCGGGTCTTGGTGGCGCGGGTGGGCTCCGGGGTCCTGGGGGTGGTGCGGGGCGATCTGGCCCCGGGGGGCGCCCCCACGGTGGCCTGGCCCGCGATCAGGGCCCACCAATTCGCAGGCGGGCCTGTGCCGTGGGGGCACTATTTTCCCTCCGCCTCGGCCACAGCCCTCACCATGGCCGACACGCAAGAGACACCCCACCCCCCCTGCGCATGCGCGGGGTTGATGTCAGCAGCCGCTGACGCTCCCGCGCATGCGCGGACGTCCGCCGGCCGGCGAAGTCCTTTTGCCGCCTGCTGGCGTGGCGCCAAAGGCCTTCCACGTCAGCCGGTGGAGCGGAAACCACTCTGGAGTGTGCCTAGCCCCTCACGGTGAGAGCTTGTCCCTAAAAGTGCGGAGAAATCTGCACCTTTGGGGCGGCCCAATGCCGGAGTGGTTCCCGCCACTCCATCCCGCCGGGACCCCCAGCCATGCCGGGTAGGGGAGAATCCCGGCCAGTGTGATATACCGTTTGTTATTGACAGAAAGGGGTTTAATTTAAACAGGCCTGATTTCTGTCAGCACCCTGTCTGTAAAGCAAAAGCGGTTGTTGATTTTTGATTTCACCCTGCACAAGTAGTGGAACATTTCCCAACCCCTCGGTAATGCAGTGATCCAATTTTCTTTTGAAAATATTTTTATTGAGCTTGTATGTCACAGATTTGCAGGGTCAAACAAGACCAACACGTATATCAGAAAAGTGATCCAATTATTATTAATAATCCCAGAGCAAACACAAAATAGGGTAAGCTCAATGGGTTAGTTTATTCGCACCCATTCAAAACACAAAAGGAGGGTGTCACTGTGTAGCCCCCCAGTGCATTCGTACAATTAAATAGGGATAGATAAACAAATGTTTACAGGTCAAAGACCACAGAGCAAAGAATTATTGTTTTATGTGAGTTCAGAGTCCAGAATGAACATTTAATGGTATATTCTTCACATAGGTCGACAGATTGAAATCCGTTGCTGGATAATGCACTCTTCCAGTAGGGATGACTTCGAAAATGAAAATCACTTATTGTCACAAGTAGGCTTCAAATGAAGTTACTGTGAAAAGCCCCTAGTCGCCACATTCCGGCGCCTGTTCGGGGAGGCTGGTACGGGAATTGAACCATGCTGCTGGCCTGCCTTGGTCTGCTTTAAAAGCCAGCGATTTAGCCCAGTGTGCTAAACTAGCCCCTTCCACAACGAGATAGATGTACACAGATGAATTAGTCTTGCAGCTGATGGTATAGAAATTCCAAAGTCCCAGTGGAAGCAGTGTCATTGGAAGCCAGTCATTCGCCTGGACAGAGCATTTTTTCTAAACTGCTTCTTGCCAGATGGAAGATGGCAGACTGTCTAGCAATCCAGCAGGACAGTATAATTGGTTCTCCCAGCTAGGGGGTGGGGTTTATGACTCCCACCTCTTCGCTTTGGATTTCAAATAGGGTATATATCCCTTGCTTGGGTTCCTGAGATTGTTAATGTTCCAGCCATTAGTAATTTGAATGGAAGTTGCAGGTCCTTTATCCTTGCAGACTAGGAGGTTCTATTTACCAGGCCTGGCTTGTTAAATATAGATGGTCTTTGTGTCATTCCCTTTGAATTAGGTTTCTGCAGCATTTTGAGAATATACCAGTGATGCGTTGGGGAATCCCTCTAGGAAGTGCCCACATAAGGGTTTACCTGGCAATTGCCCATAAGTGCTAACTTCCTCTGGACAATTGCACTGGGCTGGTAACTGTCGATTAGAAGCTATTCAAATCGCTAACTTTTTGGATGGTTCTGCCAGTTTTACCCTGATAGTTACTCTGAAAGAGGTAGAAGGAAAAAAAATCACTTGTAACTCCAGAGTAACTATTTAAACATTCAAATCCAGCCTTGCATGTACACCCCCACACACAAGAACCCCCAGGGGATCTTCCACAGATCCTCGCAACCTGACCCGACCACCCCTCCCGGTGTGACCTAGTCCAACAACCCCCCCCCGCCACCACCACCATCACCACCACCACCATCACCACACTAGTGCAACCCAGTTAATCACCCCCACTCCCTGGGGACTGGTTCCCTCACTCCTGGTGCGACTCAAACTGACTTCGACCCCTCTTTCCCCCCCCCCCCCCCCCACCCCCCCCCGATGGTGTCTGCACCACTTATCTTTTAATTGCCCCTCTGAACCACCCCTTTACTGCAGCTATTAACATAGAAAATAGGCATGACTTAGCTCTCTGCATCTCAGTTACACCACGTCGATGCAGCGGGGGACACCCTTTCTGCTCCTGTCTCACCCAGTCTGCTTGAGGATGGTTGGGCATGACCAGGGCTTCGGAATCCCAGTGAAGGCAAGTCCGTTGAGAGTGGAGAGCCGCCAGAGATTGCCACTCTGAGGAAGTTACGGGCCATAGTATGAGATCTTAGCTCCATTAAATCTTTCAAAATTTGATCAAAGCAAAGGAAACTAAATATATAGCTTTAAATTCAATTCAAATTGAATTGCGAATAAAGCATATATTCTAGCATGCATGATTGTAATTGGTTTGAAGTGTTTGCCCCCCCGGCACAACGGTCAACGGTCATATGACTACAAAATTATGAAGAGGGGACCCGCACCAACAGGTCTCCATGGGTCTCCCATGGAAATAGAAGAAAAGAGTAAAGACCAGAGCTACCAGAGCCAAGCCACCAGATCCCAGATTCAAAGCACTTATGAAGTGCTCAGCAACCAAAAGGAAATAAGTCACCTGACCACAGCTAACACACCATGGGGAACAACAGGATAGCCATATTGACAAAAATTAAAGTAAGGATAACCTTAGCCCCACCACAGGGAGAAAGAAGTAGTCAAAGACACCACCTCCCCCCGAAAGGGGTGTCCTGGGAGGGAGGGCCAATCCACTACTTCCCCCAGTACCTGGGGACCCATCCCAGTAACCAGGACCAGGCAGGAGATTTTTTAAAAAGTGTCACCATAAAACAAATGCTCGAGGTGGGCCTACTCCCAATCAACCAGAACAGCAAGACCGAGCCGTCTGCCACATACACCAAGAAAGAATTTCAATTCAAGTGCTCGGTAGATAGACAATCACAAAGTGAGTGGTGCAATGGTTGAATTATCTCTGGAGACTCTCAGAAAGGAGAGAAAGTGAAGAAAGGACGAGAACTATCATAACTAATCACACAGATAATAGAAAATTGGTAGCCAACCCAGACTCCCAACCTTTCGAGCAGCCACTTGACATGTCACCAAAGAGGAAAGCCAGCCATACAAACAACAAGAGGACACCACTCCTACCCCAGGAAATAAGCAGGATATCTGTTAGGCATAGCACTCAGTCCGTCCCAAAATCTCAGCTACTCAATAGCCAAACACAAACCTCAAAGCCCGTCGCACAGGTGCCCTTGGGGGGAGGGCACCCACGATCCACAGGGTCAACAGGATACCTACCAATCATGGCTCCAGGCCTGACCTAGCTCAGTGCCATTGAAAGAAAACCACCGCAGGAGAATATGACCCTATGATCTTCAACACTCCCCCAACTACGACACCCACTCAAGCCTACACTAACGTAGTCCCAATCAGGGCAGAGGAAGAATAACCATCAAGACACCCACAAATGGGCATCCTGGGAGGAAGCCCCCCCCCCCCCCACCAGAACCAGCACTACGCTCACCCCAATGAGAGAAGAAAAGAGAAGAGCGTCCCAGAGAGGAGACACCCAACCAGATCACGGAAATCACCACCGTACAAAGGATACACAAGGCCACCTTCATCTCCAGTCCCCAACAATGGAAATCGAGTCCACTACGACCTCACCGAAAATGGAGCAGACATTCTAATAGTTTCAAAAATATCGAAAACAGCCAAAGAGACTCATACAAGGATAAAAGACAAACTCGACCCGAAGGAAGAGTCAAACAGAACCCACCATTCCCCAGGATAACAAGAAGTCTGTCCAGACCCAAGGAGGATAACAGCCTGGATTCTCAAATCCAAAACCATCAGGAGATAAAAGAAAACCCCAAAACTAATTAACTCTAAATGGGGGACGGGCATCCTCAATCACAGCGAGGATGAACTAACCTTACCAAATCCAACCTTCCACCCCTGTTCCCCCCACCCCCAGCTCTGCTCACCTTGCCTCTAAATGAGATGGGAGGGAACACCAAAGAACAGCCCCCCTCCCTCCATCACTAGGATTATCAGACATTAAGATCCATTACATTTAGGATTGAAAGTGAGCACAAATCCCACATTCAACATTCGTTTCGACATCACGTGAACTTGCCAAATCAGGATAAGCAATGGTACAGGCCGTCACACCCATATTATACATTTCCCTTTAAGGAAAGAAAAAGGCATATCAAGCCAATAACAACATGATCAACAGATAGCATTGTTGAGGATAACGACTGAGTTGCACGACAATCCCCAGGATAAAGACGGATGCACGGAGAAAGCAGAGGCCAAAGATAAAACAGGATCAACGAGCATCCCTCAGGATCTTTCAGGGGTTCCAACAATCGAAGCATGAGACACTAATACTTCCACCATGCCATCTCAACTACACTCCTAGGTAGTCTTCAGCCCAGGCCCTGGGTGGGGGCTGACTCAACCAGTTCAGCCTCTCTCGACTTCAGGAACAGGACAAACCTCGAACAATGGTCGGGAGGCCCAACCGAACCCTGGCCTCAAACAGGATATATTGTGCTCCATCAAATTTTGGACACCCATCCTCCAAATCAAGATCCACAACACATGGCGGTCAGTTCTCGAACTCACTCGCGTGTCTTCCACCACCTTGCATCGAGGACTGGGCCCAGCATTGCACTCCTCCCAGCCCTCTCCCTCCTGAATCCATCAGGACAGACGATAAGCTATGCAGCAGGGTTTTGACACTATGGAAGCGGGCCCACACCAGGGACAATGCTCTCTCTATAGCAAGAACCTCTTCATGCGCCTCAATAAAAGTACCTCGCAACTGATGGGATTGAGCCCTGATGACCTGTACCGCAGAGTCGAGATTTTCAGCCTGAACAGCATCTTCGTTGGCAGCCATCATCCATCAATGCACACAGCATCTTTAAATCGGAAACCAACTGCGCCACTGAAGGCCTGGATCCACCCCAGCCACCATGAACAAATGAGCATTTAAGCATTAAATCTCGACTCTTTCGGGTAGAGACACCGGGCAAACAGCACTTGGGACATTGCACAAGCTATGCATTCCAAGGAAAAGCAAATACAAAACGATGAAAAGACAAATGAAAAGAAGAGCAGAGCCAGAGCTTGCAAAAATGCACATGGAACTTGTTTTTATATTGCATCTACCATGACAGAAAGAAAGAAGCAAATAAGATGATACAGTGGCACCATCAAACCCATCTCCCTCCCTAACACCGGTTTTAGACTGAACCTGACAGTTTTCGACCTTGGCATCCAATGTGACCCAGAACTGAGCTTTAGATTCCTAACAACAACTCTATTTCAACTCCTAACATCACCGTCTTCACCCCTGCCCCTGCTCAAATCCTCCTCCGTGTAATCGTTACCTCCAGACTTCACTATTCCCATACTCTCAAGGCTAGCCTCCCATCTGCCAATATCCATAAATTTTGACACATTTAAAACTTTGTTGCCCATACTCTAACTTGTGGAATTTTGCCATTCACCCCTGTGCTCACTTACTTGCATTGGTTCCTGGTGCACTGTCACCTCAATTATAAAATGCTCACCTTTGTGTTCAAATCCCTCCATGACTTCACCTCTCACTATCTCTCTAACTTCCTCCAATATATCCCCAATTTCCTGCACTGCACAATTGGAGGCCTTGTCTTCAGTTCTGAAATCCCCCCCTAAACAATTCCAAACACGTTGACATGCCAGCAATTCGTTTAAGGCAAGGAATGTATATACCAAAATCACTGAACTTGGATATACATGTCAACCGCAATAAATGTTGACAATGATTGAAAGCCTCTGCATTGCCCATTGTGGCTAGACCAACTCAAATCAAACTCTGCCTGTCCCTTGACAATGTTTATCAAATTCATATCTTGTCTAATGTAAAACTGGCAAATGTTCCCTTCTGGAATCAGTTACTACCCCCCCCCCCCCCCCCCCCCGCCCTAAATGCCCTAAGATGCTGATCCGCTTACATTGAATCTACCTTGTAATCTGTACCTTGTCTAACCTCAAAAGGAAACTACAAAAGGTTGTGAATGTAGGCCAGTCCATCACGCAAACCAGCCTCCCATCCATTGACTCTGTCTATAATTCCCGCTGCCTCGGAAAGGCAACCAGCATAATTAAGGACCCCCACGCACCCCGGACATACTCTCTTCTACTTTCTTCCGTCAGGAAGATACAAAAGTTTCAGGTTACGTGCTAACCGACTCAAGAACAGCTTAACAGCTTCTTCCCTGCTGCCATCAGACTTTTGAATGGACCAACCTCGTATTAAGTTGATCTTTTCTCTACACCCTAGCTATAACTGTAATATTACATTCTGTAGTCTCTTCTTCCTTCCCTATGTCCGGTGTGTGTTGTCTGCATAGCATGCAAGAAACAATACTTTTCACTGTATACTAATACATGTGACAATAATAAATCAAATCAAATCAAAGATTGAGAGCGGAGATAGTTCCTTTTTTCCTGTTATTTGAGTGTGAGTAAAGATAGCAGTTAAGGGTATTGTATTCACTGTATTGAGCAGTACTGTTAAGGGGTAATTGCAAGTTATTTGCTGGTGTGATGTGAAAGATATTTTAATACTATGTTAGCAATAAAGTTTGGTTTAATATCCATATCCCTATTTCTTCGTGCAATCACACCTGGAGTAAGGTATCCTTTCCTCAAGGTCTTACAAAATTAAAATAAAATATTGGAGCTACTGTCCAGGATCCAAGCCACTGTTAGGGCCTGGTCTGGGATTGTAATAAATAGTAACTTTGTGGGACTGAAATTTTAATTTTACATCAATTTTTAATTCTAATTTTAAACACAAATTTATATACTTCTCCAATAAAGATTTTTTATTGGATTCGTCAACTCAAAATGTCATTGGCTCCTGGTTGCTAAGGGCAATATTTGGGAACATTTCTACTTCTAGCCTTCATAACGTAGGTAGTTACTGTATCGGATGCAGTAATGATTTGACCAACTTTTAAAACATTTGCTTCTGCATTGTCCGTAACCATGGCAAGACTAATATTTACAGATCATCTCTCGTTGCCCTTGAGAAAGTAGCACTGAGTCTTCTTCTTGAATGGCTGCACTCTGTGTGCTGAAGGTGCACCTCTGGAATGTTCCAGAATTTTGATCCAACGACAATGAATTTCGTAGTTCGCGTTCTATATTATATATTTATATATATTTAAAACATATAAATATATGTTAAAACCTTTTAAAAACAGATTTTAAAAATAAAAATTGAGGGATGACAGTTTGAATTTAGAGGGCTGAGATTCCTCTTTGTTGCCTTAGAGAAAAACTCTTCTGTTGCGTACTGCTAATATGACATGCCGGGAGGGATTTTCCATTTCAGAAACATTTCTGACTCTCCCGCTGTCCCTGGCGCATCCGATGGGCAGCACCAGCAGGCTGAACAGGGTGGCACCATTCCACCTGGGATACACGAGGAACTGCCAGGCCCATCCACGCCCGGTCATCCAGAAGACGGCTGCCAAAGGGGACCCATGTCACAGGACGGGATTCATAGCAGGCCGTCTCCACTCCTGATGTACTGCTTGGGAATCCCCCTAGACATAGTGTTAGGGCCCGGCCTATAAGGGCAAAAAGGTAGACACCAGTTCAGTTGGCACAGGTGCAGCACATAGGATAGCGTTAGGGGCTAGGGCACAAACCTTTATAATGATGTTCACCTGTTGCTTGAAAAATAAACACCTGTGCACAAAAATTCCAACCTGCCTCGGTGCTCTTTCAGAAGGGTGTGGGGGGTGGGCTGTGCTGACTGCAGCGGGCACTGGGAGGACGGGGGCGCAAGATGAGTGGACGGTGGAGCTGGTCAGGGGCCGGGTCCCGCACATTGCCCTGCTACCCTGCTCCCCCCTCCCCTCCTTCTTGCCCAACCTCCGTCCCCACCTTTGCCACCCCAAGGGTTCGGTGGGACCATGTGATGGAATGGCCAGCTCACATGCAGGGATTACCCAGGTGAACAGTGGAATGAGCTATCGTGGGCAGGAGTCGGACATTATCAAACGATGTGGAGCACCAGAGCATATCGCACATTGGTCATCATCATCCTCCATCCTGTGCACCAGACCCACTGTTACTGTCAACCCAGTGCCCACATCCCAGAGTGAGGCAGGTAGGAATAACAGGGGTTGTGTGCAGGTGGGGGGTGGGAATGGGAGGTAGGATGGGATGTTCGTGCTATCCACCAGTCCCCCTGGTCGGTGAGCCTGGAGCCGGTTGGAGTGTCCTGTGCGCACCAGCCCTGGCGCACACAATCTGCGGTCTCCTGTGCCTACCCTGGCCTCATGCCCTGCCCATTCTGGCCCTCCGCATTCTCCTTGTCGGGCAAGGCCTGCCGTTCATCCCCCTCCTCCAGTGCATTGCCCCTCTGCTACACGATGTGGAGGATGCAGCAGGCCACCACAGTGTGGGAGACTGTCCTAGCGCCTACAGGACGGCCCCTTCAGAGTGGTCCAGGCACCCAAACCACATCTTTGGTTACCGATACACTGCTCGATCATGCCCTTGGTCGCTGCATGGGTGTCTTTGTAGCGGGTTTCCACGTAGGTCAGTGGTCACCGGATAGGCGTCAAAGGCCACAGCCGCAGCGGTTACCCCTGTCTCCCAGGAGTCAAACCCTCACCCAGAGGTGCACCTCAAAGGTGTTAGGAACCATTGAGTGTGCCAGGATAAAGGCATTGTGCATATTGCCTGGGTACCGGGCGCAGCGGTGCACGATGTGCAGCTCATGTTCACGCACCAGCTGCACATTCATCAAGTGGAATCTCTTTTGGTTTGTGAAGACCAGCCCATCATGAGCCGGTGTTCTAAAGGGGACATGCATCCCGTTGATCACTCCCTGGACCTGGGGCATCCCGGCGATGGCTGTGAACTCTGTTGCCTGAGCATCCTGGAGGGCCAACCAGGCATATAGAGCCTCCATGACGGCGCAGATGCACCTGTTCACGAAGGTCTGCGAGATTCCAGACAGGCCCCCACTCGCTGCCTGGAAGGACCCCTTGGAATTAACGTTGAGGGCAACTGTCACCTTGATGGCCACCAGGAGCGGGTGTCCTCCTCCATACCCCCACAGTGCCTGGTGTGCCATGATCCTGCAGATATGTCGCACGGTCCCCCCTGCTCAGCCCGAGTCTTCGACAGCATGCCCGGACCGGCAGGTTCTTGAATGACGTGCGCTGCTGGTACACATGAGGCCTGATACGGTGCCTCCTTCCCACCTCTTCTTCGGCCTATTCGGCAGCCGGCCCTCCATCCTCACCAGCTAGCTCCTGTTCCTCTGCGGCAGGCTCCGCCGCTACACAGTCCTCCCCGAGCAGCTCCTGCTTGTACAGCCTCCTTGCATCCCCCAGAGCTGTGGTGGCTAGGATGAAGGCCACCATTCCTGGTTGGATTCCGAAGTCCATTGTCTGCTGGGGGTGATAGGCAAACATGTTAGCATGGTGCGAACCCCCGTGCCCAACCAGAACCAACGGACTACACTGCAGCCCCTGTCCCGTATGTCCTCCTCACTGCTCCCTCCGCCCCCACGCCCACCCCAGGCTGCTCCCCCTGGCACCCTGCCCTCGGCACCGCACCCTTAGAAAATAGGGGTAGTTCACCTAATAGGGATGAGGGTTGATGAAATGGCTTGGTACAAAGGAAGGTGTGAACAATGTGCGATAAAATTTATGCCGCTTATTTTGTTATACATTATATTGTCCAAAATAACTGCATGTTTGTGCTTCATGGGCCTTGGAAATGCACAGGAATCAGCAGATAATTTTTAGCATCTGGCTAACCGATTCGAGAGTTACCCATGTTGTTTGAGGGTGGGGAAGAGTTCTTCGATCTGCAGATAGTAACACTAATAGCATTCCCAAACTGAAGAGAGTTAATGAGAAAAAGTGACATTTTGCTGCAGTGACACAGATGATTCAATCTTCTGCAGCCACTAAGAGCAGAAGAAATTAATTTTTATTTAACAGATCCAACCTTGAAATCCTAACGCCTACACACTTGAGACATTTATGTGGAAAATCTTATAATAAATAACAATCACAGTACAAAGCTCACTAATTCCTAACTCCACAAACCGTTTCCTTTAGAATTTGCATCTGTTCAAGCAGCGAGCACACTGATATCATTGGCTGAACTATAATTAAAATACATCTTTATTGTCTAATCCAATTCATCTACAATGTAGAAAGATCCTGTTAAGCTGAATAACTTTTCTGAAATTAATTAAAATCCTGCATACAAATTCATTCATTTTATAATCAAACTTTCCCTATAATGAAAAGACTAATTGGAATATAATTTGGTGCTTTTACAAAAGTTGCCTGTTTAAGTTGCTAACATTTGTCACACATATGGGGCGTCATTCTCCGACCCCCCCCGTCGGGTTGGAGAATCGCCGGGGGCTGCCGTGAATCCCGCCCCCGCCGGTTGCCGAAGTCTCCGGCACCGGATATTCGGCGGGGGCGGGAATCGGGCCGCGCCGGTTGGCCCCCCCCCCCCCCCCCGCCGCTTGATTCTCCGGCCCAGATGGGCCGAAGTCCCGCCGATAAATTGCCTGTCCCGCCGGCGTAAATTAAAGTACCTATTTACCGGCGGGACAAAGCGGCGTGGGCGGGCTCCGGGGTCCTGGGGGGGGGGGATCTGACCCCAGGGGGTGTCCCTACGGTGGCCTGGCCCACGATCGGGGCCCACCGATCCGCGGGCGGGCCTGTGCCGTGGGGGCACTCTTTCCCTTCCGCCTCCGCCACGGTCTCCACCATGGCGGAGGCGGAAGAGACTCCCTCCACTGCGCATGCCCGGGAAACCTTCAGCGGCTGCTGACGCTCCCGCGCATGCGCCGCCTTGACATGTCATTTCCGCGCCAGCTGGCGGGGCAACAAAGGCCGTTTCCGCCAGCTGGCGGGGCGGAAATTCCTCTGGCGTCGGCCTAGCCCCTCAATGTTGGGGCTCGGCCCCCAAAGATGCGGAGCGCGATGCCCGTCTGATTGGTGCCGTTTTGGGCGCCAGTCGGCGGACATCGCGCCGTTTCGGGAGAATTTTGCCCATGGAAAGTAACTAAAATCATGAGTGGTCCAATTGAAAAGTTTCCATAAATTAGGTTGTATTCACCAAAATTATTGAAAGGAGAGTTGGTACAGTCCCCTTAAAACTCCGCTGGCGGGATTTTCCATTGCGCTGACAGCACACGCATGTCTGTGGGTTTCCCAGGGTGTGGTGTGGCCACAATGGGAACTCCCATTGGCAGGTGGTGGGAACGGAGAATTCCGTTGCTGGCGAGGGAGCACCGCCCAGGAAATCGCGGCTGGCAGACTGGTGAATTCCACCTGGGTAGAAACTGGCTTATCACTCATTGAAGTTCTGAAAGGGATCCTTTAATGGACATTCAGCCTGAATTTCAATATTAACGGAATCTAAGTCCTGTTATATGCACCTGCCTGGGTTGGCTAGGCTAGGCCTCACAAATTTGGCAGTGGAACCACTACCTAATCAGATTGGGTGAAGGCTGTTCCCCTGCTAAATTGTTATGTGTTGCACTTGTTTTATGCTCAAAAACTGGGCACAACACACAAGACCACAAAACTCCATTGTGCAGCATTCTGGACAAACCAATAAGCTAAATATTCCTGGTGTCAGATTGAGACAGATAGATATAGTCCATTCCAATTGAATATGCATTGTTTGACACCCACAGTGTACTGCCACATGAATTGTGAAACAATGCAAGTGATTTGTGCTCTGTCAAAATGGCAGATCGTTTCTCCCCACTTTTACATTATCAGGATTGCAACAATTGCCTCTGTTATCACCTGCAATGTGCAAATGGTAGTCTTCAAACCCGGTGCATCTAATGACCTATTCTGACCGAGTGCACTAAAAGGGAGTATCAAATAGATCAAGGATTTTTAAATGCCTTCCAGCATTGTAAAATGTACATTGATCATTTCACCTCATCCCATCTCATAGAAGGACATTTTCTGCTCTGATTCATTTACCAGTGAATCTATTATAGTCACTAAGTTTCCCCTGTAATGGGCAGCACGGTGGCGCAGTGGTTAGCACTGTTGCCTCACGGTGCCGAGGTCCCAGGTTCAACCCCGGCTCTGGGTCATTGTCTGTGTGGAGTTTACACATTCTCCCCGTGTTTGCGTGGGTTTCGCCCCCACAACCCAAAGATGTGCAGGATAGGTGGATTGGCCATGCTAAATTCTCCCTCAATTGGAAAAAATGAATTGGTTACTCTAAATTTAAAAGAAAGTTTCCCCTGTGGAACATAGTATGAAATACAAAATGTTGTTGTGCCTCTGCAGAAAGGAAATCAGAATTCTGCACTCACATGACATTGTATTCTTAAGGGACAAGGTCAACATTATGTGCCATTTTCACTGAGCAGGTTTTGACGGGTTCTTTTTTTGTTTTACAAATGTGGGGCCGGAGTCTCCATTCCTGAGACTAAGTGTTGACGCCGGGGTAGGATTTGTGGACTTCTACGACAGCAAACCTGGCGCCGCACCTGGGCCGATTTAGCGACCGTTGAGGGGCTAGCACTGGCGCCACGTGGAACACGACCGATTCCAATGAAAAACGGTGTTTGATTCACCAGGTCCATGATTGACACTCGGAAGGCTGTTAAGCTGCCACCGCATATACACACTTCACTCCCCACACAGACTCATCCCCGCCAACAAGACGGCACTGGTTGCATTGGAGCGCGCCCATCCTGTTGATGGGTTGGCTGGGGCCAGAGAGCACCTGGCCTAGACACACCCATATGACTCATGGTACTAGGTTCACAGTGAGAAGTCAGCTGTTTGGCTGCCTTGCAGGCTGCGGCAATGGTGTTCCGTGCCCGACCCCACAGCCCACCTCCTGGCCACCATCCCCTGCTACTCCCCCGGCCCTGGCAGATGCCCCCCAGCCAGTGGCACAACTGTCAGCACACAATGGCGATGTTGGACACTTTCCATACCCTCTCTCTCTCCTTCAGCAGCCATGGTGCCTGTTTCACGAATTTTAAAAGCACAAATAAACCACGCTGTCGGGAATTCCCCCTGGTGGAGGCGGAGAATCACGGAGGCCAGGGAGAATGCCGGGTCAGGCCCGCTAATGTTATGCAAACGTTGTTTACCGTATGTATGGAGTGGAACGTTGTCAAAGCACTGGAGAATTGTGATTTGGCGTGAACCCAGTGCCCACCATGATTTCTCCGTCAAAAATGATTCTCCGTACAATCACCTTTCCCGATTACGGTGTCATCCGACGGAGAATCCTGCCTGTGGCTTTTCATTAAATCAGACTCACTTTATTTCGTAACTGTGGTGAATGTATTGCATTAACCATTCACCATGTATGTAACTGTATCATGCTGTTGCCCATGAGGGCGCCACCTATGGACCATTGTAAGTTGTTACCTGTGATCTACCATGTTGGTGCCTATATGGGCTCTGCCCCGGCTCCTCCCCTTGAGGGGAGGTATAAAGAGCAGTAGCCCTGTAGGCGGCTCCCAGCAGCAGAGCAGCCGCAGCCAGGCAGGCACTGTTCTAGTCGATTAAAGCCACAGTTTACTTCTGCTCCTTGTTTCGTGTGAATTGATGGTTGCATCAATTTAATCGAGTACAACACCACAATGGAATCGGCCCTCAAACCTGACCGACTGGAACTCGACCCGCAAGCCGCGGAGGCGATTGGAATTTTTTCCCACTGGCTCCGCTGTTTCGAGGCCTACCTTACAGCCTCCTCCTCGCCTTCCATCTCCGACAATCAGAAGCTGAGCCTCCTCCACGCCCGGGTGAGCCATCGAATTTCAGTTCAACTCGAGGAAGCTTCCACCTACGCAGACGCGCTCACGATGTTGAAGCGCCTATATGTAAGGCCAGTGAACGAGATGTACGCATGGCATCTCCTCACCACGCGCCGCCAACACCCCGGGGAATCGCTAGAGGAGTACCTACGCGACCTCAAAATCCTTGCGCGAAGTTGCAACTACCAGGCCGTTACGGCCACTCAACATATGGACCTCGCAGTCCGTAACGCTTATGTGGCTGGAGTCCGGTCCAACTACGTGAGACAGTGCCTACTCGAGGAGGGTGCCCCAGACCTGGAAGAGACGGTAAAGCTAGCCTCCTCCCTAGAAGTAGCGTTCCTAAGCCTCATGCATTCCCGTCTGATCACGTGACCCCCTCGTGGACCCCCGACCAAAGAGTACCCCAGGCCTGTGCTGCGTGGCTGCCTGCCCAACATGGGGGGGCTACCCTGCTATTTCTGCGGCCAACATCAGCACCCCAGGCAGCGCTGTCCGGCCCGGAACGTGAACTGCAGCGACAGCGGGGGAAAAAGGGGCTGTTTAGCACAGGGCTAAATCGCTGGCTTTGAAAGCAGACCAAGGCAGGCCAGCAGCACGGTTCAATTCCCGTAACAGCCTCCCCGAACAGGCGCCGGAATGTGGCGACTAGGGGCTTTTCACAGTAACTTCATTTGAAGCCTACTTGTGACAATAAGCGATTTTCATTTCATTCATTCATTTCATTTCAAAGGGGCATTGTGCTAAGGTTTGCCTGGCCAGGTCCAAACCCTCAAAATCGCAGGCCCGACCCTCAGACTCACAGGCCCACAGATCCCGCAGTGTTGCAGCTTGCCTGCCGGCTCCACCCCCGGACGCGCCATCGGCCTCGTGCTGTCCGTGGGGGCAGCCATCTTCAAGCCCGCACAACATGTGCGACTCACGGGCGCCGCCATCTTGGCCATCCTCGCCCACGCCGCCCGAAAACATGCGACTCGTGGGGGACGCCATCTTGAACCCCATCTTCCTCGCCGACCGACGGGGGCCGCCATCTTGGCCGCCATCTGCAACGCCGCCCGACACATGCGCCTGACGGGGGAAGCCATCTTGGGACCACCCCAACACCTCCGACCACACCGGCTACCCGCAACTCAGCGCGGTCACCCTGGAACAGTCGCGATCCAAACACCTCCGGAGCTCCATGATGACCGTCCGGGTAAATGGGCACGAAACACCTTGCCTGTTCGACTCCGGGAGCACAGAGAGCTTTATTCACCCAGACATGGTAAGATGCTGCTCGCTCCCAATCTTCCTGGCACACCAAACCATCTCCCTCGCTTATGGGTCACACTCGGTGCAGGTCCGGGGGTGCACTACCGCAACCCTAGCAATACAGGGTGCCGAGTACGCCGATTTTAAGCTATATGTACTCCCTGACCTCTGCGCTCCTCTCCTGTTGGATTTACAGTGTAACCTTAAGAGCCTGACCCTGAAATTCGGCGGGCCCCTACCCCCACTCACCGTATGTAGCCTTGCCCGCTCTTCGCAAACCTCATCGCCGACTGTAAGCCAGTCGCCATCAGAAGCAGGCGGTATGGCATTCAGGACAGGACTTTTATAAGGTCCGAGGTCCAACGACTCTTGCGGTAGGGGATCATTGAGGCCAGCAATAGCCCCTGGAGAGCTCAGGTGGTGATCGTCAGGACCGAGGAAAAGAACCGGGTGGTTGTAGATTACAGCCAAACCATAAACCGGTACACGCACCTTGATGCGTACCCCCTTCCCCGGATCGCAGACATGGTTAACCAGATCACGCACTGGTGTTCTCCACGGTGGATCTAACGTCTGCGTACCACCAGCTCCCAATCCGCCCGGGGACCGCCACTACACAGCCTTTGAGTCAGACGGCCGCCTCTTCCACTTCCTCCGGGTCCCCTTTGGTGTCACAAACGGGGTCTCGGTCTTTCAAAGAACCATGGACCGAATGGTGGACCAGTACGGGCTGTGGGCCACATTTCCGTACTTGGATAATGTCACCATCTGCAGCCATGATCAGCAGGATCACGATGCCAACCTCCAGAGATTTCTCCAGACCACCCAAACCCTTAACCTCACTTACAACAAGGAGAAATGCGTTTTCCGCACAACCAGGCTAGCCATCCTCGGCTACGTCGTGGAAAACAGGTTCTAGGACCCGACCTTGACCGTTTGCGCCCCCTACTGCAACTCCCCCTTCCCCACTGCCCCAAAGCCCTGAAAAAGTGCCTCGGGTTCTTTTCCTATTACGCCCAGTGGGTCCCCAACTATGCGGACAAGGCCCACCCACTAATCAAGGCCACCGCCTTCCCTCTGGCGGCCGAGGCCCTCCAGACCTTCAGCTGCATCAAGGCGGACATTGCCAAAGCCGCAATGCACCTGGTGGACGAGTCCGTCCCCTTCCAGGTGGAGAGCGACGCGTCAGAGGTCGCCCTCGCCGCTACCCTCAATCAGGCATGCAGGCCAGTAGCATTTTTTTCACGCACCCTCACCGCCTCTGAAATTTGACACTCGGTCAAAGAAGAAGCCCAAGCCATCGTGGAAGCCGTGCGGCACTGGAGGCACTACCTCGCTCGTAGGAGGTTTACCCTCGTCACCGACCAATGATCGGTAGCCTTCATGTTCGATAATACGCAGCGGGGCAAAATCAAGAACGATAAGATCTTGAGGTGGAGGATCGATCTCTCCACCTATAATTACGATATAGTATATCGCCCTGGGAAGCTCAACGAGCTCCCAGATGACCTGTCCCGCGGCACATGCGCCAGCGCGCAAGAGGACCGACTCCGGGCTATCCACACTGACCTCTGCCACCCAGGGGTCACCCGGCTTCTCCACTACATCAAGGCCCACAACCTGCCCTACTCTACTGAGGAGGTCAGAGCCATGACTAGGGACTGCCCGATCTGCGCAGATTGCAAGCCGCACTTCTATCGGCCGGATAAGGCCCACCTGGTAAAGGCATCCCGGCCCTTGAGCACCTCAGTATCGATTTCAAAGGGCCCCTCCCCTCCACCAACCGCAACGTCATTGACGAATTCTCCCGCTTCCCCTTTGCAATCCCCTGCCCCAACATGACCGCCGCCACCGTCATTAAAGCCCGACATAGTGTCTTCACCCTGTTTGGTTTCCCCACAAATGTTCACAGTGACCGAGGCTCGTCATTCATGAGCGATGAACTGCATCAGTACCTGCTCAGTAAGGGCATCACCTCGAGCAGAACTACCAGTTATAACCCCCGGGGAAATGGGCAGGTGGAGAGGGAGAATGCGCCGGTCTGGAAGACTGTCTTCCTGGCCCTACGGTCTAGGAATCTCCCTGTTTCCCACTGGCTGGAGGTCCACCCCGACGCGCTCCACTCCATTAGGTCCCTCCTTTGCACGGCCACAAACGAGAACCCTCATGACCGCCTGGTTGTTTTCCCCAGGAAATCCATCTCCGGGGCCTCGCTTCCGTCCTGGCTGAAGACACCGGGGCCCGTCCTACTCCGCAAACACGTCAAGAGCCATAAGTCCGACCCCCTGGTTGAGAGGGTCCAGCTCCTACACACCAACCCCCAGTACGCATACATAGAACACCCCGACGGCCGACAGGATACGGTTTCCCTCCGGGACCTAGCGCCCGCAGGCTCCACTACCACCCCCACCCCAACTTACCCCACCCAACCTACACTGACCAGCGCCCCCGCCCCTACATGGCACCCGCACCCCCTCCCGCCCCCATTCCCTCTTCACCGACCCACAGGAACGAAGCTCCGCAAGACACGCTCCCGGAGTCCACGTCTGTGCCCGCACTGGCAACGTCATTACCCACGTCCGCACGGATGAGTTCGACACCCGGGCCAGCTGCGATACCAGAGCTCTGGCGATCACAGCGCACGATCTGGGCGCCGGACAGGCTGAACTTGTGAACCCTTCACCCCCGCCGGACTTCATTTTTTTAACAGGGGGTGAATGTGGTGAATGTATTGCATTAACCATTCACCATGTATGTAACTGTACCACGCTGTTGCCCATGAGGGCTCCACCTATGGACCATTGTAAGGTATTACCTGTGATGTGTCATGTTGGTGCCTTTGTGGGCTCCGCCCCTGGCTCCTCTCCTTGAGGGGAGATATAAAGAGCAGTAGCCCTGTAGGCGGCTCCCAGTAGCAAAGCCGTCGCAGGCAGGCATTGTTCTAGTTGATTAAAGCCACAGTTTACTTCTCCTTGTTTCGTGTGAATTGATGGTCGCATCAGTAACCTCTGACCTTGCTGAGTCCCTTCAATGCCCTCGTCATCCCTTCTTTCAGATACAGCTCGCTAGTCTGCTCCACAATCATACTAATTGTAAACTTTCAAGAGAAATTATTTTTCCATCTTTCATATCTTACCTCTTTCCCCGACAACAGCACTAGCCTGTGTTTATGTAGCACATTTGCATTGTGACATCCAATGGTGCTCTGCAGGAACATTATTAAACAAAATTTGACACTGAGCCATATTAAAGAGATGACAGGGCAGATCACTAAAAGCTTGTTTGCAGAGATCTGGGGCAGATATTCTCCGGTATCGGCGCGATGTCTGCCGACTGGCGCCCAAAACGGCGCAAATCAGTCGGGCACCGCGCCGCCCAAAGGTGCGGAATGCTCCGCATCTTTGGGGGCCGAGCCCCAACCTTAAGGGGCTAGGCCGGCCCCACCAGCTGGCGGAAAAGGCCTTTGGTGCCCCGCCAGCTGGCGCGGAAATGACATCTCCGGGCGGCGCATGCGCAGGAGCGTTAGCAGCCGCTAACGGCATTCCCGCGCATGCGCAGTGGAGACCATGGCGAAGGCGGAAGGGAAAGAGTGCCCCCACGGCACAGGCCCGCCCGCGGAACGGTGGGCCCCAATCACGGGCCAGGCCACCGTGGGGGCACCCCCCGGGGCCAGATCGCCCCGTGCGCCCCCCCCCAGGACTCCGGAGCCCGCCCGCGCCGCCTTGTCCCGCCGGTAAAGTTTAATCTACACCGGCGGGACAGGCATTTTAGCGGCGGGAGTTCGGCCCATTCGGGCCGGAGAATCGCCGGGGGGGGGGCATCATTCCAACCGGCGCGGCGCGATTCCCGCCCCCGCCGAATATCCGGTGCCGGAGAATTCGGCAACCGGCGGGGGCGGGATTCACGCCAGCCCCCGCCAATTCTCCGACCCGGTGGGGGGTCGGAGAATCTCGCCCAGGTTCTGAGGAGCAGATTAAAGAAGGAAAGAGAAGCAGAGAGGATTGGGCTGGGAATTCCAGAGCCTAGGATCTTGGAACCTGAAGGCATAGTTGCCAATGGTGGAGAAATTAAAACCAGGGATGTACAAGATTCCAGAATGGAGGAATGTTGATATCTCGGAGGGATGTGGGTTTGAAGACGTTGCAGAATTAATGAGGGATGAGGTCATGGAGCAATCTGAAAACAGAGATGAGAATTTTAGAGTAGAAGTGTTGTTTAGAGAGAAGCCAATGTCGGTCAGTGAGTACAGGGATGATGGGGACTTAATGTGAATTAGATAGAAACAAAGGTTTATGAAGAGGGAAGATGGAAGGTTGGCAAGGAGTATGTAGGAATAGTCAGGTCTATAGGTAATGAAGGCATGGATGAGGGTTTCAGCAACAGATGAATTGAGGCAGAGCAGATTTGGGCAATGTTAGAGAGTTGGTGGTCTTGGTGATGGTACTGCAAAGTGGTCAGAAGTTCCTTTTGGTTTGAAATATACACAAAGGTAGCACACAATCTCCTTCAGTTTCAGACAGTTTCTCGGGAGATGGATGGAGTCAGTGGCTAGGGAACATAGTTTGCTACAGGAACCAAAGACTGTAGTTTCAGTCTTCCAAATATTTAATTGGAATACATTTCTGCGGATTCAGAACTAGATGTTGAATAAGCAGTCTGACAATTTAGTGACAGTGGAGGTATCGAGAGAGGTAAGATGATGAGATAAATATGATTGTTGCCAATGTACAAATGGAATCTGTCGGTGTATCTTCAAATGATGCCACTTAGAGTCAGCCTGTAAATGGGAGGGTAGATCCTTGGAGGACACCAGTTGTAACAGTGCAGAAGGAGGCCATTCGGCCCATCGAGTCTGCACTGACCCATTGAAAGAGAACCTTACCAAAGCCCACTCCCCCACCCTATCCCTGTAACCACACCTAACCTACACATCTTTAGACACCAAGGTGCAATTTTATCATGGCCAACCCAATCCATCCAAAGACGTGGAGGTTAGGTGAATTAGCTGTGTTATAAGACCCAAGGTAGGGTTATGGGGAAACGGTGGGGAATTTGACACTAGGTAGGGTGCTCTTTCAGAGGGTCGGTGCAAACTCGATGGCCGAATGGCCTCCTTCTGCACGGTAGGGATTCTATTCTATTTTATTCTATCTTCGGACACCAAGAGGAAATGTTATCATAGCCAATCCAACTAACCTGCATATATTTGGAGAGAAAAGTGAAGGTGATTCGCTGGCTACAACTGAACAGATGAAGATGGAACCAGGCGAGTCGCACTCAGCTGGAAAACAGAAGAACGGCCATTGGAGGAGGATGATGCAGTCAATTGTGTCAAATGTTGCAGAGAGGCTGAGAAGAATGAGTAGGGAGATAGTCACAAAATATCTCATTTGTGTCTTCTTAAGAACCATTTTAGAAGGGCTGGAAATCTGATTGAATGGATTCAAACATGGAGTTCTGGTAAAGGTGGGTGTTGGTTTGTCACGTGATAGCACGTTCATGTACTTTGGAGAGGGAAGGCAGGTTGGAATGAGGCACTCATTTGCAAGGGCAGAGGAGTCAAAGATTGTTTTTTGAGAGGGAGTGATGATAGCAGATTTGAAGAGGAATTAAAAATGTCACCTGACAGTGGCCAGAAAGAGAAGTTGGATGGTCAACATTTTAGTGGGAATAGAGTTGAGTGTAGAGGAGGTGTGCCTCATGGACACGATGAGCTCGGAGGGGGCATGAGGGGCGCAAGGGGATAAAGTAGAAAAAGATGCAAGCTCCAGGCTAGGCAGAAGAACCCTTAAAATCACACTCCAGTGAGTTCGAAGAAGGGAGAGACGTGCCAGAGACAGTTGAATGGATGGCCTCAATCCTAATGACAAAGAAGCCCATGAGTTCCTCACACTTTTTTTTTGGAGGAGAAAGGATACATGCCATGCCCAATTGGTGTTGCCTCACTACAACCCCCCACATGGATGCAAAACGTTACTGTTAAAGGATGATTTTCGGGCTACCCCTTGTTTTTTAAAGCCCAGGACAGTGCTGTACGCCATAAAGAGCAAAGTGGAGGAGGGGTTGGAGCAGCTGTAGCGGGTAGGAATCATTGAGCCCATTCAATTTTTGCAGTGGGCAACTCCAATTGTACCTGTTCATAAAAGTGATGGTAATGTGCGTACATGTGGGGATTACAAACATGCGGGGATTACAAACTTGCCATTAATCAGGTTTCCAAGCTGGATGCTTACAAGTTGCTGAGGGTAGATCTGTTTACAACTCTGGCCAGAGGCTAGATGTTCTCCAAACCTGACGGGAGTCAAGCTTACTAGCAGCCCTTGTTAGAGGAGGATTCAAAACAGCATGTCACAATCAACACCCACAAGGATGTGTTCAAATACAACTGTCTGGTTTTTGGGGTATCTTCCAGTCCGGCGAATTTTCAGAGAACAATGGACAATGCGTTGGAGAGGATTCCCCATGTGGCAGTTTATTTGGACGATATCCTGATCACAGAGCACACCAGCAACCTGGATTAAGTGTTTTTCAGAGGCAAGTCTGCATCTGAAGCATAGCAAATGCATCTTCCAGGCACAGTGTGGAATATCTGGGTCATCGATTCACAGTGCAGGGTCTGTGCCCTGTGAAGGAAAAGGTTTGAGCTATCAAAGAAACTCCAAATTCCAAGAATGTGTCCGAGCTCAGATCATTTTTGGGTTTAGTGAACTACTACTGGAAATTTCTACCAGGCCTTTCAACAGTGTTGGTGCCACCATATCTGTTGCTCTGTAAAGAAACCAAATGCAAGTGGGGGCCAGCACAAGAGAAAGCTTTCAATGACGTGAAAGCGTTGCTACAATCAGCTAATCTGTTAATCACTTTGATCAGGACAGAGAGCTCATTCTGTCATGTGGCATCTTGCCTTATGTTGTCGGGGCAGGGTTCTCTCATCTGATGATTGACAGGTCAGAAAAAACAGATTTATATCGCGCACGCTGACAACAGCTGAGAAGGGATACTCACAGCTAGACGAGGAAAGTCTAGCCATCATTTTCACTATGAAACAGTTCATCAGTACCTTTATGGGTGCTCTTTCACCATATGTACAGACCACAAACGATAGTGGTTTGGGGCTTGGGTGGGGTTTGCGTCAGGTTCTTCAGAGTTCAGACACCATTTTTAGATGGCATCACGATCTCTCGCTACACTGAGGAGTTCCGGCGATTGGAGCACCTCAGTGTAGCAAACGGGACGATGTGTGGTCTTGGCCACGCATTCTCCACTGAGGGCCCCCTATCTAACTCACTCAATGGCGTTGTGTTTCTCAGAGCTGTGAGCGCCAGGAAACACGCAGCTAAATGCACTCGCTATGGGACTTTGTTCCCATTTAGTTAAATCATGCCCCATATGTGAAACACAAGGATGAGCTGGGTGTGCAGGATGGTTGCTTTCTTTGGGGGTCTAGAGTGATCGTTCCACCCTCTGGCCATTTGTAGGTCATAGATGAAAGCAGGAGACGCACCTGGGTGCCTCCATTAACAAGGTCGTACCATTGGCAGCCAAAAATGGGTCGGGACTTGGAGAATAAGGTGAAATCCTGTCCTGTGGTTTTTTTCATTCATTTATAGGATGTGGGTGTCGCTGGTTAGGCCGGCATTTATTGCCTGTCCCTAGTTGTCCTTCAGAAGGTGGTGGTGAGTTGTCTTCTTAAACCGCTGCAGTCTTTGAGGTGTAGGTACACCCACTGCGCTGTTTGGGAGGGAGTTCCAGGATCTTGCCCCAGTGAAAGTGAAAGAACGGCGATATATTTCCAAATCAGAGTAGTGAGTGACTTGGAGGGGAAACTCCAGGTGGTGGGGTTCCCAAGTATCTGCTGCTCTTGTCCTTCTAGATAGTAGTGGTCGTGGGTTTGGACGATGCTAAGGAACCTTGATAAGTTACTGTAATGCATCTTGTAGATGGTACACATGGCTGCCGCTGTTCATCGGTAGTGGAGAGTTTGAATGATGTGGAGATGCTGGCATTGGACTGGGGTGGGCACAGTTAGAAGTCTCACAACACCAGGTTAAAGTCCAACAGGTTTGTTTCGAATCACTAGCTTTCGGAGCGCAGATCCTTCCTCAGGGGAATGGCTCGAGGGGCTAAATGACCTATCCTGCTCCCAGTTCTTGGGCGCAATTATCCCATCGGGAGACTAAGTCCCGGACGCCGGAGTGAAAACCGGAGTGTTTCACTCCGGCGTCGGAGGCCGTTCCCAGACCCATATTCTCCCGCCCCCAGGGGGCTAGGAGCAGCGCCACGTCATTTATGTGCGCCGGACCTTGGCGCCGCGTAAAAGTGGCGCCGCGTAAATGACGTCACCCGCGCATGCGTGGGTTGGGCGGTGCCAACCCGCGCATGCGTGGTTGCCGTCCTCCCCGCGGCCGCCCCGCAAGACGATATCGGATGGATCTTGCGGGGCGGCGGAGGAAAGGAGGTCCTCCCTGAGAGAGGCCGGCCCGCCGATCGGTGGGCACCGATCGTGGGCCAGACCCCTTTTGAGCCCCCCCCCCCGGTGCAGGAACCCCCCTCGCCCCCCCCCCCCCCATAGGCCGCCCCCCCCCCCCCCCAGCGTTCCCGCGCTGTTCCCGCCGGTAGCGACCAGGTGTGGATGGCGCCGGCGGGAACATGTCGTGTTGGGCAGGCCGTTCGGCCCATACGGGCCGGAGAATCGCCGCTCGCCCGTTACCAACGGCAAGCAGCGATTCTCCCAGCGGCCAGCCGTGATTCGCGCCGCGCCGGTTTGTGGGGGGGGTGGGAGAATCGCTTCGGGGCGGCGTGGCGGGACTCGCGCGGCGCCCGGGCGATGGGTGGGGGGGAGGGAGAATTCCGCCCCTTATGTTCCATTACAATAGTGAAACTACACTATGGTTTTGTGACTCATGGCTTAGCGGATTCCCTGGATTCTGATAACGAGACAACATTTACGAGTGATTTGTTCAAAGAGTTTATGCAAACAAATGGAGTACACCATGCGAGTACTGCTCCTTTTCATCCAGTGTTGAATGGTTTAGCAGAGCGAGCTGTTCAGATACTGAAAGGAGGACTGAAGAGAATGACAGACGGTACTTTGGGAACTAAGCTCTCACGGTTCTTGTTTCAGTACCGTACCACGCCACAAACAACTGTAGGACTTTCACCAGCTGAAATATATTTGTTTAACAAATTTAAATTACCAATTATTTTTTTCCAATTAAGGGGCAATTTAGCGTTGCCAATCCACCTACTCTGCACATCTTTGGGTTGTGGGGGTGGGACACATGTAAACACGGGGAGAATGTGCAAACTCCACACGGACAGTGACCCAGGGCAGGAGTAGGGATCGAACCCGGATCCTCAGCACCGTGAGGCAGCAGTGCTAACCACTCACTGGCTGAAATGTTAATGGGTATGAAGCTAAATTCTCACCTGCACCTGCTACAAAGCGAGAGTGGGAAGGAGACAGAAAATGCAGAAGGAGAGGCATTTCAATCCAAATGACTGTGTCATGTCAGGAATTTCGCAGTAACCAACAATGGCTGCCTGGAGTTATTCTGTACCAAAGTGGTCCAGTGTTGTTAGTGGTGAAGCTGTCGAATGGAATAATAATAATAATATAATAATAATTACTTATTGTCACAAATAGGCTTCAATGTAGTTACTGGGAAAAGTCCCTAGTCGCCACATTCCGGCGCCTGTTCAGGGAGGCTGGTACAGGAATTGAACCCGTGCTGCTGCCTTGTTCTCCATTCCAAGCCAGCTATTTAGCCCAGTGTGCTAAACCAGCCCCATAGGCAGACACCAATAACACATTCATCTACCCCATGACTCTGAGACAGTCAAGTTTCCAGATCATATGCAGAAAGAAATGCTGCTGTGGAAATTCGGCTGTAAGTGGTTCCTGTTGTTCAGGGGCACCCAGTGGACGCTACTCCAGGAGAGGTTGAAGGACGTGCTCCCACTAACAACCAAGCTACTTCTGCGCCCTCAAATCCAGCGCAACTGAACCAAGACTCACCAGTGTCTACTGAGTCACCAGTGGTTCTACGCAGATCACAATGTAGTCGCAAAGTTGCTGAAAGACTGACTTATTAGTTGTAACATGTTTGCTATTGTCTCTCCTAAAAGGGAATTGAAATTTAAGGGTGGGGGAGAGATGTGTTATAGAGCGTTTTAATAAGCATGTTGCTATTTGATTATGTGTATGGATGTCTTTAACAAAAGTGCGCATACACATGTGACCTCATTGGGAGTACGGGTTTTCAGTTTAGCCACGAGGAGCTTGTGTATCGTTGTATTTAGCTGCTGCTGGTGCCTGAAGCCAAACTATATCATTACCTCAATGTTTTATGAGGTAAAGATGATTTAACTTGCACAACGCGTTCGATTACCTTTCTTGTGGTCAGGTTACCACAGTTGCCCTCAATTTGTCACAACTTTATCTGATCTCATTTCCCTTTTCTCCCAATCCCACTGTTCCGAATTTTTGTCTGATCTCTCCTTTATCTTTTCTCTTGCAAACTTTCCCAGGTCCTACTCTTGATAAGTTCCTCAAAAAGTCTTAATATTTTTTAAATCTCCCATTTTCCTGCATGTTGCAGCCACCACCCAACTCCTCTCTATGCTTCTCCCTCCCCACTATTCACAACCGGTCAGTTTGTCTTCAGTGTAAATGCTGCCTGGGCACTTCCCTGATTGGCACTTGGCAAGTGTCCATTTCGCTGCTCCTGTTGTCCTGGATTTGTGTCATCAAATTTGATCAAGTTTGTGACTATTCAGGCATACGGGCTGCATGCAGAGCCTATTCCAGTACAACTCTATTGAAAATGAAATTGCTTGAAACTATGACAACACCCTAGGCTTTCTTTGTATTTTGTAGTGCTCAGAAGATAAAATACTGCTTTCATCTACAAACATCAAACATACCACACTGCAGGGAAGGAAAGTCCATTACTGCTGTAACTCTAGCAGAGTTTATGATGCACATTCATCATTCTCTCCCATACCTCTTTATTTCCACGCTCCTTTATTGGTGACTGCTTACATCCAAGCAATAGCAAACAGGAAAACTAAGCTCTACATACTCTTATCAAAAGAGGACAGTGCAATTTGTTTTTCCTGTGTCTTGTACATCTTTAATACTTATACACAACCACTCAAATATTTTACACCCCACCCATGTAAGTTATTAAGCTATCTCAACCTAGCAACATCCTTTTTGCAGTTTCCATTGTTTGTTTTTTGTATCTAAGACTGTGAACTATAATTGTTTGATCAATGAAAATCTCCTGCCAAGTCCAATAAATGGATGATAAATGTGTTCTGTTACCATATGGTATAGAACCATCTCCAGCCCTCAACCATTCCTTCCTTCTATGTATGATGTGCTTGTTTTGGTTAGTGAAGTAATGGAGTTGTGGTTGGGCATCACACCAAATCTCTAGTTGTGGCACCAACTCCAGCAGCACCCCACAGGCTTAAGTGAAGGACTGTAAAGGCAGCTCAGGTATGGAGTCAGTTCTCATCTTAAGGGGGCACTCTTTATCAACCCAGTCAGCTACCTTCAGTTTGTCAAACGTCTTGAGAAAGGTGGCTCGAACACTGATAACCTCCTGATGGTTCAAATTCTTGACTGTTCCAACAGGCTGTTTATCTCCCTATGAGCACATGAAATACGCTCCGTTGTGTCTTTGACCATAGATAATTGACAGCTGTGTTTCCGAGGGCCTTTTATCTGGGCTACATGCTGAAAACTTCCTCTCGATATCATAACTTTTGTCTAAGGATCTTAACTCTATAGATTGGTCATTTGTATCACCCAGGAACAACAGCTAGATCTGCTGAACATTTGTTATTACTTATTAAGCTGCATAAGAAATATATTCTGAAAAGAATATTTTGACCCTGACACTGATAGTGTCCTTCTGAATTAGTTTGAACCTGATTGCAATAGCCTGTTATGGCGTTTTCTCCCTTTCCAAAGAAGTTAGGAGATTACAGTGGGTACCTTAGAATCATGGAATTCCTACAGTGCAGAAAGAGGCCGTTTGGTCCATCAAGTCTGCACCGACCCTCTGAAAGTGCACTCAATCCATGCCCACTCCCCTGCCATATCCCCATAACCTCACCTAACCTGCACATCCCTGGACACGGAGGTTGAGGGCCAATCTGATAGAAGTCTACAAAATTACGAGGGGCATGGACAGAGTGGATAGTCAGAGGCTTTTTCCCAGGGTGGAAGAGTTAATTACTCGGGGACATAGGTTTAAGGTGCGAGGGGCGAAGTTTAGAAGAGATGTGCGAGGGAAGTTTTTTACACAGAGAGTAGTGGGTGTCTGGAACTCGTTGCAGGAGGAGATGGTGGAAGCAGGGACGATAGTGACGTTTAAGGGCATCTTGACAAATACATGAATAGGATGGGATTAGAAAGATACGGACCCTGGAGGTGTCGAAGGTTTCAGGTTAGACGGGCAGCATGGTCGTTGCAGGCTTGGAGGGCCTGTTTCTGTGCTGTATGTTTCTTTGTTCTTTGTACTTTAACAGCATCCTCTCCCAAGCCATCTTGCCTAACATCGGGACACTAATCACTTAAAAAGAGCTCCACTGGGTGAAACATGTAATTCATATGCTTGACACACCAGAACATAGCAAGACTTTGGGCTGGATTCTTCGGTCCCCCAACTGCATGTTTCTCAGCGACACGCCGTTCGCAGAAGACAAGATTCTCTATTCCTGCCACTGTGAATAGGATTTCCCACACCGCCAGGAAACTCATGGGTGGGGGTGCGCTCCTGGATGGAACAGAGAATCCCAACCACCAAAGAAGTCCAGCTGTTGTCGAGAATCTGCGCGGGTGAAGTTAAGGCTTCGGCAGGAGCGCACAAACATCCAAAAAAAACATCTGCCCAACCCTTCAAAAGCCACCTGCCCCACATATGGCAGAGTCTGCAAATTGTCTGCTTACCACTGCGCTACCATGCTGCCCCCTGGTTGAAGATTATTGCGAATGCCTCAGCTTTTTCTTTTGCACTCATGTGCTGGGCTCCTCCATCATTGAGGATGGGGATATTTGTGAGCCCCCTCCTCCAGTGAGTTGTTTAATTGCCCATCACCATTCACAACTGGATATGGCAAAACTGCAGAGCTTAGACCTGATTCATTAGTGTGGAATTGCTTCAACCTGTGTTGCATACTTTTTCCATTATTTGGTATGCAAACAGTCCTGTATTGTAGCTGCAGGTTGACACCTCATTTTTAGGTGTATCTGGTGCTGCTCCTGGGCATGCCTTTCTGCACTCTGCATTGAACCAGGCTGTATCCCCTGGCTTGATGACAATGACAGAGTGGGAGATATGCCAGGCCATGAGGTTACAGATTGTGGTTGTGTGCAATTCTGCTGCTGCTGATGGGCCTCAGCACCTCAAGGCTACCCTTTTGTGGTGCTAAATTTTTTCCAAATCTTTTCCACTTAGCATGATGGTAGTGCCACACAATACGATGGAGGGGATCCTCAACATGAAGACAAGACTTTGTCTCTATGAGGACTGTGCAGTGTGCACAGATTGATGAGTTTTTCCCACTTGTTGGTTCCCTCAACATCTCCCGTAGACCCAATCTAGCAGCTATATACTTTAGAAATCAGCCCGCTCATATGAATAATCACCAAAAGGTGGCTGAAGCTCTGCAACAGGCCATGTTCATCCAAGTCAGAGCAGCTTGCTTGATTGGTGCTCCTGTCACCACCTCCTCCAGCACTGTACTACTGTTGCTGTAGTATCTATGATCTATGGGTTGTACTTCAATAACTCGCCAAGAGTACTTTTACAGCACCTCCTTCCCTTGCAATCTCTTTGCTATGAAGAAGGACAAGTACAGAAATACTGTGGAAAAACCATTATCCCTAAGTCCCCGACCGCCCTGACATGAACTTGCATCACTTGTCCTTCATTATCATAAAGCTCTCTCATAAAAGCAAAATACTGCAGATACTAGAAATTTCAAATGAATGCAAAAACATTCGGGAAATACTCAGCTTGTCAGGCAGCACATGTGGGGAGATACATTGAGTTAACATTTCAGGTTAATGCCATTTTATAATTGAACTGTTAGTATATTCTCAATCTTGCTAGCTCTGTACTTTTTGATCTGCAAGCTAAATTAGATGAGTACTGTTAGCCCATAGCAGCTTGATATTTCCTGCCTTCTAAGATAAGACAAAAACATGCAGAACATCCCATAAATTCTTCACCGAGTGATTTAACACAATTTTAGGTTGTGTAACCTGGACTATGCTTCCCATGCATTGGCAGAAGATAGAAATACAGGGTTTGGTTTACAAAGCACCCCCTCCAGAATTTATAGTCTAGTTGTGTAAGATGTTCGGGTAAAATGAGGCATCTCTATGGCCATCATTGCCGGGAGATCGAAGGGGTGAGGGGAAGGGGGAGGTGCAGTGGGTTGCTCTCTACAGGATAGCCTGGAGCTGCAACTGTGTAGAACAGACTAGGAATTCCATGTGGGCTGCTTCCATGCAGGATGCAGCTCTGGCAATTCCAGACCTGCCCACCGGAAGACTGCCACCATTCCCTCAACAGGATCCGGCCACATGGGGGAGTGGGGGGACAGGGAACTGTACCAGTCTGGAAAATCCAGATGGTGTGTGGAGTGCCCTCAGTTGGTTGGTTCTTTTACCTAATTGACTACCCACTGCTAGCCAGTATATGGTCGCCAGCCCCCCAACAGCAGCCTCCAAATAGGTCGGAGGTGGGAACATGGGATCATGTCAGTATATCGAATGCCAGCCGGTAGCGGGAAATTGCCAGCAGTCCCGTCTTCAAAGCTGCCCTCACCTCAGGATGAAAATTCAGTCCAAAGGGTTTGGAAGATTATGAACTTAACCTGGTGATGGCAAACTTTTTAAATAACCATTTTCTTTTGTTAATTCCTCCTAGGCGATGAAGTGCTCTTTGGAAATGGTGATGCGACTAACAATATGCTGAAAATAGTAACAAAGACATTTGATATCAGGATGTCCCTGCATTGCATTACATTCATTTGCAAAGGATTTTCATTACTTAAGAATCTGGTCTATCTTCAAACAGTCCCTGAAGAGATGTGAAAAGTAACGTGGGTCATTTTTGCTAAGAAGTGAATTAGTGGCATAGTCCAGTCCTCATGATGACTGAGTGTAATAACACTGTACAGAACTGTGTCCCTGAGGTTTTGAATGCAACAAGTCCAACTGTGAATTCAGGCAAGACAAATCTTCCCATCATTATAAGAATATTGCTAGCAATAGTTATGATGTCAATGATTGCAGTTGGTTTCCTTGGTAATGCAATTGTGTGTTTAATTGTGTATCAGAAGCCTGCAATGCGCTCAGCAATCAACCTGCTCTTAGCAACCCTTGCATTTTCTGACATCATGCTGTCTTTGATGTGCATGCCTTTTACCACAGTCACCATCATAACAGTCGAGTGGATCTTTGGAAGTTATTTCTGTCAGATATCTGCTATGCTCTACTGGTTCTTTGTCCTGGAAGGTGTGGCAATACTTCTGATAATCAGTGTTGACCGCTATTTAATCATTGTGCAGCGACAAGACAAACTGAATCCACATCGTGCCAAAATAATGATTGTTATTTCATGGGCAGTTTCCTTTTGCATTTCGTTTCCATCAGTGATTGGCTGGACTGTGGTGGAAGTACCTACTCGGGCACCCCAATGCGTGTTGGGTTACACAGAGGCTGGAGCCCACCGCATTTATGCAGTGCTCTTGCTGGTTACTATTTTTTTTGTTCCTTTCAGTGTGATGCTATACTCTTACCTCTGCATTCTGAACACAGTGCGAAGAAATGCCATGCGGATCCACAACCATGCAGACACCCTCTGCCTGAGTCGAGTGAGCAAGCTGGGATTAATGGGTTTGCAGCGCCCTCATCAAATAAACGTTGATATGAGCTTTAAAACCCGAGCATTCACAACTATTTTAATCCTCTTTGTTGGTTTTTCTTTTTGCTGGTTGCCGTACACAGTGTATAGTCTACTCTCTGTTTTCAACAAGAACTTTTATCACAGCCAGTCCTTCTCTACTGTTAGCATCTGGGTTTTGTGGCTCACTTACCTGAAATCAGTTTTCAATCCCCTCATCTACTGCTGGCGCATTAAGAAATTTCGTGAGTCTTGTATGGAATTCATGCCAAAAACAATCAGAATTCTACCAAAGCTGCCAGGCAGGACAAGACGGAGAATCCGGCCCAGTACAATTTATGTTTGTAATGAGCATCAATCAGCTGTATAAATTAAAACTTTTGTCCAAAATGCCTTGTCAAACTGCCCGGAAGTAGAATATTTTGGTGTGATATGCATTTGCCATTTAGTATATGAAATTTACCTATTTATAGTAATGGGTTGCTGCCAAAATTTAATTTGTTCATATTGTAGACCTGTTTATTACTGCCCTGATGGATGTGTTAATGGGGAAATGATTATTGTGATTTGTGTTTTACTCTGGTTTATGTACGATGATGATGCAGCACTGAAAGCACCCTGCACTTTTAAGAATCCTCATTAGAACTGAAATAAATAAGACTTCATATTTCATTCAAAATTGTCCCATGCAATTGTGCAAGGAGAGTGCATAACAGTGGAAATAACACTTTACACCCTAAATGTTGTCACCTGTGATTTATAATCCCTTTTTTTGTGAAATGGTCTGTGTTTTCACAATCTTCTAATGTGTTGCTCCAATTTAAATAGCATCAAACTTGCTGCCTGAGTATAAAGCTCTTATTGCAGATCAAATACCCATTCCAGAAACTGCACTATTTTAATTCCTATCAAAATTATTTGTAATGGAAATTGGGCGTTTTCTATAAACAGCAGCCCAATCCACAATGGTAGTTAACGAAGATAGATGAAGGGCCAGTGGGACTGGCTATGAATCACTCAATCACATATTAAGATGGCACCGTGTTGCCCTTCAGCTTTCACTCCAAAGGACTTTGCAGAATCAGTGAGGGGGTTATTAACTGTTGATGCAAGGTCATTGAATGAATTTCCTATGAACGACACTCCATTGCTCTCAGATACTTGAGCATCTACCTATCCATGGTAAGTGAGGTTACCAAGCTTCTGGACCCCCTCACTAGTAATTTCGGTGCTGGTAATGGGGTTTCCTTTTTTTTTAAATATATTTAGAGTAGCCAATTTTTTTTCCAATTAAGGGGCAATTTAGTGTAGCCAATCAACCTTACCAGGCACATCTTTGGGTTGGGGGTGAGACCCATGCAGACACGGGGAGAATGTGCAAACTCCACACGGACAGTGACCCGGGGCCGGGATGGAACCCGGGTCTTCAGCGCCATTAGGCAGCAGTGCTAACCATTGCACCACCATGCCGCCCTGTCAATGGGATTTCCTGTTGAATTCACCCCACAACGCCAGGAAACCTGCTGTGGGAATTCGCCATCGGTGGGACTGGAAGATCCCACTGCCGAAAATGGCCAGAAAGTCCCCACCCATGTTTATGAGGATTTAAATGAAGCTAGAAGATTTGCCTAGCTTTGGCTAGGCAGATCTCAAATTTGTTTTTCACCATGTAAGTCAATTGGGGGGAGAAGAAATTATCTGCGTGGAAAGGAAAAAGGAACTGAGAATAGCTTTAATGTCATTCCTGCAGAATGAAATGTCCATGTAAGGGTAACCATGGCAGGGGGATTTTTGATTGTTATGAAAGTTAAATGGAGGATGTTTTCTGTAGTTTGTATAAGTTTCTGACTGAAATTGTTTAGTCAATGCTGCTTTTAGTTTGTTCCAGTAAAAGTTTTGAAAACCATGTGATTCAGCATTTACTGGAAGTTGAATTTCTTTTTAAAAGTTGTTGGTGTCCACAGGATTATAACAAATTGGGTGGCTCATCCAGGATTTAATATCCACAGCTTGAGACAAGTACACTGGGATTTTCCAGAGTTTAAATGAACCAGATGTCACAGTGAAAATGCCTTACACCAGTTAACTAAGGTTCGGAAGCAGTCATATTCGACTTGAAATGTTAACTCTGTTTCTCTCTTCACAGCTACTGTCAGACCTGCTGAGCATTTCCAGAATTTTCTGTTTTTATTGAAGATGTCACAGTGACAGATGTCTGCTGTATTAATTGAAAAGTTGCCATGGCTGTGTCCAGTGCTGAAGCATTCCTCGATGTAGAGGAGATTCCTTTTAGTGTTTTGCAGCAGTTAATAAAGGTTAGTTTGATGCTGATAGCAGAGAAATTGGAAATAAATTTACAACTAGGTGCTCAGAAAGCAGTGAAAGTTGAGGTATTGGCTCAACATTTAAATGTTGAGGAAAGGAAAATAATCCAGATAAAAAACAGGTTGGGTTAGCGCAGATTCAGCTGCAAATGACGCAACGGGAATTAAAATTCCAAAGGAAAGAAATAGAAAGAGAATTTTTTTAAAACTTGAATTAGAAAAAAAGGAAAGACAGAGAATGACAAAAAGGGAGAGAAACCAGAAAATGTGACCATTTGTCAGATAAAGGTTCCAATTATGCAAAAAGGAAATAGCAGGAAGACTTGACGATGAGTCAGCCTAAACTTCTAGAGATTTGATTTTGCAAGGAACATTTTCTTAGTGCCTAAATTCAGTGAGGACAGAGTTGTAATGTATTTTGTTTCATTTGAGCTAATTGCTACCAAGTTACAATGGCAACGAAAAATTTGGACAATAATGTCAATGTTTTGGTAGTGAATGGTCTGCAAGGTTACAAAATGCTGTGCTTAATGCCTACGAGTTAATTCCTCAACACCACCCACAGATTTAGAGATCTGGGGCGGGATTCTTCAACCCCCTGCCGGGTCGGAGAATCCCTGGGGGTAGGAGAGAATCCTGCCCCGATGTCAGCTGCCGTATTCTCCGGCGCCGTTATTCAGGCGGCGGTGGGATTGCCGCCACGCCGGTCGGGGGGTGTTGACAGCGCGCCCCCGGCGATTCTCCGGGCCCCGATGGGCCGAGCAGCCATCCAGTTTTGGCCAGTCTCGCCGGCGTGAATCACTCACCTCACACTCGGCGGACCAGGCAGGTGAGTATGCGGGGGCGGCCCTCGGGGGGGGGGGGGGTGCGGGGGATCCGACCCTGGGGGCGCCCCCACGGTGGCCTGGCCCGCGATCGGGGCGCACCAATCTGCGGGCGGGCTTGTTCTGTGGGGGGCACTTCTTTCTTCCGCGCCCGGCCCATGTAGGGCTCCGCCATATTGCCCGGGGGCCGGCGTGGAGAAGAGAACCCCCACGCATGCAAGAAAATACGCCGGCCAGTCTGCACATGCGCGGACTCGTGCCGGCCCTTCCCCGTTGGCTGGAGCGGTGCCAACGACTCTGGAGTCCACCTAGCCCCCGAAAATGCGGAGAATTCCGCACTTTCGGAGGCTGTTGACGCTGGAGTGGTTGGCGCCAGTTTTCCCGCCAATGTGGGGACTTAGTCCCCAGAAGGGAGAATCCCGGCCCAGAGGAATAGACAGAATCAGACTTTTGTGGAATTTGCAAGATAGAAAACTACTGTTTGATAGATGGTGTAGAATGATGAATCTTGAGCAACATTTTGAAAACCTTAGAGATATAATAGAAAAAATTAAAAATAGTATCCTTTAGGAATAAGGCATCACCTAGAAGACTAAAGTTTCTAAAATAAGAGAATTTCCTGCAATAGCTGATATTACAAACAATCCCACAAACACATAGGTGGCAACAAACCTTAGTTTGAAAACCCACACACAAATTGGACAGCTGAGAGAAGTGATCATGAACAGGATACTAGTTACCATGGGAGGTGTGGAAAAAAGGTAGTAAAAAAGTGCGGGATATAAGTGATTGAAGGGGACAAACATGTTACTTTTGCCATAAGGCAGGGCATGTAAAAGGAGATTTCTAGAAATTAAAAGTTAAACTGGTGGCACCTGTAGGTGTGTCTAGTGTATTTCCAGATGCTATACCAGTGAGTGGAGCTTGTGACAAACTGTGCCATCTAATATATTTACAATGAGTATACGTTAAAACATAATGGTAGTTTTATATTTGAGAATAAAGTGACTCAACTTTTTCTGAGAAACGCACCAAAGGGTAGCGGGGACGGCTCAATCCCTGATGTTAGTAAAATATCTGAATTTCTCTCCAGATAGTTCACCAAATAAAAGTGCATTGATACAGAATATTGTTGGAAATTTCCTGTTCCATTATGTAGTGTGAATGTAAACTGTGTTTTAGTCAATGGTTTTGTTATTATGGGAGCTGTGTCAAGATTGTCTATTAAATGATATTGACTTTATCTTGGGAAACAATGTAACTGGAAACCATCTGCTACCCCTAAACATTGCCACAAAATCCATTGAATTTGTTAAAGATATGGATGGATCAATGGACTTGGGAAAACATACGCCTGTGTTTGAATTTGTTTTAAAGCACAATGATTTGACACCAGCAGGAGTCTGAAGATTCACAAGTTCAGACTTCAGAAATTAAAAAGTCACTGAAACCCCCAGTCTGACAACAAAGAGTGAAAATAAAATCTGGGGGCAAAATAGTCTGAATTAAGCCTGCATGCAGACGCTAAGCCAGAGGTGTCAAAACCACACACAGCAGCAGCAAGCCAGGCTGATGAAGAAGCAATGAAGACAATTCCTTGAAATAAAATGTCTTGGCTGTAACCAATGATACTGTGGAACCAAGTGGACAAATTAGAGTTTCGGAATATATATTAAAACGTCAGAAGCATGAAGCTCTTATGAGAGTGGAGTTGAGCAAAGTTTGCACAAAATGGGAAAATAGTTTAAAATAATTAATTAATTGGCTAAAAAAATAAAAACAATGTTTTGACTGACCTTAACGAGATTCCTAAAGCCATGAAGGAGAACCACAATCCTGCATTTGAACAGGAAAAGGATGTGTCAGCTGTTTGACTGGCTGAGACTTATTTTCAACCTGGATAATAAAAATAAATTACAGTAATGAAAGAGAATAGAGATCCAGAGTAAAAAGCTAAACAGAGAGGTTCACAGGCTGCATTTAGAGGTCAACACTCTGTGTCTCATTCTAAGGAAGAACAAAAGGACATGCAAAAGCCACATGAGAAGAAGAGTTGTGACAGTGGATTTTGTCTCAATTTACAGCTTACACCTCATGGGATTTAAAAATCACAGGGCTTGTTAGCAAGTAACAGTATATTTCTTTACAAAGTTACCCAGACTGAACCAATTGTAGCATCTTTAAACCAAGGACGGAGAAGCACTGAAATTTACTCAACATGAGAAAGAAGATTTACTGCAATGCATGACAGACAGTGAAGCTACCAGTAGCAGCATGAACTCCCATTCAGAGAGCTTGAGCTCAAGGAATCGACTGGACTCCTAACTGTTTTGGTTGATACAGATTAATCATTGTGATGCTGCCAAGATAGACTGCTTAAATACTGAAATTTGACAACAAGGGAATTGCTGAGTGTACTTACTGTGTGTAGTAAGTTAATTGTTAAAATGTACAGAATTTTATCAGATGTCATGTTTGGATAGTGTTTATTTGAAAACATCAATTTGGTGATGACTTTTCATCTTTTGGGTGGGAGATGTTACAAAATGCAAGATTTATAAGATATTTGCGTTTTGGAAATCTCTCTTGAAGGTAAAATGAAGGGGGTCATGTGACTTGTTCTGAAATCTGCTGACAACAAGCCTTGGTGGTTGGGGTGGGGTGGGTTTTAAGGAGGCGCAAGATAATCACACCTGTAAACAATAACCCAAGCATCTGTGCTGACTATGGTTAGATGTTACCTGTCTGGAAAAGGAAAAAGGAGTTGAGAATAGCTTTGGACCGGTTCCTGGAGAGTAGGGGGCAATTCTCCGAGCCCCGCGCCGGGCCAGAGAATCGCCGCAACCGCGCCACGACGCCCTGACGTCGGCGCGCGATTCTCTGAGGTGCGGAGAATCGGCGCCATTTGCGCCGGCGCGGCATCGGCAGGGCCGCCGATTCTCCGGCTCGGATGGGCCGAGAGGATATGACAGAGTCCCGCCGGCGCCGTTCACCCCTGGTTGCTGCCGGCGGGAACTCTGCGCGAACGGTTGTGGGGCGGCCCATGGGGAAGGGGGGAGGGAGGCACCGTCCCCAGGGGGGGGGCTTCCGATGGGGTCTGACCCACGATCGGGGCCCACAGATTGGCGGGCTGGCCTCCCCCCCCCCCCCCCCCCCCAGACCTTCTTTCCTTCGCAGCCGGTCCCTGAACACCGACGCCATGTTGAGTCGGGGCCGGCGCGCTGAAGAAGTCCCCCACGCATATGCAAGTTGGCGTGAGCCGCTCCAGCGCCGTGCTGGTCCCCTATGGGGGCCAGAATCAGTCATCCCCGTGCCTGTTTCGCGCCGTCGTGAAACGCTTGGGCTCCATTTGGGAGAATCGCCCCACCAGTGTCCAGTTCAGAGACAGAATAAAATATAACCTTGGTATGGGGATTTCTAGTTGTTGTAAAAGTTAAATGGGGAATCTTTCCTATAAGAAATTGCCCTTTCAAATAGTATTTAGTCATTTCTGCTTTTAGTTTGTTTGTTACAGTAAAATTCTCAAAACCTGAAAACTTGTTGTATGATCTTTTCAGCCAAAATACTTGGTTATCGGTCTCCATGGGAACTGTAACAAAGCCCATGTGCACTCATGGATACTAGAAGCTTCAACTCACACAGCATATATGTCAACTATGGTTCATGCCTCTGAGTCTCAAGGTTTTGGGTTCAGCTCCTACTCCAGTACTTGAGCATAAAATTCAAGGCTGACACTCCAGTACTGAGGACATGCTGCGCAGAGAGGTGCTGTCTTTTGGATGAGAAGTTAAACCGAGGCCCCATTTGCCTGCTGAGGTGGCTGTAAATGGGGAGTTATCCCTGTTATCCTGGCCAATATTTTTACCTGAGTCAACATTACAAAAACAAATGATCTGGTTGAAGGAATTTGCTGTGTACAGATTGACTGCTGCGCTTTCAACATTACAACTATGGCAGTACTTCAAAAGTATTTAATTGGCTGTAAAGTGCTTTGAGATGTCTGTGGTCATGTAGAGTGCTATATAATGCAAGTCTTTCTTTGTTTCATACCAGCCTCCACAGATAAACTAGGTCCCAGTGCCACTGGAGGAATGAAAATGTCAATTGTATGGAAACCCAATGGTTGGAGCTGCCCTTTGATAGGTAAAAGACAGATAGGGGGCGCGATTCTCCACTCCCGCGCCGGTTGGGAGAATCGCCTGGGTCGCCAAATTTTCCCGCGACGCCGGTCCGACGCCCTCCCGCGATTCTCCCAAGCGGCGAGAACGGCCCCGTCGCGTTCCGCGCGGCGCAGGCCGGATAATCGCCCGAGACACCCAAAATGGCGATTCTCCGGCACCCCTGCTATTCTCAGGCTCGGATGGACCGAGCGGCCAGCCCAAAACGGCGGGTTCCCCCCCCCGGCGCCGTCCACACCTGGTCGCTGCCAGCTGGAACAGCGCGGGAACGCTGGGGGGGGCGGCCTGCGGGGGGGGGGGCGAGGGGGCATCCTGCACCGGGGGGGGGGGCCTGAAATTGGGTCTGGCCTGCGATCGGTGCCCACCGATCGTCGGGCCGGCCTCTCTGAAGGAGGACCTCCTTCCGCAACCCCGCAAGATCCGTCTGACATCTTCTTGCGGGGCGGACTCGGAGAGGACGGCAACCACGCAAGCGTGGGTGACGGCAGTTATGCGGCGCTGGCCGCGTCATGTATGCGGCGCCGCCTTGACGCAGCAGCAAGGCCTGGCACATGTAAATGACGCGGCGCTGCTCCTAGCCCATTATCGGGCCCTGAATAGGTCGGGATAGGGGCCGTTTCACGCCGTCGTGTACCTCGACGGCGCGAACACTCTGCCTCCATTTCGGAGAATCCCGCCCAGGGCCTCTGTCCCTCACAAAACATTTAGATATTCCCTGAAATAGTAAAGAAAGAAAACCCTGATGTTTGAGAATTTGATTGCATCAAATATCATTTCAAATGGGTTCATTATTAGTTACAAAAACAGAAAATACTGGACAATCTCAGCAGATCTCTCAGCAGCTATGGAGAGAGAAGGGAGCTAACATTTTAAGTCTGGATGACTCTTTGTCCAAGCTAGAGAGAACTGGAAATAGGGCCAGATTTATACTGTTGGGGAGAACGGGTGTGGAGAAGTGGCACTGGATAGAGGGCCAGCAATAGGTGGAATTTGACAAAGATGCGGACAGAATGACAAAGGGAATGTAAAAGATGGAGGAAATGACGATGAAGAGTGCTGATAGTGGCACATTAAGAGGTCAGAATGTGTTAATGGCAGAACAGAGGTGAGAAGTGTAACAAAGGACAACCTGGGTGGCCCAAGTGGGGTGAGGTGAAGTGGACAATGGCGAGGGAAAAACGGATCGATGGAAGAAATGAAAATAAATTGATAGGTGGAGGAGAGAGTTCATAGTCGGAAGTTGTTGAACTCAATGTTAAGTCTGGAATGCTGTAATGTGCCTAATTGGAAGAGGAGATGCTGTTCTTTCAATTTGCACTGGGCTTCACTGGAACATTGCAGCAGGCAAAGGACAGACATGTCACTTGGGTCACTGTCTGTGCGGATGTCTGCACGTTCTCCCCGTGTCGGCATGGGTTTCCTTCGGGTGCTCTGGTTTCCTCCCACAGTCCAAAGATGTGCAGGTTAGGTGGATTGCCCTTCGTGTCCAAAACGGTTAGGTGGGGTTACTGGGTTACGGGGATAGGGTGAAGGTGTGGGCTTAAGTAGGGTGTTCTTTCCAAGGGTCGGTGCAGACTCGATGAGCCATCTAGTCACCTACTGCACTGTAAATTCTATGTGGACATGAGAGGACGGTAAGTTGAAATGCAAGCAACAAGGTGGTCTGCATCCTGCTTTGTTCTGCAAAGTGGTCACCCAGTCTGTATTTAGTCTCTCCAATGTAGAGTAGGCCACATTGGGAGCAGTAAATGAAATAAACCAGACTAAAGGAGGTGCACGTGAAGCTCCGCCTCATCTGAAAAGGGTGTTTAGGTCCTTGGATTGTGATCAGGGAGGAGGTAAAAGGGCAGGTGTTGCAGCATCTGCAATTGCATGGGAAGAGGGTGAGGTGTTGGGGGTGATGGAGGAGTGGACCAGAGTACCTCAGAGGGAATGTTCCCTGCGGAAAGCTGATGGGGGAGTGAGGAGAAGATGTGTTTGGTGGGGGTATCGTGCTGGAGTTAGAATTGGCAGAGGATGATTCCTTGAATGCGGAGGCTGGTGAGGTGAAAAGTGAGGACAAGGGAACGCTATACTGGTTCTGCTCGGGAAGGGAAGTGGTGAGAGTAGAGGTGCGGGAGATGGATTGGATACTGTTGACAGCCCTGTCGACCACTGGGTAGGAAAGCATGATTAAGGGAGAAGGAAGACATGTCAGCAGCACAGTGGGGTGTGAAGAGCTGTCGTCGAGCTAGCTGTGGGAGTTGGTGGGCCAACACCATCGTTAAAAAAAGGAACCAGCAATGTAAACAGATGGCTTCATTTTTCCAAAGTCATTTAACTCTAAACATTTCTTATGATTAAACATAACATCTACGTTCTAAGATTCATATTGTTTTACATTTTAAACATGCAAGTGTAAATATGCGTATGGTCCATTTAGACGATTCCACCTTCGAACATTCTAGTCTTCTCACACTTCACAGTTGTGGTAAAGCATCGGCAATTACATTTTCTCTTCCTGCCATATGTAGAATTTTTAATTTAAACGTTTGTAACAATAAATTCCATCAAAACAGTCTTGCATTTTGATTTTCAACTGGTCCAAAAGCTTTCATGGATTATCGTCTGTACATACAATTGTCTCCATTGAATTGTTACCAACATAAATGTCAACATGTTGTAATGCCAATGTCTCCTTGATGGTCAAATATTTATTTGATGAATATGTTGTTACTGAGAAAAATAACCGATTGGTCTTTCTATTCTTTCGCCGTATTCCTGCAGCAGTGCAGCATCAACACCCACATCACTCACATCAATTGCCACCTTAATTAGGTGTAATCAAAACAGGTGTGGTGGTTAACACAGTCTTCAGATTATCGAATTCTTCCTGACATTCCGACGTCCACTGAAATTTCTTGTGCTTTTTCAGAAGTTCAGGCAGTGGAGCAACCACACTGCTGAAATTGAGCACGGATTTCTGATGGAAACTACTCATGTCCAGAAATCTGAGAACTTCTCTCCTCGTTGTTGGTATCTGAAACTCTCCAATAGCTTTCGTTTTCACATTCTGTGACGCCACCTGACCATGTCCAATTGTATGATCGAAGAATGTGACCTGAGCTTTCGCAAATTCACTTATAGCCAAATTCACTGTGGTCGATCGAATAATTATTTTAAATCTTCCTTCCATGTTTGACTGAACACCACCAAATGGTCAATGTACACTACATAAAGGTTTAGTCCAGAAATGACCTTGTTGGTTAATCGTAGCAATGGTGCTGGCACATTCTTCATTCCAAATGTCATGACTTTAAATTGATACAGACCATTTGGTGCCACAAAAGCCAAAACTTCCTTCGCTCTGTCTGATAAAGGTCGTTGCCAATATCCTTTAAGTAAGTCAAGTTTGATAATCAAATTCGCTTGTCCCACCTTTTCAACAGTCTTCCAAATGAGGAATAGGATACGAATCTGACTTTGTAACTGTGTGGACCTTTCTAGAGTCCACACATAAATTGTTGTTTTCCATCCGGTTTTGTTACCATGACAATTGGTGAGCTCCAATCGCCGCAACTCATTTTGATGATATCATCCTTAAGTATGCTGTCAATCTCATTTTGTACCTGTGCTAACTTTAGTAGGTTGAGATTGTATGGAAGTTGTTTAATGGGAATAGCATTTCCTCCACCTTCATCATGCATAATGGGCTGAATTCTCCAAAAATGAGGATAAGTGTCGTGGAGTTTCACGACAGCGTCAATGGGCCCCCAGGTGGAGCTATTCAACGGCCCACAAGCACTTGCATGGGCGGAACGTGAAGTGGCGAGGGAGCGGCCGCCGATTCGCCAGGTCCATCATTGACGCAATGCCGCGGCTGCTTATAAACATTCTCCCCCCCCCCCCCACACACTCAGCGTCGCAAGCAAGATAGCCGCCAGAAGAACAGCAGTGCACTGCTGAGAGCATCGGCGCCATTGCCCAGGTGCTGGCTGGCGTTGCACAGACCCAGAGGGATATGGCGCAGTCCCAGACAGGGATGGCCCACTCCATGTGCTCCATGCCGCTAACATTCAGACCATGGTCAATACCAGAGTGGGCAACCTGGACTGGCAGTGGCAGGGGGGCCTCTGGGTTTGGCTCCGCTCGCACCCCCATCCCATGGAGAAGCCCAAGGAGTCACAGCAGTCCCCCTCCACTCCTGCTGTACCGTCCGGGGAACCACCTAAGTGTAGTGTTAGGGCCTGTAAGGTCAGAAAGTTAGACACCAGTGAAATTGGCACGGGCGCAGGGCACAGTGTAGATATAGGGGCTAGGGCACAGACTGTCAATACCACTTCACATTAAACACCTGTTATCACCTTTGCAAGCTGCCTCTGTGCTCTATCTGATGGGTGTTGGGGCAGGGCGGTCAGTGATGGCCACTGGAGGTGAGGGGTGGTGGACGAGTGAGGCCCAGTGGGTGGACTGTGCAGCACCCCCCCCCCCCAATCCCCAGCTACTCAACAGGGCCATGTGATGGACTGGCCAGCTCGCATGCAGGGATCACCCAGGTGGGGGGTGCTACTGTGGGCATGAGTCAGACATTGTCTAATGTTTTTGAGCATGGAGCTCATCGCAGAGTGGGCTGTCGTCATCCTCCATCCCATGGACCAGACCCGCTGTCACTGCCAACCCAGTGCCCCCATCTTGTTGTGCGGCAAATATATATGACGGAGGGGGGTGTCCATGCGGGTGGTTCGGTGGTGTGGGAGACGAGGGTGGTTCGGTGGTGTGGGAGGCGAATGTGTTCGGTGGTGAAGGGGTGTGGTATTGTGATGTCTGTGCCACTGTCCAGCAACCCCTCCCCCCTCCCACTAGTTGGTGAAACGTGCGTTGGCCAAAGTGTCCCGTGCTTGCTGGCCCTGCCGATGGCGTAGTGCGGCCTTCCGTGCATGGCCAGCCCCCATGTCCCACCCATTGGCCCCCTCCCCCTCATCCTACTCGTCCTTGCTCCTCAACCTCCTCCAGCATATTGCCCCTCTGCTGGATTATATTGTGGAGGACGCAACAGACCACAACGATGTGGCCGACCCTGCTTGCCTCGTACTGGAGGGCCCCTCTGGAGCGGTCCAGGCACCTGAAACGCATCTTCAGGCTCATGAAGCACCTCTCGACCACACCCTTGGGCGCACAATGGGCCTCATTGTAGTAGTTCTCCACGTGGCTCTGTGGCCTACGTATAGGCGTCATCAGCCACGACCGCAATGGGTATCTCCTGTCACCCACCAACCAACCCCTCAGCCGGGGGGGGGGAGGCATCCCTCGAACATGCCGGGGATCAATGATTGCGCCAACATGAATGAGTCATGTATACTGCCCGGGTACCAGGCGCAGACGTGCAGGATCTTCACCACAGACCACCTGAATGTTCATGGAGTGGTACCTCTTTCGGTTGGTGAACAGCGGCCTGTTATCCACAGGTGGCCGCAGCCCATCGATTACCTCGTGGACCCGGGGCATCCTGGCAACGAACCTCGCTGCTCGGTCATCCTGGTGGGCGCGGTCCACAGGGAATTGTGTGTGGCGGTCTGCAAGGGCATAGAGGGCGTCCGTGACAGCGCGGATGCACCTGTGCACCGATGCCTGTGAGATGCCGCGCGCCCCAGCTACACGTCCCCCACCCCCGCTCCATTGGTGCCCCCGCTCCTGGCATTCAACCCTGCTGCCAGCGCCACCGTTTGATGGCACTGCCCTCACTGGGGGCTGCCGTCGGTGTCGCCCTGGGTGTTCCCCCCAATGGGTGTTGCCAGGTGATTGGGGGGGGGGGGGGCAGCCACCCACCCATACGGCCGTTAACCCTGTGTTCACACAGCGCCCCATGTGGGTGGCCAACAAGAAGGCCACTGTAATGGCGATCATTGCATGGGCAGCGTCCTGTAATGTCGGGGGCTCCCTGAATGCTTGGCCTGTCACCGCACACTTCCCCCCCCCCTCCCCTGACCCTGGCAGGGAGACCACTCCGCAGAAAGCATGGCCAGTGTCCATTACAGGAGCCCGCAGTCCCCCACGCCAACTCCTACCACCTCCCGCAACCGCCTCAGCCAGCATGCCGGTATCCGTCGGGAAATTGGTCCATCTGGCCGCAGAATTGCTCAGGACCCGGAGAATCAGTCGTTCGGGCACCTAATGCGATTCTCCGAGCCGCAATTTCATCATGTTAAAGCCGATTTCGGTGTCGGAGCCGATTCTCCGGCCGATCGCGTTTCGCGATTTTGGCGCGGAGCTGTGGAGAATCCAGCCCAATTACTTTCGGACTTCCCTATTCATCCCACATACATCTCTATGTGACTGTCTCTTAGGTCAGTGTTCTTCAAACTGTTTTTCCGGGGATCCATTTTTACCAACCGGCTAATCTTCGGGATCCAACCCGGCCGACCTTCGCGACCCACGGCGGCTGACCTTCGCGACCCACGCCGGCTGACCTTCGCGACCCACGCCGGCTGACCTTCGCGACCCACGCCGGTCGACCTGCGCGACCCACCATTTTCTCTTACCTTGTTGTATAGGACTTTGGTTAGGCCACATTTGGAATACTGTGTGCAGCTCTGGTCACCACATTGCCAGAAGGATGTGGATGCTTTAGAGAGGGTGCAGAGGAGATTCACCAGGATGTTGCCTGGTATGGAGGGTGCTAGCTATGAAGAAAGATTGAGTAGATTAGGATTGTTTTCGTTGGAAAGACGGAGGTTGAGGGGGGATCTGATTGAGGTCTACAAAATTATGAGAGGTATGGACAGGGTGGATAGCAACAAGTTTTTTCCAAGAGTGGGGGTGTCAATTACAAGGGGTCACGATTTCAAGGTGAGAGGGGGAAAGTTTAAGGGAGATGTGCGTGGAAAGTTTTTTACGCAGAGGGTGGTGGGTGCCTGGAACTCTTTGCCAGCGGAGGTGGTCGAGGCGGGCACGATAGCATCATTTCAGATGCATCTAGACAGATATATGAACGGGCGGGGAACAGAGAGAAGTAGATCCTTGGAAAATGGAAGACAGGTTTAGATAAAGGATGTGGATCGGCGCAGGCTGGGAGGGCCGAAGGGCCTGTTCCTGTGTTGTAATTTTCTTTGTTCTTTGTTTGCTGCTGCCAAAAATGGAGGAAATGGTTTAGGGTCCCTTTGGCCCTCGTACAGTCTCCTCCAATTGAACCTGTTGGATGGTGAAGCCTTCTGGTATTGGAAAGTATGGAGTCTCCATCTGTCCAAAGTTCTGCATTTTTTTCCTGTAAAATTTTATCAAATAAAAAAACCCCTAACTTGTAAAACAAAAAGCTGTGACCGTTTAAAAAAGAAGAGGTGCACTGCGCATGCATGCCCGATCATCGGCGCGCACTTGCATAGTTGTGCGCATGCGTGCCAATGATCTGGCACGCATGCGCACTGCAGCCACATTTTTTTTTACATGGTTGCGGCCATTTTGAAGGCCGCTTGCAGCCGGTGTTATTAACAGCCGGCTGTTGCGCGCAGATTTGCGCGATCGGGAACGCCGTGACGGACGGCTCCGCGACCCTCCCGTCACCCGTCCGCGACCCACCCGCAGGTCGCGCCCCTGAGTTTGACAATGCCTGTCTTAGGTCATTTTTATTTTCCTCCAGAAGGCAACTCAATAATTATCCCAATTTCTTAATAGTTCTCATTCTCCCATCTAATTTGAGGAATGTCAAATTCAGAATCATCTGGATTTATCTCTTCTCCCTGAGTTACAACAACTAACACATCCGTCTTCTTTCCTTCTCAAAATACCTTTTGAGCAAATTAATATGACACATTGAGTTTTCCTTCTGTCGGCGTTCTTAGCAAATAATTCACCTCACTCAATTTCCTTTCAATTTGATAAGGCCCACTAAATCTTGCTTTTAATGATTCACCTAGTACTGGTACTTTTCCCCACCAGTAAAACTACAAATACTTGATTTCTTATTTGCCTCTTTTTTCATCACATATTGTGACAATTTTAAATGTTTCCTAGCCAACTCACGAGCCCTAGTTAATCTCTCCCTAAAGTTTGATGCATGTGAGGCGAGCTGGCAGACCCATACATTGGGCATGACCTGGGCCCAGCATTCAGAGTTAGATGAGGAGTTGACTCAGACCGGAGTCCTGTGGGCAGAGTTAATCACTGCAGTGACAATACTGAATAGGAGCCTGCTGCAAGTGGTTATTCAGTATGGTCACTGCAGTAATTAACTCTGATCACAGGAGAAGCATTCTCACAAAGCCGGGAAGTGGAGAAAAACGGGGTACTGTGCAAGTCATTGCATTGACTCCAATGGAGGAGGAAGCAATGCAATTGGATTGGGTTGCAGAAGGGCAATCTGTCACTGAGGGCAAGGTGGGTAGGGAGCCCACAGCAAATGAGCAACATGTTGGATGTGGGCACCTTCTGATGAGCACAAATTTTGGTGCACATGTGACCCTAGAACACAGGAATTTCCTGATCAAGAACCTGATCATGAACAGCCAGTAGGGGTTAGTAGGACCCTAACATCACTTGTCTCCTTTGCAGGCCCAGTATGGATAAGGGACCAGCGAATGCTCAAAGATCATGAGACCTCAGAGGAGAATCCACCGTCTGAGGAGACAGTGTCACATTCGTCCAGCATACCCTCCAACTGTGCAGATACTTTCACGTCGGTGGGCTTTCATGTGCAATTAGAAAGGTCGGCACCAGCTGGTTAGCACAGCGTAGATGTGTGAGGGAAGCTAACAGAGGCAGTGAAAGCTGCGGGCACTTACCATCAAAGGACTGAGGAAAGGTCCAGCAGTGCTCAATTTCAGATGTCGGGTCTCGGGAGTCACCAAAAAGAGTCAGGTGCTGGGGCAGCAGCGTGAAATGTGTGGATATTGGTCAGAGTATTGAGAGGCTGTTCACCCACATGCACATACAATGGAGGAGCATATGGTAGCTTCCAGTGAGGCAGTGGCAACTCTTATGGAGAGCCATATACAGCAAACTACCCTGAGGACACAGGAGGTGTGTGCTGATCTGTACACTATAACCTTATCCAGAGCTGCATTGAGTGATGAGTGGGCAAAATAGCCCCAAGATCCTGAGACCCTTTGCCAGTTGCTCCAACAGCAAGTGCACAGGAAAGGGCATAACGGCCTTGAAGGGATGGAGGAGATAGTTCCTTAAGCACATGGTGGCTCTTTGCATTGACGGTGAATCGTCAGCCCTTTAAATGGTGACACAAACACTCCATGTAGTGACCTCCTTGGGATTTCGGCGGGAGCGGTGCGCAAGTGATTTCTGGGAGGTAAGTTTCTCCTTTAAAAACACTTACCTTCACAGGAGCAGGCCAGTCGATTTCAGCGGGAGCGGTGCGCAAGTGATTTCTGGGAGGTAAGTTTCTCCTTTAAAAACACTTAGCTAGTCCCGTTTCTGTTCTTCTTTTCTGTTTTATTTTTTATTTTTTTCTAATATAAGGCGGGAACCGGAAGTTCGACTTCTGGGAAGGCCCCCCCCCCCCAACCAATAAATTCTGGTGGAGAGGAAACCCGAGACACTACACGTGTAGTGTCTTCCACCCACCTTCCTCCTCTAACCTAAAAATAAGATCCATTGGTGTGAGGTAAGTGCCATATTATATTATTATTATTAGCATTATTATATTATTAGCATTGCGCAGGTCAAGGAGACACAGCCTGAGTGAGAGAGATACAGACAGTGAGAATTTGGTAGTTTGGTGCAGTTAGGTATTCAGGAAAGGTAAGTGGTTAATCTAATTGTGCTGTTTTTCAGTTAAAAGTGCAGTGTAGATTAGTGTCTGATTGGCTGAAGCTGCCCCCACCATAAACTTAAATTAAACTAATTAATTAATTAGTGATGGCTGGTCTGGTGATGTGCTTGAGCTGCTTGATGTGGGAGCTGGCAGATCCCATTGCGAGCTGCAGCGACCACATCTGCAGTAAGTGTTGGCTGCTCGAAGAGCTCCGGCTCAGAGTTGATGAGCTGGAGTCTGAGCTTCAAACACTGAGGCACATCCGGGAGGGGGAGACTTACCTGGACACTGTGTTTCAGGAGGCAGTCACACCTGTCAGAGTAAGTAGTTTAAATCCTGCCAGTGGCCAGGGACAGCAGGGTGTGACTGCAAGTCAGGCAGGTAAAGGGAACCAGCAGTCAGGAACTCAGGAGCCTCAGCCCATGACTCTGTCCAACAGGTATGAGGCACTTGCTCCCTGTGTGGATGGCGAACAGGGTTGCAGGGAGGATGAGTCAGCTGACCAAGGCACCATGGTTCAGCAGGCCATTCAAGGGGAGGGAATAAATAGGCAAGTTGTAGTTGTAGGGGATTCTATTATCAGGGGGATAGATAGTATCCTTTGTGAGCAGGATAAAGAGTCCCGCATGGTATGTTGCCTGCCCGGTGCTAGGGTGCGGGACATCTCTGACCGGCTTGAAAGGATACTGGAGAGGGAGGGGGAGGATCCAGTTGTTCTGGTCCATGTCGGTACCAACAACATAGGCAAGTCTAGGAAAGAGGACCTGTTTAGAGATTATAAAGAGCTAGGATTCAAATTAATAAACAGGTCCTCAAGGGTCATAATCTCCGGATTACTGCCCGAGCCACGTGCAAATTGGCATAGGGTGGCAAGAATAAGGGAAGTTAACACATGGCTGAAAGAGTGGTGTGGGAATGAGAGGTTCCTTTTCATGGGACACTGGCATCAGTTTTGGGACAGGGGGGACCTATACCGTTGGGATGGTCTCCACCTGAACCGAGCTGGGACCAGTATTCTGGGGAAAAGAGTAAATAGAGTGGTCTTTAGGACTTTAAACTAAAGATTGGGGGGGGGAGGGAAAGTCAGGGAACCAAGAGGTGAAGTAATCTGCGGGGAGCGTAGCTGCTTAGGAATACAAAAAAACACGAACAGACAAAACTCAAGAGTGATTACGATTGTCCCCATCCCACAAAATATGACACAGTGTATGGAAAGGCTCAGTAAACCAAGGTCCACCACACTAAGAAAACAAAAAGGGACGGTCAATAGAGAATTAAAGGTGCTATATTTAAATGCGCGCAGTGTACGGAACAAGGTAGATGAGCTTGTGGCCCAGATTGTGACTGGCAGGTATGATGTGGTAGGCATCACAGAGACATGGTTGCAGGGGGTTCAGGACTGGCATTTAAACATCCAGGGATTCACAACCTATCGAAAAGACAGAGAGGTGGGCAGAGGGGGCGGGGTTGCCTTGTTAATTAGGAATGAAATTAAATAAATAGCACTAAACGACATAGGGTCAGATGATGTGGAGTCTGTGTGGGTAGAGTTGAGGAACCACAAAGGCAAGAAATCCATAATGGGAGTTATGTACAGGCCTCCTAACAGTGGTCAGGACCGGGGGCACAAAATGCACCACGAAATAGAAAGTGCATGTCAGAAAGGTAAGGTCACAGTGATCATGGGGGACTTCAATATGCAGGTGGACTGGGTAAATACTGCTGCCAGTGGACCCAAGGAAAGGGAATTCATTGAATGCTTACAGGAGGGCTTTTTGGAACAGCTTGTGATGGAGCCCACTAGGGAACAGGCCATTCTGGACTTAGTGTTATGTAATGAGCCAGACTTGATTAAAGATCTTAAAGTAGGGGAGCACTTAGGAGGCAGTGATCATAATATGGTCGAATTCAATCTCCAATTTGAAAGAAAGAAGGTTGAATCAGATGTAAAGGTGTTACAGTTAAATAAAGGTAACTAAAGGGGCATGAGGGTGGAACTGACGAAAATCGACTGGGAGCAGAGCCTAGTGGGAAAGACAGTAGAACAGCAATGGCAGGGGTTTCTGGGAGTAATTGAGGACACAGTACAGAGGTTCATCCCAAAGAAAAGAAAGGTTATCAGAGGGGGGATTAGGCAGCCATGGCTGACAAAGGAAGTTAGGGAATGCATCAAAGCAAAAGAGAAAGCCTATAATGTGGCAAAGAGTAGTGGGAAGTCAGAAGATTGGGAAGACTACAAAAACAAACAGAGGATAACAAAGAGAGAAATAAGGAAAGAGAGGATCAAATTTGAAGGTAGGCTAGCCAGTAACATTAGGAATGATAGTAAAAGTTTTTTTAAATACATCAAAAACAAACGGGAGGCAAAAGTTGACATTGGGCCGCTCCAAAATGACGCTGGTAATTTTGTGGTGGGAGACAAGGAAATAGCTGAAGAACTGAATAAGTACTTTGCGTCAGTCTTCACAGTAGAAGACATGAGTAATATCCCAACAATTCCAGAGAGTCAGGGGGCAGAGTTGAATATGGTAGCCATCACAAAGGAGAAAGTGCTAGAGAAACTAAGAGGTCTAAAAATTGATAAATCCCCGGGCCCAGATGGGCTATATCCTAGACTTCTAAAGGAGATAGCTGAAGAAATAGTGGAGGCATTAGTTATGATCTTTCAAAAGTCACTGGAGTCAGGTAAAGTCCCAGAGGATTGAAAAATCGCTGTTGTAACCCCCCTGTTCAAGAAGGGAACAAGGAAAAAGATGGAAAATTATAGGCCAATTAGCCTAACCTCGGTTGTTGGCAAGATTCTAGAATCCATTGTTAAGGATGAGATTTCTAAATTCTTGGAAGTGCAGGGTCGGATTAGGACAAATCAGCATGGATTTAGTAAGGGGAGGTCGTGCCTGACAAACCTGTTAGAGTTCTTTGAAGAGATAACAAATAGGTTAGACCAAGGAGAGCCAATGGATGTTATCTATCTTGACTTCCAAAAGGTCTTTGATAAGGTGCCTCACGGGAGACTGCTGAGTAAAATAAGGGCCCATGGTATTCGAGGCAAGGTACTAACATGGATTGACGATTGGCTGTCAGGCAGAAGGCAGAGAGTTGGGATAAAAGGTTCTTTTTCGGAATGGCAACCGGTGACGAGTGGTGTCCCGCAGGGTTCAGTATTGGGGCCACAGCTGTTCTCTTTATATATTAACGATCTAGATGACGGGACTGGGGGCATTCTGGCTAAGTTTGCCGATGATACAAAGATAGGTGGAGGGGCAGGTAGTATGGAGGAGGTGGGGAGGCTGCAGAAAGATTTAGACAGTTTAGGAGAGTGGTCCAAGAAATGGCTGATGAAATTCAACATGGGCAAGTGCGAGGTCTTGCACTTTGGAAAAAAGAATAGAGGCATGGACTATTTTCTAAACGGTGACAAAATTCATAATGCTGAAGTGCAAAGGGACTTGGGAGTCCGAGTCCAGGATTCTCTAAAGGTAAACTTGCAGGTTGAGTCCGTAATTAAGAAAGCAAATGCAATGTTGTCATTTATCTCAAAAGGCTTGGAATATAAAAGCAGGGATGTACTTCTGAAGCTTTATAAAGCATTAGTTAGGCCCCATTTAGAATACTGTGAGCAATTTTGGGCCCCACACCTCAGGAAGGACATACTGGCACTGGAGCGGGTCCAGCGGAGATTCACACGGATGATGCCAGGAATGGTAGGCCTAACATACGATGAACGTCTGAGGATCCTGGGATTATATTCATTGGAGTTTAGGAGGTTGAGGGGAGATCTAATACAAACTTACAAGATAATGAATGGCTTAGATAGGGTGGATGTAGGGAAGTTGTTTCCATTAGCAGGGGAGACTAGGACCCGGGGGCACAGCCTTAGGATAAAAGGGAGTCACTTTAGAACAGAGATGAGGAGAAATTTCTTCAGCCAGAGAGTGGTGGGTCTGTGGAATTCATTTCCACAGAGGGCGGTGGAGGCCGGGACGTTGAGTGCCTTGAAGACAGAAGTTGATAAATTCTTGATTTCTCAAGGAATTAAGGGCTATGGAGAGAGAGCGGGTAAATGGAGTTGAAATCAGCCATGATTGAATGGTGGAGTGGACTCGATGAGCCGAATGGCCTTACTTCCACTCCTATGTCTTATGGTCTTATGGTGGTCACCCTAACTTGAAGGTGTACCTGAACAAGAGACCCTAGCGGTTCAAGTGAAGACAAGCATCCAGCAGAGGGCAGTAGAGCGGAGCTGCTGATTGGCTGTTTCGGGGGAAAATTGCCTACCTCCGTTGTGGTCAACCTAACTTCAAGGTGTACCTGAGCAAGAGACCCTAGCTGTTCAAGTGACGACAAGCATCCAGCAGAGGGCAGTAGAGCAGAGCTGCTGATTGGCTGTTGTGGGGGAAATTTGCATACCTCCGCTGTGGTCACCCTAACTTGAAGGTGTACCTGAACAAGAGACCCTAGCTGTTCAAGTGAAGACAAGCATCCAGCAGAGGGCAGTAGAGTGGAGCTGCTGATTGGCTGTTGCGGGGGAAATTTGCATACCTCCGTTGTGGTCACCCTAACTTGAAGGTGTACCTGAGCAAGAGACCCTAGCTGTTCAAGTGAAGACAAGCATCCAGCAGAGGGCAGTAGAGCAGAGCTGCTGATTGGTTGTTGCAGGGGAAATTTGCATACATCCGTTGTGGTCACCCTAACTTGAAGGTGGTTTGTGGAGGGGCTGTTGTCAAGTGACATTTAAACCTGAAACACTTCTTCAGTGTTTCCCTCCCTATCCCCTCCTTTAACCAAAAAAAAACAACCGCTGTAAAGATCAAGAGGAAGGATCGAGGGCAGGTAGAAGTAGAAAGAAGTTGAACCGTGACATCACAGCCTGCAGGTAAGGGATTGGCTGGTGACTGGTAAGTAGATTTTCTTTTATTTTCCCTTAGGTGTTATCGTGCAGGGCGCAGAGGTTGCTGAGTGAGTGCTTACTGAGAAGGGGAGTGAATAACAGGTAAGCTCTTTCTTTTTCTTTTTTTTTTATCTAGAGGGGATGGCAGGGAAGGTAGTGCAATGTTCCTCCTGCAGAATGTTTGAGGTGAGGGACGCAGTCAGTGTCCCTGCTGATTTCATCTGTGGGAAGTGCACCCACCTCCAGATCCTCAGAAACCACGTTAGGGAACTGGAGCTGGAGCTGGATGAACTTCGGATCATTCAGGAGGCAGAGGTGGTCATAGATAGAATTTTCAGGGATGTAGTTACTCCAAAGAATAAAGATAGATGGGTGACGGTGAGAGGGACTGGGAGGAAGCAGTCAGTACAGGGATCCCCTGTGGTCGTTTCCCTTAGTAACAAGTATACCGCTTTGGATACTGTTGGGGGGGGGGGGGACTTACCAGGGGTAAACCATGGGGTACAGATCTCTGGCACAGAGTCTGTCCCTGTTGCTCAGAAGGGAAGGGGGGAGAGGAGTAGAGCATTAGTCATTGGAGACTCCATAGTTAGGGGGATAGATAGGAGATTCTGTGGGAACGAGAGAGACTCGCGGTTGGTGTGTTGCCTCCCAGGTGTCAGGGTGCGTGATGTCTCGGATTGTGTTTTCGGGATCCTTAAGGGGGAGGGGGAGCAGCCCCAAGTCGTGGTCCACATAGGTACCAACAACATAGGTAGGAAAAGGGATAGAGATGTAAGGCAAGAATTCAGGGAGCTAGGGTGGAAACTTAGATCTAGGACAAACAGAGTTATTATCTCTGGGTTGTTACCCGTGTCACGTGATAGCGAGACGAGGAATAGGGAAAGAGAGGAGTTGAACACGTGGCCACAGGGCTGGTGCAGGAGGGAGGGTTTCAGATTTCTGGATAATTGGGGCTCATTCTGGGGTCAGTGGGACCTCTACAAACGGGGTGGTCTACACCTGGACCAGAGAGGTACCAATATCCTGGGGGGGGGAAATTTGCTAATGGTCTTCTGGAGGGTTTAAACTAGTTCAGCAGGGGCTTGGGAACCTGAATTGTAGCTCCAGAACACAGGAGGTTGAGAGTAGTGAGGTCATGAGTAAGGTTTCAAAGTTGCAGGAGTGTACCAGCAGGCAGGAAGGTGGTTTAAAGTGTGTCTTCTTCAATGCCAGGAGCTTCCAGAATAAGGTGGGTGAACTTGCGGCATGCGTTGGTACCTGGGACTTCGATGTTGTGGCCATTTCGGAGACATGGATAGAGCAGGGCCAGGAATGGTTATTGCAGGTGCCGGGGTTTAGATATTTCATTAAGGTCAGGGAAGGTGTTAAAAGAGGGGGAGTGGTGGCATTGTTAGTCAAGGACAGTATTACGGTGGCAGAAAGGACGTTTGATGAGGACTCGTCTACTGAGGCGGTATGGGCTGAGGTTAGAAACAGGAAAGTTATTATCTCTGGGTTGTTACCCGTGTCACGTGATAGCGAGACGAGGAATAGGGAAAGAGAGGAGTTGAACACGTGGCCACAGGGCTGGTGCAGGAGGGAGGGTTTCAGATTTCTGGATAATTGGGGCTCATTCTGGGGTCAGTGGGACCTCTACAAACGGGGTGGTCTACACCTGGACCAGAGGGGTACCAATATCCTGGGGGGGGAAATTTGCTAATGGTCTTCTGGAGGGTTTAAACTAGTTCAGCAGTGGCTTGGGAACCTGAATTGTAGCTCCAGAACACAGGGGGTTGAGAGTAGTGAGGTCATGAGTAAGGTTTCAAAGTTGCAGGAGTGTACCGGCAGGCAGGAAGGTGGTTTAAAGTGTGTCTTCTTCAATGCCAGGAGCATCCAGAATAAGGTGGGTGAACTTGCGGCATGCGTTGGTACCTGGGACTTCGATGTTGTGGCCATTTCGGAGACATGGATAGAGCAGGGCCAGGAATGGTTATTGCAGGTGCCGGGGTTTAGATATTTCATTAAGGTCAGGGAAGGTGTTAAAAGAGGGGGAGGGGTGGCATTGTTAGGCAAGGACAGTATTATGGTGGCAGAAAGGACGTTTGATGAGGACTCGTCTACTGAGGCGGTATGGGCTGAGGTTAGAAACAGGAAAGGAGAGGTCACCCTGTTAGGGGTTTTCTATAGGCCTCCGAAAAATTCCAGAGATGTAGAGGAAAGGATTGCAAAGATGATTCTGGATAGGAGTGAAAGCAACAGGGTAGTTGTTATGGGGCACTTTAACTTTCCAAATATTGACTGGAAACGATATAGTTCGAGTACTTTAGATGGGTCCGTTTTTGTCCAATGTGTGCAGGAGGGTTTCCTCCTGCACACATCTACAGTATGTAGATAGGCCAACGAGAGGCGAGGCCATATTGGATTTGGTACTGGGTAATGAACCAGGGCAGGTGTTGGATGTCGAGGTAGGTGAGCACTTTGGTGATAGTGACCACAATTCGATTACGTTTACTTTAGTGATGGAAAGGGATAGGTATATACCGCAGAGCAAGAGTTATAGCTGGGGGAAAGGCAATTATGATGTGATGAGGCAAGACTTAGGATGCATCGGATGGAGAGGAAAACAGCAGGGGATGGGCACAATGGAAATGTGGAGCTTGTTCAAGGAACAGCTACTGCGTGTCCTTGATAAGTATGTACCTGTCAGGCAGGGAGGAAGTGGTCGAGCAAGGGAACCGTGGTTTACTAAGGCAGTCAAAACACTTGTCAAGAGGAAGAAGGAGGCTTATGTAAAGATGAGACATGAAGGTTCAGTTAGGGCGCTCAAGAGTTACAAGTTAGCTAGGAAGGACCTGAAGAGAGAGCTATGAAGAGCCAGGAGGGGACTTGAGAAGTCTTTGGCAGGTAGGATCAAGGATAACCCTAAAGCTTTCTATAGGTATGTCAGGAATAAAAGAATGACTAGGGTCAGAGTAGGGCCAGTCAATGACAGTAGTGGGAAGTTATGCTTGGAGTCCGAGGAAATAGGAGAGGTGCTAAATGAATATTTTTCATCAGTATTTACACAGGAAAAAGACAATGTTGTCGAGGAGAATACTGAGATTCAGGCTACTAGACTAGAAGGGCTTGAGGTTCATAAGGAGGAGGTGTTAGCAATTCTGGAAAGTGTGAAAATAGATAAGCCCCCTGGGCCGGATGGGATTTATCCTAGGATTCTCTGGGAAGCTAGGGAGGAGATTGCTGAGCCTTTGGCTTTGATCTTTAAGTCATCTTTGTCTCCAGGAATAGTGCCAGAAGACTGGAAGGTAGCAAATGTTGTCCCCTTGTTCAAGAAGGGGAGTCGAGACAACCCCGGTAACTATAGACCAGTGAGCCTTACTTCTGTTGTGGGCAAAATCTTGGAAAGGTTTATAAGAGATAGAGTGTATAATCATCTGGAAAGGAATAATTTGATTAGAGATAGTCAACACGGTTTTGTGAAGGGTAGGTTGTGCCTCACAAACCTTATTGAGTTCTTTGAGAAGGTGACCAAACAGGTGGATGAGGGTAAAGCAGTTGATGTGGTGTATATGGATTTCAGTAAAGCGTTGATAAGGTTCCCCACGGTAGGCTACTGCAGAAAATACGGAGGCATGGGATTCAGGGAGATTTAGCAGTTTGGATCAGAAATTGGCTAGCTGGAAGAAGACAAAGGGTGGTGGTTGATGGAAGTGTTCAGACTGGAGTCCAGTTATTAGTGGTGTACCACAAGGATCTGTTTTGCTGCCACTGCGGTTTGTCATTTTTATAAATGACCTGGAGGACGGCGTAGAAGGATGGGTGAGTAAATTTGCAGACGACACTAAAGTCGGTGGAGTTGTGGACAGTGCGGAAGGATGTTATAAGTTACAGAGGGACATAGATAAGCTGCAGCGCTGGGCAAATGGAGTTTAATGCAGAAAAGTGTGAGGTGATTCATTTTGGAAGGAATAACAGGAAGACAGAGTACTGGGCTAATGGTAAGATTCTTGGTAGTGTGGATGAGCAGAGAGATCTCGGTGTCCATGTACATAGATCCCTGAAAGTTGCCACCCAGGTTGAGAGGGTTGTTAAGAAGGCGTACGGTGTGTTAGCTTTTATTGGTAGAGGGATTGAGTTTCGGAGCCATGAGGTCATGTTGCAGCTGTACAAAACTCTGGTACGGCCGCATTTGGAGTATTGCGTGCAATTCTGGTCGCCGCATTATAGGAAGGATGTGGAAGCATTGGAAAGGATGCAGAGGAGATTTACCAGAATGTTGCCTGGTATGGAGGGAAGATCTTATGAGGAAAGGCTGAGGGACTTGAGGCTGTTTTCGTTAGAGAGAAGGTTAAGAGGTGACTTAATTGAGGCATACAAGATGATCAGAGGATTGAATAGGGTGGATAGTGAGAGCCTTTTTCCTCGGATGGTGATGTCTAGCACGAGGGGACATAGCTTTAAATTGAGGGGAGATGGATATAAGACAGTGTGGTAGTATGTAATAGAGGTCATGTGGGACTGGAAGCCCTAATGTCATTGGCTGACAGATCCCGGGTCCTGGTTGGCCGTTGACCTCTAGCTCTGCCCTGAAGGCGGAGTATAAGAAGCCGGAGTCCTCCCCCGCAGGCCATTCTACACGGAGTCTTTGTGCGCTACAATTTATTAAGCATGCCTAAAAAGGACTATGGAGCTCAGGATCATCCCGGAATGCCTGAGGATCAGCCCCCACACAGTGAACGTGGCAGCAGCTTTCAAGCATTGGCAGACTTGTTTCGAGGCCTACCTCAGAATGGCCCCCGGCCGGGTCACAGAAGACCAAAAACTACAGGTCCTGCACTCGAGGTTAAGCACGGAGATTTTCTCTTTCATCGAAGACGCAGAGGACTTCCAGACGGCGTTTGCAGCACTGAAAAGTCTCTATGTCCGCCCAGTAAACCAGATCTACGCTCGCTATCAACTCGCAACGAGACGGCAAAGTCCCGGAGAATCAATAGATGAATTCTACGCCGCGCTACTAATTTTGGGACGAGCCTGCAGCTGCCCTTCGGTGAACGCAAATGAACACACGAACATGTTAATGCGCGATGCTTTTGTGGCAGGTATGAACTCCTCCCAAATCCGCCAAAGACTTCTCCAAAAAAGAGTCGCTAGGACTCTCAGAGGCACGGGCCCTAGCAGCCTCCCTAGATGTGGCCGCGCGGAATACCCGCGCCTATGGCCCCGACCGCGCGGCAGCCCATTGGGCTCCGTACGTACCCGTCGCGACAAACTCACCCCCCGCTCCCAGAAAACTCCACAGGCGTGCGCGGTCCAAACGCCAAGTCGCACCGGGGGCGCCCGCTGCTATTTCTGCGGCCAGGCGAAACACCCCCGGCAGCGCTGTCCGGCCCGCGCAGCAATCTGCAAGAGCTGCGGGAAAAAGGGCCATTTCGTGGTTGTGTGCTGGTCCCGCGAGGTCGCCGCTGTCCCGGGAGAACAGGGAGCCCTGCACGCCGCTTACGCTCCCCAACCCCCCCAGCGCCCCATGTACGACCCGCAGGCGCAGCCACTCTGGGTCCCGACCACCGCAGTCCCGGGAGAACAGGGAGCCCTGCACGCCGCTTATGCTCCCCAACCCCCCCCCGCGCCCCATGTATGACCCGCCGGCGCAGCCACTCTGGGTCCCGACCACCGCGGTCCCGGGAGAACAGGGAGCCCTGCACGTCGCTTACGCTCCCCAACCCCCCCCGTCCCCACGTATGACCCGCCGGCGCTACCAATTTGGGTCCCGACCACCGCTGTCCCCAGAGATGAGGGAGCCCCGCGTGGTCCTAACGCTCCCCAACCCCCCCAGCGCCCCATGTGCGACCCGCAGACTCCGCCATTTTGGGTCCCAGCCACCACGAGGGGAGGAAGGGCGCCGCCATCTTGGACCACCCCATACCTGTACGACGCATGGGGGCGGCCATTTTGTCCACCCCCGCCGCCATCTTGTGACCCCCCAGCCATGTGCGATGTATGGGGGCAGCCATTTTGTTCATCCCCGACGCCATCTTGGACGGCAACAACGGACCCCAGTGTCGACGGCTCCACGGGGTTCGAGGAAGACGCTCCACTATTACAACCACGTCTCGCTTCAATAACGCTCGATCAAGCTCGACCCCGGACACTCCAGACGACGACGACAACGGTGCTGATAAACGGGCACGAGACACCATGCCTAGTCGACTCCGGGAGCACGGAGAGCTTTATCCACCCCGACACGGTAAGACGCTGTTCCTTGACCACCTATCCCAGCGCACAAAAGATTTCCCGAGCTGCAGGATCCCACTCCGTACAGATCAAAGGTTTCTGCATAGTTACCCTAACGGTGCAGGGGAGGGAGTTCAAAAACTACAAACTACACGTCCTTCCCCAACTCTGCGCCCCCACATTACTGGGATTAGATTTCCAGTGTAATCTACAGAGCCTTACGTTCAAATTCGGTGGCCCAATACCCCCACTCACTATCTGCGGCCTCGCAACCCTCAAGGTGCAACCCCCGTCCTTGTTTGCGAACCTCACCCCGGATTGCAAACCCATCGCCACTAGGAGCAGACGGTACAGCGCCCAGGACCGGACCTTCATTCGGTCCGAAGTCCAGCGGCTACTAAAGGAAGGCATAATCCAGGCCAGCAATAGTCCCTGGAGAGCACAGGTGGTAGTAGTGAAGACAGGGGAGAAACAAAGGATGGTCATAGACTATAGCCAGACCATCAACAGGTACACACAACTAGACGCGTACCCTCTCCCCCGCATATCCGACATGGTCAATCAGATTGCCCAATATAAAGTCTTCTCCACCGTGGACCTCAAGTCCGCCTACCATCAGCTCCCCATCCGCCCAAGTGACCGCAAGTACACAGCCTTCGAGGCAGACGGGCGATTATACCATTTCCTAAGGGTCCCATTTGGCGTCACAAACGGGGTCTCGGTCTTCCAACGGGAGATGGACCGAATGGTTGATCAACATGGGTTGCGGGCCACGTTCCCGTATCTCGACAATGTAACCATCTGCGGCCACGACCAGCAGGACCACGACGCCAACCTCCAAAAATTCCTCCAGACCGCCAAAGCCTTGAACCTCACGTACAACGAGGACAAGTGCGTTTTTAGCACCAACCGGCTAGCCATTCTGGGCTACGTAGTGCGCAATGGGATAATAGGCCCCGACCCCGAACGTATGCACGCCCTCATGGAATTTCCCCTCCCGCACTGCTCAAAAGCCCTGAAACGCTGCCTGGGGTTTTTTTCATACTACGCCCAGTGGGTCCCCCAGTACTCAGACAAGGCCCGCCCCCTAATACAGACCACGACCTTCCCTCTGTCGACAGAGGCTTGCCAGGCCTTCAGCCGCATCAAAGCAGATATCGCAAAGACCACGATGCGCGCCATCAATGAGTCCCTCCCCTTCCAGGTCGAGAGCGACGCCTCCGACGTAGCTCTAGCGGCCACCCTTAACCAAGCGGGCAGACCCGTGGCCTTTTTCTCCCGAACCCTCCACGCTTCAGAAATCCGCCACTCCTCAGTGGAAAAGGAAGCCCAAGCCATAGTGGAAGCTGTGCGACATTGGAGGCATTACCTGGCCGGCAGGAGATTCACGCTCCTCACCGACCAACGGTCGGTAGCCTTCATGTTCGATAATGCACTGCGGGGCAAAATCAAAAACGACAAGATCTTAAGGTGGAGGATCGAGCTCTCCACCTTCAACTACGAGATCTTGTATCGTCCCGGAAAGCTGAACGAGCCGTCCGATGCCCTATCCCGCGGCACATGTGCCAACGCACAAATTAACCGCCTCCAAACCCTCCACGAGGACCTCTGCCACCCGGGGGTCACTCGGTTTTTCCACTTTATCAAGTCCCGCAACCTCCCATACTCTTTAGAGGAGGTCCGTACAGTCACAAGGGACTGCCACATCTGCGCAGAATGCAAACCGCATTTTTTCAGGCCGGATGGTGTGCACCTGATTAAGGCTTCCCGCCCCTTTGAAGGCCTTAGTCTGGATTTCAAAGGGCCCCTCCCCTCCACCGACCGCAACACATACTTCCTTAATGTGGTGGACGAGTACTCCCACTTCCCATTCGCCATCCCCTGGCCTGACATGACCGCGGCCACAGTCATTAAAGCCCTGAACACCATCTTCACACTGTTCGGTTGCCCCGCATACGTCCACAGCGACAGGGGGTCCTCTTTCATGAGTGACGAGCTGCGCCAGTTCCTGCTCAGCAAGGGCATAGCCTCAAGCAGGACGACCAGCTACAACCCCCGGGGGAACGGGCAAGTAGAGAGGGAGAACGGCACGGTCTGGAAGACCGTCCTACTGGCCCTACGGTCCAGGGACCTCCCAGTTTCACGGTGGCAGGAGGTCCTCCCGGACGCTCTCCACTCCATCCGGTCGCTATTATGCACGAGCACTAATCAAACGCCTCATGAGCGTCTCCTTGTCTTCCCTAGGAAGTCCTCCTCTGGAACGTCGCTGCTGACCTGGCTGGCGGCCCCAGGACCCACCTTGCTCCGAAAGCATGTGCGGGCACACAAGGCGGACCCGTTGGTCGAAAGGGTTCACCTCCTCCATGCGAACCCGCAGTACGCTTACGTGGAGTACCCCGACGGCCGACAGGACACGGTCTCCCTGCGGGATCTGGCGCCCGCCGGCAACACACACACACCCCCGACACCATTCACCCAACCCCCCCCCTTCCTGCCACCGCCGCACCCCGCGACCGCCCCCTTCCCAGGAGGATCGGTTCCCCTCCCCTCAGGCCCGACCAAGAATAAAGCCCAAGCTGAAACCATAAGGCTCCCGGAGACGACAACACCGGAACAAGCACCATCACCACCACCGGGGCCGAGGCGATCGACACGGACGACCAGACCGCCCGACCGACTCATGGCGTCGATCTAAATCAATATATGGACTTTTCACAAGAACATTTTGCTTTTTCTCCTGATACCTTCTGTAAATAGTTGAAACAGGACAAAATTGTACATACTGTATTGCCGTATGAATGTTTTCCTCCCAGGACCAGCCCTGTAAACCCTTACCACCATACGAAGCATCACCCCGCCGGGTTCATTTTTGACAAGGGGTGAATGTGGTAGTATGTATTAGGGGTCATGTGGGACTGGAAGCCCTAATGTCATTGGCTGACAGATCCATGTTCCTGGTTGGCCGTTGACCTCTAGCTCCGCCCTGAAGGCGGAGTATAAGAAGCCGGAGTCCTCCCCCGCAGGCCATTCTACTATCGAGCTGCGGGGGAACAGACACGCTTAATAAAGCCTCATCGACTTCACTCTATTCGTCTCTCGGAGTCTTTGTGCGCTACAGACAGATAGGTTCTTTACTCAGAGAGTAGTAAGGGCGTGGAATGCCCTGCCTGCAACATTAGTGGACTCACCAACGCTAAGGGCATTCAAATGGTCATTGGATAGACATATGAACGATAAGGGAATAGTGTAGATGGGCTTTAGATTGGTTTCACAGGTCGGCACAACATCAAGGGCCGAAGGGCCTGGACTGCGCTGTTATGTTCTATGTTCTAAACCTGCTTGATGCAGCAATGGGCCGCTGCTTGCGAGATCCCACCGACATCTCCAGAAGATCACTGAGGCATAAAAGCCGAGTGCCAGTCACCTTGACTGCCACAGGCAATGAGTGGCCACTACATCTAATTAATCTCAACTCTGCAACCAACATTCCATATAGTTACCACTTGCCTGGATAGAGGCAGATTTTGAAGACACGGAGCTCCACAATCTCCATGAAGCATAGCCTCAGTTCCTTCTGCCAACATGAGTCTGTATTCGTGGCCCTCTGCGCCCTCAATTGCGGACCCTCACCACCTCATGAGGCGAGTGCTCCCCTGGCTTTTGCAGCCCCACTCCATATGGTTTAGTCCGTGTCTCTTTCCTTCTTACTGTACAGGAAAATTAGAGTGAATACCACTCATTGAGAATTGGAACCTTCAAAGGTCAAAGCCTCTCAATCCTCTTGTTCTGCCTGCAGAAGATGAAGTGAACCTTGGAGAGAATATTCCAATAAGTGCCCTTTGACAAGGACTCCCACTGTGCAGTCCCTCCAACATTCAATTTGGTTGAATGAATCTCAGCCTGCCTGTTTCACAACGCAGCTGAACTCAATTGGCTGCCTAATTCCACACAACTGACGATGAACTCTCACAGGCATGCCACTAACACTCCCTGGAACCCGTGTGCCCCAGGGAAAATTTAAAATCCACCTCAAAAGTGTTGTCAACTGACTGCTCAACAGCCCTAATTGTCTGCCTGCTGCTGTCCTGCGCACTCGCAATCCCTCGCCTGAATGCCCTGGTGTTACAATTTCTGTAGAGACCAATAACATTTAAAAGGACATTCAGATTTCCACTTATTAGCTGAAGGAATGTCATGACAAGATTTCACATTTAAAAAAATATTAGACTAAACAGACCTCTGGAGAGGTATAATCAGAGAGGGAGTAGGGAAATCCAACACCAAAGGTAGCCTGCTCCTAACAAAATGCCTAGAATACGGCCTTGTCATAACCAACACTGTTCCATCAGAGAGACAAGTACAAGGACTCGTGGCAACACCCTTGCTACAATAACTGGCACCTGCTTGACTACATCATTGTTCGAGGGAGGTGCCGCAAGGAGGTGCACATCATTCACACCATGACAGGAGCTGACTGCTGAATGGACCACTGTCCAATGCACTGAGATCAACATCAATGTAACCACAAAGCAATAACAGCAACAGAAAGAATACTGCAGAAAAATCAATGCTGAGATTACTTGGGGGCATTTTTCTACAATGAAAATAGTCAAAAAATGCAAGGTGTTTTGTTGTTCCCCTTTCTAATTAGAATTTGTATTTTGTTGATCCTGCATGTTTTAATTCTCCCCAAAAATGAAAAATCTAAATACCATGAACCCACATGATTGGAGCCATAAAAATGTTGGATGAATTAACATCCCGACACAGGAATGCAAAAGCATCTTCAAAAAGGGTCTGTTAACCCTTATCCCCCATACTGCTGTTGATTATAATGAATAGATATGGGGCAATAATTTTAATATAACTTTAAATGATGTACAGGAAAAGTAACGTACTCATTACAACCCAGCCATTTAATGGTCCATCTTGGTGGCAACATGATATTGATTTATTCCTATGTAGATTTAAATCAATAAAGCAGCTTTTATCTGCAACATTGTGAAATGGCTAGTTCAAATATGATTCTTAGTTTTTTTATAAAGCATACAGTAATGGGGTGGTTATGCTAATAAAGGTACAAATAGTCAAAGCAGCATCGAGGTTCCACATGGTGTGGGCATCCAACGCCATCAACATGGCCATGAAGATGCCACTCTGCTTGTCCATATTAGTACCAACCACAATCTGTGCCAGCAAGACATCAAAGAGAACAGCAAAGATGTCACCCAAGTTGGACGTCTTACACCAATGCTGCCTACATAAGAAACTGGGCATGACATGGAAAGACAGCATCACCAATGAAGGGGTTATCAAGGACTGGTCAAAGGTGCCTATGGGACATAGTGACGGAGAGCTGTCTGATGCTGGCAGGACATTGATTCTGCCTCCTGGACGTATACCCCATCAGCATGACAGTAGAATGGACACCACCAAGTGGAAGAAGATTGGGCCGGTCTAAGATGATGTGGCAAAGTACATTTAAGGAGGACCTTAAAGAGGACATCACCTGCGCTGGAGCGAAAAGGATTGCGATAAACCCAGGCCGGGTGGAGTTTTGCTGCCCATTGTCCTGCATGGGACCATAGGAATCAAATTCAAGTCTAAGTCAGTTTGTTAATGGATCAACAATCACACAAAGGCAGTTTGAAAATTTAGTATTTTTAAAAATTCTAACATAAACTTCTAGCAGCAATAAGACTGACCATAAAGCTATTGGAATGTTTCATTAACATTGCGAATGAGAAAAAAAGTGAAAAGATAAAAATACTGTCTTATAAAAACTGTGTAGCTGCTAAATGCTTATAAGATATTCATAGTGATTTAAGAGCTTTTTTTTACATCATAATATTTGAGTAAATAGTATAGTTGTTAGGAAACATGTTTTACGAACTGCATTATAGTATGCAGTATTAGCAATGCTGAACTATGTTATGAGTAAACAATTTACAATGCTGTGTTTTTGCATCCACTGGAGGTTTCAGTCACTGAAGGTGTAGGCAGTGTATACTATTCCCTCTCCCTTCGTTCTGAAATATTGCTGTGGTTACATTTAATAAACAATGGGATACATTTTTGTCTTCACCATCTGGGCAGTAATTTGGTAGGGAAGATTGCTAGCTCATTATGGATGTATGATTTTAATTCCATTGAAATCAAGATGGTTCTATAACACACAGGAAATCTGCCACACCAAATTATAACGGCAATCATTTTCTCTCATGGTTTTCAGAAAGCTTTACAAGACTTTAATGTCAAATTAAAAACTTAGGCACTGAACAAAAAATCAATAGTTTAAAAGGAGCACCAAGTGGGTCTTTCAGTATTTTATTTCACACACTCACTATTTTCCTTATCCATGGGAATCATCATTTTAAATGTATCGACTAGCTTTCAGAGAATGCTTCAAGGAGAAATTGTGAGGCCCATTTGCTTTTAATCAGGTCCCTTACAAACACAAGGAACATGAATGTTCTAATCGTGTGTAGGTTAAGACAAGGTGAAAACAGCATTTTATATTCAAATTTGTTCTAACAATACATTTGGGCTAAAATTTACTTGCAAAATAATTGTGAATTTAATATTGCTCTCTGTTATTAGTATCTAAATCAATGTGAAGAGTGGTAAGGAAGAGATATCCCACGAATTGCAAAATGCAATACATTGCTGGACAATTTGAGCTGCTTGGCTGTCAACTATTTGAAAACAGCTCACTATCAACTTCCCCATGTGTTTGAAGAACATTTCTACACTAACACATTAATTAAACTTGCTACACTATGTTATGGCTAGTATTAAACAGTGTAACTACCCTTTTGATGATGAAATATATGTTAATCCAATGCCGCTCAACCTCTCCAGCCCAGAAAGTGAATAAGTGAAACTGGGGAGTTTCATTCCAGACGTAATAAACTCTTCATCGAGATTTTACAGATTTTACAATCTTTTCTTACTTTTCATAGATCATAGAATTTACAGTGCAGAAGGAGGCCATTCGGCCCATCGAGTCTGCACCGGCTCTTGGAAAGAGCACCCTACCCAAGGTCAACACCTCTACCCTATCCCCATAACCCAGTAACCCCATCCAACACTAAGGGAAACTTTGGACACTAAGGGCAATTTATCATGGCCAATCCACCTAACCTGCACATCTTTGGACTGTGGGAGGAAACTGGAGCACCCGGAGGAAACCCACGCACACACGGGGAGGATGTGCAGACTCCGCACAGACAGTGAACCAAGCCGGAATCGAACCTGTGACCCTGGAGCTGTGAAGCAATTGTGCTATCCACAATGCTACCGTGCTGCCCTTTTCCACTTGTCTTTCCTAATCCAATCTTTAATCCCCTCTTTATTTTTATTTCTGTACCTGATTTGACTTAATTCATCCTATTTTCTTCTCAGTTTCTTTCTCAATTCTTAAATCTCATCACGCGAGGAGATCTAAATCGCTGGCTTTGAAAGCAGACCAAGGCAGGCCAGCAGCACGGTTCAATTCCCGTAACAGCCTCCCCGAACAGGTGCCGGAATGTGGCGACTAGGGGCTTTTCGCAGTAACTTCATTTGAACTCTACTTGTGACAATAAGCGATTTTCATTTCATTTCATGATCCATGCATGATTGAAATTCATCCATCTGAAATGTTGCAACAATGGTACATTACAATATATGTAATTTTTTTTTAATGTGAACTGTGCTTTTTGCCATTATGGTTTTCCCTGCCATATTATTTACTTTTGACCTCTTCAGTTTGCCTCCTATGTGCAAAAAAATTGGGAAATCTGAAACTATTAACAAGAGACTGCATATGCAAGACACGCCAGTAATTTTACAAAGATTTCAAGGGAGACTGTTGGAATGATTTGTGTATCCTCCTGAAGGGTGACAGTGAAGACTCCCGTGGCACAACTGGGCTGCGAATCTTCGCTCTATAATAGTGTGCATTCATGTCATATTTTTAGTGTGAAAACTGTCTTGAAGAATTTCACAGAGGGAAAAAAATATCGCTGCAAAGTCAAAGATGGAGATGCTAGGACAAGGTGGTCAAAAGCTTTCTAAGATATAAGGAAGGTCTCATGTAGAAATACAAGTTATTGTTGACAGTGAGTTGATAAAGCAGCACTGTACATTTAACTCCTATCCAGTTGGACTGAATTGTACATTGCAGGAGACTGGGAATGATTGAGGGATAAGAAACTCAAACCCATCATCAATTGAGAAATGCAGAGGGTTGGCTGACAATGAGAGCAGTGCTTCAGGGCAAGAGAAGTGGCAGCACAGGGAATTGAAATGAATGCCCTTGGACCTGAATGCACAAAATGAAACCATGCCCTCAGAGAACAAAAGTGGGAGTCTAGGAGAAGAGTGACATCTCAGGCAATTGATATGGCAGCCCATGGGCAGACAAGCAGATGCTGTAGTCAAGGAACCATCAGGACAGAACAGATGCAGCCGCGGGTAATTTGATTATTTCTGGTTTGGTTTTAATTTGGAAATACTTATCAACAGAAGGAAATCATTTTGGTCGCTCACAGGAGTCCATTGGAAATGGAAAATACGTAAACATAACAGGATATTTTTGTTCTCGTGGGAATGTCTTTCAATGCAGTTCACTGTTCAAAACTATGTGATAGAATAAAATTTACATTGAAGTTACTTATATAATGATATTTTTCAAATGGAATACTTTAATGCTGAAATAGGCAGTGTTTTACAGATTTTAGTTACACCGCAATTTCAATAGTTTTAAAATTATTTTTGTATGAATAAAAAGATAGGCAGAATTCAGTGGTAACGAAAGTAATGAAGTTCTAAACAGATCAATACAGCAGGAGTTACTATCACCGGGACTGTAAACCTGTATTTATTCCAAGAATACAAGACTTGCTGGACCTGCTTGGCAACATTCTGTAGTCGTGCCAAAATTCTGCACATTATATTATTGTAGAGTATTGTTCATAATTTATGTTTATAGCACTCATGGACAAACAATTATTTGTTTAGTTGCCATTAAAAGAAACCTTGTTGTATTCATATCAAATGAATAGTGCATTCAAACAGAAATTTATTGCAATTCAACTACCAATTCCGTACAGTATTAGTCTTATTCCTTTTTTGTCATACCGGAATTACTTTGCCAAATTTGTGTTCATTCTCATTTTAAGTCTCAACAAAGCAGATAGGTGACAATGTCCCCATAATTCTGTTATTTTAAAAAGGGAGACGTAAAATGAATCTGGTGTGCAGGATAATCGTCATGTGATTTAACAGTGGGACAGCATGAATCACTATAACAAAGCAGGATCCCAGCAGGATCTATCAACAATTGGTGAAAAGTTAGTTCCTAATAAAGTGTACTCTCATGTACATGTGGAATGTGAGACGTAAAACAGTAGAACCTGTTTAGGAACTCCAACATAGCTAATATAAGCAGAGCTGGCCTTATTTAGATGGCCTTTCACAGTGAGACAGTTTCACCAGCCTACTTAGCAGATTCTGCAAAACGGCAGATGTGATTTGTGCCAATGTTACCCAGCCAACATCATCTTTCTGACAATTCTGTTGCTAGGCAACTTTGTTGAATGCTGAGTTTCAATTGGCAAACAAACTTACATAGTGGAATAAGCAAAAAATGAATCGTGGAGGGGGATTTTCTACGCCAGCACACCTTTAGGGAAAATGAGTCAGTTTGTACGAAATTTCAGCGCAGCATGCATTCCAGATTGAATTGATGCTGTATCTAGTGCCTTAGTTGAGAACTGGCAAAATTGCCTGCCAGTGTAGCAAGTGACAGGCAACTCTGGAGCCCATGACAATCTGGTTTGGTGTCTCAAGTTGATTCATAGAATCCCTACAATGCAGAAGGGGTCCATTTGGCCCATCCAGTCTGCACACATTGTATTCAGGTTACCAGTAAAAAACATTGAGTTATTCTATACATGTTTTAATTCTGCCACAGGATGTGGCTATACTAGCAAGGCCAGTATTTATTACATATTTCTTGTAAGTAATTATATAAAAGGTTGTGTTGAGCTGTTTCCTTGAACTACTGCAATCTGTATGATGAAGGCTATTAGGCAGGCAGTTCCAGAATTGTGATCCAGGGCTGATGAAGGAACAGCAATATGTTTCCAAGCCAGGATTGTATGTTGCTTGGAGGGGATCTTGGAAGATGCTGTTGTTCCCATGCAGAAGCTACGCTTACCTTTCTAGGTGGTAGACACCTGGATTTGGAAGGTACCATTGAAGAAGCCTTGGTGAGTCGCTGCAGTGAATTTTATAGATTCCTACACTGTGCCGGTGGTGGAGGGGTGTCAATCAAACAGGCTATGTCCTGAATGTTGGTAAGTTTCTTGAGCATTATTGGAACTGCATGCAAACAGGCAAGCAGAGTGTATTTAATCACACATCTGACTTTGTCCTTGAAGGTGGTAGAAAGGCATTGAGGAGGGGAGTCATTTGTAGCTACAAAAACCTCTGCTTCCCATTTAGTTATCCACCAACATTCATGAGTGGATGTGGCAGGACTGCAAGCATCTTGATCTGATACTTTATTGTTTAGTTCTGTCCAGAACATAGTCCTTCCACTCGTTGGCATGCATTTAGTCTGGTCTTGTGCTGTAGCTTGAACAGGTTGGCTGGTCATTTTTTGGCATGCCCAGTGCTGCTCCTGTATGCTCTTCTACACTACTCATTGAGCCAAACTTTGCTCTTCTGGTTGAGTGGCATTGGTAGAATGAGGGATAGACCTGGCCATGAGGTTACAAATTGTAATTAAATACAGTTCTGTTGATGTTGACAGGCCACCCACCTCAAGGATGCCGAGTTGAGCCACTAATGCTGTTCTAAATCTATCCTGTTTAGTACATTGGTGGTATCACACAACACAATGGCAGCTGTCTTTAGTATAAAGATATGACTTCATTGCTACAAGGCCTGTAAAATAGCCACTCCTATCAATATTGGAATGACAGATACATTTACGACAGGTAGATTGGTGAGGATGAGATCAAGTTGTTTTTTCCTCATGTTGGTTCTCCCACCGCTTGCTGCATGCCTGCATAGAAGATCCAACTATAATTGTGGAAATATATAATTCTGACTCAAAAAGGTTCATCAAATCACAGTGCACGCTGTTACGAATTCAAACCATAAACCAAAATAACAATTTTCGCAATGACACCTCCCCGCCCCCGCAAGCTTTCGGAGGGTCAGTGCAGACTAATCTAATCTTGATTGGATTACCAACAAGATTCCACTTTTTGTAGCTTTTACTTTACTGCATCTCAGAACTAATGCCAATTACGCATGAAATAATAGGCAAGTGATACTTCAAACAAAATGGTAAATTTCACTTTGAATATTTGATGCAACAAAGATATGTCTTACACAACCACAAGCATTTGCATCACTCCCCACATAAATGTGACACTACGGACCTACATAGTTCCATGACATGATGTTCTATATTCATGCAGAATAGGCCGAGAGTCTTATCCGACAATAGCTTTCACTTTCCAATTTCATGGGTGTGATTATCATCAGTGGGGCACACCTCTACGAACCATCTCCCACTCAGGCAGTTCTGGTGGTGTAGCTTTCCAGAGTTTCTTTGCAACCAATCAACCAGTTCACTGTTTGACTATTTCTCGGAAAACATCCAGTTATTTAATGTCTCTGAGCTTTTCACAAAGCTTTCCAGGTTTTAGACTTTTTCAGGCAGCTAACACAGGTAGAGCACCTGTCTCCATTTCTGCCAAAAAGAAAAACCAACCTCTTCCTGAAAGTTATTTGTTTCTTCTCCAAATAATAATTCTGTGTTTCTCTTTCTGGCTCTGTCTGCTTTCTCTATGTGTCTGAATCTGTCTCTTCACCGTCCACCTTCTTTGCTCATAGCTCTCCTTTCAGTTTACCAGCCACATGGCTTCCTGTCTTAAACTTCCTTCCTGGTTGGTGCTGCTTCCAGGCCACATGGATCAGTATATATTATCAAAGAAAATTACAATTGATCTCTATAATTGGGGCAAACTCTTAAAGTCCTTTTCAATTATTAAAAACAATCACAGATTCCATACACATTTATATGGCTAATTTTCCTTATTGCACTTCTTCCATGTCAAAGGTCATCACAACATCTACTTTGAACCCAACGGCAGGATTATTTGCATTGGTTGCTATGTTTGCAATATTACCAACACTTGTCACCCAAAGAGATTTTCAGAAGCCTGAAAAAACTCAAGTCACCAAATTGAGTTCAACGGCCAATATTCTAACTCAATTTCTTCCCTACATCACACTTTAATCTTCTATTACCTAATCTAATCTAAATGCTGCGGGGGATCTCATTACAGCTATATTAAGTGAAACAACTTGGAAAAAATGAGATTATTTTTTCCAAAAAGTTAAAGAAAAAGTCTGCTATGACATACAGAATTAAATCAGTGATATTGGGCTTGTGGTCTAAATAAGTAAAAGCATATTTGACAATGCAAGGAATAGCTCAAATTCCGTGGCATTAAAATGTTAGTTAACGAGCAAAGTACAGGTGTGACCTTAGGAATAACAGTATCAGGTGAAATTGTTGAGAGTATGGTCTATGTAGGGTGCTCATTAAAAACATGGGGCACATTGTAAAAATTGAAATTGATAGCTGATGCAGTTAATACTTTTGGAATCAAATTTGTTTATTGGGTCAAGGTTAGAACGAGAAATTTCAATTTGTATTTAGTTTCTCACTACATATTTCCTTCAATACAGTACCAGGGCATATCTGGCTGAATCTTCGAAGATAAAAGGTCAGGGCAAGTTATGCTGATATTGCAGAAATCAAAAGGGGAACCAAATCTGGATTATGGAGGGGTGTTTTGGTTGGGGTACTTCATTTAAAAGAAAATTTTTATTCTGGCAACATTGTAAATAACCAACATTCACTCCTCCCTGCTCCCCACCATCGCCCCCTTCTCCCATCTCGCCATCACCATTCTAACCCCCTTCCCCTTGCTGACCCCTCAATCCTCCTTAAAGAAGTCAATGAACGGCTTGCACCTCTGAGCAAACCCATCAACCGACCCCCCTCAGGACAAACTTGACCTTCTCCTGCCTCAGGAATTCTGCCAGGTCGCTCACCCACACCCCTGCTTTAGGTGGCTCCAAGTCCCTCCATCCAAGCAAGATCTGTCTCCGGGTTATCAGGGAGGCAAAGGCCAAGACATCGGCCTTTCTCGTCCCCTGGACTTCCAGGTCTCCCGACACCCCAAATATTGCTCATTTATTTTTCTGGCGTTCACCTCGCTGCAGCTAAGTCATTCCCAAGGAGACAATTGATAGCTATGGGACAATTCTTACTGTAACAGGACTGGAAACAAGGTTATGCCCTAGGTGGACCTTATGGAAGGTGTAACCACAGATCCATCTCTTTCCCCATTGAAATTATCAGATTTGGCTTCTAGGGAGGATTCAGTGGAGGTGGGGGGGGGGCATGTGTGGTCGGTTTAAGCTTCCCTCTAACATTAAGTTTTGGGTGACCCCTCATGTTCAAGAGCAGTACCACGGGCTTACACACATTTTTGGAGGGATGGGGAACAGGCCCTGACAGAACAGAACAATGGAAATTTGTCCAGCTCAGTCACAGACAAACACACATACACCTACTCATTGAAGCATTCTTCAAGGGACTACTCGTGTGGCACCTTACTAGGCCAACTGGCTTGTCTGGCAATATCCCATAATTTGGGTCTGGAATGGCATATTTTGTTGCAATGGGAACATGCTGGCCTCCAGGAAGTCTACCTTTCAGGCTGTAAGGGGCTTCTCGGACCCTCTTTTGTGCTGTCTTTTCTGGGTAGAGACCCTTTCCTGTCTGGGTTGCCCTGCTTATCTTTACAATGGTCATAGTTTGGACAGGGTTGGCCTGCGTTTTCAGGTTTAGAGTGGCACGGTGGTACAGTGGTTAGCACTGCTGCTTCACTGCCTGGGACCCAGGTTTAATTCCGGCCTCGGGTGACTGTCCGTGAGGAGTTCACACTTTCTCCCCATGTCTGCGTAGGTTTCCTCCCACAGTCCAAAGATGTGCAAGTTAGGTGGATTGGCCATGATAAATTGCCCCTTAGTGTCCAAAGAAAATGTGTAGGTTAGGTCAAGGAGTTATTGGGATAGGGTATGGGACTAAGCTTGGGTGGATTTCTCTTTCAGAGAGTCGATGCAGACTCTGCAGGCCGAATGGCCTCTTTCTACACTGTAGGGAATCTATAATGGACGAGGTCATAGCTGTCTGCTGTGACTGCTGCATCCCCGGCTGGGAGGATTCTTTGTTCTTCTCATGTAGTCACAGGTTGCAGGGGAGACAATTTTTAAATTCTTCTAATAGTACTACCTTACTCAACCCCTTATGGGTACACAGGATTTTTAGAGATCATATCCATTGGTCGAACGTGATTTATTTCAGCCATTCAAACTAAATGTAGGTTTGTGCGAGCTTCTGACGAGCAGTCAGAATTGCTGGCGGTATGCCTTTGGAACGAACTTGTAGGCACTTGGGATGGTAGCCACAGTCTGCTCACAATTTAGGGACCCTTCAGTAGGTAGCATGGAATAGACATCTTGGACTCTCCCAGGCAACTGTCATGGAATTTAAAATGTCTAGTTTTCCCGAGGGCCATTTTAGCATTCCTGCTAGCTTCTCAAAGGAGGTAAAGAAATTACTCCACATCACTCTTCAAATTTGAGAAAGAATCTTGCATATCTCAGGGTCTCTGAGTGGTTCTGGGTTAGGGGAATAAGGGGTGCTACAGGATGGAGAGAGATTTCTCTCTCTACTTCCAATTGTCAGGCCTCGCTCTTTTGAGCTGCTGGCTCCATTTCCAATTTTCAGACTTGGAATTCCTTTCCTATTCTTTTGCTTGCTCTCTTTTCCTCGCTGCTCGCTCAAAAAAAGTGCTTGGGGAAGGGATTAAGAGACATGATCTTCATCTGACTGCTCTGATAACATTGAATCTAGATGTTCTACCAATGCTATGATTAGTTCATTTCTTTAGATTTTAATGGGCAATTTGAACTGCATTTCCATAGCTACATAGAATCCCCCCAGTGCAGGAGGCCAGTCGGCCAATCGAGTCTGCGCCAACCCTTGGAAATAGCACCCTACCGAGGCACATGCCCCGACACTATCCCCATAACCCCACCTCACCTTTTGGGCACGAAGGGGCAATTTAGCATGGCCATTCCACCTAACCTGCACATCTTTAGACTGTGGAAGGAAACCAGAGCACCCGGAGGAAACTCAAAGACACGGGGAGAAAGTGCACGAGAGCAGAATTGAACCTGGGTCCCTGGCGCTGAGAGGCAGCAGTGCTAACCACTGTGCTGCAGCTTTCAATTGAACTGTGCCACGGACTTCCAAACCTTTCCCACTTAATTTCCTTTGCCGAACATTTGGGCATCGAAAGTTGCCACTTCTTCATGTTAGGATAATGAATTTGCGTAGGTAAATTTACTTAATTTAAAATTAGTTCCAGTCACTGCATTTCCCTCTTTGGCCAATTGACTTAATCGCTAATTTAGCTCGTCTGCATACCGCCTTCATTGGCTGGAGCTCTGCCATCAAAATGTATAAATTTGTATGTATGGATTTTTGATTGTCAGCAGTCACAGTCACAGCACTCTCGTTAATGAGGCCCCTGCTGGTTTTCGGAAGGTTAGAAATTCCTCTGGTGTGAGAAATGGCTAGTCCTGTCCATTTTTAAACTAAAAATAATAATTTTATAGAGTAGCCAGGTTGACATTGATCTAGATTTTCCTTCCCGTCTTCTGGCTGGAACATTGTCTATTTACTGGTCTGAAGAAAGGTCCATAAGACCATAAGACATCGGAGCAGAATTAGGCCACTGGGCCCATCGAGTCTGCTCCGCCATTCAATCATGGCTGATATTTTTCTCATCCCCATTCTCCTGCCTTCTCCCCATAACCCCTGATCCCCTTATTAATCAATCTCTGTCTTAAAGACACCCAGTGATTTGGCCTCCACAGCCTTCTGCGGCAAAGAATTCCACAGATTCACCACCCTCAGGCTGAAGAAATTCCTCCCCATCTCTGTTTTAAAGGATTGTCACTTTAGTCTGAGATTGTGTCCTCTGGTTCTAGTTTTTTCTACCAGTGGACACATCCTCCCCACGTGCACTCTATCCAGGCCTCGCAGTATCATGTAAGTTTCAATAAGATCCCCCCTCATCCTTATAAACTACAATGAGTACAAACCCAGAGTCCTCAACCGTTCCTCACACGACAAGCTCTTCATTCCAGGGATCATTCTTGTGAACCCTCTCCGGACCCATTCCAAGGCCAGCACATCCTTCCTTAGATACATGTCTAAAAACTGCTCACAATACTCAGATTGGGGTCTGACCGGGGGCGAAATTCTCCGGAAACGGTGCGATGTCCGCCGACTGGCACCCAAAATGGCGCAAATCAGTCGGGCATCACGCCACCCCAAAGGTGCGGAATGCTCCGCACCTTTGGGGGCCGAGCCCTAACCTTAAGGGGCTAGGTCGGCCCCGGACGAATTTCCGCCCCGCCAGCTGGCGGAAAAGGCCTTTGGTGCCCCGACAGCTGGCGCGGAAATGAAATCTCTGGGCGGCGCATGCGCGGGAGCGTTAGCGGCCGCTGACGGCATTCCCGCGCATGCGCTGTGGAGGGAGTCTCTTCCGCCTCCGCCATGGTGGAGACCGTGGCGGAGGCGGAAGGGAAAGAGTGCCCCCACGGCACAGGCCCGCCCGCGGATCGGTGGGCCCCAATCGCGGGCCAGGCCACCGTGGGGGCATCCCCCGGGGCCAGATCGCCCCGCGACCCCCCCCCCCCCCCCAAGGACCCCGGAGCCCGCCCGCGCCGCCTTGTCCCGCCGGTAAGGTAGGTGGTATAATCTACGCCGGCGGGACAGGCATTTTAGTGGCGGGACTTCGGCCCACCTGGGCCGGAGAATCGCGGGGGGGGGGGGGGGGGGGGGGGGTGGCGATTCCCACCCCCGCCGAATCTCTGCTGCCGGAGAATTCAGCAACCGGCGGGGGCGGGATTCACGCTAGCCCCCGGCGATTCTCCGACCCGGCGGGGGGGTCGGAGAATTTTGCCTCAGATCTTTAAACTGAACTCTGTTTCTCTCTCCACAGATGCTGCCAGACCTGCCGAGTACTTAAGTATTTTGTTTTTTAATACCTCTCTTTGTGCTGAATACAAAGGTCAGTTTACACAGCAAGCAAGCTCCAATGAACTGTAAATGTCTTTCTGGACAAAGTAAGGCATCTGGGATAGTGGACTTCCAGAGGATCTACCAGCCTTATCATTGAAGTGTGCGACGCTTTGTAGAGAATTAGATACCGCTATATATTCCTAATTTCTTCACCCGACTGGAACCACATAGACAAAACTGCCAGCTCAGATAAACTCATCACTTTTATATCAAGTACTGGATTAAACATATTTAACATATGTGGATTCCAGAAGTTATTGCCAATTTCAGTTACATAATAGCAAATGCTGACAAGTTTTATGTCATTATCATGGCAAAATCTAGGCCAGTAAGCATTTGGTGTTACTAGATTGATACCTGGAGCGAGCAGGTTGTCTAGTGAGGAATGGTTGGCAGACCAGATTTATTTTCACTGGGAAAGTGAGGAGTGACTTAAATCAAGTATATATCTGATCGTGAATGATCGTGACAATGTGAACATGGAAAGGATGTTTCCTATTGTGGGTGAGTCCAGGACTAGGGGGGAATGTTGTAAAATTAGGGGCCGTCCTTTTAGGACAGAGATGAGGAGAAATTATTTCTGAGGATCACGTGACTTTGGAATTCTCTACCTCAGAAGGCGGTGGCAGCAGGGTCACTGAATATTTTTAAGGTGGAGATAGATAGATTCATGTGAGACAAGGGAATTAAAAGATTATTAGGTGTAGGGGGGAATGTGCAACTCAAAACACAAACCGATCATCCATGGAGCAGGTTCGAGGGGCTTAAAGGCCTAATTCTGCTCCCATTTCATATTTTCCATGTAACACCTTCCTCTCTTCCCTTGTCAATAAGGGGTGGGTGTGGAGACAGATGACCATGCCAGAGTGAGATGGAAACTGAGTAACAAGTTAGGTTCATATGGTAATCTCTGTTAAATCCTTTTCACGTTTAACTAAAGATCTGACATAGTATTAAACTTCAAGTAAACTAGCTTGCAGAGAACTGCCTGGAGTGGCAGTTATCTATCAATCACTGGAAAGCAGTTGGTTCAAGAGATGTTAATTAGAGTGAGATGGAGACTGAGTGAGTAGCAAATTAAGGTGACATGGGAATTTGGTGAACAGTGGAAAAAGAGTAATACATAGGAATTATTCAAAGTTAATTAAGTGAGTAATCAAATTATGAAACAAGTTACAATGGCAGGACAAGTGTTATGTTGCAGCTGTGGAATGTGGGAGATTTTGGATGCCAAGGCGATCCATGACAAACATCTGCAAAAAGTAGCTAGAAGAATTATGTGTGGTGTTGGGTGCTCTGGTGCACAGATGAGCCAACACAGTTGTATGTGGTACAACTCTATTTAATTTTAACTCTTATAATACAGTTCGTTCTGGATACTCTGCACGTGCTGTCTCCCTGAGTGTGTCGTGTAGCAGGTCTGTCCTGGTACTCCTCTCCAGCTAATACTGACCACCAGGTGTCGTGTTTGTGCTTTTATATCTTTCTGTGATTGGTTGTGGTGGTGTGTGTTCTGATTTGTCTGTTGGTGTGTCTATCATGATGTGTGTGTTTGAATATCATGACATCCCCCCTTTTTACAAAGATATGTGCCTACGTGGTTATAAATATAATCGTGTCGTGAGTGCATCTAAGAGTGTGCATGTGTTGTGTACAGCGTGTGTGTATGACGTAACTATTTACATGGGGCGATGTCGGGTGCGTCACACTAACAAGGTTGTACCATAACAAAACATGAATGCGAGAAAAAAAACAACTTGAACAGTGGTCCGGTCAGACGATATCTGGAACGATAAACAACAACAGGTTATAATACAGAAGTGTTTGACTTTTTGAACGTATGAACAGCGTTATAAGTCCAGTCTAATGGGTGACCGCCTCAAGAATAGGCTGGTCCTCAAGCCGGTTCAGCTGTGGAGATTTGGGTTCACACTGGTTCACTTTGGACTGTTGGAGGTGATGCTGTTGCCGAAGTCTCTACTTTTCCATTTGTTGTACTTCGTGCAGTGCTTGGTTTTTCATTTGTGCAAATATAACATTCAACATCTTTGTTAGTGTTGCCTTGGCTGTGGTTTGGTTCTGGTGGCGATGGAAGGGGCATGATCCGTGGCATCTCCACGAAGTCATCCTTGGGAACCAGTGGAGGATCCGGTGTGTGCGTACGGTTCAGTTGCGAGCGTGGAAGGCGGCGCAAAGCTCGCGGATTGCGCCTATGCACCAATCCATCCGCCCTGCATGCCAGGAACAAGGTGGAGTCTTTTTTCTTTTTATGTTTGTGGTGGACGGCATCTTGTAGCCGATGGGTCGTTGCCATCGAAGTAGCACCATCACTAATATCATGCAAGGCGATGACTGTGCCAGATGTGGAAGTTGGCCGAGACCGTGCACGCTGGTTCCGGCCACCTGCTGTGCCGGAAGGGCGACTCCGCAGAGAAACGTCGAAGCATGTCGCCTTGGAGAGAGAATTGTTGCTCGCATCAACGTCTGGCGATGGCGCGAATTGGTGTGTCCGTCTTGGACCACCGGTGCTGGTCGCCACTGCCGACCCAGTGGGACTGCCACGCGATCCATTCCCTGTCGCCGTGGCATCCGCCGTCACCCTGAGCGTGCCATCACCGAGGCCGCGACACCGCCCGTCCGGAGCAAGGTCTGGCATGTGCGAATCAGAGTCGGCGCTTGGCTGCTCCCCATCTGGAGTCCGGTCTGCCTTCCGTCGATGCTCCCCGTCCGGAGTCCCAACAGGTTCACTGGAGGCAGCCGAGATTCCCTGAAGCTGCACTTCTGGAGTCGGAACATGCAGGAATGCACCAAACAGTGGAGAGGCTCGAGCCATCGAGGGTGGAAGCGGTGCGCCGCCACCGCAGTCGTCAGTGGTCCCACCGTGATCGTCGAGTGCCTCGGTACGCACTAGGTGAGGTCTGTCACCTTGCACCTTTTGCATGGGAAGTGGGATGCTGTCGTCGCTCGTCTCACATCCCGTGGATAGATCCTCATTAGCAGCTTGCTGTTCACTAGGGTTGGGTAAATTGTCAGAGTTTTCATCTGATGGTGCACACCATGTCGGTGGACTGTCATTGTCTTGCCGTTGTCCTTCATTTGGGCTTTTCTTCTTTGGAATTTTAAATCTTCCCCCAGACATTGCAGAACCTTGTTTATTACCCCCAAATTCTCCCATATGTATGGTCTCGAATATAGGATCCAATGTTTCTATCGACATTGTACTATTTTCCAAAGAACATTCAGTTTCACTTTTCTTCTCAGGTACCTCATATGTATCTTTGTCTAATGTACATGCCTTCATGGTCTCTGGGTCTGATTTTGCTGGGACTGGCATGGTCACAGTCTCTCTTTTACTGTTCTCAATTGCCCACATTATACTCCCCATACATAACTGCTTAATCACTGGGGTTAGTGTGGTACAATGGATAATCGGGTGTTGTGTTGAAGGGAGACATTTGTCCCTGCTGTAGATATGATTCAGGTTGTGTTATTTCCATTACCTGAGGATCAATGTCTTGTCCATTTTTTCGATCCGTACTAAAACACAGGCAATATTCAGTCTACTCCTTGCAAGTTAAACATTCAATTAATTTCTTTAGCAAATCCTCAGCATCCTTCTGTGACCGTGCAGCATTATTAATCTCTGTTCGGCTATAATGATCCTGAAGGTCAGCGCATAAACCTTTTTTCTTCGGGCTTGGAAGAGGCGATTCCTTTGGCTTGTCTTCAGTTGGGCTTGAACAGTCTTCAGCGCTGTGCCCTTCATTGTAGCATGAGAGACCGTCATGGTCATGCTGCTGTGTAGTGGAGCATGGTAGGCTGTTATAGCCTTCTTGCTGTTCACGTGAGCATGGCAGACTTGCATCGTCTGCCGCTGGTTGGTCAGGAGAGGTTGCTAGACCCTCATGGTCTTGTTCGTGCAAGGACTGCGCTCTGGAGTCTTGCGTTGCTTCTATCGTGGAGGCTGTCCACAAGCTCCCTGTGGAGGCTTGTGACTCTGGAGTCACTTCTTGTTCATGCAAGGACTGCGCTCTGGAGTCTTGCGTTTCTGCAATTGTGGAGTCTGTCCACGAGCTTGCTGTGGAGGCTTGTGACACTGGAGTCACTTCTGGTTCATGCGAGGACTGCGCTCTGGAGTCTTGCATGTCTTCTTTCATAGAGTCGGGAACGTTGAGCGGGACGTGTGCTCAACGTGTGCAGCAGGGCGCTCTCCGTGTGCTTGCAGCGCTCCCTGTCTGTTAATGTCAGGCTGCAGCATCATCCGGCACTGATAAGTTGGGACGTCATATCTGCTGGATTGAAGATCCTCAAATCCGAAAAATGAATCCGCATCTGCGTCGGATTCAATGTGGGGGCCGCCAATGTGCAACACGAAAGGTTCGTCCGAGTCATAGTCGTATAGGACCACGGAGCTATCATTGGGCTCGCGAGGTCCGGAAACACTGTAAAGATCGTCATCGAAGTATTCGAGGTCGGAATCATCGGCTTGTGCGTAGGTAACTGCTTGTCGGAGGGTTCTTCGGAGGTCAAATTCATCTCCTGGGTCAATTTGCGGCAATGTGCTGTTATTCCAGGTGAGGGGAGGTTGTTTTGCAGCTTTAACAGATTTTTGTTTTTTTGATTTGGGACGTTTCCCTTTTAAATTGGATTTGGGACATTTCCCCTTTAAATTGGTGGGGTCTGGGGTCTCTGACATCCTGACGCTCGGTATGTAGCACGTAGGAAGCGACTGCGCATGCTCAGATCGCTGTTCCTTTACCAATGGCCGTTTTCTTGACTGCGCATGCGCAGCATCTCGCGCATGCGCAAACGATACTTCCGGTTCTGCGCACTGCTCGCACAACTGTGCTAGCGTGATACCTTTAGCAAGATGGCCGCCGACCTCGACCCAGCCCTCTCTCAGGCCCGGGATTTCGGCCTCTGGGAATTCGGGCTCCGGGATCCCAGCCACGAGGTGAGTACTGCCGCTTTTCTTACCTTTACTTGCCGATTGGATTGCGTTTTCTTCACAGTACTTGGAGAATTTGTCCAGGACTGCCTGGTAATCGTACCTTTGCTGCCTCCTGAAGAACCTGAACTTTGTGAATATTTCTCTTGCCCTTGCACCAGCGATGGTGAGGAGAAATTCAATTTTTTCGCTATCATCCAGGTCTTGGAGTTCAGCTGCCACCAGGAACAATTCGAACACTTGCCGGAATCGCCGCCAGTTTTCGCGGAGATCGCCGTAGCACTGGAGCGGCTGCGGAACCGGGAGCTCTATCATTTTGCCTGGGCACTGCTGGTTGTCTGTGTACACTGAGGTATGCCGGCAGGTATCGATCCACTCCTGTACCATGTGGTGTTGGGTGCTCTGGTGCACAGATGAGCCAACACAGTTGTATGTGGTACAACTCTATTTAATTTTAACTCTTATAATACAGTTCGTTCTGGATACTCTGCACGTGCTGTCTCCCTGAGTGTGTCGTGTAGCAGGTCTGTCCTGGTACTCCTCTCCAGCTAATACTGACCACCAGGTGTCGTGTTTGTGCTTTTATATCTTTCTGTGATTGGTTGTGGTGGTGTGTGTTCTGATTTGTCTGTTGGTGTGTCTATCATGATGTGTGTGTTTGAATATCATGACATTATGGAACGGGATTACTGACCTAGAAGCTGAACTGCACACCTCTTAGAATAGGATCACCTGTTTTGGTCAGCAGTGAGGAACAGGAGCATGTGACCATGTGTGAGGCAGGTATAGGGATTGAACAGACAGGAGTGGAAGAGCCTCAGACTTTGCAATTGTTAAACAGGTTTGGGGTGCTCATAAACTGTGTGGATGAAAACAAGGTGTGCAAGGTGACTGAGTAAGCTAGCCATGGAACCATGGTGCAGGATGTTGTTCAAGTGGGGGAGGGGGATCTGCTCAGGCTGGAGAGGAACTTTCAAAGGGAACTTGCAATGTTCATGGTCCATGTACTAATGACATAAGCATCACAAGGAAAGAGGTTCTGTACAATAAGTTTGAGAGACTAGGTACCAAGTCTTTCTAGATTATTGTCTGGGCCGTGTGCAAATTGGCAAAGAACAAATAAGATCGAGATGAATGTTTGGCTCAAAGACCAGTTTGGGCGAAGTGGGTTTTGGTTCATGGGGCTTAGGCACCAGTACTGGGGAAAGTATGGGCTGTACTCTTGGGATGGTCTATAGCTAAACTGTGGTGGGACAAGTGTTCTTGCAAATCGTGTAACTAGGTAGGAAAGAGGGATCAAGTTTGATCAGATGTAGCAAACCAAGGGGTTGATTCAAGGCAGGAGACCATAATAATAATGCGGAATGTGGTTAATAGATCATCAGGGACAGCATGATAAAGCCTAAGAATACACCAATAATGGAGACCAGATATTGCAAAGGTAACAAAAATACAAATCTAATGTATCTGAATATGCGTACCATTCATAAAGTAAATGAAATTGTAGCACACATTTGTATAAATAAATATGTTTTTAGATATCTATATTTGCCACACGTTCCTCATTTTCACCTTACAAAAACAAACAGAAACAAAACAATCCCAAAAATATAAAAAAAGAAAACAGTCCCCCCCCACTGCCCAAACCCACAGAGTTCCTACAAAAGCAACAGCTACCAACTCCCAACAGTGCATAATAAACCAAGAATTGTAGAACGCCTCCTTTGCCCCCCACAACTTAAACATCACCTCCTCCAGGATCACAAACGCCAGCAGGAACCCCACCACGCCGAGGCACAGGGTGGAAAGACTGGCCTCCACCCCAGCAGGACCCAGCAACGAGCGATTAGTGAGGTGGTTGTGAACTTAAAGACAGTGAAGGATTGTTGCTTTGCCGGTGTGGTATTTTAGTTTCAGTGTGTTGTGGACAATGGCTCTTTCAGAGGCACTGAAGATTTTGGGGGTGGAGACTGTCACACGCAGTACCTTACGGACAGAGACTAAAAGCAGACTGTTGGGTCTGGCAAAAACATTGCAGTTCACATTACCTGACAAAATGCGAAAAGATGAGGTAATTATGGCGGTGGTTAAGCATTTAAAGTTGCCTGAGATAGAGTTTGACTCATTGGAAATGGCAAAAATAACAAATGGAACATGAGAAAGAATTAAAGCAGCTTGAATACGAGAGAGAGAGGAAAAAGAGAGAGAAAGAGAGAGAGAGAGAGGAAAAAGAAAAGGAGAGAGAAGAAAGGAGAAAAGAAAGAATAGCCCGAGCAGAACAAAAAGAAAAAGAAAGGGGGATACAGATCAGGGAAAAAGATAAAGAGAGGGAGTTTGAACTTCAGAAAATGGCCATGAAACATGACAATCAGTTAAAATTGGCAGACGTCAAGGGAAATGTACAGTTGGATGATAGTGATGAGGATAGTGAGAAAGAGTGTCATAGTCGAAGGCTTGGTGGGAATCTATTTAAATATGTCCAAGCATTGCCAAGGTTTGACGAGAAGGAAGTGGAAGCCTTTTTCATTTCATTTGAGAAGGTAGCTAAACAAATGAAATGGCCACAGGACATGTGGGTATTACTGATTCAAACAAAGCTGGTAGGTAGAGCTAGTGAAATGTTTGCATCACTACCGGAGGAGGTATCTGGAACGTATGAGGAGGTGAAGAAATCCATCTTAAGTGCATATGAGCTAGTGCCTGAAGCTTACAGACAAAGGTTTAGAAATTTAAGGAAAGAATTTGGTCAAACATACAAGGAGCTTGAAAGGCTCAAACAGAGTAATTTTGATAGGTGGATAAGGGCTTTGAAAATAGACCAAATGTATGAAACTCTCAGAGAAATTATACTTTTGGAGGAGTTTAAAAATTCAATTCCTGATGTAGTGAGAGCTCGTGTGGAAGAACAGAGGGTTAAAATTGCGAGATCAGAAGCAGAAATGGCAGATGATCATGAATTAGTTCATAAATCAAATATTGGTTTCCGACATCAGTTTCAGCCGGTGAGGTATAGAAACTGGGGACATGAGAAATACCCAAGTGGTAAAGGTAAAGGTGATCTGATGGGAGATAATAAAGAGAGTGTACCTCAGATTAAAAAAGAAATCCAGGAGGGTGGAAAAGAAATGAAAAGTTTCAAATGTTTTCACTGTAATAAACTAGGCCATGTAAAGTCACAGTGTTGGTGGTTGAAGAAAAGCACTGGGAAGGCTGATGTGGTAAAACAGGATAAGACAGTGGGATTTGTTAGAGTGGTAAAGGAAAGCCCAAGGGAAGCGAAGGAGATGCAAATGATTGTACAGCCTGTTCAAGAAGTAATTGTTAAGAAGGTGCCAGATGTCTTTAAAGAATTTACTTGTGTGGATAAAGTTTACTCATGTGTATCAGGAGGAGCAGTAAAGAAGTCACAATTTTAAGAGCTACAGGGGCTAATCAATCTTTAATGGTAAGAGATGATCAATTATGTAGTTTGGGAAGAATGTTACCAGAAAAGGTGGTGATATGTGGAATTCAGGGTGAGAGGAGTAGTGTTCCATTATATAAGGTAAGGTTGGAATGTCCAGTGAAGAGTGGTGAAGTGGTAGTAGGAATAATAGAGAAACTATCTTGTCCAGGAATACAGTTTATCTTGGGTAATGATATAGCTGGATCGCAGGTGGGAGTGATGCCTACTGTGGTTGATAAGCCAGTGGAAAATCAGACAACTGAAGGGTTGAAGGACAAATATCCTGGGATTTTTCCGGATTGTGTCGTAACCCGGTTGCAAAGTCACAGGTTAAGACAAGAGGAGAAATTAAAGAGTGAAGATGAAGTTGAAGTGCAATTATCAGAAATTATTTTTGATCAGATGGTTGAAAAAGAACAAGAACAGGTGGAGGATGAGGCGGATATTTTTAGTTCAGGAAAATTGGCGGAGTTACAACAGAAAGATGTAGAAATAAAACGGATATATCAGAAAGCATATACGGAAGAGGAATCCGAGAGTATACCAGAGTGTTATTACTGTAAAAGTGATGTCTTGATGAGAAAATGGAGACCTGTACATATGCAGGCGGATGAAAAGTGGGCAGAAGTTCATCAAGTAGTATTGCCGGTAGGGTATAGAAAGGAAGTGTTGCAAGTTGCACATGAGGTACCAGTGGGAGGCCGTTTGGGAATAAGGAAAACTAGAGCTAAAATCCAGAAACACTTTTATTGGCCTGGACTACATAAAGATGTAGTTAAATTTCGTCAATCATGTCACACATGTCAAGTGAGAGGGAAACCTCAAGCAGTGACAAAACCAGTGCCCTTAATAACCATTCCAGCATTTGAGGAACCTTTTACAAGGGTCCTAATCGATTGTGTAGGACCACTTCCTAAAACAAAAAGTGGGAATCAATATCTTTTGACTATAATGGATGTGTCTACTAGGTTTCCAGAGGCCATTCCAGTACGTAATATTACAGCTGAAAGGATTGTGGAGGAGTTACTCAAATTCTTTACTAGATATGGACTACCCACAGAAATTCAATCGGATCAAGGATCGAATTTTACCTCAAGGTTATTCAAAGACATTATGGATAGCTTAGGAATAAAACCATTTAAATCAACTGCGTACCATTCAGAATCGCAGGGAGCATTAGAAAGATGGCATCAGACATTAAAGACAATGTTGAGGATGTATTGTCAAGATTATCCAGAGGATTGGGATAAAGGAATTCCATTCGTATTGTTTGCAATTAGGGATGCACCTAGTGAGTCTACCAAATTTAGTCCTTTTGAACTAATTTTTGGTCATGAGGTAAGATGACCACTTAAATTGATTAAGGAAAAATTGGTGGGTGCGAAATCAGAAATTACACTATTGGATTACATGTCAAATTTTAGGGAACGATTAAATAGAGCAGATGAATTGGCTAGACAACATTTGAAAGTTGCACAAAATGTGATGAAACGGATAGCGGACAAGAAATTCAAAGTTCGTAGTTTTGGCAGTGGGGATAAAGTTTTAGTGTTGTTACCAGTGGTAGGTGAGCCTTTAAAAGCTAGGTTTTGTGGACTGTATCAGATTGAAAGGAAATTAAGTGAGGTGAATTATGTGGTAAAAACACCAGATAGAAGAAAGACTCACAGAGTGTGTCATATGAATATGCTTAAAAGGTACTTTGAAAGGGAAGGAGAGAAAAAGGAGGTTTTAATGATTCTAACTCAAAGTGACGAACCAAATCCAGATGACTGTGAATTTGACATACCTCAAATTTAATTGGAAAATGAGGATGTTCTTAAAAATTGGGATGAATTGTTAAGTTACCTTCCAGAGGAAAAACAAACTGACCTGAAAGAGTTATTGATATCACATGGGCAAGTTTGTAGAGATAAGTTGGGAAGTACTAAAAGGAATATACATGATGTTGATGTGGAAAATGCTGTTCCTATCAAACAACATCCATATTAACTTAATCCTTTAAATTTGGCACAGGTTAACGGAGATTGAGTATGCTGGAGAATGGCATAATTGAAGTGGGTTGCAGCCAATGGAGCTCACCCATAGTGATGGTACCTAAACCAGACAGTACCCAACGGTTGTGTGTGGACTATCGAAAGGTGAATGCGTTACAAGAACGGACTCTTATCCTATCCCACATTGAGAAATTGGGACAATCTGCTTTTAGTTACAACTTCCAGACATGGAAAGAACATTTAAAACATCGTATTGAGTTCTTCGATCGACTTCAGGCGGCGGGTTTGGTGATGAACCTAGCCAAAAGTGAATTTGGAGAAGCCCGAATCACTTTACTTGCGGAGTTTCCGATACCCTCAAGACGAAGGGAAATAATGCGATTTCTTAGCAGGAGTGGATTTGATCGAACAGTTGTGCAAATGCTTTGTGACGTGATTACTCCACTGATGGAATTGCTTAAGAAACGTAAAAAAATTCAATGGACAGCGGACTTTCAACAGGCATTTGATTGCCTGAAAGCTGTGATCACCAATGCTCCTGTATTGGAGAATTGCAAGGGACTCTGTGGTCAGATTGAACTAAAGTAACTGATTCTAAAAAGAAATGATGTGGAGATGCCGGCGTTGGACTGGGGTGAGCACAGTACGAAGTCTTACAACACCAGGTTAAAGTCCAACAGGTTTGTTTCGATGTCACTAGCTTTCGGAGCGCTGCTCCTTCCTCAGGTGAAGGAAGGAGCAGCGCTCCGAAAGCTAGTGACATCGAAACAAACCTGTTGGACTTTAACCTGGTGTTGTAAGACTTCGTACTCGAAAAAGAAATGCCAAGGAGTAGAGGAATGGCTGGATCGTGCAGAGACCTTGTTCAAAGAGACTGTCAATCAAGGAGGATTTCGGCTGGAGGAAGAAGAACAAAGAAAAATGGACTATATTATTATTATATCTGTTGCATGTTGTTGTTTTTTTTAAACAAAAAGATATATTGACTGTGTACATTTCTTAATGGATGGTGCAAAAGTGAAAAATGAAACCATCTTGAAGTTGATGATTTCTTTTAGTTTCTTGGGGGGAGGTGTCATGTGAGAGTGCCTTTAAGAAATGGATGTTTAAGCAATGTACCTTGAAGAAATGCAGTGATGTCAGAGTGTGGGTGGAGCTGGGTTTTAGCTCAGCCATTTTGCAGTTTAGTTTCAGTTTTGAGGAAAAGAGCTTGGGTGTGTCTGTGTTTGCAGTGAGCTGGATCTGCTGTGATATCTGCCATGAAAGACGATCTCTGGATCATTTGGGTGATTTAAACTCGTAATAGTAACGCCTTTAACCTGATGTGTTTCTGTTTAAAGGTGTTAAGTCACTTGGATGTTGAAAGGAATAACTGAAGGATTATTTAGTGTTGTATTATTTTCAGGGTTATCTTTGAAGTAAGGGGTGTTAAGTGATCCAATGTTTATTTCAAATGTTAAGTTGAGCTCATGGAATAAACATTGTTTTGTGTTTAAAAACCAACATATCCATAATTGTGATATCACACCTGGAGAAAAAGCCGTGTGCTCAGAAAAGCAACAATACATTAAAGGGGGAGGTTGGTTGAACTCCATGATACATTTTGGGGTTCTGAAAACACCTCTCCCATAACAAAGGCTCAAACATCTGACCCCGTGCTCGCCTGAAACTTGGGCCGGTCCGACACCCTGAAAAGGTCTTCTTGGGGACCAGGCTCCACAGCCATGTGCAGGATCCCCGAGATTGTACTAAATACTATCCTCCAAAACGTCTCCAGCTTCGGGCAGGACCAAAACATATGAATGTGGTTTGCAGGGCCCTCCCTCATCACTCACAGATATCCTCCACCCCCACAAACAGCCAGTTCATCCTTGATAGTGAGGTGCGCCCTATGCACGGCTTTCGACTGCCTCGCACACGACAGTACCTCATACCACAATCCCTCTTCCATCAACCTCCTCCCACAGCTCCTTCTCCCACTTTGCCATAATCGACTCCATAGACACCTCCAGGTTCTATGTCCTCCTCCAGGTTCCTCCCATAGATCACCAAAATAACCCTCCTCTCCAGCCCTCACTGACAGCACCGCCTCTAGCAATGAGGAGGTTGTCGCAATGAAGAGGCTGGCACTATTGGGAAGGTCAAAAACACCTTCCAATCTTGCAAGGTACCTAAACCCTTCCCCCTGCACAAATCCATACTTCTCTCCCAACTCCTCCAGACTCCTGAATCGTCCCCCAAAAAACAAGTCCTTCATTTCATTTCCGAAACCTCGCATCCAACCTCCCCGGCTCAAACCCATGATTCCCCCGAATCGACATACCCCTGAATCGACATCCCCCTGACCAGGCCCCCAGCTCAAAATGTTGCCTAACTGCCTCCAGATCTTCAAAGTGGCCACCACCACCAGATTCGCCAAATATTTCCTGGAGCCATCGGGAGTGGCGCAGCTGTCAGCACCCGCAACCCCGACCCCCTACACAAGCCCTGCTCCATCTTAACCCATCGGGACTCCCCCTCCTTTGTCCACCCTGCACCTTCTCCACATTCACCGCCCAGTAGTACAGTAGGTTTGGGAGGCTCAGCCAGCACCACGCCCCGCCTGTAGCCCTCTCTTCAGGACCACCATCCTAATCCTGGCCACCTGCACCCCCAAATACCCAAAGTGGGTTTCCGCCAAAAGGAATGGCAGACCCCCACTCCTGCCCCTACTCCTGGCTGGGAGATAATAGAACACTCGCTCTTGTCCAAGTTCAATTTATACCCCAGGAACATCCCAAATCTTTGAAGCAACTCCATTATACTCCCCACCGACGCGCTCGCTTCCAAGATATACAATAACAGATCATTGGCATACAAGGATACCTTATGCTCCACCACCACCACCCCCCTCACTGTCCCCTTCCACAGCCCCAAGCTCCTTAGTGCGATAGCTCAGGGCTCTATAGCAACAGAGGCAGAGGGGTGGGGGGAAACATAGGACATCCCTGCCTCGTAACCTGGTGCAGAGCAAAGTGCCATGAATTCATACTGTTAATGCGAACGCTCGCCATCGGCTCCTTGTACAGGCGTACCCACATCACAAACCTCAGCCCAATTTCAAATCTTTCCAATACTGCCATCAAGTAACCCCACTCTACCCAATCAAATGCCTTCTCTAGTGCATCTAGTGCCACCACTACCATCATCTCCTTTCCCTCCACCGGAGACAGGATCACGTCAGCAACGTCCTCACATTCGAGAACAGCGGTCTTCCCTTCACGAACCCAGTCTGGTCCTCGCCAATCACCTTTGAGAGACATTCCTCCAGCCTTAGCGCCAGAACCTTTGCCAATATCTTGGCATCTACATTCAGTAAGGATATGGGCCTATATGACCCATACTCTACTGGGTCCTTATCCTTCTTTAACAGCAGTGAAATCGAAGCCTGCCCCATCGTCTGTGGCAAGAGACGCCTGCCTATCGCATCCTTGAACATCCCCACCATCAGAGGTGCCAGCTTATCCTTACATTTCTTATAGAATTCAACTGGGAACCTATTAGGCCCTGCTCCTTCCCTGCCTACATCCTCCCAATTATCTCCTTCACCTCTTGCGCCCCCCCCCACCGACCCCACCAAGGCTGCTCTATCCTCATCACCCAACCTCGGATACTCCAACCCATCCAGGAAATTCCTCATCCCTCGCTCCTCCCCGGATGGCTCCGACCTTTATAGCTTCTTATGAAACTCTTCAAATACTTTATTGATCTGTTCCAGGACCACCACCAAGTTCCCCATCTTATCCTGCATCTGAACTATCCCCCTAGCAGCTGGCTCCCTCCAGAGCTGGCCAGCCAACATACACCCTGCCTTCTCCCCATGCTCATAGACCATTCCGCCTCACCTTTCTCAACTGTCGGCACCACTTACCTGATGGACAACTGGTCGAACCTAGCCTGAAACTCCTTTCTCTTGGCCAAGAGGGCTGGGTCCAGGTCCACCATGTACCTCCCATCCACCTCCAGAATCACCTCTAAATTTTTGCCGCTCGTGTCTCTCCTCCTTATCCATCTTAGCCTTGAGCGAAATTACCTTCCTGCTCATACTGCCTTCAGATCCTCTCAAACCACCGATTGCGAAATTTCTCCAGTGCAATAAATTCCACATATCCCTCGATTACCATAAGACCATAAGACATAGGAACAGAATTAGGCCACGCAGCCCATCGAGTCTGCTTTGTTATTCAATTAAGGCTGATATTTTTCTCATCCCCATTCACCTGCCATTACCTTCCCGATTATAATTGCAAAACCTGCGGTCCCAAGTCCATTCTCCACCCTGCCTCTGGGCAATCCCCTTCACCAAAACGACATCCAACCAATGCGGAGAGTGATACAAAATCACGGTTGCTGAATGCTCCAACCTCATACCCCTAGCCAATAGCGCCTTCCCCACCATGAAGAAGTCTATCCTCAAGTACACTTTATGTAACAGGGAGAAAAAGGAATAGACCCGTTCTCTCATGTGCAAGAACTTCCATGGGTCCACTCCACCCTCACTCACGAGCCCAGCCAGCGCCTTCACCCCTGCTGACTGGGCCAGCGAGCGCAGCCGAGACCTATCCACCTTCGACTCCTGCACCATATTCCAATCCCAGCACCCCCCTCCCACCACCATTAACTCATGGGTATCCAAATCCAGAATGACATCCAGCACCCTCTTCACAAAGCCCGCATCATCAGAGTTGGGGCCATATACGCTCGACAGTGCCACCACCATCCCCTCTAATGCCGCTGTCACTATCACGTACCTGTCCCACTGGTCCGCCACCACCTTCTCAATCTGAAAACTCACCCTCTTGCCCCCAAAACCGCTATCCCCGAGCCCCAGTATCAAACCTCGAATGGAAAACCTGACTCATCCCAACCCTTCCCAAGCCTCACCTGATCTTTCACCCTCAGATGGGTCTCCTGCAGCATCACTACGTGGGCCTTTAAGCTCTTTAAATGTGTAAAAACTCTCGACCTCTTCACCAGCACCCCCAACCAACTCACGTTCCACATTACTATTCTGACCGTGAGTCTCTCACCACCACCCCACCCCCAGCCCCCCACTCCCTCCCCACCCCATCTGACTTCATAACCTCGGGTCCTGCTTTTCGGGCCTCACCCACCCCATCCCGTTGTCGTCATGGAACCCCTCCCGTCACCTCCCAGAATTCCCCCATCCACTGCCCCTTGAAAACACGTCACCCAGTATCACTCCCATCCCTCCACCTTGCACACCTCCCAGGCCCATCAAAACCTGTTCGACCAGGTTCCAACAACCGCAGACCCTCCCCCCCCCCCCACCACACTCCCGTTCACTAGCCAACCTTCGCTTGTTAATGTGTGGGGGGGGGGGGGGGGGGCCTGAATGCGCGTTTTGGGGCGGGGCGGGGGGGGCCTCCCCCAATCCCCTCCCCCACCCCTCCCCCATGACCCAGTCCCTGAAAACAAAAAACAAACAAAACCAGTCCAAAAACGCGCCCCAGAAAACCGCCATAACTCCAAAGCCCAATATAATTGTAACCAACTTTAGCCGATAACAGAGGTAGACAACTCTTTCCCATCAACCAACCTGAAACCCAACCATTATCCCCATAAATACGAAGCAAATACACAACCCAAAATGAGAAATAAAGGCTGAACACGATCCCTCCCCTCAGTCCAAGTCCAAACCCCTATCCCATCTCTCATTTCAGTTCCAGTCCTTCTGCCTTCACAAACGCCTCTGCCCCCTCCATCGTCTCAAAGTAGAAATTCCTTGAGTTAAGAACATAGAATATACAGTGCAGAAGGAGGCCATCCGGCCCATCGAGTCTGCATTGTTATGGGCCAGGGTTTAGAGAACCCCAAAGTGGAGTTCACCTGACCCACAACTTTTAATAGATTGTGGTATGGGGAGCACACGGCCCACTCTACAGGTGTGGTACAGCAGAAATGGAAAAGTTTTTTTTTAAAAAGCAAAACACTGTTTATTCTATGAACTCAAGTTAACCTTTTTAAAACATAGTGAACATCTTAGCAACCCTGAATTCAAATACAACCCCCAAAGAATACAACACTAAGTAATCCTTGAGCTTTCCTTTTAACATCCATAAGACTGAAAACAAAACCACAGAAGCACCTCAGGTTTAACTTCACTACTGAGAACAGTTACCACGTTGAAATCAGCAAATGGACATTCATAAGCTTGCAGAGATTCACACACATCCTGCTGTGATTGCAGCTTCTCCAAAACTAAAATGAAACCAAACCCACCTTGCAGAAAAAAGCCAACAGTGAAAGTAAAAAGCTGACAGACAGCCCAGCTCCACCCACTCTGACATCTCTGCAGTAATGAACACCCATTTCTTAAAGGTACTCTCACAACAGATATTTATATACACACCCATTTATAAACACCCATTTCTTAAAGGTACTCTCACATGACAGCACCAACCCACTTAAGTGTAGGTTACCCTCAGCTTTTTGCAGGGTAGACCATGCCAAACCTCACACCATTACTGTCGAGTGCCACCTTCACCCGTCCGAATGCCACCCACCTTCTCATTAGCTCCATCGTCAAGTCCTGGTATATTCAAATACCAATTCCTTCCCACTTCACCTCCCGCCTTTACCTTGCCCAACTCAGGACTTTCTCCTTGACATGAAACTTGCAAAAGCAAATTATAATCGCCTTTGGCAGCTCGTTTGCCTTCAGATTGGGCCTCAGCAACCAATGAGCCCTGTCCAGCTCATATCGGGAAAGTTCTTCTCCCCTCCCCCAACAACTATATGCCAGTATCTTTGGAAGCACTCAAGTCGGCCTCGGGCCCTCCACCCCCTCAGGCAGGCCCAGAATTCATAAATTCCACCACCTCGACCGGTTCTCCACCTTGGCTCTGAGTCCTTTGATGGCCTCCACCACTATCCTCAGCTCCTCGCCCATCGAGGTAAACTAGTCACTGTGCTGTGACAGAGCATACTCCACCCCCTTCAACTTCTCTCAGCTATGTCTCCCACACCGCCACTTTCACCGGGATAATTGCCTCCTCCACCCACTACTTCATTGCAGCCATCATCTCCTTTCACAGCACTTCCATGGGCTTGGCGAACATAAGAACTAGGAATAGGCCATCTGACTCTTCGAGCCTGCTCCACCATTCAATGAGATCATGGCTGATCTTTTGTGGACTCAGCTCCATTTTCTGGCCCGAAAACCATAACCCTTAATCCCTTTATTCTTCAAAAAACTATCTATCCTTATCTTGAAAATATTTAATGAAGGAGCCTCAACTGCTTCACTGGGCAAGGAATTCCATAGATTCACAACCCTTTGGGTGAAGAAGTTCCTCCTAAACTCAGTCCTAAATCTACTTCCCCTTATTTTGAGGCTATGCCCCCTAGTTTTGCTTTCACCCACCGGTGGTAACAACCTCCCCACATCTATCCTAGGCTAAGCGAATGGGCTAGGGTCTGGCAGATGGAATACAATATTGACAAATGTGAGGTTATCCATTTTGGTAGGAATAACAGCAAAAGGGATTATTATTTAAATGATAAAATATTAAAACATGCTGCTGTGCAGAGACACCTGGGTGTGCTAGTGCATGAGTCGCAAAAAGTTGGTTTACAGGTGCAACAGGTGATTAAGAAGGCAAATGGAATTTTGTCCTTCATTGCTAGAGGGATGGAGTTTAAGACTAGGGAGGTTATGCTGCAACTGTATAAGGTGTTAGTGAGGCCACACCTGGAGTATTGTGTTCAGTTTTGGTCTCCTTACCTGAGAAAGGACGTGCTGGCACTGGAGGGTGTGCAGAGGAGAGTCACTAGGTTAATCCCAGAGCAAAGGGGTTGGATTACAAGGAGAGATTGAGTAGACTGGGACTGTACTTGTTGGAATTTAGAAGGAATAGGGGGGGGGGGGATCTTATAGAAACATACAAGATTATGAAGGGAATAGATAGGATAGATGCGGGCAGGTGTTTCCACTGGCGGGTGAAAGCAGAACTAGGGGGCATAGCCTCAAAATATGGGGAAGTAGATTTAGGACTGAGTTTAGGAGGAACTTCTTCACACAAAGGGTTGTGAATCTATGGAATTCCTTGCCCAGTGAAGCAGTAGAGGCTCCTTCATTAAATGTTTTTAAGATAAAGATAGATAGGTATGGTTTCCCCCGACATCCGCCGAAGGCTCCTCGAAATGGACACACTGGGCCTCACCGAGGCCCGGGCCCTGGTAGGGTCCATGGACGTGGCGTACAAAAACGCCCTTGCATACGCCCCCGCAGGCACCGCGCCCCCCTGGGCCCGCCGCGACAGCCCTCCAGACTTACCCGCTTAACCCGCAGACTTACCCGTTAACTCCGCAGGCCTGCGCGGCAAGGCGCCCCGCTACCGCCGCCGGCCAACGCTGCTTCTTCTGCGGCCATGCGAATCACCCGCGCGCGCTGCCCGGCCCGCACCGTCACCTGTAAAGGGTGCGGCAAGAAAGGCCACTATGCCGCGCGCGGTCTACCTAGCCTGCGCGGTGGCCGCGGTATCCACAGCCATTTTTCCAGGCCCCTGCTGTTCAACCACAGCCGTTTTTTCAAGTCCCGACTGTCCAAGGCCCACCGCACTCCTTTTTCCCAGCCCCGCCGGCCCAACGCGCACCGCAGCCTTTGTCCCTCCAGGCAGCGTCACAGCCGCGGCCATTTTGCCCCCCTGGCAACCACGCTGGAGGAGTGCGCCATTTTGTCCCTCGCCGGTTCAATCTTCGGAGACCCCGTCCCCGGTCTCCATGTGCGATCCATGGCCGGCGCCATCTTGGATGGGGCCTCAAGCCCTCAGCACGGCTGGCTACGCGCTGTCCGACCAAAACTCCTTGCTGCAGCTGGCCTCCGCCACGCTGGAGCAGTGCGCGCCGCCATTTTGTTCCTCCCCACCGCCATCTTCGGAGTCCCCGTCCCCATGTGCGATCCATGGGCGGCGCCATCTTGGATGGGGCTTCAAGCCCCCAGCATGGCTGACTATGAGCTGCCCGACCTCAACTCCTTGCTGCAGCTGGCCTCCGTTACCCTGGACCAGAGTCGGCCCCGAACGCTAGCGAAGGCCACCACTACGATCGCCATTAACGGCCACGTGCAGTCTGTCCTCATCGACTCCGGGAGTACGGAGAGCTTCGTCCATCCCGACACGGTAAGGCGCTGTTCTCTGGTCACCCATCCCATCCAACAAAGGATCTCCCTGGCCTCCGGGTCACACGTGGTGCAGATAAAAAGGGTTCTGCCTCGCGAACCTCACCGTCCAAGGCAGGGAATTCCGCAATTTCCGCCTATATGTACTGCCGCATCTCTGCGCAGCCACCCTTCTGGGATTGGATTTCCAGTGCCACCTACAAAGCCTGACCTTTAAATTTGGCGGCCCTTACTGTTTGCGGCCTCGCGACCCTTAAGGTCGATCCGCCTTCCCTGTTTGCGAACCTCACCCCAGATTGCAAACCCGTCGCCACCAGGAGCAGACGGTATAGCGCCCAGGACCGGACCTTCATCAAGTCCGAGGTCCAAAGGCTGCTGAAGGAAGGGGTCATCGAAGCAAGCCACAGCCCCTGGAGGGCTTAAGTCGTGGTGGTAAAGACCGGGGAGAAACATAGGATGGTCATCGACTATAGCCAGACCATCAACCGGTTGACGCAACTGGACGCGTACCCTCTCCCCCGTATTGCCGACCTGGTAAACAGGATTGTGCAATACAAGGTCTTCTCCACGGTGGATCTAACGTCTGCCCACCACCAGCTACCCCTCCGTAATAGTGACCGCCAGTACACTGCCTTTGAAGCAGATGGGCGGCTCTACCACTTTTTAAGGGTTCCCTTCGGTGTCACAAACGGGGTCTCGGTCTTCCAGCCTGAGATGGACCGAATGGTTGACAGGTACAGCTTACACGCAACGTTCCCGTATCTTGACAACGTCACCATCTGCGGCCATGACCAGCAGGACCACGACACCAACCTCCGTAAATTTCTCCAGACCGCGCACCTCCTAAATCTGACCTACAATAAGGAGAAGTGCATGTTTAGCACTGACCGTCTAGCCATCCAAAGCTACGTAGTGCGAAATGGAGTCATAGGCCCCGACCCTGAACGCATGCGCCCCCTCATGGAGTTCCCCCTCCCTCACTGCCCCAAGGCCCTAAAGCGCTGCCTCGGCTTCTTTAGCTACTATGCACAATGGGGCACTAATTACGCCGACATGGCTCGACCCCTGATCCAGTCCACAACCTTCCCCGTCGACGGAGGCCCGCCATGCCTTCTGCCGCATCAAAGCGGACATCGCAAAAGCCACGATGCGCGCCATCGACGAGTCCCTCCCCTTCCAGGTCGAGAGCGACGGGTCCGACGTAGCTCTGGCCGCCACCCTCAACCAAGCGGGCAGGCCCGTGGCTTTCTTCTCACGCACTCTCCATGCTTCCGAAATTCGCCACTCCTCGGTCGAAAAGGAGGCCCAGGCCATAGTAGAAGCTGTGCGACACTGGAGGCATTACCTGGCCGGCAGGAGATTCACTCTCCTCACGGACCAACGGTTGGTGGCCTTCATGTTCGATAATGCACAGCGGGACAAGATAAAAAACGACAAGATCTTACGGTGGAGGATCGAACTCTCCACCTACAATTACGAGATCTTGTACTGTCCCGGGAAGCTGAACGAGCCTCCTGATGCCCTATCCCGCGGCACTTGTGCCACCGCACAAGTAGACCGCCTCCGAGCCCTCCACGAGGACCTCTGCCACCCGGGAGTCACCCAGTTCTTCCATTTCGTTAAGTCCCGAAACCTGCCTTACTCCATCGAGGTCAGGACAGTCACCAAGGACTGCTGAATGTGCGCGGAGTGCAAATCGCACTTCTACCGACCAGAGAGGGCGCATCTGATAAAGGCTTCCCGTCCCTTTGAACACCTCAGCATGGACTTCAAAGGCCCCCTCCCCTCCACCGACCGCAACACGTACTTCCTTAACGTGATTGACGAGTACTCCTGGTTCCCATTCGCTATCCCCTGCCCAGACATGACCACAACCACCGTCATCAAGGCCCTCCAAAGTATCTTTACACTGTTCGGTTTCCCCGCATACATCCACAATCCACAGTGATAGGGGGTCCTCCTTTATGAGCGACGAGCTGCACCAGTTCCTGCTTAGCAAAGGCATCGCCTCGAGCAGGACGACCAGCTACAACCCCGGGGTAACGGGCAGGTAGAAAGGGAGAATGGAACGATCTGGAAGACCGTCCTGCTGGCCCTTCGGTCCCAGAATCTCCCAGTCTCCCGCTGGCAAGAAGTCCTCCCAGTGGCCCTTCACTCCATTCGGTCCCTGCTATGTACTACCACAAACCAGACACCTCACGAACGTCTCCTTGTTTTCCCCAGGAAGTCCTCCTCGGGGACCTCGCTCCCAACCTGGCTAGCGACACCCGGACCCGTCCTGCTGCGGAAACATGCGAGGGCGCACAAGTCGGACCCGTTGGTCGAGAGGGTCCACCTGCTGCATGCCAACCCCCAGTACGCCTACGTAGCGTTCCCCGACGGACACCAAGATACGGTCTCCCTTCGGGACCTGGCGCCCGCCGGAGCCCCACGCGCGCCCACGCCACTGCCCCCGCCCCCCCCCCCCCCACAGCACCTGACCGGAGGGTCAGTACTGCCGCCGGAACCCCGACCCAGTGCCGAACAGGCACTGACGCCCCCTACAGGCGCCCCCCACTGCCCATTTTTCGCCCCTACAGCGCCGCCTAGGGGTGGCAAAACTGCCTGGGAGGAAGACACCACGTTCCTGGAGTCACAACCGCCGGGGCCCTCACCAGGATCGCCGCCGAAACTTAGACGCTCCAGTAGGACGACCAGGCCACCCGATCGTCTGATTGTAGCACCATGAAAAAATAAACAACACAAGAACTTTCTCCGTTACACTCAACAGCATGGTACCTGCAATACCTGGTCCTACCATGCAAAGGCGACAGTGACACTGGCCATCACCCCGCTGGCTCCTTTTTAAACAGGGGATGAATGTGGTAATACCAGGTATTGCAGTACCGGTTGAGGTGAATGACCATTGGCTAGACCGCAGGGCCTACCATTGGGTAATGTACATAGCCCCGCCCTGAGTGGCGGGGTAAAAGAACCGGTGCCGTCCCAGCAGCCTTCACTTCTGTAACATCGCTGCTGGGTACAGTTCTAGCTGATTAAAGCTGAATCGATATGACTCCTCGTGGTCTCAAGAAATAGTATTGATTGTGCATCAAAAGGGATTAAGGGTTATGGTGTTCGGGCCGGAAAGTGGAGCTGAGTCCACAAAAGATCAGCCATGATCTCATTGAATGGTGGAGCAGGCTCGAGGGGCCAGATGGCCTACTCCTGCTCCTAGTTCTTATGTTCTTATGTTCTATCTATTCCATTCATAATTTATATGTTTCTATAGGATCCCCCGCATCCTTCTAAATTCCAACGAGTACAGTCCGAGTCTACTTAATCTCTCCTCGTAATCCAACCCCTTCAGCTCTGGGATTAACCTAGTGAATCTCCTCTGCACACCCTCCAGTGCCAGTACGTCCTTTCTCAGGTAAGGAGACCAAAACTGAACACAATGCTCCACGTGTGGCCTCACTAACGCCTTATATAGTTGCAGCATAACCTCCATTTTCTTAAACTCCATTCCTCTAGCAATTAAAGACAAAACTCCATTTGCCTTCTTAATTAAGTGTTGCACCTGTAAACCAACTTTGTGACTCATGCACTAGGACACCCAGGTCCCTCTGCACAGCAGCATGTTTTAATATTTTATCATTTAAATAATAATCCCTTTTGCTGTTATTCGAACTGCCTCTCAAATTCTCCGGCCATCACCTCGGATTGTCTGCCCTGCCATCTCTGTTGGATTTGTTTAACTAATTAGGTTTCAAGTTTAGAAGAATCTGTCGACTGTTATCTGCAGCTATATTGAGTAGTTTAATACTTGAAAGATTGGGAAAATGGGCCTGTATGCTCTAGAATTTCAAAGAATGAGAAGTGATCACAGACCTACAAAATACTCAGAGGAATAGACAGGGTAGGTGCAGGTAAGATTTTCCCTTGGTTGAGGAGTCTAGATCCCCCCCCCCCCCCTCCTTCTAAATTCCAACGAGTACAGGGGGCACAATTTCAAAGAGGGATGTAACTTAGGACCGAGATGAGGAGAAATTTCTTTACAGAGGGTTATGATTCGTTGGAATTCTCTATCCCAGAGAGCTGTGGAAGCGTAGTCAATGATTATGTTTAAGAAAGAGATTGATTTCTGATTAACAATAACAAAGGGTTATGGGGATAGTATGTATAAAAGCCAGTGTCCGATCAGCCATGATCATATTAAATGGTGGAGCATGCTTGATGGGCTGAATGGCCTACTCCTGTTCCTAACCCGTTAAGCTATAAATTCAATTAAATAGTTTACATTTCTCCAGTTCCGATTAAAATTTACTGAGGGTTAAAGTCTCAAAACTCACCAATCAATCACCTACCTGTACACCAATTTAATCCCTTTAAACATCCACCAGCTACTGGAGGCTGAAAAAAAGCATTAAAAAAACAGCACCTCCTTTCCCCTCTGCAATGATTCCCCAAGTTAGCGAATGGACCTCGAAACACTACGTAGTGACAAAATCTGTCTGCTTTTATAGAGGACTGGTGACTTGCACTAGTTAAAACTGCTAAATCAGCTTCCTGCTACTGTAATCAACACTTATTCAGGCAACCACTTACAGCTGATTGGCAGACAACTGCCACTGCCCAGCAGTTGCTGTTAAACTTGGCTTTTACATTCACATTCAGAGTTTGGCTGTTCAACTAAATTATAGCTGGACATAAACTTACCAGAGATATCCCAAATTTAGCACTCATACCTCAAAGCACTCCGTCTCGACTCACTGTGCTCCCACACTTTTACATGCAAGTTTGTTTGATGGAATAATTAATAAAGGCCTGTAAGAATTATTAATGTTTCAAAGTGTATAAAGACAATTGATTGAAATAATTAATATTTGCTACTAGGTTATCACCTAGATAGCCTTACATTTTTAAACACTCAAGCAAACAGAATTCCTCCAGTGCAGAATGAGGCCATTCAGCCCATCGAGTCTGCACTGACCCTCTGAAAGAGAATCCTACCTAGGCCTACTCCCCTGCCCTATCCCCGTAATCCCATCTAACCTACACATCTTTGGACACTAAAGGGCAATTTATTATGGCCAATCCACCTAACCTACATTTCTTTGGTCTGTGAGAAACTAGAGCACTTGGGAGGAAACCCACACAGACACAGGGAGAAAGTATAAATTCCACAGTCACCCAAGGCTGGAATTGAATCCAGATCCCTGGCACTGTAGGGCAGCAGTGCTAACGACTGTGCCACCATTCCGCCCGCAACCTTTAAAATTGGCATTTAAGCAACAGACCGTTATATCACCATACCCTCTGAGACTGAACGTGCTGTACTCAGCAAAGGACTCAGCTTCATACCCTTACTTCATTCACTTCGATGAATTTCAGGCTCAACACGATGCTGAACACTTCTTCCGACACCTTCAATTCCATACTCAATACTTCGGGCAGGAGTCCTCCCCTTGTTCAACAGATCCTTTTCCCTTCGTCCAGCATTCTTCCTCCACCTTGACCCCTCCCTTCGGCCACTTACCTGCTCGTGATCTTTTCATTCAGAAGTGGCGGCATGACATGGACTGTCAATTTCTCTGCTCCTCTCAGCCACTGTAATCTGTTGCCTTCTGAACTTACTGCACTTCACTCTCAGGTCCAACCTTCATTTTGTCATCAAACCCGCTGACAAGGGTGGGGCTGTTGTTGTCTGCTGCACTGACCTCTACCTTGCAGAGGCTGAATGCCAACTCTCAGACACTTCCTCCTACCTCCCCCGGCACCATGACCCCACCACCGAGCAGCAACCTATTATTTCCACGGTCACTGACCTCCTCTCCTCTGGAGATCTTCCCTCCATAGTTTCCAACTTCATAATCTTCCAACCCTGGACAGCCCACTTCTACCTCATCCCCCAAATCCACAAACAGGACTGCCCCAGTAGGCCCATTGTGTCAGCCTGTTCCTGCCCCTGCCCCACTGAACTCATTTCTTCCTATCTTGACTCCATACTCACTCCTCTTCTCCAGTCCCTTCTCACCTATATTCATGGTTCCTCTGATGCTCTACATAAATCAACAACTTCCAGTTCCTGCCCCAACCGCCTCCTCTTCACCATGGATGTCCCTTGACACCTCCATTCCCCACGAGGTTGGTTTGAAGGCTCTTTGTTTCTTCCTCGAACAGAAGCCTGAACAATCCCATCCACCATCACTTTCATCCATCTGGCTGAACCTGTCCTCTCACTGAATAATTTCTCCTTTAACATGCCTCATAGCCTCCAAACAAAAGGTGTGGCTATGGGCATCTGCATGGGCCCTAGTTTTGCCCGTCTCTTTATCGGGTATGTTTAACATTCCTTTTTCCAGTCCTACTCGGCCCCATCCCACAACTCTTTCATTGGTACATTGACAACTGTTTCGATGCCACTTCATGTTCCCGTCTGGAACTGGAAGAAAATATTTATTTCACTTCCTATTTCCACGCCTGTGTCACCTTCACATGGTCCATTTCCGACCCTTCCCTTCCTTGACCTTTCCATTTCTCGGGATAGACTGTTCACTAGTATCCATTACAAACTCACTGACTCCCACAGCTATCTCAACTACAGCTCTTCACACCCGACATCCTGTAAGGAGTCCATCCCATTCTCCCAGTTCCTTCGATCCCATTTTCCAAAACAGTGCTGCTGACATGTCTTCATTCTTCCTTAATAGTGGTTTCCCTGGCTACACTGAAGATTTGGGGACAGTGGAGACGGCATAGGGGAAAGACTGGAGCCTTGGGGGGGTCCCCGATAAGAAACAACCATAGGTTTGCCCCGGGGGGAATGGATGGGGGATATGGAATGTGGCAAAGAGCAGGAATAACGCAACTGAAAGATCTGTTTGTGGATGGGAAGTTCGCGAGTCTGGGAGCGCTGACCGAGAAATATGGGTTGCCCCAAGGGAATGCATTCAGGTATATGCAACTGAGGGCTTTTGCGAGGCAACAGGTGAGGGAATTCCCGCAGCTCCCGACACAAGAGGTGCAGGACAGAGTGATCTCAAAGACATGGGTGGGGGATGGTAAGGTGTCAGATATATATAGGGAAATGAGGGACAAAGGGGAGACTATGGTAGATGAACTAAAAGGGAAATGGGAAGAAGAGCTGGGGGAGGAGATCGAGGAGGGGCTGTGGGCAGATGCCCTAAGCAGGGTAAACTCGTCGTCCTCGTGTGCCAGGCTAAGCCTGATTCAGTTTAAGGTATTACACAGGGCACATATGACTGGAGCACGGCTCAGTAAATTTTTTGGGGTGGAGGATAGGTGTGCGAGGTGCTCGAGAAGCCCAGCGAATCATACCCATATGTTTTGGTCATGCCCGGCACTACAGGGGTTTTGGATGGGGGTGACAAAGGTGCTTTCAAAAGTAGTAGGAGTCCGGGTCGAACCAAGCTGGGGGTTGGCTATATTTGGGGTTGCACAAGAGCCGGGAGTGCAGGAGGCGAGAGAGGCCGATGTTTTGGCCTTTGCGTCCCTAGTAGCCCGGCGCAGGATATTGCTAATGTGGAAAGAAGCCAAGCCCCCGGGGGTGGAGACCTGGATAAATGACATGGCGGGGTTTATAAAGCTAGAGCGGATTAAGTTCGTTCTAAGGGGGTCGGCTCAAGGGTTCACCAGGCGGTGGCAACCGTTCGTCGAATACCTCGCAGAAAGATAGACGGAATGGGAAAAAGGCAGCAGCAGCAGCCCAGGATCGGGGGGGGGGGGGGGGGGGGGGGAAGGAGGGGTGAGGAGGAACCAGAAGGACTCTCAGGGTTGTTAATATATACTGTATAGTATGTATAGGTCGTTGCTACAGATAATTATATATTGGACTGTTAAATTATATTTTTGGAGAGTGTTACTTGTGACAAGGCAGTTGCCAATTAGGGCTAGTTTTCATTTTTGTTATTTATTATTTATTAATTTTTTGTTTATAAAATAGGTCATTGTTATTTGTGTTGTTATAATATTGTGTGAAGGATGCACAATGTACTGTGTTGGTTGACCAAAAATTTTCAATAAAATATTTAATAAAAAAAAAAATAGTGGTTTCCCGCCCACTATGGTCGGCCAGGGTTCTCCACCGTGTCCGACCCATCTCCCGCACCTCTGCTCTTAGCTCCTCCCCTCCCTCCCAGAGCCAGGACTGGGTCCATTTGTTCGCACTTTTCACTCCACCATCACTCCACATTCATAGAATTTACAGTGCTGAAGGAGGCCATTCGGCCCATCGAATATGCACCGGCCCCTTGGAAAGAGCACCCTACCCAAGCCCACACCTCCACCCTATCCCTGTAACCCAGCAACCCCACCCAATCTTTTTGGACACTAAGGGCAATTTAGCATGGCCAATCCACCTAACCCGCACATCTTTGGACTGTGGGAGGAAACCGGAGCACCCGGAGGAAACCCACGCACACACGGGGAGGATGTGCAGACTCCGCACAGACAGTGACCCAAGCCGGGAATCGAACCTGGGACCCTGGACCTGTGCTAACCACTATGCTACCATGCTGCCTCTTCAAAGAATCATCCTTCGCCAGTTCTGCCAAGCACTATGCCCCCTCCAAATCTATTTTCACTTCACTCTTTCCCCCCCCCCCCCCCCCCCCTCCCCATCAGAATTTCACAGATACCGTACCCTCTGGGATACCCTGGTCCACTCCTCCATCACCCCCAACACCTCACCCTCTTCCCACATCACCTTCCCATGCAATTGCGGAAGGTGTAACACCTGCCCCGTTCCCTCCTCCCTGTTCACCATTCCAGGGACTAAACACTGTTTTCAAGTGAGTTCAAGTGTTCTTCACGTGAATCTGGTCTACTGCATTTGCTGCTCCTAGTGCGGTCTACTCTACATTGGAGACGAAACGCAGACTGGGTGACCGCTTTCCAAAACACCTTCGGTCCATCCGCAAGCAGGACCACGACCATCTCGTTGCTGCCATTTCAACTCACCGTGCTGCTCTCATGTTCACATGTCCTTCCTTGGCCTGTTGCAATGCTCCAGTAAAGCCCAGTGAAAGCTAGAGGAACAGTACCTCATCTTCCGATTAGGCACGTTAACAGCCTTCTGGATTTAATATAAGAGTTCAACAACTTCAAACTGTGAAATCTCTCCTCCACCTTCATCCCATTTTTATTTCCATCAATTTATTTCAATTTGTTCTATTGATCTGTTTTTCCCTCACCTTTGTTTCCCTTTCTCCCACCTGGTCCATCTGTTCCCTGGTCCTAGTTGCCCTTTGACACACTGCTCAACTTTGTTCGACCATTCACACATTCTAATCTCTTTATGTGCTACTATCAGGACCCTTCTTGGCCTTAATCACCCTCATTTACATTCCCTTTAGCTTTCTGTCCATGGCATCTCTGTCCATCTCCATCTATCACTGCCCCCCTATCCAGCCTCACCGCTCCACGCCTTCTACAACAGTATAAATCGGACCCGATTTCCAGTTCTCCCCAGCTTTGACGGTGTCATCCAGACTCAAAACGTTAGCATCATTCTCTCTCCACAGATGCTGCCAGGCCTGCTGAGATTGTTCAGTATTTTCTGTTTTATTTCAGATTCCAGCATCCGCAGTAATTTGTTTTTTGACCGTTATAGTTTCTTCAGTACTGGGAATCAAGTAATTTGCCAGCAGAATGCAGTCACAGAAGCCATTTTAAAATAGTCACTTTATTGCCATAGGTACAAATAGGGGCAGCACGGTAGCACAGTGGTTAGCATCGTGGCTTCACATTGCCAGGGTCCCAGTTCAATTCTCGGCTGGGTCACAGTCTGTGCGGAGACTGCACGTTCTCCCCATGTCTGCATGGGTTTCCTCCGGGTGCTCTGGTTTCCTCCCACTAGTCCTGAAAGACGTGCTGTTAGGTAATTTGGACATTCTGAATTCTCCCTCTGTGTACCCGAACAGGCGCCGGAACGTGGCGACTAGGAGCTTTTCACTAACTTCATTGCAATGTAAGCCTACTTGTGACAAAAGATTATTTTTTTAAAAAATTCTTATTAAATTTACAAAAGGGTTATTATGATTTAAAATAAGAAGGATGGTCTGACAAAGCAACCATATCACTTTGCAGGCTACTACCACATCCCATCATAGGATTGTTCATCAGGAAAAAATGCTGATGGAATGATCATAGTTACTTTCCAACCGTAGCAGTCCAAGGGTAGTTGACTCCAGATTGCTTCAATTGATAAATCTTTGGATTTTTGTATTGTTTACAATATTGTAATTAAAATAGTAGCAATCTTAAATAGTGACATAGCTTCCTTCAAACGGCAAAGAATACAGGCAGCTGAGGACAAGGCGAGCTGGAAAGAATGGGCAATACCAACAAAATCAGACAATTCATCTTTGCCAGCGCTGTACTCTGCAATTGAGCCACATGGCCACGCTAGAATGAACAGATAACGCTATGCAGGCAAATGGCCATTTTCAATAATGAAGGGAAACCAACAACAAAGAAACAAGTAGCTCAAAATTAGTCAAATTCAGACAACATCCAATTGATACATTTTTTGACCAGAGAAAAGTCAGTTTGGTGCAAATAAACATAATGGATCATCCTTACAATAAGGAGGTAACCTCAAAATAACAGTTTAAAATATGGAAGTTAAGTTTCCTTTCATAGGTTCACCAAGAAATAATACCGTAATGGTGTTTGAACAGAGTTGCTAATTGTTAGGGGTGAAAAGATATTTCAACAATATACACCAAGATGTTTGAAAGTAAAAATTGATGGCAGACAGCAATTAGAAAGTTAGGAGAGATGACTTGAAAGCAAGATCAAAACTGGAAAAATCAAGTTTACAGTCTCAAGATCAGGGACATTTTTTTTTTTAAAAACAAGACTCCAATTAAGCTCATATTTCTGACCATTTTTAAAATAGAAAATATATTCAAGAAATTACAAACTAAGCACATGCTTCATTAACCCTTTCATTATAGTTTGTACTATTAAGGCCAGAAAGTAAACAATATATTTGAACCAATGACTCGAAAAATTATTTATCAAATGGATGTACCGCAAGCAATCATAACAATTCACATCATATACTATAAAATTAAATTTTCGAGCACTGGTCAGACTTAATGTTTCTTGATGATGTGGTCATGTCCATAAACCCAATATCATCCAAAACTATGCTGCCTCTTTCCTAACCTGCACCAAGCCTGGCTCGCCTGTGCACATTGACCTATATCAGCTTTGGTTCACTAATGCCTTAACTTTAAAATCATACAATTCTATTTTCCCAATGAAAGAATTTATTAAAATTGCCATCTGTACATTTATACAATTAAGTATGTCACCAAATATTTACAGTGCAAAGTTTAATAGAAGCAGAGCAGTTAGATACAACAATTAAAGTAGAAATTACTTCACCGCATTAGGCAATTTGCAAACATTAAAATGTTTCCACTTAAATGTCACCAGTTTTATGTGAGCACAAAGAGGAAACAAAGTTTAGATCATCATCCAATATATACTTTACTGCTACCAGCACTAATGCATATGCACAAACACTACAAAACCACAGAAACATAAGTGCATATCTGTGATTCAATAGTAAACATGCACTTTGGTTCAGTTTTTCTCATTTTGATTGCATTGTTGAAAATTTACCGAAATTTTTAAACTTGGTTGTTCGCTATTTGAAGCAAAATCTATGTTTTTCCTTTTAAAATCTAGTACAATTCACAAATTGTAAAAATATGCACATTTTAATAGAAAATGTTTTATTTACTTTAAAACATATCTTCTAAAGTATGATGTAACAGAACTGGAAGTTATCATTGATTAAAAACCTTTTAAATGCTATCAAACAAAATGGAATTGGAAATAGAGACACTAATGAAGATTTCGTTGCAAAAATACATTGGAACGAAATGGAAGAAACACTGTAAAGGAAGTGCAAATTTTGATCCAGATTTTTTTTATCAGTAAGCAATATGTTCAAAACACACTTATCCGTTACTGCGAACATTTAAAAGGTGTAGTATGGGTGAAATAGAACTGCAACAGATCTTTCGTCCAATACTTAATAAATCCTTCAGCATAGCGAATACAGAACACCTGAAAAAGATACATTTGACCAGGCCAGATGCTCTCCATAAACAAGATTTATAAATTAAATGTTCACTTGTAATGGAAGTATAATCATTGCAAGATAGAAGATTACTTAAACAAAACTCAGCCAGTTGCAACAGTTAATTGAATTATATTATGTTAATTAAACAAAACTCAGCCAGTTGCAACAGTTAATTAAGTTGTTATCTTAATAAATTAATGGCATCATTGATAAATAGATAAGTTGTAGATTTAACAAATAGCAATTGATAGGATGAAAGGGGTTATTTATTCTCATTTTTGTAGACTTGGATAATCAAACATTTTGCTTCATGAAGAATTTTTCCAGACCATTTAGTTTAATCAACATTCTCAGGTAGCCAAAAGCGATCTTCTCAAACAGAATAGAATTGTGTGAACTAAAACCTAGTCAGGCAATCAGCTTGTTCTATCCTCCCCAACTTTTCCCTTTAAAATTATGTGGAAATGGCATGCATATATCAGAATATACAGATTCACAAACTGAGCATATTGGAGATCAGACAATCATTATTCGCATTCGTCTTTTCTGTGCTCTCCATCACTCCACCCATCATTACTTGTCAACAGCCTGCAATCCATCGTTGCTGGGAAAGTCAGATTAAAAGATGAATAGGAAGGGAAGTGTAATGTTTGCAAACTCATTATGTAAAACACCTGGTCAGGACTAAGTTATAGATACAAATAGGACATTATATCTTTAGCCTGTAAATGAGCTCTCAGCTCTCCCACTATATACATACTGGCCCAAGTGTGACATGTACATCCACAGTTCACCCTTAGCAGTGTTTCTATGACAGAATTATTGGACAGTCAGAAGTCTATTAGTGGTGTTCAAATAAGTTCTTTCAGGAGCAGTAGGGATAGCCTACACATATCAAACGAAAGGTCGAAATTCACAGGATAAAGTATGATACTTGCACATTCACATCGAAAAATTTCCCAAACCATCAAGTAGAATAGAACCAAAGTCCAAGTCATCATACTATGAAGACAAACATGGCCAGGTGATCAGAAGATCCTTCTGCAGGTTGCACATTACAGCTAACTCGTATTGGGGGATTTGAAAAGTTCAGGTAATGCCCAACTGCGTTTCCTTTGTAGATCAGTGCAGTCATTTACATATAATGTAGGTTGCTGGAGATCTCCAGTAGACGCAGACTTATTTCTTTTTCTTTTTTATTAGCAGCATGTTCCACTTCCTTACTGTGATCTTCAATCAGGTAATTTTCGAACTGGCCAACCCACTCTGTTCTGGCCAATGTTTCATGACTGATTTCTAGGACTGGAAGTTCTGATCAGTGGCAGACAGGCTGTGGAGTTTTGTAGCACACTGGATGTGAATAAGACCACCATCTGGGTATCGCTGAAAGACTGGCTCAGTGAAAAAACCCCGGCATACTTGGCAGACTTTTTTATCGGAAAGTGTAACAATGTTTCCTCTTGATTTTACCTGAAAAGTGTAGAGTAGAGAGCAAAAACAAAGAGGGGACTATTTTTCAATTCATTTTGGTTTAGGTCCAAAAACAAACTCGAAAAGTATCTAACAAACCATGATACAGAAGGCAACCTGTGTGCAAAAATTGGAACAGAACTTTGTTTTAGTATTTTACTGTATAAAACAAATGTATTGGGGGTTATATTTGTCCATCATGCCCTGGGTTTAGAAAAATTACTTTTTAGGAAGTTTAGATTTAACCCTTACTCAAAGTGCTGATGCACACTCTCTACCTGAAGATTTCCTATCTTATGGCAGACAAAATAATAAAATATACTTTGTGCAACATGAGGGTGCAGCTAGAGGCAATGGTATAATAGACATGTTATGGCTTTGCTCCTAGTGAGATCTTATCCTCGGACCACAGACAGACACTTCTTAAAGCCTAGTATACTCCCGACACAGGTAAAACCAAGACAAGGTCTCTCATATTGGTGCCAGAACAGACTGACACAGGAGTCAATTGTTGGTTAACCCTCTAAAATTACACTTGTACAGTAGCTGATTCTTCAACTTAATAAAATCAGCTTGATCTGGAGAGATACAGTATTGCATTCTCAATAGACTTTAATCAATTATGTCTCCCCATGAACCAGAGATAGTCAGGGCATAGACAATGGGTGTTGAAACCTGTTCACTGACAGAACATTCAAAGTGCAGTCTTGAACAATGTTTTGGTCCAAGCTGTAAAAAAAAAAGGTAATAAATGTATTGCTCTGTGCAATCATATGCAAGCGTTCTTGAAGAGAATGATGAAACAATTGAAGTAATAGAGCATGTCATTTGTGAGTTTGACCAGCGCAGCCTCAGTAACAGAAAATCATGGTTTCATAAGGAATGGTGGAAGCTTGGATCAAACATCATACTCCAGATTTTTCGACTGCAGAACCATAGCCATCTAGCATTTTCAATCACTTCTTCATATTCTTTAATCAGTGTGACATTTTGTTCCTTATTGGAGTTTTACACCACCAAAACTAGAGACCATTTTGTAAATACAGAGTGCCTTTCTGAACACAGTCAAATAGAATGAACGGATACAAGGAAAAAAAGGGAACATAGTTTTTTAAAAATTCTTACATATGGGTGTCACTGCCTGCCTGCCCCTAGTTGTCTCACCCCTTGGATTGAGTGGCCCATTTAAGAGTGAACCACATTGCTGTGGGTCTGGACTCACATGTAGGCCAGATCAGCTAAGGATGGCAGATTTCCTTCCCTAACGGACATTGGTGAACCAGTTGGGCTTTTACGACAATTGGCAATGGTTTCATGATCATTGCTCAACTTCTAATGGAGGAGGTATTTCTTTTCTCAGAGGATCATTCATATTTAGAATTTTCCTCTTGATTAAGTAGTGGAGGCTGGGTCATTGAACATATATGAGGTTGAATGGATTATTTGATCCACAGGGGAGTCAAGGGTTATGGGGTCGGGGATCCAAAGTTGATTTCCCCAGAATGAATTGCCCCTGCCAAATTTCTCCAATCACCCAATCCATTTATGTTCCTTTGCAACCTCCTTTTTACATTTACACAACTTACTGTATCTATTCATTTATTACCAACTCCAAATTAGCCAAGCTACTCAGTACAGATACAACACTGGCATTTACCCAGCAATGTGAAAAAGTTCCCAGTTTGTCCTGTCCACAAAAGGCTGGACAAATCCAACCCGCCATTTATCACCCTGTCAGTCTACTCTGTATCATCAGCTGGGTGATGGCAAGTGACACAACAGTGCTAGCACACATCAGTTGCACAGCAATAGCCTGCCCACTGATGTTCAGTTTGGGTTCTGCCAGGGTCCCTCAACTCCTGACCACATTATTGCCTTGGTTCAAACATATGCACAAAAAAGCTGAAGTCAAAAGGTGAGGCGAGTGTGACTGCCCTTGACATCAAAGCAGCAGTTGGCCAAGTGTGGCATCAAGGAGCCCTAGTCAAAATGGAGTCAATGGGAATCAGGAGGAAACTCTGCTGATTGGAGCCATACCTAGCACAAAGATTATTGTGGATGTTGACAGGCAATCATTTCAGTCCCAGAACATCACTGCAGAGTTCCTCAGGGTAATATCCTAGGGCCAACCATCTTCAGTTGTACATCATAAGATCAGAGAAGTGGGGATGGTCGCTCAGATTGCAAAATGTCCAGCATGATTTACAACGTCTCAGACACTGAAGCAGTCTATGCCCATGACTTGGACAATATTCCGGCTTGGTCTGATAAACGGCAAGTAACATTCACACCATAGAAGTTCCAGATGACATTACCATCACTGAATCTCACATCATCAACATCCTGCGGGGTTACCATTGACCAGAAACTTAACTGGAGCAGCCATATAAATATTTTAGCTATAAGAGCAGGTTAGGGGTTGTGAATTCAGTGCAGAGTAGCTCATCTCCTGACTCCCCAAAGTCTGCTGACAATCTACAAGGCACTAATCAGGAGTGTAATGGAATACTCCCCACTTGCCTGGATGAGTGCAGCTCAAGTAACATTCAAGAAGCTTGACACCATCTAGGACAAAACAACCCACTTGATTGGCACTCCCACCATCTTCAACATTTACTCCCTCCACCAGTGACACACAATGATAGTGTGAACCAATTACAAGATTTACTGCAGCAGCTCACCAAGGCTCCTTCAACACTATCCGCTATACTGTTGTGCTTTCACTGTGGCTGGATCAAAATCTTGGAACTCCCTCCCAAACAGCACATAGTATGCCTTCACCACATGGACTTTGCAGTTCAATAAGGCAGATCACCACCACCTTCTCAAGGGAAATTAGGGACACGCAATAACGCTGGACTAGCCAGCCACATCTCACGAAAGAACAAAAAAAATTCCCTTCATCCAAGTTATGGTATAAAACTGACGGCCCATGCAGTTTCCTGTTGGAATGCCACTGGTCATACCATACTGGTCATGCCACTCCAATTAGAATATTCCCATTATTTGTAACTCTGCTCCTCACTCCCAAATACAGAGCCCTGTCACAAGTTTACTTCCAATTGCTGTTTTACTCACAATCCCCTGCAAAAACCTTGTCAAAAAATTTCTGGAAGTCCATATAGACACTTTCCTATCCACCCTGTTAGTGACGTCTGCAGAAGATTGAACTAAATTAGTTACAAATCCGTTGTTGACTCTATTGGTTCAGCTGAGCAGAAGGTCCAAGATGAGGTAGTTGAGAGAACAAGAAGTGATTTTGGGTGCAATTTATTTAGCAAGACAACGCAGAAAGTAGTGGGATATAAAATGGTGAGGGATTCAGTGAGGTGATCAGAGATAATGTGACTGAAACAATGAGAATACAGAGAACAACATAGCAAGGTTAAGGGAACAGCTATAAATATGGGTTGGTGAATTCAGGTTAAGGGAAGGCAAGTGAGTAGCAATATCAGAGGAGAGAGGGCAAGGTTAGTTGACATGTATTGCAATTACAAGTCATTGTTCAGTGCAGAAAATAATTTTTCAAAAATTGGGGTGGGCAACAACATTCCTTTTAAAATCTTTTAGGGTGGAACAAAGTGACATGCTCAAAAAAGAAAGTGTGGGGTAATAGGAGGATGAGGTTAACTTGAGTTTTGTGATAAGGAACATAGCAGTGGTTTGAGTGTGTGTGATGGAGGAAAGCATCCAGGAGGACAGAATTTAAGAAGAAGAAAAATGTTTGTTCCCTTTAGCCGAGTTTTCATCAATGAAATTATGCATTAACAGTGTCAATGTAATCATCAACTTTAAAAGTTGGTGAATGACAAAGACAAATGACGATGCAGAGGGTCGCTAATTGATGATCATCTGGCTGAGTCCAAGGAGTCAGAGGTTGAAGAGGTCAGCAAGGTGGGAAAGATTTTGGCAAGATTAGTCCAAATTCTTTGGGAAGAATACAGATGCATATCAACAAATAGAGCATTGCGTACAAATATATTGGTTCTGGAATTAATAATAATAATATTATATTGTATTAAAGCCACTACAGAACAGTATAACCGAGATAAAGAGGTCTATACAGGTATCGCATAGAATCCCTACACTGGGACTTCCGGGTTGCAGCGATGCGGAGCTAAGCCGCGCGATTCGGCAGCTCCCGCGAAAACGGACTTTCGGGCCCGCTAACGGAGCTCCAACGGCATTTTTTTGAAAACCAACCCGTGGGGAAGGAAGAAGAAAGGTCCCCAACCAACCTGTATGGATCGGACCCGCAGCGAAACGGCAAAAACAGCGGCCCTGGAGCAGCGAAAGAAGGGAAAAAAAACAAAATGGCCACGCCAACAGACAAAGAGATGCAGGAGTTCATCAAGCGCTGCTTTGAGGAGATGCGCAAGGAGATGGTGGCGCCTCTGCTGGCGATAATTGAAGGACTTGGAGCAACCCAGAAAGCCCAAGAGGTGAAGATCCAGGAAAAGGTGACCGTGAACGACAATGAGCTCGTGGGCCTGGCGGAGAAAGTGGAGCGGCACGAGGCGCTGCACAAGACGTGGGCGGGAAGACTTGAAGACCTGGAGAATAGGTCGAGGAGAAACAACTTGAGGATCCTGGGACTCCCAGAAGGAGTGGAGGGGGCCGATGCCGCGGCATATGCGGGCACAATGATCGGGACGCTGATGGGTGTGGAGGCCCCCCCCGGGATTGCTGGAGCTGGATGGGGCGCACCGAGTGCTAGAGAGGAAGCCCAAAGCAATGAGCCGACAAGGGCGATGGTGGTGAGATTTCACCGGTTTACGGACAGAGAGAGGGTCCTGAAATGGGCCAAGAGGGAACGGAGCAGCAAGTGGGACAATGCAGAGATTAGAATATACCCGGATTGGAGAGCAGAGGTCGGTAAGCAGAGAGCGGGTTTCAACCGGGCCAAAGCGGTGCTGCATCGGAAAGGAGTAAAATTTGGAATGTTGCAGCCAGCGCGACTGTGGGTTACACATAATGGCCAACACCACTACTTCGAAACGCCGGAAGAGGCGTGGACTTTTATACTAACTGAAAAGTTGGACTCTAATTGAGGGTTTGTGTGGGAGGGGGGTGTTTGAGGGTTGAAGTATGATGGTTGTTGTACATACGGGGTCAATCACGCACAGGGAATGTTATATGGGCTGGGGGAGAGAGACAAGGTCACGACAGGAGGTGCCATGGGGGGCGGGGCAGGCTTTGGAAAGCGCGGGGTTTTCTTTACCGCGCGCGGCAAGAAAGGCGGGAAGGGGAACGAAGGAATGTATATTGATTGGGAGATTCCCACACGGTGGGGGGTCAAAGGGATGGCGGGGGAAGCCGGGGTCAGCTGACTTACGGGAGGGATATGGGGGAGCAAAAAAGCTAGACGGGGATCTAGCGAGGGGGAGGGGAGGGAGGGAAGTGGGGGGGGGGGGGGGGGGGGGGGAGGGGGGAAGGGGGAAAGGGTTGCTGCTGCACTGGCCGAAAGAGAACGGGACACAGAAGAGGTGGCTGGGACGGGGGTCCCCCGGCTGGGGGACTGGAGAGGGAGGGAGGGAGACAAGGGACTGGCCCAGAAAAGGAGATGGCTAGTCGGCAGAGGGGGGGGGGGGGGGGGGGGGGGGGGGGGGGGGGGGGGGGCGGTGAGAGTGCCTCCAATCCGGCTGATAACATGGAACGTCAGGGGCCTGAATGGGCCGGTGAAGAGGGCTCGAGTGTTCGCGCACTTGAAGGGACTGAAGGCAGACGTGGCAATGCTCCAAGAGACACACCTGAAGGTGGCGGACCAGGTCAGGTTAAGAAAGGGATGGGTAGGACAGGTATTTCACTCGGGATTAGACACGAAAAATAGAGGGGTGGCAATTCTGGTGGGGAAGCATACGTCATTTGAGGCCAAGACTATCGTAGCGGATAATGGAGGGAGATATGTGATGGTGAGTGGTAGGTTGCAAGGGACGTGGGTGGTGTTGGTAAATGTATACGCCCCGAACTGGGATGATGCTGGATTTATGAAGCGTATGTTGGGGCGCATTCCGGACCTGGAGGTAGGAGGACTGATAATGGGAGGGGACTTTAATACAGTGTTGGACCCAGCACTGGACTGCTCCAGGTTCTCAGTGGTTTTATGGATCAGATGGGGGGAGTGGACCCATGGAGGTTTGCAAGACCGCAGGCCAGGGAATTTTATTTTTTCTCCCACGTACATAAGGTTTACTCCCGGATAGATTTATTTGTTCTGGGTAGGGCCGTTATTCCGAGAGTGGAGGGGACGGAGTATTCGGCCACAGTCGTGTCGGACCATGCCCCGCACTGGGTGGAAATGGGGCTGGGAGAGGAGAGGGACCAACGCCCGCTGTGGCAGTTGGACGTGGGACTGCTGGCTGATGAGGTGGTGTGTGGGAAGCTGAGGGGGTGCATTGAAAGGTACTTGGAGGCCAACGACAACGGGGAGGTGCGAGTGGGGGTGGTATGGGAGGCGTTGAAGGCGGTGGTCAGGGGATCTCCATTAGGGCTCATAGGGAGAAGACAGAGGGCATGGAAAGGGAGAGGTTAGTGGGGGAGATCTTGCAAGTGGACAGGAGATACGCAGAGGCCCCGGAGGAAAGAGTACTCAGGGAACGGCGACGGCTCCAGACGGAGTTTGACCTACTGACCAAGGGCAAGGCGGAGGCAGAATGGAGGAAGGCGCAGGGGGCGACCTATGAGTATGGGGAAAAGGCTAGTCAGATGCTGGCGCACCAGCTCCGTAAGAGGGCGGCAGCGAGGGAAATCGGGGGAATCAAAGATGGAAGGGGAGCCACGGTTCGAAGTGCCACGAAAATAAATAAGGTATTCAAGGCCTTCTATGAAGAGCTGTACAGGTCCCAGCCCCCGGGGGGGGGGGGGGGGGGGGGGGGGGGGGGGGATGAGGCGATTTCTGGACCAGCTGGGGTTCCCGACGGTGGAGGAGCAGGAGGCGGTTGGTTTGGGAGCACCAATTGGGTTGGAGGAGCTGAGTAAGGGCTTGGGGAGCATGCAGGCGGGGAAGGCACCGGGCCGGACGGGTTCCCAGTGGAGTTCTATAGAAAATATGTGGACCTGCTGGCCCCGCTGCTAGTGAGGACCTTTAACGAGGCAAGAGAGGAGGGAACCCTGCCCCAGACAATGTTGGAGGCGACAATCTCCTTGATTCTTAAGCGAGACAAGGATCCACTGCAATGTGGATCGTACAGGCCGATATCGCTCCTCAATGTGGATGCTAAGTTATTGGCAAAAGTGCTGGCCACGAGGATTGAGGACTGTGTCCCGGGGGTGATTCATGAGGACCAGACGGGATTTGTAAAGGGCAGGCAGTTAAATACCAATGTGCGGCGGCTCTTAAACGTGATAATGATGACATTGGAGGATTGAGAGGCGGAGATAGTGGCAGCTATGGACGCGAAAAAAACCTTTGACCGAGTAGAGTGGGAGTACCTCTGGGAGGTATTGCGCAGGTTTGGGTTCGGGGGAGGGTTTATTAGATGGGTTAAGCTCCTTTATAGCGCCCCGGTGGCGAGTGTAGTGACGAACCGGCGGAGGTCGGAGTACTTTCGGATGTACCGAGGGACGAGGCAGGGGTGCCCGCTGTCCCCCCTGTTGTTTGCACTAGCGATCGAACCCTTGGCTATATCACTTAGGGAGTCCAAGAAATGGAGGGGAATAGTCCGCGGGGGAGAGGAGCATCGGGAATCGCTATACGCGGATGACCTGCTGCTATACATGGCGGACCCAATAGAGGGGATGGTGAAGGTCATGCAGACTCTGAAGGAGTTTGGGGCGTTCTCGGGCTGCAAGCTTAATGTAGGGAAGAGTGAGCTTTTTGTATTACAGGCAGGGGACCAAGAAAGAAGGATAGGGGACCTACCGTTGAGGAGGGCGGAGAGGAGTTTTCGGTATCTGGGGATACAGGTGGCCAGAAGTTGGGGGGCCCTACATAAACTGAATTTGACGAGGTTGGTGGAGCAAATGGAGGAGGATTTTAAAAGATGGGACATGCTCCCACTCTCGCTGGCGGGTAGGGTGCAGTCGGTCAAAATGGTGGTCCTTCCGAGGTTTTTGTTTGTGTTTCAGTGCCTCCCCATCGTGATCACCAAGGGCTTTTTCAAGAAAGTAGGTAGGAGTATTATGGGGTATGTGTGGGCAAATAAGACACCGAGGGTTAGAAGAGGGTTCTTGGAACGCAACAGGGACCGAGGAGGGTTGGCTTTGCCAAACCTAGAGAGTTACTACTGGGCAGCAAACGTGGCGATGATCCGCAAGTGGGTCATGGAGGGAGAGGGGGCGGCATGGAAGAGGATGGAGATGGCGTCCTGTAAAAGAACGAGCCTGGGGGCGTTGGTAACAGCACCGCTGCTGCTCTCGCCGACAAAACACACCACAAGCCCGGTGGTGGCGGCAACGCTAAGGATCTGGGGCCAGTGGAGAAGGCACAGGGGTGCAATGGGAGCATCGGTGGGGTCCCCGATCAGGGGTAACCACCGGTTTGTCCCGGGGAAGATGGACGGGGGGTTCCAAGGCTGGCATCGGGCGGGGATTAGAAGAATGAGGGACCTGTTCATTGACGGGACATTTGCGAGCCTAGATGCACTGGAGGAGAAATTTGAGTTACCCCCGGGAAACGCATTTAGATATATGCAGGTGAGGGCATTTGTGAGGCAACAGGTGAGGGAATTTCCGTTGCTCCCGGCACAAGAAGTTCAAGATAGGGTGATCTCGGGGGTATGGGTCGGGGAGGTCAAGGTGTCAGAAATATACCAAGAGATGAAAGCAGAGGGGGAAGTGCTAGTAGAAGAATTGAAAGGTAAATGGGAGGAGGAGCTGGGGGAGGAGATTGAGGAAGGGCTATGGGCTATTGCCTTGGACAGGGTTAATACCTCCTCCTCGTGTGCCAGGCTCAGTCTGATACAATTTAAGGTGGTTCACAGAGCGCATTTGACGAGGGCGAGGCGGAGTAGGTTCTTTGGAGTAGAGGATAGATGTGAAAGATGTTCAGGGAGCCCGGCGAACCATGTCCATATGTTTTGGTCATGCCCAGCATTGGAGGGGTTCTGGAGAGGAGTGGCGGGAGTAATATCTCAGGTGGTGAAAGTCCGGGTCAAGCCAAGCTGGGGGCTAGCAATATTTGGAGTAGTGGATGAGCCGGGAGTACAGGAGGCGAAAGAGGCCGGAATTCTGGCCTTTGCGTCCCTAGTAGCCCGGCGAAGGGTCTTGCTATTGTGGAAGGAGGCAAAGCCCCCTAGCCTGGAGGCCTGGATAAACGACATGGCGGGGTTCATAAAATTGGAGAGAATTAAGTTCGCTTTGAGAGGGTCTGCACAAGGGGTCTACAGGCGGTGGCAACCGTTCCTAGAATACCTCGCGGAGCGTTAGAGGAAGGTCGGTCAGCAGCAGCAGCAACCCTGGGGGGGTGGGGGGGACGAGAGATTGCTGGAGGGGACGGATGAGCGGGGGATAACATGGAGGGTGGGGGAAACTGGCACGAATGGGCGAGAGCCAGTGAAAAAGCTATGTAAATATACCATCTTGCCATGTATATATATCTTGCTCAGGGAGAATTTGCGTTATTGTGTTACGAGGGGGGGGGGGGGGGGTTATTATTTGTAAGGGGAAAAAAATTGTGTTGTTAAAAAACCGTAATAAAATTATTTAAAAAAAAAGAATCCCTACACTGGAGAAGGCAGCCATTTGGTCCATCGGATCTGCACCGACCCTCTGAAAGAGCATCCTACCGTGGCCCATTGCCCCACCCTATTCCCGTAACCCCACCTAACCTGCACTTCTTTGGAGACTAAAGGGTAATTTAGCATGGACAATCCACCTAACCTGCACATCTTTGGACTGTGGGAGGAAACGGGGCCACCCGGAGGAAACCCAAGCAGACACAGGGAGAACATGCAAACTACGCACAGATTGTGACCCCAGGCCGGAATTGAACCCTGATCTCTGGTGCTGTGATGCAGTACAGTGCCATCGTGCCTCCCCTAGGTAGATATTGCAGCTTATTTTTACTTACTACCCAAATATAGAAACGACAGTTTAAAATAATTGTATTCATAGCGTTTGATATTTTAATTACTTTTTAAATTCATCTAATACATGGAGGATTGAAAAATAACGTATAAGTAATTTAAGAATAAGATTTCCTTCTACTGAAAGCTACCCACCTTTGTGTATTTATAATTTAAGTTTTCGGATCTTGCCAAGCCGGATGAAAGTTCTGCTGTGCATTTGGAATGAAAGCTCCCTCTCATCGCCCTGGTTAGGAATGGTGAAAGCAGTTGTATTGACCAATTTTCAGGGACTAGCTGTAAAACGCGAATTGCATCAAACTCAACAGCATGATTATTTAGAAGGTCCACACCAGCCATTGTTAATGCATCACTGGTGACACCTGGGTGCAGGTAAAGTGCTAATAACATGTGGAAGAGCCTCTGTCGACACGAAGGATCCTTTCCATGAGAATTCCACAAACAGTAATCCTCAGCTGCTCGGAAATCTTTTAACTTGTGAACCAGGATTTCGAGAGCTTTCTCGTGCTCTTCCAGTTTTCCGTGTAATATTGCACATTCCATGTAGAGATCAGTGTCTTTAATTTTACCTGCAAGTGAGGAGGGAGAATACATATTAGTTTCCAAGTTAAGTAAAATGCTGTTTTTATCCTTTTACACAGTATAAAGTAATTACTTTTCAAAATCAATTAAGGATAGTCTTTTTGTGATGTGGTCAGTTATACAAATATGAACACGGTAGTGCACACAAATCAGGTATAGACTTTCTGTAAGGAAATGCTATCAGCAACTTCATAAAAATTCAATAGATGGGACCACAGCGTGCACAATATTTTCTTACTCAGGAATTTCTTCATCCATACTCAAGGGAAACTTAGATGTCAGTCCATGCTAATCTATATAGAGCTACTTGTTGGCCTTCCAGCAGTTGGCATCAGCTAATGTCATCAGAATTACTCACTACTGAAGGGGTGAATGTATATTATGGGAATCCTTGGGTTTGAAAAAGATGATAGACAAATCTAGCACCGAGTTTGAAAAAACAAGGTTGTACTTTGATGTTCTTTTGTGCAGTGAAAGCACAGACTATATAAATTAATTTCTAAGCCAATAAGGCAAGTTTAAATATTACAAGTTTAATTTTGCATTACTTTGAAATGTTGAACTAACAGCAAGATGATGGCAGGACTTACCGAGCAAAAGATGAACTCTATAGAGATCAGAATGTTGAAACAGGTTCTTGAGACTGCGACGTGCTGCAATTAGTTCTTCTGAAATGTTCCCTGCCTGGGAGTGTAATCTTAGAACTTTATCCAGGTACAATACTGCCAAATGAGTGTGGTACTTTTCCTTCTGTAGATGCAAATAGATCAAGGATAATTCTCTTAAAACAGAAATTTGGTATGCAGTTCGAGAGCCATCAAATAACCAGATAGGCCACAAATGTCTTCTATGGCTCTGTACTTTCCTATATGCTCATCAAATCTAGAACGGTGGCCAGAGGCACAGAGAAACTAAGAATGGGCTGTTCAATACAAGGCAACTCTGGAAATCCAGCATGAATTAGACAAAATAGGTAAATAATTGCAAAAACAGAAAAGGCTGGAAAAACTAAGCTCGGAGGAGTTACTCAAAACGTCAACTCTATTTCCTCTCTCCACAGATGCTGCCTGACCTGCAGAGATTTTCCAGTCTTTTCTGTTTTTGTTTCAAATTCCAACATACTCAATATTTTACTTCTATTTTAGGGAAATGATTAAATGGATTCAGTTTAATAAATTTGTTCTCGAGCACTAATGCAAAGCAAGACAAGGACACATATTCAAACAAGTGAAGGGAAAATTTCAGATTGATGCCAGAAATTGCATCACACACATGATTAACAAATGGAATCGACTCTGAAATTAAACTGATCCATTTAATTGTTTAACAGTTGAATGCTGTGAGATGGTTGTGGAACTATGACCTTTCCGGGTGCATGAATTAAGCGTGGTCAAACAGCCTTCCTCTTCTGAAAAATCAGCATTGTAGTTAACTATGCCAAAAAGCAATTTCCAGCGTTAAATTTCAAAATTAAGAAACACAGTCCACCACAAGTGACAGCTGCTTAACTGGTACAAAGAGATATAACCGTACAATTCCGCTTTCTATTAATGCTGTTGCATAGTTTAAATATTCAAGCAGAAACTAAGGCCCACATATTGTTGGGCGGGGGGGGGGGGGGGGGGGGGGGGGGGGGGATGGAGCCAATTCCTTCCACGCCAGACCAACCCAGTTAGAATGTGCTCCATGTAGGCTAAATAGGTGTGGGACTTTCATCCCTCCTTGATGTTGACGTCCTGTCCTCAGGGGCTTCTGACCAATCGGACTGGCCAGCAGCTTCAGACATCCTGACAGTGCTAAGAGCACATTCAATGGGCATTTCCAGGACTGCAAGCAAGCCCAAGGCAGCAGCCCACAGATCCCTGAGCAAGGTCCAGGATCCTGGGCAGGGAAGATTTGGACCGTTTAAGGAAGGTGATACGATTGGCACCGGTCCGATTTTACGTGGCCTCCCACCACCATCAAAAGCATACCTGGCATGGGACATTATATCCATCCCCAAGTTGGATTTTTCAATCTTGAATTTTTCCCCACAAAGAATATTATGTCCCTCATTTATGCACCATAAATATTCGGCAATATTTTTCAATTTTCAAGCTGCATATTCATACATGTTTGCTGAAGGTTTACCTGAATATTTCTTTCAAATACTAAATGTTCCAAGTATGCAACAACAGCTTTCTTGTACTTGTGAAGGTAGTTGACAATGTCATCTGGATTCACACGGCTTGTCTGGTTTTCATCCAAAGGTCGCCTTGTGAAAATGTTTATACCAACCTACACCACAAGAACATAATGATAACTATGTCACTGCAGGAATCCTGAATTTATCTCATCCTGAACACTTTTACTGACTGTGAAGATTCTGCTGATTTATCACAGGACATAAGGTTTGCGAATTTCTCAATTAAATTACAGCAATCTACAATTGCTTGACAGATGATGTGTTTACAAGGAATAAAAAGCCCTCTTTCTTTCCTCTCCAATGACAATGTGCTACCAGACTTGCACGGCTGGACAAAATTCACAGATATAGACTTAAATGACAGTCACACACAGTTCTCCAGATTTGGTTTATCTAGCTCAGATGGCCATCTATTACTTGTTCAGGTAAATGTGTTTGTAAAAGAAAACCTCCCACGGCTTTGTTCAGCATCAATACTGAAGCTATTTGGTACTTTGTTACAAATTTTCTAATCCATAAGCGCATTGTGATTTTAATTTTAAACCTTGCCTAATATTTGTAGAAGGCAGATTCACATGTTGCTGAGATTATTGTATCTATTTTTCAGTTCTCAAACTAAAGATAAACCATTATCGTTTTCACCTCTATTGCATGTAGCAATTAGGAATGTGCACCATGTTCTTGAATACACAGTTACTACTCATGATGATGATTAATAAATATACCCTTCTATATAAATTATACCTGGGAATACAAGTAACTCGAACTAAACTTATGCTCCAGTGTGAAATTAATTCAGTGTCAGATTTTAAAAAAAATATATTCCATATGTATACATTAAAATAAGTTGCATTTGTAAACTACTGTGGAGCAGTTGCCCTTTGTGCATTCAAATTTTCAGATGAGACCAGATTGCAGGCTTTCACAGATAAGACCAGATTGCAAAATAATAATTAAATAATAATAATTTAAAAACATTAAGTCAATGACAACTCATCCAGCACCTACATCAATGAAATTTATAAAAAAAACAAGCTAACCTCTTCATTTTTCTGCAAGGCCCAATCTGCATACTTCCACACCAGTTCATAGTTAGAACAGAAACTGAGAAAATCCACTATATACTCAAAAAGGTCTGAACGGGTTGTATCCTGGAGCTGTCCATCCACGATCTTCACCCACAACTATGTGGAAAAGAAAGGAAAATATATAGTTGCACAAGTGCCTCAAATTATCAGACCATAAGACATAGAAGCAGAATTAGACCACTCAGCCTGTAGAGTCTGCTCCGCCATTCAACCATGGCTGATACTTTTCTCATCCCCATTCTCCTGCCTTCTCCCCATAACCCCTGATCCCCTCATTAATCAAGAACCTATCTATCTCGGTCTTAAAGACACTCCCTCCACAGCCTTCTGCGGCAAAGAATTCCACAGATTCACCACCCTCTGGCTGAAGAAATTCCTTCTCATTTCCATTTTGAAGGATCGTCCCTTTAGTCTGAGATTGTGTCCTCTGGTTCTAGTTTCTCCTACCAGTGGAAACATCCTCTCCACATCCACTCTATCCAGGCCTCGCAGTAGCCTGTAAGTTTCAATAAGATTCCCCCTCATCCTTCTAAACACCAATGAATACAGACCCAGAGTACTGAACCATTCTTTGGACCAGAACTTCCGAGGAGTGGAAATCAGTGGATTGCACTCCACTTTACATCGCTTCATCAGGAGCTGCACACTTCTTGCCCATTCTCTCAGGTCCTGGTGTGAAACGTACATATATATATATATATATATATATATATAGATAGATAGATATTAGAGTTTTAAATCTATATACTTATGAATTTTATTTGCCCAAATAAAGCAAAATGTAAAATTACAAACTCAAAGGCCTTCACGATGTGCACAGTCAACACGTCAATGCTAGACCTCCAAACTGCCACGTCAACATCACCATCACCCGGAGATAGACAACTGGTGCATTTCAGCACTGAAGAAATCAGAATCCAACAGTACTTTAATTAATGGTTGATCGAACAGTGAAAATTAACAATGTAAATATGAAGTCCTTTAATCTTAAACACCTCAATCTGCTCTCTTCTAATCAAAAATTAACACAGACTAAATGGCTACTTTGTCAAACCCTTGTTCTGTTCACAAGTATGACTGAAGTTTCCTGTCACTTGAGTTAACCAGCTGTATTCCAATTTAACCTCCAACTTTTGCCCTTCTTCACTACTGCAATTAAGCTCAACACAGACGTGAGGAACAACATTGGCAGCAAGTTTGTTCTTTCCCCTAAAAGTCCTGCAGCTGTAATTTCTTACAGTTCTGACAAAAGGTCTACACCTCAAATGCTAACACATCCATTCTCACCAAATGGTTTAACATTTTCTGGTCTTGGTTTCAGATTTTCAGCATTTGTATTGTTTTTACTCCTCTTAAATGTTATTTATTCTAACAAAATGTTTCCTCAAATCTATCATCACTGGTACATTAGTCAAACTCACTTATTCTGCTCAATGACCTTATTGACCATTGTTCCAAAAGTAAGGCACTCAAAATCTAACTGCAGCCCAAACTCCAATTTGTCCAGATTTAATACTGCTTCTTTTCATTTGCATTCCAGTTCTGATATTAATCACAAGTACTCATCTTAAAAATATACTAAATTATTTTTGTAATTATATGATTCTGTTGGCAACCAAGACAACGGAGGTACAGGTTTCCTTGATCTAAACCTCTATCGCCCTGCATTTCATTTAGATTCGCTTTAAGAGCCACCGCTTTTGATTAAGTTGTCATCCCACCTTCTTCAGTTGTGTGTCAATTCTTTTTTTATTACACTCCTGTGAAATAGTTTTTTCTAATTTAAAGGCACTACATAAATGCAGGTAGTTATTGTCGTGAACTTTCAAAATATTAGTCGAAAACAAATATAGTCCAAAGTGGTTAGCTTGAATCACAGCTGCTATTTTCACTCGATTTTGACATTGTGCGGTACAATGACTTGGCTCCCATGTGTTTACACTTATGGGTTCAAAGGAGGGAATATGGTACTGGGGGCAGGTTGACAAAGGGGAAAAGACATAGGCCAAAAACAGGAATTACCAAACAACGCCCTGGCATTTATAGATTTTGGTCCGTCGTCAGCGCGCTCAAGTCAACACAGAAATTCATTATCACTATATAGAATTTTGTGACTACCCACTTACAATAGTTATCATGTTTACGCAAAAGGGGGTGCCACATGGCACAATGGTTAGCATTGCTGCCTACGGCGCTGAGGACCCGGGTTCAAATGCCAACCCTGGGTCACTGCCCGTGTGGAGTTTGCACATTCTCCCCGTGTCTGCGTGGGTTTCACCCCCACAACCCAAAGATATGCAGGTTAGGTGGATTGGCCATGCTAAATTGCTCCTTAATTGGAAAAAAATAATTGGGTACTCTAAATTTATATTTAAAAAAAACACTTACGCTAAAGGACAAAATGCCATGCTATGAATATGTAACTTCAAGACAGTAGTGATCAACTTTGCAGCAGAATGTACAATGAGTAAAGAGGCCATCAGGCTCCATAATGGGCTAAAAGCTGGTCAAATACGAGTGCCCCAGAGGGCAATGGATCTTAATTGAATCACCCTGGCTAAACTGGTTTACTTCTATTAATGAATTTAAGTCTTGATAGGACATAGGACTCAGGCCAGGTCCGTTCGTGTATAACTCAGCACTAGCAGAACCTGGATAAAAGATGGAACACCTGAACACAGTCAGTGACAACATGGGAACCCCCAGGAGCAACCACTACACGCGAGGAGCTCTGAGCTTAAAGAAAATATATTCACACTGAATGATCGCAGCCTGGTCAGCCTCCTTCACTATAGCGGGTAATACCTAGAGCCCAGCTGTAAATCTGAGTCATGTTCTGTGTGATTGATGTTGAAGATTGTAATCCCCAAATAAAATAGGGTTACAGTAGAGAGGGTGTGTTTTCTTGTGCCTGTCCAAACCAAGCGAGAAGGATTTTCAGTCAACATGGGACATTCCCATGCTGAGGTTGGTTACGTGACTACCTACCTCCTGTGTGCAGCCCACCGCAGAACAGAATCGCCGAAACTCCAAACTGTTAGCCTCTCATGTCTATTGACAAAGTCTAGGAATAGAGAGATTGATACTCTGGGAATGCCTAAGCAATGGCAGAGATCTGGGAGTGCAAGTCCACAGATCCTTAAAAGTGGCAGCACAGGTGGAAATGGTGGTAACGAAAGCATATGGCATGCTTGCCTTTGTTGCTGATTTTCTCCTTGGTTCAATTGCTCTGTTTTATTACCTTTGCTCTCGAGTCGCCAGGTATCTTTATGATACCGCCACGAGGTTCAAGTCAGAGTAATGATCAATAACCCAATACACCGATTAGTAAGATTTAAATCAAAGCACATTTATTATACACAGTAATCGCTACTCATGCACAAATTCTACGTCTAAGCTACTTCTACAACTAACAGGCCTATACTTAACCTTGGACTGGCCCACCAGGTCAGGGGAACAAATGGCCTTTTGTTCGGGTTCGGAGTCTGCGTGATTCGAAGTTGGTACGGATTGGTAGCTAGGAGCGCCTATCTCGTAGCAAGCGTCGAATTAAGACTTGCGGGCTTTAGGCGATCACTGCACCGGTCATGGTCAATGTTGGTTCGTGTTGCTGGGTGACCCGGGCAGAAAGAAGAGGTGAAGAGAGAGCGATTTGAACTTGGGACTCAACTCTTATAGTCTCCAGGGGCTTCCCGCCTTTCGGGGCGGACCCTGTACCTGGTCCCACGTGATTGGACTTTGTCCCAATCGCTTGGTTCGATTTTCTCCAATACTGGAGTGGTTCCCTGATCGATGGGCGGTCTTGAGGTGCTCGTTCACCTCCTTTGTGTTGGCTCCTGCTGGCGCCGAGGAGTCTGGCTTTGCTTTGTGTGTCCAAAATGTTACTTATTGTTCCCGGGGATTGCTCATCAGTATGCAAATGGCTGCTACTTTGTTAAGCTGATGGTCGCTGGTATCGATATTGTCTGGCCTTTGCAGAGGTAAATACACTGCAGCTATTGGTTTTGATCTATGTTGGCTGACTTTCCCATCAGCCTTTGCCGTTCGCCATTTTAAATCGGGAGTTGGCCAATTTAGGTGGCTACACGCCCTCCTTGTGATCCCTGACCTGGGGAGCACTTCTTTCATGGCCTCTACACTGACCATAGCTATGCAAAAAATTTTAACTGACAATTCTAAGGGGCGCTATGTCAAACAGGAACATGCATTACAAAAAAATTGGGAACCTCTAACTATCCTTAATACACTACACTCACTTAAACATTTCATCACTCTAACATCCTCAACCATACAAACAAAATCATAGTCTATACACATTTTTCCTGGCTTGGCAGTCAAGCTCAGGATCGTACAATTGCTCATGAACATTCTGAACATTTCTTTATTTACAACAAAACGCGAATGAATGCTCTTTATTATAGATCGCGGGGGTCGGGGGTCTGGTCGTATCCAAAGATAGGGGATCTGATCCTATATACCGGGGTGCGAGCGCAGTAGGCTCTCCTTCTCCATTTTCTTAGACGCATAGTCTGCACGATGCAGCAGAGTATCACCAATACCAGGAAGGATTCTATTACATAGGACAGGGAGCACCAGGTTATAAACCTGGCACACCAAGATGGTGCAGTGTCACTGGTGACTGGGCTCTGGGTAATGTGGGGAAGTGAAACATTAACGGCTGGGGGGCTTAAGGTCATGTGGTTCGCGTTCACTCGCAACCAAATGTCCATTATCATGATGATGAACCATGTGAAGGAAGTCCTCCTGGTGCTTCTTCTTTCCCTTCTCTTCTCTTCTCCGGTCCTGGAGCTTCTGGCGTTCTGTGGAAACAAGCATGGTGTCTGTAACTATCTTGGTTTAACATCTCGTATGATAGCCTGTCTGTCCTTTAGTGCCAATTACTCCCTTTATAATTGGTCACTATGTGTGACTCCCTCATTTTTTTTTTCTTTCAAAAAACGAATTTTAGGACAAGACATACTTTCAAATAATGAACCAGTGCGAGTCGTCTCGCAGACTGTGCGATTTACCATCCAAATGTTTCAGGATGTAAATAGCATGTGGTTGGCAACCTAAGGGTCACCTGAAACAAAGCAAATCTTTTTGAACTAAAATTTCCAAAATGAGATGCGTATGGGTCGCGACGGGTAAGAGTTGGATGGAGTCCCCGGGTAGGACAGCTACCAATACAGTGCCTCCCCTACCCGAGCGTAGCTGACCAGAGCGGGGTTCCCAGGCAGGGCGGGTCCCAAGCCGTTTCTCCACTGCCTGAGCAACCGACAAGAACGGGCAAGAAATGTAATCATCGTGGTGGGGCTGCCGTATTGGTTCCTTCCTTGAACCAGAAGAGTAGTTATGAACGGGGGTCTGTGGTCTCTGTCGACAGACGAGTTCCACTGATCTGGCGTCTGGTACCTTAACAAGTCTCTGCAGACAAACTAGTTCCGCTGAACTAGCGTCTGGCCAATAGCAAGTCTCTGTGGGCAAGTCCTCAGTGGTTTCGGCCGAAAAGGCGTGGGGCCGTGAAAAAAATCTCTGCGGTCTGACAAACAACATTTAACAAACTGACAAACAACGTAAAACATGCGTCAGGTTCCATCAGAAAAGACAGTTTTCTCCCAAGCGGTTCCTTTTAAAACATCATCTGGACACCTCAGTTATCGGTTGCGAACAGGTTCGCAAAGGGGTTCTCGTTTTGGGAGTCAGACTCAAGGACGTCATCTTCTCCCAGATGCCAAACTCTTGAATGTATTAAGGTTGATAGGGCTGCATGGTGCGACTTGGGGTCGCTCTCATCGTTTCGGACAAGTCTGTATGAGTTGTCTCTGTGCCAATAGGTGGTGTCTAGTCGTGTGGGGACGGAATCGGGGTCGTCATGGTAGGTCGGTGGTCAGTGGTGGGGTTTGTTTAGGAAAGTGATCATGAAGGGATCACTCGGATCGTAGTCGGATTTGCTGGGTGTGGGTCCTGTTGCATGGGGATAGTAGGGAGGCGTGCTGTGGCTATCGTCCGAGTCACAGTCGCTGTCTCTGCTGCTGTAGTCGGTGGGCGTTCCGGGGCGGAGTGTATATTTCGGGGGTGGAGTTGAGGTCGAGTCCGTGGCTGGGCTGGACGTGTTGGGGGATGGTAGGGTTACGTTGGCTGTGGGCGGGGTGTGGTGTGCTGCGTCGAGCATGACGTGGTGTGCGTGGTTAGACTGTGTTCCATATGCCTTCAGCTGGTTGATATGGAACCACGCAGTCTTACCGTTGGGATACTTTATCTTGTATACGGAAGGGCTTACTTTGTCCGCAATGGAGTACGGACCCGAGTACTTTGGTGACAGGAATGTGCTGGGGTTGTATACGGAGAGCATGACTTGCTGTCCTACACTGTACTCAGTCGCATGCACTGTCTTGTCGAAACAAGCCTTGCTCTGTTTCTTTCGTGTGCCCAATTTCACTGCGGCTGCTAGCTGAGCCGTTTTAACATTATTCACTAATTGCTCTACTGCTTTCTCGTGTGTGAGGGCCGTCAACTCGGGGCTGGTCAAGTCTAAACTTAATAAAAATTCTGTGCCTTTCATGGGGCGTCTGGTCATGAGGGTGTGGGGTGTAACCTGTGGAAGTTGAAATTGTATTACGCAAGAACATCAGCGCAAAAGGGAGGACTGAGTCCCAAGTGGTGTTGTTTTGCTGGACCATTTTTCTGAGGGTGGATTTTAGGGTCCGATTCATGCGCTCCACGATACCACTCTATTGTGGGTGGTATGCCATGTGGAATTTTTGAGTGATGCCAAATATCGTGAGGACGTTCTTCATGACACGTCCCGTAAAATGGGAACCTTGGTCGGATTCAATGCTGCGGGGGACTCCCCATCTTGTAAAGATGTGGTGGGTCAAAACGTTGGCTGTGGTTTTTGCAGTGTTTGTTCTGGATAGGAATGCTTCCACCCATTTGGTAAAAGGGTCTATCACCACGAGTACATATTTATTACCATTCCTACAAGGGGGCAATGGTCCTATAAAATCAATCTGGAGGTTAGTCCAGGGGCCATTAACGGGTCGGGTGTGACTAAGCTCAGCCTTTTTGGCATATCTGTCTGGATTATTCTGGGCGCAGATAAGACAATTCTCGATGTAGTGATTTACATAGTCCTTTAAATTCGGCCACCAACAAAGCTGCTTGAGGTGGGCTGTAGTGGGATCGATTCCCTGATGTCCATGACCGTCGTGGAACAAACAAATCATTTGATTCCTGTCCTGTTCAGGAACCACATAAAGGGTGTCTTTTAACACCACACTGTCATGTGTGGTCAGAGCATTTTTAAATCTCTTGTAGGGTGCTGGATACTTTCCTTTTAAAATCTCCCTGAGATTGCTGCCCTGCTTCTGGGACTCCACTAGATCCTCAATCCTAGTCTGCGGGAGCTGAACTGCATTCACTGGTGCGCTTTTGGGGTGTGTCCAAAAATATCCATGCCTGGAACCTGCTTTAGCCAGTGCGTCGGCTTTTACATTTCCGGGGGCGGGGGGGGAAAGAAGAGGAGCGATGGTGACTTCGAACTTTGACTATCCCAAAAGTCCTGTTCTGTGCTCTCTAAAATGTGATGGAGCAGTGGGGCTGAGGGGAGGGGTTTTCTGTCTGCGGAAACAAATCCTCTTGCTTTCCACAGGGGCAGGAATTCAGTGAGGCTGTTGCAGACACAGAAGCTGTCAGAGTACATGTCTGCTGGGCTGGGGAAGGAATCTGGGTGTTCCACTATATATTCACTCAGGAAAAAGATAATGTTGTGGAGGAGAATGCTGAGCTCCAGGTAAATAGATTAGATGGCATTGAGGTAAGTAGGGAAGAGGTGTTGGCAATTCTGGACAGGCTGAAAATAGATAAGTCCCCGGGGCCTGATGGGATTTATCCTAGGATTCTCTGGGAGGCCAGGGAAGAGATTGCTGGACCATTGGCTTTGATTTTTATGTCATCATTGGATACAGGAATAGTGCCAGAGGACTGGAGGATAGCAAATGTGGTCCCTTTGTTCAAAAAGGGGAGCAGAGACAACCCCGGCAACTATAGACCGGTGAGCCTCACGTCTGTAGTGGGTAAAGTCTTGGAGGGCATTATAAGAGACAAGATTTATAATCATCTAGATAGGAATAATATGATCAGGGATAGTCAGCATGGCTTTGTGAAGGGTAGGTCATGCCTCACAAACCTTATCGAGTTCTTTGAGAAGGTGACTGAACAGGTAGACGAGGGTAGAGCAGTTGATGTGGTGTATATGGATTTCAGCAAAGCGTTTGATAAGGTTCCCCACGGTAGGCTATTGCAGAAAATACGGAGGCTGGGGATTGAGGGTGATTTAGAGATGTGGATCAGAAATTGGCTAGCTGAAAGAAGACAGAGGGTGGTGGTTGATGGGAAATGTTCAGAATGGAGTTCTGTCACAAGTGGAGTACCACAAGGATCTGTTCTGGGGCCGTTGCTGTTTGTCATTTTTATCAATGACCTAGAGGAAGGCGCAGAAGGGTGGGTGAGTAAATTTGCAGACGATACTAAAGTCGGTGGTGTTGTCGATAGTGAGGAAGGAAGTAGCAGGTTACAGAGGGATATAGATAAGCTGCAGTGCTGGGCTGAGAGGTGGCAAATGGAGTTTAATGTAGAGAAGTGTGAGGTGATTCACTTTGGAAGGAAAAACAGGAATGTGGAATATGTGGCTAATGGAAAAGTTCTTGAAAGTGTGGATGAGCAGAGGGATCTAGGTGTCCATGTACATAGATCCCTGAAAGTTGCCACCCAGGTTGATAGGGTGGTGAAGAAGGCCTATGGAGTGTTGGCCTTTATTGGTAGAGGGATTGAGTTCCGGAGTCAGGAGGTCATGTTGCAGCTGTACAGAACTCTGGTACGGCCGCATTTGGAGTATTGCGTACAGTTCTGGTCACCGCATTATAGGAAGGACGTGGAGGCTTTGGAACGGGTGCAGAGGAGATTTACCAGGATGTTGCCTGGTATGGAGGGAAAATCTTATGAGGAAAGGCTGATGGACTTGAGGTTGTTTTCGTTAGAGAGAAGAAGGTTAAGAGGAGACTTAATAGAGGCATACAAAATGATCAGAGGGTTAGATAGGGTGGACAGTGAGAGCCTTCTCCCGCGGATGGAAATGGCTAGCACGAGGGGACATAGCCTTAAACTGAGGGGTAATAGATATAGGACAGAGGTCAGGGGTAGGTTCTTTACGCAAAGAGTAGTGAGGCCGTGGAATGCCCTACCTGCTACAGTAGTGAACTCGCCAACATTAAGGGCATTTAAAAGTTTATTGGATAAACATATGGATGATAATGGTATAGTGTAGGTTAGATGGCTTTTGTTTCGGTGCAACATCGTGGGCCGAAGGGCCTGTACTGCGCTGTATTGTTCTATGTTCTGTGTTCTATGTTCTATATGCGATGGCCGCAGGTTCTGCTGCCTGCGCGCCCAAGTGGCCTGGCAGTTTTATTGCTATTTCTTCTGCGCGTCCTCGACATATATACCGCAACCTGTTATGCGTTTCCCATCCAAGACTGTGGAAGATCCATCCACATAGATCTTTATGGGCTCGCACGTGTCTGTGTGCTGGGGGCTCTGGGGTGAACTACCCATCTTTCTTGGGGGGGGGGGTTTACGCGATAAAGGGACCTGTGTTGTGGGGTGGAGAGATAATTTCACATTCATGGGGGGTTACGGGGTACTGTAAGTTGTCTGCTAAAAAGGTGTGCGTCTTTGTCCGTTTAACAGTGATGTCCCGTCCCTGCAAGAGAAGGGTCCATCTAGCTGCTCTAATTTGGCTTACTGTACCGTCCTGGAGTCGTCCGTCCAGTAAAAGTTGGGTGGGGGTGTGTCAGGTGAGAATTGTGATGGGGTTCAGTCCGGTAATATACGGAAAATACTGAACTGCCCAGAATACTGCGAGCAGGTGCCTCTCAGGCTGAAAATCCCTGCTCCACAGCATCTAAAATTTGGGAGGCGTAAGCTACAGGCCTTAACTGTTCGTGCCGTTCCTGGAGTAGAACGGCCGAAAGGGTGCGGTCTGTGGTTGCTACCTCTATAGCGTAAGGGGAAAGTGGGTCTGGAACTTGTCGTGCGGGGGCTGCTATGAGTGATTGCTTCAACACATCCACAGCATCTGTATGCTGCGGAAGCCATTCCCAGGGGGCTCCTTTCTTTAGGAGGTCTGAGAGGGGTGCTGCCTTGCTGGCGAAACCGTCAATGTGGTTTCGGCAGCAGCCAACCAGTCCTAAGAATGACCGGAGGGCTGAAACGTTCTGGGGAAGGGGCAATTTAGCAATCGAGTCAATCCTTTTATGCTCAATCTCACGTTTACCATGTGTGATAATTGTTCCCAAACATATCACCTTATCTTCCAAAATCTGGGCCTTTTTGGGGTTGACTTTACAACCAATTGAGTGTAAGAGTTCCAGGAGTTCAGACAGAAGCTCAATGTGCTCTTCCTTGGTGTCTGTCTGCAGTAGTAGGTCGTCTACGTACTGGACCAGACCTTCAGGGCGAGAGAATTTGGCTAAACCATTTGCCAGCTGTCGGTGGAAAATGGGGGGAGTTGTGGAATCCTTGTGGCAGGCATGTCCACGTGTACTGCTGATTTTTAAAGGTGAAGGCAAATTTGTACTGGCACGCCTTTGCCAATGGAATGGACCAGAATCCATTACTGACATCCAAAACCGGAAAGAATCGGGAATTGAGTCCCTGCTTGAGCATGGTCTCGGGACTTGTTGCTACTGTGGGGGCTGCTGGAGGAAGGGGGGGGGGGGGGGGGGGGGGGGGGGGGGGGGATTTTGTGGAGTTCCCGGTAATCGATGGTCAGTCGCCATTATCCATCGGGCTTTCTCACTGGCCAAATCGGGGCATTATTAGTGGAGGCTACTGATCTAAGTACGCCCTGCTCTAATAAGCTTTCTATTACCTTTGAGATTTCTCCCTCTGTCTCTGGGGAAATCCATACTGTTTTTGGGGTCTAGGGTCAGGTCCTGTTATCTGTACGGAGCCAGTCATCCGTCCAGTCGTGCTTGTGGGTCGTGAATGCTGCCCTGCTCTTTTGCAGAACTGCCCTAACTTGCTTCTCCGTACTAAGCGTGGTCGGGTTGAACCAAAATTTGCCTACTGCGCTAATTTTGTTCGCGTATTCACCTATGTTGAGCGTTGCGGGGGCTCTTGCAGACTTGCCATTTTCCAGACACACTGGTTGACTGGATCAAATTAAAGATTGTGGGAATTCATGAAATCGATTCCCAGAATGTGTTCTGCTGTGTGGGGCAGGTCAACTAAGACTACGGGGTGCTTGGTGGTGATGGTACCGATTTGAATGGGTACAGGGGCTGTGATGTATCCCTGCTGTGAGTGGCCTGTAAAGCCGCTGAGGGTGATAGTGGCTGTAGTGGGCCACGTGTCTTTTTGAAACAGGGTGGAGGAATTTATTGTGGTGCGGGACCCTCCTGTGTCCCAGAGAAACTCGATGGGCTGTCCCCGAATTTTCGCTGCGACTACCGGTCATCCGGACCTATCTCAAAGGGTGTCGCAGGCCCAACTGGGGGAGCCCAAACACAGTCAGTCCATTCCGGTCAGGTCCGTCTGATCTGAAGGGGCGCTAACGCTATGAATGGGCTCTGTCTTCTTCTTACTTAGAGTGCCCGTCTGCTGGGCTCTCTGTGACTTTCTAGGGGCATTGCACTCACTTGCAAAGTGTCCCAACTGTCCGCAGTTGTAACACGCCTGTGACTTGGGTGGGGGGGGGCTGTTCTTTCCCTCATTCACCCATGCGGGGTTCTGGTGTGTGTAACTGCCTGTATATCTGCGGCGGCCTGCTTTTCCTCGGGATTCTTGACTGCGGATTTGCTTTGTATAGATTGTTCCCAAGCGCGGGACAATCTTTTCACTGCCCACTTCTCGTGGTGGGCCTCCTCGGAGGGATCATAACTCGCGCAAGCTTTCTGTCCTGTTTCTGTGGCATGGGAGATAATGCGCGGGTCCATTTGGCCATGTTGTCTGGGGACAAATGGGTGCGATCTAAGTCTCCAAAGACTGCTGCAAAGTGGATTCACAGGCGTCCAGCGACCGCTGTGGGGTGCTCGGATTTCTTTTGCCTGCATTTGTTGAGGCCATCTACGGGGTCACCCCGGTTATACCCGATCGCATCCACGATCGCGGTATGCATTTCTGCAAGGGTGCCTCCTCCTACATTCTATGGGTCAGGAAGGGCTGCTGCTACTGAAGGGTCTAAACTTAAAACTGTGAGCTTTACATGCTCTCGCTCATCCAGGCCGCACATGGTCGCCTGATGCTTTACGGTGGCAAAGAAATGGTGGGGGTCTGAGGTGGGAAGGAACGGTGTGATCTTATCGCACGCATCCCGTAATTGGGTCACTGTTAAGGGGGTGGAGTGTAGAAATTCCGCATTGTGCGATGTGGCTGTGCGGTGGGTGGTGACTGGGTTCACTGGAGCCTGAATTATCTGCTCTGTGGGGGGTTGGGGCGCTTTTCTCTTTTGTGGTTTTCCCTGCGCACATGTTCCCTGAACATATCTCTGCGCTGTTTCATTTAATTCTTCCCCATCAGGGCCGTCTTCCTGATCTAATTTCGCTCCAAAGGTTTCCTGGAAGCCTTTCTGAACTGAAAGCAGCGATTGCAGCTCTGCAATCTGCTTCCGGCACTTTGTGAGATCTAGCGTGCTTTGTCTTTGTTCTGTGGTGGCAGCATGGAGTGCTCTTTATGCTGCCTTTAGATTGCTGCACTGTCTCTGAAACGCTTCTCCCTACTTTTCTGTATCTTCACGTACCAGGACTGCACGTTGCGTGTCCTGATAGGCCTTTTCATATTGAGACTAGAAGCTGCTTAAGTGCGCCAGACAAGACTGGTGAGCCCTTTTGGCATCATCCACCTCTCCATCTTTTGCTGCCAATTTCCTTCTCAATTCTAAATTCTCCTTTTCTACCTCGCTTACATTGATCTTACTCATTCGATGTATGCCGTCTACTGCTTTCCGGAGCATCCGAACGACCTCCTCTGTGCCTCGCAGTTGTGCCAAGCAGGACACGATTGCCATCGGCTTGCGAGCTTTCCCTAAGCTCTTTTTGTGGATCTCGCTCACGTTCTCCCACCAAGTATGTCCTATATTCCCGGGGCCCGATTCCTCGTTGTCACAGAATTCATTCCAAAAGGGGCCATCCTTTCCCTTTGAGATATTTCCTGATCTCTTCCTCCCAAATGGGACACATTGTCCCACTCTACTGCTGCTGGTCGCTGCGACCGCAAAATCCTCTGGGTTCATGAGGCGTTGCATTGCCATCTTTCCTATCCGAATGCTGCTCTTCAAATTTGGGACAGGGGTATTTAGGTGGTGCTGTAAATACGGTTACGGCTTTCGCTACGTTCCGATATACAAACCCCCGACAGTTTAGTCGCAACAAAAAATCTATCAGTTTTACCTTATCGCCCTGTTAGTTACGCATGCATACACACACTTCCGAATTATGAATATTGATCAGAACTGCTTGAACGCTTGAGGTTTTCTGTTCCCAATTGGATCTCAAATTCAAATTCTGGGTTCTCCTGGAGTGGTTTTCCACTTCTAGATCGGGTCCCACCAGAGTCGCCAAATAATGTTGCTGATTTTCTCCTTGGTTCAATTGCTCTGTTTTATTACCTTTGCTCTCGAGTCGTCAGGTGTCTTTATGATACCGCCATGAGGTTCAAGTCAGAGTAATGATCAATAACCCAATACACCGATTAGTAAGATTTAAATCAAAGCACATTTATTATGCACAGTAATCGCTACTCATGCACAAATTCTACGTCTAAGCTACTTCTACAACTAACAGGCCTATACTTAACCTTGGACTGGCCCACCAGGTCAGGGGAACAAATGGCCTTTCGTTCGGGTTCGGAGTCTGCGGGATTCGAAGTTGGTACGGATTGGTAGCTAGGAGCGTCTATCTCGTAGCGAGCGTTGAATTAAGACTTAGGGGCTTTCGGCAATCACTGCACCGGTCACGGTCAATGTGGGTTTGTGTTGCTGGGTGACCCGGGCAGGAAGAAGAGGTGAAGAGAGCTGAAGAGAGAGCGATTTGAACTTGAGGCTCAATTCTTATAGTTCCCAGGGGCTTCCCGCCTTTCGGGGCGGACCCTGTACCTGGTCCCAAGTGATTGGACTTTGTCCCAATCGCTTGGTTCAATTTTCTCCAATAGTGGAGCGGTTCCCTGATCGATGGGCAGTCTTGAGGTGCTCATTCACCTCCTTGGTGTTGGCTCCTGCTGGCGCCGAGGAGTCTGGCTTTGCTTTGTGTGTCCAAAATGTTACTTATTGTTCCCGGGGATTGCTCATCAGTATGCAGATGGCTGCTACTTTGTTATGCTGATGGTCGATGGTATCGATGTTGTCTGGCCTTTGCAGAGGTAAATACACAGCAAACCTGCAACTGTGGGTTTCTGACTATGTTGGCTGACTTTCCCCATCAGCTTTTGCCGTTCGCCATTTTAAATCGGGAGTTGGCCAATTTAGGTGGCTACACCTTCATCAGATGGGGCATCGAGTATAAAAGTTCTCAAATTATGTTACAAATTATAGAACGTTGATTAGGTCATATTTGGAATACTGTGCCCAATTCTGGTCACCACACTACCAGAAGGACGTGGAGGCTTTGGCGAGAGTACAGAAAAGGTTAATCAGGATGTTGCCTGGTATAGAGGGTATTAGCCGAGGAGATTGAATAAACTGAGATTGTTCTCCCTAGAAAGACGAAGGCTGAGGGGCAACCTGATAGAAGTTTATAAAATTGAGGGATATCGATCGGGTGAACAGTTGGAGGCTTTTTCCCAGAGCGGAAATGACAATCGCAAGGGGTACAAGTTCAAGGTGAGGGGGGATAGGTTCAGTGGAGATGTGCGAGGGAATTTTTACAGAGAGTGGTGGTGGCCTGGAATGCCCTGCCAAGTGAGGTGGTTGAGGCAGATATGTTAGCGATCTTTAAGACTTATGTAGATAGACATATAAATAGACGGGGTATAGAAGGGTACAGGCGGTTGATCTAGATAGGACACGTGATCAGCACAGGCTTGGAGGGCCGAAGGGTCTGTTCCTGTGCTGTACTGTTCTTTGTTCTGATCCAAAGTCCACAAATAGGGAAAAGATATTTAAACCACCTTGTGGAAGGTGGCCAGTGACAAAAGGCTCCTGGAAGGATCCTTTGTCTTAAAGCGGGGTAAACACGTGATATTGGGATAGTCAGGGATTATCCAGAGGAAAACGAAAGACACAAATCTTGGTCCATGAGTTTTACATCGGAACAAATGATGGCATGGGAATCCTCAGACGCAATCATTGCAGAATAAGAGCCCTGAGCTCGAAGGGTAGAAAAGAAGATACCCACACAGTGATTGTAGCCTGGCCAGGCTCCTTCATGACGGCAGGTAACACACATTCTGTCAGACTGATTTTGAAGAATGTAATACCCAAATAAAATAGATTTACAGTTGACAGGGTGCGCTTTCTTGTGTCTGGCCCAAGCCAATCGAGGAGGGTTTTCTTGGTCAACCAGAACAGCAGAGGAGGTTGATGAGGGGACTGCAGTTGATGTTGTTTCTATGAATTTTAAGAAACATTTGGCAAAGTATAACAAAAAAAGGCTGTTTAACAAAATTGAGCCTCATGGAACACAAGGGCCAGCAACATCTTGGGTAAACAACTATGCTTCCTAAGGATAAGTCCGAGGACCACTTCTTTTCAGATATATAAAAATAACTTGGATATTGAAATATAGTGTCAAATTTCAAAATTTGCTGTTGACACCAAATTTGGAAGTGCGGCAGAAAGTGAGGTGATACCAACTGACTGTAACACAATGTAGTTAGGCTGGTAGAATGGGCAGACAAGTTGCAGATGGAATTTAATACAGAGAACTGTGAGATGATGCATTTGGGCAGAAAGATAGGGAGAGTTGATATCAGCTTAATGCTACAGTTCTAAAGACTGTGCAGGGACAGAGGAACCTAGGGGTTTGTGTGCACAGATCTTTGAAGATGGAAGGACATATTTGGAGAGCAGTTAGCGAAGCACAAGGGATGCTGGTATTCAGAAATGGTAATATTCGGTACAACAGGAGGGAAGTTATACTAAACACAAGCTCTGGTTAGGCCATGATTAAAGTAAAGTATTGCACCCAGTTTGGCCCACCACAACTCAGCGAGGATCTGAAGGTCCTCAAGGGGTTCCATAGATTAGGGATTTTAGCTACAACGTTATATATTATGGGGGCTGGTTTAGCTCAGTGGGCTAGACAGCTGGTTTGTGATGCAGAACAAGGCCAGCAGCACAGGTTCAATTCCAGTACCAGCTGAGAATTCTGAATTCTCCGTGTGTGTGTGTACCCGAACAGACGCCGGGATGTGGCAACTAGGGGCTTTTCACAGTAACTTCATTGCAGTGTCAATGTAAGCCTACAAGTGACAATAAAGATTGTTTATTTATGTTTATATAGCAGAAGCTGAGATTGCAAAAATGGCTCTGGGGAGATTTCATAGAGATATGCAAGATTATGACCCTGTTGGATCAAGTGGACAAAAAAAAAAAAAAAAAAAAAAATGGGGGGGCCAGACCCCGAGGTGACAAGGACTCGGAGACATAGAATTGAGGTTTTGGGCAAGAGATTCAGGAGGGATTATGAGGAAATTTTTAAAAATGCAGCGAGTAGTAATGATCTGGAACTTGCTGCCTACAAGGATGGTGGAAGAGACGACAATCAGTGACTTAAAAAGGAAATCAGATGTATTCTTGAAGGAAATAAACTTGTAATACCCAATATATATGGGGATGGACTGGGCAAATGCTCGACAGAAGCAGACATGGACTGGATGGGCCAAATTACCTTGTCCTGCTCCATTATAATTGTAATTTTGGACAGAGAGGAACCTCCTGGGCATTCCAACATGCCAATTAGAATATCAACTCTTTTTTTATCTTTAAATTTAAGCATAATATCTGCTGAATTCCAAGCAATGTGGTTGTTAATTGTCATGAAGGAGAACACGGCTGGACTCTGCTCTTACAGAAGATTCTGGGAGAAGTCAACTCAGTCACCTCGACTGTACTGTGGGTAGCCGAAGAAGTGGTGTGAAAGAGAAGTTAAGCCGAACACTACATTAGTGTTTCCCTCCCTCCTCTTCTTATCGTGCTGGGTGAATGTAATGCAACATGAATCCAAGGTCCCAGTTGAGGCCGTACTCATGTGTGCAGAACTTGGCTATGAGTTTCTGCTCGGCGATTCTGCATTGTCGCGCATTCTGAAGGCTGCCTTGGATGTCCTGAAGCATGGTACATTGGCAAGACCATGCAGACGTTGCGACAACGGATGAACGGACATCGCGCGACAATCACCAGGCAGGAATGTTCCCTTCCAGTCGGGGAACTTTTCACCTGTCAAGGCCATTAGCCTCTGATTTTCGGGTAAGCGTTCTCCAAGACAGCCTTCAGGATGTGCGACAACGCAGAATCGCCGAGCAGAAACATATAGCCAAGTTCCGCACACGAGTACGGCCTCAACAGGGACCTTGGATTCATGTTGCATTACATTCAACCCCCACCATCTGGCCTGGGCTTGCAAAATCCTATCAACTGCCCTGGCTTGAGACAATTCACACCTCTTTAACCTGTGATTATCCTTATCTCTGGAGCTGTAAAGACTTAATTACCTGCAAAGTCTTGCATTCAAAGTATCGTCTTGCATCTTTGACTTTGTCTATATATATATATCTTTCTGGAACCAACCTCTTCATTCACCCGAGGAAGGAGCAGTGCTTAGTGATTTGAAACAAACCTGTTGGACTTTAAACTGGTGTTGTAAGACTTCTTACTGTGCTCACCCCAGTCCAACGCCGGCATCTCCACATCAAAAACAAAAAGGCACTGTGAGGAGGACAAGGAGGGATAAAGAAGGATGTCACGTCCAGCAGGTTGATTCTGGGAGACGTCAGCTCAGTCACCCCGACTGTACTGTGGGTGGTCGAAGAACCCCTCCAGTGACTAACAGGAGGTAGGTCATCGTCCAGCAGAGGCGGCAGAAGAGCATTCTGGGAGAAGTCACCTCGACCAGCAGTAAGTTTGACTGGTGACTGGCAAGTAGTTTTTTGTTAATTTTTCTCTTGGCATTGTAGTTGTTGTTGTAAGTTACCTTAAGGGTTAAGTTGGGAGTGCAGGGGGCGAAAGAGGCCGACGTCTTGGCCTTTGCCTCCCTGGTATCCCGGAGACAGATGTTGTTAATGTGGAGGGACTTGAAGTCCCCGAGTGTAGAGACCTGGGTTAGTGATATGGCTGGGTTTCTTAGTCTTGAGAAAATAAAGTTTGCCTTAAAGACGGTCAATGGTCAGGTTCACTCTGAGGTGGCAGCCGTTCGTCGACTTTCTCGGGGAAAATTTAAATGTCAGCAGATGCAGTATTCCAGGGAGGGCGGGTTGTTGTTGTATGGCTGGGGTGTGTGAAGATGGAGATTGGGGGGGGGGGGATGTTTATTATGCCATGTTGATGTTATTTTTATAAAAATTTTCAAATACTGTATTAAATTTTAAAAAAGAGTTAAGTCATGGCAGGAGATCCCAGACCCATGACATGTTCCACTTGTGCGATGTGGGAATTCAGGGACCCTTCAGATGTTCTTGGCTCCTTCACTTGCAAGAAGTGTGTCCAACCGCAGCCCCTGTTAGACCGCTTGACGGCTCTGGAGCTGCGGATGGATTCACTTTGGAGCATCCACGATGCTGAGGAAGTCATGGATAGTGTGTTCAGTGAGTTGGTTACACCGCAGGTAAAATTTACTGAGGGAGATAGGAAATGGGGGACCACCAGAGGAAGAGTAGGAAGGCAGTGCAGGGGTCCCCTGCAGTCCTCTCCCTCCAAAGCAGATATACCGATTTGGATACTGTTGGGGGCGATGGCTCACCAGGAGAAGGTAGCAGCAGTCAGGTTCATGGCACCATGGTTGGCTCTGCTGCACAGGAAAAAGAGAGTGACAGAGATATAGTGATAGGGGACTCTATGGTAAGGGGAATAGATGGGCGTTTGCGTGGATGCAAACAAGACTCAAGGATGGTATGTTGCCTCCCTGGTGCAAGGATGTCTCAGAGGGAGGGTGAACAGCCGGCTGTTGTGGTGCATATAGCACCAACAATATAGGTAAAAAAATGAGGTCCTACAAGTTGAAGTTAAGCAGTTAGGAGTTAAAATAAAAAGTAGGACCTCAAAGGTAGTAATCTCAGGATTGCTACCAGTGCCACGTGCTAGTCAGAGTAGGAAGGTCAGGAGAGAGAAGGTGAATATGTGGCTTAAGACATGGTGCAAGAGGGAGGGATCCAAATTCCTGGGACATTGGAACCAGTTCTGGGGGAGGTGGGACCAGGACAAACCAGACGTCTGCACCTGGGCGGGACTGGAACCAATGTTCTCGGGGGAGTATTTGCTAGTGCTGATGGGGAGGGTTTAAACTAAACTGATGTGGCACGGGGATGGGAACCGATGCAGGAAGTCAGAGGGAAGTAAAGTGGAGACAAAAGGCAGCAGGGGGAAAAGTGAAAGGCAGAGAAACCAAAGTCAAAAAGCGCCACAGTACAGAGTACAGAAACTGTGGATAACTCAGTGAATGGGTCCAGGAAGGCTGAGAGAAATAAAACACAGCGTGAGTGTGCAAAACATGACCGGACAGATGGTCTGAGAAAGCAGGGCAAAGGGCAAGGGAAATCTAGATGAAACTGCATTTCATAGAATCACTGAATTTACAGTGCAGAAGGAGGCTATTCGGCCCATTAAGTCTGGACCGGTCCTTGGGAAGAGCACCCTATTCCCATAACCCAGTAATCCCACCTAACCTTTTGGACACTAAGGGGCAATGTAGCATGACCAATCCACCTAACCTGCACATCTTTTTATTGTGGGTGGTGTAATAAAAAATAGGAAAATGTGGCATCTGAGCCGCGGGTGTTGTCCTGGGAGGACTTAGGATTTTTGTTTGAGGAACCAATGTTGGGCGAAGGGAGCGGATGACAAACTTGAGCTGGTGTCTTTAGAGGAACGGGACGTCACCAGTTAGTGCCTTGAAGCTCATCTGCCTGCCGTTCAATTAAAAATCATGGCAAATCTTTGACCATGTTGCAGGGGAGAAAGAAAAGATGGCTGGCCACTATTTGTATCTGCGAGTGTGTGTAGAATCGACCCTAGTGGGAGTTTGTTGTTGTTTACGAACATTTTTGAAAAAAATTATTGGAAAGGGGCATGTGCTGGGAATCGCGGGAGTCGTTGTATTTTTTTTTAAAAAAAGGCAGCAGTTGGCAGCGCATGCGGGAGGCACGTGTGGCGCTCGCGGCAGCCGTTATTTTAAAAAATAACAGCAGTTAAGAGCAGTTGGGGCTGTTGACAGCAGACAGTTGAACAAAGGAAGCCGGAGGGGAAGGCAGCCGACGACCGGAGCAGAAGAAAAAAGCCAACGGCATGCGGAGGCTGGGCGAACGGCTCCGCAAAGCGAAAAAAGTGCCAGCAGCTATAAAGAACAAGGTCACAAAGAAATAAATAAAGAGCAGGAGGAAGAAAGAAGGAAGAAAGAAGAAAGAAAAACCAAACAACCCAGAAAATATATCAGAAGACCCAAGACTAAAAGAATTATGATTGACAAGACCTGAAGGTCTTACTACTGGCCCAATACATCGAAAGAAAAAGATCAGTTATATCCTTTTTAAAAAAAAAGTTTTAATCTTTTAATTTTGAAAATAAACTTTATTTAAGTTAATATCCTGAAAGAATTGCTATCAAGTCCAATTGTAAAGTTTACTTATTCTACTTAAAAAGTCTGACCCGTGTGTAGTGCTATTAAGTGATAAGAAAATGAAATATTCGAGGAAGATATTACCGGTGATTACCTTGAAAGATTAGCTTGATCCGAACAGCACCCACCTTCGTCTGTCTAGGAGTCAGGGGCAAGGGAGTCCCTGTGCACCACATAGAATTTCTCGACACCTTTTGATGTAGGGGGAGATTTCTCGACCCTTTAGAGGTTTAGAGGGAGGTTTTTTGGTGTATCTCAACTCTTTGTCGTTATGGGGGAGATTTCTTAGGGGTTTCTCGATCCTTTGTGGTTTAGGGAGAGAATTCTTGGTGGTAGTAACTTCAGAGGAAACCGGAGCATCTGGAGGAAACTCACGCAAACACAGAGAACGTGCAGACACCGCACAGACAGTGATCTAAGCTGGAAATCCAGCCCAGGTCCCTGGCACTGTGAAGCAACCGTGCTAACCACTGTGATACCGGGCTGCCCCTTTTATTTCAATGCAAGAGGCCCGACAGGCATGGCAGATGAACTCAAGGCGTGGATGGGTACATGGGAGTGGGATATTATAGCTGTTACTGAAACATGGCTAAGGGATGGGCAGGACTGGCAGCTCAATGTTCCAGGGTATAGATGCTATAGGAAAGATAGAACAGGAGGTAAGAGAGGAAGGGGGAGTTGTGTTTTTGATTAGGGAGAATATCGTGGCAGTACCGAGAGGGGATATATCCAAGAGTTCACCCACTGAGTCTATGAGTAGTAGAACTGAAAAATAAGAAGGGAGAGATCACTTTGATAGGATTGCATTACAGGCCCCCAACTAGTCAGCGGGAAATTGAGGAGCAAATATGTAAGATTATAGATGACTGCAAGAAAAATAGGGTGGTATTATTTGGGGACTTTAACTTCCCATCATTGACTGGGACAGCCATAATATTAGAGGCTAGAATGGAGAGAAAGTTGTTGAGTGTATTCAGGGGGAATTTCTCATTCAGTATGTGGATGGTCCAACTAGAGAGGGGACAAAACCTTACCTCCTCTTGGGAAATAAGGGCAGGTGACAGAAGTGATAGTGAGGGATCAATTTGGGACCAATGACCACATGTCCATTAGTTTTAAGATAGCTATGGAGAATGATAGTACTGGCCCAAAAGTTAAAATTCTAAATTGGAGCAAGGCCAATTTTGAAGATATTAGACGGGAACTTTCAAAAGTTGATTGGGGGAGTCTGTTGGCAGGCAAAGGGACGGCTGGTAAGTGGGAGGCTTTCAAATGTGTGTTAGCCAGGGTTCAGGGTAAGCACATTCCTTTCAGAGTGAAGGGCAAGGCTGGTAGAAGTAGGGAACCCTAGATGACTCGGGGTATTGAGGCTCTGGTCATAAAGAAGGCGGCATATGCCATGCATCGGTTGCTGGGATTACATGGATCCCTTGAAGAATATACAGGTTGTCGGAGTAGCGTTAAGAGATAAATCAGGAGGGCAAAAAGGGGACATGAGATTGCCTTGGCAGATATGGCAAAGGAGAATCCAAAGAGCTTCTACAAATACATGAAGGGCAAAAGAGCAACGAGGGAGAGAGCAGGGCCTCTTTAGGATCTACAAGGTGTGGATCCGCAAGAGATGGGTGAGATCCTAAACAAATATTTCTCATTGGTCTTTACTATTGAGAAAGGCATGTTGTTAGGGAACTTGGGGAAATAAATAGTGATGTATTGGGGAGTGTACATATCACAGAGGTGGTGGTGCTGGAAGTCTTAAAGCGCATCAAGGTAGATAAATCCCCGAGACCTGATGAAATGTATCCCAGGACGTTGTGGGAGGCTAGAGAGGAAATTGCGGGTCCCTTAGCAGAGGCATTTGAATCGTGGACAGCCACAGGTGAGGTGCCTGAGGATTGGAGGGAGTAAATGTTGTGCCTTGGTTTAAGAGGGGCCACAGGGAATAATCTGGGAATTGCAGACCCATGAACCTAACGTCTGTGCTGGGTAAGTTATTCAAAGATATTCTGAGCCAGGATCTAACAGCATTGAGAGGCAAGGATTGATTAGAGACAGTCAGCATGGCTTTGGGAGTGGAAAATCATGTCTCACGAATTTGATTGAGTTTTTTGAAGGGGTAACCAAGAAGGTGGTGAGGGCAGTGCAGTCGACATTGTCTACATTGACTTTAGCAAGGCCTTTGATAACGTACTGCATGGTAGGTTGTTGCATGAGGTTAAATCTCATGGGATCCAGAGTGAGGTAACCAATTGGTATAAAATTGGCTTGACGACAGAAGACAAAGGGTGGTTGTAGAGGGTTGTTTTTCAAACTGGAGGCCTATGACCAGCGGTATGACTCAGGGATCAGTGCTGGGTCCACTGTTATTAGTTATTTAAATTAATGATTTGGATGAGAATTTAGGAGGCATGGTTAGTAAGTTTGCATATGACACCAAAATTAGTGGACAGTGAAGAAGGTTATCTTGGATTGCAAAGGAATCTTGATCATTTGGACCAATGGGCGGATCAATGGCAGTTTAATTTCGATAAATGTGAGGTGATAAATATTGGTGGATCGAATCGGGGCAGGACCTCCTCAGGGTGTTGGGGAGGGTTATAGAACAAAGAGATCCAGGAGTACAGGTTCATAGCTCCTTGAAAGTGGAGTTACAGGTGGACAGGGTGGTGAAGAAGGCATTCGGCATGCTTGTTTTCATTGGTCAGAACATTGAATACAGGAGTTGGGACGTCTTGCTGAAGTTGTACAAGGCATTAGTAAGGCCACACTTGGAATACGGTGTACAGTTCTGGTCACCCTATTATAGAAGTGATATTACTGAACTAGAAAGAGTGCAGGAAAGATTTACTAGGATGCTACCAGTACTTGGTTTGAGTTATGAGGAGAGGCTGGATACACTGGGATGTTTTTTCCCTGGAGCGTAGGAGGCTTAGGGGTGATCATATACAGGACTATAAAATAATATAAGAAGTCTTACAACACCAAGTTAAAGTCCAACAGGTTTGTTTCGAATCTCTAGCTTTCGGAGCGCTGCTCCTTCCTCAGGTGAACCTCGGCATCTCCCCATTCTAAAATAATGAGGGCCATAGATAAGGTAGATAGTCAACATATTTTCCCCAAAGGTAGGTGTGTCTAAAACTCGAGGGCATAGGTTTAAGGTAAGAAGGGAGAGTTACAAAAGGGTCCAGAGGGGCAATTTTTCCACACAAGTTGGTGAGTGTCTGGAATGAGCTGCCAAAGGCAGTAGTAGAGGCAAGTATAATTTTGTCTTTTAAAAAGCATTTAGAAAGTTATATGGGAAAGCTGGTTATAGAGAGTTATGGGCCAAATGTGGGCAATTGGGACTAGCTTAGTGGTAAAAACGGAGCGGCAAGGACAAGTTGGGCCAAAGAGCCTGTTTTCATGCTGTAAACCTCTATGACTCTAAGACAAACATGGTGCCTTATCGGTGAGGCATTCTTCGACACTGCTGATAATAAATAGGAGATAAATTACTGTAATTTAATCTGAGAAGATTCACTCCATTTAATGTTTAAAGAATCAATCTAATTTTCGACTGAGTTTCAATTTTACATCGTAATCGTTACATCAAAGAGGAACATGACAAAGAATGTAATGTATTAAAATGTTAAAAATTAACAAGACAAACAATAGAAGAAATTCTATAGTGAGCAGCATCAGAATTTAGTGCATTTAAAAATGGTACAAAAGTGGTGTAGTAAACTGCTAAACTGTGCAGCACAAAACTAGGTTTCAAATAAACTGAGAAATCTATTGCTCGAGACAAGAATATTCATTCAAAACCATTCCAAGTCTGTTTTGTGTTAATTATATACAGACAAGCTGACAATCAGTTCAGAAATCTGCAATGTTCTGAAAAGCGATAACCAGGCACACAGGTATAAACTGAGCTATACCCAAGGGGCACATTTACCCACACTTGATTTCCTCCATGCCTGCTGGGAATTTTAAATTCATTCTACATTCATAGTCACTGCTTTCCATTACAGCAAAGCCTACATGCCCCTGACTGCTCAGCAAAGGTGACATTTCTTAATGCAACAACGATCTGTATAATCACATTAACTTCTCCAAAATCTGTAATTATTTCTATTGTCATTTTCCAGAGTGCTAAGAAATATAAAGAAAAGCATGAACAGAAAAGTGAGACACCACAGAAAAGCAAAAAGGTTGAGAGTGTACACTTTAAAATCACAGACATCAGCTAAAAAAAAAAAAAAAAAAAAAAAACTTTGCATGATTACAAATGTTTTTCATTAAATATTGGAACGGCTGATGTTTTTTGGGCCCCACTCCAAACTCTGTTCCCCAACTACTGACTCTGTCCCGCTGTTGGAAGATGAAGCAAGTTTGTTGCAATTTTGGTGTCAAATTTCATCCCAAGATGAGCTTCTGACTGCATATTTGTACCAACACCAAGACCTATTTCCATCTCCGTAACATTGCTTAACTTCGTTGTCTCAGCTCATGTGCTACTGAAACGCTTGTTCATGTCTTTGTTACTTCTGGATTTGACTATTCCAACACGCCTGGATGCTCTCTCACAAACAAACAAACAAATCTTTTATTGCCACAAGTGTGAAGTCACAAGTATGAAGTTAGTGAAAAACCCCTAGTCGTCACATTCCGGCGCCTGTTCGGGCAAGCCGGTACGGGAATTGAACCCGCGCTGCTGTACTTGTCCTGCATTACCGACCAGCTGACGAGCCATTTGAGCTAAACCAGCCCCATATTACCTTCTGTTAACTTAGAATCATAGATTAGAATCATAGAATTTACAGTGTAGAAGGAGGCCATTCGGCCCATCGAGTCTGCACCAGCTCTTGGAAAGAGCACCCTACCCAAGATCAACACCTCCACCCTATCCCCATAACCCAGTAACCCCACCCAACATCAAGGGCAATTTTGGACACTATGGGCAATTTAGCATGGCCAATCCACCTAACCCACACATCTTTGGACTGTGGGAGGAAACCGGAGCACCCGGAGGAAACCCACGCACACATGGGGAGAACTTGCAGACTCCACATAAACAGTGACCCAAGCCGGGAATCAAACCTGGGACCCTGGAGCTGTGAAGCAATTGTGCTAACCACAATGCTACCGTGCTGCCCAAACTTAGGGCCATTCAAAATTCTGCTGCCCATGTCTTCACTCACATCAAGACTCATTTCACCTATACCCCCATAAATCCACTAACCCAGAGTGATTCACAGTCATGAGGCATCTTCTTTTAAAATTCTCTTACTAATTTTCAAATCCTTCCATGGCCATGTCCTTCTCCATCTCCCGCAACATTCAGATGTCTGCACTACTCTAATTCTGACCACTCGAGGCCCCCAAGTTTAATCATTCTATGTTTGATGGCCATGTCACTTGCCTAGACCCTAATCTCTGGGAATACCCCCTCTACACTTGTCAACTCTCTAATTCGCTTGCTTCTTTTCACACTCCTTAAAATCCACCTTGATTACCAAACTTTTGGTCACCTTGCCGAATATTGGCATATGCGGCTCAGTGTCATATTTTTCTTTGTACTACTCCTGTAAGGTGCCTTGAGGCATTTTATGTTAAAGGCACGACATATGTTATTGCCATGCTAACAAATATTATGATCACTTTAGATTTACAGGACTATAAACTAATACACTGTTCACATTTAGGCATCTATGGCATTTTTGCGTAGCTAATGTCATGGGAAGATTGCATCTATAGTTTTCATCCAATACGAGATTTGGAATACCTATCTTCCTAACAATCTAACTGGATTGCCCCTATTTTGGGCAGTGGTCTTTGCCTGGGGGAGGGTGGGGTAGGTGTTGGGGGAGGAGAAAAATCTGAGAATGCTTCTAGTTGGACGTTTAAATTGTTAGACTCAACTCCTATAAGCACTTCACCTATAAATTTCTGTGGAAAGAGATTCACATCACATCACGAGAGAAAGTAAAGCAAACTTCTTCCAACCAGCAGTGAAAGTTGTTCTCGTCTAACCCACCAAATTACACCTCCTCTTGAGACAAATATCAAGCACTGGTCAAAAGAGCATGGGCTGGATTCGCTGTTCCTGAGACTAAGTGTTGACACCAGGGCAGGATTCATGGACTTCTACAATAGCAAAACTGACGCCGCACCTGGGCCGATTCAGCGACTGCTGAGGGGCTAGCACCGGGTGCACCATGTGGAGCATGACTGATTCCAATGAAAAACAGTCTGATTCACCGGGTCTGTGATTGACACTCAGGAGGCTGACAAGCGGCAGCTGCATATACACACTTCACTCCTCACACACACTCATCCTAGCCAACAAGATGACACTGGTCGCACTGGAGTGAGTCTATCCCATTGATGGGTTGGCTGGGGCCAGAGGGCAAATAGGGGAGTGGCCTGGGAGGACACCCTTACGCCCGTGGCACTAAGTTCGCTGTGGGCAATCACCAGTGTGCGCAGCTGCATGGCTGCCTTTCCGACTGCAGCAATGGTGTTCCGTGCCCGTCCACCCCGACCCCACAGCCCACCTCCAGGCCACACCACGCTACTCCCCCGCCGGCCCAGGCAGAAGCCCCCCAGCCCTGGCAGAAGCCCCCCTGTCCTGTGGCAGACCTGTCAGCACACTATGGCAATGTTGGACACTTTTTGTACCTCCTCTCTCCCCCGCAGCAGCCAAGGCACCCGTTTCACGATTTTTCAAAGCATAAGTGAACCTCGGCGTCAGGAATTCCCCACTGTGGAGGCAGAGAATTATGGCGGCCCCAGAGAATACTGGGTCAGCCCCACTAATGATATGTAAATGGAATTTACTGCATGTGCAGAGTGGAACACATTGACGCCGCTGTTGAGGCAATGGAAAATTGTGATTTGGCATGAACCTAGTTCCCGCCACAATTTTGGCATCAAAACCAGTTCTCCGCCTAATCATCTTTATGATTTCGGTGTCGGCCGACAGAGAGTCCCACCCCATATTTTTGGATATAACTGTACATTTTAACAAACTCCAATAACTAGCTACCTTGGACTGTTGATCACAGTCAGAATCAGGAATATGAAATAGATGCTCTTCCTGGATGAAATATTCACTGATTTTCCTGGATAATGGTTTCAATTTCATTGCATTTACATGTGATGCTCTAGTTTCATAACCAGTAAAATTTCCAAGTCACAGCATTCGCTGTAGAAATCCCAATAAACAGTGTCTCAGCAAGTGATTTACACTGGACAATTTCTAAGCCAAGCACATATAGTAGGGCACGCTGAGACAGTGGTTAGCACTGCTGCCTCACAGCGCCAGGCACCCGGGTTCAATTCCAGCCTTGGGAGACCGTCTGTGTGGAGTTATGCACTTTCTCCCCATGTCTGCGTGGGGTTCCTCTGGTTGCTCCAAAGATGTGCAGGTTAGATGGATTGGCTATGCTAAATTGCCCCTTAATGTCCAAAGATGTGCAGTTTAGGTGGGGTTACAGGAATAGGGCAGGGAAGTGGGCCTACGTAGGGTGCTCTTTCAGAGGGTCGGTGTAGATTTGATGGGCCAAATGTATTGTAGGAATTCTATGATTCCAGTACGTTTCGTAGCATCACTACTACAACAGCGTGCTTTCACTCAGCCTCATCTGTCAACTGGGAGAATAATTTATTGAATGTCACTGTACATGGACTCATCAGCATATTATAGTTGTAAGCAACGTCATATTGCACTAAGACTACTGCGTTCCAAGTGTAGGTGCCCTGCAACCGCTGCAAATGAAGTATGAAATTGCTTCAAAAATTTGCGAAATCTATGACTCGGGGAAATTGTTTACGCAAGAATAGGTCTCACACTATATACAAAGTACTTACATCAGTGGTATGCCACTGACCATCATAGGTTCTATCACTACTTTGACCCATATGAGCAGCCAGAAGACAAATATCTGGATTGCTCAAATTCACTAAGCTCAATGACAAATGCACAAAAGACAACGAAATGCAGAAAATAATTTCAAGACCACAAAAGAGCCTGCTTCTGGTGTCAGCGCTCCTGGGCTATACAGCCAGGCAATTTGGGAACCGTTCTCGTATTCGACAATTACCACATTAAGTAACATTTAACAATGAACATTTGCAATTTCCCTGCTCCTCATCCCCACCCACTAATTGAGAAACTTCAATAGTTTCTCCCCAGTGAATTTCACCAATGCAGATATTATAGCACGAGTAACAACGGTATTGAAATAGATGTCTAAGCTCCAATTTACCTGTAGTGCTGCTTCATTTTGACCATTATAATGGTAAAGAAGACCAAGTGCAAAATACCTATGTTCAGAAAAACACAAGTTTAAACATTAGTTAATTCAGCTTCAAAAGCTCAAGTACTGGATTTAAAATGTTGCTATCTTATGTTGTGCTAGATATCAGCAAACACTCAAACTTCAAAAATATAGATTAGAGCTGCTTGCATGGTGTCCCTCACCTTGAGGTACAGTCACACAATCACTTGCTACAATGCCAAAGTCAAGTGGCCATTGAAATGGCCCAAACCAAACTGTAGAAGGTGGGGATGTATGGGAGGAGTTGGGCAAAAGGGCAATTCAAAAGTAGCAAGAGAAAAGGCAACGTTGTAATAAAAAGAGTAACAGTTTGGGTAAAAATAAGCAAGTTGGGTTAGGAACAAACAGGTAATAAGCATTCGTAATTATGGTTGGTATCAGGGAAAAGTGGAAAAATCTTAAAGCTAACCATATGTGTGAAGCATTTGTTGTGAATCGTTAGCACAGATAGAAATAAATGTGTTTAATCCAATAGTTGTTACAAAGTCATGGTGGCAGTGTGACCAATGTTGGGAACTAAATACTCCAGGAAGCTTGGCTTTGAAAACCAATTGACAATACAGAAAGGGTGGAGTGGGTGATCTGATAAAGGATGAGATAAAAAGAGAGCAGCGTGAAAGGACCTTAAATCAGTTTGGATTCAGCTAACAAAGGGCAGAAAGCATTTGGAAGTAATTTATGATCCCCAACAATAATACTATCAGGCAGAATATAAATCAGTAAATTAAAATGCATGCAACAAAGGAAAGAGACTAATCATGGAGGACTTGAATCATCATATAGACTGGGAAACTAGATTTGTATTAAAAGAAGAGTTCACGGAATGCATTCAACATAGTTTTCTGGGTCAATCTATCAAGGAGCCAACTGGGGAACAGGCTACTTTAAATATAGTTTTGTGCAAGAAGACAGGGTTAATTAATAACCTTATAGCAAAGGACACTCTGGGGAAATGTGACATAGCTAAACCCCAAACGAGGATTTAAGCTGAATAAAGCAAACCATTTGGGTACAAAGGGCATGTTGGCTATGGTAGGTTAGACTAAAGATATGGTAATAGATAAGCAATGGCAAATATGTCAAGAAATCACTCATAATTCGCAATGAATACATATTCTCTTGAGGAATAAAAGCCCACAAGAAAAGTGATCCAACTCTGGCTAACAACTGAAGTGAAAGATTGTATTAGATTAAAGAAGCTTATGATACACTGTAACCTCTCCAGTCCGGAATGTTTGGGACCATGACATTTCTTCATTTCAGAATTTTCAGAATTATAGAATGACATTAGAATGCCTAACCACAAAATTGTGAACTGGAAACACTGCAGATATAAAAATTTACCCGAGTCATAAAACAGTGATAAAACATTACAAAGCAGTAATAAAAATGGTTTTACTTATCCAAATACTGTATCTTCAATTAAATTAAATTCCATTTAAAGAATTTTAATAATTTTTCACGCTACTTCGTGGTGTCGTAAACTGTTGAGTTTCTTGGATCTGCTGAAAAGATTTCCGAACAACTGATGTTTCTGAACAAAATTTTCAGACTGGAGAGGTTGGTTATTGTATTGTCAAAAAAGTAGCAAGCTTGAGGATTGGGAGGATTTGAGAGTTCAGCAAAAGAGGACCAAGAAATTAAAAGAGAGAAAACAAATTTGAAGCAGACCAGCAAGAGGTATAGAAGCTTTTACAATCTGTTTATCAGGTATACATATATAGGAGGGGTTGGTGAAAGTAAACGCATGTCCCCTAGAGGTAGCGAAGGAGAAATTATAATGGGGAAAAAGAAAACGGGAGAGGCATGAATGAATACTTTGCATCTGTGTCTTTCTATTGAAAAGACAAAAGGACATTTCAGAAATAGTGCAAAACTAAGCATTTCATGACAATGATGGCCTATGCCAAATCATAGAATAGAATCATAGAAAAGTTACAGCACAGGAGGAAGCAATTAAGCCCATTTTGTCCATGTCAGCCCGAGGACATCCAGGTGCCCTTTCTGATCCCACCTTTCTGCACCCGGCCTATAATCTTGCACCTTAGAGCATTTAAAGTGCAGACCCAGGTACATTTTAAAAGACTTTAGGGTCTTGGGGTTTCAAAAGAGCTAGCTGCAGAAACCATGCATGCAGTGGTTTATCATCATTCAGAATTCTTTAGATTTTAGAATGGTTCTCATGGATTAAAAGGTAGCAACATAACCTTGCTAAAGGAACAAGGCAATAAATAAAACAGGAAACTGTAGACCAGTTAGCCTGACATGAGAAGAAGGGCACATGCTAAAATATATTATTAATGATAATAAAATAGGACACTTTAGGCAGAGTCAATATGGATTTAAAGGGAAATAATGTTGAACATATCTTAGGATTTGTCATTAGCGGGGAACACAAGGGGAAAAACAATGGAAATGATGAATTTTATACTTCTCAAGAGGACTTCAAAAAGATGCCACACAAGGTTATTACATAAAATTATTGCACATGGGATTGAGGATTGAATAATGGGCAGAAGATAGAGTAGGAATTAATGGATCATTTTCAGCTTGGCAGTTGTAACTAGTGAGGAACCACAAGGGTCAGTATACAAGTCTCAGCCATTTACAATCTAGATCAATTACTGAAACAGGGAACAGAGTGTAACATAACTGAGTTCGCTGACAATACAAAGCTAGGTGGGAAGTGCACCGGGGAGGACAACACAAACTGCAAAGGAATTTAGATTGGCTGGGTGAGTGGAATAAGGTAAAGTCCCAGATGACCATAGACTGCTTTCCCCTTTGAGGGAGAGAGCTGACTGGTGATGATTTAACCGGAGGATCACCACACTTCAGGCAAGGAGCAAGTTTGAGAAAGCGAAGACTTTATGAATAACCTCAGCCGGTACAGAAAATGAACCCGCATGGCTGGCCTTACTCTGCATCACGAACTGGCTGTCTAGCTAAGTGAGGTAAACCGTTGAGTGGAGTATACTGTGGGGAAATGTAAAGTTATTCACTTTACTACTAAAATAAGAAAACAGAACTTTTTTTTTTTAAAAAGCTAAGAGACTGGGAAATATTGATTATGGAGAGGGGCTTGGTTTCCTTGTACATACATCACAAATTCAACATTCAGTTCATGAAATTCTGAAAGCGTTTATTACTCTGTACTGCAATCCCTTTGTAAACGAGTCTTATTACAATTTTATACGATCTTGGTGAGACCACACCTGTAATTCATTGTACTGTTTTTGTCTCATTACCCAAGGTAAAGCACACTTGTCTCCAAATGGGGATGTAAATGTTCACTTGATTTGATTCCTGGGATGAGAGATTTGGGGAGATTGAGTAGAATGGACCTATATTCTCTGGTGTTCAGAAGAATGAGAAGTCATCTCATCGAAAAAGTTGTTTTTTTAATTGGGGGCCATGTTGTGATCAGCCACACGCAGGGTAACAAAGGTTTTGGTTAGGCCCCTTTTTCTGCCTGTTTATGGGGTGACTTGGTCAAGAAAGTGGGAAAAGTGATTTCTCCTTTGAGGTACTATGGCAGGGACATAAAGGTTAGGGCGACAGTGGAATGCAGGGTCGGTGTGCTGCAGAGGGAAAAAAAAGGTGGAGGAAGAGATGTTATCGTCAATCACCCCACTGTCAGCAAAACAACTGATGGGCCTGATCAAAGAGAGCATCGGCGGGGGATGCAGGAAGATTGGTCGAAGGCGATCGAGAGAGCGGTGCCCCTCTTCGTGGTACCATGGAGCAAATGGAAAAGTGCCTGGAGTCGCAAAGGACGACAAATCGATATGTAGAACGGGTGGTGACGTCCTCCTTAAAGAACTGGAGCCAGTTGAGGTGGCATTTTGGTTTGGGGGAATAGGTCGGTGCTGGACCCTATTCGTAAGAATCACTTGTTCGCCCCGGCAGGGATGGATGCAACATTTAAGTGGTGGCATGATTGTGTATGTGTGTGCGTGTGAGACAGGTAAAGGATTTGTTCTTAGAAGGTAGTGTGCTGGAAAAATGTCAAATTAAGGAGTGCTGTATTTTGTTACTGAACGATTATTGATACGTTTTGTGTTCCCTGATTTGAATTAAAATATTTTTTTTTAAATCTCAAGAGGATTGACAGGGTAGATGCTGGGATGACGTTTCCGTGGCTGGGGAGTCTAGAACTTGGGGATAAAATCAAATTACTGCGGATGCTGGAATCTGAAACATAAACAGAAAATGCTGGACAATCTCAGCAGGTCTGACAGTATCTGTGGAGAGAGAAGTTGAGAGTCTGGATGACTCTTGGTCAAAACTAGAGAACTTGCAGATGCAGTCTCAGAATAAGGGGTTAATTATTTTAGACTGCGATGGGAAGGAACCTTTTTCCACTCAGGTTTATGGTTCTTTGGAACACTATCTCAGAACTGTGTATGAATAGTTATTGACAGCAATCAATAGATATTTGGATACTCAGGGAATCAAGGGATCTGAGAATAGTTCATGAAGGTGGAGGGAAGGTTGAAGGTCATACAATCTCCCATTGAACAGTGGATCAAGCTTGAAAAGCCAAATCGTCTATTCCTGCTCCGATTCATGTTTTTGTTCTTTACATCGAAGCTTAAACATAAAGTGGTGGGTAGTCAATCTCAGTGTTGCCATCAGGCTGACTTAAAATGCCTTTAGAATATTGAGTATACTAAAGAAATTGGATAGCAAGTTACTTTCTTCAATGAATGTTTAGCAAATGTATTGATTTAATATTCCAACTAATTTATTCTTAATTTTACTAGTTTGTAATCTTTGAATTCTAATTTTCAAACTAACCCGCTTATACCACAAACTTATACCACAAGAACCTTTTGATTTTGGGCTCACTATCTTTAGAGAAAAATTCTCTCTTGGTCTTCATTACACGCTATGGGTGGACTTTTACAGCCCCTCCCATCGGTGGGATATTCCGGTTCTGCAAAGTCAATGGACATTTTCAATTATGGTGCCGTAAAATTCCACCCTACATCTTTTATCCTGTTTAGGAAAAAGACTCTTATTCTCCTGGATGTTTTATAATTTTTCTTTCTTCCATATGATCTTTCATCCACTTTGGAGATTGCCCATTTAGCATACATTTAATTTTCTCTTTCATATTCAATAATAGAGTGTTGGAAATATTCTATTTTATTTCCATTGTGCAATCACCAATATTTCCCAGTTTCTTTCTTTTAACTGTGGCCATCAATACTTCCATATATTTGCAAAGGCATAGAATATAAGAGCAGGGAGGGTATGCTGGAACTATGTGAAACATTAAATGGGCCACAAGCCAAATACTGTGTGCAGTTCAAGATTGCAGCTATGAGGAAAGATTGGACAGGTTGAAGTTGTTTTCCTATTTTAAATTTAAAAAAATCTTCATCGTCACAAGTAGGCTTACATTAACACTGCAATGAAGTTACTGTGAAAAGCCCCCAGTCACCACATTCTGGCGCATGTTCGGGTACACTGAGGGAGAATTCAGGTGTCCAAATTACCTAACAGCACGTCTTTCGGGATTTGTGGGAGATAATCGGAGCGCCCGGAGGAAACCCACGCAGACATGGGGAGAACATGCAGACTCCGCACAGACAGTGACACAAGCTGGGAATCGAACCTGGGACCCTGACGCGGTGAAGCAACAGTGCTACCCACTGTGCTACCGTGCCGCCCAAAATAGGAAAAACAGTAATAGTTAGATTATCAGAATGGAGGCAGGTATCACAGGACTCATTTGGACTTGGTTTTTATTTGGACCAGAAACAAACTAAACTGGTCAATTCTGTTGCTTTAGTAAAAGGAGAACAGGATGCATAGCATTTAGTGCAGAAGGAGGCCATTCGGCCCATCGAGTCTGCACAGGCCCATGGAAAGATCACCCTTTCTAAGCCCACAGCTCCACCCTATCTCCGTAACCCAATCACCCCATCTAACCTTTTTGGATACCAAGGTCAATTTAGCATCTCCAATCCACCTAACCTGCACATCTTTGGACTGTGGATGTAAACTGGAGCACCCGGAGGAAACCCACACAGACACGGGGCGAACGTACAGACTCCGCACAGATAGTGACCCAAGCCGGGAATCAAACTAGACACCCTGGAGCTGTGAAGCAACTGTGCATGATTCACATTACTCAAGGATCAAAGTAACGTAATTTATAAGCAGCCAATAAGCAGAGCTAAGGATGCAGAAGATAGCTTAGAATGTGATATGGAAACAATAATTAAATTGTCTCTTTCATTGGATACAAACTGACAGGCAAGAGATCTGGGTGTGCATGTCCGCCGATCACTGGAAGTGGCAACGCATGTGGATAAGGCGGTCAAGAAGGCATACGACATGCTGTCCTTCATCGGTCGGGGCATTGAATATAAAAATTGGTAAGACATGTTGCAGCTGTACAGGGCCTTAGTTAGGCCTCATTTGGAATATTGTGTACAATTCTGGTTGCCACACTACGAGGGGGATGTGGATGCTTTGGAGAGGGTACAGAAGCGGTTTACTAGAATGTTGCCTGCTATGAAGGGCATTAGCTATAAGGAGAGGTTAGATAAACTCAGTCTGTTCTCACTGGAATGACGGAGGTAGAGATGCGGCCAGATAGAGGTCTACAAGAATATGAGTGGCATAGAATCATAGATCATAGAATTTACAGTGCAGAAGGACAGAGTGGATAGTCAGATGCTCCTTCCTAGGGTAGGAGAGTCAAGTACAAAGGGACATAGGTTTAAAAGTGCGTGGGGAAAAGTTTAGAACTGATGTGCAAGGCAAGTTTTTAAAAAAAAATTATACACAGAGGGTGATAAATATATGGAAGGCGCTGCCTGGGGAGGTGGTGGGAGCAGGTAAGAGAGCGGCGTTTAAGGGGCATCTAGACAAATATATGAATAGGGTGGAAATGGAAGGATTATGGACTCTATAAGTGCATACGGTTTAAGTTTAGGCAGGTACCATGGTCGGCGCAGGCTTGGAGGGCAGAAGGGCCTGTTCCTGTGCTTTGTTGTTGTGTGTCGGATAAATGTGAAAAAGCAATTGAAAAGCTAGAACACTAGGATAAGAAACAGAATAGTATAATACAAATCTACAGGGATTGCACTCCTGTAGCATAACTAGTCAGATCACTTCAGAAGTGCATTCAGTCCTGGTCACCATACCATTAAAAATATATTAAAAAAAATATATACACCTGCATTGCAAAAGGCATAGAACAGAAGTTTAAAAAAAAAAGACTAACCCCAAATGTAACGTGCATGAATCATGGGTAAAGGTTAGAGCAGTCTACAATGAAGGAAGTTCAGAGGTTGACCTCAAGTAATAGTGTACAAGCATTACAAGCAAAGGATAGTTCAATGAAAGCTAAGAAAGCAGGTTCACTGGAAACAAATAGAAATTAATATTTCATTTAATGCAGATATCAGGAAGAAATGTTACTTTTTTGAAAGATCTGTTAGGCAGAGTAGGAGGGTTGAAAACAGATCAGAGTCAGGAATCATCCTGCTTTGAGATACTTAGGAATGAACATTGTTTAGGCCAAACTGCCTTCTACGTCCTCTACTTTTCTTATGTTCTCAGAACACAAAAGGTTATGATACCCACCAAATTTTATGAAAATACAAGACAACTCAATTACATACTTCTTGTGTTTCTCCAGCCAGGGAATACTGTCCACCAAGAGACATGAATTTTCAGAAACCAACAAATCCAGCAAACTGTCATGATTAGCTTCAGCATATAGTTTCAGCAAAGCTGTGTCTACATCTTCTTTATAACCATTTGCTACTTCAGTGCTCCGAATCTCATTCAAGTAGCTCATAAGGAAGCGCTTGCACTTTGCAATCTTCTCTTGGTCACCCTGCATTAGTTGATTTAAGTCAGCATATTCATGTAATGGAGGATGGGAACGTATAAATGTAGAGGTTGAAGGAAGCAGCAATGGATAGAGAGACATCAACTCTCTTACATCGAGCTGGCCATTCCTGTTGGCAAAGACAAAATTAAAATAAAAACAAGCCATCAATGTTTAATAAAATATGCTCATCTGGATAGTAAAATGATTCAGACTGTCTCAAAGGAACTGCTTTATCAATAAAAGGCATTACATCATTAGACATGAACTAAATGTGACAAGTATTAATCATTGTAACTGGAGGAGTGGGAATGGACTAATTGGATAGCTCTTTCAAACAGCATGTGCACAATGGGCTGAATGGCCTCCCAGCTGCGCTGCAAAACTTTTTGATTCAATGACACTTAAGGGGCATAGTTAATTTAAGTTTGTTTGACGGAAATGCTTAATAGGTTAGATAAAGTTGAACCTTTAGACAAACAGAAGAACAAATAGAATTCTGAAAAATTGTGATAGCAACTGCAAAGGTTCATTAAACACCATTTAAGACAATGGATTGCACAGCACTGAACTAATAGATTGGCTGCCCAGATTAGACTAGAGTGGCTGTCATAATTATACTGAATCACGTAAAGCAAATTGCATAACAACAAATTGCAGTTCGTACGTAATAAGGTTGGTTACTGCTTTCCTAGATTTGATATTTGGACACTTCTTCCCTCAACTATTATTTAAATATAATTAGATGTAGAATTTGGTAAAAATAAAATGAAACCAATAATTTAAACATGACACATTTAATAAGCATAATCTACTGTGCAACAGTTAACCAATTTCCCTGATATTTGTTGCTTAATTAAAATTTTGAAGTACCAGTCTTGTGAAACATACAATAGAAACGTAATGCAAGATCCCCAACAGTGGGATTAATAAAAACCGTTAAAAGAAACTATATGTGTGCGCAAAAACTTTGGAATTAGTACAAACAAAATCAGCCAAGGTACCAGGGATGCCCATACCTGAAAAGTTCTTTAGCTTCTAAAAATTGAAGCTGGCTAAACTGTATAAATCCTGCTTGCTGCAGAATTCTTCTGTACATACCCTAAATATTAAAACAAAAGTGGTCAGTCAAGTATCTATGAACAGCATTAAGTAGACATATAGTTAGCTGAAGCCTTACAAGAATCAATGCGGATTATTAACTGGGGCTTTTTTTAAATCTTAAAAACAAACAAAAAGAGTTACATTTTTTAGATGCAAACATCACAAGTTATATGCACTATTTAGAAATATAGCCCCATGGATGTTGGCTATACTCTGATCAATAATTATTTATACAAATTTCCAAAAGTTAGCATAGAGATTATTACTTATAAACACACTTTTCTGCAAAAGAATAAGGATTCAATCCATATTAAAATTATGCAATAAAATCTCTCTAACCAAATACTACTGCATCAAATTCAAGTATTTTGCGACATGCACAATAAAAGCAACTAATTTCCTAGCACTAGCAAGATAAATTAGTGATGCAGTTTTATTCCAGTGCAGAATTCATCACCCTTCATGCACGACACTTAATATTTCACTCCCAATATATTATTATTTTAAAAAATATATTTATTCAAATTTTAACAGATTTTCAACAAAAAGAAACAAAAACACAGCAATCAAAAATTATACAACAATTATACATTGGATTTCCCCTATATACAATACCCCCCATATGACATTTAAAAGCACCAATAGGGAAGCCCCCCCCCACCCACCCACCCAAACGCCCCCCCCACAACCCCCGGGCTGCTGCTGCTGACCTCCTAACGCTCTGCGAGATAGTCTAGGAACGGTTGCCACCACCTGAGGAACCCCTGTACAGACCCTCGCAAGGTCTCAAGCTTGATCTGCCATGTCATTGATCCAAGCTTCCACACTAGGGGGCTTTGCATCTTTCCATAATAGCAAAATCCTCCGCCGGGCTACCAGGGACACAAAGGCCAGAATACCGGCCTCTTTCGCCTCCTGCACTCCCGGCTCGTCCATTACCCCAAATAATGCCAACCCCCAGCTCGGCTTGACCTGGGCTTTCACCACCTTGGACATAGTCCTCGCAAAACCTCTCCAAAACCCATCCAGCGCCGGGCACGACCAGAACACATGGACGTGATTTGCCGGGCTTCCCGAGCACCTCCCACACCTGTCCTCCACCCCAAAGAACCTACTCAACCTCACCCCTATCATATGCGCTCTGTGAGTAACTTTGAACTGTATTAGGCTGAGCCTGGCGCAAGAGGACGAAGAATTAACCCTACGCAGAGCATCAGCCCACAGACCCTCATCTATCTCCTCCCCAAGCTCCTCCTCCCACTTGCCCTTTAACTCCTCCACCGAGGCCGCCTCCTCTTCCTTCAGCTCCTGGTAAATCGCCAAAACTTTGCCTTCTCCAACCCATACACCCGAAATAACCGTGTCCTGAATCCCGTGCCGGGAGCAGTGGGAATTCCCTCACCTGCCGCCTCACAAACGTCCTCACTTGCATGTACCTGAAAGCGTTTCCCGGGGGTAGCCCAAACCTCTCCTCCAGCACCCCTAGGCCCGCCAACGTCCCATCGATGAACAGGTCCCCCATTCCTCTAATCCCTGCCCGATGCCAGCTCTGAAACCCCCCATCCTTCCCGGGACGAACCGATGATTTGTCCCCCCTGTTCCTGCTACGGTCCAAAAACACTCTTCACCCTCGGGGTCTTATTCGCCCACACGAAACTCATGATACTCCTACTTACCAGTTTGAAAAAGGCCTTGGGGATCATAATGGGAAGGCACTGGAACACAAAGAGAAACCTCGGGAGGACCGTCATTTTGACTGACTGCACCCTACCCGCTAGTGAGAGTGGCAGCATATCCCATCTTTTAAAATCCTCCTCCATCTGCTCCACCAACCGCGTCAAATTGAGCTTGTGCAGGGCCCCCCAACTCCTAGCTACTTGGATCCCTAGGTACTGAAAGCTCCTTTCCGCCCACCTCAGCGGTAGCTCGTCTATCCCCCTTCCCTGGTCCCCTGAATACACCACAAAGAGCTCGGAGTTTATACTCCGAAAAGTCCCCAAACTCCCTTAGGATCTGCATGACCTCTGCCATCCCCTCCACTGGATCTGCCACACAGCAACAGGTCGTCAGCATACAACGACACCCGGTGTTCCTCTCCCCCCCGGACCAGTCCCTCCCATTTCCAGGACTCCCTCAGTGCCATGGCCAGAGGCTCAATTGCCAGTGCAAACAACAAGTGGGACATGGGGCACCCCTGCCTCGTCCCCCGGTACAGCCAAAAGTACTCCGACCTCCGCCGATTTGTAGCCACACTCGCCACCGGGGCTCTATATAGCAGCCTGACCCAGCTGATGAACCCCTCCCCGAACCCAAACCTCCGCCACACTTCCCAAAGATACTCCCACTCCACCCGGTCAAAGGCCTTCTCCGCGTCCATAGCTGCCACTACCTCCGCTTCCCCCTCCACCGGGGGCATCATAATCACATTGAGGAGCCTCCGCACATTTGTATTTAATTGCCTACCCTTCACAAATCCCGTCTGGTCCTCATGGATCACCCCCGGGACACAGTCCTCAATTCTCGTAGCCAGCACCTTTGCCAGCAACTTAGCATCAACATTGAGGAGCGAGATCGGTCTATACGACCCACATTGCAGTGGATCTTTGTCCCACTTCAGGATCAAAGAAATCAGTGCCCTAGACATTGTCGGGGGCAAGGTCCCCCCCTCCCTCGCCTTATTGAAAGTCCTCACTAGCAACGGGCCTAGCAGGTCCACGCATTTCCTGTAGAATTCAACCGGGAACCCATCCGGCCCCGGGGCCTTCCCCGCCTGCATGCTCCCCAATCCTTTAACCAGCTCCTCCAGCCCAATCGGTGCCCCCAAGCCAGCCAGCCACCTCCTCCTCCACCCTCAGGAACCTCAGCTGATGTAAGAATCGTCGCATCCCCTCCTCCCCGCTGGGGGCTCAGACCTGTACAGATCCCCATAGAAGTCCCTAAATACCTAGTTTATTCTCACCGCACTCCGCACCGTATTCCCCCCTCTATCCTTAACTCCACCAATCTCCCTCGCTGCCTCCCTCTTACGAAGCTGGTGTGCCAGCATCCAACTCGCCTTCTCCCCATACTCATACGTCGCCCCCTGCGCTTTCCTCCACTGTGCCTCTGCTTTCCCTGTGGTCAACAGGTCGAACTCCGTCTGGAGGTTCCGTCGCTCCCCGAGTAGCCCCTCCTCGGGGGCCTCTGCATACCTCCTGTCCACCCTTAATCTCCCCCACCAACCTCTCCCTCCCCTCTCTCTTCTCCCGGTGGGCCCTAATGGAGATTAGCTCTCCCCTGACCATCGCCTTCAGCGCCTCCCAGACTACCCCCACCAGCACCTCCCCGTTGGCATTGGCCTCCAAATGTCTTTCAATGCACCCCCGCACACCACCTCATCCGCCAACAGTCCCACATCAAGGTGCCACAGCGGGCGCTGGTCCCTCTCCTCCCCCAACTCCAGCTTCACCCAATGCGGGGCGTGGTCCGAGATGGCTATGGCAGAATATTCCGTTCCCTCCACTTTCGGGATTAGCGCCCTACTCAAAATGAAAAAAATCTATCCGGGAGTAGGCTCTATGGACGTGGGAAAAGAAGGAAAATTCCCTGGCCAGCGGCCTAACAAACCTCCATGGGTCCACACCCCCATCTGGTCCATAAACCCCGAGCACCTTGGCCGCAGCCAGCCTCTTACCTGTCCTGGACCAAGAGCTGTCCAGTGCTGGGTCCAGCACCGTGTTGTAATCCCCCCTCATTATCAAGCTTCCTACCTCCAGATCCGGAATCTGACCCAGCATGCGTTTCATAAATCCGGCATCATCCCAATTTGGAGCATATACGTTCACCAGTACCGCACCCCCTGCAACCTACCACTCACCATCACATATCGACCTCCATTATCCACTACAATATTCATTGCCTCAAACGACATCACCACCAGTATTGCAACTCCTCTGTTCTTCGCATCCAGCCCTGAATGGAAGACCTGCCCTACCCATCCCTTTCTCAACCTAACCTGATCTCCCACCTTCAAATGTGTCTCCTGGAGCATAACCATGTCTGCCTTCAGTCACTTTAAGTGCGCGAACACCCGGGCCCTCTTGACCGGCCCGTTCAGGCCCCTCACATTCCAAGTTATCGGCCGGATTGGGGGGCTACTCGCCCCCCCCCCTCCCCCCGCCGGACTAGCCATCTTCTTTTCTAGGCCAGCCATGTGCCCGCGCCTCCCGCACCCTCCAGTTCCCCAGGTGGCAGACCCCCGCCCCGGCCACCACTCCTACTTCCAGCTCCCATTTGGCCAATGCAGCAGCAACCCTGTTCCCCCCCTCCCCCTGCTAGATCCACATCTAGCCATTTTGCTCCCCCCATAAACCTCCCATAAGTCAGCTGACTCCTGCTGACCCTGGCCTCTCCCGCCATTCTATCGACCCCCCCAATGTGAGAATCCCTCCTCCCCTTGGCAGTCAGTGTGTGCTCCTCTCCAACACAACCCCCCCCCCCCACCCCCACCCCAGTCCTTCCCTAATGCGGGAAAAAGCCCGCGCTTTCCTGAGCCGGTCCCGCCCCCTCTGGCGCAGCTCCTTTTTGCGGCCTTACCCAAACTCCCCATCCCCGGGCCTCCACTCCCCCTCTTCCTCCATGGGGGCCTGCCCCTCCAACACCGATGCCCACACTCTCCCACAACCCCCACCTCCAATCCATTCACCCATCCCCACCTAGCACTCAAACCAAAAAAACATTCCCCAAACATGATAAACACAGTGAACACAGCAAACACCCCCCCCACAGCAAACCCTCAATTTGAGTCCAACTTTTCAGTCTGTATAAAGCTCCATGCCTCATCGGGCGTGTCAAAATAGTGGTGCCGATCTTGGAACGTGACCCACAATCACGCTGGCTGCAGCATACCGAACTTCAACCCCTTCCGATGGAGCACCGCCTTAGCCCGATTGAAACCAGCTCTCCTCTTAGCCACCTCCTCACTCCAGTCCTGGTAAATTCGGATCTCCGTGTTCTTCCACCTGCTGCGTGCTCTTTTTTGGCCCATCTCAGGACACACACACTGTCCATAAAGCGGTGGAACCTCACCACTACAGCCCTTAGCGGCTCGTTGGCTTTGGGTCTCCTTGCTAGGACCCGATGAGTCCCATCTAGCTCCAGGGGCCTCGGGAAAGCTCCCGCGCCCATCAGCGAATTGAGCATCGTGCTCATATATGCCCCTGCATCGGGCCCCTCCACTCCTTCAGGGAGACCCAGAATCCGAAGATTCTTCCTCCTCTACCCATTCTCCAGGTCCTCGAGTTTTTCTGCCCACCTCTTGTGCAGCGCGTCGTGTGCCTCCACCTTCACCGCCAGGCCCAAGATCTCATCTAGTTCTCCGAGGCTTTTTGCCGCACCTCCCAGATCGCCGCCCCTTGGGCCTTCTGGGTCTCCACAAGCTTCTCAATCGCTGCCTTCATTGGTGCCAGCATTTCTGTCTTCAGCTCCTCAAAGCAGAGTTTAAGAAACTCCTGCTGCTCCTGCAACCACTGCGCCCATGCTACTTGGTCTCCACCCGTCGCCATCTTGCTTTTCCTCCCTCGCACTTTTCGCTGCCCCAAGATCACTTTTTTCACCGCTCCATTCCTGGTCCAATCCATATAATGTCGGGGGGACCTTGCTGTCACCTTCCCACACTGGAAGCCGTCGAACAATTGCCATTGGGGCCCCTCTGCAGAGCCCAAAAGTCAGTTCCCGGCAGGAGCTGCCGAACGTGCGACCTACCTAGGCATAGCCACAACCGGAAGTCCCAATATATTATTTATTAAGAACTACCAATGGCACAGAAGTATTTATAGTATTCAAAGTTCGCAAAAAGCATGTTTTTTTAATACACTGACTGATTAGAATAAAACAGCTAAATCATATTTGAAGAGAATGCAGAATGCATAAAATTCAGCTTCATATTGCAGCAACCTTGTAGGAGGCATAGGGCAATACTGAACTGTAACAATGATAATTAATAAGGACAATGGATAGATCCGTGTCACCATGTTAGTAATAGATAGTTAGCAGGGAGAAAGTAGGTCCTGCTTATTTGCCATAGGCGAAATGGGTATTACTTGATGTTGTTTTTATTCGTTCATGGGATGTGGGCGTTGCTGGCTAAACCAGCATTTATTACCCATCCAGGAAGGCATTTAAGAGTCAACAACATTGACTGAATGAAGAGGACTAAGTGGGGCAAACATGGAACAATATAAACGTCCAGCAATAAACAATGAATGACCCAGAACATTCACCATTTGAATACACTAAGTAAACAATGGCCTTTACATTTAACAGAAGAGTTAGCAATTTTCCCACTTAAAATCCTACTAACCTGGAATTTCTCTTTTGGAATGTTCCGCCTAGCTCCTTTTGTTAGGATGAGCGCCTCTTCTACTCTCTGACTGGCCAGAAGATCTTGAATTTGCTTTTCCAAAGGCAAAGGTACCAGGATATGTACTTCTTTACTTGTGGCTAAAATCAGTTTTCCTATTGAGTAACAGACCTAACAAATCAAGATCTGCAAATTTACGATTCACAATACTGCCAAAAACACATGTGAATGCAAGTAACTAAGCAACTTTGTGACATGGTCCGTGTTGTTCAATTAAGAGAAAATACAAATCATTCGGATCTAATTTAGAAATTCAAGGTCAAACTTGTTAGAATACCCGACCAGACTACAACCTGCATTAGGATATCAGACGAGGAACCCCAAACAATTTGTAATTTGTAAAACTGTGAGGAAAGGATACCTCACCCCAGAAGTGATGACTCTGACCAATAGGTGTTTATTGTGTTGAAACCATCTTTAATTTGAACACGGAGTTAACCACATTATCAAATTTACAATTAACAGCGAAACAGTTCTTAAATAAAAGGAAAAACTTTAACTTGCCACTACATATATTCCAACTAAGCAACCAATAGAGTTCAATTAGCAATCAGGGTTATTTGCTGTTCTTCATGCTACCTTTGGAGACCCCCTTTCAGGAACAACCTGAAAATTGTCTTGCCAGTCTCAAATCCTATGGCAAAACTGCTAAAAGTACAGACAGACCTGGCTGCTCCCATTAATGACATCATTTGCATCCCACTAAAATGGCACATGACCTGCTTAGCTAGAACAAAACACCACCCCTTATAAATTTATATCCCAGGGAACCTCAAACACAGGCAGATTAGTGGCACAGTGGTTAGCACTGCTGACTCAGCTCCAGGGTCCCAGGTTCAATTCCGACCTTGGGTGATTGTCTGTGTGGAGTTTGCACTTTCTCCCCATGTCTGCATGGGTTTCCTCCGGGTACTACAGTTTCCTCCCAGTCCAAAGATCCTCAGGTTAGGTGGATTAGTCATGCTAAATTGCCCCTTAGTGTCCGAAAGATTAGGTGGGGTACTGGATTATGGGGATAAGGTGGAGGCATGGGGTTAAGTAGGGTGCTCGTTCCAAGGGCTGGTGCAGACTCGATGGGCCGAATGGCCTTCCTCTGCACTGTAAATTCTAGAAACAATATTCCATTAGCCATCTCTCTGTAAACAAGTAAATAGTTAAAATCAATGATCAACTCACCTTTATGACTCCTTAATCACAGCTTTAGCAAACATACTGCCTCTGTGTGTTTGAACCCAAGGTTGTTAACATTACTACAACAAAACCTAAAGATAACAATTTCCCACATTCATCACAAACTACAACAGAAAATATCGGAGAAACTCCTTTCGGGTTGACCTGAAACATGAACTGTTACGCTCTCCAAAGATGCTGCCTGACTTGCTGAGTATTTCCAGTATTTTGTTTTTAAGATGGCTTCAAGCATCTGCTGTGTTTGTTTTTGTTCCGAAGATTTCAGAAATTATCCAAAAATCATTAACTTTAGAAATTGCATGTTACAAAATAAATATTGCTCAGTGACCTCAGGCACAAAACGGCCATTAGGACAAAAACTAATCAGTATACATTTTCCTTCTCAGCCCAAATAGTTGTTAAATTTAATAAAATAAATGCAAGTATGCGCACTGAACATTTCTCCTGTCATATCCTCTACAATCCAATCTTGCATCAAGTGCCTTTATTTTGCTGTGTTTATTGATACAATATTCATGTAACAGAAAGATTTTCACAGCAAGCAAAACGCCTGCCCACAGCATCAGTGGAATCCCACCTGCTCTTGACTGGCTTCCCACCAGTGGGATGAAAATAAACATGGTACTAAAGTACAGAAAGCCAAACTGTAGAAATGTATTGAAATTATATAATGGAACAACACTGGAAGCTTCTGCTGTGGCAAAAGCCCCCAGATTCATAGAACCATAGAATCCCGACAGTGCAGAAAGAGTCACTCGGTCCATTTAAGTCTGCACCGGCACCTCAAAAGGCCACCCCACCTAGACCCAACTTTGAACTGCCCACAGGGGAAGGCGGCAGGGGTGCCTGTCACCACTGCTGTTTGCACTGGCTATAGATTCTCTGGTAATGGCTTTTAGGGGTGTGACAGAGTGGCAAGGGATTACGAGGGGACGAAAGGAGCATCGGGTGTCACTCTATGCTGACGACCTACTATTGTATGTTTCGGACCCGTTGGAGAGCATGGAGAGGATAATTGGCTTGTTGGGGAAGTTTGGGGCGTTCTCGGGATATATGTTAAGTGTAGGGAAAAGCAAAGTGTTTACGGTGAATGAGTTGGGTTGGCAAGCCAATTTAGGGGGCAAGCCATTTAAGGTTGCTAGAGACAAGCTTAGATACATGGGGATTCAGGTGGCGAGGGAATGGGCGATGCTTCACAAATTGGGACCCGCCTGGATCACAAACATGTCTCCCCCCCCCCCCCCCCCAGCAACCCTACTAGCTCAACCAGTGACCGGAACCTTGCCAGACGTGACCCCGGAAACGTAACCAGCACCCTGATCCCCACCAGCGCCTGGCCCCTGCCAAACGCAACCACCTACCTTCCACAAGGTCAGGCTTCTGACCCCGGGACCGTCCAGCTGCAGCCGCCGACCGAGGAAGCGAGGGAAACACGACGGTCTGCAGGTGAGACTGAAGCGATTAAGACTACTCTCCCCAGCATACTCCTGGCAAATGTTCAAGTGATCGAAAACAAGCTGGGTGAACTTAACACTCGGCTTACGTTTCAGAGGGAAGTAAGAGACTTCTGTGTGCTCTGTTTCACAGAGACACTGCTCACCCCGCCTCATCGGACTGTGCCATACAACCTGAAGGCTTCTCAATTCATCAGGCAGACTGCACCACGTCATCAGGCAAAGCGAAGGGTGGAGGGGTTTGCCTCCTCATCAACTCCTCCTAGTGCTTGGATGTGGTGACCCTGGCGACATACTGCTCCCCAGTCCTGGAGTACCTGACCGTGAAGTGCCGCCCATGCTATTTTCCACACAAGTTCATTTCAGCCATTTTCACAGTGGTCTACATACCACTCCAGGCAGAAGTGAAGGCGGCACTGGACGAACTGTACACGGTTATAAACAACTACGAAAAAGAAAACCCGGAAGCCTTGTTCACCGTGGCTGGGAACTTCAACAAGGCCAACCTCAAGAGTGTACTGCCGAAATTCCACCAGCACATCTCTTGTCCCACCAGGGGCGACAACACTCTTGACCACTGCTACTCAAAAATCAAGAGCGCTTACCGTTCCATCCCCCGACCACATTTAAGACCATAAGACACTGCTCCTTCTCCTGGCATAAAAGCAGAAACTCAAGCAGGAGAATCCAGCTAAGAAGGTCGTGCAGTGCTGGTCCGAGGAGACAGAAGACCTCCTACCTGACTGCTTGGAGACTGTGGATTGGTCCATATTTAAGAACTCAGCGACCACCTTAAATGAGTATGCCACCACCGTCACAGACTTAATCAGCAAATGTGTGGACGACTGCGTGCCAAAGAAAGCAGTATGTACATTCCATAACCGGAGACCATGGCTCAATCGTGAGATTGACTCCCTACTGAAGGACAGGTCTGAGGCATTCAAATCGGCGACCCTGACCTATACAGGAAATCCAACTATGACTTCCACAAAGCCATCCGAGGTGCCAAAAGAGAATATCAGACCAAGCTAGAGTCACAGACTAGCGTTACAAACTCACGGCGGTTGTGGCAAGGTCTAAACAACATAACGTGCACAAAGCGAAGCCGAGCAGTATCTCCAGCAGCAGGGCACCCCTCCCCGATGAACTCAATGCATTCTATGCTCAGTTCGAGCAGGAAACCAACGATCCGCTGTCGAGTGCCCCAGCAGCCCATAACACACGTAGACCCACCATCACAGCTTCCGAAGTCAGATCGGCTTTCCTGAAAGTAAATCCTGGGAAGGTGACGGGTCTGGACAGTATCCCTGGTCGTGCACTCAGAGCCTGCGCGGAGCAGCTGGCAGGACTGTTCGCGGACATCTTTATCCTGTCCCTATTCTGCTCAGAGGTCCCCGCCTGCTTCAAGAAGACCATCATGATACCGGTGCCAGAGAAGAACCAGGCAACGTGCCTCAATGACTACCGTCTGGTGGCCCTGGCTTCAGGCGTAATGAAGTGTTTCGAGAAGTTGGTCATGAAGTGAATCACCTCCATACTCCCAGAACACCTTGATCCACTGCAACCAGTCCACAGCAGACGCCATTTCCCTGGCACTAACACTCAACCCCAGAGCATCTCGACAACAAGGATTCCTACATCAGACTGCTGTTTATTGACGACAGCTCCACCTTCAACACCATAATCGCAGCCAAGCTCACATCAAAGCTCCAAAACCTAGGACTTGGCTCCTTGCTCTGCAACTGGATCCTCGACTTTCTAACCCACAGACCACAATCAAAGACCACAATCAGCAAGAATAAACAACAACACTTCCTCCACAATAGTTCTCAATACCGGGGTCCCGCAAGGCTGCGTACTTAGCTCCCTACTATACTCCCTGTACACCCACATGACCGCATGGCAAAATTTGGTTCCAACTCCATCTACAATTTTGCTGACGATACGACCATAGTAGGCCGGATCTCGAACAATGACGAGTCAGAATGCAGGAGGGAGATTGAGAACATGGTGGAGTGGTGCAGTGACAACAATCTATCCCTCAATGCCAGCAAACCTAAAGAGCTGGTCAGTGACTTCAGAAAGCAAAGTACTGTACACACCCGTCAGCATCAACGGGGCCGAGGTGGAGATGGTTAGCAGTATCAAATTCCTAGGGGGACGCATCTCCAAAAATCTGTCCTGGTCCACCCAGGCCGACGCTATCACCAAGAAGGCACAACAGCGCCTATACTTTCTCAGGAAACTAAGGAAATACGGCATGTCCACATTAACTCTTACCAACTTTTACAGATGCACCATAGAAAGCATCCTATCTGGCTGCATCACAGCCTGGTATGGCAACTGCTCGGCCCAAGACTACAAGAAACTTCAGAGAGTCGTGAACACAGCCCAGTCCATCACACGAGCCTGCCTTCCATCCATTGACTCCATCTACACCTCCCGCTGCCTGGGGAAAGCCGGCAGGATAATCAAAGACTCCTCCCACCCGGCTTAATCACTCTTCCAACTTCTTCCATCGGGCAGGAGATACAAAAGTCTGAGAACACGCACGACCAGACTCAAAAACAGCTTCTTCCCCGCTGTTACCAGACTCCTAAACGACCCTCTTATGGACTGACCTCATTAACACTACACCCTGTATGCTTCACCCAATGCCGGTGTTAGGTAGTTACATTGTGTACCTTGTTGCTAGATTATGTATTTTCTTTTATTTTATTTTCATGTACTTCATGATTTGTTGAGCTGCTCGCAGAAAAATACTTTTCACTGTACCTTGGTACACGTGATAATAAACAAATCCAAATTGAATTTAACAAAACTGGTGAAGTCTAGAGGAGATCTCAAGAGGTGGGGCACGCTGCACTTGGCTTTGGCAGGGAGAATCCAAGTGGTGAAGATGAACTCTGCTGAGGTTCCTGTTCATATTCCAGACACTCCCGAACTTTATATCGAAGGCCTTCTTTCGGAAACTGGACATAATTATTTCGGACTTTGTATCGTCAGGGAAGGTGCCACGGGTTAAGACGACCTTGTTACAGAGGCAGCAGGGAGGGCTGGCATTGCCAAACCTGCTACATTACTATTGGGCGGAACTTGGAGAAGGTAAGGCGATGGTGGGAAGGAGAGGGGGTAGAATGTGTTAAGATGGAGGAGGAATCCTGAGGGGGGGTCCAGTTTAAGGACTATGGTGACGGCAGCGTTGACAATGTCATTGAGCAGATACTTAGGGAGCACGGTGCTGCAGTCCACAGTGAAGATCTGGAACCAGTTGAGGAGGCACTTTAGGGTAGAGGGGATGTCGGTGTTTACACTGTTGTGTGAAAACCACGGTTTTGAGCCTGGGTGGGGGAGATGAGGATAGATGGCACGTATAGGAAATGGAGATAAGTGGGGCTGGTTAAGGCGAGAGATTTGTATCTGGAAGAAGGGTTTGCCAGTATAGATGAATTCAAGGAGAGAGTAGACTCCCGAGAGGAAGTGAGTTTAGGTACCTGCAGATAAGTGACTTCACGTGGAAGGTTTGGAAAGAGTTCCCAGGTTGCCGAGGTACACCCTGCTGGAGTGACTGCTGCTTCTGGATGTGGAAGCAGAGGGCAGGATTGGGGACATATACAGGTGGCTGGGAGAACATGGAGGTGGGTGGGTGGTGAAGATTAAGGAGAAATGGGAAGGGGAGCTGTGTGGTGAGATAGACTATGGAGTGTGGCGCTACGAAGAGTAAATGCGACCTCCTCGTGCGCAAGGATGAGCCTGACACAGTTAAAGGTCATACACAGGGTACATATGACGCGGGCAAGAATGAGTGGGTTCTTTCAGGGGGTGGCAGACGAGTGTGAGAAGTGTGGGCGGAGCCCAACGAATCATGTACATATTTCTGGGGCTGTGAAAAGTTGGAGAGACTCTGGGCAGGAATGTTTGCGGCGCTAGCAAAGATATTGAGGGAGGAGGTTGAGCCAGACTCTTTGGTGGCGATATTTGGGGGTATCATGGAAGCTAGAGCTGATGGAGGAGAGGAAGGCCAATGTTGTGGCCTTCGCCTCAGATTGCCCGGCAACAAATTTTATTGGAGTGGCGGTCAGCAACGCCATCGGGAATGGAGGCCTGGCTGGGTGATTTATGACTTTCTTCGGCTGGAAAAGAATAAATACGAGTTAAAGGGTTCAGCGGAGGGCTTTGAGGCAAAGTGGGGGATGTTCGTGATCGTGTCTGAGGAATTGTTCATCACTGGGGGAGGAGGGAGCGAAGAAAAAGGGGAAAATTTTGTACAAGCTGTGTAGTTGTGTGTTGGGAAGTTTATTTCCCCAAACTGTTTGTGTGTCGTAACGTTTCATGTACGTTTGGAGTAAAACACATTTTAAAAAACACTAATGTCTGTCAATAACTACTGATTCTATCCCTCTTCTTGGCAATAGTTTGAGATTAAGCCCATCTACCTGCAACATTTGTATCATGTTTGAACACGAGATGAGCTTCTGACCCCATATCCACCCATCACTCAGACCGTCCATCTCAAACTTCTGCAACCATGCCTGACTTTGCGAGTCTTAGTTCATTTGCTGCTGAAACTCTTGTTCATGCCTTTGTTAGCTCTAGATTCAACAATACCAATACATTCCTGGCTGGTGTCGCACATTCTGCTCTCTGTAAACAAGAGGTCATCCAAATTATGCAGCCTGTAACTTAACTCGCAAGTTTCCTATCACCCTTAATCTCGTTGATCTACATTGGCTTCCATGTACAACATATTACTTATAAAATTCCCATCCATTTGTTCCAAAACTCTGGTCTCACCCCTCCCTACCTCTAATCTCCTACAGCCCACAACTCTCAAATATTTGCACTCCCCTAATTCTAGCCTCCTGTGCATCCACAATTTTAACTGTTGCACAGTTGGTGGCTGCATCTCCAGTTGCATAGTTTCCAAGCTCTAGAAAGCCCTCCCTACACTTCTCTCTACCATGCTTTTTTTCTAGATGCTGCATAGGAAAGAAAATAAAAGCGAGTAATTAATTTGGCCCCTTGAGACTGCTCCACCATTATGATCATGGCTGATCATCCAAATCAGTAGCAGTTCCCTCTTTTCCCCCATATCCTTTGATCTCTTTAGCCTCAAGAGCTCCTTCTTGAAAACATGCAATGTTTTGACCTCAACTGCTTTCTCTGGTAGAGAATTCCACAGGCTCTCACTCTCTGGCTGAATACATTTCTCCTAATCTCAGTCCTATATGGCCTACCCCCTATCCTCATCCACTCTACTAATTATGTCCTTGAAGAATTCCAGACTATTAAGGACACTGGCATTTTCCCCACTACCCGTGTCAGGCTGCTAATCTATAATTCTCTGGTTTCTCTCTACCTCCCTTTTTAAATAGTGGAATTACATGAGCTGCCCTCAAATCCATAGGCACTGTGGAATCTACAGAATCGTGGAGGATGACCATCAATGCATCCACTATTTCTCGGGCCACCTCCTTTAAGTACTCTGGGATGCAGATTATCAGGCCTGAGGATTTATCAGCCAATTTACCCAACACCATTTCCCTGCTAATACGGATTACCTTCAGCTCCTCCCTTTCACTCTAAACCCAGTGTACCCCCCATTATTTGTGTCTTCCTTTGTGAAGACAGAACCAAAGTATGTATTTGGTTGGTCAGCCATTTCTTTGTTCTCCATTATTAATTCTCCTGTTTCAGACTGTGAAGACCTTACATTTGTGTTCACCAATCTTTTTCTCTTCACGTCTTGACCAACATTTTGGAAATATCTTGAAAAATGAAATGAAATGAAATGAAAATCGCTTATTGTCACAAGTAGGCTACAAATGAAGTTCCTGTGAAAAGCCCCTAGTCGCCACATTCCGGCGCCTGTTCGGGAGGCAGTTACGGGAATTGAACCGTGCTGCTGGCCTGCCTTGGTCTGCTTTCAAAGCCAGCGATTTAGCCCTGTGCTAAACAACCCCTAATCATCTAACATTCCTCGTAGTTTGGTGCCATTCTTTGTTTTAGAATGCTTCTGCGAAGCAACTGGGGTTAAAGGTGCGATACAAGTATATCATATCTTAGCTTCAACAAGCAATTAGAAGTAATGCATTACTGAACTCCTTAATGGAGCAAAATCTTTACAGAACTCAAACATTATTCTGAAACTGATGACAGTGAAATCTAAGCACAATGGGTAAATAAAATTGCAAAAGAAGTTAAAATAAGTCAATGTCACTTGCCAAGTAGGCTTGCATATCCTTTGATTTTTGAGATTGGACTCAGATTTAATATGTAACAGAAAGCGCTCTTTTCCCTTACCCTTAATTTTCAAGTTTATAAAAGGTACACATGTTTGAAGCCAGAATAATTTATCAATACTGAAGTAACTGAACCCACACTAATCCAAAAGGTAACTTCCTTTGAATTACCTTCAAAGTCTTGCAGTATGTGGCCATCTCTGAATGGAATAGTCTGCTTCTGTTGCTGGTCGAGCATGCTGTGCACAGTAACAAATCCCTCATCCAGAGCTACCACATAAGGAAAACATACAGCTGCTCCAATCACATTCTCTGACCAATGAACAGGTGCACGCTGGGAGATTCCTGCAGCTGTCACAAACATTCCTGAAAAAGCAAAATTTTAAAAAACAGAAATTAATGAGTTGCAATTACCATATCCCTAATGCCTTGCAGCAAATTTGCTACCTGAATGGTAAGCATTTGTTCATAATTATAGGACCTACACTACTGAGAATAAAAGTGTTAATTCACACATTTAATTACAAGCAACATTTCAATCCCTTCTCATTCCCAAGGCTCTTGACTAGTGTAGACCATATTGGAGGTTGTTTCTTCACTCCTCAAAGAAAGCGGCATGAATTTTATCCGCAAAATATGCAACAGCGCTTGATGCTCTGCTGGTGTCCATTTGACCAGAATAGCAACCAAGTGCAGCATCTCGCAACAAAGTCAGTTGAATTTAAATTTGTTTGGTAGAGTTACCAGAAAAATTAGTTTTTAAAAGCACAAAAATCACCTAATTTTCAGTAATCTTGAGTAACTGGTACTGACTGTAGCCATGTAAAATGGCTGCGTTCCGATTAATCTGGCCAAAACCCAGTTTAAAATAGCTAACCCGAAAAACTGCTGGGAAAAGCAGCCAAGAAGACACAAGCAGGCAGCTGCAGACAGGTTTGCAGCTTCAGCTCGGGGAACGTAGCCCAGATCGATACTCAGGGCTATCAACAGCCCATCAACCCAGGTATCCGCAGTTGCATTCAGGACTGTTTACACCTAATCTATTCAGACATCCACAGTTAAATCGGCCATCCCCGGGAACAATTGCAACATATTAGCAATTGAATACCGGGCCAGACCTGTCGGCGCCTGCAGTGGCCGAAACAAAGACAGGTGAGCGACCACCCCCCGATCAAGGAATCGCCTCACTATTGGACACATCGACCCCAGAGACTGTGGACAGAATCCAATCACTTGGGACTCAGGGTCAAGGGCCGCCCCGGGAGGCGGGAAGCCCCTGGGCCCTATAAAAGTGAAGGTCCAAGTTCAGATCTCGCTCATCTTCGCCTGCTCGAAACCTTCGCTTGACCAGCCATCGGCAAGTGTAAGTTTGAATCCAACGATCGCTATCCGGTAGAGACACCTAGCCACCGACCTGTAGCAGCCTTTTGAATCCCGCGGGCCTGTTTTGATTGGACAAGCCATTCGTTTCCCTGACCTGGTGGGCTCTTCCTAAGTTAAGTATTGGCCAGTAGTGATAGGTTTATTATATAGAAAGTAGTATTAGGGTATTAATATTGCTTGTTGGATATAATAAATGACCGTTGTTTTAACCCTTACTAAGCGGTGTGCTGTGTTATTAATCATAACCTGAACTTGAACCACGTTGCGGTATCATAAAGATACCTGGTGACTCATGAGCAAAGGTGACCTAAACAGAGCAAATAGACTGAAGGTCAAAAAAAGAGCAACATGACCTGCAATGAAAACAAAAAATTGATTTGGGTGTGGACTGCAAGCTCAGATTATTTCCACACAAATGTCAAAAAGTTGATAATATTTTGCAAACCTTCAGTCCAGTTCTTGAGCAATGAAGGAGGGAAAAAAACATTTTTTTCCAGCCAGGCCAGCCAACATTTCTTCTTCAAAGGCTGTCTCCAGGAAATTGCGACACTGCCATAGTAATTAACTATTAGCATTAGGTGGCACTGTTAAATGGGTCTTTTGTTTGACAAATGTGTGCTACCAGGAGCTTTGTCAAATTGTGATGCACTTCTAGAATCTTTATTAAAATAAATGTATTTAGACAGGGTGCGGTTTGTACTACAAATGTTACAATGACTGATTCTTAATGACGCCAATCAGGTCTATGCAACACCAAAATAGGGAGCACTTAAATCCTATACTCCGTTTGCACAAACTAGCTACGTTCTGTCCACTGAAAGAGGGAAGTAACTTCATATCCTGTTCTTTGACATGGTGTCCCGGATAATTAGCAAAAAATGCTGACAAACTTCGAATGTTCCATTATGCTGTTCTCTGATCGGCCTTTCTTGTCCCTTCCAATACACAAACAGGAACTCCAAAGTGAGTTGTGGAAAATGGTCAAAAAATGAACACTGAAAAATACATACACAAAACTGAAAATCCAATCCCAAATTCTGCAGGCAAAGATAAAAACACTTAATGTTGGCTCTGGGAATTATGCAAGTGTTCCAGAAACTCTGTTCAGGGTTAATAGAACATAAAACAAGGCTATTAATAGAATTGGAAAGCAGGGATAGTATGTTAAAAATATACAAAATCATTAGTTGAGGGTTTTTCAAGTGCGGGTCATGGACAGGTGTTGGGAGGGTTGGAGTTCCGCGGTGATCCCGATTGCGGGAGAAGTGCCCAACTGCCATTACTGGCATTCAAACGGAGCACAAAATGTGTGCCGTCTTTCGGCCACATGCAGCAGGAGTGAGCAGGTCATGAGCCATGCATGTACACTTGACTTCAAGCACTCTACACTTGGGTAACCCTTGGGTTACGGGGTTAGGGTGGAAGTGAGGGCTTAAATGGGTCGGGGCAGACTCGTTGGGCCGAATGGCCTCCTTCTGCACTGTATGTTCATGTTACACGCATGTGCTTTTGGCACCAAATCATTGGCGGAAAGCTTCTTCCATTTTTTAAGCTGCTGGCAAACAAGGCAAGTGGACTGTGAACAATAACAGATAATACTGGACAATCTCAGCAGATCTGACAGCATCTGTGGCGAGAAAGGTGAACTAATGTTGAGTCTTGGTGACTATTTGTTAAAGCTGGACTGTGATGATGGATCACTTCATTCAAAGGAAGAGACAGTGAGAGACACAAACAGGCAGTGTACCTACTGGCCAGGATCTCAGATTTGAATCTGGAGAGCTGCTCAGGAGAATCCACGGCAGGACAGAGCAGTGCTAGTGTTAGCTCTGCATAGAGCTCCACGGCCTCTGATGAACAGCCTGTGAGGAAGAAACTTAACTCGGGGGGAAAAATAGCAGGACAAAGATGATTTCTTGAGATATGGTTTTGTCAGTTGTGCCAATGCAAATAGGGATGCAAAGCCCATGTGAAAATGAAAATTTTCATTTTTCATGTGTAATATATGCAAGGAAGTACTGGAAAATGAGCCACGTTTCAGGTTTTGAAAAAGTGGTGGATGAAAAAGTCCTTTTGAGGTGGAGGCCCCAGAGTCAGTTATTAACTTACAGCTGACTCCAAATGGAATGACTATGCTGCTGTACCTGACCTATGACAGCACATCAAAAACACACCAAAAGTCCATGAGGCGGCCAGCATCCTGGAATAGTATCTCCCAGTATCTAGTGCTGAGTAAAACAAGCATTTTGCTGCTAGATGTGCTAGGTGGATTGGCCACGCAAAATTGCCTCTTAATTGGAAAAAAATAATTGGGTACTCTTAAATTTATTTAAAAAAAAGAAACAAACTGTTTGGACCTTCCTTCCTCTTTTTCTCAACTGATTACACAGAATCTTAAGTTGAGATTTGTTTCGCAAGAGCTGGTAAACACTTGCCTGCATGGCTTCACTTAAAGTGGTGAAAATTTGCAGCCAATTTTAGCATCTCACTATAGGAAACCTGTCATTTCAGTTCCCAGCACACATCAAGGCCCTGTTGGTCAAAATCAGAAATTACATCCTGTCCAACTAGGACTCAGTATTGTTCCCCGTCCTTCAATTCTCCTGCCTTCCTAATATTGCATCCTCTGCAATTCAGCTTTGTGACAAGACTTCTTTGGAATTCAGATCCTGTGAAAAAGGGATCAGCAACGTGGTCGCGCCATTGCCTCTGGGACGCAGTTTAAAATGAATCGCGCAGCAGCAGGTAACCGTTTTGTGCAGGCGCGGGTAAGAAATAACCCCAAAATCTACATTTGACGTTCTACGCAGGATCCGTTCACACATGCGGACTTTTAAAAAAGGACACGAACCGGAAGTTGACCGATTTGCGCATGCGCATGATCAACGTGATGACATGTACACACTGTGGACACTCTCACTTAAAGCAACACTTCTGCATTTGGAAAAAAGGTGTACAACATGTAACAAACGCAAATCATTTTGCTCCACAATGCAGATTTAACACAACACAGCAGAATGAATTTAAAAAGGCATTTCAATAGCATAAAAAAGTCAACACTATACAAAACAAGAAGAATTTTAAAAAAAAATTAAACATTGATCTTACGACTCCCAATTCACTGGGCAACTTCATATTAGAAGCAATCACTAAAACAAATGGAAACGATACTGTTGATAAACCAATCGGGCAACTATCTGATAGAAATAAAGATTGGATAGAAACATTGATCATAAATGGATCAGAGGTACAATTTAAATTGGACACTAATGCGCACACTAATCTGATAACAGAATCTGATTTGGGCAAACTAGCAACCCGTCCAAAATATAAAAAGACACATTGTAGATGAACAGACTACGATGGAAATGAAAAAGCAACAAAAAGGTTCATGCTCCCTCAGTTCAGAATGGTGACATTAAAATTCCACTTGTTTTTGAAATTATGGATGACACAAAATCCTCACTTATTGGAGTAGATGCATGTATCCAGCTAAATCTGATGCAGAGAATTCACATGAGCCACAATGCATGAGGATAACAAAGTTGTTGACATTGTACTCCGCATTGAAGCACATCACATCAATGCTACTTGTCACAGATGCTAAACTACAAATAATCAAGGCAGAAACTCTGCGAGATACGACACTTCAGCAAGTGATCTACATACTGACTGGCCTAATGGGAAAAGTGCAAATATTTGCGACACCAGAGAAGACCCAACAGCAATAGATGACTTTCTATTGAAAGGGGACTGTATTGTAATTCCATCATGTCTTAGACAAGACATTCTCGCACAAATCCATGAAGAACATCAAGCCATTGAGAAATGTAGAAGAGCACGGTAATCGGTATATTGGCCAGGAATCAACAAGGATATAGACAACTACATCCAGCAGTATCGGATATGCCAAATGCACCAACCGGCACAATACAAGCAGACCTTGATGGAAAGCGAATTAGTTACTCAACCATGGACAAGAGTCGCTATGGACATATTTTATTTTCAAGGCTATGATTATTTGATAATCACTGATTATTACTCAAATTTTCCGGAGGTTATCAAATTATCCGACTCAACACGCATTCAGTTGTCAGAGAAATGGAAAATGTATTTGCCAGACATGGCATACCAATTACTGTTATCACAGACAATGGACCGTTTTTTAGCAGCCTGGAGTGGTTACAATTTGCCAATGACTAGAACTTCACACATTTAACTTTTAGCCCACTGTGCCCATAGGCAAACGGGAAAGCTGAGAAAGGGGTGGGAATTGTGAAGCAGCTTCTCAAAAATGCTATGGAGGACAGAAAGGACTTGGACTAAGCACTGTTAGCACACAGGGCTACACCATTGTCATCGGCGCTTTCTCCAGCACAACTATTGATGGGACGAAGAATACGTACTATGTTACCAACTCTAATTGTTCCAAACACAGATGAACAAGTTGTGCATTAAAAAAAATACAGCAACTGAGGAAGTATTCCAATAAACTCCAAACCACTATCTACACTCAAAGGTGATATTGTATGCATTCGTAATCCTGAAGGTGGATGGACGGACATTGCAAAAGTACTCAATGAACTCACACCAAGGGGGCATTCTGGCTAAGTTTGCCGATGATACAAAGATAGGTGGAGGGGCAGGTAGTATGGAGGAGGTGGGGAGGCAGCAGAAAGATTTAGACAGTTTAGGAGAGTGGTCCAAGAAATGGCTGATGAAATTCAACGTGGGCAAGTGCGAGGTCTTGCACTTTGGAAAAAAGAATAGAGGCATGGACTATTTTCTAAACGGTGACAAAATTCATAATGCTGAAGTGCAAAGGGATTTGGGAGTCCTAGTCCAGGATTCTCTAAAGGTAAACTTGCAGGTTGAGTCCGTAATTAAGAAAGCAAATGCAATGTTGTCATTCATCTCAAGAGGCTTGGAATATAAAAGCAGGGATGTACTTCTGAAGCTTTATAAAGCATTAGTTAGGCCCCATTTAGAATACTGTGAGCAATTTTGGGCCCCACACCTCAGGAAGGACATACTGGCACTGGAGCGGGTCCAGCGGAGATTCACATGGATGATCCCAGGAATGGTAGGCCTAACATACGATGAACGTCTGAGGATCCTGGGATTATTTTCATTGGAGTTTAGGAGGTTGAGGGGAGATCTAATAGAAACGTACAAGATAATGAATGGCTTAGATAGGGTGGACGTAGGGAAGTTGTTTCCATTAGCAGGGGAGACTAGGACCCGGGGGCACAGCCTTCGAATAAAAGGGAGTCACTTTAGAACAGAGATGAGGAGAAATTTCTTCAGCCAGAGAGTGGTGTATCTGAGGAATTCATTGCCACAGAGGGCGGTGGAGGCCGGGACGTTGAGTGTCTTTAAGACAGAAGTTGATAAATTCTTGATTTCTCGAGGAATTAAGGGCTATGGAGAGAGAGCGGGTAAATGGAGTTGAAATCAGCCATGATTGAATGGTGGAGTGGACTCGATGGGCCGAATGGCCTTACTTCTGCTCCTATGTCTTATGGTCTTAAGATCATACATGATTAGAACAGAATCTGGAGGGCAGCGATCGTGAACGGAGCGGCCGCAGCAAAGACGCTCCCGCACAGCCACAAAATCACGGCTTTTTGGGGGGTTTTCCCGGGGAATTTAAAATTTTTTAAAAAATAATAATTCTTTAGGCCCCGCGAATTCGGCCCTGCCCAGGTGCCAAAGCTCCGATCCACGTAGCTGGAGAGGGAGAAAAAAAAGGAAAAACTGGTCCCGGTGAGCTGCACGTGGAGGAGTGGGGATCGCTCAGAAACGGCCTGAAAGTCGGAGCACGGAGAAAATCACAAGAACAAAATAAGAATTTTAAATTCAGCCTTCCTTGTTCCTCTCCTGCAAATTTAAAAAAGAAGGGGAACTTTTTTAAAGTGAAAAATAAACTTTCCAAAAAAAAAAAAAAAAAAAAATCCCTTGTTATAAAAACCAAATTGTTTTTATAACCCTTGGGGTTCTTTTTCTTTGGGGGGGGGGGGGGGGGGGGGGGGGGGGGGGGAGAACAAAAAAAAAAAAAACGAATTTTTTTTCCCCCCACACCAAAACCCAGAAAAAAAAAAGAGAAAGGCACAGACAGAAATATGCCTCCAAATAATAAATTGGGGGGACGGCGAGATGCAAGAAGGAACAGCAGTGAAGGCGATGGAAAAAAGCAGGAGCTGCGGCCGCGCAGGCAGAGGACCCCACGGGGAGAGGCGGAGGTTCAGGCGAATCAGGAAGCGGAAAAACTGGCGAACCGAGCAGCGGAGCAGGAACAGGACGCGGCGGCGACCCCCCCCCCCCCCCCCACCCCGCACAGGGGGAGGAATGGAGAAGTGTGCTGAAAATGGAAATAAACGCCATAAAGGAGGAAATAAAAACAGAGATAAACTCCATGAGGGAGGCACTCAGGACGGAGCTCCACACAATGAAGGAGATGCTGGCGGAGACAACAGAGCGACAGGATGGTAACTCAGGAAACCGAGGTGAAAAGGCTGGTAACGACCCAGGGGAGCCTAAGAAGGAAAGTGGAGGACCAGGAAAATAGGTCCAGACAACAGAATGTTAAAATAGTGGGTCTGCCAGAGCGGTTGTAGGGCAGAGACCCAACAGGCTATGTCAGCCAAATGCTGGGCAAGCTAGTGGGAAGGGAGAAGTTTCCAAACCCCCCAGAAATCGACAGGGCGCACAGGTCGCTCCGACCCAGGCCCAAAGCCGGGGAGCAGCCCAGAGCGGTTATCGTGAAGCTGCACAGGTTCCAAGACAGGGAAAAAATCCTAAAGTGGGCCCGGCAGCCGAAAGCGATCACGTGGGAAGGGAAGACCATAAGGGTGTACCAGGACATTGGGGCGGACCTGGCCAAAAGAAGGGCTGAATTCAACAGGGCCAAATCAGCACTCTACAAAAGTAAAGTGAAATTTGGGATGCTATTCCCGTCCAAACTCTTGGTAACATTTGAGGGGAAGGAGTTGTTTTATAACACCCCCGCGGCAGCGGAGGAGTTTGTTAGAGCGAACAAACTGGGGGAGGGACAGCCACAACGGCCATCATGAAAGCGGCAGGGATGGAAAAGAAAGGAAGAATCGGAACAAAGAACAGCGGGCAGAACGCAAACAGAGACAATACAATCATGGACTGTACACACATGTTTGGTGCACTGTGCGGGACTGTGCTAACTCGTTCCCGGGCTCATTCCATCTCTCAACACAAAAGAGAAGCAAAGGGAAGGGTGGGGTAGATAAGCAGCACGAACACAGGCCTCGGCAGGCATGGAGCAGGGCGAGGAACCAAGATGGTGCCACAAACAGCCACTCGGGGGGGAGGCTTCAGGATGAAGGGAGACCCTGGAGTGCAGGGGCGCAGCCACGTGGCGTACACACAGCTGGCGGCCATAGTGGGTGCCCCTGGACAAAAGGAAACCCCGGTGCCCGACCTCATGGTGAGAGCGGTGACCGCGGCCATTTTGTACGGCATCCTAACGAAGGGAAACCCCGGAGGGCAGGGGCACGTCCACCAGGTATGTATGGGTGACCCCGCAGGACCGGGGGGTCAAAAACCCTCCACCATGATAGTTACCTTGAACGCAAGGGGACTCAACGGCCCTGTCAAAAGATCCAGAGTCTTCACGCACCTAAGAAGCCTGAAAGCAGACATAATCTACCTACAAGAGACACACCCGAGGGAGAAGGACCGACTGCTGGTAAGGAAGTGCTGGGTGGGACAGACGTACCACTCATGCTAGGGACGAGGGCTAGGGGAGTAGTAATATTAATTAGTAAGAGGACGAGGTTTACGGAAACCAAGACAGTTACGGACCCAGGGGGACGGTAAGTCATGGTCAGCGGTGTCCTGGAAGGGGAACTGGTCGTACTGGTAAATGTGTACGCTCCCAACTGGGACGACACAGAATTCATAAAGAAGACCATGGCAGAAATCCCCGACCTTGACACACACCGACTGATCATGGGGGGCGACTTCAACTGTGTACAGGACCCACTGACCGACCGATCAAACCCCAGAGCAGGGAAAAAGACTGGCATGGCTAGGGAACTAGGAGCATTCATGGGGCAGTTGGGGGCGGTGGACCCATGGAGGTTCCTGCACCCGGGAGAGAAGGAATTTTCATACTTCTCACAAGTACACAAGGTTTACACCCGTATCGACTTCTTTGCAGTGGGGAAATCGGTGCTTCCAGGGATCACGGGAACGGAGTACTCCGCGATCGTTATCTCGGACCACGCTCCACACTATATGGATGTGAGGTTGGAGACCGGCCGTGCCCAGCGCCCCACATGGAGGCTGGACATGGACTTTCTGGCCGACAAGGCCTTCTGTTAGAAAACATCACGGGCCATAGGCAACTACGTGAGTAACAACCAAAACCGGGAGGTCTCACCCTCCACGTTCTGGGAGGCACTGAAGGCAGTGATTAGGGGATAGATCATAGCCTACAAGGCAAGCAGAGATAGGGAAGAGAGAGTGGCCAGGCAACAACTGGTGGACTCCATCCTGGAAGTCGACAGAAAATACTCCGAGACCCCGACCGTACAGCTGCTGGTGGAGAGAAAAAAAGCTGCAAATGGACTTTAACCTGCTATCCACTAGGAAAGCAGTGTACCAACTCCGTCAGACACGGAGGACCGTCTACGAACACAGAGACAAGGCTGGCCACCTATTGGCTCACCAGCTGAGAAAGCAGGCAGCCACAAGGGAAATAGCTCAGGTAAAGGATAGCAGTGGCAGACTGGTAACAGAAGCAAAGGAGGTAATCGAGCATTTGAGACCTTCTACCGGGGACTGTACACCTCCAAGCCCCCCAACGGGGACGCGGGGATGAAACTGTTCCTAGACGGACTGGAACTACCAATTGTGGGGGAAGACAGATGGGCGGAGCTGGAAGCACTAGACCTGGGAAAAATCATGGAGAGCATCAGCTCCATGCAGGCGGGGAAGGCACCGGGACACAATGGGTTCCCGGCGGACTTTTACAAAAAATTTGCACTCGTCCTGGTCCCACACCTAAGGGACATGTTCGCGGACTCACTGGCAAGGGACACCCTGCCCCCAACGCTAGCGCAGGCCACAATTTCACTGATACCCAAAAAAGATAAAGACCTGACGGAATGCAGATCATACAGACCCATTTCACTGCTGAACGTGGATGCGAAAATACTCGCAAAAGGTCCTGGCCAAAAGGCTGGAGGGCTGTGTACCAGAGGTGGTCGCAGAGGACCAAACGGGCTTTGTCAAGGGTAGGCAACTCACAGCGAACATCAGGCGGCTGCTGAACGTAATAATGATCCCCTCTGGGGAGAGAACACCAGAGGTGATCGTCTCCCTGAACGCAGAAAAGGCCTTCGACAGAGTCGAATGGAAATACCTCCGAGGTACTGGAATGGTTTGGGCTCGGAGCGGGGTTCATCGCCCGGGTGAGTCTCCTGTACAACGCTCCCAAAGCGAGCGTCCGAACTAACACCACCAGCTTTAAATACTTCCAGCTGCAGAGAGGAACAAGACAGGGCTGCCCCCTGTCCCCACTCTTGCTCGCGCTAGCCATCGAACCACTGGCGATAGCCCTGCGGGACGCGAAAAGCTGGAAGGGAATCTGGAGAGGAGACAGAGAGCACAGAGTCTCACTCTATGCAGATGACCTGCTCCTCTATGTCTCGAAGCCACAGGAGGGACTCAAGGCAATACTGCAAATGCTGAAAGAGTTTGGAACCTTCTCAGGCTACAAACTTAACCTGGGCAAAAGCGAGGCATTCCCAGTGAACCCAAACAGGGGAGTGAGAGAGCTGGAGGGGCTCCCCTTCAAAACAGCCCAGAACAGATTCTGCTACCTGGGGATCCAGATAGCCAGAGACTGGACACAGATCCACAAGTGGAACCTGACCAGCCTGGAGGAGGAAATAAGAAGAGACCTTCAAAGGTGGGGCTCACTCCCACTCTCCCTGGCGGGGAGAGTGCAGACGATCAAGATGAACGTACTGCCAAGGTTCCTCTTCCTGTTTAGATCCATTCCGATCTTCATCCCCAAGGCCTTTTTCCAAAACGTAGACAGTCTAATCATGGCGTTTGTGGGTGGGTGGGGGGGGGGTTGGCAAGCTGAGAACATGGACCCAGCTCAGACACCACTTCGGGATAACTAAAATATCCACCATGGCCCCCATCTGCGGCAATCACAGATTCCCCCCAGCCATGCTAGATACCACCTTCAAAAGTTGGAGGCGGGGCAGGGGTACATTGACGGTCGGGGACTTCTAATTAGGGCACAGACTGGCGACACTAGACGAACTGCTGAGGAACTGGAGGCTAGCAAAAGGACAGGAAATGAGACACCTCCAAATAAAACACTTCCTCCGTAAAGAGACAGTGGGGTACCCTGGGGTCCCAGAAAGCACACTACTAGAGGACCTGATAGGCACAAGCAACGGGAAGGGGGGACTATGTGGGAAAATATACGGACAGCTACTGGACAGAGCCCGGACTCCACTGGACGAGATCAGACAAAAATGGGAGAACGAACTGGGGACAGAGGTAGGATGGGGACTCTGGAGCGAAGCACTGAGCAGGGTGAACTTCACCTCCTCCTGCGCAAGGCCAAGCCTAATGCAGCTCAAAGTGGTGCACAGAGCACACCTGACTAGAACCCGAATGATCCATAGACCGATCCAGAAGGCAATGAAAGGCACGTAGGGTCAGTTAAACGAAGGACAAACTAAACCTCTGTATAATAAAGGAAATTAGCGCAGGCGAGAAAAATGTGATGTGTATATATTATACACACAACTGTTTATAAATGAGAAACGCCAATAAAAAGATTTTTTTAAAAAACAGAATCTGGAAAGATTTTTTTGTAGAAACATAATAGACCTCTTGAAACCTGTTACATTCTCAGAATCAGCCACGAGTCAACAACTCCTATTTCCTACCAATGACTTTCCAAAAGCTATATTGTCAAATGTACAAGATAATTCAAATAACACTGTTACAACATTAAGAAGGTGTACAAGATGTAGCAAACCTCCAAATAGATTAAATCTGTAAATCTAACATTCATCCTATCATTGTTGACATGCTGTATAATACTGTAAACAAGAAAATGTATAGCCAACATTTTTCTCAAAGAAAGAGGGTTGTGACATAATACAAATGTACAGCATGTGAAGAGTTAATGTTATGTTAAGCCTAGCCACCAGAGGGAGCTAAGGGGCAGCACTATAAATTGCAGTGGTTCTTAAACTAAAGGATGGAGATTAGACTGGAGCTGAAGAAGATAAGATTCATAGTATATTGCAGAGTAAGTTAAAATATAATAGTTATAATTAGTAGATAGAGATAGTAGTAGAGATAGTAGTGTTAATGAGTGTAGTTTAATTCTTACATGTATGTTTGCTATTCAGAATAAGTGTTGAACTCAAATTTAGTAGTGTTAATAAAATTAGTTTAGTTCTTCAAAAGAGCTTGGTGTATCTTTGTGATCACTACGTCTTCCATCCTGGAAACCCCTCACAAAGATCACCACAAATGGAATGAAAATTGAGGCAGGATCAATGGAAAGGTTGGCTGTGCATCATCCGAGGTTGTGCCAGAGAATTGGAAAGTATCAAATGTGACACCCTTGCTCAAGAAAGGGTGCTAGGACGTTCCTAGTTATTGCAGGTCGGTCAGTGGGAAGTAAGGTTTCAGAAACAATAATTAACAAAAAGAAAATCACCAGACACTTGGAGAGCTTTGAGTTAATTAAGGAACAGAAAAATTACCAAATTTACCAATGACCAATGGCAAAGACGGAGGATGACACCAATCGACTGCAACACAACGTAGATAAGCTGGCAGATAGGGTAGACAAATGGCAGATGGAATTTAATGCAAGAGAAATATGAGGCGATGCTTTTTCAAAGGAAGAATAGGAAGAGGCAATATAGATTTAATGCTGCTCTAAAAGAGTGTGCAAGGGCAGAGGTCACAGATCCTTTAAGGTAGCAGAACATTTTGGGAGAGCAGTTGGCAAAACATATGGGATCTTGGGTTTCACAAATAGAGGTATTGGGCACAAAAACAGGGAAGTTATGCTGAACCTTCATCAAACTCTGGTTCGACCACAATTAAAGTATTGCACCCAGTTCGATTCACAACACTTCAAAGGGTTTTTAGGTCCTGGAGATTGCAGAGAAGATTTACGTGAATGGTTCAAGAGGTGTGGCAATTTAGCTACTAGGTTGGGTTGGAGAAGCCAGGTTTCGATAAGGGAGACAAAGAAAAGCTGTTCCAATTAATTGATGGCACAGGACTAGGAGGACACGGGTTGATGATTGTAGGCAAGAGAAGCAGGAAATATGAGGAAGGACATTTTGAAATGCAGCAAGGAGTGGTGAGCTGGAATTTGCTGCCTAGGACAGTGATGGAAGCAGAGATGGTCAACTATTTGAAAGGAAAATGGAATAGGCACTTGAGGGAAATAAACGTGCATGGCTACAGGATAGAGTGGGGGAATGGGACTTCCTGGATTTCTCTACAGAGAGCCAGCAAGGACTCGATGAGCCAAACAACCTACTTCTGTGCCTTTAGGACTTATGACTGTAATCTTTAACTCGATGAAAGATTTCTACTTTTTAAAATAGGTGGTGGTAATAATAATAATAATAATAATAATAATAACTTATTGTCACAAGTAGGCTTCAATGAAGTTACTGTGAAAAGCCCCTAGTTGCCACATTCCGGCACCTGTTCGGGGTGGCCGGTACAGGAATTAAACCCACGCTGATGCCTTGTTCTGCATTACAAGCCAGCTGTTTAGCCCACTGCGCTAAACCAGCACCTGGTAATCCAATCAGAAAGGTACTGTCATCGTTTGATGTTTCAAATTCAAATGATCTTTTGTTTAATTATATTTAACAAGTATGACACCAAAACAGGCCACTCAGCCCATCATACCTATGCCAGCTCTCCGAAAGAATTACCCAAATCCTCAAGTTTTAGCTTTAAGTATATATTCAATTCCTCTTAAGTTACAGCTGAATCGTTTTCCACCACCCTTCTAGACAGAACATTCCAGGTCATAACTACCTTCTTCTTAAGTTTTCTGTCCAAAGGCAGGTTCTAGGCAATTATTTGCCAAAGCGCTGCCATTTTAAAAAAAACTATTGGTCGGGTGAGAATGCAGACCCCAAGTCTACCTCAGCCGGAACACTATCAAAACCAGTATTGTTGGCATTAATTTGACCCACATGACAGCCGTCTAGCCAACTGTTCATCACAACAACTAGAGCCGTGAGAATAAAATCCACCCATCTCCATGTCTTATTTACTAAAAATTAAGAAATGTGTCCTCTAGTTACAGGTCTTCCTGCTAGTGGAATAAACTATTTCCATCTAATCAAGCCCCTCATGATTTTTAAATACCTTATTAAATCTCCCTTTGAGCATTTTTCTGCTCAAAGAATAATCCTTCATTCTCTATTTTCTCCAGATAATTGAAGTCTGTTATCTTTCATATTATTCTGGTAAATCTCCTTTGCATCCTTGGAAAATTACCTTGCTTTTTTCTCCCCAAAGAATATTTATTGCTCAGATTACGGTGCATTACGCTTGCTGAGGTCTCACTAGTGATTTATGAAAGATCTACCATTACTTCCTTGCTTTTGAGCACTACTCTAATTCAAGGACCTCGAATTCTTCAGCAGGGCTAAAGCATTCAAATTAGTCTGTACCAAATTATCCCATCACGTTCAGAGAATTCCAAGGTCAATGTTCCTGTCCCCCTTCTAAAATGACACAATTTAGTTTGCATCACTACCCTTCATTCTTTTTACCAAAGTGCATCACTTCACACTCGTCAGCATAAAATTTAATCTGCCATGAGTCTACTCTTGGCCTCCTCAAGTCTATGATCAACTCCTTCATTATTTACTATACTTCTATCCTTGCCCTTACCTGCAGAGTTTGCAATTGTGTCCACTGTCCCCAAATTATATACAAATTAGGAGCAGGAGACCACTCCACTCTGAGTTGCTCCACCATTCAATACGATCATAGCTGATCTGATTGGAACCTCAACTCAACATTCCTGTCTACGAGATAACTGTTCACCATTTTGAGGAAGAGTTCCAAAGACTCATGACCCTGAGAAAAAAATTCTGAGGTCTTAAATGAGCGAGCAGCACGGTGGCGAGTGGGTTAGCCCTGCTGCCTCACGGCGCCGAGGTCCCAGGTTCGATCCCGGCTCTGGGTCACTGTCCGTGTGGAGGTTGCACATTCTCCCCATGTTTGCGTGGGTTTCGCCTCCACAACCCAAAGAAGTGCAGGGTAGGTGAATTGGCCACGCTAAATTGCCCCTTAATTGGAAAACATTAATTGGGTATTCTAAATTTATTTTTAAAATGTCTTAAATGAGTGACCTCTTATTTTTAAATAGTGACTGCTAGTTCTAGATTCTCCCACAATATCCTCTCCACATCCACCTTGTCAAGACCCCCGTGCTTCAGACATCTCACCAGTGCCCAAAATGACTGAAGCGTATAGAATTGAAGTGCATAAGGTGGGAACATAGGCTGTCAGGGAAGGACACAAGTGAAATATGGAACTTGTTCAAGGAACAGGTACTACGTGTCCTTGATATGTATGTCCCTGTCAGGCAGGGAAGAGATGGTCGAGTGAGGGAACCATGGTTGACAAGAGAGGTTGAATGTCTTGTTAAGAGGAAAAAGGAGACTTATGTAAGGCTGAGGAAACAAGGTTCAGACAGGGCGTTGGAGGGATGCAAGATAGCCAGGAGGGAACTGAAGAAAGGGATTAGGAGAGTTAAGAGAGGGCATGAACAATCTTTGGCGGGTAGGATCAAGGAAAACCCCAAGGCCTTTTACACATGTGAGAAATATGAGAATGGCTAGAGCGATCAAGGACAGTAGCAGGAGATTGTGTATTGAGTCCGAAAAGATAGGTCTTGAACGAGTACCTTTCTTCTGTATCTACAAATGAGAGGGGCCATATTGTTGGAGAGGACAGTGTGAAACAGACTGTAAGCTCGAGGAAATACTTGTCAGGAACGAAGATGTGTTGGGCATTTTGAAAAACTTGAGGATAGACAAGTCCCCCAGGCCTGACGGGATATATCCAAGGATTCTATGGGAAGCAAGAGATGAAATTGCAGAGCCGTTGGCAATGATCTTTTCATCCTCACTGTCAACAGGGGTGGTACCAGGGGATTGGAGAGTGGCGAATGTCATGCCCCTGTTCAAAAAAGGGACTAGGGATAACCCTGGGAATTACAGGCCAGTTAGTCTTACTTCAGTGGTAGGCAAAGTCATGGAAAGGGTACTGACGGATAGGATTTCTGAGCATCTGGAAAGACACTGCTTGATTAGGGATAGTCAGCACGGATTTGTGAGGGGTAGGTCTTGCCTTACAAGTCTTATTGAATTCTTTGAGGAGGTGACCAAGCATGTGGATGAAGGTAACGCAGTGGATGTAGTGTACATGGATTTTAGTAAGGCATTTGATAAGGTTCCCCATGGTAGGCTTCTGGAGAAAGTAAGGAGGCATGGGATAGTGGGAAATTTGGCCAGTTGGATAACGAACTGGCTAACGGATAGAAGTCAGAGAGTGGTGATGGATGGCAAATATTCAGCCTGGATCCCAGTTACCAGTGGCATACCGCAGGGATCAGTTCTGGGTCCTCTGCTGTTTGTGATTTTCATTAATGACTTGGATGAGGGAGTTGAAGGGTGGGTCAGTAAATTTGCAGACGATACGAAGATTGGTGGAGTTGTGGATAGTGAGGAGGGCTGTTGTCGACTGCAAAAGAGACATAGATAGGATGCAGAGCTGGGCTGAGAAGTGGCAGATGGAGTTTAACCCTGAAAAGTGTGAGGTTGTCCATTTTGGAAGGACAAATATGAATGCAGAATACAGGGTTAATGGTAGAGTTCTTGGTAATGTGGAGCAGCAGAGAGATCTTGGGGTCTATGTTCATATATCTTTGAAAGTTGCCACTCAAGTGGATAGAGCTGTGAAGAAGGCCTATGGTGTGCTAGCGTTCATTAACAGAGGGATTGAATTCAAGGGCCGTGAGGTGATGATGCAGCTGTACAAAACCTTGGTAAGGCCACATTTGGAGTACCGTGTACAGTTCTGGTCACCTCATTTTAGGAAGGATGTGGAAGCTTTGGAAAAGGTGCAAAGAAGATTTACCAGGATGTTGCCTGGAATGGAGGGTAGGTCTTACGAGGAAAGGTTGAGGGTGCTAGACCTTTTCTCATCAGAACGGAGAAGGATGAGGGGCAACTTGGTAGAGTAGACAGTCAGAGACTTTTTCCCCGGGTGGAACAAACCATTACAAGGGGACATAAATTGAAGGTGAATGGTGGAAGATATAGGGGGGGGGGATGTCAGAGGTAGGTTCTTTACCCAGAGAGCAGTGGGGGCATGGAATGCACTGCCTGTGGAAGTAGTTGAGTCGGAAACATTATGGACCTTCAAACAGCTATTGGATAGGTACATGGATTACGGTAAAATTATATAGTGTTGATTTATTTGTTCTTAAGGGCAGCACGGTAGCATTGCAGATAGCACAATTGCTTCACAACTCCAGGATCCCAGGTTCGATTCCGGCTTGGGTCACTGTCTGTGCGGAGTCTGCACATCCTCCCAGTGTCTGCATGGGTTTCCTCCGGGTGCTCCGGTTTCCTCCCACAGTCCAAAGATGTGCAGGTTAGGTGGATTGGCCATGATAAATTGCCCTTAGTGTCCAAAATTGCCCTTAGTGTTGGATGGAGGTGTTGACTTTGGGTAGGGTGCTCTTTTCAAGAGCCGGTGCAGACTCAAAGGGCCGAATAGCCTCCTTCTGCACTGTAAATTCAATGATAATCTATGATTAATCTAGGACAAAGGTTCGGCACAACATAGTGGGCCATATAGTTCTGTGCTGTATTTTTCTATGTTCTACCTACTTTTGTAATCAATTCCCCTCACAATAAACAACATTCTATTAGCATTCTTAATTGCTTGCTGTACCTGTACACTAGTTTGTGATTCATGCACTAGGACACCCAGATCCCTCTACACCTCAGAGCTCTGTAATCTCTCACCAGTTAGATCATCAGCTTCTTCTTTATTCTTCCTGTAAAAATGGACAATTTCACATTTGCCAGATTATACTCCATTTGCCAGATCCTTGCCCACTCACATAACCTATGACCCTTTGTAGTCTTCGGTCCTATTCAGAACTTACTTCCCTACTTTTGTGTCAACTTCAATTTATCAGAAAGAGAAGTTGTCCCTTGACCGACCTTCATGGACATCACTGCACGTTTCTATCCACTCTGGAAAAAACAAACCATTCATCTCTGCTTTCTGCCTTGCAGTCAATTTCATATCCATGTTGGTACTGTTGCTTTAATCCTATGGATTTTAAGTTTGCTAACAGATTTATTTTGTGGGAAATCATCAAACCTTTGAAAGTACATAATCACAACATAAACATTCTGTTCACCAATTCTAGCCATTATTTTAACAACTCAATAAAGTTTGATACACATGATCATTGCCATTTATTAAGCTCAGTATTGGCTTTTCCAAGTGACAATCATGGACTTGATTCATGCACTTTTGTCTCCTCGTTTCCATTCTCTGTTCTCCTCTGCACTATGTAGCCTGTGTGATTCTCTATTTTTTAACATAAATTTAGAGTGCCCAATTAATTTTTTTCCAATTAAGGGGCAATTTAGCATGGCCAATCCACCTAACCTGCACATCTTTGGGTTGTGGGGGTGAAACCCGCACAATGTGCAAACTCCGCACATACAATGACCTGGGGCCGGGATTGAACCCGGGTCCTCAGTGCAAATAAGCAGCAGTGCTAACCACTGCACCACCCTAGCCTGTGTGACTCTACTGTAACATGAACCTCATATTTACCAGAAGCCTTTCGGTTTCATTTGAATCTCAATTCCTTTAGTCATTTATGGATCTTTAGCTTTGGATACCCTCCTTTCTCATAGAAATGCTTTGAGTTTGCTTCCGAACTATCTCCACCTTGAAAACCTCCCATTGCTCACATATTGTTTTAGCTGATCATCTCTTTCCACTCCACCTGGTTCAGGTCCCTTTTCAACATTGAAATTCTTCCAATTGAATGCAGAAAATCTTCCTGAATATTGGGGCTCTCTGGCAGAGTTAGTGCAATAACAAAGAATGTGGTGAACTTTTCCGTGCATTTGCACAAACTAAGATCCCCTCTCCCCTCCAGTTCATTTAGGAATCCAGAACACAGTACAGAATCAGAAAATTAGATCACAAACATTTGGTATTTCTCCTTAAACTATCCAGTCTGAGCCCACTAGGGGCTGGTTTAGCACACTGGGCTAAATCGCTGGCTTTGAAAGTAGACCATGGCAGGCCAGCAGCACGGTTCAATTCCCGTACCAGCCTCCCCGAACAGGCACCGGAATGTGGCGACTAGGGGCTTTTCACAGTAACTTCATTGAAGCCTACTCGTGACAATAAGCATTTCCATTTCATTTCACTATCCTACTTTCTCTCCATACACACCATCTCTTTTGAGTGATGGTGAATCAAATGTACTTATGAAAATATATATTTGATTCAAAACTGGCAGTAATTTTTGAAATGGATAACTTATCCACCATTCCATCTGAAATAATTAAAACCCATATCAGTCTGTGTAATCATATACACCAAATGACATTGAATATCTCAATCAAATCATCAATAAACTTACCCAGTGCACCTGGGCCAGCTAATAGAAATTCCTGTCGACCAATCCGCTTTACAATCGGTCGTTTCTCCTCACTATTATATGGAAACAGGTCTTGCGATGTTCCTGTGTTATAACTCAAAATAATATATTGTGTGCTCATTGCCAAGCAAAGAAAGTACCCATCTGCAGCTATAGCAACTGGTTGCTCTGGTGTGGAGACTTCCTTTATTAGTTGGACACGGTCTTCATGCACTGCATATATTTGTACAGTTTTCCGCTTCATTGAAATGGCACAAACCTCAATACAGAAAGGATCTCCAGTCACTGGGTTCTCGTTCACAGCAAATGCAGTTATTCCTTTGATTTTAGCTCCTGATGGTACAGGCTCCAGGTTGATCATATTCAATAAAACCACAGTATTGTCACATAAAACCATAAGTCTGTTCAAAGCAGATGCTGCCTTGAGCTCATTCACAGCTTTTTTTAGCCCCAGGTATTTGTGCAGTTGTTTTGTTGGAGTAAACACAGGTCGCCCTGAGGTGGATGCTTTTTCTTCCAATAGAAAGTGATAGATACAGCAGTCACTTGTTCCTATATAAAGATTTTTCCCACAACATTCAATGCAGTCAATAGACATCCAGGTTTTATCTACCAGCAGATCCTGCCCAAGCACAGGAACAAGTTCAAACGCCTTCACACTCATTGTGCCTTCTCAGTCATCTAAAAAAGGACAAAAATACAATGAATCATAAAACATATACACATTAAAACAACAGAGCCTCAAACCCCTATGGTTTCTTATGTCGATTAAAATGAGTTCTATAAAGGTGTCCTCACCCAACATACAAAACATAAATGATAATCCACAATCTTACTCACAAAACAGTATCCAAAGCTTTACAACAGAACTGGAAACAGCAGTGAAAGTGCATTACTGCATTGGTAACTACACCACTTAAGATTTAATAGAAAAATTATTGAACTTGCGATTTTGGTAACATGATTATTTAATGCACCATAGCCGATTCACATTCACAAATCTCAAGATACATGATTGCATCCTTGACGTTAGTTGGGAGCACGATGGCGCAGTGGTTAGCACTGCCTCACGGCGCTGAAGGACCCAGGTTCGATCTCAGCCCTGGGTCACTGTCCGTGTGGAGTTTGCATAGTCTCCGTGTCAGCATGGGTCTCACCGCCAGAACCCAAAGATGCACAGGGTAGGTAGATTGGCCACGCTAATTTTTGCCCCTTAATTGGAGAACAAATTAATTGGGTACTTTAAGTTTTTTTTTAAAAAGGTGAAACAGCACAGCACAGGAAGAGAGAAGGAACGGAGAGAGTGTATTATTCAGGTCATTTATGGCAACGGCATTGAGTCAGCTCCAAGACAATTTGTGACAATGTAAGATCGGAAGTGAATCAACCCCCAAACTTGGCCCACTAAAAGAACCTGGATATGTAGATCTGTCATTGTGGGCTCTGGTTCTGTCAAATCTTGGAAGATAACTCTGCAAGCCAATGCCCCAGCAAGTGTAGTCACCTTGGCTGGAAAAAACTTTATACTGTATGCTACTAGACATTAAGGCAGTAGCTGGCAAAACTCCCACAGTATTTCTATGCACACATGGAACTCCTACACTTGGGCAAACCTGTGCCTCAGCTATGATGGTTTTGTTAGATGTTTATGTTATTCATGGTAAATCCCTTACAGACTCGCCCAGTAATGGGTCAATGTAGATCTTTGATGAAAAAGCTTATGTAACTATTCTGACAACCTTTAAGTCAATGCCAACATGGTTGTGAAATTGAATGCTGGGAATCACATCGATGCAATCTACACTGGAATTTCATTGAAATAAAATCTTCACAACATGCTGAAACATTTAGTCACAAATGTTTTGAATTAATTGCTGGCCCATCCTTCAACAGCTCAAAATGTGATGCCGTGCTCAGCTATACAAACACAATGCGAGTCCAAGATTTAATTCCTTTTCTGAGCTGAATTAGCTGATCTCAGCCGGAGCAGCAATGCAGTAAATCATGTCCCAGTTGGAAGTGCTACATACATGGCTGGACTCAGTCGCAACATACCCAACAGCTGAATAACCAGCTGATACAGTGTTATGGAACATGGAAACAGGAGACCATTTAGCCTTTCAAAAATGTTTATGCGTCCAAATTAGATAATGGTTTATATGTTACCTCACTCCATATACCTTTCTTTGCCCAATGTCCCTTAAACCCTTTGCTTAATAAAAACCCTTCAATCTCAGATTTAAAATCAACAATTGACCTGGGCTCTTACAGAAGAGTTCCAAACTTCCACCATACTGTGTGTGGAGAAGTTTTCCCGAACATCATTCTTGAAAACCTGGCTCTAATTTTTAAACTCTGACCCGGAGTCCTGGGGTCCTCAATCAGCAGAAGTTATTTCTAGCTATCCTCAGGGCTCCTCTCATTATCTTGAAAACTTTGATCAAATCACATCTAAGATTCTGGGTTTTACATGAGTATGTAAATTGATCCCTGTAAATCAATCACTGGAAACCAGGTATCGTTCCAGCAAATCCACACTGCACTCCCTCCAAGGCCAACGTATCGTTCCTGAAGTGTGGTGTCCAGTACTGCTCTCAGTATGCCAGGCGTGGTCTGACAGGTCTTTGCATAGCTGAAGCATGACTTCTACCCCATTGTATTGTAGTCCTCTAGATATAAAGTCAGCAATGCATCAGCTGTTTTTAATATTTTCTCTGCCAATGCCATTGTAATGATTCATGCATTTGAACCTTCAAATCTCTTTTAATCTCCACTTTTTCTAGTTTTAGAAAGAAACTTTGTCAATTCAGTCACTTTGTAGACATGCTGCCAAAACGTATAGTCTTGCACTCATCAAGATAAATACAAGAATGCCAAATTTCAAATGATCGCAACAATTTATATGGAGAAAGGGATGCTGACTATTGGTCAAGATGTTGCCACGGTGATAGCAACAAGGAACTATCAGCTCCCCAAACCCCCAGGTAATTGAAGGCTTGAACATAATCCTTTTGATTGCAGAGAATGGGTCCTTGTATGTGAATGTATGTTGCTTCTACCAAATAGCCCTGGAAAGCCACAGCAGTTCAAAAATTTTAACAGGTTCAGCAAGCTGTTTCACACTGCTGCTGTGCAGTGGCTACACGAGTGGCATTTTCCATTAGCAGAATGCTACCTGTAGCAGTCTAAAACTGCCTGAGGTTTGCTTATTTGCTTAACCTATTAATAATTTTACAACTTTTATGCTTCTACCTACACTGCTTACAATGCCACCCATGGTCACCAGCAATCTTGGATATGTTTCTACCCCACCCGAGTTGGTCAGGCTGATGGGGCGTGGCCTACCGTTTATAACTATAGCCGCCGCTCTTTGATCACCTGAAAAGTTAAGATGTCCATCATTATCCTTAATTGTAGATTCTAGTAATTTCCTGACAACAGATGACACTGGGCAATACACGACTAATGGTCATTTAAGAGGAGGTATCAGAAATCTGTGGTAGCTCATGAAACTAATCTAGTATGGGTCACTGCCTCTGGAGGAGAGAAAATTGGAGAAATAATTATTGATCATATAATAAATAACCTGTTGGAACCTATCCAAAATCCATGTATACATGGAAAGTGTGACTTACTGCACAATTCCAATTACAAACAAGCAGTTTAAATGTGACATAGCATGAAATGTCTAAATTGCACCCATTTGACAACAATTTATATTTATATAGCATCTTTAACCAATGAAATGACCCAAGGTGCTTCACAGGAGCTCTACAAAACAAAGTCAGATAGCAGGAACTACAGAGGAGTCACCCAACTGCTACAGGGGTGACCATTGCAAGAACCCTCCTAATTGCCTCCCCCCAGTGGCTGAGGAACTCCTTCCAGATTTGCTGTGTGGGTTTTCCCCATTGACAGGCACTGCGCTGTGTTGCAAATTAAAAAAAAAAAATTTTTTAACTAAAGTGCAGGAACAAAGCCAACCACTGTACATGTTTTATTTCGACCATATCAAAAGATTTGGACTATCAGCCGTGAAGGCTTATGGAGTATACTTGTCAAATTTGACTGCCTTCAGAAATTCTTTGCCTATTCTATGATGACATGCAAGCCGTGGTCCTCACCAATAGAATCACCACAAACCCTATCTCAGTGAATACTGGGGTCAAACAAGGTTGGGTATTGCACCAACTCTCTTCTCCATTTTCCTTGCTGCAATACTACACTTCATCTGCAGCAAAGTAGCCACAGGTAATCTACAGAACAAGCAGGAAACTATTCAACGTATGCCGCCTTCAATCCAAAACCAAAAACACCACAACTTCAGTTTCAGAGGACGCTTTGGTGTGTGCTCGCTCAGAAACTGAGCTCCAGGTTATCGTTGCTACCTTCTCAAAGGCATGAGGAAATAGGCCTTTCACTTGGAAAACTAAGGTCCTCTTCTAACCAACTCCCACAGCACAACATCTGTTGGTATCAATTAATAGCAATGGCAATATTGCGGAAAACCTGGAGGATCTGCCTTCGACCAAGGCAAACATAAGACTACAGAATCCACGATCACTTTCAACATGCCAGCTTAGCCATTGGCCGACCAAGAAGAAAATAATATTTTACAATCAAATCTCAAACCCGAGGACTTCCGGGTGCGGCTATGCAGAGCTAGGTCGCATATTCAGTAGCTCCCGCTTGGAACGGACTTTTGGGCTCTTTTGCAGGGCCCCCACGGCATTTGTTTGACATTTCCCAGTGTGGCAAGAGGACTGCAACACTCCCCTGACGGTGTCCCCCAGGAGTGTTGTGTCTTTTGGCTGCCAGGTCCGGCAGAAGCAGTGGAAGATTTGGCTGCAATCAGGATAAACAGGGCCCCTTCCAGCATGCAAGCGGGGGAAGTGCAAGCTTAAAGCTGCAAACTGACCTGAGGACCTTTATCAAAAGAGAATTCTAACAGCAGAGGGAACAACTGTGAAAAGATCTCACCAGGGCCACTGAAGAAGCGGGGACGCGGCTTCCGGTGGCAGCCATGGAGGAGTAGGTCACGCATTCGGCAGCTCCCGTCTGGAACGGACACTTAGACCTTTTTCAGGAGTTTCCACGGACATTTTGGGGCAGATTGGTGAAGAGAACACTGCCAAAAGGATTCCCTCTCAAGACTTTTGGGCTCTTTTCAGGGCCCCCAAGGGCACTTTTTCGACGTTTCCCGGTGTGGGAAGGAGTTAATAATAGTTCCCCGTCAGTATATGGCTTTAACTAGGAGCGGGGTGACAAAAAAGGTGGTGGTGGACCAGAAGAAGGGAGGGAAGAAGGACAAAATGGCGGCGGCCGGAGACCAGGCAGCGTGGAGGCAGTGGGCGGAGGAGCAACAGGAGGGTATCCAGCGCTGCCTTAGAGATTAAAAAGGACCTGCTAGAGTCGATGAAGGCTTCTATTGATAAGCTGCTGGAGACACAGACGGCCCAGGGGGTGGCAATCCGAGAGGCTCAACAAAAGATCTCGGACAATGAGGACGAGATCCTAGCCCTGGTGGTAAAGTGGAGGCGCACGAGGCGCTCCACGAGAAATGGCAGGAGTGGTTCGAGGAGATGGAGAATCGGTCGAGACGGAAGAATCTGCGGATTCTGGGCCTCCCGGAGGGGCTGGACGTGGGGGCCTATGTGGTCACCATGTTAAACTCGCTGATGGGAGCGGGGTCCTTCCAGGGGTCCCTGGAGCTGGAAGGGTCCCATAGAGTGTTGGCGAGGAGGCCCAAGGCTAACGAGCCTCCGCGGGCGGTGCTGGTGCGGTTCCATCGGTTCGTCGATCGGGAGTGTGTGCTCAGGTGGGCCAAGAAGGAGGAGCAGCAGGTGGGAGAACGTGGAGGTTCGGATATATCAGGACTGGAGTGCGGAGGTGGCGAAGAGGGGGGCCGGGTACAATCGAGCGAAGGCGGTGCTGCACAGGAAGGGGGTGAAGTTTGGCATGTTGCAGCCAGCGCGATTGTGGGTTATCTACAAGGACTGGCACCATTATTTTGAGTCTCCGGAGGAGGCGTGGGGGGCTTTGCATTGTTTCGGGTTTCTTTCTCTGTGTTTTTCTCTTTCGGGTTGAGGGTGGTGGATGGGGCGGGTTGGGCACTGTTTTGGTTGGTGGTGGGGCCTGGTAGGTGGAGAGCGCGGGATTTTTTTCCCGCGCCGAAGACTGGAGGGGGGGGGGGGGGGCGGGCGGGACCGGGGCGAGGAAGTGAGGATTGTTTCCCGCGCTTAGAATGGAGGGGGGAAGGCCTGTGAATGGGGAGCGGGAGAGGAGGGTGTGCCACACAATGGGAGGAGTCGAAGGGGAGGCGGGAGTGGCCGGGGTCAGCAGGAGTCAGCTGACTTGCGGAAGTGCAATGGGGGGAGTAAACCAGCTAGGATGGGTCCTAGCGGGGGGGGGGGGGGGGGGGGGGGGGGGGGGTCGAGTTGCTGCTGCTAAGATCAAGGAGGAGCTGGAGCGAGTGGGGTGGGTCGAGACGGGGGTATGCCGCTGTGGGGAACGGGCCGGGTGTGGGGTGCGGGCGCATGGCTGGCCGAGGAGGGGTCATGGCTAGTCGGCGGGGGAGGGGGGCGGGTAGCCCCCTAATCCGGCTGATAACCTGGAATGTAAGGGGACTGAATGGGCCGGTCAAGCGGGCCCACGTGTTCGCGCACCTGAAGGGGCTCAAGGCGGATGTGGTTATGCTCCAGGAGACACACCTGAAGGTGGCAGACCAGGCAAGACTGAGGAAAGGGTGGGTAGGTCAGGTGTTTCACTCGGGGCTAGATGCCAAAAATCGAGGGGTGGCGATCTTGGTGGGAAAGAAGGTGTCATTCGAGGCGTCGAGCATTGCGGCAGATAATGGCGGTAGGTACATAATGGTAAGTGGTAAGGGAGAGAGGGTGGTACTGGTCAATGTGTATGCTCCGAACTGGGACGATGCGGGTTTTATGCGGCGTATGTTGGGTCGGATCCCAGACTTGGAAGTGGGGGGCCTGATAATGGGGGGGGGAGACTCTAACACGGTGTTGGATCCTGCACTGGATCGCTCCAGGTCTAGGACGGGTAGGAAGCCGGCGGGGGCTAGAGTGTTGAGGGGATTTATGGACCAAATGGGAGGGGTGGACCCTTGGAGATTTGCAAGGCCGGGGGCCTTCTCACATGTCCATAAGGCTTATTCTCGAATCGATTTTTCCATTTTGAGTAGGGCGCTGATAGCGAGAGTAGAGGATACCAAGTATTCGGCAATAGCCATTTCGGACGACACCCCGCATTGGGTGGACTTGGAGATGGGGGTGGAGAGGGACCAGCGCCCGCTGTGGCGCTTGGAGGTGGGGCTGTTGGCAGACGAGGAGGTGAGCGAGCGGGTCCGAGGAAGTATAGAGAGGTACTTGGAGACCAACGACAACGGGGAGGTCAGAGTGGGGCTGGTATGGGAGGCACTGAAGGCGGTGGTGAGGGGAGAGCTGATCTCCATCAGGCCCACAAGGAGCGGAGGGAGGAGGGGGAGAGGGAGAGGCTGGTGGGGGAGATGGTGAGGGTAGACAGGAGGTATGCGGAAGAACCGGAGGAAGGATTGTTGAGGAAGAGGCGCAGCCTCCAGGCCGAATTCGACCTGGTGATCACCAGGAAGGCGGAGGTGCAGTGGAGGAAGGCCCAGGGGGCAGTCTACGAGTATGGGGAAAAGGCAAGCCGGATGCTGGCGCATCAGCTTCGGAAGCGGGATGCAGCTAGGGAGATCGGGGGAGTTAAGGACAGGGGAGGGAGCGTGGTGCAGAGTGGGGTTGGCATCAATGGGGTCTTCAGGGACTTCTACGAGGAATTGTACCGATCCGAGCCCCCACGGGAGGTGGGAGGGATGGGTCGTTTCCTGGACCAATTGAGGTTTCCAAAGGTGGAAGAGGGACTGGTGGCAGGACTGGGGGCCCCGATTGGGCTGGAGGAGCTGATCAAAGGGATAGGAATCATGCAGGCGGGGAAGGCACCGGAGCCGGACGGTTTCCCGGTCGAGTTCTATAAAAAATATATGGACCTGTTGGGCCCGCTGTTAGTTAGGACCTTTAATGAGGCAAGGGAGGGGGGGGGGGGGGGGTTTACCCCCGACGATGTCCTGGGCACTGATCTCCTTGATCCTGAAGCGGGACAAGGATCCCCTGCAATGTGGGTCTTACAGACCGATTTCCTTGCTAAATGTAGATGCCAAGGTGCTGGCGAAGGTCTTAGCCACGAGGATTGAGGATTGTGTGCCGCAGATCATCCATGAAGACCAGACGGGGTTTGTGAAGGGGAGACAGTTGAACGCGAATGTGCGGAGGCTTTTGAACGTTATCATGATGCCGGCGAGGGAGGGGGAGGCGGAGATAGTGGTGGCAATGGACGCTGAGAAAGCCTTCGATAGGGTAGAGTGGGGCTACCTGTGGGAGGTGCTGAAGAGGTTTGGGGAGGGGTTTGTCAGGTGGGTTGGGCTGTTGTACGAGGTCCCGATGGCGAGTGTGGCCACAAATATGAGGAGGTCAGAGTACTTTTGGTTGCACCGAGGGACGAGACAGGGGTGTACCCTGCTCTTCGCACTGGCGATTGAACCCCTGGCTATGGCACTGAGAGAGTCGAGGAACTGGAGGGGGTTGGTGCGGGGTGGGGAGGAGCATAGGGTGTCGCTTTATCTCAAACCCGAGACCAAGGTCATGGTTTTCCAGTTAGCAGTGATCATTGTGCTCCTTCTAGAGACTTGGACAACCTACAGTAAGCACCTCAAAGCACAACTAGCAATGCGTTGCAAGAGTTTTCAAATCCAGTGGCAAAAAAAGTAGTCCAGCAGTAGTGTCCTTGCCCAAGCCAACTTGCCCAACATCAAGGCACTAATCATTCAAAACTGGCTTCGCTGGGCAGAACAGGTCATTCATCCAGCTGACACCAGACTCCTGAAGCAACTGTTCTACTCTGAATTTGATCTCTGCAGGAGTCTCCCAGGAGGACACGCGCCATAAGAATGTTCTCAAAGCACTCTGTACTGGTCAAACATCCATGTCCCTACCAACCCAAGGATTTCCTAGCTTTTGACTGAACAAAATGGAGCAGGCTCATCCAGAAAAGCATCAAGCACATAGAAATGTTTTGTTGGGAGCACACAGAGGCAAAGTCTAGGTGTCAGAGCGCGCAAACCTCCAAACGACCCATCTACCCAACCGTCCAAGCAGCACCTTTCCTGCATGTAGCAGAGTCTGCAGATCACGCATTGGATATATCAGCCATGTCAGTGCTCATCAAACCAGAGTGGAATTGATCCTCGATCCTGAGGGACTGCCTAAGAGGAGAAAACAAAGTATGACACCGAGCCACATCAGGAGTTATTAGGAAATATGACAAGTAGGTTTTAAGTGTCTTAAAGGAGGAAAGTGAGGTAGAGAGTTGGAGAGATGCAGTGAGGGAATTCCAGGACTTGGGGCTTGGGCAAGTGAAGGTACGGTCACCAATGGAGGACAAATATAACACAGAATTCACACGAGGCCAGCATTAGTGGAGCAGAGATAGAGGACCATAAGATAGAGATATAGAATTGGGCCATTTGGCCCATTGAGTCTACTCCTCCAATCAATCATGGCTCATCTCCAATGTCCAGCCTTTTCCCCATAACCCCTGATCCCCTTATTAATCAAGAACCCACCTGTCTGTCTTAAAGACACTGCGTGACCTGGCCTCCACAGACCTCTGTGGCGATGAGTTCCACAGATTCACCACCCTCTGGCTTAAAAAATTCCTCCTCATCTCAGTTTTAAAGGATCTTCCCTTCCAGTCTGAGGCTGTACCCTCAGGTTCCAGTCTACTAGTGAAACATCTTCTCCACGTCCTCGCCAACTAGGCCTCTCAGTAATATTTAAGATTCAATTAGATTCCCGCCTCATTCATCTAAACTCCATCGAATACAGACCCAGAGTCCTCAACCGCGCCTCATATGACAAGCCCTTAATTCCCGGGATCATTCTTGTGAATCCCCTCTGGAAGTTCTCCAAGGCCAGCACATCCTTCCTTCGATACGAGGCTCAAAAAAGCTCTTAATATTCCAAATCAGGTCTGACCAGAGCCTTTTACAGCCTTGTACGTCTGAGGGCTGTGGAATTGGAGGAGATTACAGATATATAGAAGATGAGGCCATGGAGGGATTTCAAACAAAGGTAAGAATTTTAAAAGCTTAATGCAATTCTCGGATAATTCCAGCCCTGGGGACCGGAGGAAAAGCAGAAAATTTGGAAGGGAAAAAAGATGTCAGCTGTTGCTTGCCCCCAGTCTCCTGAGCATAAACATGGAATTGCTGAGACCAACAAATTCAGTAACGAGAAAGATTGACCACTCAACTGGGACCTAATTAGATGCTAAACCTATTTAATTGCATTTGTATTATTTGTTAATTGCCAAGCTTTTGGATACATAAAATCATAACAATGGTGAAAATGACCATTCAGCCCATCATGCAGATTGTTTTCAAGAGACTATACATTGAACTTTACTAATCTCTCCGAATAAGCAATTCTGCTCATGAAAGTTCCTACTTCGGCATCTTATTTGGCCGAGCCAAACTTTAAATTCTATATCCTCTCCCTTTCAAAATCCGACAACTTCCACCTCCTTAACATCGCTCATCTCCAGCCACACCTCAGGCCACCTGCAGATGAATCCTCCAATCAAGTTTTTGTTTCTTCCGGACTCAACTATTTAAGTGCTGTGCTGACCAGTCTTTCAGCTGCGATGCTTCCTGTACCCAAGCTCACCCAAAACCCCACTGTCTGCGTTCAAACTGATACCTGGTTCTAATCACCCATCAGCAAGCTCGCTGACAGTGGCTCCCGGACTCACGCCATGAATTGAAAATTCTCATTCTCCAGTTCAAAGTCCACCTCTTGTCCTCTGAATTCTACACTCCACTAATTTAGGTCTCTTGCATAACCCCCACTCATTTCAAACTAATACTGGCACCATGCCTTCAACCATCGCGGCCCAAAGCTCTGCAATGCCCTCCTTAAACCCAACTCCTCTTTTAAAACCCTCCTTACAACCTATCTCCTTGACCAAGATTTTAATCATTAATTCTAACATTTCCTCTTTCGGCTTCATTAAACTTCAAGTGATCACTGCTTGTGAAGCACACAGAACATTTTCCTACATAAATGATTTTTTTAGGGGTGGAAGTTTTTTTTAAAACATCAAATTTTCAGTACAAAAAGAGATCTTTCTATTTACAAATATAATAATAATAATCTTTATTGTCACAAGTAGGCTTACATTAACATTACCCCTAGAAATTATCAATTTGTACTGAGATTCTGATATTTCAGTTGGGAGGGGGCACCGCTCTTGCTTGAATCAGAAGGCTGCCTATATGGGCAGCACGGTAGCACAAGTGGATAGCCCTGTGGCTTCACAGCACCAGGGTCCCAGGTTCGATACCCTGCTGGGTCACTGTCTGTGTGGAGTCTGCACGTTCTCCTCGTGTCTGCGTGGGTTTCCTCCGGGTGCTCCCGCTTTCCTCCCACAGTCCAAAGACGTGCAGGTTAGGTGGATTGGCCATGATAAATTGCCCTTAGTGACCAAAAAGGTTAGAAGGGGTTATTGGGATAGGGTGGAAGTGAGGGCTTAAGTGGGTTGGTGCAGACTCGATGGGCTGAATAGCCTCCTTCTGCACTGTATGTCCTAAATCCAAGTAGATAATCGGACTAATACTTCAGTGCAGTACTGAAGTTGTGCAGCACTGACAAGGCTGTCAAATACCTGACACAACAGTAAATTGCAGCTACATAAAAGACTCAGAACAATATTCATAAATATGGCCATGCCCATCATGTCCTGATCTACGTTTATCCCTCAACTAGCTCCAGGAGGACAGATTCTCAAATCATATATCTTGATGTTGTGTGGGACCCTGTTGTGCGAAAGCTGGCACCATATTTCCCTGTAGTATAAAAATGACCACTTCAAAAATTACTTCATAGGCTGCAAAGCACTTGGCCCACCCAGAAATATGAAAGGTGCTGTATAATAGTTTCCAAACTCATGGCAGGGGCTAGCTGTATCCAACTGGTAGTGCCTACATAATGTACTTTCTCCATTGGTGCTGCTGTAGCACTCTCCTCAACACGGGTTTCTGCCCTTTCTTCGAAACCTATATGCATGCCTGTGCAAATAGTTTCACAGCCAGAGTTTCACAGCGCAAAAAGAGGCTGAAGTCCATTGTGCCTGCGCCAGCCATCAAGCACCTATCTATTTCCAGCACTTGGTCCATAACCATCTTCAGAGAAGTTTGAATAGTCTGTTTGAATGCATCGCATTCAGTTGTGCAACTTCAGGCTTTTTTGGAAAGCCCTGATGTCATTGCTGCCATACAAAAATAAGCAAACAGCACCAAGTCAATGTCCCTCCCGGCTTTGCTTCAATAATCTGTTAAACAAACTTTGCCCCACATTACACAGCTCTGCCCCGTATCCAAATCCTCATGATCCCTGGGCTGTGACATTTAGAGTGAATTAATAATAGCCCTCCTTTAAAAACTCATCACAGCAAAAGTAACTTCATTGCAGTGTTAATGTAACACTAATGTGACACTAATAAAGATTATTAACTTCATTGCCCAGTACTGTGCAATTTCCAGAAAGTTGATTTGGCCTCGAGTTCATTTTGTCACTAGATGTTCGGCATCATGTTAAATACAGAAATTAATCACTGCATCCACGTTTATAGATCCTTGGTAAAGAGAAAAAAAAAACTATTTGTCACGTCGAAAGCAACCCAACAATTGATTACTCTCTGCCCCACCAGCAATCAACCAGACCACAGCCCCATCCCTATTGGAGCTGCTGAAAACTGCTCACCCACTATCATGATTCCATGTCTAACCCAAAGCAAAACAAGCCCTGCAGCTTTCCTTTCAATAGCACAGTCAAGTGGTCTTCTTCCACTTCATTGGCGTTACATCATGAGCAACGTGGGGGCATATACAAGGAATTTCCCAGCCAGTGAGTTCCAACAACACCACTGAACATCTTATTAAAACCCCAAAATATACAGCAGCAGTAAAACAACTAGAATGACAAAGCTGTTTAAGTATTTTGGGTTACCAGCTATCAAATCATGAAACCTGGCAGATGTCACCCTCGTTTCGAGGGACTGATGACGTTTACGACAATGACCATTTATATCTACACTAACAATAATTATGCAAAAATGCTGTTAGAAAAAGGAGGCACTTTTGGATTAGGATTCTACAAAGGAAGAAGCTCAGCAAACAAAATTTGAGTCAGTCCCAGTGACTTGCCTCCGAGTCCAAGTTGTAGGATCAAGCCCCTCCACAGAGACTCAAGCACAAAATCGGGATTGACACTTCAGTTTGTTAGTGCAGTATTCTCTCAGAGGTACAGTCCTTTGGATTAGAAGCTAAACAAAGGCACTCTCAGGTAAAGGCAAAAGGTTCAATAACACTACTTGAAGATCAGGTGAGTTCTCCCAGTGGCCTTGAGAACATTTATACCTCAACCAATATGAATCAGAATTTAAAAATTGGAGAATGGTTACAGCACAGAAGGCCGCTGTTCAGCCAGTATATCCATCCTGGCTCTTGCAAAAGAGACTCAGCTGGACCTACTTCCGTACTTTTTCCCTGTAGCAATGTAAATTTATTCACTCCAGCTGATTATCCAATTCCCATTTGAAAGCCAACATTGAATCTACCTCCACCTCACTCTTGGGCAATTAATTCCAGATCCTAACCATTCACAACATAAAATCAATTAGCTCAGTTGCCCGAATGGCTAGTTTGCGATTTGGAGCGACACCCATAACGCGGGTTCAATTCCCGTACTTGTAGAGAAGGATCCGCCTTCTCAACCTTGCCCCTCGCCCGAGGTGTAGTAACTCTCAGGTTACATCACCACCAATCAGCTCTCGCTCAAAAAAGAAAGAGCAGCCTATGGCCACCTCGAACTATGGCAACTATCATTTCACAGAGAAATGTTGATGGCAGCACCATTTCTCATGTCACATCTGGCTCTTTTGCCTTTCACAGATTGTGTCCCCGATATTTCTCTGTCCTTCTGCCTACAAGAACAATTTCTTCCCATTTGCCCTGTCCAGACCCCTTGTGATTCTGAACAGGCCTATAGAAATACCCCTCAACTTGCTCCTCTGATGAAAACAGCCTAAGCTATCCTCTTGACTGAAGTCCCTCATCTCTAGAACCATTCTCATAAAACATTTCTTCACCCCTTCTGATGCCTTTGCCTCTGTCCCAGGTGCACAGACACGGAGACAATGCTCCAGTTGAGGCTGCTACACTGTTTATAATCATACAAGTTTATCATAACTTCCTTGCTTTGCTACTCTGTGCCCTTATTTGTAAAGCCAGCTCCAATCCCATTTGCAGTATTAACTGCTTTCTCAACTTGCCCTATTTGTACACAGATACCGCAGGTCTCTCAGCTCCTGCAACCCCATTAAAATTATATCCTATATTTTATATGGTCTCTCCTCATTCTTCCTACCAAAGTGAATTGCTTCTCAATTCTCTGCATTAAATTTAATCTTTCACTTGTTTGCCCGTTCCAAAAGCCAATGTCCTCAAAACTCTCTCTCTAATCTCCACATATTTCACATCTGCAAATTTTGAAAATTGTGCCCTCCACACAAGTCTAAGTCAGTAATATAGATCAGGAAAAGCAGTGCTCCTCAAGTCCAGAGGTACCCCATTGTATACTTTCCTCCGGTTTGGAAAACAATCCATTCAACTCTGTTGCTTGTCACTCACCGAACAACATAACCTTGCAACCTCTTGTCACTTTTATTCCATGGACCTTATCTTTGATGAAAAGCCTGTTTTGTCACTTTATCCAATGCCTTTTGGAGGTCTATGTACAACAGATTATCCACATTACCTTCATCAACCTTCTGTTATCACATAAAAGATACTAATTGTTTTAACAACTCCATGTTAGCTTTCCTTACTCAATCCATATTTGCCCAGATGACTTAATTTTGACCTGGATTATCATTTCTAAAAGCTTCACCACCAATGAGGTTAAACTGACAGGTCTATCATTGCTGCATTTATCCTCACACCCTTTTTTGAGCAAGGGTGAAATTCTCTAGGCCTTTGGTATCACTCCTGTAGCTAAAAAAATTGGAAGATTACGGACAGTGCATTCACAATTTCCACCATTACTTATCAGGTCTTGGTGACTTACCAATGTGACGTACAGCCAGTCTGCTAAAACTTCTTCCTTGGTCAAATTTTAGACCTTCCAGAGTATCAGTCTCCTCTTTCATTCTGACTTGTGCAGCATTTTCTTCCTTGGTAAAAACAGATGCAAAGTACGCAATTTAATTCCTCACCCAGGTCCTCTGCCTCCATGCACAAATCTGCTTTTGGGTCTTTAATTGACCTCACCCTTCCTTTCACCACCCTCTTGCTTTTCACACAGATAGAGAAGACTTTTGGATTCCCTTTCATGTTAACTGTCAGTCTCCTCTCACTGTGCTTCTCTTATTTCCATTTCAACTTCCTCTCAGAACTTTCTATATTCTGCTTCTCACTTGTAATGTCAATCTGTATAGGCACCTTTTTCCTTTTTCATCTTACTCTCACCTTGTCAGCCAGGGAGCTCTGGCTTTGTTTGGCCTACCATTCTCTTTTTTAAAAAAATGTTTATTCAAAGTTTTTCCAATAAAAAATTTTCAACCAATTAACCCCCCCCCCCCCCCCCCCCAGTAACAGAAAAGAGAAAAGAACAGAACATAAACATATCATTCAAACATACTACAGAACTTATACAATGGGTTTCTCCCGCACCTAATAACCCTCCCACATGCTTTTTTTTTTACAAGTACCCCATGGGAAAAAAAACCTCCCCCGCCCACCCAAATAACCCCCCCCCCCTCCCTGGGTTGCTGCTGCTGTTGACCGACCTCATTCAAACGCTCCGCGAGATAGTCTAGGAACGGTTGCCACCGCCTGAAGAACCCCTGCGCAGACCCTCTCAAAGGAAACTTCATCCTCTCCAGCTTAATGAACCCTGCCATGTCATTTATCTAGGCTTTCACACTGGGGGACTTCACGTCCTTCCACATGAGCAAGATCCTCCGCCGGGCTACCAGGGACGCAAAGGCCAGAATACCGGCCTCTTTCGCCTCCTGCACTCCTGGCTCGTCCGCCACGGCCTACCATTCTCTTTTGCGACAATGTACCTTGACTGAACCCAAACCAACTCCTCTCTAATGCAGCCCATTATTCCATAAGTTTTTCTCATTAATCTTTAATTTCAATTTACCTGGGACAGATCTGTTTTCACCCACTGAACATAGTCCTCTCCAATTCATTCAATTTACCCTGGATTGTTCCTTTTCCATAGCTGACCTAAACCTTATGGAATCGTAGAATCCCTACAGTGCAGGAGGCAATTCAGCCCATCAAGACTGCACCGACCCTACGGATGGGCACTCTGTCCATTTACAAGCATCCACCCCTACATATTCCCGTAATCCCATAACCTAGCCTGCAGATCCCTGGACACTAAGGGGCAATTTAGCATGGCCAATCCACCTAACCCGCACATCTTTGGACTGTGGGAGGAAACCAGAGCGCCCACGCACCCTCTTTCGGAGGCCGTTGTAGATTCGGTGGGCCGAGTGGCCTCCTTCTGTACTGTAAATTCTATAAATCAAATACAGATCAGCTGTTAATGACCTCCTCCTGGAACCTTGCTGCAGGTGAATAATCTCAACCATTTCCTACAAGTTTCTGAAACATGTTCAGCAGTTTGGACAAACATGAAAGGCACTCGTTTTTTTCTTTGTAACATAACAAAAGATTTCTTCCCAAAAGCCAAGTTAAATGCATGAACTGAGTCCAGATGGATAGAATTGTGAAACAGATACAGCATGAGGAACCAAAACCTCAGTTCTCTGGTTTCATCCTCCCTTGAAGACAGTGGACAACACAGAACCAAATCCACAACCAGCACACGGACAAAACAGCCACCTGCTCCAATGAGTGAAAGACCAGGGATGATGTGAAGTGCAGTTGTGGCCACAAACCCTAGAGCACGGAACACATCGCATTAATCTGCCTACTGTTGTGGGTGGGACCTTATTTCTCCATTCAGCACCTCAGGAGGCCACTGAATGGATGGTCACTAGGCATTGCTTTAAAAGCTTTTCTCGTCACACAGAAACAGAATAAACCCAAGGCACCGATATTTTATCTGGAAATGATTGAGATTCACTTATGGGCGTGTAAAGAGATACAACCGGTTTCTTAATCCCCACTGAATCGACGCTTTCCCTTAAACCCTTCCCCGAACCGGCACCGACCTATATTTACAATCGCCACTCGGTAAACCCGACAGGTTTTAATCTAATTACACATTGCCAACCACCAGCTGCACAACCCCAGTGACCTCCTTCTCTTACCCAAGCCTCTCCGTCCCAGCCCCACACCTGACGACTTCCTCCTGCTGACATCCGGCACCCTCCCATGTATGTCCGATCATGTGACATCGGTCTGTCACGTGATCCCGAGTTTATCACTACCCCCTCCTCTCCGACCGGCGGCGCTGTCGACTCCCTCAAGCTGATCTGCTCATTGTCCGGAGTCCCGCTGGGCGGCGCTCCCTTCCTCCCCCCACCTCCCGACAATGGACCCCGCCAGATTCGCGACTGCGCGCTATTCATTGGCTGTGACGTCGTACGGTTGCTGGGCGCTCTGATTGGTCTGAGTGGAGATCACGTGGCGCCAGTAGTGTGGGCGATTGGGAAGATGGCGGTTGCTGAGGTCGGCCTGAGGGAGTTTGATTCGCAGCTGTTGCTGCACCCGGAGATCCTGTCCGGCGACTTCCTCTTGCATCTTTTGCAGCAGGTGAGGCGATGGGAGCTGTACCCCGTAATCCACTTCCGTACCCCGAGCCGCAACTCACCGAGTTCTGCTATGGGCCCGGCCCGAGGTCGTCATTGTTGTATCTGCTGGTGGCTCCTCTGGGAATCAGAGTCGCACAGAGCAGAAGAGGCCCTTCAGCCCATCCAATGAGCACCGACACATGAAAAAAAAACTGACGCGTCTACCTAATCCCATTTGAAATGAAATGAAATGAAAATCGCCTATTGTCACAAGTAGGCTTCAAATGAAGTTACTGTGAAAAGCTCCTCGTCGCCACATTCCGGCGCCTGTTCGGAGAGGCTGGTACGGGAATTGAACCGTGCTGCTGGCCTGCCTTGGTCTGCTTTAAAAGCCAGCTATTTAGCCCAGTGTGCTAAACCAACCATTTGCCACATAGCTGTGAATGTTATGATGTGCGAAGTAATCATCCAAGTACATTTTAAAGATGTGAGGCAACCCGCCTCTACCACCCTCCCAGGCAGTGCATTCCAGACGGTCCCAACCTCTGGGTAAAAAATTATTTCCTCACCCCCCCTACCCCCCTCAAAACCTCCTGCCCCTCATCTTGAGCTTGTGTCCCCTCGTAACTGACCCTTCAAGTAAGCGGAACAGCTGCCCTTGTCCATGCCCTAATCTTGTGCACCTCAATCAGGTCACCCCTCAGTCTTTTACACTCCAGCAAAAACATCCCAAGCCTATCCAAACTCTTCATAACTTAAGTGTTCCATCCCAGGCAACATCCTGGTGAATCTCCTTTGCACCCATTCCAGTGCAATCACATCCTTCCTATAATGTGGCAACCAGAATTGCACACAGTACTCCAGCTGTGGCCTCACCAAATTTCTATACAACTCCGATATGACCTCCCTGCTTTTGTAGTCTATGCCTCGATTGATAAATGCAAGTGATTCATATGTTTTTTTCCACACCCTATTAGATTTATTGTCACATGTACTGAGGTACAGTGAAAAGTATTGTTCTGTGTACAGTCCAATCAGATCTTACCGTACATGAAAAACATAGGGCATATGATAGATACACAGTGTAAATACCTAGACATCAGGTGAAGCATATGGAGTGTAGTGCTACACAGAAGAGAAGATGTGTGGAGAGATGAGTTCAGTCCATAACAGGGCCACTCAGGAGTCTGGCAACAGCGGGGAAGAAACTGTTTTTGAATCTGTTAGTACGTGTTCTCAGACTTTTGTATCTTCTGCCTGATGGAAGAGGTCGGAAGAGAGAATACCCCAGATGGGAGGAATCTTTGATTATGCAGCCCACTTTCCCGAGGGAGAGAAAGATGTAGACAGAGTCATTGGATGGGAGGCGGGTTCGCGTGTAGGACAGCTGTTTTCGTGATTCATTTTTTACAGTCTTGGGCAGAGCAGTTGCCATACCAAGCTGTGATGCAGCCAGATAGGATGCTTTCGATGGTGCATCTAAGAGTCAGTGTGGACATGCTGAATTTCCTTAGTTTCCTGGGGAAGTATAGGTGTTGTTGTGCTTTCTTGGTCATAGCGCTGACGTAGGTGGACCAGGACAGATTGTTGGTGACGTGTACGTCTAGGATTTTGAAGCTGTCAACCATCTCCACCTCGACACCATTATTGCAGACAGGGGTGTGTACGGCACTTTGCTTCCTGAAGTTGATGACTAGCTCATTAGTTTTGCTGACATTGCGGGAGAGATTGTTGTTGTTGCACCATGCCACTAGGTTCTCTATCTCCCTCCTGTAGTCTGACCCATCGTTGTTTGAGATCCGACCCATTAATAATAATCTTTATTATTGTCAGTGCTTATATTAACAGTGCAATGAAGTTACTGTGAAAAGCCCCGAGTCGCCACATTCCGGCACCTGTTTGGGTACACAGGGAGAATTCAGAATGTCCAATTCACCGAGCAAGCACTTCTTTCGGGATTTGTGGGAGGAAACCGGAGCACCCGTTAAGGTCGTGTCATCAGCAAAGTTGTAGATGGAGTTGGAGCCAAGTTTTGCCACACAGTCATGTGTGTATAGGCATGTGTGTATGAACCTGCCCTTCTGCTGTAGAGAGCTATGGACAAACACGACAAGGTCCCTTTGTTCTTCAGAACTTCTCAGTGTCATGCCATTCAATGAATACTTCCTTGTCAGATTGCTCCTTCTCACATTTCAGGGTTAAATCCATTTACCCTGTAAACCAAGACACTCAACCTCACTGTTAATTACCCGGCCAATCTTTGTGTCATCCGCAAACTTACTGATCCTACCTCCCACATAATCATCTATGTCGTTTATATAAATGACGAATAACGGGGGACCCAGCACACCCTGTGGTACGCCACTGGACACTGGCTTCCAATCACTAAAGCAGCCGTCTGTCATCACCCTCTGTCTGCAACTAAACCAATTTTGAATCCACCTTATCAAAATACCCTGTACCCCATGTGCATTTGTCTTCTTCAGAAATCTCCCATGTGAGACCTTGTCAAAGGCTTTGCTGAAATCCTATATAAACAACATCAACTGCACTACCCACCTGGTCACCTCCTCAAAAGATTCAATCAAATTTGTTAGGCATGACCTCCCCATGATAAAGCCATGCTGACCATCCCTGATCAAACCTTGCCTCTCCAAGAGATGGATTCTTTCTTTCAGTATTTTCTCTAATAGTTTCCCTAACACTGACATGAGACACACTGGTCTGTAGTTCCCAGGCTTATCTCTACAACCCTTCTTAAATAATGGGACCATATTTGCTGTTCTCTGGCACCTCCCCTGTGGCCAGAGAGGAATTAAAAATTTGGGTCAGAGTCCCTGCAATCTCCTCCCTCACCAGTCCAGTCATCACCTGAAATAAACAACTAGATAAACCAACCATGCACCTCAGAACCTGGGGCAAGCACCACTGTCACTGGACAGGTCCGAGATTGGACACACTAGCAGCAACCTATTCCTCATAATATGCAAACTATCAAATTGGCAGCTTAAAAACTAAACTTGTGTCGATACCACATATGTCGGTGGCGAAGCAAACTCTGCCAGATTGGATAATGCAGTAACAAAATAATGCACATGCTTAAAATCTGGAGGGAAAGATGGAAGGCTGAAGGGTCATTGACCTAAAACACACTCTCTCCACAGATGCTGCCTGGTGTGCTGAGTATTTGCAGTATTTTCTGTTTTTATTCCAAATTAGAACATGTTGCCTTGAAGTTGTGCTATTTTAAAGACTTGAGCAGCAGAAATACAGATTGGATTCGTAGGATTTCAGCTGCAAGGTTAATTTGGGGAAGCCGCCATTGTTCTCCTTGGAGACAAGAAGATCGAGGGGAGATTTGATAGAAGTGTGCAGTATTGAGACGAGTTTAGATATGGTAGACAACAAAAAACTGTTCCCGTTAGCTGATGTTACAAGAATTAGGAAATGCAGATTCAATGGTTTGAAGTTTTAAAGTTTGAGAGGGATGTGAGGAAGAACCTTTTTAATGCAGCAAGTGGCAATGACCTAGAACTCCATGCCGATGAAGATGGGGAAGTCAATGATTTCAAAAGGAAATTTGGATGAGCACTTGAGAGAAGTAAACTTGTGTGGCTACAGAGGGGTAATGGGACTTACTGGATTGTTTTGCAGAGAGGTTTACATGGACTTGGTGGCCTTCCTTTGTGTCATAATGACTGACTGATTTTTAAAAATTCCTCATTTCTTCTTTTGCCTTGTAATTTCCTCCTAGGTTAAGCTGACAGTAATAGACAAGCGTTAATTAGGAAAATACGATAACTAACTGAGTTATAGGAGACAATGGTGTCCTGAATTCATGTTGAAGATGATTGACCTCTAACAAGTTCTGTGTTTGACAGATATGAAAGCCTTCACCCAGTTTTAAATATCGATATTAAACAAAATGGCTTACTATAGATGATCATTTTAACACATTTGATATAGGCCTGTTTACTTTCAAATTGCTCTAACTGGGTTTTCTTCCATTGTGTTTTCGAACTAGTGCCATAGACCAAAGTCATTACATTCTGCAAGTATAAAATACCACACTAAACCTGTGGATTTGAGGTGGCCGCAATCTTCATATTCTATTGAATGTGGGGCATTACTGTTCATCAGTTACTGTGTCATCAGGGAGTTGATAGCATTGAGATGTTGGAACTACACTTTATCCAGACAAGAAATATTCAATCACACTCCTGACATACGCCTTACAAGTGAACAGGCTTTGAGGAGTCAGGAGCTGAGTTAGTCACTGCAAAATTCTCAACCTCTTGTAACCCCAGTATTTATATGGCTAGCCCAATTAGGTTTCCGGTCAATGGTAACTGCCCTCCCCCCCCCCCCAATATGTTTTTTCACAAATCCATTTTTTTAAATTGGAAAAATATTCTTCCAGAAAATGCAGTATGGTGACAGTGGATAATTGAGCATGAATTAATGGTATTAATTGTCATGGGGCGATGGCCTGATTCTTTCTTATTTGAGATAGACATGGGGCTGTGTTATGGAGAACAGCTGGAAAGTAACATTTCCAGTGTTGCAGTTATCAAGTGTAATTGTTTGTGGAATTTAACTGGATCTGCTTGATTTCCTTTAGAGAAAAATAACTACTGAGAACCTCCATGACGCTCAGAAGGATCAGATTGTTGAAGTGTATATTCAGCATGTCATTCCACTGCCACAGAGAGAGCTGCCCAAGAATAGATGGGGAAAAATGATGGCTGAAAAAAGAGGACAACAGCCCATGTGTGCTACAGAGAGTAAAAGGCATGTCATTTGTGTATTGTAGTGAATCAAAAATGTTAATCAGTGTCTTTATCTTTATGGTTTGATAGTGTATGAAATGCTGATCGCTTCAAGCGATGTTTTCGTTTTAAATTGAATGGGGTGATGGTTGTCAGCGATGGTTTTTGCACAGTTAGCATTAAGAAACTGACATACTCACTTTGGCACCAGAAATTTATTTGGATGTGGATAATGGACTTGTGACTTCAGAATTGGTCAATTAACTAATTCTTTAACTGCCAGTTTTAAAAGTTCTTCCTGCTCCAATTGGTTCAGTGAAGTTCTCTTTCATACTTGGCTATGTGAGTATTATAGCACACAAAAAGAAATAGCTTCAATTCACTGAATTATCTCTGAAATTCATGTGGTTTCAATGAACAGGAAAAGTTCAGCTGCAATCTTTTGATTGAAATGAGACTGCAGTCTTGCCATTTTGTTTGAGAATGCTTCACTGTTCTTTAGAAACCTTAATGAGTAAAGTTATATTACCTAATTTTGAATATAAATTTGGATATATGCATGTGTTTGGTCTCATTGTATTCATTAAGATCATGCCAATTGTTGCTTATTGTTTATAATTCATTCATGCAACCATGACGTTGCTGACTACCCTTTTCTACTTCAGTATTATAGGTTTTCAACATTCAAGGTAATCTATTTTGCTATAAAAAGATTTGTTTTGCAGTGGCTTGTGTAAATATTTGCTGTGATGCGTAGAGAAAGCTGCAATTTAAAAAAAATCTGAGAAATATCCTAAACACATTTTGTGCAATGCTGCAAGTAAATCTACAATATCATGGTATTAGGCAAGAAGGCCATAACAATATTTTGATTGAAGAGTATAATATTTTAATTTAACTATGTACCAATTATATATGACATCAGAGATCTGTTTATCAACATTAATGTGTTATACTCTTATTTGCAGTTCACTGAAACACAGCTTCCTTGTACTGTAGTTCCCACCTACTTGCAGAACACCTTTGTAATCACTTATATTGTTTGTAGTTTTTCTTTATTCTTTGATGGGATGTAAGCAGCGCTGGCAAGACCAGCATTTGTTGCCCACACCTAATTGCCCTTGAGAAGGTGGTGAACTTCCTCTTGAACTGCTGTGTCCAATTGGTATAGGAGCTTTCACCGTGCTTTTCAGAACGGAGTTTTAGATTTCTGACCCAATTACAGTGAGCAATAATAGTCCTTCAGCCAGGATTGTGTGTGGTTTGGATGGGAACTTGCAGGGGGTGGTTTTTCCATATGTCTGCTGTCCTTGCCCTCTAGTTGGTAGATGTCATAGATTTGGAAGGTACTGTCATAAAGGAGTTTAGGTGAGTTGCTGCATCTTGTATATGGTAAACACTGCAGCCACCAGTGGGGGAGGGAGTAAATGTTTAAGGTGGTGGATGGGGTGCCAATCAAGCAGGCTATTTTATCTTGGTTTGTGTCAAGCCTCTTGAGTGTTGTTGAAGTTTCACTCATCCGGACAAGTAGTCAGTATTCCATCACACTCCTGATTTCTGCGTTTTAAATTGTGGTCAGGCCTTGGGTAGCCAGGAATTATTCACTGCAGAATTCTCTACTTCTGACCACAGTATTTATTTGACTAGTCCAGTTATTTTTCTGGTCAATGGCGACCTCTCGGATTCTTGAAGGTGTGGCATTAAGCACTGGCACTGACGTTGACTGACGAGAGATAGTTAGACTCTTTCTTATTGGAGATGAGCATTGTCTGCCATTTGAGTGGTACAAATTTGTTGGAAAATATTAAATAGTTCCTAAGGAGTATATTGATCTCTATTGATTATTTTATAAAGAAGAAAGAATTATTTTAGCTATAAAAATTATTTTAACATACCATTCAGCTTACCACATTTTATCACTTATTTTGCAGATCATCAATGGAAGGCTCAAGGAAAAGGCCTCTAATTGTGTTTGATGGCAGCTCTACAAGTACGAAAATAAAACTGATGAAGACCGAAAATGCAATGGCTGATCAAGTAAAGCCGTTGCCACCAAGGATCATGGGTACCAGTCCCAAGAATAACCTTGCTATCCAGCCAAGTAGCACAAATATTCTGACCGATAATAATACAGTCAAAAGTCCAATTCGAAATGTTGTACCCAGCAATGGTATGGCTGCCGTGAAGCATGGAGGCAATATGCCTTTGAAAACCTCACCATTGCTTTACTCAACATCTGGAGGCACCAACCCCATAAAACTAAAGCGAGCACTTGCAAACGATGGAGAGGGAGATGCACCAGTAAGTTTTAAAATTTACCGTTTTTAGCAGACCTAACAGGACATGCAGGCGTAGATTTTTTTTTGCACGCTTGTGTAATTGAGATGTAGCAGCTGTAATGTAACTTTTTATGAAATGTGCTTAAATGACCATGAAGTATAAAAGCTGAAGAACAGGTCCTGTTGAAGAATCACATTGGATCAGCTTGTTGTTATATTAATTGGAAATGATTTCATAAATTAGTATTCTGTAATAGTTCAACTTAGTGCATTTGGTCCAATAAACATAATTGTGTCTGAGCTTACATTTTGTTTGTTGTTTGTTGAGTGACATTTATTACCTAACATAGTTAGATATATTTGAATAAAAATAGATACACCAGGCATCCTAGTCCAAAGCTCACATTTCAGCATCAGTTCTCACTGCAGTCTCTAGTCAATGTGTTCTCAGTTGTAATTCTGTTGTTCAATGGATGCTGTGTGCTTACGTGTAGTCTTAATCTTTAGTTCTGCACAGATCATGTGTGCCGTCTCTTCAGTTGGTTATTATTCAGAATAGCAAATGTAGCCCTCTATCACTGCCAAGTGTTAGTAAGCTGGTTTTAGTTCCTTTTCCCTCTCTCTGCAATCTATTTATTAAAGGGAGAGGTGAGCCAGGATTTTAAAAGTTTGCAGAAGTACTGCGGAGCTAAGTATAATTGTAAAATGTGCATGATTTCAAATTTTCTATCTGTATTTTTTGCTGCTGTGAACTTTTAAAGAAACCTGTTGCTGCATTCCAAGAGATATCATTTGATCTTCAAATATGCTATTCTTCAATGCTAAAACTTATGAGCTTATCTTCCATCTAACGTCTTATGGTGGTGAAGTCTTTTTAGGCATTAGAAGCCCTCTGGAGTAGGATCTGAGCTGTGATCCTTGAGCTTTATCTATCCCTCTATCACCAAGAATCCTGTCCTCAAAGCCCAAGGACCTTGGTCCTTTTTCTGCTCATATTTCTTATTTGATTTTTTTTCCCCGTTTACACTGTGGGCCTAGATGATTGGAAAGGAAAGGTTATAGCACAGCTGCCTCGTTGATAGATATTACATTGGGACACCAACATTTTTTAATGTCTGCAGACAATGATATGAAAATTAATGGAAAGATTGATATAAACCTTATGAGAATGAATTTCCTGCTCTCCCGTACTGAGCACGCTGTGTGTATCTGGACCAGGTGTGCTCTAATTTCCTACCCCTGTCGCTTGCAAAGTATAGGCTAGAAAACTGGAGCACAACTACAATCCTAGGGCCCCTAATCTGATGACCTGCTGGAGAAAAAATTATACTTAAGAAGCAGTTAGATATAGTACTTGGGGCGAAGGGGATCAAAGGATATGGGGGGAAGGCGGGATTAGGCTATTGAGTTGGATGATCAGCCATAATAATGAATGGTTGAGCAGGCTCGAAGGGCCAAATAGCCTCCTCCTGCTCCTATTTTCTATGTTTACCTTGGGGATCTTTGTTAGCATGCCACTGGTTCTCCTCAGATTCTCTGATTTGAGCAGAGTCTTCATGCAAAGCACTGTGACGGTTTCAGGAGATATCCACACCCCATGGCTGCAGGAAAAGGTAATTAAGCATTAAAGACTGACAATGCTACTTTGCGCTGACATTGTGACAACATTTTTATCCCTTTCCTGTGGCTGCTGCAGGCTCCGGTCTACTACCTGGAGAGGCCCTAGAAATTCAGGTGCAATGTGAAAGGCCAAGAGATCTGGGGCTAAATTCTTCGCCGTCGGGATTCTCCATTTTGCCGGCAGCCCGGGAGTTTTCCGACAGCGTGAGGCTGCCCCACAATGGGAGCCCCATTGACCAGCCAACGAAACAGAGAATCCCGACGACATGCTGAACCAGAAATCTGGTGCGATGGGACAGAGAAACCTGCCCCTGGTGTAGCTAGTTTTCATCTCTTTATTTTTCCTGAACTTTGTTTCTAGAGGACAGGCTTTCCCTGAGGACAAAAATAGGAAAAGTTGGCTGCTGTTTAGAATCATAGAATGATTCAGTAGAGAAGGAGGCCATTCGCCCCATCATACTTATATTTGTTCTATAAAAGAACTATCTAGTTAATCCCAGCACCCTGCTCTTTCCTAATCGCCCTGTCAATCTTTTTGTCTTCAAGTATTTATCCAATTTTGCTTTGACTATTACTATTCACTGAAATTCCACCAATCTCTCAGGAGGTGCATTCCAGATCTCTGACTCTATTGTATGTACCTACATGCCTAAAAAAACTCAATTAGTCCTCTTAGCCAAGTGATCATTCATGTGTAAAATAAAGAGTATTGAAAGGCTATACTTATGGTGACAATTGGCATCATGCCAACGCATAGTCGCTCACACTTCCGTTTTTTTACTTCTGACAGAATGAATGATCATAAACATGAGATGAAATGTATGAGATTTAGGGCACAGAACAGGCAAAACCAATTGTGAGCTGTGGAATGGACTCAGTGCAAGACATTGAAACAGACTATGTCAGCTTGTAAGAATAGGTTAGATCCATGGTTGTCGGAAACAGGATAGTCACATGTGGTTAGGTCAACTGTGTTTGTAGCGAATAAATATTAACACTGGCTAGCACATTGATTCCTGGCACCAGTAGATGGATTTTCCACTTGCAAGTTGTTGGTTCCCCATCTCTCGAGCAAATCAGCATCTCTTGCATCTAAAACTTCCCTTTATAGACAATTTGGTACTGTCCTTACAAATGATCAATCCCTTGATCAGAAGTGTACGTCCTGTGTATGAGTGGAGGGCCTGCCTTCAGTTACAAGGACAAAACTTTGTACAACTTATCATCACATTAAGTCCTTGACAGTCAGTTGACTGCTAAGTTCAAATTACAGGAAAGAAAGTTGATAATTAAACTAATCCTAACAAACCATCTAGAAATCAAAGTTAAAAAATGAAAATACATATCTGGCCATCTACACCCAGATTTTTGTGTCAGTAAATATGAGAAGATGACTGCAAATCATGTTTGACTGGAAAAGCAATTTAGTGGCAGTAAACATTTGTTGAGTAGTGTAATGCATTTTGGAATGCAGCTAGAGGATATGGTTGAGATTTGACCTTATTTTTAAGTCCAGTTTTTCTACCTATCATGGTAAGTTCACCGAAGTGATTCAGCTTACTTGACAGATTTTGAAGATGAGATTTGTTAAAGGAAAATAAACATTATGTTTCAGGATGATTTTGGCCACTTCCTCAGGTTATCCATGAAGAAAATCACTGCCTGATCCTAAACCTTTGAAATAATTGTAATGGCCACCAGGAAGACAGCCTTCGAAGTAAAGAATTTTATTTCAAAAGAAGGAATAGGTTTAAAAAGTAGGTAAGACTGATGGGGAAAGTTATTGCTCCAGTTTCAAGGAATGTATTAAGGTGTATATTGACTACAATAGGACAGTGTCCTCAAACAAACTTGCTGAAAAGTTTTCACATGCATCCAAGAAATCAATAGCTTCTTGTAATGGATTTTAAGTCATAGGAATAAGCCATTCAAGTCAACAGTACCATTCAATCGGATTGTGGTTGACCTGTACTTCAACTGCATATGGCTCTATACTTTGGCCTCATCAAAAGAAAATCTTTCGATCTCGGGTGTTAAAATTTCAAATGACCCAGTATTTACAACCTTTTGGGAACAGAGATTTAGATTTCCATTACCTTTACATAAAAAGTGCTGATTTCACTCCTAAATGGCATAGCCCCTTATTCTGCACACCAGAAGAAATAGCTTCTTTGTATCAGTACATCAAATCACCACCATTTTAAACACCTTGATTAATTCACTCCTCAACCTTCTAAACGCAAGGGTACACAAGCTACCTTTATGCAACTTTTCCCTATAACAACCGTTTAAACTATGATGGGAATCTACATTACGCCCAAACCACAATACCCTTCCTGAGGTGTGTTACACTAAACTGAGTGCAGTATTTCAGCTGGGATCTGGCCAAGGCTCTGTGTATCTGAAGAATCAATTCCTTTTTTGTTGAGATAAAGATTAACATTCCATTAGCCTTTTCGATTGCATTCTGTATCTTTGTATTAACTATTAATGATTGATTGCCCATGGACACACAAATTCCTAGGAGTGCACATCACCAAAAACCTGTCCTGGTCGACCCAAGTGGAGAATTTTGCCCTTGATTCCCATTAACATCAGTTTTACTGAGGCTCCTCGATGCCACATTCAGTTATCTGGATCCCCAGGTAACGAAAGTCCCTTGTTACCTTCCTCAACGGTAGGTCCTCTATTTCTCTACTCTGCTCCCCTGGATGCACCACAAACAACTCACTTTTCCCCATGTTCAATTTATACCCTGAAAAATCCCCAAACTCCCCAAGTATCCGCATTATTTCTGGCATCCCCTCCGCCGGGTCTGCCACGTATAGTAGCAAATCGTCCGCATACAAAGATACCCGGTGCTCTTCTCCTCCTCTAAGTACTCCCCTCCACTTCTTGGAACCCCTCAACGCTATCGCCAGGGGCTCAATCGCCAGTGCAAACAATAATGGGGACAGAGGGCATCCCTGCCTTGTCCCTCTATGGAGCCGAAAATATGCAGATCCCCGTCCATTCATGACCACGCTCGCCATCGGGGCCCTAAACAACAGCTGCACCCATCTAACATACCCCTCTCCAAAACCAAATCTCCTCAACACCTCCCACAAATAATCCCACTCCACTCTATCAAATGCTTTCTCGGCATCCATCGCCACTACTATCTCCGTTTCCCCCTCTGGTGGGGCCATCATCATTACCCCTAACAGCCTCCGTATATTCGTGTTCAGCTGTCTCCCCTTCACAAACCCAGTTTGGTCCTCGTGGACCACCCCCGGGACACATTCCTCTATTCTCATTGCCATTACCTTGGCCAGGAACTTGGCATCTACATTTAGGAGGGAAATAGGTCTATAGGACCCGCATTGTAGCGGGTCCTTTTCCTTCTTTAAGAGAAGCGATATCGTTGCTTCAGACATAGTCGGGGGCAGTTGTCCCCTTTCCTTTGCCTCATTAAAGGTCCTCGTCAGTACCGGGGCGAGCAAGTCCACATATTTTCTATAGAATTCGACTGGGAATCCATCCGGTCCGGGGGCCTTTCCCGCCTGCATGCTCCTAATTCCTTTCACCACTTCTTCTACCTCGATCTGTGCTCCCAGTCCCACCCTTTCCTGCTCTTCCACCTTGGGAAATTCCAGCCGATCCAAGAAGCCCATCATTCTCTCCCTCCCATCCGGGGGTTGAGCTTCATATAATTTTTTATAAAATGTCTTGAACACTCCATTCACTCTCTCCGCTCCCCGCTCCATCTCTCCTTCCTCATCCCTCACTCCCCCTATTTCCCCCGCTGCTCCCCTTTTCCTCTATTGGTGTGCCAGCAACCTGCTCGCCTTCTCCCCATATTTGTACTGTACACCCTGTGCCTTCCTCCATTGTGCCTCTGCAGTGCCCGTAGTCAGCAAGTCAAATTCTACATGTAGCCTTTGCCTTTCCCTGTACAGTCCCTCCTCCGGTGCTTCCGCATATTGTCTGTCCACCCTCAAAAGTTCTTGCAGCAACCGCTCCCGTTCCTTACTCTCCTGCTTCCCTTTATGTGCCCTTATTGATATCAGCTCCCCTCTAACCACCGCCTTCAACACCTCCCAGACCACTCCCACCTGGACCTCCCCATTATCATTGAGTTCCAAGTACTTTTCAATGCACCCCCTCACCCTTAGACACACACCCTCATCTGCCATTAGTCCCATGTCCATTCTCCAGGGTGGGCGCCCTCCTGTTTCCTCCCCTATCTCCAAGTCTACCCAGTGTGGAGCGTGATCCGAAATGGCTATAGCCGTATACTCCGTTCCCCTCACCTTCGGGATCAACACCCTTCCCAGCACAAAAAAGTCTATTCGCGAGTAGACTTTATGGACATAGGAGAAAAACGAGAACTCCTTACTCCTAGGTCTGCTAAATCTCCACGGGTCTACACCTCCCATCTGCCCCATAAAATCTTTAAGTACCTTGGCTGCTGCCGGCCTCCTTCCAGTCCTGGACTTCGACCTATCCAGCCCTGGTTCCAACACCGTATTAAAATCTCCCCCCATTATCAGCTTTCCCATCTCTAGGTCCGGAATGCGTCCTAGCATCCGCCTCATAAAATTGGCATCATCCCAGTTCGGGGCATATACGTTTACCAAAACCACCGTCTCCCCCTGTAGTTTGCCACTCACCATCACGTATCTGCCCCCGTTATCCGCCACTATAGTCTTTGCCTCGAACATTACCCGCTTCCCCACTAATATAGCCACCCCCCTGTTTTTCGCATCTAGCCCCGAATGGAACACCTGCCCCACCCATCCTTTGCGTAGCCTAACCTGGTCTATCAGTTTCAGGTGCGTTTCCTGTAACATAACCACATCTGCCTTAAGTTTCTTAAGGTGTGCGAGTACCCGTGCCCTCTTTATCGGCCCGTTCAGCCCTCTCACGTTCCACGTGATCAGCCGGGTTGGGGGGCTTCCTATCCCCCCCCCCCCCCCCCTTGTCGATTAGCCATCCCCTTTTTCCAGCTCCTCACCCGGTTCCCACGCAGCTGTATCTCCCCCAGGCGGTGCCCCCCCGCCCATCCCCTCCCATACCAGCTCCCCCCTCTCCCCAGCAGCAGCAACCCAGTAATTCCCCCCTCCCACCCCCACCCCCCCCGCTAGATCCCCCGCTAGCGTAATTACTCCCCCCATGTTGCTCCCAGAAGTCAGCAAACTCTGGCCGACCTCGGCTTCCCCCCCGTGACCTCGGCTTGCACCGTGCGACGCTCCCTCCTTCCTGCTTCTCTATTCCCGCCATGATTATCATAGCGCGGGAACCAAGCCCGCGCTTCTCCCTTGGCCCCGCCCCCAATGGCCAACGCCCCATCTCCTCCACCTCTCCTCCTCCCCCCATCACCACCTGTGGAAGAGAGAAAAGTTACCACATCGCAGGATTAGTACATAAAACTCCTCTTTCCCCCCTTTTTTACCCCCCTCTTCGCCCCCCACATTCGCCCCACCACTTTGTTCAAACGTTCTTTTTAATAACCCGCTCATTCCAGTTTTTCTTCCACAATAAAAGTCCACGCTTCATCCGCCGTCTCAAAGTAGTGGTGCCTCCCTCGATATGTGACCCACAGTCTTGCCAGTTGCAGCATTCCAAATTTTATCTTTTTATGAAGCACCGCCTTGGCCCGATTAAAGCTCGCCCTCCTTCTCGCCACCTCCGCACTCCAGTCTTGATAAACGCGGATCACCGCGTTCTCCCATTTACTGCTCCGAGTTTTCTTTGCCCATCTAAGGACCATTTCTCTATCCTTAAAACGAAGGAATCTCACCACTATGGCTCTGGGAATTTCTCCTGCTCTCGGTCCTCGCGCCATCACTCGGTATGCTCCCTCCACCTCCAACGGACCAGCCGGGGCCTCCGCTCCCATTAACGAGTGCAGCATCGTGCTCACATATGCCCCGACGTCCGCTCCCTTCGCACCTTCAGGAAGACCAAGAATCCTCAGGTTGTTCCTCCTTGCGTTGTTCTCCAGTGCCTCCAACCTTTCCACACATCGTTTCTGATGTGCCTCATGCGTCTCCGTCTTCACCACCAGGCCCTGTATGTCGTCCTCATTCTCGGCTGCCTTTGCCTTCACGACCCGAAGCTCCCGCTCCTGGGTCTTTTGTTCCTCCTTTAGCCCTTCGATCGCCTGTAGTATCGGGGCCAACAGCTCTTTCTTCATTTCCTTTTTGAGCTCTTCCACACAGCATTTCAAGAACTCTTGTTGTTCAGGGCCCCATGTTAAACTGCCACCTTCCGACGCCATCTTGGTTTTTGCTTGCCTTCCTTGCCGCTGTTCTAAAGGATCCACTGCAATCCGGCCACTTTCTCCTCCTTTTTTCATCCGTATCCAGGGGGGATTCCCTTCTGGTTTACCGCACAGTGTTTTTAGCCGTCAAAATTGCCGTTGGGGCTCCTATCAAGAGCCCAAAAGTCCGTTTCACCGGGAGCTGCCGAAACGTGCGACTCAGCTGGTCATCGCCGCACCCGGAAGTCCCTCGCCGCACCCGGAAGTCCCCACATTCAGTTAAATGCTGCCTCATATCTTACCACTGGAATTCGGCTCTTTCTAAGACTGAAATTAAGCCTGGAGCTGGGTGGTGCTTGTATAACCCAAATAGAGCATCTGCGAACAGGTTGTTGGTAAGTAAGTGCCCTTTATAGCAGTCAACAACATTTTCAATTTTCCTGATGGCTGGTGATGGGGTGTTAATTGAGCATACTGCATTTGTCCTGCTTTTTGTGGCAGGTCATACCTAGCAATTTTCCACTTTGCAGGGTAGATGGTGATGATATAGCTTTGTTGGGGTGCAGCTGGTTCTGAAGCACAAGCCTTCAGCACGACAGCCTGGATGTTGTTGGGGCCCATAGCTTTGGTTGTACCAGTGTTCTCTTCAGTTTCTTGATATGAAGTTAAATTGATGTTTTTCCTCAACAGTGTTGCACAGAATTAGACACAGGACTGAAGCTAAGTCCCTAACAATGCTTTTTAAAGGTTTAATATAACTTGCTTTATACGCAATGGCCTGGAGTTTCCACTTGTCTTTGCCACCTGTGCAGACTGAACGGCATTCACCATTAATATAATTGAGGACCGGCAGAGCTGTCAGCCGCTGGGGAATCTTAGTTGACTGCATAGTGGTGCTCCACGGGCAAATCTTCTTCTCTATAATTTACAAATCTCGAGAGCGTCAGAAAATTATAGCTAATGCATCTAAAATGCCTTTACCTATTTCATTAGGCTTGGAAGTTGTTAGATCCTGGAATTTTGTCCATAATAATGTATTATTTTCACCATTATCATTTTTGAAACATATATTTGCACTTCATTACTTTCTCCCTAGTGTTGTTTTGTACTTCCTTATCTATTTTTTTCTTGCATTTGTGTAAATCTTTTCTTTGTTTCCTTCAGTGCCTGTAAGAATTGGTTGCAAAGGTACTGAAGGGCCAAGTGGAAAGTATGTCCACGCATCTTGCGTAAGCTAAATTGTCATCTGTGGCCTTAAAAGAGAAATGAATCTCTTCTTGTACTGAAAATAATTATTGCCTTTGAATGGTGTGATCATAGTTTGTTTCTTCCATGAATTAAAACTTATTTTAGATTCAGACCTATGGAAGCACTCCCCTCAGCCCTGCCATTGTTTTTCTTTTCTTTTCTTCCCTCGTCCCCAGGTTCAGATAAAGTAGTTCTGTATTTATGGTGGATAGAAAGCAGCAACCCCTTTGGAATACAGAGATTATGACACAAGTCAACACCCCACACCCCAGTTTGCTGATCCATCTTTTGCACTCTTGTGCAGCAGATCAGAGGAAGTTGTGAAAAGGATCCGATATTGGTGAGCGGTACCAAAACTGCAGCATAATTCCTGATTTTCAGAATTACAGTGAGGGAGGTGCGAACGGCAGATATGGGAATTATTTTGTTCATTTTCATACTTGAGTTAATGATTGATTTAGTGAATTCATCAGACAGCCTCCGGAGCATCTTTAACCAAAGGAGTTAGTTCCATTTCTACTGTCTAAACTCCAAACTCTGTCTATAGTACTGGCATTGATTAACTGAAACCATTTCCATTATTTTCAAGGAGCCAAGTGGCAGACAAGACAATTACCAGGAAAATACACAGAGGAAAAGTGATCTATTTTACCAGCCGAGTATTTCCATCATTTTCTGTTTTTGTTTCAGATTTTCAGCTTCCACAGTATTTTGCTCTTGTGAACATTAAAGCATTGGTCAAAATTATAGGGAGAAGATATCAGCATTATGCATCGGCAACACCTGTTTTAGTTTACCCAACTTAAGTTTTGTGCTTTACTAGAGTAATCCAAGTAGCGGATATCATACAGTCGAAACACCGGAGATTCATGACATGGTCTTAAAATATCAACTTCATGCTCTATCAAACAAATCGACAAAAAACAGTGTTTGTATTTGCTTATTTTTTTTTTCATGTTATACTGCAGAGTTGGAAATTGTATTTTGCTCATAACTAGTACTGATAAAACACAGACAAAACATTTGTGTATCTTTGTGAAGTCTAAATGCAAATTGTATTCAGCTATTACAAACACAATTTCAATCCTGGTGGCAATTTAACGCATACATTATTGCTGTTATATACACAGGCGCACAGAACAATTAAATAGTATTTAGTATTGCAAATAATACTTTGTTTTTGCCTGCAGGTGGAGTTGAGATCTACAGAGCCAAAGAAAAAGATTCAACATGTTACCTGGCCATAAGGTCTGACAGTCCTGTTATTACATTTTTCATTTACATCTTATGATGTAGCTATGCCTACTAACCTGTTGGAAAAGGCAGGCTGGAAAACCAACTGGGAATGAGGCACCCGTTAAACAATTAAAATAAATCCATGATCCATTTGGTTCTGTAAAATAGACCAACCAGTGGAATAGCATCTTTCACTGAACAATTTTATACTACATGCGATTTGTATACTACTTTAGAACAGTGGATTTTTTGGATGTAGTTTCTTTCTGTTTGTGAATCAGACCAATTTCATTTTTGAATAGAAATAGGAATATCAGGTATAATGCATTGTTTTATGCACAATTTATACAAGTCCATATTTAACTGTATATATGTTTGGTCTAAATTTGGAACTCAGTTTTTAAAATCAAAGATAGTTAAGGCTCATCAATTTGACTTCGTTAATTTTGCACTGTATTGTCCCATATAATCATGTCAATTTTCAAATTTAACTCATGATGGAACATAGGACACTTTAGTGTTGCAAACTAAGGTTCCTGAAGAAATTTATAGCAATTGATATTTCTGTTATGTCCTAATGGAAACTTGTGTTGTTCATTGTGCATCTGTCCTCCGCTTCTGGATTCATATCAAAACATGTAAACTAACAGTCGGCAATGCAAAAAATCTGAATTCTGTGAAAATTGTCTCCAATTAAATCATGCCATAAGAGGACCACATATGAAAATAAGTTCCATTTATGATAGCATATGATTTCTTCTTAGAAATGTCCCAATGGTCTTCACAAATATTGATTTACTTTACAATCCCATTGGTGTTATACGATTCACACATTGAATGTAATATTTATAATAATATTATACTCTTACACTCTGAGTAAGGTGTAAGAAACAATCCTGAGGGCGGCGCAGTGGTTAGCACTGCTGCCTCACAGCGCTGAGAACCCGGGTTCAATCCCGGCCTGGGTCACTGCCCATGTGGAGTTTGCACATTCTCCCCGTGTCTGCATGGGTTTCACCCCCACAACACAAAGATGTGCATGGTAAGTGAATTGACCATATCTTTTTATTAAAACAGTAAAATATATGCAAGGCCAAACGGTATAAACAGTAATTTTGTGTTGGAGAAACAGGGTACCCTCCCCTCAGTACCAACGTACGGGGAGGGGGGGTGGTAGGATACCCTGATTATTAAAACAGTTCACAACACAGTTGTACAAAATCAAATGGTACACGCACTAAACTTTGCGCTGGAGAGACCAGATACCCTCGGCTCTGTACCAACAGAAGGGAAAGGAAGGGGTGTGGTGGGGCGAGAGGGGAAAGGAGCTGGTGGGGAGGGCCCAATAGGACAATGCCTGAACTATCTACAGAGGCAGAAAAACAAAAGAACCTTCAATTATGATGTGTCCGATTACAGGAGTCCCCCAGAGGGGGTGAGGGGTGACACAGTGTCAGGCATGAGTGAGCCCTGCACCCCACTGCAGAGATCCTCATGTGCAGCCTCCGCTCCCGGCACTGGGCAGCTGACAGCCTTCAGACAGCCGCCCTCCGTACCCGGATCCTCCACGACACTGAGTGCGGAGGGTGACACGGGGCCCACCAACCAACCCAGGGCCTGCCTTGATCCCGCCACCAGGATCATCGACAGGTGGGATCTCCACAGGCTCCTCCCGGGCCCCCGCCGCCTGGTCACCGGAAGGCCCTAAAAATCAGTCCGGAAACAGGTCCAGGATGGTGGCAGAGGTGCCCGAAGACAGCGTTTGGGACAGAGGGTCTTCCAAACTATAACCCGGTAAGAACCTAAAAAGCAGGGGGTTATCGATGACCCCCCTCCCCTGAGAAATTGAACAAGTCCAGCGTGCTAATTTGTACTGGGTGGAACGGGCCCTCTAGGGTCCCGGCCGACCCCGAAGCATCCTGCTCGGTGGACAGCGGCAGCTGCTGGGATTTCCTCACTATTCCCCCGCCTCTTTTCTTTCGGGGACTGGACGTGACATCTATGGAAAAGAACCTGAAGTGACGCTGTTTGCAGGGTCACACACTGGGGAGACCTCTATCTCTGGAGGCCCCTCCAGGCTGACTCCTTGTCCCTCAATGCTTCTCTCCAGAATTTGTAGCTGGGACAGAGCACCCTCTGGTTCGAGGTCACGCACCTCACTGCCACCACCCACAGGAGCCTGCGCAGAAGTGTCGCCGGGCCCGGCATTTGATGGCAAAATATCACCGGACTGAGGGTGTTGCTGGGTGATGGTGGGTGAGGCGTAACGACTGCACTCGTGTCAGTAGCCAGGGGCACTGGGTCAGTCAGAGGGTCAGAAGGATCCAAACCTGACCGCTGGCGAATCGCCCTGTTGGTCGTCTTCTCGGCCTTCCGGCCACGCGGCTGTCCCCTCACCGCCATGCCAGTAGATGTAGAGGGGCGGCGGCACCATCAGCGGCAGTGTTAGAGGTGGGGCAATTCTTTCTAATATGGTCCACCTTGCAGCCGTGGCACATCACCCGAGGACCAGAAGATGCAGTAGGTTTTTTCGCCAAAAATGATCTCAAAAGCCCCTTCCAGGACCTCCTTCCGGGCCAGGCAAACAAAGACCTAGCGTCGGAAGGAGAAAATATCCTTGAGGGTGGGGTCTTTGAGGCCGAGCGGGAGCGGTATCACCCCGGATCCGCTGTAACTCCTGCCAAATTACCCCTTAATTGGAAAAAAATAATTGGGTACTTTATGTTTATTTTTTTTTAATCGATCGTGAATATATTATGACAGGGGTACATTTTAGGTAAATAGCATATGTGATGTGTATTTTAAAAATTTATTGGATTATTGTGTTGTGGCCATCAGAGTAATGGATATTAGTGCAATGTTAGAATATGAAATCGTTACCAATTTTGGGTAAGTAGCATTGGCATCGAACACTGCATGGACAGTTATATTCCAGCTAGTTGTGGAGTCTTGGCTTTGCCTTGATAACCTGTCTCTCAACAATGTGCCTTTCCTTATAGAAACATGTTTCAGTGTGATACTTCCAGTTCCCTCAATAACCATCCTTATGCCTTCAGAGATTGCCAATTCGTGACAAAATAGGTAAACATTTAGTGAAAGGGCCTAAGAAGAGACAGCCAAAGATTTGGTTTTATAAGAAAGTTGACAAACCAGAAAAAACTGGGTATCTTCATCCGAGCAATTTGGATTGGAATCAAACCCAGCTGCCAGAGGTGAAAAGTAATATGTATTTGTACCATAGGTGCAGTCATATATCTGTACACATGCAACTTTATATTAGGCCAGGCAATATGATTGAAACTGTGATGCATTTGCTTTGTATTCCAATGCTATGACATCTGTGATTTAATTGGTAGTGTTGGGGCCTTTTAAATCTTGTGAGACCAGCTATATAGCATCTCTCAGATTTTAGTCTGTACAGAACTGGACCTCATCAGTTTTCTGTTAGTAGGAAAAACTATCAGATCTAAAGTCATATTCCTGAGATGAGAATTTTAAAATAAAGTTATTTTTAACTATATTATGTAAAGAAAAAATAATTTGGATTCATGTAGTGCCTTTCTTGACCTCGCAAAGCACTTTACAGGCAATAAGGTGCTTTTTGAAGTGGAGTCACTGTTATAACATAGGAAACAAAGCAACAACTTTTCAGACTGCAAGGTCCCACAAATATTTACGTGATAAATAACTAGATAATCTATTGCTGATGTTGTTTGCAGATTCTCCAGCTCTTCTTCAAATTCTACATCCACTTGAAAAGGTAGACGTGACCGAGGTTTAATATCATCTTTGAAAGATAGTGCTACATTCCTACAGTATTGCACTGAAGTGCCATTTTAGTTTATGTGCTCAAGTCTCCAGTGTGGAGCTTGAATCCACAGTCTCTGACTCAAGTGAGTGTTCTACTGTTGAACTTTGGCAAACACCAAGAGTGGGCCATTTAGGTGATGTCCTAGATGGGACCCCTGTGATGCTGCCTTGGAGGCCGGAGCACTGATGCTGTGGTGGTGTAGGTGTATCCTGTTGATTGTTGGTACCAAGTAATCAAACAAGACCCAAACCTTTTGAGAATGACTTAAGGGAAGATATTCAAACATTGGAGGCAACAGGGAGGTGAACCACAAGGCCAGTGCCTAATGTTAGAGGGAGTGTGTTATGATAAGAGATTTGGGGCAACCTTTGCCTAACCCTGTAATAATATATTGGGCTGGAATCTCCATCAGCAGGATCCTCCATTTTGCTGGCAGCGCACTCAGGCCCGCGGATTTTCCGATGGTGTGAGGGTGGCCACATTGGGAAACCCCATTGGCTGGCTGCCAGGACAAAGAATCCTGTTGCTGGTGGGGGCGTGTCCCACCAGAAAACAGATGGGGCAGGTCAAAGGATCCCACCCATTATCTTTGGAGATTGTTATTCCTGTATCAGCCTCTTTTTCTCAACTACACAACCTAGAATATGCACACAGATTTCATTTAGGAGAGGTTCAAGTTGCTATATATTAAATTGCATCTCCAGGCTTGTCAATAAAACCACAGCTGTCTGCCCTCAGCTTTCTGAATTAATTGTATTACTATCATTGTGTACAAAGAAATGATCTGCCACCGATATTACATTTAAATGCCTGTCAAAGTATGAGCTCCAGATTACCAAACTATAACACCTGTTATCTTTGGACTCTTTATTGCTGTTACAGCAATTCTGTAATTCTGTAAATCACTTGTTGTTTTGTTGGATATAACAGAAGTTTACAAGATATTGTTTTAACTGTGAGTAATTTTTGTATGAGTGGTAAAAGTAGCAACAACTGAATAAATGTTTTTGAATCTTTCATTTTCCCTCAGTTTTTTCCCCACTCAATATATAGGTAAATATAATTAGCACTATTCACATGTTCTTCATATTTGGGTGACTTAGAGCTGTGTTGGTACCTGATATGCTCTGAATACATCCTTTTGAGACAAGTCTATTTTAACAGATGATTTCTACAAGTTTTCCTCAAGTGGATAACACTTAGAAATGTTTATTCTTTTAATTCCTTTTGGGCAATGCTATGAACTTTGTATAGCTAATACTTTATTTTATAGGTGCTGCAACTGTAGAAGGTGTGTATGCTGAGTGAAGAAATGGCCCTTTTTGGCTATTCTCTTACATTGTAACCAAAATTTATATACCAGATGATTGCTATTATAAACCAAGAATGCATTTCAGTTTTCAAAATCAAAATGTATTTTTTACAATATGTGAAAAACGAAGTCCCCCATGTTTTGGGCACCAAAGGATGAATTTTAATGCAATGCTATGTGTTGGTCTAGCTCTTGATGTACCAAGGCATTGGGCAATGGAGTGTTGGGACAATAGATTTGCATCTGATGTGAGCATTCCCCTTTCCGCTGGGCTTTCAAGCAGTTGTGAATTCCCATAGGAAGGGAAATCAATTTAAGTAATTCTCTCACTTGCACGTGCATCTTATTGTTGCCGTTGACCACATGGTTCAATAGAGGCTGGGGTAAATCAAAAATGTAATTCAAACCTTTTGAACCAAAACATGTACAAATTTAAATATTAACAATTTAACTGATCAAACAGGTCAACTGCTCATTTGAATGATTTAGTGGGCACTGGCGATTTGAAATTTATAAATGTTGATTGCTATGCAAATTTAAGAAACAGAACTTCTCATTTTCAGCCTAACAGAATGCTGAGGTGGTATATTGCCAAATCCATCAACTACAAAGCAGAGGCTGTTGTTGAAACTGTAATGGTGCTGTAGTTAGGCAAGCACCTTGGGTACTGCATTTAACTCTGGTCACCAAAACATGAAGGGCAAGCATCAGAGGCTGTGTAATGAAGCTGATTTCTACTCTGAGTCATAAGGATAAACTAGAACTCTTGAATGAAAAAAGGAATTGATATTGAATTTGTACAGGGCTCTGACTTGACTACAGATGGAGCAGTGCCACACGTAGTTCCTTACATTTCATTGCAGGAGGACTATTACAGCCATTGAATGGGTTCAGTGAAGGGTCACCAGACCTGTTCTATGAAAAAGCAAGTCATAAAAGTGGGAATATTTCAATGGAATGATGCAAATCAAGACAAAATCAAACTGACGATATTGAAAATGATTAACACTTTTGAGAGGGTATAAAGATTATTTCCATTGGATGACAAATTGATAAAAAATGGGAAAACTCAAGATTATCACTAAAACAACAAAAGAAAAAGCATTATTGCAACACCAGTTACTTATTTAAGTGGTTAATGTGGTGTAAAACGTACCATTATAAAAGAAAATTGGACAAGGATTTGGAAATGAAAAGCATAGACTATATGGAGGGTGGAGTTAGAAGTAGATAGCTTCAGTTGAAGGTGCAACATTGGCAGAGAAACAGTGGGCCGAGTGACCTGTACTGTAATTTCTAGGAACTCCTTAGCCTTGAAAGGTGAATGAGAGAAGCCTTTATTGAGCTATGTAAAGTAAGGTGGGGAATAGGAGGTAAATCAGGAGCATTATTTAATTATTAAGCCACAACTGTAAGATATATGACAGCTATCGAGCAAGAAACACAGAGTTATTAAGTCCCCAAATAGTCATTTGGGTCAGAAATTAAGGAGAAAACTCTGGAATTTGGAATACCACAGGGATCAATACAGGGCCATTGCTGTTCTCCCTGTATTTAAATGACTTGGAATCAAGGAAAGGAATCACAGCTGCACTTGCAAATAATGTAATAATGGGGTGTGGTATTTCAAACAAAAGGTAGGTGGCAAACCAAGTGGCACACATTGGGAAGATTGGCTCGCAAGTGGGAAAAGCCGTCTAATAAGAAGAAATAAAGTGCCAACCTCCAATCTATTCTCATAACTGAAATTTCTCATCCCTGGAGCTATTCTTGTAAACCTCTTCTGCACTCCCTCCATTGTGCTCACATCCTTCCTGTAGTGTGGCAACTAGAACTGTACACAATATTCCAGCTGCAATACAGTTTTATGGAATCATAGTATTTACAGTGCAGAAGGGGGCCATTCTGCCCATCAAGTCTGCACCCGCCTTTGAAAAGAGCACTCGACTTAGGCCTGTGCCTCCACCCGATCCCAGTCACCCCACCTAACCTTTTTGGACACCAAGGGCAATTTATCATGGCCGATCCACCTAACCTGCACATCTTTGAGCTGTGGGAGGAAACCCACGCAGACATCGGGAGAGCGTGCAGACTCCACACAGACAGTTACCTGAGGCTGGAATTGAACTCCGGTCCCTGGAGCTGTGATTACAGTAACTTTCTACAGTAAGAAATGTCCCGAAGACTCCTGAACACCTAATATGTGACTGATAATAAGTGAAACTGGCTTTGTATGTGACACAAATGTAGGCTGGTCATTATTACACCATTTTGTTATAAAAACACAAACAAGATACTATGCCATGTTTTGTGGAAAACAAAACTTTGTGATGACTTTATTTCCAAATTTCCTTCAGATATTATAGAAATAAAATATTTTGTAAATAATTAGGGATTATCATTAATCCAGGAGACTGCTGTAATACTCAGATTTCACCACTAGATGTCACATGAATTGCATACAAAATCAAATGGGCTTCAGCGAATGCGTTTACATGTTTTGACTTCCACTCAAAAGCCACAGAATTTCTGTCTAAATAACGTGAAAACGAAGGGTGTGTGCTGATTGTATTGAATTCAAAAGTGAGTTATGGCAACTGAAATATATATTTGGGAATTCCATGCAGATTATCAATTGCTGATGGTGCAAACTGCTGTGGGACAATTGAAGATGTGACAAAATAGATCTCTGCATCATTAGCATGCATGCAAAAGATGGCTTAATTCTTCTAAATAACACTCAAAAAGGGCAATATATAAATGATGACGAGGCGTCGGCCAAAGATGGAACAGTGCAATACACAAGAGGTGTCTGAAGGTGCGAGAGAAGTCTTGCGATAATGTAATGTCTACAATGGAAGCAGAAAGATGTGCCCTGGAGATGGACTGTAGAGACATTCAGAGAGACCAAGGAATTCAATGAGGATCGGTGCAGTATTATCAGGCACATTAGAGGTGACGACTGTTTCAATGCACTCCTGGCCAGCCTCCCATGATTTACCTTCCATAAACCTGAGGTCATCCAAAACTCTGCTGCCCATATCTTTACTCGCATCAAGTCCCCTTCAACCATCCTCCCTATACTCGCTGACTTACATTGACTCCCGGTCAGGGAGCGTCTTGAATTAAAAATCCTCAGTTTGATTTTCATATCCCCCCATGGCCTTATCCATCCTTATCTTTGTACTCTCCCTCCAGACCAACAACTCTCCCAAGGTGTCTGCATTCCCGTAAATCAGGCCTCTTGAGCATCCTCAATTTTATTCACTCCACCATTGGTGGCTATACCTTCAGTTGCGAGTGCCCTAAGCTCTGTAATTCCCTCCCTTAATCTCTACCCTGCTTTCCTCTTTTAATTCACTCCTTAAAACTTAACTCTTTCATCATCTACCGTAATAGAAATATAAAAAATAGGAGTAGGAGGAGGCTATTCGGCCCTTCAAACCTGCTCCACCATTTGTTATGATCATGGTTGATCATCCAACTCGATAGCCTGATCCCACCTTTCCCCAATATTCTTTGATCCCCTTTGCCCCAAGTGCTATATCTAACTGCTTCTAGAAATTTCTTTTTAAAAATAAATTTAGTGTACCCAATTCATTTTTTCCAATTAAGGGGCAATTTAGCATAGCCAATCCACCTACCCTGCACACCTTTGGTTGTGGGGGGCGAAACCCACGCAAACACGGGGAGAATGTGTAAACTCCACACGGACAGTGACCCAGAGCCGTGATCGAACCTGGGACCTCGGCGCCGTGAGGCAGCAATGCTAACCACTGCAGCACCGTGCCGCCCTCTGCTTCTTGTAATAATAACACTTTGTGTGGCGTAATGTCAAGTTTTGTTTTGTAGTGCTCTGAAATAGCTTGGGGCATTTTGTTACATTAAAAGTGCTTTATAAATGACAAAGTTTTGTTGTAGCGGTTTTGCTGCATGTGATTTTGATGTTCGAAGCTTTAAGTGACAGTATAGTTGCAAGGTTATGATATGACCTACTGCTTTAGAAAAAGGTTTGAGATAGGGCAATGGTTAGAAAGGATGGAGATGTTGAGAGTTAGAGAAAAGTTTGTTCATGTCCAAAAATTGGCAGGCAAGTGTCAAAATATGCCTTTAAGAGATAGCAGCAGCACATCACTCAAAGTGAAATGTGTCACGCGATCCAGTCTTGGTTTCACTTTTGCTTTTGAGCAGAATGCGCACATCCATACATTTCTATCTATGTACATCTATTATGTACCATGCACCTAGACAAAATAAATAAACCCATGACATGTTTCCCTAAGCATTATGAGTGATTGGTGCCTTTATATCATTAAAACACCACAGCATTGTGGGATGCAGCTGACCTACTCTCTGAATTCAAAATGTTTAAACGGCGTACTGAGCTTTGGTTTCTTGATTTAGGTGTATCTGAACCAGACAAGCAAGCCATTAAATTTGCCTAACAATTGGCAATGAAGATCTACACAGTGGACATGTCAGAATTAACAGCAGAAGTGCTAATAGACCCCCAAAAGATATGGACTACATTGGAGGACCGGTTCAGAATCAGATTAATGTTCCGTTATCATCAGCTGGAGATCAGGTCATTTCAACAACATTCTACAGAATTCAAATACTACTTCATTGGCAGATGAAGAGAAAAGAGGGCATACTGTGATTTTTTTTTTTTAAAGCAGAACAAGCAGATAGAATTGTTGAGTTGGTGATTGCATCCACTCCAGTGGAAGTGTTGCAGAAAGATCTGCCAGACAAGCACAAAATGTAAAGCAACAAAGAGCAACACATAGATGGACATATGTATGAAGGGTTCCTCACAGGTCAACAAACTTTCAAATCCTTAGTACAATCCCAATTTTAATGCACTAGAGTACCTGGATCGAGCAAGACATGTGGAAGATCATAGAATCATAGCATTTACAGTGCAGAAGGGGGCCATTCAGCTCATCGAGTCTGCACCGGCCCTTGGAAAGAGCACCCTACTTAAGCCCACACCTCCACCCTATTCCGTAACCCCAACTAACCTTTTTTGGACACTAGGGGAATTTAGCATAGTCAATCCACCTAACCTGCACATCTTTGGATTGTGGGAGGAAACCGGAGCACCCAGAGGAAACCCACGCCGACAAGGACAGAACGTGCAGATTCCGCACAGACAGTGGCCCAAGCTGTAAATCAAACCTGGGACCCTGGAGCTGTGATGCCACTGTACTACTGTGCTAAGGTGTGGTCTTCTGCATTGTTACACTCCTCGTTGATGCTATAACTGGACAGGAAGATCCAATGGAACCTTGGCTCAAAAGACCGGAATTCTTTTTTAAATAAAACATGGAGGAACAGAGTTATAGAACTGCTCATTTGTTTTAACAACATGTCTTGATTGCTGTACAAACTGTTCAAAAGTGCTTTCACACTCAATTCCCAGACTCTAGTTAAATGGCATCAAACCTTAGAGTTACCTCTGAAATCTGCTGTCCCACTTTGAATCTGGTTATTACAATTGTCTCTTTAACTCAATGTTTTGTTTACTCTTCCTTGAACTCTTCTTAATAACATCTTGGTCTCTGTTCTCTTAACTTCAGTCGCCTTGACATTCATTCTGTCCCAATTCCCTGGTTATCTAGACTGTATCTTGTTCTTTAGGAAGACTGTACCTTTGCAACTCCCTTGTCCTTATCCTACTTGTCCTAGCAGAGTTGAGAGATGTTCACTCCCCAGTGTCCTGTACCCCAACTGCAAACAACTTCAGCTAAACTAAGAACAGAAAGTCTACCTTAAAAGGCCTCCAGTTGCAAAGCAATGACTGCTACGACTATTTATTCTTCACGCTGTAACCCTCTCTAAGCACAGTAGATTCACAGTTGAAATTGAAACCACCCATCACACATACAAGCACCTTTGTCCAGCATGAATCTAACTTCCAAGCACTAAAGCATTAAATTAAACTCACCTAAAACTATACCTTATTTCTATTTTTTACTATTACCATTTGGGCAGAACGGTAGCATAGTGATTAGCACAATTGCTTCACAGCTCTAGGGTCCCAGGTTCGATTCCCGGCTTGGGTCACTGTCTGTGCGGAGTCTGCACGTTCTCCCCGTGTGTGCGTGGGTTTCCTCCGGGTGCTCTGGTTTCCTCCCACAGTCCAAAGATGTGCAGGTCAGGTGGATTGACCATGCGAAATTGCCCTTAGTGTCCAAAATTGCCCTTAGTGTTGGGTGGGGTAACTGGGTTATGGGGATAAGGTGGAGGTGTGTGGTTGGGAAGGGTGCTCTTTCCAAGAGCCGGTGCAGACTCGATGGGCCGAATGGCCTCCTTCTGCACTGCAAATTCTATATAAAAATTCATCTCTATATTCTATATCTATATATTACAAATATAAATCCCTTAAAACGACCTTTGTTTTCCTAACATCGCCTCTTTTGAAAGAAAGAACTCTTCCAAATTTGTGTTACATCCACTTGACACCAACTTAGCACCACAAATATCTAACAACATAATTTACTACATACAAGTACAGGTTTCTTAGTTCACAATTACACATGTCGTATTGTATAATTAAAATTATTTAGCCAAAACAAAGACACTGGGCAGGATTCTCTGGTGTGGTGCACCCCTGGGATTCCCCGTCTCACCAGCCGGCCAATGGGGTTTCCTATTGTGAGCAGCCCCATGCTGTCGGGAAATCCCCGACTGCCGGCGCAATGGAGAATCCCAACTGCGGAGAATCCAGCCTAATAACTTCAGCAGCATCATCAGAATCTATACATGGAACATTATTATACTCCAGTCTTGTGTTTCTTTTACTTCTGATTTCCAGTTTTCAACTCCGAAAATACTGTTTCTTTTAGACTTACAGTGCAAATGTTCTTTTTGTCCTTTGTAGACACAGCTCCATTCTCAAGCCGAGTTTCCAAATTCACATGTGATATATTCGCATTTCGATTTTACACCGTCAAAATGTCATTATTGTGCCATTTCTTCTCGTCAAAATCTCTTTTAGCTGGAGCCTAACACGAGGCCGTTGAGGCGGCAGGCCTGAATCCAGGATGCACCATGTAGAGAGGAAGTAGCACATTGGGAGGCTCCCGCTTAAAATGTTTTTGAGAAGTTTGAAGTCTGGTCCCTGTGAAAAACAATTTTTTTTAAGGATTGAAGTAAGAAAAATAATAAGTCATTAAAGGATGCAAAAAGGGTTGCGAGGAGCAGCTGTGTAGAAGGCAGGAAACGAGAATTCACCGTCGAGTGAGAGGGCCAACAAAAGCACTGACTAGAGGGCGGAAGCCGAACCGCATGTTGGGGCCGCACTGCTTATGGTGGAAAAGATGACCGAGGTGATGGCTGTGGAGCTGGAAAAGCAGTTTGCGAAGCACATGGAGGCGTTGAGGAAGGAGATGGCAATCGCACTGAAATCATTGGTGGCGGTGAGGGTAGCTGTGACAAAGAGATCGACCGAGATGAGAGAACAAGGTGAAAAAATGAAGGAAGTGGAGGAGGCCATGTCACAGCACAGTGACCAGCTCACCTCGATGGGGGATGAGCTGCGGATGGTGGTAGAGGTCAACAGAGGACTCCGAGCAAGGCTCGAAAATTTGGAGAACCGCTCGAGGCAGCACAATCTGAGAATTGTGGGCTTGCCCGAAGGGGCAGAGGGCTCGAGGCCAGCAGAGTACTTCGCTAAGATGCTGACGGAGTTGATGGGAGAGGGTGAGGACCCCTCCCGGTATGAACTGGACCGAGCTCATAGGTCGTTAAGGCCAAAACCCAAAGTAAATGAGTCACCAAGATCAGTAATTATGTGCTTCCATAAATACCACATGAAGGAGAGGGTGTTAAGCTCGACGAAGCAAAAGCGGGAGGTGCAGTGGGCTGGTGCTAGAGGTTTTTTTTTGAAAATTTAGAGTGCACAATTATTTTTTTTTCCAATTAAGGGGAAATTTAGCATGGCCAATCCACCTAACCTGCACATCTTTGGGTTGTGGGGGTGAAACCCATGCGGACACGGGGAGAATGTGCAAACTCCACACGGACTGTGACCCTGGGGCGGGATTCAAACCTCAGTACCAGTCCTAACCACAGCACCATGTGCCACCCTTGCTGGTGCTGGAGTTCAGATATACCAGGGCTTGATGGCAGAGTTGGCGAAGAGACGAGCGGCGTTCGGCTCGGTAAAGGCGACACTGTACAACAAGGGGGTGTGATTTGGTATGATATACCAAGCGAAGCTGAGGGTGACGTATAACACCAAAGATTTTTATTTTGGAACGGTGGAAGCGGCTGAGGCGTTCGTGAAGGCAGAAGACTTGGGACAGAAGTGAGGAGTGGAGCTGTAACAGAGATCGTGGACTGTGATTGGGGAGCTGAAAAATGTATAAAAGTTATGACTTTCTTTTCATTGACCTGTATTGTAACTTACTTGACTTCACATTGTCACAGAGTTTACGTTTTTGTTTGGTTTGATTGGCATATGTTATTTTATTGAATTGTATGGGTTGGATTGTTTTTCTTTTTCTTCTGGGACTGGGTGGGAGGGGACAGTATACTTTGAGGGATGGGGGGTGGGGGGGGGGGGGGGCGGGGGCGCGCTTGCTAACTGAAGTCGGCTAGTGAACGGAGGTGAGGTGAGAGGAGGACTGCGGACATTGGAGCCTGATTAGCTGGTGTCGATGGGTCTACAAGGGGAGGGAGGGGGGGGTGGCGGGGGCGTGGAGGGAGACAATACTGGGTGAGGTTTTTTCGAGGGGCAGTGCAAGGGGGGATTCTGGGAGGGGGAGGGGGTTCAATGTTAATAATGGATAGGGGCAGGTCAGGCTCATGGCGCAGGGCTCGGTGGTATGATGATGGTGGACAAGAAGGGGGGGGAGTGAGAGACCCCAGTTAGGATAGTCACGTGGAACGTGAGGAGGATTGGGAGGTCCAGGATGCTTGCGCATCTTAAAAGTTTGAAGGCCGATGTAGCAATGCTGCAGGGGACTCACTTGAGGGTGAAAGACCAGGTGAGACTTAAAAAGGGCTGCGTTTGCCAGGTGTTTCAATTTGACGGAAGGGCTCGAGGGGTAGCGGTAATGGTCAGCAAAAGAGTAAGGTTCCAGATCGAGAAGGTGGTTGCTGATCAGGGGGGTAGGGACGTGATTGTGACAGGAGCGCTGGAGGGGAGGCTAGTGGCGCTGGTAAGTATTTTTGGTCCCAATTGGAACGATGTGGGATTCGCGAAGAAGGTGTGTGGGGCCATCCCCGACTTGGCTCACACACAAACTGAAATTGAGGGGGACTGGAACTTGGTGCAGGAGCCAAGGTTGGACTGGTCACAGCCGTGCTCCCTGGTCCCGTCAGGGGGGGACAAAGGCTTGGCTGGGTTAATGGTGGAAATGGGAGGGGTGGATCTTTGGAGGTTTCTGCACCCGAGGGAGCGGGAGTACTCTTTTTTCTCGGCGGTTCATAAGGTATACTCGCGGATCGGCATTTTTGTGGTGGGGGAATGCTTTGCTGGCTGGGGTTAAGGGGTCGGAGTACTCGGCATTGCTACACCGGAGTGGAAATTAGATGTGGGACTGTTGGGGGACCAAGGGTTCTGACAAAATTGAAAAAGTGAGGAATATGTAGGATTCAACTTTACGGGTGAGGTGTCGAAGGCGGTTGTCTGGGAGACTCTAAAGGCGGTGGTGAAGGCTGAGGTGATCTTGTTTAAGGCTAGGGTGGACAAAGAGGAGAGGTTAGAACATCAGAGGGTAATAGATGAGATGCTGGAGGTAGATAGGAGGTATGCAGAAGACAGGGACCCAGCAAAATTGGAAAAGAGGAAGGAACTACAGGCGAGCTTTGACCGAATATCTACCAGGAAGGCGGTGCGCCAATAGAGGCGAGCAAGAGGTGCAGTGTACGAGCATGGAGAGAAGGTGGGGTGTTTGTTCGTGGGTCAGCTTCGGAGGGAGGTGGCGGCAAGGGAAATTGCCCAGGTGCGGGACAGGGCAGGGAAGTTGGTGGTGGCTCCATCAAGGCCTACCTCGCCGCCTCCTCCTCGCCTTCCATCAGGAATTCTATGAGGTTGTACAGGTCAGAGCCACCTGGGGCAGACTGGGAGGTGTAGGAATTTCTAGATGGGTTGGAGTACCCGAGGTTAGGGGAGGGGGACAGGGCTACATTAGAAGGGGCGATAGTGAAGCAGGAGATAAAAGATGCGATTGGGGGGATGTAGTCGGGGAAGGTGGCAGGCCGGATGGGTTTCCGGTGAAATATTATAAAAAATTCAAGGATAAGCAGGCACCGCTGATGGTGGGGATGTTTGAGGAGGCGATAGAGAGGGGGGATGTTACCACAAACTTTGAGGCAGGCATCGATTTCCCTGTTGCTTAAAAAAGATAAGGATCGTGCAGGTCGTATAGGCCCATATCACTTTTAAACAAGGACTACTGGCAGGTAGCTGGAGGCGTGCCTACCGAAGCTAATAGGTGACGATCAGATGAGGTTTGTGAGAGGGAGGCAGCTTTTTTTGAACGTTAGGAGGGTATTGAACGTGGTTATGGCACCAGCAGAGGGGAAGGAAACAGGTGGTTGTGGCATTGGACGCCGAGAAAGCTTTTGACCGGGTAGAATGTGGGTACTTGATGGCAGTTCTGGAGCAGTTTGGGATTGGGCTGCGATTTGTGGACTGGGTAAAGCTACTGTATAAGGAGCCAAGGGCGAATGCCCGCACAAATAGCATCAGCTCAGGATACTTTTCTCTCCACCATGAGACTAGGCAGGGATGTCCTATGTCCCCCCTGCTCTTTGCACTCGCGATTGAGCCGTTGGCCATCGTGTTAAGAAGTTTGGGGGTATGGAAAGGGATAGTGGGGGGCGGGGTGGATAGAGCATAGGGTGTCCTTGTATGCAGATGACTTGTTATACATGTCAGAACCGAGTGTGTCAATATTGGAGCTGCTTCGGGTCTTTCTCGGGATACAAATTAAATCTAGACAAGAGTGAGTATTCTGTGGTGTCAGTCGGGGTTGGGGTAGAGCTGGGGGGCTGCCATTCCTTAGGGCATGGACTCACTTTAGATACCTTGGGTGCAGGTTGCTCGGGATTGGGGCGGGGGGGGCTCCGTGGGTACAACATTTATAGTTTGGTGCGGAGGGTGAAAGCTGATCTGGCAAGGTGGGATGGTCTCCCTCTGTCACTGGCGGGTCGGGTACAGGTGGTTAAAATGAACGTGTTGCTGCGATTTTTTAGAGAGATTCAAGGAATGATTATCTCGTTCATATGGGGAGGGAAGGTAGCCAGAGTTAGATAGGTGCTGCTACAGAGGGGAAGGCAGGCAGGGGGTTTGGGTCTTCCGAACCTGATGTATTATTACTGGGCGGCAAATGTGCACAAGGTGCGGAGCTGGGTCAGAGGGGTTGATTCCCAATGGGTCAGAATGGAAGAGAGTTTGTGTAGGGGGTCGGGATTGAAAGCACTAGCAACAGCGCTGCACCCGATGGCCCCGGGGAAATACTCAGGGAGTCCGGTAATAATAGCTTCATTGAGAATTTGGATTGGGGGCAGGGTCAAGGGAAAGGCCGATTCAGGGAACCACAGATTTGAGCCAGGGAAGTGGGATGGAAATTTTCGGAGATGGGAGGAGAAGGGGATTAAGACACTAAAAGATTTGTTTCTTGGGGGTCGGTTTGCACGATTGAAGGAGCTAGGAGCGAAGTATGGGCTGGAGCAGGGGGAAATATTTAGATACATGCAGGTTTGAGATTTTGCCAGGAAGGAGATACAGCGCTTCCCTGGTGGAGCCGACCTCCCCATTGCTGGAGGTGCTGACGACGGGGACTGGAGAAGTGGGTAGTGTCGGTGGTTTACGGGGCTATTTTGGAAGAGGAGAAGGCACCGCTGGAGGGATCAAGGTGTGGTGAATGTATTGCTGTAACAATTCACCATGTACATATCTGTATTACGCTGTTGCCCTTGTGGGCTCCACCTATGGACCATTGTAAGGTATTACCTATGTTGGGGCCTGTGTGGGCTCCGCCCCTGGCTCCACCCCTTGAGGGGAGGTATAAAGAGCAGTCGCCCTGTAGGCGCCTCCCACTAACAGATCAGTCGCAGGCAGGCACTGTTCTAGTTGATTAAAGCCACAGTTTACTTCTACTCCTGGTTTCGTGTAAATTGATGGTCGCATCAATTTAATCAACTACAACGCAACTATGGAATCGGCCCGCAAACCTTACCGACTGGAACTCGATCCACAGGCCGCGGAGGCGAAAGATTTTTTCGCACTGGCTCCGCTCTTTCAAGGCCTACCTCGCCGCCTCCTCCTCGCCTTCCGTCACCGACGAACAGAAGCTGAGTCTCTTCCACGCACGGGTGAGCCATCGAATCTCTGTTCAACTCGAGGGAACCTCCACCTATGCAGACACCCTCGCGATGCTAGAGCGCCTCTACGTAAGGCCCGTGAACTAGGTATACGCGCGGCATCTCCTCACCACTCTCCGCCAGCATCGTGGGGAATCGCTGGAAGAGTACCTACGCGACCTCAAAGTCCTTGCACGAAGCTGCAATTACCAGGCCGTTACGTCCACTCAACATATGTACCTCGCTATCCGGGACACCTGGTGGCTGGAGTCAGGTCTAACTACGTGAGACAGCGCCTACTCGAAAAAGGTACCCTAGACCTGGAAGAAACGGTAAAATTAGCCTCCTCTCTGGAAGTAGCGTTCCAAAGCCGTAACGCGTTCCAGTCCGAACACGCGACCCCCTCGTGGACCCCCGACCAAAGAATACCCCAGGCCTGTGCCGCGCGGCTGACCGCCCACCATGGGGGGCTACCCTGTTATTTCTGCAGCCAGCCTTATCACACCCGGAGCGCTGCCCAGCCCAGAACGCAAACTGCAGCGACTGTGGGAGAAAAGGACATTTTGCTAAAGTTTGCCTGGCCAGGTCCAAAAACTCTAAATCGCAGGCCCGACCCTCAGACTCACAGGCCCGCAGATCCCGCAATGTGGCAGCGTGTCTGCCGGCTCCGCCCCCCCCGGACGTGTCATCGGCTTCATGTTGTCCGTGGGGGCAGCCATCTTCGAGCCCGCACAGCGTGTGCGACTCATGGGGGCCGCCATCTTGGCCAGCCTTGCCCACACGGCCCGCCACGTGCGATTCATGGAGGCCGCCATCTTGGACGCCATCTTCCTCACCGCCCGACACGTGCGACCGACGGGAACCGCCATCTTGGCCGCCATCTGCAACGCCGCCCGACACGTGCGACCAATGGGGGCGAAACCCACGCAAACATGGGGAGAATGTGCAAACTCCACACGGACAGCGACCCAGAGCCGGGATCGAACCTGGGACCTCGGCGCCGTGAGGCAGCAATGCTAACCACTGTGCCACCATGCTGAACCCCCCCCCACTGCTAAAGTTTTGGCAGCCAATACCTTTTCCGATGTTTCCTTTCATACTACTGCAGCTAGTCTTCTATTTAATTCCAACAATTTGACTGCATCTATCCCAATTGGTTACAATGAAAACACTTAGACCTCCGAATGTCACTTCCACCCTCTGCACCTGCCCCTTTGATCTGAAGTGAAATTGCCTGACCATTCCCAAATGTTCCAACTCTTCCTTGACTATTTGTTTTATTTTCTCCCTTCCACTTCCTATCCTTTCCATGTTTAGAAGGATGACAGAAAAAAGATTTGGTTCTTTGGACAAGTTCATAATGATCAGGTAGCTCTGCTGCCTGTCTAGAAGCATTAACCCGTTGTTCCTCAACATGTATCCTAATAACTAAAGGAATTGAATCTTTAAATTCTTCGAACAGAATCACCTCTCTAAGGGCTTCATATGTTCTCTCTATCTTTAACGCCCAATCCAACAATCAGAATTATTTTGCATCACCCTCTCAAATTCAATATGGCATTCCAAAATTTCAGCCTGTATGCCTCTAGGCACTAAGTATAGCTTTCTTTACTATATCATAATCTACAGATACCTCTTCCAACAATGATGCATACACCTCACTAGCTCTATCCACTGGTCTACTTTGTTGAAGTAATATCCACATTTCTTTTGGCCATTTCATCTGTTTAGCAACCTTTTCCTAAGAAATAAAGAATGTTTCCACACCATTCTCCTCAACATTTGTAAGTGCTTGTATAAATTTAAGCATTTCCCCACAGGATTCGTGTCTGGAATGAATCCTTCCTCAACCTGCTCTCGTGTCTCTGCTTTAGCTTCCCGCATTTTAGGCTGAAATGTTCTCTCTCTCTCCCTTCCCTTTTCTGCTATAGCTAACTTCTCAATTTCCAATTTATTTTGAAAAAGTCTCTCTTTTTCCCTTTTCCTGCATTTCATGCTACCTCAATTCTATTCTATTTTCTCTTTCCTGAATTTAAAATACCTTTATTTCCATTTCTCTTTGTAACTTGATTTTAGCCATATCAATTGCTTCAGTTTTGGAGAACTTGGGGCGCGGTTCTCTGCTCCCGCGCCGGTTGGGAGAATCGCCTGGGTCGCCAAATTTTCCCACGACGCCGGTCCGACGCCCTCCCGCGATTCTCCCAAGCGGCGAGAACGGCCCCGTCGAGTTCCGCGCGGCGCAGGCCGGAGAATCGCCCGAGACACCCAAAATGGCGATTCTCCCGCACCCCTGCAAATCTCAGGCCTGGATGGTCCGAGCAGCCAGCCCAAAACGGCGGGTTCCTCCGTCACCAAGGAAAATGGAGGTTGGAGCACCAGGGGAGGCCGCATTGCTTACGGCTGAAGAAATAACTACGGTGATGGCTGCGGAATTCGAAAGGCAGTTTGCAAAATACATGGAGACAATGAGGAAGGAGATGAGGGAGGTTTTGAGTGTGTTGGTGGAGGAGGCGATTTCCCCGGTGACGACGGCGCAGTAGCGGAGGTGCGGGAGCAAGGGCAGGCGCTGAAGGAAGTGGAGGAGACATTATTGCAGCACGGTGATCAACTTACTTTAACTTTCATCTTTAATTCTATTGTTTTGCGTTTCTTTTTCTCAGAATTTACAGGTCTTTTGTGTTATTTTATGATTACCACCTTTTGGGTAAAAGTAAAATTACTTTGCTTTATCCATTTATGATCTATGCCAATTGAGCCTGTTCCTTTTGAAATACAATGGTTAACTCAAAGTCATTTCCCTTAACTTCCTATTGTAAATTTATATTTGTGCTGCCCACTGGTACTCCATCTTAGCTGTCTCATCAAACTACTTGCTTTCATATCAAACCCCTTTTTGATATTTTGAAACTTGCAGTCTTCATTTAATTAAGTTATTCCCACCCATGCTGAAATACACAAGCGTGTACAAGCGGTAGGCCCCGATCGCGGGCTAACCCACCGTGGAGGCCCCCCCCACCCCCCCCCCCGGTTGGATACCCCCCTCCAGGATGGCCCCCGCAGACAAGCTTTGAAACCAAGCTTTGAAAATATTGTAGCTGTGGGAAAGTATACTCTGGGAACACATCAGCCTTTCAGAATCCAGACTTCAAATGTGACAATGTAACAAAGTAAGTGATGCACTATCAATTACGACGAGACGAGAGTAGAGAGTAATCGAGGCTTTATTAAGCAGAGATGTGTGGCCTCCTACAGCTGCTACCAGAAATGGGAGCAGCTCGGTGTGCACACACATTTATACTCCGTCTACTGGGCGGAGCCAGCAGGCAAGGATCTACCCCCGTACCTGTAGTACAGGAGCCTTACCGTATTACTTATAATACAACTATTATACAAACATTCAACTCCTGTTAAAAAATACTCCAGCGGGGGTGGTGGAAAACTATTTACAGGTTTGTGAGGATTGAAAGGTTACAGTCTGGTGAAGATTTACAAATTTAGCCGGTTGGGTGCCTTGATCCTCCGCTGTGAGTACCTCGGTCCCGGGAGTGATGCAGGCGCCGACTTGGTCGCCTGTGACTCCGTGAGCGTGTTGTCCTCATCTTCATCCCCGGGTGGAACCAGTGGGAGGACGGATCGTCCTGGGGTGGGGTCTGTAGTGAGGTGCGCTGGGGGGAGGGTGTGTGTGGCCGGGGCAATAGGAGGGGGGGGGGGTCGGGTCGTGTTGGCCCGTGGGTGGGGATCCAGCTGGTGCCAGGTCCCTGAGGGAGACTGTGTCCTGGCAGCCGTCGGGGTATGCCACGTAGGCGTACTGCGGGTTCGCATGCAGCAGTTGTACCCTTTCGACCAACGGGTCCGCCTTGTGGAGCCGCACGTGTTTGCGGAGGAGGACGGGTCCAGGAGCTGCCAGCCATGTTGGGAGCGAAACCCCGGAGGTGGACTTCCTAGGGAAGACAAGGAGACGTTCATGGGGGGTTTCATTAGTCGCAATGCAGAGTAGCGATCGGATGGAGTGGAGCGCGTGGGGGAGGACCTCCTGCCAGCGGGAGGCCGGGTGATGTTTAGACCGCAGGGCCAGCAGGACGGCCTTCCAGACCGTCACATTCTCCCTCTCTACCTGCCCGTTTCCCGGGGATTGTAGCTGGTCGTCCTGCTCGAGGCCTTTACCAGGTGCGCTCGGTCTGGCCGGTAAAAGTGCGGTTTGCACTCCGCGCAGTCCTCGCAGTCTCTGGGGGCAGCCCTGACCTCCACAATGGAGTAGGGCAGGTTGCGGGCCTGTATGAAGTGAAAGACCCGGTAACCCCTGGGTGACAAATGCCATCGTGTACGGCCCGGAGTCGGTCCACTTGTGCGCTAGCACATGTACCTCGGGATAGGGCATCGGGGGGCTCGTTGAGCTTCCCGGGGCGATACAAAATCTCGTAATTGTAGGTGGAGAGCTCGATCCTCCACCTTAAGATTTTATCATTTTTGATCTTGCACTGCTGTGTATTATTAAACATGCAGGCAACCGACCGTTGGTCAGTGAGGAGAGTGAATTCCTGCCGGCCAGGTAATACCCCCAATGCCGCACAGCTTCTACGATGGCCTGGGCCTCCTTTTTGACAGAGGAGTGCTGAATTTCAGAGGCATGGAGGGTGCCGGAAAAGAATGCCATGGACCTGCCTGCCTGGTTGAGGGTGGCAGCCAGAGTGACGTCCGATGCATCGCTCTCGACCTGAAAAGGGAGGGTCTCGTTGACCGCGTGCATCATGGCCTTGGCGATGTCAGTCCTGATACGGTTGAAGGCCTGGCGGGCCTCAGCCGTCAGAGGGAAAACTGTGGACTGAATGAGTGGGCGGGCCTTGTCCGCATAGTTAGGGACCCAGTGGCATAATAGGAGAAAAACCACAGGCATCGTTTCAGGGCCTTGGGGCAGTGGGGGAGTGGGAGTTCCATGAGGGGGCGCATGAGGTCGGGGCCGGGCCCTAGAACTCCATTTTCCACAACATAGCCAAGGATGGCTAAGCGGTTGGTGCGGAACACGCACTTCTCCTTATTGTACGAGAGGTTCAGGAGTTTGGCGGTGTGGAGAAATTTGAAAAGGTTAGCGTCGTGGTCCTGCTGGTCGTGGCCGCAGATGGTGACGTTATCTAGGTACAGGAAGGTGGCCCGCAGCCCGTACCGGTCAACCATTCGGTCCATCTCACGTTGGAAGACCGAGATCCCGTTCGTGATGCCGAAGGGAACCCTAAGGAAGTGGAGAGGCGGCCGTCTGCTTCGAAAGCAGTGTATTGGCGGTGCGCCTTGCGGTTGGGGAGCTGGTGGTAGGCAGATTTCAGGTCCACTGTAGAAAAGACCCGGTACTGTGCAATCTGATTGACCATATCAGATATGCCTGTGAGGGGGTACGCGTCGAGCTGCGTGTACCAATTGATGGTCTGACTGTAGTCAATGACCGTCCTGTGCTTCTCCCCAGTCTTTACTCCTACCACTTGGGATCTCCAGGGGCTGTTGCTGGCCTCAATGATGCCTTACCGCAACAGTCGCTGGACCTCCGACCTGATGAAGGTCCTGTCCTGGGCACTGTACCGTCTGCTCCTGGTGGCGACGGGTTTGCAATCTGGGGTGAGGTTTTGCTAACAGGGATGGTGGATCGACCATAAGGATCGTGAGGCCACATACGGTGAGGGGTGGTAGGGGTCCGCCGAATTTCAGAGTTAGCCTTTGGAGGTTGCACTGGAAGTCCAGGTCGGGTAACAGGGCAGCGCAGAGGTTGGGGAGGACGTAGAGTCAGAAGTTGCTGAATTCTACGCCCTGGACGGTGAGGGTGCGATGCAGTACCTCCGGATTTCCACAGAATGGGATCCGGAGGCCAGGGAGATCCTTTGGGTAACGGGGTGTACCGCGAGGGAGCAGCGCCTTACCGTAGAGGTGTGGATGAAGCTTTCTGTGCTCCCAGAGTCAAGAAGGCAGGAAGTCCTGTGGCCATCAACTTTCACCGTCGTTGACGCGGTTGTGAGGTTGTGAGGCCGGGACTGGTCGAGCGTGACGGAGGCGAGCTGCGGCTGGTGTTGGTAGGCCCTGGGCTGGTCGGCAGTAGTGGCAGGCGATGAACGGCCAGATGAAGTTCCCGATGAACCGGGGTCCTGAGGTGCCGTCCAAAATTGCGCTGAAAATGGCGGCGCCCACGGGGCACACATGGGGGCGTGCAGGAATGCTGGGCCTAGAAGCTGCAGTGATCGACCGGGCCTGGCACACAACAGAAAAATGTCCTTTCTTTCCGCAGGCCTTGCAGTTTACACTCCGCGCTGGGCAGCGCTGCCGGGGGTGTTTGGTCTGCCCGCAGAAGTAGCCCCCCGGGGTTGGCTGGCTGCCGCGCGGCGCAGGCTTGGGGTGGGCTGGGGGCGGAAGCTGGTGAGGCCCATGATGTCCATGAGGATGCCGTGTGGTCGGGAGCGTATGACTGTACGTTACGGGAGGCAACAGTCAGTGAGTTTGCGAGCTGCCTGGTTGCCGCAAGGTCGAGCGTACCCCCTTCTAATTGGCGCTGGCGGATGTACGCTGACCCCATGCCCGTAACAAAAGCATCCCTGATTAAAAGTTCAGTAGGTTCGACTGCCAAAACTGCCTGGCAATCACAGTACTCGCCAGGATGTGCAGGGCACGCCAGAAATCGTCTGAAGACTCACCAGGGAGTTCCTGTCTCGTGGACAGGAGGTGCCTGGCATACAGTTTGTTGATTGGGCGAATATAATGTCCTTTCAGGAGCTTCATTGCTTCCGTGTAAGTAGGCTCATCCCGGATAAGGGGAAAAATATTGGAGCTCACCCGTGAGTAAAGGACCTGGAACTTCTGTGCGTCCGAAGTTTGTTCGGTCGCAGATCGGAGGTAGCTCTCGAAACAAACGAGCCAGTGGTCGAAGGCCGACGTGGCGTTGGCTGCTTGCGGGTGCAGCTGTAGGCGATCAGGCTTGATGCGTAGTTCCATCGCTGTAATATCTCTGCTTAATAAATTGATGCACAATCAATTACGACGAGACGAGAGTAGAGAGTAATCGAGGCTTTATTAAGCAGAGATGTGTGGCCTCCTGCAGCTACTACCAGAAATGGCTGCAGCTCGGTGAGCACACACATTTATACTCCGCCTACTGGGCGGAGCCAGCAGGCAGGGATCTACCCCCGTACCTGTAGTACAGGAGCCTTGCCGTATTACCTCTAATACAACTATTATACAAACAGTGGTGACTACCACAGTAAGTACAGCCACAAGTTTAGATACCTGTGTGAATGCTGGTATGGAACGCCATTCAGAAGTCACAATTCAAAACTTGTAAGGCAATAAAGGGCAGGGAGGGGACTTTGAGGGGGCGTGCAGGTCTAATGTTCTTGGTGCACGTGTTTCCTGTTCTCTTCTTTGTTCTCTTTCCATTGTTTCCTTTCTTTTGGCCTGCTGGGTTTTTGTTTCTGTTGTTTGTATTTGAAGGTGTCCTAACCAAGTTTTACAATAACCTCAATGTCAAACTGCCACCGGACCCCGTCTCTTATTAGAAAATAAGAGATCGTACAGGCCCTTATTGCTGGATTAGGTTTGTCCTGTATTTTGTGAGCAGGATATATCTGGACAATTTCCACATTGCTTGATAAGATGTCAGTGTTGTAGGTGTGGTGGAACAGCTTGGCGAGGGCACAGCTAATTTAGAGCACATGTCTTCAACACTACAGTTGGGATGTTTTCGGAGAGGAACCTGCAGCCCGTAGCCTGAGCTGTGTCCAGTTCACTCTAAGGGGAGTGACTAAGGGGTTTTCGCAAGGATGATTTTTAGTTTGCCATGTTCAGTCTAAGTAATTGTAAAATAAGTCTTGAAGTATCTTTGTAGACATTTTTCTTCTTGGTTTATTGGTGATCTTGATGTTCTTAATATTGTATACGCAAGACCCATGAAGGTGGACTATGTGAGGGCATTCAGGTGGCAATTATGAGGACTTGGTTACATGGGACTTTTGATGCATTGGAGCGGAGATGGAATATTCTTACTAATATCGTGAAATACATTTAAAAACTTATGATTATAACAATATTAGGCGGGAACTGAAGAATCTAGATTGGGGCGGATGTTTGAGGGTAAATCAACCTCTGACATGTGGGAGGCTTTCAAGTGTCAGTTGAAAGGAATTCAGGACCGGCATGTTCCTGTGAGGAAGAAGGATAAATACGGCAATTTCCGGGAATCTTGGATAACGAGAGATATTGTAGGCCTCGTCAAAAAGAAAAAGGAGGCATTTGTCAGGGCTAAAAAGCTGGGAACAGACGAAGCCTGTGTGGAATATCAGGAAAGTAGGAAGGAACTTAAGCAAGGAGTCAGGAGGGCTAGAAGGAGTCACAAAAAGTCATTGGCAAATAGGGTTAAGGAAAATCCCAAGGTTTTTTACACGTACATAAAAAGCAAGAGGGTAGCCAGGGAAAGGGTTGGCCCACTGGAGGATAGGCAAGGGAATCTATGTGTGGAGCCAGAGGAAATGGGCGAGGTACTAAATGAATACTTTGCATCAGTATTCACCAAAGAGAAGGAATTGGTAGAAGTTGGGTCTGGAGAAGGGTCCGTAGATAGCCTGGGTTACATTGAGATCCAAAAAGACGAGGTGTTGGGCGTCTTGAAAAATATTAAGGTAGATAAGTCCCCAGGGCCTTATGGGATCTACCCCACAATACTGAAGGAGGCTAGAGAGGAAATTGCTGAGGCCTTGACAGAAATCTTTGGATCCTCACTGTCTTCAGGTGATGTCCCGGAGAACTGGAGAATAGCCAATGTTGTTCCTTTGTTTAAGAAGGGTAGCAAGGATAATCCAGGGAACTACAGGCCAGTGAGCCTTATGTCAGTGGTAGGAAAATTACTGGAGAGACAGGATCTACTCCCATTTGGAAGCAAATGGATGTATTAGTGAGAGGCAGCATGGTTTTGTGAAGGGGAGGTCGTGTCTCACTAACTTGATAGAGTTTTTCGAAGAGGTCACAAAGATGATTGATGCAGGTAGGGCAGTGGATGTTGTCTATATGGACTTAAGTAAGGCCTTTGACAAGGTCCCTCATGGTAGACTAGTACAAAAGGTGAAGTCACACGGGATCAGGGGTGAGCTGGCTAGGTGGATACAGAGCTGGCTAGGTCATAGAAGGCAGAGAGTAGCAATGGAAGGAAGCTTTTCTAATTGGAGGGCTGTGACAAGTGGTGTTCCGCAGGGATCAGTGCTGGGACCTTTGCTGTTCGTAGTATATATAAATGATTTGGAGGAAAATGTAACTGGTCTGATTAGTAAGTTTGCAGATGACACAAAAGTTGGTGGAATTGCGGATAGCAATGAGGACTGTCAGAGGATACAGCAGGATTTAGATCATTTGGAGACTTGGGCGGAGAGATGGCAGATGGAGTTTAATCCGGACAAATGTGAGGTAATGCATTTTGGAAGGTCTAATACAGGTAGGGAATATACAATGAACGGTCGAACCCTCAAGAGTATTGAAAGTCAGAGAGATCTAGGTGTACAGGTCCACAGGTCACTGAAAGGGGCAACACAGGTGGAGAAGGTAGTCAAGAAGGCGTACGGCATGCTTGCCTTCATTGGCCGGGGTATTGAGTATAAGAATTGGCAAGTCATGTTGCAGCTGTATAGAACCTTAGTTGGGCCACACTTGGAGCACAGTGTTCAATTCTGGTCGCCACACTACCAGAAGGATGTGGAGGCTTTAGAGAGGGTGCAGAAGAGATTTACCAGAATGTTGCCTGGTATGGAGGGCATTAGCTATGAGGAGCGGTTGAAAAAACTCGGTTTGTTCTCACTGGAATGACAGAGGTTGAGGGGCGACCTGATAGAGGTCTACAAAATTATGAGAGGCATAGACAGAGTGGATAGTCAGAGGCTTCTCCCCAGGGTAGAGGGGTCAATTACTAGGGGGCATAGGTTTAAGGTGTGAGGGGCAAGGTTTAGAGTAGATGTATGAGGCAAGTTTTTTACACAGAGGGTAGTGGGTGCCTGGAACTCGCTGCCGGAGGAGGTGGTGGAAGCAGGGACGATAGTGACATTTAAGGGGCATCTTGACAAATACATGAATAGGATGGGAATAGAGCGATACGGACCCAGGAAGTGTAGAAGATTGTAGTTTAGTCGGGCAGCATGGTCGGCACGGGCTTGGAGGGCCGAAGGGCCTGTTCCTGTGCTGTACATTTCTTTCTTTGTTCTTTGATTAATGGAACCCTCCAATGTTAACATATTAACATTTCAGGCTACTGAAGACGGAATGAAGGTTGTTTTTTAAATTCATTTTTACGGGATGTGGGTATTGCAGGTTAGGTCAGCATTTATTGCCCATCCCTAGTTGCCCTTCAGAAGGTGGTGGTGAGTTGTCTTCTTGAACCGCTGAAACCTTTGAGGTGTAGATACACCCACTGTGCTGTTAGGGAGGGAGTTCCAGGATGTTGCCCCAACAACAGTGAAGGAACGGTGATATATTTCCAAGTCATGGCGGTGAGTGCTTTGGAGGGGAACCTCCAGGTGGTGGGGTTCCCAGGTATCTGCTGCTCTTGTCCTTCTGGATGGTAGTGGTCGTGGGGTTTGGAAGATGCTGTCTAAGGAACCTTGGTGAGTTACTGCAGTGCATCTTGTAGATGGTGCACACGGCTGCCACTGCTCGTCGATGGTGGAGGGTTTGAATGTTTGTGGAAGGGGGAGCAATCAAGTGGGCTGCTTTGTCTTGGATGGTGTCAAGCTTCTTGAGTGTTGTTGGAACTGCACTCACCCAGGCAAGTGGAGAGTATTCCTGACTTGTGCCTTAAGGATGGTGGACAGGCTTTGGGGTCAGGAGATGAGTTACTCGCCATAGAATTCCAAACCTTTGACCTGCCCTGGTAGCCACAGTATTAATATGGCTAATCCAGTTCAGTTTCTGATCAATGGTACCCCCACAGGATGTTGATTGTGGGAGATTCAGCGATGGTAATGCCATTGAATGTCAAGGGGCGATAGTTAGATTCTCTCTTGTTGGAGATGATCATTGCCTGGCACTTGTGTGGCGTGATTGTAACTTGCCACTTGTCAGCCCAAGCCTAGATATTTGCCAGGTTTTGCTGCATTTGGACATGGACTGTTTCATTACCTGAGGTGTCATGAATGTGCTGAACATTGTGCAGTCATCCGCTAATATCCCCACTTCTGACCTTATGATGGAAGGGAGGTCATTGATGAAGCAGCTGAAGATAGTTACGCCTAGGACACTACTGAGGAACTCGTACAGTGATGTCCTGGAGTTGAGGCAATTGACCTCTAACCACCATAACCATCTTCCTTTGTGCCAGGTATGACTCCAACCAGCGGAGAATTTCCCCTGATTCCCATTGAGTCCAGTTTAGCTAGAGCTCCTTAACATAGAACATACAGTGCAGAAGGAGGCCATTCGGCACCATCGAGTCAGCACCGACGCACTTAAGCCCTCACTTACGGGAGAGGAGCCAGAGAGTTAAAAGCGGGAGAAAAGCCAGAGATTTAAAAATGGGGGGAGGAGCGGGAGATTTAAAAGCGGGAGAGGAGCCGGAGGTTTAACAGCTGGAAGGAGCCGGAGATTTAAAAGCGGGAGAAGAGCATGAGAGTTAAAAGCGCGGGAGAGGAGCCGGAGATTTAAAAGCGCGGGAGAGGAGCCGGAGGTTTAAAAGCGGGAGAGGAGCCAGAGATTTAAAAGCGCGGGAGAGGAGCCACCTCCTCCAACCTGAGGGATTGAGTGAATATCAGGTGAGCTCTTTCTTTCTTCCTTTTTCTTGTTTTATCTGAAAGTTATCTAGAGGGGATGGCAGGGAAGGCAGTGCAATGTTCCTCCTGCAGAATGTTTGAGGTGAGGGACGCCGTCAGTGTCCCTGCTGATTTCATCTGTGGGAAGTGCACCCATCTCCAGCTCCTCAAAAACCGCGTTAGGAAACTGGAGCTGGAGCTGGATGAACTTCGGATCATTCGGGAGGCAGAGGTGGTCATAGATAGAAGCTTCAGGGATGTAGTTACTCCGAAGAATGAAGATAGATGGGTGACGGTGAGAGGGGCTGAGAGGAAGCAGTCAGTACAGGGATCCCCTGTGGTCGTTCCCCTTAGTAACAATTATACTGCTTTGGATACTGGTGGGGGGACAACTTACCAGGGGTAAGCCATGAGGTACAGGTCTCTGGCACAGTGTCAGTCCCTGTTGCTCAGAAGGGAAGGGGGGAGAGGAGTAGAGCATTAGTCATTGGGGACTCCATAGTTAGGGGGACAGATAGGAGATTCTGTGGGAAAACCTGTTGGTGTGTTGCCTCCTATGTGCCAGGGTCCGTGATGTCTCGGATCGTGTTTTTGGGATCCTTAAGGGCGACGTGGAGCAGCCCCAAGTCGTGGTCCACATAGGCACAAACGACATAGGTAGGAAAATGGATGGGGATGTAAGGCAGGTATTCAGGGAGCTAGGGTGGAATCTTAGAGCTAGAACAAACAGAGTTATTATCTGTGGGTTGTTACCCATGCCCCGTGCTAGCGAGAGGAGGAATAGGGAGAGTGAACAGTTGAACACGTGGCTACAGGGATGGTGCAGGAGGGAGGGATTCAGATACCTGGATAATTTGGGGCTCATTCTGGGGTAAGTAGGACCTCTACAAACGGGATGGTCTACACCTGGACCAGAGGGGTACCAATATCCTGGGGGGGAAATTTGCTAATGTTCTTCAGGAGGGTTTAAACTAATTCAGCAGGGGGATGGGAACCTGAATTGTAGCTCCAGTGTACAGAAGGTTGAGATAGTGAGGTCATGAATAAGGTTTCAAGGTCGCAGGAGTGTACCGCCAGGCAGGAAGTTGGTTTAAAGTGTGTCTACTTCAACGGCAGGAGCATCCGGAATAAGGTGGGTGAACTTGCGGCATGGGTTGGTACCTGGGACTTCGATGTTGTGGCCATTTCGGAGACATGGATAGAGCAGGGACAGGAATGGATGTTGCAGGTTCCGGAGTTTAGATGTTTCAGTCAGCTCAGGGAAGGTGGTAAAAGAGGAGGAGGTGTGGCATTGTTAGTCAAAGACAGTATTACGGTGGCAGAAAGGACATTTGATGAGGACTCATCTACTGAGGTAGTATGGGCTGAGGTTAGAAACTGGAAAGGAGAGGTCACCCTGTTGGGAGTTTTCTATAGGCCTCTGAAAAGTTCCAGAGGTGTAGAGGAAAGGATTGCAAAGATGATTCTGGATAGGAGCGAAAGTAACAGGGTAGTTGTTATGGGGGACTTTAACTTTCCAAATATTGACTGGAAACGCTATAGTTCGAGTACTTTAGATGGGTCAGTTTTTGTCCAATGTGTGCAGGAGGATTTCCTGACACAGTATGTAGATAGGCCAACAAGAGGCAAGGCCACATTGGATTTGGTACTGGGTAATGAACCGGGCCAGGTGTTAGATTTGGAGGTAGGTGAGCACTTTGGTGATAGTGACCACAATTCAGTTACGTTTACTTTAGCGGTGGAAAGGGATAGGTATATACCGCAGAGCAAGAGTTATAGCTGGGGGAAAGGCAATTATGATGGGATTAGGCAAGATGTAGGATGAATAGGATGGGGAAGGAAACTGCAGGGGATGGGCACAATTGAAATATGGAGCTTGTTCAAGGAACAGCTACTGCGTGTCCTTGATAAGTATGTACCTGTCAGGCAGGGAGGATGTGGTCGAGCGAGGGAACCGTGGTTTACTAAAGTAGTTGAATCACTTGTCAAGAGGAAGAAGGAGGCTTATGTAAAGATGAGACGTGAAGGTTCAGTTAGGGCGCTTGAGAGTTACAAGTTAGCCAGGAAGGACCTAAAGAGAGAGCTAAGAAGAGCCAGGAGGGGACATGAGAAGTCCTTGGCAGGTAGGATCAAGGAAAACCTAAAGCTTTCTATAGTTATATCAGGAATAAAAGAATGACTAGGGTAAGAGTAGGGCCAGTCAAGGACAGTAGTGGGAAGTTGATAGGAGAGGTGCTAAATGAATATTTTTTGTCAGTATTCACACAGGAAAAAGACAATGTTGTCGAGGAGAATACTGAGATATAGTCTACTAGACTAGATGGGATTGATGTTCATAAGGAGGAGGTGACAGCAATTCTGGAAAGTGTGAAAATAGGTAAGTCCCCTGGACCGGATGGGATTTATCCTAGGATTCTCTGGGAAGCTAGGGAGGAGATTGCAGAGCCTTTGGCTTTGATCTTTATGTCATCATTGTCTACAGGAATAGTGCCAGAAGACTGGAAGATAGCAAATGTTGTCCCCTTGTTCAAGAAGGGGAGTAGAGACAACCCCGGTAACTATAGATCAGTGAGCCTTACTCCTGTTGTGGGCAAAGTCTTGGAAAGGATTATAAGAGAGAGGATTTATAATCATCTAGAAAGGAATAATTTGATTAGGGATAGTCAACACGGTTTTGTGAAGGGTAGGTCGTGCCTCACAAACCGTATTGAGTTCTTTGAGAAGGTGACCAAACAGGTGGATAAGGGTAAAGCAGTTGATGTGGTGTATAGGGATTTCAGTAAAGCGTTTGATGAGGTTCCCCACGGTAGGCTATTGCAGAAAATACGGAGGCAAGGGATTAAGGGTGATTTAGCGGTTTGGATCAGAAATTGGCTAGCTGTAAGAAGACAGAGGGTGATGATTGATGGGAAATGTTCTTCCTGGTGTTCAGTTACTAGTGGTGTACCACAAGGATCTGTTTTGGGGCCACTGATGTTGGTTATTTTTATAAATGACCTGGACGAGGGCGTAGAAGGATGGGTGAGTAAATTTACGGATGACACTAAAGTCGGTGGAGTTGTGGACAGTGCGGAAGGATGTTGCAGGTTACAGAGGGACATAGATAATTTCCAGAGCTGGGCTGAGAAGTGGCAAATGGAGTTTAATGCAGAAAAGTATGAGGTGATTCATTTTGGAAGGAATAACAGGAATACAGAGTACTGGACTAATGGTAAGATTCTTGGTAGTGTGGATGAGCAGAGAGATCTCAGTGTCCATGTACATAGATCCCTGAAAGTTGCCACCCAGGTTGATAGGGTTGTTAAGAAGTCATACGGTGTGTTAGCTTTTATTGGTAGAGGGATTGAGTTTCGGAGCCATGAGGTCATGTTGCAGCTGTACAAAACTCTGGTGCGGCCGCATTTGGAGTATTGCGTGCAATTCTGGTCGCCGCATTATAGGAAGGATGTGGAAGCATTGGAAAGGGTGCAGAGGAGATTTGCCAGGATGTTGCCTGGTATGGAGGGAAGATCTTATGAGGAAAGGCTGAGGGACTTGAGGCTGTTTTTGTTAGAGAGAAGAAGGTTAAGAGGTGACTTAATAGAGGCATACAAGATGATCAGAGAATTAGATAGGGTGGACAGTGAGAGTCTTTTTCCTCGGACGGTGATGTCTAGCACGAGAGGACATAGCTTTAAATTGAGGGGAGATAGATATAGGACAGATGTCAGAGGTAGGTTCTTTACTCAGAGAGTAGTAGGGGCGAGGAATGCGCTGCCTGCAATAGTAGTGGACTCGGCAACATTAAGGGCATTTAAATGGTCATTGGATAAACATATGGATGATAATGGAATAGTGTCGATGGGCTTTAGATTGGTTTCACAGGTCGGCGCAACATCGAGGGCCAAAGGGCCTGCACTGCGCTGTAATGTTCTATTCTACTGTACACTCTATCCCCGTCACCCTATAACCTCTCCTAAACTTTTTTGGTCACTAAGGGCAATTTATCATGGCCAATCCACCTAACCTGCACATCTTTGGACTGCATTGAGTATGGCATCTTTGATGCCATACTCGATCAACTGCTGCCTTGATGTCAAGGGCAGTCACTCTCACCTCACCTCTGGAATTCAGCTCTTCTGTCCATATTTGAACAAAGGCTGTAATGAGGTCAGGAGCTGAATGACCCTGATGGAACCTAAACTGAGCATCCGCGAGCAGGTTATTGCTGAGCAAGTGCTGTTTGATAGCACTGTTGATGACTCCTTCCATCACTTTGCTGATGATGGAGAGTAGACTGATCGGGCGGTAATTGGTTGGGTTGGATTTGTACTGTTTTTTGTGTATAATGATAATAATAACCTTTTATTGTCACAAGTATGAAGTTACTGTGAAAAGCCCCTAGTCGCCACATTCCGGTGCGTATTTGGGTAAGCTGGTGGCCTTGTTCTGCATCACAAACCAGCTGTCTAGCCCACTGAGCTAAACCAGCCCCTATAGGGCACACCTGGGCAATTTTCCACATTGCCAGGCAGATGCCAGTGTTGTAGCTGTACTGGAAGAGCTTGGCTAGATGTGCAACATGTTCTGGAGCACAGGTCTTCAGTACTATTGCTGGGATATTGTCAGGGCCCATAGCCGTAGCAGTATTCAGTGCCTTCAACTGTTTCTTGATATCACGTGGAGTGAATTGTATTGGCTGAAGACTGATATCTGTGATGCTGGGGAACAAGTAGACAACCAGGATTTCTTCGGTTGCCAGGTTTTACAACATCGGCAATCATGGTTCTCCAATTTTCAAAGTCCCTGATAATGAACAATAGCTTGGTGTGTTCTCAAATCTTATAATAGTAGTAATAATCTTTGTTGTCACAAGTAGGCTTACATTAACACTACAATTAAGTTACTGTCTGGGGCGGCATGTGGTTAGTATTGGGACTGCGGCGCTGAGGACCCGGGTTCGAATCCTGACCCTGGGTCGCTGTCCGTGTGGAGTTTGCACATTCTCCCCGTGTCTGCATGGGTTTCACCCACACAACCCAAAGATGTGCTGATTAGGTGGATTGGCCATGCTAAATTGCCCCTTAATTGGAAAATAAAAACAATTGGCTACTCTGCACTTCCTGGTGTTTTACTCACTTTTTCCATCAGACACTGTTAGGCCACCAAGATAAGAAAATTATTCTACTTGCTTTATTTATTTTATACTTGATTACTGCACTCAGTAAGAGTTAATAATTGGGCTCATTCCTGCTCCTGCTCCGATGTTCCAAGCCAATCCCTTTAACACAGCCTTCCTTTGTTCCAGAAATTACTGCAATGTCCCACAAATGTGATGCTTCTTCCTGCACAAACTCTTCCCAATCTTTTTCCGGTACAATGTGCAGAAAGCAGAACGTGCCACCCTTAGAACCTTGCTTTATGATCTACCTGTGCTCCTGCTCGTAACCTCAGGAAACTGGCTAGAAAATCAGAATTGGATTTCAGGCTGTTGTATCAGGAAGGTCTGTGGTGTGTTGGGGACAGGAGGAAATGGATGAGGTGGACAGGAGCGAAAAGGAATAGGATGAGGTGGGGAGGCTATCAGGAGTAATGAGGTAATTGGAAGGTGTAGATGAGAGCCGAGCAGGAGCTGTAAATGCTCTGGAGACGCAGGAGTGCTCCTCCATATTCTTGTTTACGTTTAAAACAAAATAAATTTACTTTTTTCACCATTGGTTTGGTTGTTGCAGTTAGACCTTATTTCTCTGAATGCAGCCAGTCTAGTGCCAATTGTGTTCAAAGCAAGCCAACTAAAAAGGCCTCAAACAAGCCCACCACCCCTTTATTTGTAAATGCAAAGGCTCTGGATTATGGCATCATCCCTGGACGTTTCCTTTTCTTCCTTTACTAAGGCACAGACTGACCGCCATATTGGAAGCTTTGCCATGTCAACTTATTGCTCGGCCCAGATTTATTTTATTTAATATGCACATGTACTCTTGTATTATGAAAGTCAGTCTCCAATCACCTCTACATCACTCCTTATGCTTCAAAGGGCATTTGTTCAACATGACCTTAATCCAAGCGAGAAAATTCTGTATGCCAGTGACATCGCCATCTCCACTCTCTCAGAAGAGAATCTCCAAGCCATGCTTGACACCTTTGTGGAAGCATACCAAAGAATCGGTCTCAGCCTTAACCTCAAGAAGACTCAAGTCCTTTCCCAACCCACCCCAGGGCAAGATCCGGTATCTCCCTCCATCAAGATCAAAGGAAAAATCCTGTGAAATGTGGAACATTTCCCTCCCCTCTAAGGCTGACATCGATGTGGAGATTCAATATCATATCCAATCCGCGAGCACTCCCTTCAGATGCCTAAGGACAAGAGTCCTCAACGACCGCAACATTCATGCTGACATCAAGATCCCTGTGTACAAGGCGATCATCCTCCTAACTCTTCTATATGGATCAGAAACTATGACTGCATACAGACGCCACGTCAATGCCCTGGAGAGGTACCATCAACACTGCCTGAGATAGATTCTCTGCATCAGCTGGGAGGACAGACGTACTAACATCAGTGTACTTGAAGTGACAAATCCCAAATTTCTTTACCCGTCAGTCTGGCCTCAATAAAAGTCGAGATGGATTTGCAGGTACAGCATTAGTTATTTTATTTGACTTGCAAGCCTGACTCAGTTCACAGCGGTACAAAACACATCTTGCTTCGTACACCTCTGGAATCAAGTGAGTCTGTAGAACAAAGGGATCTCTACTACTCACACAACTGGCATCAAGTTTCACATACACGATTCCCATAGGTCATCCTATACCCCTCCTGACCTATCCATACACTCTAATTGGCTCACTTCCAATCCCTTCCTCTGGCCCCTATTACCCAGCATCCTTTTCCCCTCCTTTGGTGGACACACCTCCTCCTTGCTTTGCCATGCGCTCTGAAATCCTTTGTCTGTGAACTCACCAGAATGAGACTGGCCTATCTCTACATAACATTAACTAATATCTCTAAAGTAACTATTTTATATCACATTTGTCAGAAGGAGCCAAGAGCATCAGCATCGAGGCCATGATCTTCCGAAATCAACTCCGCCGGGTTGACCATGTACTTAGGATGTCAGAGTTCCAACTGCCAAATCAAATCTCCTTTACCCAGCTCAAGGGGGGCTTTGGAACAAGAGGAGGACAAAGGAAGCACTTCAAAGACACCCTGAAGGCTCACCTCAAGAAATACAACATCAACATCAATGCCTGGGAGACCCTTGCTCAGAAGAGACCTACTTGGAGGAACCTCCAGATTGAAGGGACGCGGTTCTTCAAGGACACCAGAATGTAAGAGGAGGCCCAGAAAAGGAGCCCGAGAAAGGAATACCAGCGATCTAGAGTGTAAGGCCAGATCCCACCTCCCATAAACACCTGTCAAGTGTGCGATCGAAGCTGCAGCTCTATCGGGCTCAGCAGCCATGCAAGAACCCACAAAACCCAATGTCCAGTAACACAGAGTTTCTCAGGTGGACAATCATAGTTGTTAGCGAGTGATCACCGAAGAAGAAGAATCAAAGAGAGGAGATGTCTCATGGGATCTGATTGGAGTTCAGAACTAAAAAAAGGTGAATCCAGAAAAGGGCAATAATTTATCTAAAGTAGGGGAATTAGTTGTAGCTGATTCTTTCTAAAAATACTTTGAATAGTACATTGAACTTAATAGACAGCACTACTCCAAAGAACTACATTAAACAATACATTGCCCCAAAATCTTTATTTTAAAGCCATTTTTAAACACATTTGAGACATTTAAGTATAATTGGAAAGTTGATTGTGACCTTATTTAAAAAAAAATCACATTTCATCTATTATGTACCACAGTGTAGTTGTGTATGTTTTAATTCTTATACAACAGAATCAAGGGCCTGATGAACTACTGTCAGGAATCTAGGTTTAGATGTGGCAGTTGTAGATACTTTCTTCAAAAATTCAGGATATTGGAGAAGTGTACAGAGACATATTTTTTCTTTGATGCTCATTATGTATCAAAATACTGAATGGCTGAAGAAAGTATTGAGATGCACAGTGGTGCCTTCAACCACTATTCACTTCACACATGTGTTCATGCAGTAAAGTAAAAGTATTACTTGCAGATTTGTTTTTACCAAATGTGAAATACAGCAGGCCAAAGTTAGCTTAGTCATGGTGTCTGGAACATTGGGCGAAATTCTCCCGAAACGGCGCGATGTCCGCCGACTGGCGCCCAAAACGGCGCCAATCAGACGGGCATCGCGCCGACCCAAAGGTGCGGAATGCTCCGCATCTTTGGGGGCCGAGCCCCAACATTGAGGGGCTAGGCCGACGCCGGAGGAATTTCCGCCCCGCCAGCTGGCGGAAACGGCCTTTGTTGCCCCACCAGCTGGCGCGGAAATGACATGTCGGGGCGGCGCATGCGCGGGAGCGTCAGCAGCCGCTGAAAGTTTCCCGCGCATGCGCAGTGGAGGGAGTCTCTTCCGCCTCCGCCATGGTGGAGACCGTGGCGGAGGTGGAAGGTAAAGAGTGCCCCCACGGCACAGGCCCGCCCGCGGATCGGTGGGCCCCGATCGCGGGCCAGGCCACCGTGGGGGCACCCCCCGGGGTCAGATCGCCCCGCGCCCCCCCCAGGACCTCAGAGCCCGCCCACGCTGCCTTGTCCCGCCGTTCAAAAGGTGGTTTAATCCACGCCGGCGGGACAGGCAATTTATCGGTGGGACTTCGGCCCATCCGGGCCGGAGAATCCAGCGGGGGGGCCCATCAACCGGCGCGGCCCGATTCCCGCCCCTGCCGAATATCCGGTACCGGAGACTTCGGCAACCGGTGGGGGCGGGATTCACAGCAGCCCCCGGCGATTCTCCAACCCGGCGGGGGGTCAGAGAATGATGCCCATTGTCACTTCTGTCAGTTGCCAGGTGATTCAATTGGTAAAGTCACTTACAATTTCTCCACGACTTTTAAATCTGTACCACACTACTTTTACAGTTAAAAAGAATCAGCAATGTTAATTAACATATAATCAACAATAAAATGCAATCTTTACTGATATAATGTGGACCACTATGTCTTGGTATGCGCACATCATTGTACGGATATTTAATTTTGTTTGCTGATGTTGATGTGTGTTTACTAGATTAAAATGCAAAACTTTCACTTGGAAACATTCCAGTGCGTTCATGCAAACCATCTGTGAATTCATAAACATTTTGTAAACTGTTTTTTTGAATAAATCAAATTGTCAAGCAAAGGAAGAGGAAGTACAAGTGTGGATAATTCATACAAGAGTAGGTGATAGCCAGATAGGTTTGCCTTCATGCGGCTGCAGTCAAAGTTGCCGTAAAATCTTTTGCTGACCAATTTGTTCTCACAGATTCTTGCCACACTCAGGGCAAAGGATTTCATCTCGTTCTGTGAGGAATCCACGGCCCACTAGTGACATAGAGCATTTTGTGCAGCTGAAGCAGTCGTTATGCCACTGACGCTCCTCAAATGAGATGTACTTGGTTCCCCCAAGACCTGGAAAAAATTGATTGCAAAAGGAAGGTAAATAGATAAATGATGTTTAACCACATTACACAGAGGGTCATAATTATGTGGAACAGATCGCCAAGGAAGCAGTTGAGGGAGATGATACCAGGAAACTGCATAGATATTGGACCAAATGCAATTTAGAGCAGTTCAGCTTTCATACTTTACCCCCAATTCCACGAGTTGATCAGACTAAACCAAAAAATGATCAATCTTCCTCTGTTGTTGTTGCTTTTAATTCAATGAAAATTGGGTGGATTCTGCTAGAGGCAGCCACTCAACTCCACTGAAGTACTGCCCAGGTGGTGAAGGTTAAAATTACTCATACACTGCACTGGAATCAGATTAAATCTAAATATCTTTTCTGTACCAGATGTCAAGTGAACATGTCTCACCGGGTAAGCAGAACAAAGATTCATCTGAACTGTTGGTGATAATTTCCTCCTTTTATAATCACAGGCGAGGCGGTGGCATAGTGGTCTTGGGGGGGGATTCTCCGCAATCGGCGTGATGTCCGCCGACCGGCGCCAGAAATGGCGCAAATCAGTCTGGCATCACGCCGCCCCAAAGGTGCAGAATCCTCCGCATCTTGAGGGGCCGAGCCCTTACCTTGAGGGGCTAGGCCCGCGCTGGACTGATTTCCGCCCCGCCAGCTGGCGGGAAAGGCCTTTGGTGCCCCACCAGCTGGCGCGAAACTGACTTTGCCATGCGGCGCATGCATGGGAGCGTCAGCGGCCGCTCACTGCATCGCCGCGCATGCGCAGTGGAGGGGGTCTCTTCCACCTCCGCCACGGTGGAGACCATGGCGAAGGCGGAAGGAAAAGAGTGCCCCCACGGCACAGGCCCGCCCGTGGATTGGTGGGCCCCGATCCCGGGCCAGGCCACCGTGGGGACACCCCCCGGGGCCAGATCGCCCCGCGCCACCCCCAGGACCCCGTAGCCCGCCCGCGCTGACTTGTCCCGCTGGTAAGAGAGGTGGTTTGATTCTCACCGGCGGGACAGGCATTCCAGCAGCGGGACTTCGGCCCATCGCGGGCCAGAGAATCGCCGGGGGGGGGGGCCCGCCAACCGGCGTGCCGCAATTCCCACCCCCGCCGAATATCCAGTGCTGGAGAATTCGGCAACCGGCGGGGGCGGGATTCTCACCAGCCCCCGGCAATTCTCCGACCTGGCGGGGGGTCGGAGAATCCCGCCCATTGTCACTGGACTAGCAATCCAGAGACCCCAGGGTAATGCTCCGGGGACCCGAATTCGAATCCCGCAAACTCAATAAAACACCTGGAATTAAAAGTCTAATGATGACCATGAAACCATTGTCAATTGTCGTAAAACCCAAATTAGTGGTTCATTATTGTCCGTTGTGGAAGATAACCTGCAGTCCTTACGTGTCTGACCTACATGTACTCCAAACTCATAGCAATGTGGTTGACTCTTACATGACCTGGCAGGTGACTCAGTTGTATTCAATCGCTACCAAAGGAATGAAACAGGACGGACCACGCGGCACCGGAAATAACAAAGGCAAACACAGCCCTGTCAATCGGCAAAGTCCTCCTTCCTAACATCTGAGAGATTGTACCAAAATTAGGAGAGCTGTCTCACAGACGAGTCAAGCAACAGCCCGACATAGTCGTACTCACGGAATCATACCTCACAGATATTGTCCCAGATACCACCAGCAACATTCTTGGGTATATTCTGCCTCACCGGCAGGACAGACCTGGCCTTGGTGGCAGCACAGTGGTATACAGTTATCCTGGGAGTCCTCAACATAGACTCTGGACCCCATGAAGTCTCATGGCATCAGGTCAAACATGAGCAAAGAAACCCGCTATTGATTACTATACTGTTTCCCCTCAGCTGATGAACCAGTACTTCTCCATGTTGAGCTAGCACTTGGAGGAAGCATTGAGGGTGTAAAGGGCGCATAATGTACTCCGGGTGGGGAACTTCAAATGTCCATCACCAAGAGTGGCTTGTTAGTTTCACCACAGACTGATCTGGCCTTATCCTAAAGGACATAGCTACTAGATTGTAACTGCAGCAGGTGGTGGGGGAACCAACAAGAGGGAAAAATATCCTTAACCTCATCCTCATCAACCTGCCTGCCGTAGATACATCTGTTTATGGCACAGTCCTTGTGAAGACATAGTCCCATCTTCACATTGAGGATGCCCTCCGTCATGTGCGGCACTACCATTGTGCTAAATGGGATAGATTTCAAACAGATCCAGCAATTCAAGATTGGGCATCCATGAGGAACTGTGGTCCATCAGCAGCAGCAGCAAAATTGTAGTCAACCACAATCTGTAACCTCATGGCCTGACACATCCCCTACTCTAACATTACCACAAAGCCCGGGATCAACCCTGGTTCAATGAAGAGTGCAGGAGAGCGTCAGGAGCAACATCAGGCATACCGGAAAATGAGGTGTCAACCTGGTGAAGCTCCAACACAGGACTATTTGGGTGCCAAACAGCATATGTAGTAAGTAATAGACAGCGTTAAGCAATTCCATAACCAAAAGATCCGATCTAAGCTCTGCAGTCCTGCCACAACCAGCTGTGAATGGTGGTGGACAATTAAACAACTCACAGAGGAGGAGGCTCCACAAATATCCCCATCTTCAATGATGGAATAGCCCAGTACATCAGTGCAAAAGATAAGGCTAAAGCATTCGCACCAATAAATGCTGGCCTAGCCAGTGACACCCACATCCTGTAAAAATGAATCAAAAACAGTTACATCGAAGAACTTACCAGTTATTGGATTGGCACAACCGGCACATTTTTTGGCATAGAGATTACTGAAGCAATCCAGGCAGTAGGCAAATTCATCCCGCGAGGTGAAACGTTGTCCAGCCAGTGGCATTTTACATCCGGTGCAGAGAAAGCACTCTTTGTGCCAGGGCTGATCATGGTAAGTGACACCTCCAGTAGTAATGGCCTGGTTCGTAAGGTGAAATACAGGCAACTATAAGTTACTTCATCTTCAACAGGTAATGACTGATACCACTACAGCAGATTTTTGGTTGAAATATTGAGCAGGCAATGGAGAGAGGCTAAATCATACTCATTTTGTTGTATGATTGAGAACTTGTTCATGTAACAAAAGAAAATTGAAATTAATTTTAACATTTACCAGTTTGTGGAAACTGATGTCAGACTTTTAAAATGCCAAAGCAATGCTGGTAAAATTATTCAGTACGCTGTTTCACTGCATTAAATCATAGTGTGAAACACTGGCTTTAAATATTCAAAAATTTGCCCACAGAATTAGATCAACTGGTCAAGTTTTCATTGAAGAAAAAAAGTAGGCAATTCAACTCTTTCTGCACCATTATTGGAAATGGCAGCACCATAGCTTAATCATCAATTATAAACTCTTCCTCCATATCCCTAAATATTTGTACTTCCAAAATAGTACCTATCTCTCTTTTCATCACAGTCTTCGACATTTATTGGATTGGATTGGATTGGATTTGTTTATTGCCACATGTACCGAGGTACAGTGAAAAGTATTTTTCTGCGAGCAGCTCAACAGATTATTAAGTACATGAGAAGAAAAGGGAAAAAAAAGAAAATACATAATAGGGCAACACAACATATACAATGTAACTACATAAGCACTGACATCGGATGAAGCATACAGGGTGTAGTGTTAATGAGGTCAGTCCATAAGAGGGTCATTGAGGAGTCTGGTGACAGTGGGGAAGAAGCTGTTTTTGAGTCTGTTCGTGCGTGTTCTCAGCCTTCTGTATCTCCTGCCCGATGGAAGAAGTTGGAAGAGTGAGTAAGCCGGGTGGGAGGGATCTTTGATTATACTGCCTGCTTTCCCCAGGCAGCGGGAGGTGTAGATGGAGTCAATGGATGGGAGGCAGGTTCGTGTGATGGACTGGGCGGTGTTCACGACTCTCTGAAGTTTCATGCGGTCCTGGGCCGAGCAGTTGCCATACCAGGCTGTGATGCAGCCCGATAGTGCTTTCTATGGTGCATCTGTAAAGGTTGGTAAGAGTCAATGTGGACATGCCGAATTTCCTTAGTTTCCTGAGGAAGTATAGGCGCTGTTGTGCTTTCTTGGTGGTAGCGTCGACGTGGGTGGACCAGGACAGATTTTTGGAGATGTGCACCCCTAGGAATTTGAAACTGCTAACCATCTCCACCTCGGCCCCGTTGATGCTGACAGGGGTGTGTACAGTACTTTGCTTCCTGAAGTCAATTACCAGGTCTTTAGTTTTGCTGGCATTGAGGGAGAGATTGTTGTCGCTACACCACTCCACTAGGTTCCCTATCTCTATGGTCTTCAGGGATGACGTGGGTAATTTTCACTTTGAGTGCAAGCAGTAAACATCTATCTACAGATTAGTTGTTGAAAGGAAATTCAGACAGGGTGTATAGTAGGTGACCAAACTAAAACTGCACATTTTCTCCCCACCAAAAGTGGAAATCAGCTCCATCAACTTCAACATTCTACGATTCCACCCATTTGTTCTGGATTCACCAGTGATATATCCTCAATTATGACAGGAGAGAGTGTACTCGTAAAACAAAGGCTTTAATAAACAGAGAACTTCGCCAGCCAGAGAGATGAGTGCTCACTGAGTGCCACCCACAGGACGTCACCTTATATCCAGCCCCTGGGAGGTGGAGCCGGAGGCGGATCCAAACCCGGTCTTAAAGGGACATTACATGCATGATCTTAAACGCACATTACCCATTCATCATATTCACATAGATTACATGTCCATTCTCTTTGGAGGCCTGATCGTACTTGTCTGCCTTCTCAGCTCGGACGGTGGTGCGGCGGACACAGACGTCTTCGATGAGGGTACATCCAGGAGCACAGTGGTCGGAGCTTTTGTGCGGTGCGGGGTAGGGGGTTGGGGAGTAGGGAGGGTAGCTGGGGTTGGCGGTGACATCGCCGGCGTGGAGGAAGGAGGAGGCACGAGGGGGGTGCGCGGTTGGTTGCGACAGGCGGTGTGGTGGTGCAAGGGGGAACATTGGCGAGGGGGGGAGCGTCAGTAGGGGAACCAACATTGGCGAGGGGGGGGGGAGCGTCAGTAGGGGAACCAGCCAGTGCCAGATCCCGCAGGGAAACCGTATCTTGCCGTCTGTCCGAGCACGTGACGTAGGCGTACTGGGGGTTTGCATGTAGCAGTTGGACCCTCTCGACCAGAGGGTCCGTCTTTTGGCTCCTCACATGCCTCCGGAGAAGGACAGGTCCCGGAGCCGTCAGCCAAGGTGAAAGCGAGACCCCGGAGGTGGACTTCCTGGGAAGACAAACAAGCGACTGTGGGGGGTCTCGTTCGTGGACGTGCAGAGGAGCGACCTGATGGAGTGGAGAGCGTCGGGTAGGACCTCCTGCCAGCGGGTGGTTGGGAGACTTCTCGACCGTAGGGCCAAAAGGACAGCCTTCCAAACTGTCGCGTTCTCCCTCTCCACCTGCCCGTTTCCCCGCGGGTTATAGCTGGTCGTTCTGCTCGTGGCGATGCCTTTGCTGAGCAGCTACTGACGCAGCTCATCGCTCATGAACGATGTACCCCGGTCACTGTGGATATAAGTGGGGAAACCGAACAGGGTGAAGATGCTGTGCAGTGCCTTTATAACGGTGGCCGATGTCATGTCGGGGCAGGGGACAGCGAATAGGAAGCGGGAGAACTCGCGTTGACGGTTAAAAAATAGGTATTGCTGTTGGTGGACGGGAGGGACCCGTACGTGTAGGTGGAGAGCTCGATTCTCCACCTCAAGATCTTGTCATTTTTGATCTTGCCCTTATCGAACATGAAGGCGACCGACCGTTGGCCAGTGACGAGGGTGAACCTCCTACCAGCTAGGTAGTGCATCCAGTGCCGCATGGCCTCCACAATAGCTTGCGCCTCCTTCTCGACTGCAGAGTGCCGGATCTCGGAGGCGTTGAGGGTTCGGGAAAAGAATGCTACTGGCCTGCCTGCCTGGTTGAGGGTAGCAGCCAGGGCGACATCTGACGCATCGCTCTCGACTGAAAAGGGATGGTTTCGTCCACCGCGTGCATAGCGGCCTTGATGATTTTGGCCTTGATACGGCTGAAGGCCGACTGGGCCTCAGCCGTGAGGGGACAAATCGTGGTCTTTATGAGTTGGCGGGCTTTGTCCGTGTATTTCGGGACCCACTGGGCATAATAGTAGAAAAGCTCCAGGCACCATTCAAGGGCCTTGAGACTATGGGGTAGGGGGAGTTCCTTGAGGGGGCGCATTGGGTCGGGCCCGAGCACCCCATTTTCCACGACGTAGCCGAGGATGGCTAGCCAGGTTGTGTGGAAAACGCATTTTTCTTTGTTGTAGGTCAGGTTGAGGGCCCGGGCGGTCTGGAGAAACTTTTTAAGGTTTGCATCATGGTCCTGCTGATCATGGCCGCAGATGGTGGCATTGTCCAAGTACAGGAAAGTAACCCGCAGCCTGTCCTGGTCCACCATTTGGTCCATCGTCCTCTGGAAGATGGAGATCCCATTAATAACGCCGAAGGGAACCCAAGGAAGTGGAAAAGACGGTCGGCTGCTTCAAAAGCAATAGAGGCGGTCTTCCGGGCGGATAGGGCACTGGTGGTAGGCAGATTTCAGGTCGACCGTGGAGAATACCCGGTATTGCGCGATCCGGTTGACCATCTCTGTTATGTGGGGGAGGCATCGAGCTGCGTGAAGCGGTTTATGGTCTGGCAGTAATCCACGACCACCCCCGTTTCTTTTCCCCGGACCGGACTACCAACACTTGTGCTCTCCAGGGGCTGTTGCTAGCCTCGATGACCCCCTCTTTCAGTAAATGCTGGACCTCTGACTTGATGAAATTCATATCTTGGGCACTGTACCGCCGGCTCCTCGTGGCGACGGGCTTACAGTCGGGGGTGAGGTTCGCAAATAGTGAGGTGGGTGCAACTTTCAGTGTTGCGAGGCTGCATACCGTGAGGGGGGCAAGGGTCGGCCGAACTTCAGGGTCAGGCTTCGGTGGCTACATTGGAAATCCAGGCCGAGCAGCAGGGGTGGCGCAGAGGTGAGGGAGGATGTACAGCTTAAAACGGGCGTATTTGGCATCCTGGATCGCGAGATTCGCAATTCAGTACCCCTTGATTTGGACCGAATGGGACCCAGAGGCGAGGGCGATGGTTTGGGATGCGGTATAGGTGTGCAGGGAGCAGCGCCTTATCATTTCTGGATGCACAAAACTCTCCATGCTCCCGGAGTCGAAAAGGCAGCGAGTGTCGCGCCCGTTGATCTGGACGAGCATCATGGAGTTCTGCAGGTGCTTTAGCCACGACTGGTCGAGGGTGATTGCTCCCAGCTGTGGGTAGTCTGAGTCTTCTGCCGAGTTGGAGTCACAAAATGGCCGCCCCCGTCGGTTGCACGTGTCAGGTTTAGAAGATGGCTGCCGCCAAGATGGCCGCCCCATGACTCGCACGAGGCCGATGACGCATCAGAAAGGGGCGTGTCCGGCCAGCGCGCAGACGTGTTGCGGGGCCTGCGAACCTGTGAGCTCGATTTTCGGGCCTGTTGGGCTTTTTGTTTCTCGGCCTTGGGCCTGGTCAGGCAGACCCTCGCGAAATGCCCCTTCTTTCCGCAGTCGCTACAGGTCGCGGAATGGGCTGGGCAGTGCTGTCGTGGATGCCCTGCCCACAGAAAAAGCACGGTGTGCCCCCGGTCTGGGCAGGTCCCCACGCGGCGCAGGCCCGTGGCGTGGCCAAGTCTGGGGAAGGCCAAGAGGGGCTCGCAGGGTCTGCGGGATACGTGCCGAGGTTCTGGTAGGCCACCTCCAGAGAGGTGGTGAGCATTACCGTTTCCTGCAGATCTTTCGCCCCGTTTTCCAGGAGTTGCTGCCGAATATAGTTTGGTTGGATTCCAGACATAGGCGGCGCGGATATGTAAGTTTGTGTGGACCGCCGCGGTCACATCATGATGGTTTCATTTTCTAGCGAGCATGGTGAGCTTTTCCAAGTAATCGTCCAGCGATTCCCCTGAGCTCTGCCGGCGAGTAGAGAGCAGCTGCCGTGCATGTACCTCATTGATGGGTTTTATGAAACGCTTCATCAGAATCTCGATCGCCGCATTGTAGTTGGCCACCTTCTCGATCAGGCCGGAGATTCTGTGGCTCACCCGGGCGTCGAGTAGGCGTAGCTTGCGAGGATCGGCGATGGGGTCTGCCGAGGAGTCCAGGTAGGCCTCAAAACACCAAAGCCAGTGTTCAAAAATTTCTTTGACTTCCGGCGTACGTGCGTCCAGGTCGAGCTTTCCTGGCTTGAGACCACTATCCATCCTATCGTAATCTGTTTATTAAATTGATAAACCTCAATTATGACACGAGAGAGTGTACTCGTAAAACAAAGGCTTTAATAAACAGAGAACTTCGCCAGCCGGAGAGATGAGTGCTCACTGAGCGCTGACCACAGGACGTCACCTTATATCCGGCCCCTGGGAGGTGGAGCTGGAGGCGGAGTCCCCCTGGGTTCCAAACCCGGCCTTAAAGGGACATTACATGCATGATCTTAAAGGCACATTACCCATTCATCACAACCAGCTAGAATAAGTCATTCCCTTTCATCAACCATCTAGTCCCTTATTATTAACATATTAATCCGTTCACTCCTCTATCTCCTGATCATTTATGAGTATAACCCACAGTTGCATGGCCTATGATCATTGCTTCATCCAATCATTTACTTCCTGTGAATCCTTAAGAGCAGAATTTCTTTCTTCAAGTGGGGTACCCAAAACAGAATATACAATTCCTTTGCACCTCTAATGATGAATCTCGCATATTGGATTTGGAAAGAAATGACCTTACACGTATGAGCTGACATTTAAAAAAAATTTAGACTACCCAATTCATTATTTCCAATTAAGAGCAATTTAGCGTTACCAATCCACCTACCTTGCACATCTTTGGGTTGTGGGGGCGAAGCCCACGCAAACACGGGGAGAATGCAAACTCCACATGGACAGTGACCCAGAGCCGGGTTCGAACCTGGGACCTCGGTGCCGTGAGGCAACAATGCTAACCACTGCGCCACCGTGCAGCCCCCGTATGAGCTGACTTTTAATGATTTGTGACATATAATTTGAATGTCCTTTAGGAAATTACACCCCTTAACATCATCTTTTTGATTGAATTTCTTTCTGCTATTTGTATCTCAGACTTTTCTACGCTAAACTGCATCTACCATTCTTTCGCTCGTTCACTTAATCAATCACTGCAATTTTCTGTTATCTTTGCAATTCAGCATACATCTAACTTTGGATCAGCTGGCATTTTATACACCCTCCTCCCTTCATTGGTCTAGGAAATCTATTTCCAACCAGCTTCAGTCATGTCACAAGTTTATCCCAATTCCGTGTACTTCAAATTCAGTTTGTAATATCTTGTTCACAATACTGTCAAATTCTTTCCAAAATTCTGTATATTTGATATTCCCTTGCCAGTTTTTGCCCTCCTTGCTGAATCTGCTAACTGATGCTTAGCAAGTCTCTTGGTTGCTTGCCTCAGTAGCCACTCTTTATCAGTCAGTCGAGACACTGAAAGTTGGCAGAACATTTGAAGGTTCCAGCTTCAATTTGCTGAGTTATCAGATTAGGTACATTGACAGTTAGTTTAATAGCATTTGCTTTAGTGCCATGATTTGGAGAGCTATCCAGCAATGATTCCTACTTTTCGCAATATAGTGAACCCTCCGGGAAGTTGATATATGTGGCCATTAAATGAGGAAAGGATTGGTCTTTCTAGCTCCTGAATGTGGAAAACCTAGAAACACTCACTGTCTAGGTTCACACTTGGAGGCTGGTCAGTCGAGGTCAGTGTTGGGACCGATATTTTTCTCAACATATCTGAAAGATCTGGAGTTGGATCTAGGGGGTGCAACAGCAACATTTTCTGGTGACCAAAAATACAAAGGCTGATTAACTGCGATGAAAAATAGTAGTTCATTTAAAATTGGATTTCAGTCAACCAGGTGTTTGAAACATTCCTCTTCCTGATATATATTAATGACATAGGCCTTGGGGTACAGGGTACAATTTCAAAATTTGTGAACGATATGAAACATGGAAGTTCATAAACCATGAAGAGGACAGAATAGAACTTTAAAAGGACAGAAACAGGTTAGTGAATGGATGGACAAGTAGCAAATGAAATTTGGTTAAATGCTCCTCCCAGTTTTGGTGCTGGCTTCTCAGAACCATATTCCCAGCACCTTCAAGTAGTCCGGTCTAATAGTAAAGGAGACAAAGGATCAGTTGGCCCAATTCCCAAAGATCATTGCTTTGCTCTTGTCACAATTTACCTTGGCTCCTGAGGCCAGTTTGAACAGGTCACAGATGCTCATCAGCCTGCGTCCCAATAGCAGATACAAGCAGAAGATGGTGGCATCATCCATGTAAAGGGAGACTTTGATCTGCACGCCTACACTGCCATGATTGTCATCCCTCTTTTTTAAAAAAATATATTTTATTCAAAATTTTGCAGCCAAACATAACAGTACATAGTTTTTCTTTTGAACAACAACAAAGCAATATAAATAACCGTGGCCAATTTTAAACAAATAAATAAATAATATATAAACAAAAACAAAAACAAAACTAAGTGGCAACTGCCTTGTCAAAAATAGTTACTCTCCAAAGATACAATCCAACAATCCAATACACATCACCTATAACAAGTGTCTATACATATACAATGACATCCCTGAGAGTCCGTCCGGTTCCTCCGTCCCCCCCCCCCCCTCCCCCCTGGGTTGCTGCTGTTGTCTTCTTCTTTTCCATTCCCTCTATCTTTCTGTGAGGTAGTCGACGAACGGTTGCCACCGCCTGGTGAACCCTTGAGCCGAACCTCTTAATACGAACTTGATCCGTTCTAACTTTATAAACCCTGCCATGTTGTTTATCCAGGTCTCCACACCCGGGGGTTTGGCTTCCTTCCACATTAACAATATCCTGCGCCGGGCTACTAGGGACGCAAAGGCCAAAACATCAGCCTCTCTCGCCTCCTGCACTCCCGGCTCTTCTGCAACCCCGAATATAGTCAACCCCCAGCTTGGTTCCACCCGGACCCCCACCACCTTCGAAAGCACCTTTGCACCCCCACCCAGAACCCCTGTAGTGCCGGGCATGACCATAACATGTGGGTGTGATTCGCTGGGCTTCTCGAGCATCTCCCACACCTATCCTCTACCCCCAAAAATCTACTGAGCCGTGCTCCAGTCATATGCGCCCTGTGTAGAACCTTGAATTGTATCAGGCTTAGCCTGGCACACGAGGATGATGAGTTTACCCTACGTAGGGCCTCAGCCCACAGCCCCTCCTCAATCTCATTTCACGGATAGACTTTGTGGACATAGGAGAAAAACGAAAACTCCTTACTCCTAGGTCTACTAAATCTCCAGGGGTCTACTCCTCCCATCTGCTCCATAAAGTCCTTGAGCACCCTAGCTGCAGCCGGCCTCCTTACGGTCCTGGACCTCGATCTGTCCAGCCCTGGGTCCAGCACCGTATTAAAATCTCCACCCATTCCCAACTTTCCCGCCTCTAGGTCCGGGATGCGTCCCAACATACGCCTCATAAAATTGGCATCATCCCAGTTCGGGGCATTACGTTCACTAAAACCACCGCCTCCCCTTGCAATCTGCCACTCACCATCACGTATCTTCCCCCACTATCCGCCACTATGGTCTTTGCCTCAAACATTACCCGCTTCCCCACTAATATAGCCACCCCCCTGTTTTTTGAGTCTAGCCCTGAATGAAACACCTGCCCCACCCATCCTTTGCGAAGTCTGACCTGGTCTATCAGTTTCAGATGCGTCTCCTGCAGCATAACCACATCTGCCTTAAGTTTTTTTAGGTGTGCGAGTACCCGTGCCCTCTTAATCGGCCCGTTCAGCCCTCTCACATTCCACGTGATCAGCCGGGTTGGGGGGCTCTTTATCCCCCCCTTGTCGACTAGCCATCTCCTTTTTCAATCCAGCTCCTCACCCGGTTCCCACGTAGCCGTATCTCCCCCCAACGGCGTCCTCCCGCCCCGACCACCCCACCCCATACCAGCTCCCCCTTCTACCCAGCAGCAGCAACCCAGTTAACCCACCCACCCCCCCCGCCCCCCGCTAGATCCCTTTCTAGCGTAATTGCACCCCCCATGTTGCTCCCAGAAGTCGGCAAACTCTGGCCGGCCTCGGCTTCCCCCCGTGACCTCGGCCCCCACTGTGCGAGGCCCCCTCCTTCCTGCTTCCCTGTTCCCGCCATGATTACCATAGCACGGGAACAAAGCCCGCGCTTCCCATTTGGCCCCGCCCCCAATGGCCGGCGCCCCCAGCTCCTCATCCTCCCTCCCCCCCTCCCCCACGACATGGGGAAGAGAGAAAAGTTACAGGGTCGCAGGATTAACAACTTGGGAAATCATCTCTTCCCCCATTTCCCCCCCCTTCACCCCACGTAATCACCCCACCACTTTGTCCCAAACGTTCTTTTTCTAGCCCGCTTATTCCAGTTTCTCCTCGACAATAAATGTCCACGCCTCTTCTGCCGTTTCAAAGTAGTGTTGTTTCCCTTGATGTGTGACCCACAGTCTTGCCGGCTGCAGCATTCCAAATTTAACCTTCCTTTTGTGCAGCACCGCCTTGGCCCGATTAAAGCTTGCCCTCCTTCTCGTCACCTCCGCACTCCAATCTTGATATACGCGGATCACCGCGTTCTCCCACCTACTGCTCCGGGTTTTCTTTGCCCATCTGAGGACCATCTCTCTGTCCTTATATCGGAGAAATCTTACCACTATGGCTCGAGGAATTTCTCCAGCCCTCGGTCTTCGCGCCATAACTCGATAAGCTTCCTCCACCTCCAACGGGCCTGTCGGGGCCTCCGATCCCATTAACGAGTGAAGCATCGTGCTCACATATGCCCCAACGTCCGCCCCTTCTGCACCTTCGGGAAGACCAAGAATCCTTAAATTCTTCCACCTCGCATTATTCTCCAGCACCCCCAGCCTTTCCACACACCTTTTGTGTTGTGCCTCGTGCATCTCTGTCTTCACCACCAGGCCCTGTATTTCGTCCTCATTCTCAGCAGCCTTTGCCTTCATGAGCCGAAGCTCCTGCTCCTGGGTCTTTTGCTCCTCCTTTAGCCCTTCAATCGCCTGTAATATCGGGGCCAACAGCTCCTTCTTCATCTCCTTTTTAAGTTCTTCCACGCAGCGCCGCAGGAATTCTTGTTGGTCAGGGCCCCATATTAAACTGTCACCTTCCGACGCCATCTTGCTTTGTGCTTGCCTTCCTGGCCGCTGCTCTAGAGGATCCACCGCAATCCGGCCACTTTCCTCTCCTTTTTCCATCCGTGTCCAGGGGGGATTCCCTTCTGGTTTACCGCACAGTGTTTTTAGCCATTAAAATTGCCGTTGGGGCTCCTATTAAGAGCCCAAAAGTCCGTTCCACCAGGAGCTGCCGAAACGTGCGACTTAGCTGGTCATCACCGCACCCGGAAGTCGATTGTCATCCTTCTTAAACTCCAGTCCTTCTCGAAGGACTTGGTGAAAGTTTCAGCACATGAATAGGACAGAGAATAGAGGGCAGCCCTGCCAAATTCCAGATATAATTGAAAAGCTTTTGATTCTCACCCATGGATCAAAATTGTGCTGCTGATGTTTGTGTAGAACAGTTGGGTCTACTTGTGGATTTTCTCTCAAACACGATTTTGGAGAGCACATCCATCATCTAGATATATGGGGCTCGATTCTCCGCAGCCCCGCGCCGAAATAATGTTCGCTGCGGGGGCGGAGAATCCAATTTCACGCCAAATTCGGGCCCAGTGCCAATCCGGCAATTCTCCGGGACCCGAGAATCGGCGTGATTGCGGAGAACGCCGCGCGGCTGTGGGCCCATTGACAGAGGCCAGCCCAGCGATCCTCTGCGCCCGACCGGTCGAGTTCCCGACGGCGTGGAACTAACCTGGTATTGCCGGTCGGGATGCTGGCGTGGCAGCTGCGGACTGAGTCCACAGCCGCCCTGGTGAGGGGGGCGGGGGGATCGGGCACGGGGGAGGCCTTATAGGCGGCCGGGGTTCAGATCTGCGCAGTCAGATCATCGGGCGTGCGGCCGATCGGGGGGCTCTAATTTTTGTGTCTGCCTCCGCAGTCCGAGTCCGCCATGGCGCTCGGCACGGTCACTGGAAGCCGCCGCAGGGCGCATGCGCGAACTCAAAACTGGAAGTGCGGGGGCCCGTATCAGCAACTAAAGTTGCGTGAATTACTCCGGGTCCCTGCTAGTCCCTGCAGGGCTGTGAATTAGCTGAATGTTTTCCCAGGAATCTCCAGAGTAAAACTCCATCGTTTTTACGCCGGCGTGGGGACATAGCCCCATTTTGGGATAATCCAGCCCATGATATTCTGTTAAAGGCTGTTCCAGGTTGATCAAGTAGGTGTCGCCTATAGGCAATCATATCCCTGACTAACGCAAGATTCTCCGAGAACCTCCTGTCAGGTACAGTGCAGGTATGGTCAGGGTGGATCACCAACTCCAGAGTACTTGACCTGATTGGCAATGACCTTGGACAGAATTTTGTAGTCCATATTCAGTAATAAAATGGGTCTCCAATTTCTAAATTCATCCCTTTCCTTCTTCTGCTTTGTGAAGACAGAACCAAAGTATGTATTTAGTTGGTCAGCTATTTCTTGTGATTTGCTCCTTATTGTTCACTGCATGATAGTAAACAAATATATTTGGGATTTGGAAAAGGCATCCATTGAAAAAATAAACTTATAAATCTTTGTTGTGATTAACCAAAGAGGCTGAATCGAGGGGAGGTAGTTCACTCCTCACCTGGCCATAACAACTCTCGTACACTTCGAGCAGGTGTGGGCCGATCCAGTCTGTTATTGAAAATATGGAAAGATGTGTCATTTGAAACATGGAAGTCTGGCAATATCTGGTCTGAGTGAAACATGAGAGAATGTAGGGAAAGATCCCACGAAGGGTTAACAGCAGCTGCCAGGGAAGGATTGTAATATGCAGATATCCTTGATCAAGTAGGCAAACAAGACAAACAGGCTTTTGAATGAAGCCAAAAACAATGGCTCACACCTTCATTGAAAGTAACTATCTTAGTTAGCAGCTGGAAAAAAGGATGAGGTTCAGTTGAATTTGGTGAGAATTCTAGGTGTGAAAATTTGCTAATACCAGGTAAATTAAAGAAAACTGGAGACTATCAGTCTACGAGAAACATAATTCAAAGCCAAAATCAAAGTCAAAATTATGAGCTGAGGACACAATTGGAAAATAAAACGATAGAAATGACAGGAATTAAAAGTAACACCTCTATTGAAACCAAAGCATTTCGAACTTCACAAAGGAAACAATGTAATCAGATCTATGAGATGAAGTCATGTCAAAATGAATACTTGGTTGGATTAGAAGGTTTAGATCAAAGATATTTTTTACAATCAAAGTGAAAAATGTTACTTTACAATAACGTCATAAAAACTTAATAACTGTTAGAAAGAGAATATAAACCCCGAGACCAGGGCAGCGAGAACCAGAACTCAGAGGGAGAGAGAGAGAGAAGCAGAGAAGGAACAAGCAGCTAGAGTCAGATTACAGTCAGCTCAGTCATGGGAAAGAGACAGGGCAGAGCAGCCGAGCTAAAATAGCTAATACATCTAAGGAAGACTAGAATTTAAAGAGTAGACAGATTCAGCTCAGAGTCAGCTCAGAGATAGCCAGCAGAGTCAGCTCTCATATCTTGGTACATGGGAAAGATAGGACACAGCAACCGAGCTCATCAGCGAATACATCTAAAGAAGACCAGATTTTAAAAAGAAGATTGATTGTCAAGTTGGGCCTGAAGGTCCCTTCAACCAACCAGAAGGATCCAGAAGCAAGATCGTTTTACTTTTCTATAAAGACAGTGATTGCATCTTTTAAAAAGAGAAAAAAATATATAATAATAAAATAACTTAAAAGTTTTAACCTGAAACAGTGGTTATTAGTGTACTTTACTTACTTAGCAATGCAGGACCCAGGATCGATGCTACTAAGTGGTAAGTAGATGAAATCTTTGGTGAAGGTATGGGTTATACCGGGGGATAACTTGAAAATATAGTTTGACCTGAATAGCACCCACTGAAGCTTGCATCGGAGTCGGGGAGTGAGAATCCCTGATCACCATTTAGAATGTCGGCCCTTTTTGGTATCGGGGGACTTCTAAGAATAGTGGTGAGTTTTCAAAAACAAGTCCCACAGAACCAAACACAACTCAGCCGGTAAGCTGCCACTCCCAGGAGTTTTACTTTTCTCACAGGATCTAATGGCCTTTGCCAGCACTTCCAGATTTAGCGTTTTGTCCAGACTGGCCCACTTGTTTCGTCTAAAATACCTCCATAATCTAGGACAGGAAGGACTTTGAAGCTGTGCTGTCTGTCACATGAAACAATGCGGTATAAAAAGATTTACTGATCTTCAACAGGTCAAAATGTGATGACTTCCCTGAGCCACCTTCTTCCTTCAGGTTGTTGATCACAGAGCTCTCAGTGTACCTTTGGGAAGAAGATACAGGAACGTTTCTCATCCTACTCCATGGAGCAGCCTCTGGACCGGATGATAACCTTGGAGTCCTCCAAGGCAAAGAGCGAAGCTTACTGACTTCTTACCTATTGGAGATCCTCCTTGACATCAACTGCAGGGATAATTAGGCACGAACCATGGCCTGCATTTTCTCAGTGAGGTTCTATGTAGGCGGGGAGCACCAAGTGGACATAAACCAAGGTGCACATTTTCTAAGTTTCTCAATTTCTGCAGCAATTGCTGCAGTTTCAGCATAAATTGCATATAACCCACCATCCACAATCCTCAGGGATCATGGAGAGAGGAAATAGAACTGTAAAGATTATGCTGAATAAGATATGTACAGTACATCCCGGTAAATGGACAGATACACTTTGCATGAAGGCAATAAGGTCAACCCACATTAGACCACATCTGAAAGTCCATATGAGGCCATGACTGGATGGCAAATGAAAATTCCAGGCCACTGAACTGGACTAGCCGTTTAATACTGTGGCTACAGGTCAGAGACTAGGAATTCTGCAGCAAGTAACTCACCTCCTGACTTCACAAAGCCTATCCACTATTTACAAGGCAAAAGTCAGAAGTGTATTGGAATAATTTCCACTTGCTTGGATGAGTGCAGCTCCAACAACACACTTGATAGGTACCCCATCCACATTAATTCCCTCCACCACTGACACACAATGACAACAGTGTGTACCATCTACAGGATACACTCAAAGAACTCACCAAAGTTCCTTAGACAGCACCTTCCAAACCCACAACCTCTACAATCTGAAAGTGCAGCAGATGCATGAGGACTCCACCACCTGGAGGTTCCCCTCCAAACCACACAGCTTCCTGGCTGGGAAATATATCAAAGCTCCTTCACAGTCACTAGATCAAAGTCCTGGAACTCCCTCCCTATGAGCACTGCGGATGCAGCTGCATCTCATCATCATAGAATTTACAGTGCAGAAGTAGGCCATTCAGCCCATCGAGTCTACACCAGCCCCTGAAAGAGCACCCTACCTAAGCCCACACCTCCACCCTATCCCCGTAAGCCAGCAGCCCCACCTAACTTTTGGACACTACGGGGCAATTTTTACCCACCTAACCCACACATCTTTGGACTGTGGGAGGAAACTGGGGCACCTGAAGGAAACCCATGCACACACGGTGAGAACATGCAGACTCTGCACAGAAAGTGACCCAAGCTGGGAATCAAACATTGGTCCCTGGCTCTGTGAAGCAACAGTGCTAACCACTGTGCTACCATACAGCCCTCATGGACTGCAGCGGTTCAAGAAAGCACCTCATCACCACCTTCTTGAGGGAAATTGGGATGGACTTTAAAGCTGGTCTAGCCTGCAATGTCCATCCCATGAATATATTTTTAAAAACTTGACTTTGGGAGGGTACACTCCATTAACAATGCAGCCATGCCGTCAGATATGGCTACAGAGTTCGATTGAGCACATAACAGGTGGTGAGAAACACACACAAATCACAGAAATTACAGAACCTAGTTAAGAAATATCTTGAAAAGTAAATCCGTTTGAATATAATGTAGGAGATCAAATGATGTTGCAAAACTGCACCCAGGAAAAACTCATTTGATGTGAAATGGACAGGATCATACACAATCGTGGACAAATTGAATCAGACCTACTTTTTGGGCCCAAGCAGGAACCAATGTTTTTTTAAATAAATTTAGAGTACCCAATTCATTTTTTCCAATTAAGGTGCAATTTAGCACGTTCAATCCACCTACCTTGCACATCTTTGGGTTGCAGGGGCGAAACCCACGCCAACATGGGGAGAATGTGCAAACTCCACACGGACAGTGACCCAGAGCCGGGATCGAACCTGGGACCTCGGCGCCATGAGACTGCAGTGCTACCACTGCGCCACCGTGCTGCCCTGGCAGGAACCAATGTTGAAATGGTTCCACATTATCCAGTTAAAACAGGAAAGAATGAATGCTAAATTCTGTTTTCTTTTCTTATAAAGGTAGGCAACTTGAAATGTCTACCAGCATTCTATCTCAAACTTGTAATAGCAACCAACAGTCAGGGACAGTTGCAGAGAGGTCATTATGTATCCAGGTTAGGAGCCAGCAGGAAAAACTTCAATTGGAATGACAAAGAAGACAGTGATATCTTTACCTCGAATGACATAAACATATACATAAATTCATACACAAACGATTTGGAGGAAAATGTAGCTGGTCTGATTAGTAAGTTCGCGGATGACACCAAGGTTGGTGGAGTGGCAGGTAGTGTTGAGGATTGTCAGAGGATACAGCAGAACATAGATAGGTTGGCAACTTGGGCAGAGAAATGCAAATGGTGTTTAATCTGGACAAATGTGAGGTAATGCATTCTGGTAGGTCTAACATAGAAGGGAAATATACCGTAAATGGCAAAATTCTTAGGAATATAGAAAGTCAGAGAGATCTAGGCGCACAGGCCCACATAGCTTTGAAGATGGCAACACAAGTGGACAAGGTAGTCAAGAAAGCATACGGAATGCTTGCCTTTATTGGACGGGGCATCGAGTATAGAAACTGGCAAGTCATGCTACAGTTGAAGAGAACCTTGGTAAGGCTGCACTTGGAATATTGTGCACAATTCTGGTCGCCACACTACCAGAGGATGTGCAGGTTTTGGAGAGGGGACAGGGGAGGTTTACCAGGATGTTACCTGGTCTGGAGGGCGTTAGCTATGTGGAAAGGCTAAATAGACTCAGACTGTTTTCATTAGAAAGACGGAGGTAGAGGTCTACAAGATTATGAGGGGCATGAATAGAGTGGATGGGCAAGCACTCTTTCCCAAGGTGGAGGGATCAGTCACCAAGAGGCATGTCTGTGGGGCAAAGTTTAGAGGAGATGTGAGAGGTGGGGTTTTTTAAGCAGAGGGTGGTGAGTGCCTGTAACGCGTTGCCAGGGGAGGTTGTGGAAGCCGATACATTCATGGCATTCAAAAGGCCTCTTGACAAACACATGCATAGGATGGGTATGTAGGGATACGGCACAAGGGAGTGCTGAGGGTTTCGGCAAAGGTTGGTATCATGACAGGTACAGGCATGGAGGGGAGAAGGGCCTGTTCCTGTGCTGTATTATTTTTTGTTCTTTGACATACCGATAGCAGCACTGGTGACCAAAGGGATAGAGAAACCATCAGAGACCTCGAAGATCATGAGGAGGGAAGAAGCTGCAGGAAGCATGCACCTTTGATTGCGCACTGAAAGATTTTTATTCAGATATGGGAGATTAAAGAGGAATGCAGAGTATGCATTGAATGCACATTTAAATGGGAGACAGAGAAGAACTATACAAAAATGAGAAATGTGTGTAGTGATATGCATCACTGTATATACACAAGGGGTGAATGTAAATACACTACAACTAAGTAACCACTAGAGGGAGTACCAGAGATGTCATGATATGCAGACACGTAACCAATGGGTCATTAGAACAGGACACAACCAATGGGTAATCAGGACACCCAGAGGTGGCATTACCACAAGGGGGCACTACACAACCCATATAAAAAGGACAAGGCACACAGGCTTTGCCTCTTCCACCAGCAGAAACCAAGAGAGCAGGTCAGAGTTGATTATCAGCAACATCACACCCTAGCACATGGTCGAGAGCAAGCTTGTATAGTTAGCAGAGTAGACTGAGTTACTAGAGGCAGATTAGTAGAGTGTCGAACTCATTTAGGAGCATTGTTAATCGTTCAATAAATACGTTAAACTTATCTCCGAGTCTGGAGCATCTTTCAGCACAGCCTACATCAAGTAGCAACTTATGTTACTCGAGGTAACATAACACAACATGGTACGGGAGTGACTGCTCAATCTCCATAGTTCAACTCAGCAAGGTTAGAGACAACCAGCTACCAAATCCAGGCACAATGGACAAGATGCAGGCTCCTCATCAACTCCCGACCACCGGTAATCTTAGTGCTAACTGGCGTTTGTTCAAACAAAGATTCCAACTATACATGGAAGCAACCGACCTGAATGGCGCGACTGATGCTCGGAAGATAGCTCTTCTACTCACCACCGCGGGTGACCATGCGTTAGACAACTTCAACTCGTTTCAATACTCAGAAGGGCAGGACAAAACAAAATACCAGACCATCGGGACAAATTCGTCAGCCACTGCAAGGTGGACACGAACAAAATATTCAAGCGCTACAACTTCAAGCAAAGGATGCCAGGTAAAGATGAATCCTTCAATAGTTATCTAATTAACCTTAGGCTGCGAGCGCAATCCTGCAACTTTGGTGACATAACTGACTCAATGATCAGAGACCAAATCATTTTTGGTGTCCACTCATCCTCTGCGAGAGCAATTGCTGAAAATCAACCATATGACCTTAAAAGTTGATATTGAAACGTGCACTGTGAATGAGCATTCACAAAATTGCGACTCACAATACAAAAATGCTAAGAGTGAAAAACAAGCCTCCCATGAGGTGGCAAGTGTTCAGGCCATCTCCCGGATGCAGCGCCTCCACATTGCCGACGGCAGCCATTTCGCGCGCTCAACCCAGGGCATGCGGCCGGGAATACGAAACAGCCGAGAACCGCACCACGCATGCGCAACGACGCACTGAGCGTCATTACGTGTGCAAACTGTGGCACCGCACACTTTAGAGAAAAATGCAAGAGGCAAACGCTGTTTACACTGTGGGAAACTTAACAACTATGCAGCCCTCTGCAGATCTGCACCACAAGTCAGGAGTCAGCAACCACAATTCAGGCAGGATCGTATCAGCAGTGTGCAACACCGAGCGCATGACTCTGATCAAGGTAGTGCTCGAGATCCCGACGATGACTACCTGGATAACACATACCGAGTGGGCATCATCACGAAGTGCGAATACGCCACACCGGGCACATCGCAAGTCCAGTCAATCCTTGCCGAGGATTTCGAGGACGAATGGAATGCAGTGATGGATGTCAACCAATGCCCCATCCAGTTCAAACTGAACACAGGTGCCTCCGCCAACCTGATCTCGCAGTTGGACTTCAAGAGGATCAAGTAGGCTCCCAAGCTCCTTCCAGTTGCCTGCAAACTTCAGGACTACAATGGCAATGCAATTAAGGCACTTGGGTCCTGCCACCTGACAGTGTCCAACCGACACATACAGACAAGCCTACGCTTCGAGATTGTTAAACTAGACAGGGCATCCCTGCTAGGTGCGCACGCCTGCAAGCAATTGAACCTCATCCGACGGATCTACACCATGATGCCGTCTCATCCGGATCTTCAGGCCAGCATCGACGACATCCTGACCCAGTACCCAGATGTCTTCAGTGGGATGGACACGCTTCCGTACGAATACAAGATTCTACTGCGGCCTGACGCCAAACCAGTGGTCCACGCACCACGACCAGTCCCTGCTCCACTGAGGGAGCGACTGTAAGCAGAGCTCACCAGCCTACAAAAGAAAGGCATCATCTCTAAGATCACCGAACCAACCGACTGGGCCAGCTCGATGGTGCACGTAAAAAAGTCTTCGGGGGACCTACGATCTGCATCGACCCCAAGGATCTAAACAAAAACTACAAGCACAACAACAAAAACTACAAGAACAACAACAAAAGCAACAACAAGAAGCATAACAAAGGCAACAACAGCAACAACAAGCACGACATAAACAACAAAAACAACAACAATGAAACAACAACTTGTACGACATGGTACAACTCTGCACAGGAAGGACAATGTAACTGCACAGCTCCGAACAATGGCAAGAGTACAAACATACCATGGCATGACAACGAATCTCGCAAATTCACATTTGCTCCACTACAAACAAGCAAACCAGCTTTTAAGGCAGATGACAAACAGCATTAATTTTTTTTTAAATTAAATATTTTATTGAAAATTTTTGGTCAACCAACACAGTACATTGTGCATCCTTTACACAATACTATAACAACACAAATAACAATGACCTATTTTATAAACAAAAAATGAATAAATAATAAATAACAAAAATGAAAACTAGCCCTAATTGGCAACTGCCTTGTCACAAGTAACACTCTCTAAAAATATAATTTAACAGTCCAATATATAATTATCTGTAGCAACGACCTATACATACTATACAGTATATATTAACAACCCTGAGAGTCCTTCTGGTTCCTCCTCCCCCCCCGCCCCCCCCACCCCCCCCACCCCCCCCACCCCGATCCTGGGCCGCTGCTGCTGCCTTCTTTTTCCCATTCCGTCTATCTTTCTGCGAGGTATTCGACGAACGGTTGCCACCGCCTGGTGAACCCTTGAGCCGACCCCCTTAGGACGAACTTAATCCGCTCTAGCTTTATAAACCCCGCCATGTCATTTATCCAGGTCTCCACCCCCGGGGGCTTGGCTTCTTTCCACATTAGCAATATCCTGCGCCGGGCTACTAGGGACGCAAAGGCCAAAACATCGGCCTCTCTCGCCTCCGGCACTCCCGGCTCTTGTGCAACCCCAAATATAGCCAACCCCCAGCTTGGTTCGACCCGGACTCCTACTACTTTTGAAAGCACCTTTGTCACCCCCATCCAAAACCCCTGTAGTGCCGGGCATGACCAAAACATATGGGTATGATTCGCTGGGCTTCTCGAGCACCTCGCACACCTATCCTCCACCCCAAAAAATTTACTGAGCCGTGCTCCAGTCATATGTGCCCTGTGTAATACCTTAAACTGAATCAGGCTTAGCCTGGCACACGAGGACGACGAGTTTACCCTGCTTAGGGCATCTGCCCACAGCCCCTCCTCGATCTCCTCCCCCAGCTCTTCTTCCCATTTCCCTTTTAGTTCATCTACCATAGTCTCCCCTTCGTCCCTCATTTCCCTATATATATCTGACACCTTACCATCCCCCACCCATGTCTTTGAGATCACTCTGTCCTGCACCTCTTGTGTCGGGAGCTGCGGGAATTCCCTCACCTGTTGCCTCGCAAAAGCCCTCAGTTGCATATACCTGAATGCATTCCCTTGGGGCAACCCATATTTCTCGGTCAGCGCTCCCAGACTCGCGAACTTCCCATCCACAAACAGATCTTTCAGTTGCGTTATTCCTGCTCTTTGCCACATTCCATATCCCCCATCCATTCCCCCCGGGGCAAACCTATGGTTGTTTCTTATCGGGGACCCCCCCAAGGCTCCAGTCTTTCCCCTATGCCGTCTCCACTGTCCCCAAATCTTCAGTGTAGCCACCACCACCGGGCTTGTGGTGTAGTTCCTCGGTGAGAACGGCAATGGGGCTGTCATCATAGCCTGTAGGCTAGTCCCCCTACAGGACGCCCTCTCTAATCTCTTCCACGCCGCTCCCTCCTCCTCTCCCATCCACTTACTCACCATTGAAATATTAGCGGCCCAATAATACTCACTTAGGCTCGGTAGTGCCAGCCCCCCCCCCCCCTATCCCTGCTACGCTGTAAGAATCCCTTCCTCACTCTTGGGGTCTTCCCGGCCCACACAAAACCCATGATGCTCTTTTCAATCCTTTTAAAAAAAGCCTTCGTGATCACCACCGGGAGGCACTGAAACACAAAGAGGAATCTCGGGAGGACCACCATCTTAACCGCCTGCACCCTCCCTGCCATTGACAGGGATACCATATCCCATCTCTTGAAATCCTCCTCCATCTGTTTCACCAACCGCGTTAAATTTAACCTATGCAATGTGCCCCAATTCTTAGCTATCTGGATCCCCAGGTAACGAAAGTCCCTTGTTACCTTCCTCAACGGTAGGTCCTCTATTTCTCTACTCTGCTCCCCTGGATGCACCACAAACAACTCACTTTTCCCCATGTTCAATTTATACCCTGAAAAATCCCCAAACTCCCCAAGTATCCACATTATTTCTGGCATCCCCTCCGCCGGGTCCGCCACGTATAGTAGCAAATCGTCTGCATACAAAGATACCCGGTGCTCTTCTCCTCCCCTAAGTACTCCCCTCCACTTCTTGGAACCCCTCAACGCTATCGCCAGGGGCTCAATCGCCAGTGCAAACAATAATGGGGACAGACGGCATCCCTGCCTTGTCCCTCGATGGAGCCGAAAATATGCAGATCCCCGTCCATTCGTGACCACGCTCGCCACTGGGGCCCTATACAACAGCTGCACCCATCTAACATGCCCCTCTCCAAAACCAAATCTCCTCAACACCTCCCACAAATAATCCCACTCCACTCTATCAAATGCTTTCTCGGCATCCATCGCCACTACTATCTCCGTTTCTCCCTCTGGTGGGGCCATCATCATTACCCCTAACAACCTCCGTATATTCGTGTTCAGCTGTCTCCCCTTCACAAACCCAGTTTGGTCCTCGTGGACCACCCCCGGGACACATTCCTCTATTCTCATTGCCATTACCTTGGCCAGGACCTTGGCATCTACATTTAGGAGGGAAATAGGTCTATAGGACCCGCATTGTAGCAGGTCCTTTTCCTTCTTTAAGAGAAGCGATATCGTTGCTTCAGACATAGTCGGGGGCAGTTGTCCCCTTTCCTTTGCCTCATTAAAGGTCCTCGTCAGTACCGGGGCGAGCAAGTCCACATATTTTCTATAGAATTCGACTGGGAATCCATCCGGTCCCAGGGCCTTTCCCGCCTGCATGCTCCTAATTCCTTTCACCACTTCTTCTACCTCGATCTGTGCTCCCAGTCCCACCCTTTCCTGCTCTTCCACCTTGGGAAATTCCAGCCGATCCAAGAAGCCCATCATTCTCTCCCTCCCATCCGGGGGTTGAGCTTCATATAATTTTTTATAAAATGTCTTGAACACTCCATTCACTCTCTCCGCTCCCCGCTCCATCTCTCCTTCCTCATCCCTCACTCCCCCTATTTCCCTCGCTGCTCCCCTTTTCCTCAATTGGTGTGCCAGCAACCTGCTCGCCTTCTCCCCATATTCGTACTGTACACCCTGTGCCTTCCTCCATTGTGCCTCTGCAGTGCCCGTAGTCAGCAAGTCAAATTCTACATGTAGCCTTTGCCTTTCCCTGTACAGTCCCTCCTCCGGTGCTTCCGCATATTGTCTGTCCACCCTCAAAAGTTCTTGCAGCAACCGCTCCCGTTCCTTACTCTCCTGCTTCCCTTTATGTGCCCTTATTGATATCAGCTCCCCTCTAACCACCGCCTTCAACGCCTCCCAGACCACTCCCACCTGGACCTCCCCATTATCATTGAGTTCCAAGTACTTTTCAATGCACCCCCTCACCCTTAGACACACACCCTCATCTGCCATTAGTCCCATGTCCATTCTCCAGGGTGGGCGCCCTCCTGTTTCCTCCCCTATCTCCAAGTCCACCCAGTGTGGAGCGTGATCCGAAATGGCTATAGCCGTATACTCCGTTCCCCTCACCTTCGGGATCAATGCCCTACCCAGCACAAAAAAGTCTATTCGCGAGTAGACTTTATGGACATAGGAGAAAAACGAGAACTCCTTACTCCTAGGTCTGCTAAATCTCCACGGGTCTACACCTCCCATCTGCTCCATAAAATCTTTAAGTACCTTGGCTGCTGCCGGCCTCCTTCCAGTCCTGGACTTCGACCTATCCAGCCCTGGTTCCAACACCGTACTAAAATCTCCCCCCATTATCAGCTTTCCCATCTCTAGGTCCGGAATGCGTCCTAGCATCCGCCTCATAAAATTGGCATCATCCCAGTTCGGGGCATATACGTTTACCAAAACCACCGTCTCCCCCTATAGTTTGCCACTCACCATCACGTATCTGCCCCTGTTATCCGCCACTATAGTCTTTGCCTCGAACATTACCCGCTTCCCCACTAATATAGCCACCCCCCTGTTTTTCGCATCTAGCCCCGAATGGAACACCTGCCCCACCCATCCTTTGCGTAGCCTAACCTGGTCTATCAGTTTCAGGTGCGTTTCCTGTAACATAACCACATCTGCCTTAAGTTTCTTAAGGTGTGCGAGTACCTGTGCCCTCTTTATTGGCCCGTTCAGCCCTCTCACGTTCCACGTGATCAGCCGAGTTGGGGGGCTTCCTACCCCCCCCCCCCTTGTCGATTAGCCATCACCTTTTTCCAGCTCCTCACCCGGTTCCCACGCAGCTGTATCTCCCCCAGGCGGTGCCCCCCCGCCCATCCTCTCCCATACCAGCTCCCCCCTCTCCCCAGCAGCAGCAACCCAGTAATTCCCCCCTCCCACCCCCTCCCGCTAGATCCCCCGCTAGCGTAATTACTCCCCCCATGTTGCTCCCAGAAGTCAGCAAACTCTGGCTGACCTCGGCTTCCCCCCGTGACCTCGGCTCGCACCGTGCGACGCCCCCTCCTTCCTGCTTCTCTATTCCCGCCATGATTATCATAGCGCGGGAATCAAGCCCGCGCTTCTCCCTTGGCCCCGCCCCCAATGGCCAACGCCCCATCTCCTCCACCTCCCCTCCTCCCCCCATCACCACCTGTGGGAGAGAGAAAAGTTACCACATCGCAGGATTAGTACATAAAACCCCTCTTTGCCCCCCACATTCGCCCCACCACTTTGTTCGAATGTTCTTTTTAATAACCCGCTCATTCCAGTTTTTCTTCCACAATAAAAGACCACGCTTCATCCGCCGTCTCAAAGTAGTGGTGCCTCCCTCGATATGTGACCCACAGTCTTGCCGGTTGCAGCATTCCAAATTTTATCTTCTTTTTATGAAGCACCGCCTTGGCCCGATTAAAGCTCGCCCTCCTTCTCGCCACCTCCGCACTCCAGTCTTGATAAACGCGGATCACCGCGTTCTCCCATTTACTGCTCCGAGTTTTCTTCGCCCATCTAAGGACCATTTCTCTATCCTTAAAATGGAGGAATCTCACCACTATGGCTCTGGGAATTTCTCCTGCTCTCGGTCCTCGCGCCATCACTCGGTATGCTCCCTCCACCTCCAACGGACCCGCCGGGGCCTCCGCTCCCATTAACGAGTGCAGCATCGTGCTCACATATGCCCCGACGTCCGCTCCCTCCACACCTTCAGGAAGACCAAGAATCCTCAGGTTGTTCCTCCTTGCGTTGTTTTCCAGTGCCTCCAACCTTTCCACACATCGTTTCTGATGTGCCTCCTGCGTCTCCGTCTTCACCACCAGGCCCTGTATATCGTCCTCATTCTCGGCTGCCTTTGCCTTCACGACCTGAAGCTCCCGCTCCTGGGTCTTTTGTTCCTCCTTTAGCCCTTCGATCGCCTGTAGTATCGGGGCCAACAGCTCTTTCTTCATTTCCTTTTTGATCTCTTCCACACAGCATTTCAAGAACTCTTGTTGTTCAGGGCCCCATGTTAAACTGCCACCTTCCGACGCCATCTTGGTTTTTGCTTGCCTTCCTTGCCGCTGTTCTAAAGGATCCACTGCAATCTGGCCACTCTCTCCTCCTTTTTCCATCCGTATCCAGGGGGGATTCCCTTCTGGTTTACCGCACAGTGTTTTTAGCCGTCAAAATTGCCGTTGGGGCTCCTATCAAGAGCCCAAAAGTCCGTTTCACAGGGAGCTGCCGAAACGTGCGACTCAGCTGGCCATCGCCGCACCCGGAAGTCGACATACAGCATTAATACCGCAAACACAAAAAAAAGTCCAGGTCAGACAACAAAGATGACATACGGAATCGCTACGTCAAGCATAGAAAAAAATGTCTAAATCAGACAACAAAGTGATTCGACCATTCGAACACCTCATGATGACTTCCTGGTTACTTATTTAAAAATATAAATTTAGAGTACCCAATTCAATTTTTCCAATTAAGGAGCAATTTAGCGTGACCAATCCACCTACCCTACACACCTTTGGGTTGTTGGGTGAAACCCACGCAAACACGGGGAGAATGTGCAAACTCCAAACGGACAGTGACCCAGAGCCAGGATTGAACCTGGGACCTCGGCGCTGTGAGGCAGCAATGCTAACCACTGCGCCACCGTGCTGCCCTCTTGGTTACTTAAACACAAGAACACTGACGACGTTCACAAAGAAATGACAACATCGCCATCGCCACTTCAACAACAGAAGAAGAAAGCAACTCAACCGAACAAATTCATAAAGTTTGGACTCAATTTTTTAAATTAAGATTGGACTCAAATATTAATTGGCTTTGTATAATCATCAATATCATCACAACTTGTACATGACATCATTTATCTACATGCTTTGTACAATTTTCTTCAACAAAGTACATAAATATGTAACAAGAAAATCTATTCCCCAACTACCTAAGGGATGGTTACTAATAGATGGATAGCCAAATGGTACTGAAGATCAGGCTAAGGAGTAATGGGGTGATGTGTGGCACAGTAGCACAGTGGCAGGGTCCCAGGTTCGATACCCGGCTTGGGTCACTATCTGTACAGAGTCTGCACGATCTCCCCGTGTCTGCGTGGGTTTCCTCCGGTTTCCTCCCACAAGTCCCAAAAGAAGTGCTTGTGAGGTGAATTGAACATTCTGAATTCTTCCTCAGTGGACCCGAACAAGTGCCGTAGTGTGGCGACTAGGGATTTTCACAGTAAGTTAATTGCAGTATTAATTTAAGCCGACTTGTGACTCTAATAAAGATTATAAAAGTTTAGTTCCTCCACTCCCAGAACATCAAATACAGTTAAAACAGGAAATTTACCGTTCCTCAGAATGGTATTATATATTGAGACAAAGGAATTAAGAAAGAGAAAAGGAGATGAAGGAAATAGGTGTTTATTGTAGGTGGTGGGACAAGGTTCAAATATTGAGGTACCCAAAAATAACATCATATAAGCCAGTGTGTATTCGGCTGGTTATTTCGGTGGCATTGATAATCCCCCTCAGGCATATGAGAGGTATGATCAAGAACCTGAGAAGGAGAATGTTGGTCACTGAATTTATGCAAAATGAGAAATTCCAATGACCAAGGGTATGAAAGGCACTGACATTGAATGTAATATAGTAGAAGGATGTGCGTTGTTACAGAAAATTTGAATATTTCCAAACCTTGATTATTATCCAGATTCCTTCATTTTCAAAGTGTGCATTTGAACGATTAAGCTTTTTTAAAATAATGATAATATTGTTAGAAGTAGTTATCATGACCTTGAGCAAATCTGTTAACATTGTATTCTGTCTGCAACATAGCTGTAAAGCATGATGAACAAGCTCAGTTAAATGTTAACTAAAGTTTTGTACAAGTGATATGAAATGCCGAGAAGCAATGTGAAATGGTTAATTCAGTTAATGTAAAAGTTTACTGGAAATTCTTTGAACTGTGGACAGTCTCTGGGAAACTCCTGCCTCTTTGTCCAGTGAAAGTCGCTAAATATACCCTATCCTGTAAAAAGCTGGAAAAACAAACTCTGCGCACATTGATTATTTTAAACTGCTGTTGTTGGGTAAGTGATAAGTGAACTACAGCAGCAGGGGGTGTGACCCTTCAGTCTGAGAGCTGTGAAAGACAACAGGGATGTGTTGCAGAGAGTTAATGGCATCAGGAATTGTAAGACTAAAATCAAAACAGAAAACGCTGGATAATCTGGCAGCATCTGTAGGAAGAGAAACACAGTTAACGTTTTGAGTCCATATGACTGTGCTACTGAACTGAAGATGGATAGAAATGCAATGAATTATAATATACTTGGAGAGGGGGTGGGGGCAGAATGGAAAGTCAGTCATAGGTTGGAGCTCAGGGGAGATTGACAGAGATGCCATGGACATAAGATAAAGGGGTTGTCAATGGTGCCATTCGGGACTGAAGCGTGTTAATAGTGGTAAAGGTAGAATAGCAGAATGTGTTAATAGGAGAACAAAGGTTAGTGCTCAGTGGGAACAAAACTGAACAACAAGAGACAGTGGCCATCTGGAATTGAAAGCTCGTCTCAGTAATGGAGACTATGGCGGTATCATTGATTGTCATTAAAACCCACTGATTCACTAATCTTCCTTCAGGAAGGAAATCTGTCATCCTTACCTGGTCTGGCCGACATGTGACTCCAGATCCGCAGCAAAGTGGCTGACTCTTAACTGCCCTCTGAAATGGTCTAGCAAGTGATTCAATTCAAGGGCGATTAGGAATTGGCAACAACACCCACATCCAATGAAACAATAAATTTTAAAAGCTCTTGTTGGAGGCGAGGGCCCCAAAGGCAGTAGAAGATAATTGGTACTTATTGCACTGTTAGGTAGTTTTAATTTCCAAAAGTTTGTTTTAATTTCCTTCCTTTGCATGTCAGCATCCACTGTCTTGGCTTAGTGACAATTATCCACTAATGAAACCGAATTGTGAATGGCCTTGGGATCCTCAACAACCTGTTTCATGAATTCCAAATTTACTGTTCTCAACATTTATGTCCAAATTTCAAGTTGGAATTGCTAACCAACTTTTGGGAATGGAAATCCTGGGAGGTTTTTCTTTTCCCTACGTTCAGTGGTGCTGAAGCCAATTCTGGTGTCCCTGGTGCTTTCTGCTGGATTTATTCACTTAACACAAGGAAAATGGAACCTTCTTGATTTGAATGCCCCCTATGCAACATCACATAATTGGTTTCGATCCATTGAAAGAATTACTGCCCACAGACCTCGTAATAAGTGGCTCACCTTTTTGCACTGCACACAGTGCATGGCAAATTGCTTTTCATAACAAGGAACACAGTAGTTTTCATTGTCCTTAGGGATGAAGCTTTTTGTGCCCATTGGTTGTTGGCAGCGGTGACAAATGAAACAAGTCTCATGCCAGCTGTTACCGTTGTACTCCATCTTGCGGGTGCCTATGTTTCAGCAAGAGATGCAAATGCAAGTTTCAATCCAGATGCTACCTCTCCTATTTCTACAAGCAATTTTTAAAAAGTAAAGAATATGCAATAGTTCTTTCTGTAGCAGCCCGTGGAGCCTGCTATACAAGGCATCACTATTTAATCTTGTCAGCTGAAGCGGAACTGAGCTAATGACCAAGTAATACAATAAAATTAGAATACCTAAATTACATTTTCTCAGAATATAAATATCAGCTGAAGACACTAAACCATGAAAGAAAAATTCTTATCCTACCATCTGTTTGGAAGATGGCAAAGTTTATCTCGCAAAGATCAACTTTATTTACACAGATTTTGTGGCACCATTCTGCTGACCTCAGCTCATTGTTCCTGGCTCACTGAGAGTCACAAAGAGAGAACACTAGAAGAAAGCTTTATCTATCCATGTACAGTATTTCTGAAATTGCTCTCTGTTACAGATATTTCCTTCCAAAAATATTTGGAGCACAGCTTTTCTCAGCTCTGTGTGTGAGAGGGGGGGGGGTTATTGAGGAAGGGCAACTTTGAGTTTATGACATTGATAATTCCTCTTGGGCACAGTTCTAGTTTTATTTTTAAATAAGAAATCTCAGTCCCAATGACCATTTCATTTCAGCAGTAGGAATCCAATCTTCATATGACAGCAACTCTCTCTATGATAATTCATCACAGCGTAACATTCATTTCAGGAAGTTAACAGCCGGACCAAATGATCATCAACTTTGTTATGGTCGTTGGATGTGACATGTAGGATGTAGTAGATGCAGCATAAGGTCATTATCTTGCGGAGGTGACTGAAGTTGCTTATAACAGCCGTATCAAATAAACAGTTCAAATGCAATGTGTTATAAAATGACGCTTTGCCGTAGCGCCACATCGGATGCCAGTTGAAAGGATGATCGCAAGATATTTGGTTTGACAACAAGTCTCAGAATTCAGCTTAGCGATATTCGGTTCAGCAATAATAACACAATATTGCCACACATACATCATAACAATCAACACTGATAGTGTAACAGATATCAAACAACATTAAAGACTAATAACCTACACAACGAATGAAATCATTTTCTACCAGTGTCTGAAGAAGAGAGAGAGAACCTGTATTTATGCAGTGCTTTTCCTGACATTGATGTGCAGTCAGTGTTGTAATACAGGGAAACACAGCAGCCAATTTGTGTACAGCAAGGTGCCACAAACAGAAATTAGATTATTTGGTTTTGGTGATGGTTCAAAGATAAACATTGGACGCGATTCTCCAGAAAGATTTCTAAGTGTGGTAGCGAGCGGGAACTGCTAGAGAGGCCGGCAACGCTATTCAACGTTAATTGGTCCACTTAATGAGGCCTCACGGGTTTCTCGCCGCAAATGAAGGGTCGCCAACTGATTTGCCGGCACCGCGCTCGCCAGCCCCCGCTAACAAGGTCAAGCAGCATTTAAGCAGCACTTGCTCAGCCAACCTCAGCAGGCTTGCAACAATGGTGCCCAAGAGACCGGCCCCAAGATTCGGGGATACAGATCTGGGGAGGCTGCTAGTTGCTGTGGAGGCCAGGATGGATGTCTTGTTCCTCCGCAGGTCCTGAAATGTCAACCATAGGGCAGCCAGTGCTGCCTTGGACGAGGTGCCGCTGGCTGTGAGCACCGGGAGTATGACCAGGAAGAGAAGCATCCAGTGCCGGAAAAAGATCAACAACCTCTACCAGACAGCACGAGTGAGTAGACATCGACGCCCCCCCCACCCACCCCCCCAGATCTTTCTGCCCCCAATCGAGCGCCCACCCCCCCAACTCTCCATGCGACCCACCAACCATCTCCCTCTCCCTTCAACCCCCACAACCCTCCCTTTACACGGTGCCCCCCCCCCCCCCCCCCCCCAACCACTGTGAACCATGCATGATGCCCTCTCGGTGTCTCCTCAGGAAAAGCTCTCCCACAACCAACAGGAGTGGGCCCAGACTGGATGAGGGGTGCAGGACATAAGAATCCTCATGACCTTCGAGGAGCGTATCCTGGCGGACACCGGTGAGGCTGAGGACAGGGCGGTCACCAATGCGGAGGCTGGCTGACGCTGCAGAGGTGAGGAACCACCGGGCCCCAGCCAAAGGACTGTCAAACATGAGTTATTATTACCTTACTGACTGACCCATCCCACACACTGACCACATGGCCATTCTCCCACAGGTCTTACCAGGTGACGGAGGTGGCCCATCCTGGGTGTCCCCCTCTCCAGCCTCGCAGAAGAACACCTCAGAGGGAAGCTCCGAGGAAGACACGATCAAGACGTAAAAGCCGACATCCCTACCCTCCATGAGCGCAGATACACAGACCTCAGTGGGAAATGTTAGTGGTCAGACTTCTGGGGCACAATCTGGTGAGCACCACACAGCTGCTCATGCAGATCAGGTGGAACATAGAACATAGAACATAGAAAATACAGCACAGAACAGGTGGAGGCAGGAACCCCCAGGCGAGACAGCAGTTGGAGATTTGCTGGATCTCAGGACCCAACTGGGGCTAAGCCTGTGGAACAGGCTCTCACAGAGATGATGGAGGCATTAGGGAGTGGCCGGGAAATTCAAGGGGAGATGTCAGCGTCACTCCAGCAGATCCATAGCCGCTTGGAGGAGTCCCAGAGGCTTTGGGCGTAAGAGATGTCGCCAGGAATGCTTGGCACCGAGGCCAACACTGCTAGGATGGGGACCGCAGTGGAAGCCTGGTGCACGTCGTCGGCACCACGGGTGAAGGTGTCCAAGGCGTTGCACAGTGAGTGACAGCCATGGCTGAGGGTCTCGGCAGAATGTCCGACTCGCTGGAGAATATGACCAGTACCAGGCGGTCCTTGATGAGGTTCTGCAGTCCATGTCCCGCTCTCAGATGGACATTGCCGAGGCATTGCAGAGCATGGCCCAATTACCGAGGAACATCGGCGAAGGCATCGACACAATGGTGCTGACATTGGGGAGCCGCCAGGACTGGCAGAGCCAGATGATGCAGGGGCAGCCGGGGCTCGAACCAGCTGCCCCTCCGTCCCAAGGTGAACCTCAGTGTCCTATGGGCACTGAGCAGGTGCCAACCCCGGCCGGTCCCATGGAGTGGCGATGGTGGCCACCAGCTTCCCCGGTTTCACCCCTATGATGAGGCCACGTCTCACAACCAGCACATGGGACAGGGCAGCAGGGCTGTGTATGTGCTGCCACAAGTGAGCCGGGGCCCTCCGGCCCTAGAGCCCCCAGAGGACGCCCGCGAGGGAATGGAAGGCCATGGGATGTGGTAAGCAGCTGGCCGCCTCCACCTCAGATGTGCATCCTGGAGACACACCTAAATGTAACGGTAGAGCTAGGAAAGCAAAGCACATCGAGGATCATTGAGGGCACCGGGGAGTAATGGGAGGGGGTGAGGGGGTGAGGGGGTAAGGGAGGTCACCATCAGGATAGTGAGGAATTGTTACACACAATTAAACACCTTTGTGCACAACTAGTATGATGCCTCTGTTACATTCTTCCACAATGCGGCCGACCTCAGAATCTTTGGCTCACCTCTCCAGACATGTCCCCATTCCTGTGGCACTCACCCACCCTCAGGCCATGGACATGTCTCTGGAGCTGTGTCCCAACCCCATGTAGGCTGCTGCATGTGTCGTGTTGCCTCCCGCAGTGTTCAAGCACAGTATCCAGTCATCAGGGTCTGATTGAGATGGTAGCAATGAGCTGCACTTGCTACATGGTCCATCCACCCACGGGAATCCACTTGGGTTGTGTGAGGTTCTCACTTAACCATGATTGCCAATTCTCTATTAGCAAATGCCTTCAGCCACATGGGCAGAGGCCACGGCAGTCTGTGGGGGTTATGGGTGGTCGATGGGGCAGACAGGCAGGGACAAGGTTTGCCCTGGAATGGTTACACATGATCTAGTGGCTTGCTGGTGCCGCACGTAGTTGCCCCCAGTTGCCACCCTCCCCAGCGCCACCCCAACCCCCATGGCGGTCCACCCCTGTGGAGGGTCCCCAACCCTAGCCAATGATCTGCCAACCCCCGCCGAGCACTGGGCTGTCACGCCCAGCACCCCCGGGCTCTTTGCCTGCAAGCAAAGATGGCTACTGACCTCCTTAGCTCCACACAGAAGCCCTTCTGCCAGTTTCACGTTTTTCAAAAGGAGTACTAATTGGCGACAGCTTGACCACTTGCTGGGGAGGCCGATTAATGGCGGGAGGCCGTTGGATAAGGGGTGGCTCTCGTTAATTGTATGGAAATAGGGCTTAAGTGTTGATAATTTGTTTCTCGCCTCACTACGACAATATCCTGATTTTGTCTGCAGGAGCGAGCCAGTTGCATGGTAAACTGTTTGGCGCTTGTCGTGGTTCTCATTTTTGGCCTCTCCCGCTATTCATCGGCCTCATTTTGCTTAAGCGAGAGCGTAACGAGGCCAGAGAATTGCAGCCATTGATTGGGACACCAGGAACATTCCCTTGCTCCTCTTTGAATCATACCATGGGATGAGAGGGCACTTGAGAGGGCACATGTTTAAACTCTCATCTAAATGTGGAAGTACTTCTGACAGCGCTGTGCACTTTTAGAACTGTCAGCTTAGTTTATGTTGGGGTCTCTGAAAGGGGGTGCTTGATCTTGTCATTCTGTGGTAAGGAGAATACTATCACTGAGCCAAGGGTAATATTTGAACAGAGTTTTCTTGATGGTTCATAAACATTAGCTACTGTTTTGTGAGTACAGCAATAAAATGATAACTCATGTAATACACATGATAATGTAATATAAAGCTTATTGATAATTGAATTTTGACAGTGTTGCTACAAATGTTTATTTACTTCTGCTGTACACTGTTGATTATAGTTATCATTCTTTAATATTTGGAGCTTTTTAGACTCTTTGGTGACCTTTGAAATTTGTGTAAATCGCAGGCATATGTATGCAGCACTGTCAATTTTGTTTCTGATATAGAACACTGCATTTTACATCATAGCTTCTCATTCTAAAATTCATTGGCCCCATGTACTGTGATCACGCTTATTGCTGGCTTCCAGCATTCACCCTACGAGCTTTGGGATCAGTTGGAGGGCACCTAAATTATGTGGGACTGTTATAGGTCAGGGTTTAGAAAACTCCAAAGTATATCATGGAGTTCATCTGACCTATAACTGTGTATCGATTTTAGTTACGATGAACACAAGGGCCTGCCTTTCAGGATTTATTCATCAGAGGCCTTAAGCACTTTTAATCAAAAACAAGCTTTAATCTACAAATTTAGTTTAACATTTTAAGAAACACACAGTAAGCATTTTTATCAACGACAAACATAAATACCCCACACAGTAATCTATGTATCACCCTTAATAAATTTCCCCCTTTAACTGTTCCAATTTAATAACAAGATCCCATAAACCAGAAACCCCTTTTCAAAGGTGTTGCCCAACACACGGCACTCTTACTATCTTTAAGACCTGGTATGGATACACCTGTTTCCTTTCCAAAACAGCAGGTTTGAATTCCTTCCAGAAAACAGTTATCACTTTTAAGCTATCAAGAAATCTGGAAACAGCTTTTAAACTGAAAATAGAGAGACACTTCTTTCCAACCTGTGCAATACAAAACTAGGTCAAACTCAAAGCGAAAGTAAAACTCAGCTCCCAACTCAAAAACGAAAGTAAAAACTCAGTGCCACAGCCCAGCTCCACCCACACAATGACATCACCAAAGCCATGTGATAAGACAAAAATATTTCTTAAAGGGACACTCCCATGACAGGGTCATTTGGGTACAAGTGTCAGTATCGGCACATAATCAGTGTCCATCTCCTCCATGTAGCTGAAAAATGGAATGCCTATCAGCATGGACCATACCCCACCCCCCAAACTCACAGTAGGCTCCCAGACCTTATCTCACTCGGTATATCAGCCTCCACTATGCTGCTGGTTCCCAACTGAGCCAGGCATGTGCAAATTCCCAGCGGGTGGAGTGAATGATAACATTTACCAGTAAGAAGTGGGCAGAAGTTCTACCCTTTGTGAGGTTATCAGAAAATGCCACAGTTGGCAGAACGCCACAACAACTCTCTTGCTAATAGTTGTGCAATGATATAATGAGAGAACCTGCAAATATTTGCAGCCATTATAGATAGCTGTAGTTGCATTTATTAAAGATTACTAGGACTTGAGTCCACAACCACAGAGATTTATCGACAGCAGAGATTGAAGCATTGACTGACTTTAATTTGTGATATCATTGAGCAGCTTAAGAACTCGGAGGCGGGATTATCCCCTACCCGGCGGGGCGGGGGGGTCCCGGCGGGATGGAGTGGCGTGAACTACTCCGGCATCAGGCCGCCCCAAAGTGCAGATTTCTCCATACCTTTAGGGGCCAAGCCTTCACCGTGAGGGGCTAGCCCCGCACTGGAAGCGGGTGGTGCGCCGCCAGCTGGCGGGAAAGGCCTTTGGCACCACACCAGCCAGGACTGAAAGGACTTCGCCGGGCAGCCGAAGTCCGCGCATGCGCGGGAGCGTCCGCGGCTGCTGACATCATCCCCGTGCATGCGCAGGGGGGGGGTGTCTCTTTCGCGTCGGCCATGGTGAAGACTGTGGCCGAGGCGGAGGGAAAAGAGTGCCCCCATGGCACAGGCCCGCCCACGGATCGGTGGGCCCCAATCGTGGGCCAGGCCACCGTGGGGGCACCCCCGGGGCCAGATCGCCCCGCGCCCCCACAAGGACCCCGGAGCCCGCCCGCCCGCGCCGCCTACTCCCGCCGGGAAGAGAGGTGGTTTGATCCTCGCCGGCAGGACAGACATTCCAGCAGCGGGACTTCGGCCCATCACGGGCCGGAGAATTGCCGGGGGGGTGCCCGCCGACCGGCGCAGCGCCATTCCTGCCCCCGCCGAATATTCGGTGCCGGAGAATTCGGCAACCGGCGGGTCGGGAAATATGCCAGCCCCCGGCGATTGTCCGACCCAGCAGGGGGTCGGAGAATCCCGCCCCATATTACAACAGAAATCAGCTAAATTCACCAACACTAATTTCTTTGAAAAGATAGTTACATTTAAGCAAGAACAAATTTTCCGCTATAATTTGAAGAAGGTTGGAAAGTTGCAGTATAAACAGTTAACAGATGAGATGTGCATGATGTGGATAATGATGTACCACTTACAATAGTCAGTTATTTGTTAGAATCTAAGAGTGAGGTTAAATCATGCCTTAGAGCTTTGTGCCTACTCTGTACCCTGCTTTGAAGTAGCACTAATAAACAAATGTTAAGCAAACATCAGAGTATATCTACAGTCTTTTACAGATGCACCATAGAAAGCATCCTATCTGACTGTATCACAGCCTGGTATGATAACTGCTTGGCCCAAGACCGCAAGAAACTTCAGAGAGTCATGAACACAGCGTACTCCATCACACAAACCTGCCTCCCATCATGGACTCCAGCTACACCTCCCGCTGCCTGGGGAAAGTGGGCAGCATAATCAAAGACCCCTCCCACCCGGCTTACTCACTCTTCCAACATCTTCCATCGGGCAGGAGATACAAAAGTCTGAGAACACACACGAACAGACTCAAAAACAGCTTCTTCCCTGCTGTTACCAGACTCCTAAACAACCCTCTTATGGACTGACCTCATTAACACTACACCCTGTACGCTTCATCCAATGCCCATGTTATGTAGTTACATTGTGTACCCTGTGTTGCCCTATTATGTGTTTTCTTTTATTTCCTTTTCTTTCCATGTACTTAATGATCTGTTGAGCTGCTCACAGAAAATACTTTTCACTGTACCTCTGTACATGTGACAATAAACAAAATCCAATCCAATCCAGTCTGTCATAGAATAATAGAATCTCTACAGTGCAGGAGGCCATTCAGCCCATCGAGTCTGCACCAGCCCTTGGAATGAGCACCCTACTTAAGTCCATGCCTCCAGCCTATCTCTGTAACCCAGTAACCCTACCTAACCTTTTGGACACTAAGGGGCAACTTAGCATGGCCAATCCACCTAACCTGCACATCTTTGGACTGTGGGAGGAAACTGGAGCACCCGGAGGAAACCCACACAGACATGGGGAGAAAGTGAAAACTCAACAGTCACCCGATGCCGGAATTGAACCCGGGTCCCTGGAGCTGTGAGGCAGCAGTGTTAACCACTGTGCCACCGTGCTGACCAGCCATCTGTCTAAGAACCAAGTCCCAAAATAGAAGTACCCAATCTCTGAACATGGTGGCAGTGATGGAGACATCAATGTAAAAAATACATCAGTGTTATCGAAGGAGCCATGGAGTAAAGTAGCTTTTGAAAGTAGTTTGAGAAATTTCAGCAGTAGCAGAAGGCACACTAGGGAGGGGTGACAATGATTGTACCTAATGAGCAGTCACTCCCCTTTCCCGCCCATTTGACTGCCTCAAGGACCCGCAGTGGGAGTTTTGGAAATGCCTTTTTCTCCGGCACCAAGCAGTATCAGGGGCGGGATTCTCCCCTACCCGGCGGGGCAGGGGGTCCCGGCGGGACGGAGTGGCGTGAACCACTCCGGCGTCGGGCCACCCCAAAGGTGTGGAATCCTCCGCACCTTCAGGGGCTAGGCCCGCCCCGGAGTGGTTTACGCCCTGCCGGCCGGCGGGAAAGGGGCTTGGTGCCACGCCAACCGGCACTGAAGGGCCTCCGCCGGCCAGCGCCAGTTGGCGCATGCGCGGCGCGCCAGCGTGTGCTGGTGTCATCCCCCTGCATGCGCAGAGGGCTTCGTTTCCGCACCCGGAATGGCGGACCGGTACAGCTTCCCGTGCAGAAGGATAGAGTGCCCCCACGGCACAGGCCCGCCCGCGGATCGGTGGGCCCCAATCGCGGGCGAGGCCACCGTGGGGGCACCTCCCGGGGCCAGATCCCAACACGCCCCCCAAGAACCCCGGAGCCCGCCCATGCTGCCAGGTCCCACCGGTAAGGGACCTACTCCAATTTACACCGGCGGGACTGGCAAAAGTGGGACGGGACTTTGGCCCATCGCGGGCCGGAGAATTTGGGCAGCCCCGGCGCCCATTGAGTCATGCCGGACCCCACCATTCTCTGATGCGGGCGGCGTGACTCATGGGGCGCTGATCTTTGGGGGGCCGGAGAATTAGGAGGACGGCGTGGGCAGGATTCACGCCGACCCACGGCGATTCTCTGACCCGGCGGGGGGTCGGAGAATCCCGCCCCAGATCTTCACAAAAAAGAGCCTGAGTTAGTTCCTTTCTTTATGCGGTCGGTGCAGATGATGTTCTGTTAAGGCTGGGTGTGCGGGAGCCACTGTGAATTTAAGGCTGGGTGTGCGGGAGCCACTGCAGGCACTAAAGTTTGTGCATTTACATTTTATTTCTGTTTTGTTCTTGATTTTAAGCGTATATTGAATATTGAAAGTTATTTTGTATTAAATATTACTTTGTAGGCATTGATCTAAACCTAGCTGTGATTGTATTTTGATCAGTAGTAACATGTTTTCCTAAGACTTTGTTTTCCATATTGGCGATCTGATATTTGGTTTGCATCTCTGTTTTCCATTTCTAAGGCAGGATACATCGGGGAGCCTACTCAGAGTAGGCAGTAAAAGTATCCCTGGAGATAGTGGAACAGTGGTCGACCCGACCTCAGAGAGAGTGTGTGTGTGTGTGTGTGTGTGTGGGGGGGGGGGGAGAAGCATGGAGAGAACGCAGGAAGTGGGCAAGAGAAGACCTCAAAGGATTAAAGGAAGAGCTGAAAGCCACCAGACGCAGTTGTATTCTCTCCCTTTGCATCGTAATGAGAAGTTCCTTGGAAGTTTTGGAAATGAGCTACAAACAAACAATAGAGCTGTAATCAATCAGAAACTGAGAGAAGCCACAGCAGAAGGAGAACTAAGAGCGATGAGAAAAGAGTTGGGCAAACTTATCAAATAACTGCAGCTGGTCGGAAGTGAGTTAAAAGTTTGAGACCTTGGTCTAAAGGAGAAGCAGCCCAGCTACATCAAAGCCACTATGCCAAAGACAAAAGTAGGTAGGAAATGTTATCAAGTACAGTAAGAAACAATACAACATTCACCGGCCAGCGGATAGGGAACTAGTGTTAGAGCCAGAAGAGGGAATAAAAAGAGAGAGAAAGCACGAGCAGTACCCCAAACAGGCAACACAGAATGGAACCTGATTTGAGCTGGAGAAATCGCATTGTAATGAGGCAATTGGTTTTGTGATGAGTGAGAGGACTGCTAGTCTCAGAGTAAAACACATGAAAGACCTGATCCATGACATTCATGGATCTGGTTCCTAGAAAGTTAATTTGTTCTTCAACTTGGGGAGATGATGTCAGCGATGGGTAGAGCTAAGATTCAGTGAGACATTTTGAGAAAGGTTCTCGAAGAAGGATTGAGGTCTGATCTGGCTACCACAGAGTCCACAAGGGCAGTTTTCTTTCCCAATAGGATGGTTTAAAAAAAAGAGTAATAATATTTTAAAGCAGAGCAGTCTTGTCTGAAGAGAAGGAAGAGGCTGAAACTACCCACTTGAAGTAGCTATTTGAAGATATTCAGCCAGAATCTGCAATGATTCTAATTGGGGACCAAATCAGTTCTGCAAAACAAGTATGCCCTGCTGATTTTAAGCTGGATTGAGAGCTGTTTGTTTTCTTGTTGTTTAATGGGGAATTGGGTATTAGTGTTAAGGGGTAATTGTAAACTTTGCTTTTTGTTTTAAAATACAAAATCCCTATTTCTTCATACAATCTCTTCTGGAACAAATCATTCTTTCCGCACAGTCTTGCAAAATAAACTAAAATATTGGAGTTTCAGTCCAGTATCCTAGCCACTGTTGGGGTCTGGTCTGGGATCGTAATAAAAGTCACAATAATCAAGGAAGAACACCGAGGTGTTCAGAAACAGAATATTAAGTTGGCAGAATATGTTAGTAGATTGTGAATTTCCCACAAAGAATTGGAACTGCTCCGATCGAACTGCATCAGGTGGTGCTGGAATGAGAAAAATGTATGGGTGGAGGAGGAAGCGTATGTATGGCATAAAGAACTCCACATGTCCATGTATGGTATAACAAATTCTTCATGGCCAAGCAAAAGATTGGTTGACGTAGTAGACGAAGCAGTGGAAATTCAGCCTTCAGAAGCTGAGGAAGTTTATACACTCAGCAGTAAGATTTTTCAAAGACAACAACCACGAGACAGGGGGCAGACAAGCAAGTTATACATCCCTCAGTTCTTCACAAAGTAAGTTGGAAGTGAGATTGATTTTTCGTTTGAAATTTGAATCAAATCTCAAAATCACAGAGGTGCAATGGGAAAAGGTCACGGTCTAAGACCTTTGAGCCAAAGAGCACCAAAAGGCGGGAAATTGTACAGAACCCTTCCGGATGGACGACTCGCTTTGAATATATACAGTAAATATTACATGTATCACAAATTTATTGAAATATCTCAGAACGCAATATGATCTGTGTAGAAAACTTGAACATCATTGCACTCTCTGTGATGGACATTTTGAAATGTTTTGTAATGTTCTTTCAGATATTTTAAGAATGAAGCATATCTTTGCAAAGCAAAATGGGGAGAACAAATAATTAGTATTTCAGTTGTGGACCCTTTGTCTATACTAATCTATAGATCTATAGGTTCTGACTAATTATGGAAATATCTCTTCGTATTGGTTTCAAATTTCTAAAGGCTGATATTTACTTTCAGTGATGGTGCAAAACTAACCAATTGGCAGTCTTATTTGTTGAGTTCAAGGAGCGGCCACACAGGGAGCGTAAGGAACAAAAGATTTATTAACAACAAAACAAAGACTAGTGCACTGGTCCCAGAAGGGGCTACCCACGCCCAGCTCACACTCCAGGAGCGAAATTCTCCATCCCGCCCCGCCACATTTCTGCCCCGACCCGCCGGCGGGATGCTCCGTTACACCGGCCGGTCAATGGGGTTTCCCATTGTGGGGCAGCCCCACGCCGTCGGGAAACCCCCGGGCGCCGGCAAAACGGAGACTCCCGCCGGCGGAGAATGACGCCCCAGGTTTCCTCGCCTGCTGATGAGGGAGCTCTGCCCCCTCAGCAGGAGAGCTTGTGTTCCACATGACTCAAGAGAGCATAATTAGCCTGGCCCCATGGGTCTCGTGTAGGTTACAACGCTATTAAACATCTTAGCCAATTTTCCTTTCCTTTCCTGCTGCCTATTTTTATAAATCGTAACTGCAAGTTAAAATTAGACATCTATCATCAGATAACTATCAACACTGCCTCCATCAATCAGGTGAACAATTCTGTTCCTTTCACTTACCACAAGGTTGTGAACCCTGTGGCTCAAGAGAACCTTTCTGTAGGAAGGGGAAAACCTATTAGGGGGCACGGATGCACAGTGGTTAGCACAGTTGCTTCACAGCTCCAGGGTCCCAAGTCCGATTCTCTGCTTGGGTCACTGCCTGTGCGGAGTTTGCACTTTCTCACTGTGTGTGCGTGGGTTTCCTCCGGGTGCTCCGATTTCCTCCCACAGTCCAAAGATGTGCAGGTTCGGTGGATTGGCCATGCTAGATTGCCCTTAGTGTACAGAAAGGTCGGATTGGGTTACAGGGATAGGTTGGGGGGGGGGGGGGGGGTGAGCTTAGGTAGGGTGCTCTTTACAAGGACCGGTGCAGACTTGATGGGCCAAATGGCCTCCTTCTGCATTGTAAATTCTATGATATTAGGACCTGTTTTCTTATGCTCTGCAGATATTAAGAGCAGCACTGATGATGACCCAGGTGATAGTCTGAAGCTTTCTCGACTTCTCGATTCTGTCATGTATCACTGAGGAAAGGAAATTAAAGAACATTTTCACCATGAAGAAGCAACCTTCTAACAGAAAATAGGTTTAATTTCATCCCATGATGATTCAGGAATTAATATATGTAAACTTTGTTCTAACCTGGAATTATTGTCTTCTTGCAGCTCTGACACTTGGAGGAGTATTCATTTGAATAACAGTCTGTACAGAGCAATTGGTCGTCCTTGGCAGAGAAAGGCTTATCCACCAGTGACCGTTTGCACTGGAAGCAATGGAAGCAGGCTTCATGCCAGTGGCGATCCTTATAGGACAAGTCCTGTTGGAATCAAACGATACATTAAAAATACAAAGCTGAAGCATCTCAAATTGCAGATAAAATGTCACACAGTTTACATTGGAGTTACTGTTCCATGTTTCAATGGGGGTAGGGATATTTCCTGAAGTATCCTGTAGATAAGACAGATGTTTCTGGTTTACATTTTTGTTTGACAGTTAAGAGCATAAGCTGTACAAAAATGATCATGCGCATATGCACAGGACGTGCTGCACTAATAAGTTAAAAATGTAGAAGTACAGTAACTCTCGTGGAAATTTATCTTTGTGGAAAATGTGAGCAGAAGCTAGCAAATTGCTTTACAAACATACTTAACCATAATGAAGAGTAAAGCTGGGAAGTAATTTTCATTTTAAACGGGCTCCTTCTATTGCATTTTATTTGCAGTTGCAGCACATAGACATGCACACTTAGTTGGCATGGTACATATAGCACAGTCTACATATTATAGAGATGGAGTGATTGATAGTAAGCATTAAAAAGTAGTTCATGAATGGACCATGAGTATGCTCTGGTCAGTTTGCTTGCTGCCACCTCAGTGGGTGGGCACTGTCTAGCAACGGCTGTATGAACATACAAATAAATGACATGAAAAGACCAAGCCATCCAACAAGCCTCTCCTGCCCTATATGGTAAAGCATGCAGGCAACATTAAACCCATCTCACCTAACATGCCACCCTTACCATAACCAAGTAATCTCCTGGGAAAGGCAGAAAAGCAGAGCAATAAAACCTTAAGTGCAAAATCTCAGTGAGGTTCTTCTCTGACTCCCAGAAGCAATCAAGCAAACTCCATAAGACCATGGTGACGGGCACCATTATTCCTCATTAGCTCAAATACTTCTATAATCAAGTGTAGTCCGCTGCCAGGAACTTGTCCAGCTTCACCTTGACCTCATGCTGGAATTCACACAACCATTTTGCACTGATAATTGAATTCAAAGGTCAATGACTATGCAAAAAGAACCTCCTGACATCTATCTTAACTCGATACTTTACAAATATATTACACAGGGCAGCAATATGGCGCAGCAGTGGTTAGCATTGCTGCCTCACGGTGCCGAGGACACGGGTTCAATCCTGGCCCCGGAGACTCCAGATTGGGACACCACTGAGGAGTTCTGGTGAGCGGAGCTCCTGAGTGCAGAAAATGGGGCTTTGTGCGTCCTCGGCCGCGTGGTCCCCGCTAAGGCCCCCTATCTAACCAGGGGCATTAAATAGCGGGGAGTTGTGGGCAGCAAGGTGGTGCAGTGGTTAGCACTGCTGCCACATGGCGCTGAGGACCCGAGTTCGATCCCAGTGTCTGCATGGGTCTCACCCCCACAACCCAAAAAGGTGTGCAGGGTAGGCGGATTGGACATGTTAAATTGCCCCTTAATTGGAAAAAACAAATTGGGTACTCTAAATTTATTTTTTTTAAAGCGGGCTGTTTCTCGGTGCCGGGAAACATGCGGTAAGTGTTGTTTACTGAGAAAGAAATGGTTAGATAAATCTGTAGATTGAGATAACATTCAAAAAATATTCAAAGTCCAGGCCAGGAGCTGCTTCATTGTGTAGATTTGTTTAACAACTGAAAATATATAAAAACAACCACATTTCCACAATGTCGCGTCGCAAAGCAAAGTATCCAAGTGAATTTCTTGAGACAAAAAAGGGCACACTAATTGTTCAGTAGGCAGCTAGCATTGCATGCTCTGGTACGGAGCCTGACAAACTAAGAAAGCCCAATCTTTGATCTGAGCCCAATCTTTATACTCAGCTGGAACAATGATGGGGATGCAATGTCTTTTCAATAGGCAAAGGACAACAGGTAGAATATTCCTGCTCACCTGCGAACATCTTTTGGAAGGTGTGTGTGTGCACGTGTGCATGCATGTGTATTTATGAGTGGCCCGGCACCACCCACTTTCTATGGTCCGATGTAAAAAATATCTGCTGCAGCAAGGTACAGGATGGTGTGTTGGGTACTCTGGATCTGTGGAGACTGCGTTTACCTTAGCAGTAACATAAACAGGCTACCAACACTTGTAATAGTACAACTCTATTTTATTTAACTAAGAGCTGTTAAACATACTTGCACTGTGGGTCGACACTATGTTAGATTGACTGAAGACCTATGCCTAATCTGACCAGCCTACACTGCTAGCACATGGTGGATGTTTGTGCTATTGACTGCGGGCTCTGTCTCTCTCAGAGGCTGCATCCCGAATGAGCGGGAAAACTGGTGCCCTCTGTCTTTATAGTGACCGTGCCCTAACTGGTGATTGGCTGCTGTGTTGTGTGTGTTGATTGGTCTTGCAGTGTGTGTCTCTGCACCATCATATACCGATGTGTATATTATGACACAGGAGAGTTGTGGATGTAATGGAATTACACCCAACTAGTCATCGCTTTCAGAAGAACAGGAGAGACATTTAGGAAAAAAGGTACAAAATCTTTGTTTAATATGTAATCGACAGGTGATACAAAACATAGCCATCTTGTAATGTGAAAAATAACTTCAGGTATTCATTCTCCCTCACATGTGGTGATATTGTAAAATCAGGATCTGGTCATGGTATTGTTCTTGTGTTTATTGTTGCAGTTTTAATTGGATGTAGAGAGTGCCATTTTTCAAGTTTACATCTTTTTAAACTCTGAAGGGGCCAATTGGTCTGTATTCAAGGAAACAAACATCCAGAAACTGCTGATAAATGTGTCTCGTCTGCAGTCACTCTGATAAACATTTAAAGTTTCTCTAAAGTCTGTCACGTGCCTCCTGTGGTTTGTCTCAACCAGTCAAGATGCATTGTTTATGACAATATGTCAAAGAGTCACATTTACTGAGATGTTTATGATAGGTGATGGACTGATGCCAAAATAATCTTTGCAACACATGTTGGAACGGCCTTTTATTTCATGATCTCACTCTAAGGCCACATTTTTCATCCAATCTGACAATATGGCGAGCTTTACTGTGGTTAATTATCGAAGCAGCACCCCTTATGAGCTTAGTCAGTTAATACTATGAAAATGATCTACAATCTATGTCTTTCACTTTTACAAATTCATCATTTAACATGGAAAATAACCAGTCCAAATGTTATGCAGTAAATTGATTATATTATAAAAACTGCAAAGGATTCTTAGCGTGCAGCAAGCTGGAGTTGTTTGGCCACAAATATTTGCTGTACGTCTGAACTCCAAATCAATCAAAGATTTTTTGGAACCTAATAAATTATTCTGTTCAGCAGAAGAAACAAAAATTAAAGATAAGTTCTTGTTTTATGATGGTATCTGAGTCTTCAATAACTAAAAGTGCAAGTTGTTAAGTATTGTATATTGTGTAACGACAGCAGACTAATAGTATCAATGACCAATGGGCAATTTGAACTATTTGAAGGAAGACTTATGTCTTTAAACAGAAAGGCAAGCAAAGACACTGAGGAGAAGATGGCCAATAAACTTTCTGGAAAATTCCATTGTGGATTATAGTTGACAGAACTGTCATGAGAGAACATTGACAGTGAAGGCCCACTTCAGACAGAGACACTTGAAAGGAAGAGTTGAAATGCAAAAGACTGAATTTTGACCTCCTGTGGTCGCACAGACAATGTAGACTGATTGCCAGATCTCAGCAGTTATCCAAAAATCCATCCCCTGTTGATTTTTTAAAATATCAATTTAGAGTACCCAATTATTTATTTCCCAATTAAGGGGAAATTTAGCGGGGCAATTTAATCTACCTTGCTCATATTTTTGGGTTGTGGGATGAGACCCAAGCAGACACGCGGAGACTGTGCAAACTTACACGGACAGTGACCGGAGTCAAACCCAGGTCCTCGGTGCCGTGAGGCAGCAGTGCTAACCACTGCGCCACAGTGTTCTCCTGTTCATTTATGTCGCTAAATGTATAAAATGATCTGAGATCAGAGAAAGAACGGACTCCGGACGCAAGACTTTCCTGCCTTGAGTACATAGGGAAATTAGTTAAAAAGCTGCTACAGATCTGTGTGTGTGTGCTGGTGTGCCAGTTTGTGAGTGACCAGAAACAAGAAGAAACAAGAAGTCACCCCAGTTGCAGGAAGTCTCTCTGTCTCTCTTGTTGGAGGCAAAGCTTTGCAGTCGCCACAATCAAAAGGACATCGGATAGTCTCTCTGCCATCCAGCCAAACCCAAGTGTCTCCAATTAGCTACAAAACTGCCAAAGTCAGCTCTACCAGTGTCACAATCCCAGTTGATGTTATAACTGGATTGGAAGATCTCAGACTGGAACCCCCCCCCCCCACCCCCCCCCCCCCCCCACCCCCCACCCCCCCCCCCCCCCCCCCCCGGGTCGGAGAATCACCAGGGGGCGGCGTGAATCCTGCCCCGCCGCTCCGACTCCGGCTGCCAAATTCTCCGGCGCCGGTTTTCAGGCGGGGGCAGGGATCACACCGCGCCAGTTGGGGGCCGTTGGCAATTCTCTGGGTCACAATGGGCCGAGCAGCCGCCCGTTTACGGCCAGTCCCGTCGGCGTGAAATAGACATGGTCCATCCCGGCGGGACCTGGGTTGGAGGGCGGCTAGCGGAGTCCTCGGTGGGGGGGGGGGCGTGGGGGGATCCGGCCTTGGGGGGGGGGCCCCCACGGTGGCCTGGCACGCGATCGAGCGGGCCTGTGCCATGGGGACACTCTTTCCCTCCGCGCCGGCCTCTGTAGGGCTCCGCCATGGCCGGCGCGGTGAAGAAACCCCCTGCTCATGTGCCAGAACACGCCGGCAGTTCTGCGCATGTGCCAACTCGTGCCGGCCCACGGCGGCCCTTTGGCGCCGGTTGGCGTGGCGCCAACCCCTCCGGCACCGGCCTAGCCCCCAGAAGTGCGGAGGTTTCCGCAACTTCCGGGTGGCCCAACGTCGGAGTGGTTCACGCCGCTCTTAGAGCTGGCATCGGGCCATCACGCCAAGTGCGGGAGAATCCCGCCCCAAAACTTTTACTTTATTTATAAAATGTGGAGGAACAGAGTTACAGGACTGCTATTTAGTGTTAACAACAAGATTTGTTTTAAAAATTAAACATGAAAAAATTGGTTATGATACAATACTCCTTTACTCCCCCCTGAGCTTAATAATTAAAGACAGTGTTTTAGGATTAACATGGATTACAAAGTACATTTTGTCAACAATAGTCTCATCAACACAAAGTCCCTTTTAAGCACACAAGATGACTGTGGTAAGACACACTCCTCTCTTGAGCCCAACTGAATGTCTGTGGATTTCTCTTCAAAATCCCCCCAGCTGATTCTTATACTGTGGGACACCTTGTCCCACTGAATTCGAGCTTTCACACGAATGATTTCAAATTCCGCTTTCAAAAGTTACACTTTCAAATCTTCTGTTAAATTATGCTTTCCATCTGCTGTTTCCATCAAGGTTTTACACCTCTCCCTTCAGGTTTCCTTTGTCTTAAAAGCTTGTACACAAACTCCAAGGTCCAGCCACCTATTTCCACAATTGTTTCAAATATGTCTCCCAAACTGTACTAATTTCTCTCAAACCTTAGCACTGCAGATAGTTTTTTGGCCTCTCACGATCCAATGCCGTTTCAACTTTCCATGACCTTACTAAACAGTTAGCTGTCTGGTTCCCAGTTTCCTCAGTTCCATTTAGTCCAGACTCCTTGGAAACTTCTCTTAATTTCTCCAATTTCCTTAACCAGCTGGATGTTTTCTTAACCATTACTCCATTGTATGATTTTTCTTCTCGCAAGGCTGAGAGAGATGTTACCTCTTTAGCCTTATAAAACCAAATGCTTCTAGCAGAGTTCTGAGAGCTTCTTTTTCCCTCATTAACTATCTCCAACTGCAATCAAATTAGTTAAACTAAAACTTAAATATGTTGCTACCTTATAAGGCCTCAGTTGCTAAGCTGCCACTGCTGGGTTATTTACTCTTCAGGCTGTAGCCCTCTCTCAGCACAATAGAATCACAATTAAATTGAAATCAACCCCCACACAAACAAGCACCTCTGTCCAGCATGAATCTAACTATAAGTCTAACTCTTCCAGGCACAGAAACATTAAATTAAACCCACTTATTTCTAATGTTTACCAATACAAATATAAATCCCTTAAAACTACCTTTATTTTCCAAACACCAGAAATATCCAAATTAACGTCCACAACCTACTGCCATTTACACCTCATTTACAGATAAGCCGAGGACTGATTTGTAAATTTAAAAAAACTTTTATTTGGTCTCTTAACGTTTCATTTCTGATCTGTGTAAACGAGTGTTGCATTTTCCATTATATTTCTTGGATTTTAGTAGCTAATAAATTTACTCTTTCTTTGTCTCAAAAAATCCCGATTAAATTAGCTCCTTCTGAAGAAATGAATACATTTGGACTAGGAATGGGGAATGGATCCCTTTAGAATCAACCTAGTTGTGACCAACTGATGGGATCATAACAGAATTGGGGTCCCGTTCAGGAATTTAACAAATTGCAGGATCTCATCTGGACACCGGTCATAAAAACGACTTTAAAAATGACTGCCATGGCTGGCAGAGAGCATTGTTATCCATAGCTGGATTTTGAATTCTTTGGGAGGCAATCCATTTAACTAATTCAGTCTTGAACGATCATCAGAATAACAATTTGGCTTTGCCAGTTAGGAAACTGACATCTGCACTCAGGATTTCTTCAGGTGACTAAATCTTGCCAAGTCAGGACCTTGAATGCTTCACGGTAGGTATGTTATCATGCTTATTGCATACATAGATTATAAAATGCGTACAACAATAAGCAACATGCATAGGTTATTGTGCAAGATGAATTGGTCAACATACAATTTGCATATGTCACTTCAGAACATGCATATGTCATCACTCAATGTGCATAGGTCAATATAAAACATGCATAGGTCATTGCACAATAGTATCAGTCAACAGGCAACATGCCCAGGTTACAGACTTGGAATTCTGCGATGCATAACTCATCTCCTGACTCCAAAAAACTGAAAATGATCTACAAGGCACAAGAAGTGTGATGGAATACTCTCCACTTGACTAGGTGGGTGCAACTCCAACAACACTCAAGAACTCAACACCATCTCAGATAAAGCAACCTGCTTGATTGGCACCCTATTTAGCACCTTAAACATTCAATTCGCACACCACTGTAGCAGCAGTGTGTACCATCTATAAGATGCATCACAGTAACTTCAATAGCACGTACCAAACCTGCGACCCCTACCATCTAGAAGCAGGTGCATGGGAACACCGCAACCTGCATTTTCGCTCCAAGTTACAACCCCTGACATGAAAATATATTGCTGTTCCTTCACTGTCACTGGGTAGAAATCCTGGAACTCCCTTCCATACAGCACCATGGCTGTACTTACACCACGTGGTCGACAGCAGCTCAAGAAGGCAGCTCATCACTACCTTCTCAAAGGCAATTAGGGTTGGGCAACAAAGGTGGTCTTAACAGTACCTTCACAACCCAGAAACAAAATGTGCATAGGTTATCACAGAACATACATGGGTCATCATGCAAATGTACATGGATCATCATGCAACTTGTATCGATTACCATTCAATGTAGGTATGTCATTGCACAACATGAATAAGTCATCATATCACATGTATTGATCATCATACAAAGCAACCCAAGAGCAAGAAATTTCCAGTTTTAGACAGTGAAAATAATTTTTATCCATTATCAATCTAGGAAAATTCAGGGACCGATCAGTGGAAATTGGTTAAAGAAAAACATTTTAAATGTTGCCATTGATATGTGAGCCAAAATAGCAGGCTGTTTACCATACGGGATATCGCAACTAAAGAAATGTTCGCAACAGGAATGCTCACAAAAAAACATTATGCAAAACAGATTGTCTCCTCTTTACCACATTGCTGTTTTTGGGATATTACTGGCCTGGGCAAGACCCGTTCCCCTTTGCCACCAAACTCTATCCAGTTTATGGATATAGTTCTGAAGCCCAGTACCATGCTTCTGAAAGCTTTTGTCATTAAATGAGGAAATCAAAATATCCTCACTTAAATATGTCATCCAGAGTTAGAAACATGGAAGGTTTGACCCAGAATCAGGGCTAGATTGAAGAGTTTGTATTATTAATAATAATAATAATAATAATCTTTTTAAATATAAGTATGAAGTTACCGTGAAAAGCCCCTAGTCGCCACACTCCGGTGCCTGTTCGGGTACACAGAGGGAGAATTCAGAATGTCCAATTCACCTAACAGCACGTCTTTCGGGACTTGTGGGAGGAAACCGGAGCACCCGCAGAAAACCCACGCAGACACGGGGAGAACGTGCAGACTCCGCACAGACAGTGACGCAAACGCAAATCGACCCTGGGATCTTGGCGCTGTGAAGCAACAGTGCTAACCACTGTAGTACCATGATTGAGACTGAGTTTGTGTGGGTTAGAGGTTGGGAGGCTGACAGGGGTGGCATTGCAGAAAACTCGCTTTGAGGTGAAAAGAATCATGGAAGGGGCGAAAATTGCAAGAAAGTAAACATGTCAGTGGTCTAACACCTAGCATGTGGTTCATTAACATACCAGTCACCAAGTGACTTCTCAAGGCCATTGTGTTCCTTAACTTCATCAAAACTTGGGTGGCATGGTGGCGCAGTGGTTAACACTGCTGCCTCAAGGCACCGAGGACCCTACTTCGATCCTGGCCCCAGCTCACTGTCCATGTGGAGTTTGCACATTGTCATGTGAGAGTACCTTTGAGAAATGGGTGTTTGGGAAATGTACCTTTAAGAATAGAGTGTTTATCAGTGATGTCAGAGTGTGGGTGGAACTGGGTTGTCTGTCAGCTTTTTACTTTCGTTTTAGCCTGTTTGATGCAGGGTGTGTCTTTTTGGTTTCGTTTTTCAGCTGAAGCCAGACAAAGCAGGTGTACTGTTGATCTCTCTGCCATGAAAAGACTGTCTCTTGATCATTTGGTGAATTCAGAATTATAAATGTTTTCAGTAGTGAATGTAAACCTAATGTGCTTCTGTTAAAAGGTTTTCTTTTGTCTTCTGGATGCTGTTTGGGAAGTTATTAAGGATTACTCAGTGTTGTCTTTTTGGGGGTTGTAGTTGAATTAATGGTTGCTAAGATGCTCACTGTATGGTTTAAAAAGGTTAACTTGAATTCATAGAATAAACATTGTTTTGCTTTAAAAAATACTTTTCCATTTCTGCTATACCACACCTGTGAAGTGGGCGGTGTGCTCCCCATACCACAATCTATTAAAAGTTGTGGGTCAGGAGAACTCCATGATACACTTTGGGGTTCTATAAACCCTGGCCCATAACAACATTCTCAACACTCCCCCCCCCCCCCTCCCGCACAACCCCAAGATGTGCATGGTAGGTCGATTGGCCACACTAAATTGCCCCTTAATTGGAAAAAATAATTGGGTACTCTAAATTTATATTAAAAAAAAGAAACTTCATCAAAACTCACATAGTCACTGAGTGGATTTGATGTTTTTGCACAGGAAGAGACCATCAACAAATAAATCATTTGAGACTAATTTTTTGTACATCCTGACATTCATTTTTAACTTCACCAGCTAGGTGGTAACCTGGTGTAACAAAGTGTCTGCCCTTTGTAGTATCTGCCCAATCATTCCATTGATTGAAACAAGAAGATCAGCCAGATTGTGCTACACAACACCTACTACCCATGCAGTTACCTGGAACCGTCCCCCTCCCCTCCCCCCACACCCAATTTCCTCCTCTTCTATTAAATTTACAAACTATTTTGAAGTAGGGCCTGAGGATTGATTAGTGCGCTGCCCTGTCAACCTGTTATCGATGCAGGATTCAAAGAGCAACCTGAAGAACTTAGACAAATGAAAATGACTTTCAATGGAAGATCCAATCGAGAACAGAAGAACTTGAGGCAGGGAATAAAATAGCATCCACAGTGGCTTGGACCAGAATGTTTCAGGTTTCATCGCCACTCCGTGCTGAGTTAATTCATCTCAGTTGTATTGTTTGTTGAGTAAGTAATTGGCCAAAGTGCTGCCTGGTTCAGGATAAGAAATTTGGCCAGCCTGTTTGCTACTAGTTGTTATTCAGTAAGTCCTGCTAGAGGTACACATGTGAGTATTAAATTGTGATGCAATTGAAGTTGGCAGCAAGATTTGCTTGAAAGGGACGACCATACCGACTTTTATCGTTCACATTTATGAGTCTCAACAGTGGGTTTCTGGCACGGTAGTGCAGCCATCTGAGATGGCCACCTGCAAAGGACCATGGGAATTATGGCCAACCCAGGACTCAGACAGATACAGAGCTTCTGTGTATTTGAAACGCAGGTAGCTAGACCTCATCGAAACCCCTGCTCGTTTGCATTCTAATGGCCCATTTCCCCAGAACAATAGGACTGTACTCAAGAAACCGATACAGCCACAGACTGATCGGCGACACCCCCCTTTACTGAGAGAGCCCAACCACCAGGTCAATGACCGCTAAGGACCCGCCCAGCCACCAAGGCACATGCCCCTTTATTGGCCGAAATCGAAGGCAGTGATCGAAGTTTTGTCGAATTATTGGGTCCAAGGTTAAGGACCGCTCCAAAGAGCACAAAACTCAGAAGGATAAAAAGGGACACAGCCATGTGTTCGGTCTCTTTTGGACCCGGCCTATGCCAGCCTCCTTTGAATCCGGCCTGTGCCAGCCCAACTGCAGCATAACGACCAGACAGCCAAGTTCAAGACCAACGATCGCTGAGCCCAGCAGAGACAGAGCCACTTCTTCAAACCAGCCACGTGGTAAAGATAAAGGCCTTATCCACTTGCACAGTGCCGGTCGCCTGAAGTTAAGTATAGGTTATTGTCGTTGATAGGTGTAGTTTAACTTGTAGTATATTGTGCTTGCATGTCGAAGTAACCCTTGTGTGTAAATAAACCATCTTTGAACTTGAACTGACTAACTGGTTGTGTGATCATTTGACCGATATACGGGAAAGCTGTGTGGTTCAGTAAGAGAAATAGAAACACCCACAGAATTAGCGATGATGTTGGGACATAACATCATATCATAAAAAGAGCCTCAGTATCATATTGGCGACTCTAAAGAGCAACATTATGATAGTATTCCATTAAATCGGCAACTTTATTGGTGACTCTGGTGGGATTCGATTAGAAGTGACTTTGTCACTCTGAGAGAACCCACAAACTTTAAATCCAATTGCGTGAGAAAGAAAGAACCAAATCAAAGAACCATATCGACAAAATCAACAAATTTCGGAAGTGTGTACTAACCTGCATGCATACTAACAGGATATTAGGAAAACTTGTTAGATTATGTCAAAACTATCGAGGGAATTGTGAACCGGAAAATAGCTTAGGCCATACCCACAGTTCAGATCGCTGCCTTATCTCCCTGTACCAAATTAACGATAGGAAACAGAGATTAACAGTAGGAAATGAGAGAAAAGAGAAATTAAAAAAGGGATATTAGAAGCAATGGCCACTAAAGCGATGGAACGTTTAATCCACAGGAACCTGAGGTCGCAGCGACCAACAGCACAGAGCAATGCCCCATGTGGGAGGTAGAGTTGAGAAAGTATTTAAAGGGGAAAGGATGGCCCCTTTGGTCCAATTTTTGTGCGAATGACGAGTCAGGTCCAGGAAGCATAGGACAAACTTGGTGGGACAACCTAACTGAGGTCCATAAGAAAAATGCAGCGAAAGTCCGAAAGCCGATGGCAATAGTGTCCTGTTTGGCACAGTTGCGGAACACAGAGGAGGTCGTGAAGGCGCTCCGTAGACATTTAGTTGAGAAAGACAAGAAGCATGAGGGAAACAATACTGAAAGTGAAAAGATAATCGAGCAACTCCGGGAACAGTTAGCAGCTGAAGATAAGGAGATGGCTGATGTGAAACAGGCACACCAATCTTGTTCAGTTCACCTTAGCAGCTTTCAGACCCAGTACGATATTACACAGTGCACAGTCCTGGTAAGAGAAGAAACAGAACAGCAGGTAGCACAGTTAAGTGGTCAATGCACAGATTTAACAGCACCTTTGCGAGCGCTCCCAGCTCCATAACAGAACAGAGACAGAGCACAGTAGACCACGTGAAATACAGACAACAAATGGAGAAACAACAGTCACTGCTATCAGTGCAGAATGGCTTTAGATATACCTTTGGGCAAAATTTAGATGAGGAAGATGCCCCCAATTGGCAAGAATTAAATGAAAGCGCCCAGAGATATGTAGAGGATACAGGAACTCAGAATCGAGCCCCCCATGCCCCAAAAAGAAAAGCACCCGCACCACCGATTGTACAGGCAGCACACACCCCCATGAATCCGGTTACCACACAGCGCAAGTCATCGGATCAGGATGAGCCTGATTTTGTTTACACCACCCCACTATCCGTAACCCAGTTGAGAGATGCTTGTACGAAAATCATTCCATTTCAGCCCACCACAGACCCGCACAGCTTCTTTGAGGAAGTGCGCCAACAAAAAGTTATGTACGGCCTTGACGAGAGAGAGAAAGTCAAACCCATAGTTATGAGCCTTAGCCAGTCCGTAAAATTAGCTTTGCCAGAACCCCAGAATTTAGCAGGAGGAACCCTACAGGAGATGAAAACGGCCATTTTCGACGCAATCGGGCACAACAAGGGAGATCCGGTAGAAGGTTTAAACCATTGTAGGCAAAAGAAGGGAGAGCATCTGACCGCATTTGCAGGTCGCCTTTGGATCCATTTTAAAGCAGTATTTGGGGATTTGAACCACGCACACCTAAATGAGGGCGACGCCACTAAATGGTTCCGCACTTTAGTCTCGCATGCCACAGAAGCAAGTCAAAAGGCTTGTGTGAATTACGACCCCGCAGACCACACACATAATGAAGTTTGGGTTTTAAAGAGACTCTCCAGAGCATGGGAACAATCCTTACACAGACAGGCAGATCAAGACAGATAGAAGCAAATATGCACCCAGTCAGGACTAGCCAGGACCCAGCATGGATAAACAAGGGTAGACACGAGGGACAGCACCCCAGAGCACAGGCACCACAGGGTTGCTACAATTGTGGACACATGGGACATTATGCCTGTGAATGCCGACAAAACCCCTCGAACCAGCAACGATACCAACAACCAAACCCCCACCTAGGAACAATGTTAGGCCCATGCATAGTATTAGCGCCCCTTCAGGCGATTTAGTGGTTAATTCCACAGATTGATGGTGTTCGGACTCCCCAACCTGGGTCTGCGACACACTCTGGGATAAATCAGGCAGACCAGTAGTCACAGGCACAGTCCGGGGACAACCAGTCTAATTTCTTTGGGACACAGGAGGGTCCCGCACCATTTTAAACTCCTCCACCGTGTTTCAACGTGACAAATGGCCCACCACAGACACCATCACCCTTAGTGGATTTACCGGACACATACAACAGGGATACATCACAGCCCCCGTAGATATTCAGATAGGGAACATAAGCACCAGGCACCCAGTCGTTTTAGTGGAGTTGCCCCAAACAGCCGAGCACATTCTAGGCATCGATTTTATGAGCTCCCATAATCTTTCCTTTGATCCGATGAATAAATGTGTGTGGAGAATGGCCAAAGCAGCTAGGTCCCCCGCTACTCTCACAGTAGGGGATTATGAACATAGGATTTGCTCAGTAGGAGACTATTGGTTTAATCCGCAAACAATTAGTGCAGACCAAACAATTAGAGAGGTCCTCATGAAACACAAAACTTCGTTCGCACAACACAAACACATTTGTGGGATGATCCCAGGTATGGTCACAATTTCAGGTCCCGATCCAAAGCCACAGAAGCAATACGGTTTCCCACAGTAAGCCAAGGGTGAGATATCAAAAGTTATCAATAGTTTATTAGACCAAGGAGTAATTCAGCCCGTCGCATCAACAAATAATGCCCCAATTTGGCCCGTAAGAATACCCGATGGTTCATGGCGATTAACGATCGACTACTGAGAACTTAACAAGGTAACCCCTTTAGCAGCCCCCAGCATTGTCACGAGTCCCAAGACCATGCTCAAGCAGGGAGTACAGGCAAAGTACTTCACAGTGCTGGACATCAGCAATGGCTTTTGGTCCATCCCGTTGGACAAGGCCTGTCAGTATAAGTTCGCGTTTACATTTCAAGGCAGCAGTACACGTGGACATGCTTCCAGCAAGGATTCCACAACTCCCCCACTGACAATTGGCCAAAGGACTTTCCAAATTTTCCCGACCCGAATGCCTTATACAGTATGTGGACGACTTACTCCTATAAACGGACACTAAGGAAGAGCATGTAAAGCTTCTTTCGGAATTACTAGGTCTTTGCAATCCATTGGATGCAAGGTCAACCCTAAAAAAGGCCTTGGGCGAGATTCTCCGACCCCCTGCCGGGTCGGAGAATCGCCGGGGGCTGGTGTGAATCCCGCCCCCGCCGGTTGCCGAAGTCTCCGGCACCGGAGATTCGGCGGGGGCGGGAATCGCGCCGCGCCAGTTGGCGGGCCCCCCCGCGCGATTCTCCGGCCCGGATGGGCCGTAGTCCCGCCGCTAAAATGCCTGTCCCGCCGGCGTAAATTAAACCACCTACCTTACCGGCAGGACAAGGCGGTGCGGGCGGGCTCCGGGGTCCTGGGGGGGTCGCGAGGCGATCTGGCCCCGGGGGGTGCCCCCACGGTGGCCTGGCCCGCGATCGGGGCCCACCGATCCGCGGGCGGGCCTGTGCCGTGGGGGCACTCTTTCCCTTCCGCCTCCGCCACGGTCTCCACCATGGCGGAGGCAGAAGAGACTCCCTCCACTGCGCATGAGCGGGAAGCTGTCAGCGGCCGCTAACGCTCCCGCGCATGCGCCGCCCGGAGATGTCATTTCCGCGCCAGCTGGCAGGGCACCAAAGGCCTTTTCCGCCAGCTGGCGGGGCGGAAATTCGTCTGGCGCCGACCTAGCCCCTCAAGGTTGGGGCTCGGCCCCCAAAGATGCGGAGGATTCCGCACCTTTGAGGCGGCGCGATGCCCGTCTGATTTGCGCCGTTTTGGGCGCCAGTTGGCGGACATCGCGCCGTTTCCGGAGAAGTTCGCCCCAGATCTTAAAAGAAAAGGTCCTTTACTTAGGCACCATTATAAACAAAGAACAAAGAACAAAGAAATGTACAGCACAGGAACAGGCCCTTCGGCCCTCCAAGCCCGTGCCGACCATACTGCCCGACTAAACTACAATCTTCTACACTTCCTGGGGCCGTATCCTTCTATTCCCATCCTATTCATATATTTGTCAAGATGCCCCTTAAATGTCCCTATCGTCCCTGCTTCCACTACCTCCTCCGGTAGCGAGTTCCAGGCACCCACTACCCTCTGCGTAAAAAACTTGCCTCGTACATCTACTCTAAACCTTGCCCCTCTCACCTTAAACCTATGCCCCCTAGTAATTGACCCCTCTACCCTGGGGAAAAGCCTCTGACTATCCACTCTGTCTATGCCCCTCATAATTTTGTATACCTCTATCAGGTCTCCCCTCAACCTCCTTCGTTCCAGTGAGAACAAACCGAGTTTATTCAATCGCTCCTTATAGCTTATGCCCTCCATACCAGGCAACATTCTGGTAAATCTCTTCTGCACCCTCTCTAAAGCCTCCACATCCTTCTGGTAGTGTGGCGACCAGAATTGAACACTATACTCCAAGTGTGGCCTAACTAAGGTTCTATACAGCTGCAACATGACTTGCCAATTCTTATACTCAATGCCCCGGCCAATGAAGGCAAGCATGCCGTATGCCTTCTTGACTACCTTCTCCACCTGTGTTGCCCCTTTCAATGACCTGTGGACCTGTACTCCTAGATCTCTTTGACTTTCAATACTCTTGAGGGTTCTACCATTCACTGTATATTCCCTACCTGCATTAGCCCTTCCAAAATGCATTACCTCACATTTGTCCGGATTAAACTCCATCTGCCATCTCTCCGCCCAAGTCTCCAGACAATCTAAATCCTGCTGTATCCTCAGACAGTCCTCATCGCTATCCGCAATTCCACCAACCTTTGTGTCGTCTGCAAACTTACTAATCAGACCAGTTACATTTTCCTCCAAATCATTTATATATACTACAAACAGCAAAGGTCCCAACACTGATCCCTGTGGAACACCACTGGTCACAGCCCTCCAATTAGAAAAGCATCCCTCCATTGCTACCCTCTGCCTTCTATGGCCTAGCCAGTTCTCTATCCACCTTGCCAGTTCACCCCTGATCCCGTGTGACTTCACCTTTTGTACTAGTCTACCATGAGGGACCTTGTCAAAGGCCTTACTGAAGTCCATATAGACAACATCTACTGCCCTACCTGCATCAATCATCTTAGTGACCTCCTCGAAAAACTCTATCAAGTTAGTGAGACACGACCTCCCCTTCACAAAACCATGCTGCCTCTCACTAATACGTCCATTTGCTTCTAAATGGGAGTAGATCCTGTCTCGAAGAATTCTCTCCAGTAATTTCCCTACCACTGAAGTAAGGCTCACCGGCCTGTAGTTCCCGGGATTATCCTTGCTACCCTTCTTAAACAGAGGAACAACATTGGCTATTCTCCAGTCCTCCGGGACATCCCCTGAAGACAGCGAGGATCCAAAGATTTCTGTCAAGGCCTCAGCAATTTCCTCTCCAGCCTCCTTCAGTATTCTGGGGTAGATCCCATCAGGCCCTGGGGACTTATCTACCTTAATATTTTTTAAGACACCCAACACCTCGTCTTTTTGGATCACAATGTGACCCAGGCTATCTACACCCCCTTCTCCAGACTCAACATCTACCATTTCCTTCTCTTTGGTGAATACTGATGCAAAGTATTCATTTAGTACCTCGCCCATTTCCTCTGGCTCCGCACATAGATTCCCTTGCCTATCCTTCAGTGGGCCAACCCTTTCCCTGGCTACCCTCTTGCTTTTTATGTACGTGTAAAAAGCCTTGGGATTTTCCTTAATCCTATTTGCCAATGACTTTTCATGACCCCTTCTAGCCCTCCTGACTCCTTGCTTAAGTTCCTTCCTACTTTCCTTATATGCCACACAGGCTTCATCTGTTCCCAGCCTTTTAGCCCTGACAAATGCCTCCTTTTTCTTTTTGACGAGGCCTACAATATCACTCGTCATCCAAGGTTCCCGAAAATTGCCGTATTTATCTTTCTTCCTCACAGGAACATGCCTGTCCTGTATTCCTTTCAACTGACACTTGAAAGCCTCCCACATGTCAGATGTTGATTTGCCCTCAAACATCCGCCCCCAATCTATGTTCTTCAGTTCCCGCCTAATATTGTTATAATTAGCCTTCCCCCAATTTAGCACATTCATCCTCGGACCACTCTTATCCTTGTCCACCAGTACTTTAAAACTTACTGAATTGTGGTCACTGTTACCAAAATGCTCCCCTACTGAAACATCTACCACCTGGCCGGGCTCATTCCCCAATACCAGGTCCAGTACCGCCCCTTCCCTAGTTGGACTGTTTACATATTGTTTTAAGAAGCCCTCCTGGATGCTCCTTACAAACTCCGCCCCGTCTAAGCCCCTGGCACTAAGTGAGTCCCAGTCAATATTGGGGAAGTTGAAGTCTCCCATCACCACAACCCTGTTGTTTTTACTCTTTTCCAAAATCTGTCTACCTATCTGCTCCTCTATCTCCCGCTGGCTGTTGGGAGGCCTGTAGTATACCCCCAACATTGTGACTGCACCCTTCTTATTCCTGATCTCTATCCATATAGCCTCACTGCCCTCTGAGGTGTCCTCTCGCAGTATAGCTGTGATATTCTCCCGAACAAGTAGCGCAACTCCGCCTCCCCTTTTACATCCCCCTCTATCCCGCCTGAAACATCTAAATCCTGGAACGTTGAGCTGCCAATCCTGCCCTTCCCTCAACCAGGTCTCTGTAATGGCAACAACATCATAGTTCCAAGTAGTAATCCAAGCTCTAAGTTCATCTGCCTTACCCGTAATGCTCCTTGCATTAAAACTTATGCACTTCAGGCCACCAGACCCGCTGTGTTCAGCAACTTCTCCCCGTCTGCTCTGCCTCAGAGCCACACTGTCCCTATTCCCTAGTTCTCCCTCAATGCTCTCACCTTCTGACCTATTGCTCCCGTGCCCACCCCCCTGCCATACTAGTTTAAACCCTCCCGTGTGACACTAGCAAACCTCGCGGCCAGGATATTTATGCCTCTCCGGTTTAGATGCAACCCGTTCATCTTATACAGGTCACACCTGCCCCGGAAGAGCTCCCAGTGGTCCAGATAACGGAAACCCTCCCTCCTACACCAGCTGTTTAGCCACGTGTTTGTCTGCTCTATCTTCCTATTTCTAGCCTCACTGGCACGTGGCACAGGGAGTAATCCCGAGATTACAACCCTCGAGGTCCTGTCTTTTAACTTTCTGTTAAAATTATCATTCACGGGAAGAGAGAAATTGAACACAAATGAATTGAGTCAATCGTTAAATTGCCCCTGCCCCACAATGTCACTGCACTCCGGTCATTCCTAGGTTTAGTAGGATATTGTAGGAACCATATAGATGGTTTGGCCACAAAAGCAGCCCCACTCTCAGAACTCCTTAAAAAGAATGCCTCATGGGAATGGCTTCCACAGCACACAGATGCCATCGATGAATTAAAACAAGTTCCAGACCCAGACTCGCCCTATGCCATCGAAGTGACAACCACCGACCGAACCCTATCAGCAGTACTCCTGCAGGAAAAACATGATCGCTTAGGACTCGTAGCCTATGCCTCACGAGTTTTGGACCCCGTAGAGCAAGGACTATGAGCTTGCGAATGGCCCTTGCTCGCAGTCTTTTGGGCAGTACAGTATTTCGGACATCACAGGCCTTAACCCAGTGACGATCTTAACCGAGCACACCACAACGCAACTCTTGTTAGATGGTAGATTAAAGGACGGTTCAGTCAACCAAATCAGAGCAGCTCACTGGACACTACTGTTACAAGGAAGGGGCATTACAGTCAAACATACCAAGACCCACACATTTCTGGCCAATAATCTTTAGTATGCAGGGACCCCACATGAGTGCCAGATCATAGCAGCCCAACATCACACAGGGTCTTTTATTCCAAGGTCACTACACCCACTGGCAGGCAGTAAAACACAGAATTCCCAGATCACAGGCAACGCTTTAAAGATTTATGTCGACGGTTCCACCACGATAGAAAATGGAAAGAGAAAAATGGTTGTGGAATTTATGTAGAAGACGCGCATTAGAAGAAATCTCTTTAAAATTGCCCGGCTTCCTAGGTTCACAAGCAGCAGAACTCGCAGCCATAGCATATGTAGTGGGGATAAATGGGTGTTTCTCTGGTTGGCAACCTGTAACTAGTGGGGTCCCTCAAGGATCAGTGTTGGGCCCGCAGTTGTTCACAATTTACATCGACGATTTGGAGTTGGGGACCAAGTGCAATGTGTCAAAGTTTGCAGACGACACTAAGATGAGTGGTAAAGCAAAAAGTGCAGAGGATACCGGAAGTCTGCAGGAGGATTTGGATAGGTTAGGTGAATGGGCTAGGGTCTGGCAGATGGAATTCAATGTTGCCAAGTGTGAGGCTATCCATTTTGGGAGAAATAACAGCAGAATGGATTATTATTTAAACGGTAAGATGTTAAAACATGCTGCTGTGCAGAGGGACCTGGGTGTGCTGGTGCACGAGTCGCAAAAAGTTGGTGTGCAGGTGCAACAGGTGATTAAGAAGGCTAATCGAGTTTTGTCTTTCATTGCTAGAGGGATGGAGTTCAAGACTAGGGAGGTTATGCTGCAATTGTATAGGATGTTGGTGAGGCCGCATCTGGAGTATTGTGTTCAGTTTTGGTCTCCTTACCTGAGAAAGGACATATTGGCACTGGAGGGAGTGCAGAGGAGATTCACTAGGTTGATCCCAGAATTGAGGGGGTTAGATTATGACGAGAGGTTGAGTAGACTGGGACTGTACTCATTGGAGTTTAGAAGGATGTGGGGGGATCTTATTGAAACATATAAAATTATGAAGGGAATAGATAGGATAGATGCGGGCAGGTTGTTTCCACTGGTCGGGGAAAGCAGAACTAGGGGGCATAGCCTCAAAATAAGGGGAAGTAGATTTAGGACGGAGCGTAGGAGGAACTTCTTCACCCAAAGGGTTGTGAATCTCTGGAATTCCTTGCCCAGTGAAGCAGTTGAGGCTCCTTCTTTAAACGTTTTTAAGAAAAAGATAGATACCTTTCTAAAGAATAAAGGGATTCGGGGATATGGTGTACGGGCCGGAGAGTGGAGCTGAGTCCACAAAGATCAGCCATGATCTCATTAAATGGCGGAGCAGGCTCGAGGGGCCAGATGGCCTACTCCTGTTCCTAGTTCTTATGTTCTTATGTTCTTATGTAGTGCAACACCCAGATTCTTTCCCAACCCCCCACAGACATACATTCGGACAGTCTATACGTATGCAATAGCTTGACAGAATTCCTGCCCCTGTAGGAATCTAGAGGATTTGTTTCAGCCAATGTAAAACCCCTACCCTCTGCCCCGTTGTTAAAGCATATTCTTAGGACAGCATCAGACTGCACGTACGGTATAATTAAAGTGAGAAGCTATCATCGTTCGTCCCCAGCCGGTAATATAAAGGCAGACACTCGAGCCAAGGCAGGATCACGCCATGGTCACTTTTGGCAGCCCCCAGCAAGCGAACTGACACACGCAGTCCACGTTTCCCAGACCAATATTGAGGATCTATCTCAGGCCCAAAAAGCAGACGACACCCTCAAACAAGTTTTAGACGGTAACTTCCCAGCCCCCTACGATAAATGGAAGGACGCACTGACGGTACAGGACGGCATAGTTTTGAAAAATGGAATTCATGTGGTCCCCACTCAGGACAGAAATCAGCTCATTTACAAGTTTCATGACGGACACTGACACCAGGGAATAGACAATACCATTGCCCATTTAAGACCATTGTGCTGGTGGCCCGATTTAAAAATCGATGTAATACATTATGTAGAAAATTGTCTTATCTGTGCACGAAACAATCCTGAAAGGCAAGCCCCACAGCAACAGCCCTCACCCAAGAAAAAGCAGTCCAACAAGTCACAAAGAATATTAAAGCAGCACAACTCACTGCAGCTGTCTGACTAGGCGCTAGAAGGAAGCAGAGTAAAGCTTGCGTTGACAAAACTGTCCATCCCGTAGAGTATACAGTCGGTCAGCAAGTGATGGTTTCCCTTTACAACTCCAGTTCTTTCCTCTCTCCCAAATTTGCAGGACCCTACTCCATTTCGGACAAAGTGAGCCCCTCAGTGTACAAGATAATGTACCCCAATGGTAAAACTAGTTGGTTCCACATCAACCAACTCAAAGTCTATGGAACCCAATGTAGCCACTCCCACCACATCTCTCTGGCAATAGGAGACGAATCTGCCCCGCCCATCAACAACCTAGTCCAATCCACCCCCAGCCATGCCAGCACGTCCACAGACCCAACCTTGTCTCCGCCCACAGGTACAGACTTCCACCTTGAACTTGACTCCGACGACAGCGACAGCCTTCCCGAATTGAAATGAAATGAAATGAAAATCGCTTATTGTCACGAGTAGGCTTCAAATGAAGTTACTGTGAAAAGCCCCTAGTCGCCACATTCCGGCGCCTGTGCGGGGAGGCTGGTACGGGAATTGAACCGTGCTGCTGGCCTGCCTTGGTCTGCTTTAAAAGCCAGCGATTTAGCCCAGTGAGCTAAACCAGCCCCTATCCCTGCTATCCCTGACCAATAGCACGATCTCGCTGCCCCCAGTCACCCCAGGCCTCGGAACCATGACAAGGATATCTTCGCCCCCCTACCTCCCCTTCCACAGCCACCGTCCGATGACAGTAACTTGCCCTTCACTGCCACCGCCCCTACGCCTCATGACAAATGATCCCCCCCTTTGGCACCGCGACAACTCTTGTAGATTGGTAAGGCATGACGATTCGGATCCTACGACGGCCCACGCGGCCACGGCACAAAAATGGCAGACACGAGTCTGGCAACCAGGAGATGGTGATGATTCAGATTCTGACTCTCGTTTCGGGAATGCTTTTACAACGCTGTTTGGTACAGAACCCTGAAGTGTCCAGATGATAAAGAGACATCGCCTAAGTATTAAGGTGTCCTAATTTCTGATGGAGCCTGCCCGCCTTTTTCCTTCTTCTTTTCCTCCCAATACATGGTTTTAATTGATGTCGGCCTGACACCCAATTTCTTGATAGTCATAGTTACTCTTCTCACAGAAACCCAGGTGCCATTTACTGACCAATGGCCATTAAAGGAACAATTGTTGGATCTCACATGACTACAAATTCTTTCCGCTCGTTTCGGTCACCCAGGTAGTGGAGTCACGGCACTAATCCACGCCCTACCTGAGGATCCGGTCAGTTAAGCTCGGGTAGTGGAGCAACGGCACTGATCACCGCCCTACCCGGGGATTCCACCCATTCTTGCCCTGCCGCGGCCCACAGGCACCTCATGTTCCCATCACTTTGAGTACTGTGGAATGGTTCTTTACACTTTTCACTGTCTTTGGCAGGTCTAAGTTTCACCTTATCTGCGCTTTTATTGTGGTTTAAAGAATGCCCTTTGCCACAGTCTGTACATTCATCCTTTTACCTTCTGCGACCCTCTGGTCGTTCCCCACCTGCTATTTACATGTTTGACAGACTTGGTTGCCACATATGCTGCTACACGCGAACTACCTCTGGACCCTGGGACAAAGAAACTTTATAAAACTGGTCGCCCTAACATTTGGCTGGTTAAGATGAGCCTCAACCATCAACGGTTGCAGTAAAGAAAAGACTGGTCGGAGGAATTGTCCGTCCACTCCCCGCATGGACCACCCGTTGCGAGAATCTCTGCATTTAAAAATAAAAATTTTTGCCATGTCTTGTCTCTCAAAATGTTATTTCAAAAAATAATGAGGGAGTCACACATGGTGAAGATCATAATGGGTAATTGGAGTAAGGAGAGAAAGACAAATAAAACGAGATATTAACCGAAGATAGTAACAGATATTATGCTTGCACCCCCAGGATCACACGGAACACAAAAGAAGACAAGATGAAGCAAGGACCGCTGACATACGTTTTGATCTTCACTGGACTCCTGCAACTGCGCGTGCAATGAACTATTTTAATGCACACTACACCAGCCCCTAATACCACCACACAACATAACACCCCTAGCCCGGACTCTACACCACACATAGATATAGACACTGACACACCCACTTGGTGCGAAAACATTGCCAAATGGAACCCCCTTTCATACACAATAGAGGCCCTTCTAGTAATTGCAATAATCTGCAGTGTCATTCAGATACTTCGACTCCGCAAATGGCGAGCAAAAGCCTCCCAGTCCCCAATATATACAGTTCGCGCCCCCTTTTTCGGCATTCAACAGAACTGATTTACCTGCTGTAAGAATTACAACCATGTACCTCTGTAAACTTTGCTAGATTAAGTAGAAATGTAATGCTGCTGTTTTAAAATTTTTGCACTGTACATACATTCTTTTTGATATTTACCAGCAGCATAAGAATAGTTTGGATAGTGTTAGTTAGAGATTCAATTGTGCGGATAAATTAAATATTTAATAGTGGAATGTTTTGTAGTGACCCGTTAGAAATTACTAATTTGTGATGTGTTAATAGAATTAGGTAAATGCCCCAAAATATAGGACAGAGTAGTGTAGAACCTGTCTTTGACCAAGGGTGACCGACACACCAAGGATGATAGAGATCAATAGTGTGATCCACCACGCTTCACGTTCAGGATCAGGAGGACAGGATGTAGCCATCTGAGATGGCCACCTGCAAAGGACCATGGAAATTATGGCCAACCCAGGACTGAGACTGATACAGAGCTTCTGTGTATTTGAAACGCAGGTAGCTAGACCTGATCGAAACCCCCACTCGTTTGCATTCTAATGGCCCATTTCCCCAGAACAATAGGACTGCACTCAAGAAACCGATACAGCCACAGACTGAACGGCGCCACTCCCTTTACTCAGAGAGCCCAACTGCCAAGGTCAATGACCGCTAAGGAGCCGCCCAGCCACCAAGGCACATGCCCCTTTATTGGCCTAAATCGAAGGCTGTGATCAAAGCCCTGTCGAATTATTGGGTCCAAGATTAAGGACTGCCCCAAAGAGTGCGAAACTCAGAAGGATAAAAAGGGACACAGCCATGTGTTCGGTCTCTTTTGGACCCGGCCTGTGCCAGCCTCCTTTGAATCCGGCCTGTGCCAGCCCAACTGCAGCATAACGACAAGACAGCCAAGTTCAAGACCAACGATCGCTGAGCCCAGCAGAGACAGAGCCACTTCTTCAAACCAGCCATGTGATCAAGATAAAGGCCTTATCCACTTGCACAGTGCCGGTAGCCTGAAGTTAAGTATAGGTTATTGTAGTTGACAGGTGTAATTTAACTTGTAGTATATTGTGCTTGCATGTCGAAGTAACCCTTGTGTGTATATAAACCATCTTTGAACTTGAACTGACTAACTGGTTGTGTAGTCATTTGACCGATATGCGGGAAAGCCTTGTGGTTCAGTAATAGAAACAGAAACACCCACAGTATTGGCGACGCTGTTGGGACATAACAACATATCATAAAAAGAGCCTCCGTATCATATTGGCGACTCTAAAGAGCAACATTATTATAGTATTCCATTAAATTGGCAACAGCAGTACAGTGGTTAGCACTGTTGCTTCACAGCGCCAGTGTCCCAGGTTCGATTCCTGGCTTGGGTCACTGTCTGTGCGGAGTCTGTACGTTCTGTAGCCACGTAAAATGGCTGCGTCCCAATTAATCTGGCCAAAACCCAGTTTGAAATGGCTAACCCGAAAGGCTGCTGGGAAAAGCAGCTAACAAGACACAAGCAGGCAGCTGCAGACAGTATTACATATTCGGCTCTGGGGAAGTTGGCCCAGATCGATACTCAGGGCTATCAACAGCCCATCAACCCAGATATTTGCAGTTACATTCAGGACTGTTAGCAGCCCATCTATTCAGACATCCACAGTTAAATCGGCCATCCCCAGGAACAATTGCAACATATTAGCAATTGAATGCCGGGCCAGACCTGTCGGCGCCTGCAGTGGCCGAAATAAAGACAGGTGAATGACCACCACCCGATCGAGGAATCGCCTCACCATTGGACACATCGACCCCAGAGATTGGGGACAAATCCAATCACTTGGGACTCAGGGTCAAGGGCCGCCCTGGGAGGCGGGAAGCCCCTGGGCCCTATAAAAGTGAGGGGCCAAGTTCAGATCGCTCTCTCTCTCCTCTTCGCCTTCTCGAGACCAGCAACCGGCAACTGTAAGTTTGAATCCAGCGATCGCTATCCGGTAGAGACACCTAGCCACCGACCTGTAGCAGCCTTTTGAATCCCGCGGGCCAGATCTGATTGGACAAGCCATTCATTTCCCTGACCTGGTGGGCTCTTCCTAAGTTAAGTATTGGCCAGTAGTGATAGGTTTATTATATAGATAGTAGTATTAGTGTATTAATATTGCTTGTTGTATATAATAAATGACCGTTGTTTTAATCCTTACTAAGCGGTGTGCTGTATTATTAATCATAACCTGAACTTGAACCACGTGGCGGTATCAGAAAGATACCCGGCGACTCATGAGCAAAGGTGACGTAATCAGAGCAAATAGACTAAGGCTAAGAGCAACAGTTCTCCCCGTGTCTGTGTGGGTTTCCGTCGGGTCCTTTGGTTTCCTCCCACAAATCCCGAAAAACGTGGTGTTAGGTGAATTGATCATTCTGAATTCTCTCTCCGTGTACCCGAACAGGCGACTAGGGGCTTTTCACAGTAACTTCACTGCAATGTTAATGTAAGCCTACTTGTGACAATAAAGAGTATTATATGGAGTTGTACCCAATTCCTTTCAATACCTTCATGGGGTGTGAGTTAGAGTAAGTTTACTGAGAAAATTGGTGAGGTAAGAAGAACGACGGTTACCTGACACTCAAAACTCTCAAATTAAGTATCGTTGAAATTGCGATGAGTATGTATCATGTCGAATGATTGCAAATGTGAAGAGGCACATAGTTTTGAGTGTTGGAATACTAATACAGAATGTCTAAACTAGATAACTAGATTGATGGTTTGTTCATTCTCCAATCAATCAACTTTCCAAATAGGAGCTGTGCTAAGCAGGTGGGGCACTGAATGGAGACTGTGGCAGCCTCCTACATAATGAAGGGAAATCCAGAAAGAAGAGTGGCACCAAGATGTTACCCAACACATCCTGATGCAGTATAGAGCTTTGGAACCCATAGGTTCAAAGTCATCTGTTCGGCCCAAGCTACATTTTGCTCCACATGTTATGTCTCAAATTATACTTGAGCACTGACAGTTACTATTAAGTGTTCAGTAGCAGTGCTCTTTGCACCAGCTCATACATCTGCACTGTGCAGCAGCACTATGAAAGCCAAATGAGTCTGAAGATAGTGGCTAATTTGTAAAGAAAAAGCAACATTACAAAATAAAGTTTGAATAAACTTTAAATGCTAAACAGTTCTTAATAATTTGAAGAAAATATTTAGACCGAAAATCTGAATGATCTAATAATTTCAACTAAGCAGCATAAATAAAACAGCAAGTGACAATTTTGTATGCAATGCATTTGAATTCCCAGATAACCTGAATAAAGCAACTTTGAATTAACTGCAATAGACTATAGCTATTGAGATGCACAATAGTGTTTCGCAAGTTGTGTATTTGATTGCCATGTGTGGCAAGTTCTAGTCCCGCCTGCAATAGTGCATGTCAGTTCCTGCCCCCTGTCAGAGGATGGACAGTAATTGCTGTTGTTCTTAATTTTTTTTTTTAAAAGGGCTGCCATTGAGAACATCACAATAATACAACAGCTAACTCCCACTGAATTGATATTATCAGCATCTTGGTATGGCAGAATTCATTAGCCCCGACCCAGTGTACAGAAATGAGACATCATTGTTAAAACATCAGGTCCTAACATTGCATTATATGGCAGTTACAGCTCAGTGAATGAAGATGATGGATCATATACCTTGTTGTCACACGCAATTGGTTTCTTGCATTCCTCACAGGTATTAGAATAAAGGCTTTCGTAGCACTTCACACAATAGGGGTTCTCTTCTCTAAGGATGTATTTCTTCCCAAAGAGGGACTCCTTGCAGTAGTGGCAGTCAAAGCGTTCTGTCATTGTGCTTTTTTGGAAAACTCTAAGCTCCTAAAATTCAAAACAAGAGCAAGAAATTGAAACAGTCCTGATTATCTCGATGCATTTCAGCACATAAACATTTGACTCAGCTCAGTCATCACAAAAACAAAAGCATTTAAAGATCCACAGTGCTCAGCAGAAGATCAGAAATATAAATTGTGACAGATTGTCAGTCACCCACTGTTCTGCTGGTCAGACACAATCTGAGGTGTTAGATCACCAGCCCGTAGAATTCGAGCAGTTTAAACTGCTGCACGTCTAGTATCTGGTGAGTGTCGTGTTGGAGCAATTGAGTGGCTGACTGCCTAATAAAATCCTGTGTCATTTTACCATATAAGGATATAAAAACTAGGAAATCATTCTCTCTCAGAGCTTCGCTTCAGCTGGCAGCTGATCCTTCTTCTCCATAGGTTTACCGTTTTCCACACTGCCTTCTCTAATTTTTCCTAATGAGTAAATAACTTTAATCATTTTAACAAGCACAGAAAAACAGCAGGCCTCCCCACAGGGGCTTGTAAATATATCCCTAGATAAGTTATTAAAATAGGCAAAAATATCATGAAATCATTATGATTTAAATTAATTTCACGTTCACTGTGTACAAATAAGTAATCTTGTTCTGTCTGTAGCCATTCAAAACATAATGTTTAGGTGTAAATTGAAGAATACAGGACTTTGAGGATTTGTTTTACTATCTATCTGGATAATTAAATAAATAGATCAACATATATCCACATATTTATAAGGTTATTCATATCACCTGGTTGCTGAGTGAAACCTAGTATATTATCAAAGTCACTAAAGAACTCTCAATATTACATGAAATATCTGGGGCAGCATGGTGGTGCAGGGGGTTAGCACTGCAGACTCACGGCGCTGAGGTCCCAGGTTCGATCCCGGCTCTGGGTCACTATCCATGTGGAGTTTGCACATTTTGCATGGGTTTCGCCCCCACAACCCAAAAATGTGCAAGCTAGGTTGATTGGCCACGCTAAATTGCCCCTTAATTGGAGAAAATGAATTGGGTACTCTAAAAATGTTTTAAAAGAAATATCCTGATACTTAACCTAGCTCCTAATTTATTTGGTCCTCATTTTGGGATCAATCTGCATTTGTACTGTTGGGAATTTGGTTTTAGGACAGAATGGGGGCAGCACGGTAACACAATGGTTAGCACTGTTGCTTCACAGCGCCAGGGTCCCAGGTTCGATTCCCACTTGGGTCACTGTCTGTGCAGAGTCTGCATGTTCTCCCTGTGTCTGTGTGGGTTTCCTCCAGGTGCTCTGGTTTCCTCCCACAAGTCCTGAAAGACGTGCCGTTAGGTAATTTGGACATTCTGAATTCTCTCCATGTACCCGAACAGGCGCCGAATGTGGCGACTAGGGGCTTTTCACAGTAACTTCATTGCAATGTAAGCCTACATGTGACAATAAAGATTATTATTATGAATGGGGAATGTGAGAGATTGAATGTCTATCAGAAAATGACTCCATTACAGTGCATCCATACAAATATCAATTTATTAACCAATAAGGGATTAAGTCTGGTTCAAATTAACTTTAACCATGAAAGTTGCCCCAGTCCCAGAGGACAATAGGCTGCTCTCCTCTTTGAGAGAGGGCTGACTGGTGGTGATTTAACGTGAGTGTCACCGCATGTCAGGCAAGGGGTAAGGTTGAGAAGGCGGGCCTTCATAAATAACCTCAGCTGGTACAGGGATTGAACCTCCATTGTTGATGTCACTCCACATTATAAACCAGCCATCCACCCAACTGAGCTAACCAACCCCTCTACTTTAACCATAACCCCCACATTTGCAGGACTGTCTCAAATAAGGTAATTCCTCCTAACTTTTCAGTACTGTATGAACAAACCCAACCTGTGATAGCTTTAAATTTGTGCCGCTGATTGTATTCACAGAGGACGAGGTGTTCCTGGGAAGGATCTACATGGCAATCCAGGAGTTTCCTTCTAACTAATATTAATAACATTGTTAACATTTTTTGACCTAATGGAAGAATTTACTGTTATTGTTTCTTCAGCTGCTGTACCAAGTTCACTTAGAAGAATATTAATTCACAATGTGAGGCGCTCTGCATTCAAATACCAGTTAGATCAAGCAGGGTTGATCATTCCTTCAACTCAATTACTGGATCGAACTGTCTTATGAGGCAAGACTGGACAGTCTAGGTTGTATCTGCTGGAGTTTAGAAGAGTAAGAGGTGACTTGATTGAAACATACAATATCCTGAGGGTACATGACAAGGTGGATATGGAAAGGATGTTTTCTCTTCTGGGAGAACTCAAACTGGGGGCCACTTTTTAAAAATGAAGGGTTGCCCATTTAAGACAGAGATGAAGGAAAACACATTCTCTCAGAGGACTGTGAGGTTTTGGAATTCCCTTCGTCCAAAGGTGGTTGAGGCAGAATCCTTGAATATCATGAAGGAAGAAGTAGATAGATTCTTGAGAAGCAAGGGGGTGAAAGGTTATTGGGGTAGGTAGGAATGTGAAGTTCAGGTTCAAATTGGATCAGCCACGATCTTATTAAATGGTGAAGCAGGTTTGAAGGGCCAAGCGTCCACTCCTGTTCCTAATTCATATGTTTGTATGTTCTTTCCAGTCCAACGTCTGGTCCCTCCAGGCTCTTTGAGCGAGTGGAGGTTGGCACTGTACCTTTGTCACCAGAACCCAGGACATATCTAAAATGGTTATTAATCTTTATTTTGTACTAATGTTGAGTCCCACTTAATACCAGTAAGATCATCTTCAGTCCTGTCGACTACAGACACCATGGGTGGGATTTTACCGATGCCTGGGCAGTGGGCCAAGCAATGAAAGGGGATCTGGTCAAATGCTTTGGAGCGTCCCTGATGCAGTCTCGCCACTGAGGAAGTTACCCAGCAGTGAGAACAGCAGCAGCTTGGCTATTTGGCAACAGAATGCAGGGGACCAATTTAGGCAATTACAGGCCCATTAAAGAGTCAGCTTCCTGGGTCGCTGGTGTTGTGTTATGCTGCTTCGGATAACACAGGCAGCTACTTGATGCAGTCTTAACGAAAGGATGCTCCAGACTCTGAAATGGTTCAACGTGTTTATTGAACTATTAACACAGTTCTCAAATGAGTTTGACTCTCTGCTAATCTAACTGTAGTAACTCAGTCTAACTGTACCAGCTCGCTCTAAGCCACGTGCTGGGATGTGATGCTGCTGATTTACCCTATCTAACTCTCTAGACGTCTGTCTGTGGAAAGAGGCAGGGTGTGAGTGCCTCATCCCTTTTATAGTGTTTATGTCATGCCTTTTTGTGGTGATGCCATCTCTGAGTGTCGTGACATTGAGAAGGTGGCCCAAAACTGCTCCATTTGCCAGGAGCATCAGAAGCTTCCGCCGGCCGCGCCCCTACATCACTGGGAATGGCCAGGGCGGCCTTGGGCATGCTTGCATGCAGATTTCTCAGGCCCTTTTCAAGGATCCATGTTCCTTCTATTAATCGACGCCCAGTCTAAATGGCTAGAGGTGCATAAGATGCAGGGGACAACGTCCTCCGCAACAATTGAAAAGATGCGTTTGTCTTTTAGAACGCATGGCCTCCCCGAGGTCCTGGTCACGTAAGGCACCGGGCGCGCCCGGAAATAGCGCGGCGTGGCTCCTGCTTCGACTTGGATACGGGCTACGGCCCCTTTTATTTTCCCCAAACCAGGCTGGAATACATCTGGGTATCATCCTAGCACCTCAGTCAACCCTTCAGAAACTGTTTGGAGGATGTGCTGCCATTGCAACCGCAAATGGCGCAACCAGTCCCGACCCAACAGGCTGGGCCCCTGGCCGCGCACCACGATAAGTGGGAAACGTCCCTCCTGGCGTCCATAAACAACAGGGGTCATTGTAATTCCTGCAATGTCCAGTGGTTCCCCCGTGTAGGTGGCCAACCTGGCCCGTGAGTCGGTTAATGTAAGGGTCTGTATACTCTGCTTGATGCGGTCGAATGTCCTCTGGGAGATCACGGAGACGGCTGCGCCAGTGTCCAACTCCATCTCAAGCGGGTGACCATTGACCCGTACTGTCACCTTAATGGGGGCCACACGGGGAGCTGCCACACAATGCAGCTGCAGGCAGTTGTCCTCCGTCTCCACGTCCTCAGGAGTAGTCGCCGCAGGTTCATCCACAGGTTCATCCACTGGGCTGGTCCCAGTTTCGTCGGAATGACGGTGCCTCTGGCGCCCCCAGGACCAGCGTCCGCGACGGGGTCGGCGCCTACAAGTCTGACACGGACATGGCTCCTCATCCATTGGTTCTGGAGAAGGCTCCCTTCGGGGAGGAATGTCCTCTGGCCACTGGCGTCGGTCCGGACGTCGCCTCGCCCGAGGTACCACAGGAGTGCGGGGGGACGTTTTCGGACGGAAGGGGTTGCGCCCCAAGGCATGCACTTCCATTCCCTGTAGCTCCTGCAATCCTCGTTCTGCGCTCTCTCGGGACAATACTTTTTGAATGGCCTGTTGAAAAGTCAAAGTTGGCTCAGCTAACAACTTTCTCTGGGTGGCCGCATTGTTAATACCGCAAACCAAACGGTCGCGTAACATTTCTGACAAGGTCTCACCATAGTCACAGTACTCCGCAATCCTGCGTAGCCTGGATAGAAAATCGGCAAGGGATTCTCCAGGGGTCCTCTCAGCGGTATTAAACCGGTAACGCTGGACTATCTTGGACGGGGTTGGGTTAAAATGTTGCCCCACTATATTCACAAGTTCATCAAACATTTTGGTATCCGGCGCAGCTGGGTACGTAAGGCTCCTAATCACCCCAAACGTATGCGGGCCACAGGCGGAGAGCAATATAACCACCTGGCGCTCATTTTCGGTGATATTGTTTGCCCGGAAATAGTAACGCATCCGTTGTGCGTACTGGTTCCAGCTTTCCAGCGCAGCATCAAAAACATCCAAATGTCCGTACAGAGGCATGGTATAATAGAAAACACCTTCCAACCTGTATCCAACAAAAATCCAGGGAGGTGGCTTCAGCAGTGTAGACAGCGATTCACTTTAACCCTCGTCGCCAGTTTTGTGAGGGCCACGAAGAATCCAGCACGAGTTTTAAGGATACAAAGTAATAACATTTATTTACAATAACATATATATATATAACAGCAGCAGCAACTTCCCTTGCTGCACACTCCTTCCTGCTGGTTCCAAACTGGCCAGCTTTATTTATACTTGGAGTTTACTAATGGTTTCTCCGCCCCCCTCATTGGGGAAGCTCATACTCCCACAGGATTGTGGGATTGTCATTAGTCCCCAGCCAATGCTAAGCAGGCAGGTTATAACAAGGCCCAAAAGAGGGGCCCCCAGGCATTAATGGCTACTCCGTGGCCCTGATACTGGAGGATTCCCCTTCCAAACACCAGGCAGAATAATGACGTCTTCCTTCTCTGCAAGGGAGATTTAAAATGGAGGCCCCCTCTCACTATCTGTGATGAACCACTGTTATTGTAGTTCCACTGTTGTTCCACTGTTATTTACAGCGCTGTATAAATATTCTCTGTTACTGTTTGTTCCATTGTTACTCACTGTGTTATATATTGTTGTTCTTCCGTGGCTCCGCCCGACTGGGTGTTGTATGTAGTTGACTGATCTGTAGCCCTGGCTCCAGTCTGGGTTCAGCAGCAGACAGGCTACATCTTAGAGTATTAAAACCATTACTTTGTTTTCTACAACTTGCCTCGTGTGTAATTGATGGTGCACCAATATCCTAATTGCCTTACCAGTGGCCACCTGTCATGGTGGTGCTGCTGAGACTTCTGAGCCGACGGTCACCCACCCACTATTCTTAATTGGACGCTGGGTCAGGTGGCAGCCCAGTGAAAAGGCCACTTCCCTGCTGCTGCGGTCCTGCTGCCCACCCATGGAGGCTCAAGGCCTGCAAATGGTCCTGAGCTTAGCGCTTACTTGCTCCTGAAAAAATCCTGGACCATCTCTGTTGAATTTCTAGTAAAGGACCCACCTGTTTTGTCTTCATGAACTTAGGAAGTAAACCAGCAAACCAAACCCATAAAAGATCAGTAGAAAAATGGTCCCCGGCCACATTGCAAAATGCTTGAATGTTATGAAATGGTTTATTTCCTGTTTGAAAATTGCTTGTATAGTTAGTCTACTGTGCTTTAGCATTTATTTGTATTCTGTTCTGGTTTTTTGTTGTACTTTTTAATCTTTTATTATGGAGGTTTTGTATTTGGCCTCAGGCTGTTCTTGTTTCCTTCAATAACTGCTTTGCTCCCCCACAATCATAAAATTAGATGTCAGTTCGTGGCACAATAGTCCATAAATTTCTTGCCAGTTCTCAAAGCAGAAGTAACAATGTTGTTGCAGCATCAGCAAGCTGACATTAGAGTGGTAAATGTTGGCTATTCATTGCAAAACTGTAAGATGTATTTTCTTATTTAAATTTTCCGAGCTCAAAGTGATAATTGTGGCCTCAGTGACAGTTGCAGCAGTCTGGAGAGTTTATATGTCTTTCAACGACAAATGGTTATTTGAGCAGCAGAACTGCAGATCTGGAACAATGATATCTGACTTTCTGGCCACATATTGAAATACGCAATGACATAGCAAACAGGCTTGCACAACTGATAAATGGTATCATAAATTCCAATGACATTCTAGTAATGCTAAAGTTGTCACCATAAATAGTTCCAGAACTAAAAACAGTTGGAAAATTTTCCATTGGTTATCCAGGGACCGCTGAAATTATAGTTTCACTAATCTGCATATAAAAAGACAATGGGCGGAATTTTCCATTCTCTGCACAGAGTGCTGGTTGGTGCGAAAAACCGGTGTGCTGGCTTTTCCCCCTCTGTAACCCAGCACTTGGTGCAGAAAAATTTGGGACGTATAGCCCACGCCATTGTGCTGGCAGGGTGCGATTGGAAAAAGCAGGCAGCCAGGAATCCCAAGATTGGAGCGCTCTGATCTCCAATGGAATTCTAAATTTTTTTTTTTAAATGATGATATCATCGACAAGGAATACAGTGGTGATTTTCACACATTACCTCAGCGCATCAGCTGATGGAATTTAAATTCAATTAACTGCTAAATCTAGAATTAAAAGTTAGTTTCAGTAATGGTGACGACAAACTGCTGGATTGTCTTAAAACCCATTTTGTTCATGATGCGACCATCAATTCACACGAGTTGGAGAGTTGAAGTGAACAGTGGTTTTAATCAGCTAGAACTGTGCCTGCTTGCGACTGCTCTGTACTGAGTGCCACCTACAGGCTGCAGCTCTATATACTTCCCCCGAGAGGGCGGAGCCACAGGCGGAGCCCACAAGGGCATCAACATAATACAATACAATGTAATGCAATTACAATGCTAAATGGTAGCAGTAATACATTCACCACATTCACCCCCTGTTAAAAATTGAAGTCCAGCGGGGGTGAAGTGGGCTCACAGATTGAGTCTGTCCGGCGACTTGATCGTTCACTGTGATTGCCTGAGCTCTGGTTTCGCTGCGGACACGGGTGTTGAACTCGTCGTTGTGGGCACGGGTGTTGGGCTCGTTGACTCCGGGAGCGTCTCTTCTGGAACGTCATCATTGTAGGTTTGCGATGGGGTGAGGGAGGGTGTAGGCCATGTAGGGGTAGGGGGGGTGGTGTTCGGTGTAGGGTTGGGGGTGGTAGGTGATGGTCGCAGGGGAACCGGCGGGTGCCAGATCCCGGAGGGAGACTGTATCTTGTCGGCTGTCATGGTGCGCCACGTAGGCATACTGGGGGTTGGCGTGAATGAGCTGGACCCTCTCGACCGGAGGGTCGGACTTATGGCTCCTCACGTGCTTTCGGAGGAGGACGAGCCCCGGTGTTGTCAGCCAGGACGGAAGCGAGACCCCAGAGGTGGATTTCCTGGGGAAAGCAAATATGCGGTCATGGGGGACTCGTTTGTGGCTGTGCAGAGGAGTGACCTAATGGAGAGGAGCCTGCTGGGGAGGACTCCTGCCAGCGGGAAACTGGGAGACTTCTAGACCGTAGGGTCAGAAGGACGGCCTTCCATACTGTTGCGTTATCCCTCTCCACCTGTCCGTTTCCCCGGGGGTTGTAGCTGGTAGTCCTGCTCGAGGCAATGCGCTTACCGAGCAGGTACTGATGCAACTCATCGCTCATAAATGAGGATCCCCGGTCACTGTGGACGTAAGTGGGGAAACCGAACAGGGTGAAGATGCTATGCAGGGCCTTAATGACAGTGGCCGCGGTCATGTCGGGGCATGGTATGGCAAAGGGGAAACGGGAATACTCATCAACGACGTTAAGAAAATATGCGTTGTGGTCAGTGGAGGGGAGGGGCCCTTTGAAATCGATGCTGAGGCGCTCAAAGGGCTGGGATGCCTTCACCAGGTGAGCCTTGTCTGGACGATAGAAGTGCGGCTTACACTCCGCGCAGATTTGGCAGTCCCTGGTCATGGCCCTGACCTCCTCGGTGGAGTAGGGCAGGTTGCGGGCCTTGATGTAGTGGATGAGCCAGGTGACCCCCCCTGGTGACAGAGGTCATCGTGGATAGCCCGGAGTCAGTCATCTTGCGCGCTGGCGTATGTGCCGTGGGACTGGGCATCTGGGGGCTCGTTAAGCTTCCCGGGACAATACACAATATCGTAATTATAGGTGAAGAGTTCGATCCTCCACCTCAAGATTTTATCATTCTTGATCTTGCCCCGCTGTGTATTGTTGAACATAAAGGCTACCAACCATTGGTCGGTGACGAGGGTGAACCTTCTACCAGCCAGGTAGTGCCTCCAATGCCGCACAGCTTCCACAATGGCTTGAGCTTCTTTTTCGACTGAGGAGTGTTGAATCCCGGAGGCGTTGAGGGTACGGGAAAAAAGGGCTACGGGCCTGCCTGCCTGGTTAAGGGTAGCGGCCAGGGCGACATCTGACGCGTCGCTGTCCACCTGGAAGGGGATGGACTCGTCCACCGTGTGCATCGCGGCTTTGGTAATGTCTGCCTTGATGCGGCTGAAGGCCAGGCGGGCCTCAGTCGTCAGGGGGGGAGATGGTGGCTTTGATAAGTGGGCGGGCTTTGTCCACATAGTTGGGGGACCCACTGGGCATAATATGAAAAGAACCCGAGGCATCTTTTCAGGGCCTTGGGGAGGGGGAGTTGCAGGAGGGGGCACATGCAGTCGGGGCCGGGCTCTAAGACGCCGTTTTCCATGACATAGCCGAGGATGGCCAGTCGGGTTGTGCGGAAAACACATTTCTCCTTGTTATAAGTGAGGTTGAGGGCTTGGGCGGTTTGGAGAAACTTCTGAAGGTTGGCGTCGTGGTCCTGCTGATCATGGCCGCAGATTGTGACGTTGTCCAAGTACGGAAATGTGGCCCGCAGCCCGTACTGGTCCACCATTCAGTCCATCGTTCTTTGGAAGACCGAGACCCCGTTGGTGACGACGAAGGGGACCTGGAGGAAGTGGAAGAGGCGGCCGTCTGCCTCAAAGGCGTGTAGTGGCGATCTTCCGGGCGGATTGGAAGCTGGTGGTATGCGGACTTCAGATCTACCGTTGAGAACACACGGTAGTGTGCAATCTGATTCACCATGTCCGCTATATGGGGAAGGGGGTACGCATCGAGTTGCGTGTGCCGGTTTATGGTTTGGCTGTAGTCTACAACTATCCGGTTCTTTTCCCCGGTCCTGATGACCACCACTTGGGCTCTCCAGGGCCTATTACTGGCCTCGATGACTCCCTCCCTCAAGAGCCGCTGGACCTCTGACTTGATAAAAGTCCTGTCCTGGACACTGTACCGCCTGCTCCTGGTGGCGACAGGTTTACAGTCGGGGGTGAGGTTCGCGAAGAGCAGGGGAGGGGCGACCGTAAGGGTCGCGAGGCTACATACGGTGAGAGGGGGTAGGGGCCCGCCGAACCTCAGGGTCAGGCTCCTGAGGTTGCACTGGAAGTCCAGTCCTAACAGGAGAGGAGCGCAAAGGTCGGGGAGGACATATAGTTTAAAATTGGCGTACTCGGCGCCCTGTATCGCGAGGTTCGCTGAATGCGATCCGAAAGCGAGGGAGATTGTTTGGAAAGTGGGGGAAATTTGGAGAGAACAGCGCCTTACCGTGTCTGGATGTATGAAGCTCTCCGTGCTCCCGGAGTCAAAGAGGCAGGACGTTTCGTGCCCATTGACCCGGAGGTCATCATTAAGTTCCTGAGGTGCTTGGGCTGTGACTGGTCGAGGGTGACAGCGCCGAGCTGCGGGTAGCCAGCATGATCGGAGGTGGTGGGGTGGTCCCAAGATGGCGTCCCCCGTCGGTCGCACATGTCGGGCGGCGTTGGAGATGGCGGCCAAGATGGCGGCTCCGTCGGTCGCACGTGTCGGGTAGGATTAAAGACGTCTGCCCCCACGGACAGCACGAGGCTGATGACGCGTCCGAAGGCACGCCGCCACGCTGCGGGGTCTGCGGGCCTGTGAGTCTGAAAGTCGGGCCTGTGATTAGGAGCTTTGGATCTGGCCAGGCAGACTTTGGCAAAGTGTCCTTTCTTGCCGCAGTCACCACAGGTCGCGTTCCGAGCCGGGCAACGCTGCCTGAGGTGCTGGTTCTGACCGCAGAAATAGCAGGGCAGCCCCCCCCGGGGTGGGCGGGCAGCCGCGTGGCACAGGCCTGGGACACCCTCTGGTCGGGTGTCCACGAGGGGATCGCGTGGTCGGAGGGGAAAGGATTGAGGCTCTGAAACGCTACTTCTAAGGAGGTGGATAGTTTTACCGTCTCTTCTAAGTCGAGGGCGCCCTTTTCGAGCAAGCGCTGTCTGACGTAGTTGGACCAGACACCAGCCACATAGGTGTCCCAGGTGGCGACTTCCATATGCTGCGAGGCTGTGACGTCCTTGTAGTTGCAGTTTCGAGCGAATACCTTCGGATCGCGAAGGTATTCCTCCAGCGATTCCCCGGGGCGTTGACGACGAGTGGTGAGGCGATGCCGGACGAACACTTCGTTCACCGGCCTCACGTACTGCCTATTCAGGATCGCGACCGCGTCTGCCTACGTGGTCACTTCCTCAATCTGCACAGAGATTCTGTGGCTCACCCGGGCGTGGAGGAGACTCAGTTTCTGTTCCTCGGTGACGGTGGAGGAGGAGGAGGCGGCGAGGTAGGCCTCAAAACAGCAGAGCCAGTGCGAAAAAATTCCTTTGGCTTCAGCTGCCTGTGGGTCGAGTTCCAGTCGATCAGGTTTGAGGGCTGCTTCCATAGCGATATTGTAGCTGATTAAATTGATGTGACCATCAATTCACACGAGACGGAGAGTTGAAGTGAACAGTGGTTTTAATCAGCTAGAACTGTGCCTGCCTGCGACTGCTCTGTACTGAGTGCTGCCTACAGGCTGCAGCTCTATATACCTCCCCCGAGGGGGGGGCGGAGCCACAGGCGGAGCCCACAATGGCAGCAGCATAATGCACTACAATGTAATACAATTACAGTGGTGAATGGTAGCAGTAATACATTCACCACAGTTCACTTCACGGGAGGAACTTTGGTGTCCTTACCCAATCTGGCCTACATTTGACTTCAAATCCATAGCAGAATGGTTGACGCTTAACTGCTGTTTGAAATGGCCCATGCACCAAACCACTACTAAAAAGTTGAAAAGGAATAAAGGCAGATGGACAACCTGGCATTGACCTATGCACCAGGAGCAACAACAGAATACCTTGGTCAGTCATCCCTGCAAAGTTCTCCTTACTAAAACTTGGGTTGCGCCAAAATTGGGAGAGCTGTTGCATAGAGGACTCAATATATAGCCTGACATAGTCATAATCATGGAACCATATCCTACAAGCAATGTCCCAGATGCCACCATCACTAATTTTCGGTATGACCTGTCCCATTGACAGGGCAAACCCAACACAGATCCACAGACTCTCTGTGTTGGTATTGAAGTGGTCAGTCTGAGCGGTCCAGGCTGCGCAGAACCTCATCTTCAGCAGTCCGATGGCCTGTTCTGCTGTTGTCCTTTTCGTGACATGGAAGGCATTGAAGAATGCTCCCCCCTCTCCCCCTCTCCCCCTCCCTTGCTGGGCTTTGTTGGTTCCATGCTGGTATCATGAGCCAGAACTCTGTGAATATCACGAGTCATTATTCAACGTCCCACTGGACCCTGGACGCCTGCATCCTAAACTGCCTATCCCTTTGCTTGAGCCTCTTGTTGGTGTTCCAGCAGTTGCTGTGCTTGTCCCAGGCTACCATCTGCTAGTTTCTCTGCACCAGAGCTAGAAGATGCATTTGACCCATCTTGTATGCATGAGAGGAACTGCAAACTGATTGCAGGTAAAGATCTCATTGGCGCAATTTTTAAGGCTCTTCCTCCTCTCCTGAGCAGTTTTCACAAATGGAAGGCCCTATACTTTTCATCCGTCACACCCTGGTCTCCACCCACACCACCGTGGACAACTCCATCCTTCAGCTTTACCCCGGAGAACTCTTGGTGTTGTTGCAGCTATGTCTATGGATACCAGTACAATAAGACTGAAACTGGAAATATCACTCGGCATCCTTCTTCAGTCGTCTTTGACATTTCCTCCACCACCTTCCACCCTCACGCCATCACCCTTGCTGTGCTTTTGGTGACCCTCAATCAACCCTCCCACCCACACCACCCTACCCTTGACCAAATATCATTTACCCAAGAGCATGCCCTGCCACCACCGGCCAGCTCTTCAGCACATTAGAACTACCTCCCCCCCACCCCGTTACCCTTGACCTTCCATCCATCACCTTTGGCCCTCCCACTATCACCTTTGACCTGCCCTCCGTTACCCTTGGCTTTCAGGACTTCACCATTGATGTTCCTTGAAGAACCCTTTATCTCCCGACAATCATGCTTGATCTATCCGTAGACATTGATCTTCCCTGTGTAGTATAGCTTCCTCCCTCTGTCTTCCATGAACATTTGTAGGGCTACTACCTGCCTCACTCAGCTTGTTCCCCCTTCACAGCCACCTCCCTCAGCCAGATATGTCTCTTTCACAGCTGCCAGTCAATCTCAATGCATCATTACCTCCTCTCCTGTGGCCAAGCAAAGCTTCTCATACAAAAAAAAGCAGCTCCTATTATTCCAAATCAACCAGGAAGACTATCTCATCAGCCGCATGCCATCTTTAACCAGTCATGAATCTGAAGACACATGTTTCTCATTTGCTGCATAATTAATTCCAAATGTACAATTAAATTTGGCCAAGTTGTGTTTTAATGAGCATACATGACATGTTAATGTATTAAACGCAAGCTCCCATTGCTGCCATCTGGATTCACCTTCAATCTAGATTGTGGGAGAGCATTGCCAGGAGCAGCATCAGAATTAATTTAAAAAAAAAAAAATTTAGAATACCCAATTACTTTTTTCCAATTAAGGGGCAATTTAGCATGGTCAATCCAACTACTCTGCTCATCTTTTGGGTTGTGGGGGTGAGACCCATGCAGACACGGGGAGAATGTGCAAACTCCACACGGACAGTGAACCGGGGCCGGATTGAACCTGGGTCCTCAGCACTGTGAGGCAGCAGTACTAATGACTCCGCCAACGCGCCTTCCACTGCATCAGACTTGCCTAACAATCAGGCGCCAACCTGGTGAATCTGCAACACAGGACTATACATTGCTAAACAGTGGGAGCAGCATGTACCAGGCACAGCTAAGCGACACTACAACCAATGGATTCGATCAAAGTTCTGTTGGCTTTGATAGTAGCACTCACATCACAGGAATTTTTTTAATGACGCAAGCTAATACGTTTAAAAAAACATTCAATAATTCTTCTCCCATTTTGGAGAAATGTTGTGGACTCTTCCAACACAGAAAGAGGCCATTCGGCCAGTCAAGCCTATGCCGGCTCCCTACAGGAGCAATTTACCTTTTGCTTTTTTAAAATTTAAAGTAACCAATTCATTTTTCTCCAATTAAGGGGCAATATAGCATGGCCAATCCACCTACCCTGCACATCTTTTGGGCTGTGGGGGTGAGACCCGCGTAGACACGGGGAGAATGTGCAAACTCCACACGGACTGTGATTCGGGTTACTTCATGCTTTTACCCCATAGCGCTGCAATTCCTTCCTGCTGCAGATAATTATCCAATTTCCTCTTGAAAGCCAAGGCTGAATCTACCTGCACCATGCTCTCAGGCAGTACTTTCCAAAACCTTTTAAAAAAAATATTTTTATTGGTACTTTACAGTTTTTACACTTTTTACAGAGTAACAGTTCAATCTATGGTGTACTTGGGATTTACATAGGAAGTCATTTCTTATTTACAGAGATTTTTACATATGATCCCCCCATCTGTCTTCCCCCCCCCCCCCCCCTTCCTTCCCTCTTGGGGATGGCTCCTGCCCTGGGTGTCTCATGGTGTTCCGCTCCTGTCTGTCATGGTTATTAGCTGATGCCTTTGCGGGGTCGGGGGGGGATGCTGCATGGCCCATCCCTTCCTCCCTTTGTTCTGTGATTCCCACTGGTTCCCTCCTCTCTCCTTCTCCCTCTGCTTCTTTCTATTGTGTGTGTCCTCATTTGTTGCCCTCCTTTCCTCTTCCCCCTCCTCCCCCTAGTCGCTATTGGCCTTGAACAGGTCTTGGAACAGGCTGATAAATGGCCTGCATGCTTTGTGGAAGTCCTCGTCCGACCCTCAGATAGTGCATTTGATCTTCTCCAAGTGGAGAGATTCCGACAGGTCTGCCAACCAGTCTGCAGATGGTGCTGCTGATAGCCAGTCGAGCAGGATTCTCCGGCATGTGATGAATTAAGCAAAAGCCATGGTGCCAGCCCTCTTTCCCATATGGAATTCTGGCTGGTCCGATACCCCGAAGACTGCCACTCTCGGGCATGGCTCTATCTTCACCCCACAACCTTGTACCTCGCCTCGAAGAAGGCTGTCCCAAATACGACAAGTCTAGGGCAGGCCCAGAGCGTGTCGGCATGCTTGGTTGGGCCTCCTTAGCACTGTTCACATTTATCTTCCACCTCCGGGAAGAACCTGCTCATTTGGGTTCTGGTTAGGTGGGCTCTGTGCACCACTTTGAACTGCATGAGGCTTAGCCTGGCACAGGAGGAGGTGGAGTTGGCCCTGCCCAGTGCCTCGCTCTAGAGTCCCCAACCCACTTCCATCCCCAGTTCTTGCTTTCCAAAACCTAATCACCCATACGTAAAATGGTTTTCCTCATGTTACCATTGCTTCTTTTGCCAATCAGAATGCCAAATCAGTGTATTCTGGTTCATGATCTTTCCACCAATGGGAAAGTTTCTTCTGATCTACTCTGCCCAGACTCCTGATGATTTTGAACACTTCTTTCAAATCGCCTCTCAATCTTGCTTTTCTCAGGAGCACAGCCCCAGATTCCCCAAACCATCTAAATTAAGGCCTGCTGACATCTAGTCATTTACGATGGGCGGCACGGTAGAACAGTGGTTAGCACTGTTGCTTCACAGCACCAGGGTCCCAGGTTCGATTCCCGGCTTGGGTCACTGTCTGTGTGGAGTCTGCACGTTCTCCCCGTGTCTCCGTGGGTTTCTTTCGGGTGGTCCGGTTTCCTCCCTCAAGTCCCAAAAGACGTGCTGTTAGGTGAATTGGACATTCTGAATTCTCCCTCTGTGTACCTGAACAGGCGCCGGAGTGTGGCGACTCGGGGCTTTTCACAGTAACAGTCATTGTAGTGTTAATGCAACCCTATTTGTGACAATAAAGATTATTATATTATTATTATAAATGGGCAAACCTGTTATTTTCTGGATGATGAGAGCCAGTCCAAGACCTGGCAACGCCATCATTAAATATAAGCACTGGCACATAATGCATTGTAGTACCCAATATTCCACTCCATTATAAATTAATTTTTACTTGAAGCACCTCAGTAATGTAAATGGGATTTCTGTTTGTAGCACATAGTCTCCAAATCCTGAGACATGTGTTGACTTGATAAAAAACAGAATCTCTCTACTGTGGAGAAATGAATGGCTTCCCAGTCTTAGATGCCAATCCAGAAGTATCAGCAAGTAATTGGCGCACAGCAGGTCAGGTACAACTGTGATAAAAATAGTGATTTTTAAAAAGTACTTAAGCCTGGCTGCAGTAATAAGAAGGCATGAACAAAGCAGAAGGAAAGTTGACTCTCAGTAATACAGCAGCAAAGAACAACAATCCATCAACATACTTCATTGTTTAAACCTAAACAACCTCTTAAATTCATTGTAACTAAGCAGTTTAAGGTGGACATTTTGATTAGATCCTGTCTGAGGGATGATTTTGTCAAGAAACAGTGCAGGAGCAAACACTGACAGGAACGAAGGGTGCTTGTGCAATCAAGTGCGATCCAGCACTGTGAAACATAGTTGTGAAACAAATGTTTAGCGCTCAAGCAATGAGTTGAGCAGCACTCCTGTTGCTTGATGCCACCAGAAGTGTTGTGTGTTGCTGGCCTCCATAGTTCCAAATTAATTGCGGCATCAGAGAATTATAATTTGATATAGAGAAGCTTTTAAGCTGAGCTGCAGCTCTCACCTTTCTATTTCTTGCTCTAATTAGTGATTTTCATGGCTCAATCTCTTTGTCACACAGAAAAATATCTTGGAAAGTCAGAAATTTATTAAACCTTTCATTAAAACAAAAGGGCGGATTGCAACTCGTACATCCCTTAGTGAAATGAGGTAATTCCCTGGGAGCTGCAGCATTCCATGCTGATACCATTGGCGTCTCTGCAATGAGACAAATGCTGTAATGTAGTGTTAAGTACTGAGACAGGGCGCAATCTAATTCTGGTTTGAACTTTCCATTTTCCCAAAGGACATCTTGTTTCACATCCAAAAGGACAGCTTGCCAATAATAACACAACAGGTGCTGATGCGATGTATTGATTGTGCCCACTGCCTCCTGGTGGTCTAAATATGTATGGCATGACAAAATGACGACAGTGATACTATTATGGAAATGAGTCACATGGGTTCAGTTCGGTTAATCTCACTCACATCGTGTTTGATTTTTTAAAATATCTTCAGTAAAACATTTTGTTGGAAATGTTTACTTTTTGTTCTTGCCTGATTTTACCCCATATTTTCTTCTGAGTTGTGATACTTTTCAGCAATGTTACTGCTTCTAATAATCTTTATTAGTATCACAAGTAGGCGTACATTAACACAGCAATGAATTACTGTGAAAAATCCCCTAGTCGCCACATTACGGCCCCTGTTCGGGTACACTGAGGGAGAATATAGAATGTCCAATTCACCTAACAAGCACGTCTTTTGGGACTTGTGTGAGGAAGCTCACGCAGACACAGGAACAACTTGCAAACTCTGCATAGACAGTGACCCAAGCCGGGAATCGAACCTCGGTCCCTGACGCTGTGAAGCAATGGTGCTAACCACTGTGTTACTGTGCCACCCATGGTCAGAGGATGCTCTGTGCTCATCCTGCAAGTTAGCATCCATGATCTGATATGTGCAGCCTTTTCTCATCTCAAACCTTTGGAACTGATTTAAGGCAATTAGAACCTCCCTTTCAAATGTCATCCCGAGCTTCAAAATGGAAATTTGAAAAACGAAAGACCAGGGAGTATGAGAACAACAGGTGAGGAAATGATAGGATGACTGCCCAAAATAAAAATGTAATGATTCCATTTAATTAAATTTTAAGACATTGATGTTCTGCTTTAGGATAAACATTATCTCTTAATTGAAAGTACAAGCTTCCCTCAACCTGCAGTACCAAAAATGCAAATTGTCTGATCACACCTTTCACATGGTGTATGCCATGTCGCTGAATCAAAATAGCTGTTACATGTGCCAATATTTCAATAGTTATTACACTCTATAAAATATTTGTTCAGAATACTTTGAGACATTTGAACAACATAATAAAGCACTATGTAAGTGTAAGAACTTTTCAGGGAGTCCGGTAATAATAGCTTCATTGAAAATCTGGAGGCAGTTTCGCCAACACTTCGGGTTGGGTTTAGGGTCAAGGGAAATGCCGATTCGGGGGAACCACAGATTTGAGTCAGGGTGGTGGGATGGAAGTTTTCGGAAATAGGAAGAGAAGGGGATTAAGACGCTAAAAGATTTGTTTCTTCGGGGTCGGTTTGCAGGATTGAGGGAGCTGGAAGCGAAGTATGGGCTAGAGCAGGGAGAAGTGTTTAGGTACATGCAGGTTCGGGATTTTGCCAGGAAGGAGATACAGAGCTTCCCAGAGGAACCGGCCTCCACATTGCTGGAGGAGGTGTTGACGACAAGGGGACTGGAGAAGGGGGCAGTGTCAGTGGTGTACGGAGCCATTTTGGAAGAGGATAAGGCACCACTGGAAGGGATCAAAGCAAAGTGGGAGGAAGAGCTGGGAGAGGTTATAGAGGAGGGGGTCTGGTTTGAGGTGCTCTGGAGAGTGAATGCCTCCACCTCATGTGCGAGGTTGGGGCTGACACAGCTGAAGGTGGTATATAGAGCGCACCTCACAAGGGCGAGGATGAGCCGATTTTTTTAAGGAGTAGAGGATTTGTGTGAGTGTGGGGGGGGGGGGGTGGGGGGCGCGAATCACGTTCATATGTTTTGGTCATGTCCAAAGCTAGGGGAGTTCTGGAAGGAGGTGTTTAGGGTAATTTCCAAGGTGGTGCGTGTGAAACTGGACCCGGGTCCCGAGGAGGCCATATTCGGGGTGTCGGACCAGCCAGGGTTGGAAACGCCTCGTTGATCGCCCGAAGGCGGATCCTGCTGGGATGGAAAGCAGCCTCTCCACCCAGTGCCCTGGCGTTGCGGGGGGGCCTGTTGGAATACTTGACCCTTGAGAAGGTTAAGTTCGAACTGAGGGGAAGCTCGGAGGGGTTCTACAAGTCATGGGCACTATTTATTATGCACTTTCAAGAACTGGATAACATCGAACATTAGTTGGGGGGGTGGGGGTGGGTGGGTGGGGGGGGAGGGGGGCTGTGTAGATTAAGGGTGACTACGGGTAATCCCTGATTCCTTTTTGTCATTTGTTTATGTAAACATGCGGGCTGATGTTTGGGGGTTGGTGGGCGGATGGGATCGTTGTTATTATGGGGATTGACATATCTTGCTGATTATTGTTTATTGTGGATGGGTGTAAATGTGGGAGAAAATGTGAAAAAGGAGAATAAAAATAATTTTTTAAAAAAGTATAAGAACGTTATCTTTTTTCAATAAAAAAAACCTTGTACCATGTGTTTTGTACTATTAGTATTTGTTTCATGTGTCATAATGCATGAGATTTAGTAAACTTACATTACCAGGAAGAATGTACCTGCTGGCAGTTTAAAAGTTCATTCAATTATTTCTTGATCAATGCATCCTGCTTAAACAAATGAATTCAAAAACAAAATAGCTGTAAAAAGACAGAACAAGAGAAAAGGATGCAAATGTGAATGAGAAAGCTTTGTAAATTGTGATAAAAGACCAGCAGGGTTTTAAACAGAAACACATTAAGAGGTGTTATTAAATTGTAGTCGGCAGTAACTAAATTAAACATTCAACTTCCAGTAGCTGCAGGGAAATAAGTATTTCACAGGCTTTGTCAGCTTACACTTCATGCATTATGATTGAGAAACAAACAGTAATATTACAGCAGTGGAGCTAATCAAATGTGATTTATTGAAAATGTAAAATAAATACTTACGTTTATATAATGTTTATCATGTTGTTAATAACCAAAGGTTAATGTTGTTATGAACCAAAAGAATACTGATGCTTTTTTTGAATAAAGGAAAAGCTTGCATTTATATAGCAACTTTCACATCCACTAGACATCTCAAAGTGCTTCACAGCCAGACTGATAACAGAGCCAAAGGAGGTCGATCGGGCATTTGAGACCTTCTACCGGAGACTGTACACCTCCGAGCCCCCCGATGGGGATGCAGGAATGAAACAGTTCCTAGACAGACTGGAACTATCAGTGGTGGGGGAAGACAGGGCGGGGGGAGGGGGTGGGGGGGGGGGGGGAGCTGGGAGAAATCATGGAGAGCATCAGCTCCATGCAGGCAGGGAAGCCACTGGGACCCGACGGGTTCCCGGCGGACTTCTACAAAAAATTCGCACCAGTCCTTGCCCCACACCTAAGGGACATGTTCGCGGACTCAACTGGCAGGGGGCACCCTGCCCCCAACGCTAGCGCAGGCCACAATTTCACTGATACCCAAAAAAAAAAAAAGACCTGATGGAATGTGGATCCCCCCCCCCCCCCCCCCCCCCCCCCCCCCCCCCCCCACCCCCCCCCCCCGGGAAAGAACAACAGAGGTGATCGTCTCCCTGGACGCAGAAAAGGCCTTCGACAGAGTCGAATGGAGCTACCTCCTCGAGGTACTGGAACGGTTTGGGCTAGGAGCGGGATTCACCGCCTGGGTGAGGCTCCTGTACAACGCTCCCAAAGCGAGTGTCCGAACTAACACCACCAGCTCTAAATACTTCCAGCTGCAGAGAGTAACAAGATAGGGCTGCCCCCTGTCCCCACTCTTGTTCGCACTAGCGATCGAACCCCTGGCGATAGCCCTGCGGGACGCAAAAAGCTGGAAGGGAATCCGGAGAGGAGACAGAGAGCACAGAGTCTCACTCTATGCAGATGACCTGCTCCTCAATGTCTCGAAGCCACAGGAGGGACTGAAGGCAATACTGCAAATACTGAAAGAGTTTGGAACCTTCTCGGGCTACAAACTTAACCTGGGCAAAAGCGAGACATTCCCAGTGAACCCAAAAGGGGGAGAGAGAGAGCTGGAGGGGCTCCCGTTCAAAACGGCCCAGAGCAGATTTCGTTACCTGGGGATCCAAATAGCGAGAGATTGGACACGGATCCACAAGTGGAACCTGACCAGCCTGGTGGAGGAAGTGAGAAAAGACCTTCAACGGTGGGGCTCACTCCCACTCTCCCTGACGGGGAGAGTGCAGATGATCAAGATGAACGTACTGCCAAAGTTCCTCTTCCTGTTTAGATCCATCCCGATCTTCATCCCCAAGGCCTTTTTCCAAAACATAGACAGGCTAATCATGGTGTTTATGTGTGTGTGTGTGTGTGTGTGTGTGGGGGGGGGAGGGGGGGGGGGGCGGTGTTTATGTGTGTGTGTGTGTGTGTGGGGGGGGGGGGGGGGGGGCGGTGTTTATGTGTGTGTGTGTGGGGGGGGGGGGCAAGAACCTGAGAATTCCCAAACTGACACTGCAAAGAGGGAAAGTCAGAGGAAGCCTGGCTCTACTGAACCTACAATACTACCACTACAAGAACCTGACACAGATTGGGTACAAATGGAGGAGGCATCCTGTAAAGGAACGAGTCTCTGGGCCCTGGCCACAGCAGCACTCCCATCCCCCTCAACAAGGTACACAATGAGCCCAGTGGTAGCAGCCACGCTGAGAACGTGGACCCAGTTGAGACAACACTTCGGGATAACCAAAATGTCCCTTATGGCCCCCATCTGCGGCAATCACAGATTTCCCCCAGCCATGCTAGATACCACCTTCAAAAGATGGAGGCGGGACGGGGGCAGACTGACAGTCGGGGACTTCTACGTAGGGCACAGACTGGCAACACGGGACGAACTGACGAGGAAGTGGAAACTAGCAAAAGGACAGGAATTGAGACACCTCCAAATAAAGCACTTCCTCCGCAAAGAGACAGTAGAGTACCCCGGGGCCCCAGAAAGCACACTACTAGAGGACCTGATAGGCACAAATTGCGAGAAGGGGGGTGGGGGGGGGGGGGGGGGGGGGGGGCTATGTGTGAAAATATACGGGCAGCTACTGGACAGAGCCCAAACACCACTGGACGGGACCAGACAAAAATGGGAGGACGAACTGGGGACAGAGGGGACTCTGGAGCGAAGCACTGAGCAGGGTGAACTCCACCTCCTCCTGTGCAAGGCAAAGCCTAATGCAGCTCAAAGTGGTGCACAGAGTGCACCTGACCAGAACCCGAATGAGCAGGTTCTTCCCGGAGGTGGAGGACAAATGTAAACGGTGCCAGAGGGGCCCGGCCAACCACACCCACATGTTTTGGGCTTGCCCCAAGCTTTCTGGGTTCTGGACAGCCTTTTCCGAGGCAATGTCCAAAGTTGTGGGGGTGAGGGTGAAGCCATGCCCAATAGTGGCAATCGTCGGGGTATCGGAGCAGCCAGAGGTACACATGGGGAAGGGGACCAACGCCCTTGCTTTCGCAAAGCCTAATCGCATGCCGGAGAATCCTGCTCGGCTGGCGATCGGCAGCACCACCCACAGCTGCAGACTGGCTCGCTGACCTTTCGGAATTTCTCCACCTGGAGAAGATTAAGTACACCACCCGAGGGTCAGAGGAAGGCTTCCTGGATACTTGGGGGCAGTTTGGCGACCTGTTCAAAAACCTGTTCGAGGCCAGCAACATGGAGTAAGCCAGGGAAAAAAAAAAGATGAAGAACCAAAGGACTGCACAACCCGGGGGTGGGTGGGAGGGGGAGGGGGGAAATGGGGAAACCACAAGAGAAGCGGAAGGGTGCTGAAACCAATGGGGGGGGGGAGGAGGAAGGGGGGGGATATCATAGACTGATCCAGAGGGCAGCAAAATGTACGTACAGTTAGTCAAATGAAGGACAAAACAAACTTCTCTGTAAAATAAGGCAAATTAGCGCGGGCAAGAAAAATGTAAATGTATGTAAGTAACAACTGTTTATAAACATGAGAAAAGCCAATAAAAAGATTTTTTTAAAAAAAGTGCTTCAAAGCCAATTAATTATTTCTGAAGTATAGTCACTGTTGTAAGACAGGAAACACGACTAATTTGGCACATAGTAAGCTCCTACATACAATTGTGATAATGACCAGTTAATCTGTTTTTATGATGTTAATTGAGGGATACATATTAATCAGGGCATCAGGGACAACTCCAACTCCACTGCCCCTCTTCAAAATAATGCTATAGAATTGTGCATGGAGATCAACATCAATCACTGCTGGAGGATCATAAACTCAGTAAAAAACACTGTTTTCTGTGCTCAAAACTTGCTGGCCTTCCAATGCAAAGAACTGTTGACAACTGAGTGCTCCAAGCTGGCACATTCCAAGGCATAGGACTACGTGCTGAGGGACACACTAAATCTTGGGACAGCAGGCACAAAGGGTCAATGAAGAAAGGCCACTTCCCAGCACAGTACACTGAGCTAAGATCAGAAAACCATGTAAAACGCCAAAGAACGTTTGATGTGAAATGTGAATATTCACTATAGACACTGTAAATATAACCTGCAATGAGGGCAGCACGGTGGTGCAGTGGATTAGCCCTGCTGCCTCATGGCGCTGAGGTCCCAGGTTCGATCCTGGCTCTGGGTCACTGCCCATGTGGAGTTTGCACATTCTCCCCGTATTTGCGTGGGTTTCGCCCCCACAACCCAAAGACGTGCAGGCTCGGTGGATTGGCCATGCTAAATTGCCCCTTAATTGGAAAACATGAATTGGGTACTCTAAATTTATTTTTTAATATATAACTGGCAAGTGTAGTGAAGCAAATAGATCTGCGTCTGATTCCTCATGCACTGTATTGCAAGCAAGATCTGTATTTCACTTTATATATTGTCAAGCTTGAACTACTGTGTAATGTAATTTTTAAATTGCATGATTAGAGTATAGTTTTGTGAAAAAAATTCCCTTGGTGATCCAGATGAATCCTCAGTTTAACATCTTATCCAAAAGACAGCACCTCTGGCATTCCTTAAACCATAATATTTTGTGATGCAGTGGGGCTTAATCCTGCAACTGTATGATTTTGAGGCAAGGGTGCGACCAACTGAGCCACAGCTGATACACAATGCAGTTTCTGGTGTTACTGAAATGAAACATTGCAGCATCTGTGGGGAGAAACAGTGTTCACATTTCAGGTTTGTGTTATTGACCTGAAACTGAACTCTGTTCCTCTCCTGATGCCTGACCTACTCATTATAGCCAACTTTCTCAGTTTCTATTGTTAACAGTCATTTGATAAAAGCAACGTCACATAAACAGCAATGAGGTGAACCATCAATTAATCTGATGCAGAACTACTTTTACAAAATAAATAAAAATGGTTTCCTTGAAGAGGCAGTGTACAACGAAATAATTCAACAGGATATTGGGCTACATTAGTGCGGCATGGTGGTGCAGTGGCTAACACTGCTGCCTCACAGCACAAAGGATCTGGGTGCGATCCCGGCCTCGGGTCATTGTGGAGTTTGCATATTCTCCCGTGTCTGCGTGGGTCTCACACCAACAACCCAAAGATATGCACGATAGGTGGATTGGCCATGCTAAAATTGTCCCTTCATTCGAAAAAAAAAGAATTGGGTACTCTAAATGTATTTTTTAAAAAGGATATTGGGCCACATAGATCCAAAAAGGTCCAAATTCAATCCATGGTCCAGGGTGGGTTAATTGGTTTCGTCTGGGAAGGCAGTTGTGGGTGTCTTGGGCTAGGTTCTTACTTCTTACTGAGCTTGGTTGTGACATCCTGTGGTTGAGCAACATGCCGACAATGTCCAGACTAGCACATTAGGAATGGCTACTTTTGTGAGGCATCAAAGTACTGCTGATAGCTGTGGAACTGTACGCCAACGAAACTCTGCGCCTCCTGAGAAATAGGGAGAAAACCGAAGAGGGAAAATGTGGACAAACCCGCAAAAAGGCTAATTAAGGAATATTTAATGAAAAGAGCATAACACCATATTTAAAGTTTAACAATCATCAGCATTTTAATAATGAAATACGGGAAATATTCAATAGTTGCCCTAAATTGACTTGTAGTTCATGATGTAAATTCCTATATCTGAAAATGTCGCACAATGATCATTGAGCATGTTATATCAGTCTGATAGTTACTTATAATCGGGGATCACCTCATCTAACAATACGAGAAGAGTTATGTAGGATGAAAAAAAGAGAGAGGCCAATTTGTTGGATTCATTTTCATGAATGCTCCAACTGGACTAATTATGGGGAGGAATTAGGTGCAGATCTATTTGCAGTACCAAGTTCCTGAACTACCATGTAACTATTTAATAAATCTTTTGCTTTATCAACCTGTTAACTGAATGGCTCCAGGGAGTAGAAGCTGCAGTTCGTTGACATTTAATTAGACCATGCACCTGAAGCTATGTATTTGAAATGGCAATGAAAGAGAAACAATGACTACATAAAGTAATTACGTTCAAAAAAGTCAGTGCAAAGGTTGGTGAGACACCCGTCCTTACCTCAAAGTTGAATACAGTGATCTTCACTTCCAAGCAAATGAATGATAGAACAAGACAAGTGGAGAGACCCACTGCTTTATTTGACTGTCAAAGCTTTGTACGAGGTAGATGACGCCAGCAATTAAGCAGATAGGGATTCTTTTGCCAAACAGTCTATAAATATAATCTCTCCAGCAACTGCTGTCCACAAGAGATAAGAACCATTATTGCGGTGCACAACTTCTTACCTTTTAAGGTATCAGAAATTTAACAACACATGGCCTTCAATGGAAAATCTGTACGGATAGAAAATATAACCACTTATACTATTACTTCAAGGACACACTATAAATTGGGAATGAACCATGATCAAAATCAATCATAACGTGGTCTAATTTTGATACCTTTACTGGTACATAAGCAACGGAATATTTCCCCAAAGAAACCCCAAACCTGGGATTTAGATTAATAGACACAGAATGGTTCTAGATTGTGACACACTCTAAATGAGCTCTGCTGGTGACCTTCAGGCTTATTATTCTAATCTCTAATCAGTAAACCAGGGCAGTCATGGCCATGGTCAGATTTAACTATTGTTCTCACAGTAAGATCACTGTAATCAAATATGACTAACTTTCAGCAGCAAAGTTAGTAAGAAACAGTCACAGAAGCTGCAATAGGAGAAAAAGTTGTCATACATTTTAATACAGGGCTGAAAGATCACAAGGCTGGATTTTATATGCCCCCCATGCCCCCCCCCCCCCCCCCCCCCATCATTGGGGGACAGGTAAAATGAGTTGAGCATATGACCTTCCCGGAGTTCACTGCCATATTACAGGGCTGTTGGTGGGCACCATAATTTGCAGCCCATCCGCCATATTTAAATAGATAATCAAGGGTCAATCGTGCTAGCTACTAAGCCAATTGATTCTGATAATACCCTGCCCATTGCATAAAAGAGTTGGTGTGGGCAGTCGGGTGGGAGTGAGCAGCCCAATTTTTGAACAAATTCCTCAAAGGGCTGGAAAGAGTGGCTGCGGCTCTATCTTCAGTGGCTGTCCTTTCCAAATTGGGTGACATCTCCGCTAAGACAGAATCCCCATTTCCTCCTACCCACCTGCTGCATTTAACCCACCACTCCCAATGCTAATGTACCCAAACCCTCGCTGCCCCAAACCCTGAACTTCAGTGTCATTGGGATCTATTGGAAGGCATTCCTGGGACTATTGGGCCTTCTTCTTCTTTCTGGTTGCAGTCCTGGAAGTGCACTAATGCCCGTTGGCACTGTTGGAACTGATGGAGCTGCCAGCCAACCGGATTGTCTGGCAGCTCACGAGGGTGGGTCTTCCTCCCCAGTGAGGGGTGAAGCCCTCCACTGCCACTGTTTAGCCCGCAGCGTGTTATGGCTGAGGAGGAGCTGGCGTGGACTGGGTCGTCTCCATGCCGTCTTTGCTTCCTGGGATGGCGAACCATCTGTCCACCGTATTATACCTATCAACCCATTTCTAGATGGATGTTATCTATTAAACACTGCGTGGCTGGTAGCATTGTGGTAATGTTACTGGACTAGTATTCCAGAGACCAATGCTAAAATTCCAAAAGTATCAGTTTAAATCTTCCCACAGAAGTTTGTTGGGTTTTGAGTTTAGTTGGTGATACACCATCAATAATAGACGACGAGTGATGAACGTAACTGACGCTTTAATACACTAAACAGCAAGCCTCCTGCCTCTGGACCCGAACTGTGTCCGGAGGCGGAGACTTGCCACTTTTATACAGAAGCCCCGAGGGGAGGAGCCACAGGCGGAACCAGCCTGGACAAGCCCAGGCATGTACAACACAGCACAGTGAATATAACACAATGAACACAATAACGTGGTTTACCACATTCACCCACTGTTTAAAAAAAGTCCGGCGGGGGTGAAGTGGTGTTAAAGGTCAAGTCTGTCGGGGGCCTTGACCTTCCGCTGTGACCGCCTCAGTCCCGGCTGTGGTGTTGGCACCGGCGTCGAGACCTGCACGTCCGGGAGCGTGTTGTCATCTTCTTCACCCAGATGTTGAGTTGGCGAAGGGTGGGGCGGTGTATGGGCGGGTGTGGTGGTGCTTGTCCTCAGTGGGCCTGCGGGAGTCAGTTCATGAAGGAGGTGGGCGGGGGTGGGGGGTGACAGTGTAGGGTGGGGTGTGGTGATGATTGTCGCCGGGGAGCCTGAAGGAGCCAAATCCCGAAGGGAGACCGTGTCCTGCCACCCGTCCTGGTGTGTCACGTAGGCATATTGTGGGTTCGCATGGAGCAGCAGGACCTTCTCGACGAGGGGGTCTGTTTTATGGCTCCTCGCATGCTTGCAGAGAAGAGCGGGCCCCGGGACTGTCAGCCAGGATGGAAGCGAGACCCCAGAGGTGGACTTCCTGGGGTAGGCAAACATGCACTCATGAGGAGTCTGATTAGTGGCCGGACATAGAAGCTACCGGATGGAGTGGAGCGCATCGAGGAGGACCTCCTGCCAGAGGGAGACTGGGAGACTTTTCGTCCGTAGGGCCAGAAGGACGGCCTTCCAGATTGTTGCGTTCTCCCTCTCCACCTGTCCGTTTCGCCAGGGGTTATAGCTGGTCGTCCTGCTGGAGGCGATGCCTTTGCTGAGCAGGAACTGACGCAACTTGTCGCTCATAAAGGAGGAGCCCCAATCTCTGTGGATATAGGTGGGGAACCCGAACAGTGTGAAAAGGCTGTGCAGGGCCTTGATAACGGAGGCAGAGGTCATATCAGAGCAGGGGATGGCGAAGGGGAATCTGGAGTACTCATCAACAATGTTGAGGAAGTACACGTTACGGTCAGTGGAGGGGAGGGGCCCTTTGAAGTCCATGCTGAGGTGCTCAAAAGGGCGGGAGGCCTTTACCAGATGTGTTTTGTCTGGCCGATAGAAGGGCGGTTTGCACTCCGCGCAGACCTGGCAGTCCCTGGTCACGGACCTGACCGCCTCGATGGAGTTGGGCAGGTTGTGAGCCTTGATAAAGTGGAAAAAGCGGGTGACCCCCGGGTGACAGAGGTCGTTGTGGAGGGCACTGAGTCGGTCTACTTGTGCGCTGGCACATGTACCGCAGGAGAGGGCATCTGGGGGCTCATTGAGCTTCCCGGGCCGATACAAGATGTCATAGCTGTAGGTGGAGAGCTCGATCCTCAACTTCAGGATCTTGTCGTTCTTGATTTTGCCCCACTGTGTATTGTTAAACATGAAGGCAACCGACCATTGGTCTGTGAGGAGAGTGAATCGCCTGCCAGCCAGCCAATGCCTCCAATGACTCACAGCTTCTACTATGGCTTGGGCCTCTTTTTTTCGATGGAGGAGTGTCGAATTTCGGAGGCATGGACGATACAGGAGAAGAAAGCCACGGGCCTGCCCGCCTGGTTGAGTGTAGCGGCCAGAGCAAAGTCCGACGCATTGCTCTCCACTTGGAAAGGGATGGATTTGTCCACAGCGTGCATCGCGGCTTTGGCGATGTCTGCTTTGATGCGATCAAAGAACAAAGAACAAAGAACAAAGAAATGTACAGCACAGGAACAGGCCCTTTGGCCCTCCAAGCCCGTGTCGACCATGCTGCCCGACTAAACTACAATCTTCTACACTTCCTGGGTCCGTATCCCTCTATTCCCATCCTATTCATGTATTTGTCAAGATGCCCCTTAAATGTCACTATCGTCCCTGCTTCCACCACCTCCTCCGGTAGCGAGTTCCAGGCACCCACTACCCTCTGCGTAAAAAACTTGCCTCGTACATCTACTCTAAACCTTGCCCCTCTCACCTTAAACCTATGCCCCCTAGTAATTGACCCCTCTACCCGGCGAAAAGCCTCTGACTATCCACTCTGTCTATGCCCCTCATAATTTTGTAGACCTCTATCAGGTCGCCCCTCAACCTCCTTCGTTCCAGTGAGAACAAACCGAGATTATTCAACAGCTCCTCATAGCTAATGCCCTCCATACCAGGCAACATTCTGGTAAATCTCTTCTGCACCCTCTCTAAAGCCTCCACATCCTTCTGGTAGTGTGACGACCAGAATTGAACACGATACTCCAAGTGTGGCCTAACTAAGGTTCTATACAGCTGCAACATGACTTGCCAATTCTACTCAATGCCCCGGCCAATGAAGACAAGCATGCCGTATGCCTTCTTGACTACCTTCTCCACCTGTGTTGCCCCTTTCAGTGACCTGTGGACCTGTACTCCTAGATCTCTTTGACTTTCTATACTCTTGAGGGTTCTACCATTCACTGTATATTCCCTACCTGCATTAGACCTTCCAAAATGCATTACCTCACATTTGTCCGGATTAAACTCCATCTGCCATCTCTCCGCCCCCAAGTCTCCAAAAAATCTAAATCCTGCTGTATCCTCTGACAGTCCTCATCGCTATCCGCAATTCCACCAACCTTTGTGTCGTCTGCAAACTTACTAATCAGACCAGTTACATTTTCCTCCAAATCATTTATATATACTACAAACAGCAAAGGTCCCAGCACTGATCCCTGTGGAACACCACTGGTCACAGCCCTCCAATTAGAAAAGCATCCTTCCATTGCTACTCTCTGCCTTCTATGACCTAGCCAGTTCTGTATCCACCTTGCCAGCTCACCCCTGATCCCGTGTGACTTCACCTTTTGTACTAGTCTACCATGAGGGACCTTGTCAAAGGCCTTACTAAAGTCCATATAGACAACATCCACTGCCCTACCTACATCAATCATCTTTGTGACCTCCTCGAAAAACTCTATCAAGTTAGTGAGACACGATCTCCCCTTCACAAAACCATGCTGCCTCTCACTAATACGTCCATTTGCTTCCAAATGGGAGTAGATCCTGTCTCGAAGAATTCTCTCCAGTAATTTCCCTACCACTGAAGTAAGGCTCACCAGCCTGTAGTTCCCTGGATTATCCTTGCTACCCTTCTTAAACAGAGGAACAACATTGGCTATTCTCCAGTCCTCCGGGGCATCACCTGAAGACAGTGAGGATCCAAAGATTTCTGTAAAGGCCTCAGCAATTTCCTCTCCAGCTTCCTTCAGTATTCTGGGGTAGATCCCATCAGGCCCTGGGGACTTATCTACCTTAATATTTTTTAAGACACCCAACACCTCGTCTTTTTGGATCTCAATGTGACCCAGGCTATCTACACACCCTTCTCCAGACTCAACATCTACCAATTTCTTCTCTTTGGTGAATACTGATGCAAAGTATTCATTTAGTACCTCGCCCATTTCCTCTGGCTCCACACATAGATTCCCTTGCCTAACCTTCAGTGGGCCTCCCCTTTCCCTGGCTACCCTCTTGCTTTTTATGTATGTGTAAAAAGCCTTGGGACTTTCCTTAACCCTATTTGCCAATGACTATTCATGACCCCTTCTAGCCCTCCTGACTCCTTGCTTAAGTTCCTTCCTACTTTCCTTATATTCCACACAGGCTTCGTCTGTTCCCAGCCTTTTAGCCCTGACAAATGCCTCCTTTTTCTTTTTGACGAGGCCTACAATATCTCTCGTTATCCAAGGTTCCCGAAAATTGTCGTATTTATCCTTCTTCCTCACAGGAACATGCCGGTCCTGAATTCCTTTCAACTGACACTTGAAAGCCTCCCACATGTCAGATGTTAATTTGCCCTCAAACATCCGCCCCAATCTATGTTCTTCAGTTCCTGCCTAATATTGTTATAATTAGCCTTCCCCCAATTTAGCACATTCATCCTAGGACCACTCTTATCCTTGTCCGCCAGCACTTTAAAACTTACTGAATTGTGGTCACTGTTCCCGAAATGCTCCCCTACTGAAACATCTACCACCTGGCCGGGCTCATTCTCCAATACCAGGTCCAGTACCGCCCCTTCCCTAGTTGGACTGTCTACATATTGTTTTAAGAAGCCCTCCTGGATGCTCCTTACAAACTCCGCCCCGTCTAAGCCCCTGGCACTAAGTGAGTCCCAGTCAATATTGGGGAAGTTGAAGTCTCCCATCACCACAACCTTGTTGTTTTTACTCTTTTCCAAAATCTGTCTACCTATCTGCTCCTCTATCTCCCGCTGGCTGTTGGGAGGCCTGTAGTAAACCCCCAACATTGTGACTGCACCCTTCTTATTCCTGATCTCTACCCATATAGCCTCACTGCCCTCTAAGGTGTCCTACCGCAGTACAGCTGTGATATTCTCCCTAACCAGTAGCGCAACTCCGCCACCCCTTTTACATCACCCTCTATCCCGCCTGAAACATCTAAATCCTGGAACGTTTAGCTGCCAATCCTGCCCTTCCCTCAACCAGGTCTCTGTAATGGCAACAACATCATAGTTCCAAGTACTACTCCAAGCTCTAAGTTCATCTGCCTTACCCATAATACTTCTTGCATTAAAACATATGCACTTCAGGCCACCAGACCCGCTGTGTTCAGCAACTTCTCCCTGTCTGCTCTGCCTCAGAGCCACACTGTCCCTATTCCCTAGTTCTCCCTCAATGCTCTCACCTTCTGACCTATTGCTCCCATGCCCAGCCCCCTGCCATACTAGTTTAAACCCTCCTGTGTGACACTAGCAAACCTCGCGGCCAGGATATTTATGCCTCTCCAGTTTAGATGCAACCCGTCCTTCTTATATAGGTCACATCTGCCCCGGAAGAGCTCCCAGTGGTCCAGATAACGGAAACCCTCCCTCCTACACCAGCTGTTTAGCCACGTGTTTAGCTGCTCTATCTTCCTATTTCTAGCCTCACTGGCACGTGGCACAGGGAGTAATCCCGAGATTACAACCCTAGAGGTCCTGTCTTTTAACTTTCTGCCTAGCTCCCTGAACTCCTGCTGCAGGACCTCATGCCCCTTCCTGCCTATGTCGTTAGTACCAATATGTACAACAACCTCTGCCTGTTTGCCCTCCCCCTTCAGGATGCCCTCTACCCGTTCGGAGACATCCTGGACCCTGGCACCAGGGAGGCAACATACCATCCTGGAGTCTCTTTCACGTCCACAGAAGCGCCTATCTGTGCCCCTGACTATAGAGTCCCTATTACTATTGCTCTTCTGCGCTTTGACCCTCCCTTCTGAACATCAGAGCCAGCCGTGGTGCCACTGCTCTGGCTGCTGCTGTTTTCCCCTGATAGGCTATCCCCCCCGACAGTATCCAAAGGGGTATACCTGTTCGAGAGGGGGACAACCACAGGGGATTCCTGCACTGACTGCCTGCCCTTTCTGGTGGTCACCCATTTCTCTGCCTGCACCTTGGGTGTGACCACATTTATATAACTGCGATCTAGCCGTCCGGGACGCTGGAAGCCTCCCGGACCTGCCACATCTCACAATCAGAGCACTGCACCCCTCTAACTGACATTGCGTCAATTAATTAAAATTAAAAGTTTTTTAAAAAAATCTATATATTTTTTTTATTTTTTTGAAGTTACTGTTAACTATCTGTTTCCTAGCACTAAATTTCTAATATAAATGCGAAAGCTAAATATAGTACTCTCCGATCTCTGGCTTAGATACCCCTCTAAATTATAATTAAGTAATTATGTTTAATTAGTTACCAATGCTTAATTTAAAAAAAAAAATTTAGTGTAGATTCCCAACCAGCCACTCAGGTCACAGCTTTTCTGTGATGTCCATAAGACCATAAGACATAGGAGCGGAAGTAAGGCCATTCGGCCCATCGAGTCCACTCCACCATTCAATCATGGCTGATTTCAACTCCATTTACCCGCTCTCTCTCCATAGCCCTTAATTCCTCGAGAAATCAAGAATTTATCAACTTCTGTCTTAAAGACACTCAACGTCCCGACCTCCACCGCCCTCTGTGGCAATGAATTCCACAGACCCACCACTCTCTGGCTGAAGAAATTTCTCCTCATCTCTGTTCTAAAGTGACTCCCTTTTATTCTAAGGCTGTGCCCCCGGGTCCTAGTCTCCCCTGCTAATGGAAACAACTTCCCTCCATCCACCCTATCTAAGCCATTCATTATCTTGTAAGTTTCTATTAGATCTCCCCTCAACCTCCTAAACTCCAATGAATATAATCCCAGGATCCTCAGATGTTCATCGTATGTTAGGCCTACCATTCCTGGGATCATCCGTGTGAATCTCCGCTGGACCCGCTCCAGTGCCAGTATGTCCTTCCTGAGGTGTGGGGCCCAAAATTGCTCACAGTATTCTAAATGGGGCCTAACTAATGCTTTATAAAGTTTCAGAAGTACATCCCTGCTTTTATATTCCAAGCCTCTTGAGATGAATGATAACATTGCATTTGCTTTCTTAATTACGGACTCAACCTGCAAGTTTACCTTTAGAGAATCCTGGACTAGGACTCCCAAGTCCCTTTGCACTTCAGCATTATGAATTTTGTCACCGTTTAGAAAATAGTCCATGCCTCTATTCTTTTTTCCAAAGTGCAAGACCTCGCACTTGCCCACGTTGAATTTCATCAGCCATTTCTTGGACCACTCTCCTAAACTGTCTAAATCTTTCTGCAGCCTCCCCACCTCCTCCATACTACCTGCCCCATCACCTATCTTTGTATCATCGGCAAACTTAGCCAGAATGCCCCCAGTCCCGTCATCTAGATCGTTAATATATAAAGAGAACAGCTGTGGCCCCAATACTGAACCCTGCGGGACACCACTCGTCACCGGTTGCCATTCCGAAAAAGAACCTTTTATCCCAACTCTCTGCCTTCTGCCTGACAGCCAATCGTCAATCCATGTTAGTACCTTGCCTCGAATACCATGGGCCCTTATTTTACTCAGCAGTCTCCCGTGAGGCACCTTATCAAAGGCCTTTTGGAAGTCAAGATAGATAACATCCATTGGCTCTCCTTGGTCTAACCTATTTGTTATCTCTTCAAAGAACTCTAACAGGTTTGTCAGGCACGACCTCCCCTTACTAAATCCATGCTGATTTGTCCTAATCCGACCCTGCACTTCCAAGAATTTAGAAATCTCATCCTTAACAATGGATTCTAGAATCTTGCCAACAACCGAGGTTAGGCTAATTGGCCTATAATTTTCCATCTTTTTCCTTGTTCCCTTCTTGAACAGGGGGGTTACAACAGCGATTTTACAATCCTCTGGGACTTTCCCTGACTCCAGTGACTTTTGAAAGATCATAACTAACGCCTCCACTATTTCTTCAGCTATCTCCTTTAGAACTCTAGGATGTAGTCCACCTGGGCCCGGAGATTTATCAATTTTTAAACTTCTTAGTTTCTCTAGCACTTGCTCCTTTGTGATGGCTACCATATTCAACTCTGCCCCCTGACTCTCCGGAATTGTTGGGATATTACTCATGTCTTCTACTGTGAAGACTGACGCAAAGTACTTATTTAGTTCCTCAGCTATTTCCTTGTCTCCCATCACAAAATTACCAGCGTCATTTTGGAGCGGCCCAATGTCAACTTTTGCCTCCCGTTTGTTTTTAATGTATTTAAAGAAACTTTTACTATCATTCCTAATGTACTGGCTAGCCTACCTTCATATTTGATCCTCTCTTTCCTTATTTCTCTCTTTGTTATCCTCTGTTTGTTTTTGTAGCCTTCCCAATCTTCTGACCTCCCACTACTCTTTGCCACATTATAGGCTTTCTCTTTTGCTTTGATGCATTCCCTAACTTCCTTTGTCAGCTATGGCTGCCTAATCCCCCCTCTGATAACCTTTCTTTTCTTTGGGATGAACCTCTGCACTGTGTCCTCAATTACTCCCAGAAACTCCTGCCATTGCTGTTCTACTGTCTTTCCCACTAGGCTCTGCTCCCAGTCGATTTTCGTCAGTTCCTCCCTCATGCCCCTGTAGTTACCTTTATTTAACTGTAACACCTTTACATCTGATTCTACCTTCTTTCTTTCAAATTGGAGATTGAATTCTACCATATTATGATCACTGCCTCCTAAGTGCTCCCTTACTTTAAGATCTTTAATCAAGTCTGGCTCATTACATAACACTAAGTCCAGAATGGCCTGTTCCCTCGTGGGCTCCATCACAAGCTGTTCCAAAAAGCCCTCCTGTAAACATTCAATGAATTCCCTTTCCTTGGGTCCACTGGCAGCATTATTTACCCAGTCCACCTGCATATTGAAGTCCCCCATGATCACTGTGACCTTGCCTTTCTGACATGCACTTTCTATTTTGTGGTGCATTGTGTGCCCCCGGTCCTGACCACTGTTAGGAGGCCTGTACATAACTCCCATTATGGTTTTTTTGCCTTTGTGGTTCCTCAACTCTACCCACACAGACTCCACATCATCTGACCTTATGTCATTTAGTGATATTGATTTAATTTCATTCCTAATTAACAAGGCAACCCCGCCCCCTCTGCCCACCTCCCTGTCTTTTTGATAGGTTGTGAATCCCTGGATGTTTAAATGCCAGTCCTGAACCCCCTGCAACCATGTCTCTGTGATGCCTACCACATCATACCTGCCAGTCACAATCTGGGCCACAAGCTCATCTACCTTGTTCCGTACACTGCGCGCATTTAAATATAGCACCTTTAATTCTCTATTGACCGTCCCTTTTTGTTTTCTTAGTGTGGTGGACCTTGGTTTACTGAGCCTTTCCATACACTGTGTCATATTTTGTGGGATGGGGACTATCGTAACCTCTCCTGAGTTTTGTCTTTTCCTGCTTTTTTGTATTCCTAAGCAGCTACGCTTCCCACTGATTACTTCACCTCTTGGTTCCCTGACTTTCAGTTTCCCCCCGACACACACAATTTGAAAAAGGTATAAAAGTAAAAATGAGTAAAAATCACTTACTTACCTCCTTACCTTCTGAGTGTCTTAGATGTTCTCAGATTCTCTCCCTGACAGAGACTGCTCCTCCTCCTCCGAACGGCTCCCGAAACTAGGCCGCGATCTTTTAAAATCTCCGCTCTGACTTGCAGCACCTGCGCTTTTTAAATCTCCCGCGCTTTTTAAATCTCCCAGCTCCCTCTCCTCTCGCGCTGTTTTCAATGTCCCGGCTCTCTTTCCTCCCGCGCTTTTTAAATCTCCCGCGCTTTTAAAATCTCCCGGCTCTCTCTCCTCTCGCGCTGTTTTCAATGTCCCGGCGCACTCTCCACTCGCGCTGTTTTCAATGTCCCGGCTCTCTTTCCTCCCGCGCTTTTTAAATCTCCCGGCTCTCTCTCCTCCCGCGCTTTTTAAATCTCCCGGCTTTCTCTCCACTCGCGCTGTTTTCAATGTCCCGGCTGTCTCTCCACTCGCGCTGTTTTCAATGTCCCGGCTCACTCTCCACTCGCGCTGTTTTCAGATCGAAGGCCAGTCGGGCCTCAGTCGCCAGGGGAAACGTGGTGGACTTGATCAGTAGGCGGGCCTTGTCTGCGAGGTTGGGGACCCACTGGGCATAGTAAGAGAAGAACCCCAGGCATCTCTTCAGGGCCTTGGGGCAGTGGGGAAGGGGGCGTTCCAGGAGAGGGCACATGCGGTCGGGGTCGGGCCCTAGGACTCCGTGTTCCACGACGTAGCCAAGGATGGCCAGGCGGGTTGTGTGAAAGACGCATTTCTTTCTATTATAAGTGAGATTCAGGAGTTTCGCGGTGTGGAGGAAGCGCCGGAGGTTCTCATCATGGTCCTGCTGGTCACGGCCGCAGATGGTGACGTTGTCTAGGTACGGGAACGTGGCCCGCAGCCCGTACTTGTCAACCATTCAGTCCATTTCCCTTTGGAAGACCGAGACCCCATTGGTGACGTCGAAGGGGACCCTGAGGAAGTGATAGAGGCGGCCGTCTGCCTCAAAGGCAGTGTATTGGCGGTCCTCCAGGTGGATAGGGAGCTGGTTGTATGCAGACTTAAAGTCGACTGTAGAGAAGACTCGATACTGTGCAATCTGATTGACCATGTCAGGTATGCGGGGGAGGGGGCACGCATCGAGCTGCGTGTACCGGTTGATGGTCTGGCTACAATCGATGACCATCCGGTGCTTCTCCCCAGTCTTGACGACCACCACTTGGGCTCTCCAGGGGCTGTTACTAGCCTCGATGATCCCCTCTCGCAGGAGTCGCTGGACCTCCGACCTGATAAAGGCCCTGTCCTGGGCACTGCAGCGTCTGCTTCTGGTAACGACGGGCTTACAGTCCGGGATGAGGTTTGCGAAGAGGGTGGGTGGCGCGACCTTAAGGGTCGCGAGGCTACAGACGGTGAGAGGGGGCAGGGTTCTGTTGAACTTTAGGGTAAGGCTCTGGATATGGCACTGGAAGTCGAGCCCCAGTAATAGGGCAGCGCAGAGATGGGGGAGGACATAGAGCCTAAAGTTGGTGTACTCTATGCCTTGCACAGTGAGGGTCGCGACACAGTATCCCCGGATCTCCACTGCGTGGGATCCGGAAGCCAGGGAGATTTTCTGGGTCGCGGGTAGGATGGGGAGGGAGCAGTGCCTTACCGTATCTGGGTGTATGAAGCTGTCCGTGCTCCCGGATTCGAAAAAGCAGGCAGTCTCGAGCCCGTTGATCCGGACAGTCATTGTAGACTTCGCAAGGTGGTGCAGCCGGGTCTGGTCCAGTATGACAGAGGAGAGTCAGAAGACAGTCGGCGGACCGGTCAGCAGTAGCGGTGGCTAGCGTACGGTCGGGCGAGCTGGGTTCCAGGGAGGCAGCGGAGGGGTGCCAAGAATGCGGTCCCCATGAGTCGCACATGGCGGGCGAGGTGCGAAATGGCATCTAAGATAGCGGCCCCCGTGGGTCGCACGTGGCGGGAGAGATGCAAGGTGGCGTCCAAGATGGCAGCCCACGTGGGTCGCACGTGTCGGCTGAGATTAAAGATGGTGGCGCCCACGGGTCACACATGGTGGGTGACGCGGCAGCTGGGGGTGGCCCCGACCGGCAGCAGGCAGCGCTGCTGGGTAACCGATATCGCCCAGCAGTCACAGTTTCGACAGAGGATGCGCAAGGCGCACAGGAATTCCACGAGTGATTCCCCAGGGCAGTGGTGTCTCGTGGCGAGGAGGTGTCTAGCATATACCTGGTTGACAGATTTCACAAAATGTCCTTTTAGCAGCGTTATCGCCTCTGCGTACGAGGGGGCGTCCCTGATGAGGTTAAAGACTCTTGGGCTCACCCATGCCTGGAGGACCTGCTTCTTCTGGAGGTCCGTGAAATCTTCGTTGAAAGATGAGAGGTAGGCCTCGAGGCAGCTTAGCCAGTGTTCAAAAGTCTCTGTAACATCAGCTGCTTGTGGGTCCAGGTGCAAGTGATCAGGCTTGAGTGAGGAGTTCATCTTGAGTGAAGAGTCCATCTTTAGAAGTTTAGTGTATTAAATCGATACACCATCAATAATAGACGACAAGTGATAAACGTAACTGAGGCTTTAATACACTAAACAGCAAGCCTCCTGACTCTGGACTCGAACTGGGTCCGGAGGCAGAAACTTGCCACTTTTATACAGAAGCCCCGAGGCGAGGAGCCACAGGTGGAGCCAGCCTGCACAAGCCCAGGCATGTACAACACAGCACAGTGAATATAATACAATGAACACAATAACGTGGTTTACCACAGTTGGTAAATCATTTATATTACCATCATCAGTAATGATGATCATGAAAAATGACTGTTTTAAAAAATATCTGGTTCACTAATAAAGGAAGGAAATCTGCTGTTCTGTCCAGTCTGGCCTACATGTGATTTGAAAGCTACAACAATAAGGCTGACATACAACTGTCCTCTGAGATGGCATTCAGTTGTACCAAACTACAACAGAAAAGATTGAATAAGAACAAAACAAAATCCAGATGGACCATCCAGCATTATCCTGGACATCAGAAATGACAAAGACACATCCTGCAAGTACACCCTACTGACATCTGGAAACTTGTTCTAAAATTGGGAGTGCTGACCGACAGACCAGTCAAACGACAACCTGACGTAGTCATACTGACTGAATCATATCTTACTGCTAAAGTGCTAGACTCGTCTATAACCATCCTCGGGTATAACCTATCCCACCAGCAGGATTAAGGGAATACAGGTGATGGAATAATGATATTCCATCAGGATAGAGTGAACCTGAGAATTCTCAACACCTGGATCCCTTGAAGTCTCATGGCATCAGGTCAAACACGGGCAAGGAAACCACCCGCTGATTGCTACCTCTGCCTTCCTTTAGCTGATGAATCAGTACTCCCATGTTGAACATCATTTGGCAGAGGTATTGAGTGTGGCAAGGGAACAGAATGTACTCTGGGTGGGGGATTTCAAAGTAAATCACTAAGAGGTGGTTTGGTAACACGGCTGCTGGCTAGGTCTAGTCACACTCGTCTGGGCAGTTGGTGAGGGAACTGGGGAAAACCTATTTTACCTCAGCCTCACCAATCTACCTGTTGCAACTTATATATACATAGTGCCCTTAACATAATAAATGTTTCAAGATGCATTCCCAAGAGCATTATTGAAAAAAGTATGACATTGAGACACATAAGGAAATAATGGGTCGGAGAATCGACGGGGGCTGGCGTGAATCCCGCCCCCGCCGGTTGCCGAATTCTCCGGCACCGGAGATTCGGCGGGGGCGGGAATCGTGCCGCGCCGGTTGGCGGGCCCCCCCCCGCGATTCTCCGGCCCGGATGGGCCAAAGTCCCACTGCTGGAATGCCTATCCCGCCAGCGTGGATTAAGCCACCTCTCCTACCGGCGGGACAAGGCGGCGCGGGCGAGCTCTGGGGTCCTAGGGGGGGCGCGGGGCGATCTGGCCCCGGGGGGTGCCCCCACGGTGGCCTGGCCCGCGATTGGGGCCCACCGATCCGCGGGTGAGCCTGTGCTCTTTTCCTTCCACCTTCGCCACGGTCTCCACCATGGCGGAGGCGGAAGAGACTCCCTCCACAGCGCATGCGCGGGGATGCCGTGAGCGGCCGCTAACACTCCCGCGCATGCGCCGTCCGGCAATGTCATTTCCGCGCCAGCTGGCGGGGCACTTCCGCCAGCTGGCGGGGCGGAAATCAGTCTGGCACGGGCCTAGCCCCTCAAGGTTAGGACTCGGCCGGTCAAAGGGCGGAGGATTCCGCACCTTTGGGGCGGCGCGATGCTGGACTGATTTGCGCCATTTTTGGCGGCGGTCGGCGGACATCGCGCCAATACCAGAGAATTTCGCCATTAGGTCAGATGATCAAAAAAGCTTGGTCAAAGAGGTATGTCCATTACAATATTTGTAAGAGTGACCACTGAAATATCCTTGTGGAGATGAAGTCCTGTCTTCATAGATATCTGAGGATAATTTCCTTAGGTTGCGTGGCACTACCACAGTCCTAAATGAGGTAGATTCAGAACAGATCCAGCAGCTCAATCCCTGGAATCCATGAGATGCTGAGGGCCTTTAGCAGCAGAATTGTTTAACCACAATCAGTGATCTTATGATCTGGCATATCCTTCCCTCTATCATTACCATCAAGTTCAAAGGATAATCTCTGGTCCAATGATGAACTATGGAGAGAATACAGGAGCAGTAGTAGGCATTCCTAAAAATGAGGTGCCAACCAAGTAAAGCTACAACGTAAGGCTGCATAAAATCAGAAGAAATAAGAGGAGTAGACTATTTGCCCATTGAGCCTGCTCCACGATTCAATAAGATCATGGCTGGTCTGATTTTGGCCTTATCTCCTCTTTCCTACCTGCCCCCTAATAACCCTTGACTCCCTTGTCAATCAAATATCTGTCTAACACAGCCTTGAGTACATTCTATGACACAGCCTCCACTGCTCTCTGTGGAAGAGAATTCCAAAGATTAACAACACTCCGAGAGAAAACATTCTCCTCATCTCGCTCTTAAATGGGAGATCCCTTATTTTTAATTTATGCCACTAGTTCTATGTTCCCCACAAGAGGAAACACCTTCTCAGCATCTACCCTGTCAAACCCCTTCAGAATCATATATGTTTCAAAAAGATCATCTCCTATTCTTCTTAACTTGTGTATGTTAACCACTGAAGCAGCGTGCAATTGAGCTAAGCAATCCCACAAACAGACCGGATCTAAACTTTGCAATCCTGTCACATACAGTTGTAAATGGTGGTGAACAATTAAACAACTAACTGGTCAAGATGGTGCCATAAAAATTCTTATCCTTAATAATGGCAAAGATCAGCACATCAGTGCAAAAGACAAGGTTGAAGCATTTAAAACAATCTTCAGCCATAAGTACAAAGTGATTTATCCATTTTGGCCTTTTCCTGACACCCCAGCATTATAGGTGCCAGCGTTCAGCCAATTCAATTCATTCCACATGGTATCAAGAAATTGCTGAAAGTAGGAAGTGCGTAGTGGGGGAGGGGTCGGTATGGGAGCGGGTGGAGGTGGCATCACGTAGGGGCACGTGTTTAGGGGCGCTGGTAACGACACCTCTACCGTTCCCGCCGGCTCGGTACTTCACTGAGGGTATGGGGGCAGTAGCGGAAGCATATCGGAGTGGAGGGAGCATCGGTGTGGGCTCCAATTTGTGGGAACCACAGGTTTATGCCAGGGAGGCTGGACGGAGGATGATGTGTTGGGTGCTCTGGATTTGTGGAACACATACAGGCCACCAACACTTAAAATAGTGCAACACAATTTTATTAAGTTAGAAACTGTTGCACATACTTTCACTGTGGGTTAACACGATGTTAGATTAAACTAAAGACCTATGCCTGTCCGAACCAGTCAATGCACTCAGCACATCTGTCCTTCAGAGAGGCTGCATCCCGAATGAGCGGGAACTCTGATGCCCTCTGTCTTTCTAGTGAGTGTGCTCTAACTGATGATTGGCTGTGGTGTTGTGTGTGTTGATTGGTCTTGCTGTGTGTCCATCAGTGTGTGTGTCTGCACCATGATATACTGGTGTATATTATGACATCCCCCCTTTTATAAAAAATGTATGTGTGTGGCAATAAATAGTGTGTGGTGAGAATGTTCCTAACTACGTGTGGGGTGCGAAGACATATTTACAGAACTACGTACATGAGAACAAAGCTATTTACATGGGAAAGTGACTGGTGCAGAGAAGCAGTATGCAACAAGAGTAACGAGATCAACACTATATACAAACCAGGGAAACAATCAAACAAAGCAACAAAACAATTCAGAGTCGATTTCGGCGTGAGAACAGCTGGTGAGTCAGTTTCAGCGGGAGCATTGCGGAAGGAGGTTGCTGGGAGGTAAGTCAACCTTTAAAAGCACTTGTCTTTGCAGGGGCAGGCCAGTCGATTTCGGCGGGAGAACAGCTGGTGAGTCAGTTTCAGCGGGAGCATTGCGGAAGGAGGTTGCTGGGAGGTAAGTCAACCTTTAAAAGCACTTGTCTTTGCAGGGGCAGGCCAGTCGATTTCGGCGGGAGAACAGCTGGTGAGTCAGTTTCAGCGGGAGCATTGCGGAAGGAGGTTGCTGAGAGGTAAGTCAACCTTTAAAAGCACTTGTCTTTGCAGGGGCAGGCCAGTCGATTTCGGCGGGAGTGGAGCTGGCTGGTTAGTCAATTTCAGCAGGAGCTGAGAATTTTTCTTTTTTTTTAAACTAGTTTTTTTAGGCGGGAACAGGAAGTCCACCCGCGGACGTCTGTGAAGACCCTCACCAATAAATTCTGGTGGAGAGGAAACCCGAGACACTACACGTGTAGTGTCTCCCACCCACCCTCCTCCTCTAACCTAATAATAAAACCCATTGGTGTGAGGTAAGTACCATATTTTATTATATTATTATTTTTAATAAAAATTTAATTTAGTTGTTAGCCAGATCTTGGTAGAAAGTTAGAGGAATGGCAGGGAAGGGAGTGCAATGTTCCTCCTGCAGGATGTTTGAGGTGAGGGATGCAGTTAGTGTCCCTGCTGATTTTACCTGCAGGAAGTGCTGCCATCTCCAGCTCCTCCAAGACCGAGTTAGGGAACTGGAGCTGGAGTTGGAAGAACTTCGGATCATTCGGGAGGCAGAAGGGGTCATAGATAGCAGCTTCAGGGAATTAGTTACACCAAAGATTGGAGATAGGTGGGTAACTGTAAGAGGGACTGGGAAGAAGCAGTCAGTGCAGGGATCCCCTGCGGTCGTTCCGCTGAGAAACAAGTATACCGCTTTGGATACTTGTGGGGGGGACGACTTACCAGGGGTAAGCCATGGGGTACGGGCCTCTGGCACAGAGTCTGTCCCTGTTGCTCAGAAGGGAAGGGGGGAGAGGAGCAGAGCATTAGTAATTGGGGACTCGATAGTCAGGGGCACAGATAGGAGATTTTGTGGGAGCGTGAGAGACTCACGTTTGGTATGTTGCCTCCCAGGTGCAAGGGTACGTGATGTCTCGGATCGTGTTTTCCGGGTCCTTAGGGGGGAGGGGGAGCAGCCCCAAGTCGTGGTCCACATTGGCACTAACGACATAGGTAGGAAAGGGGACAAGGATGTCAGGCAGGCTTTCAGGGAGCTAGGATGGAAGCTCAGAACTAGAACAAACAGAGTTGTTATCTCTGGGTTGTTGCCCGTGCCACGTGATAGTGAGATGAGGAATAGGGAGAGAGAGCAATTAAACACGTGGCTACAGGGATGGTGCAGGCGGGAGGGATTCAGATTTCTGGATAACTGGGGCTCTTTCTGGGGAAGGTGGGACCTCTACAGACAGGATGGTCTACATCTGGACCTGAGGGGCACAAATATCCTGGGGGGGAGATTTGTTAGTGCTCTTTGGGGGGGTTTAAACTAATGCAGCAGGGGCATGGGAACCTGGATTGTAGTTTTAGGGTAAGGGAGAATGAGAGTATAGAGGTCAGGAGCACAGATTTGACGTCGCAGGAGGGGGCCAGTGTTCAGGTAGGTGGTTTGAAGTGTGTCTACTTCAATGCCAGGAGTATACGAAACAAGGTAGGGGAACTGGCAGCATGGGTTGGTACCTGGGACTTCGATGTTGTGGCCATTTCGGAGACATGGATAGAGCAGGGACAGGAATGGATGTTGCAGGTTCCGGGGTTTAGGTGTTTTAGTAAGCTCAGAGAAGGAGGCAAAAGAGGGGGAGGTGTGGCGCTGCTAGTCAAGAGCAGTATTACGGTGGCGGAGAGGATGCTAGATGGGGACTCTTCTTCCGAGGTAGTATGGGCTGAAGTTAGAAACAGGAAAGGAGAGGTCACCCTGTTGGGAGTTTTTTATAGGCCTCCAAATAGTTCTAAGGATGTAGAGGAAAGGATGGCGAAGATGATTCTGGATATGAGCGAAAGTAACAGGGTAGTTATTATGGGAGACTTTAACTTTCCAAATATTGACTGGAAAAGATGTAGTTCGAGTACAATAGATGGGTCGTTTTTTGTACAGTGTGTGCAGGAGGGTTTCCTGAAACAATATGTTGACAGGCCAACAAGAGGCGAGGCCACGTTGGATTTGGTTTTGGGTAATGAACCAGGCCAGGTGTTGGATTTGGAGGTAGGAGAGCACTTTGGGGACAGTGACCACAATTCGGTGACGTTTACGTTAATGATGGAAAGGGATAAGTATACACCGCAGGGCAAGAGTTATAGCTGGGGGAAGGGCAATTATGATGCCATTAGACGTGACTTGGGGGGGGATAAGGTGGAGAAGTAGGCTGCAAGTGTTGGGCACACTGGATAAGTGGGGCTTGTTCAAGGATCAGCTACTGCGTGTTCTTGATAAGTATGTACCGGTCAGACAGGGAGGAAGGCGTCGAGCGAGGGAACCGTGGTTTACCAAGGAAGTGGAATCTCTTGTTAAGAGGAAGAAGGAGGCCTATGTGAAGATGAAGTGTGAAGTTTCGGTTGGGGCGATGGATAGTTACAAGGTAGCGAGGAAGGATCTAAAGAGAGAGCTAAGACGAGCAAGGAGGGGACATGAGAAGTATTTGGCAGGAAGGATCAAGGAAAACCCAAAAGCTTTCTAAAGGTATGTCAGGAATAAGCGAATGACTAGGGAAAGAGTAGGACCAGTCAAGGACAGGGATGGGAAATTGTGTGTGGAGTCTGAAGAGATAGGCGAGATACTAAATGAATATTTTTCGTCAGTATTCGCTCAGGAAAAAGATAATGTTGTGGAGGAGAATGCTGAGCCCCAGGCTAATAGAATAGATGGCATTGAGGTACGTAGGGAAGAGGTGTTGGCAATTCTGGACAGGCTGAAAATAGATAAGTCCCCGGGACCTGATGGGATTTATCCTAGGATTCTCTGGGAGGCCAGGGAAGAGATTGCTGGACCTTTGGCTTTGATTTTTATGTCATCATTGGCTACAGGAATAGTGCCAGAGGACTGGAGGACAGCAAATGTGGTCCCTTTGTTCAAAAAGGGGAGCAGAGACAACCCCGGCAACTATAGACCGGTGAGCCTCACGTCTGTAGTGGGTAAAGTCTTGGAGGGGATTATAAGAGACAAGATTTATAATCATCTAGATAGGAATAATATGATCAGGGATAGTCAGCATGGCTTTGTGAAGGGTAGGTCATGCCTCACAAACCTTATTGAGTTCTTTGAGAAGGTGACTGAACAGGTAGACGAGGGTAGAGCAGTTGATGTGGTGTGTATGGATTTCAGCAAAGCGTTTGATAAGGTTCCCCACAGTAGGCTATTGCAAAAATACGGAGGCTGGGGATTGAGGGTGATTTAGAGATGTGGATCAGAAACTGGCTAGCTGAAAGAAGACAGAGGGTGGTGGTTGATGGGAAATGTTCAGAATGGAGTACAGTCACAAGTGGAGTACCACAAGGATCTGTTCTGGGGCCGTTGCTGTTTGTCATTTTTATCAATGACCTAGAGGAAGGCACAGAAGGGTGGGTGAGTAAATTTGCAGACGATACTAAAGTCGGTGGTGTTGTCGATAGTGTGGAAGGATGTAGCAGGTTACAGAGGGATATAGATAAGCTGCAGAGCTGGGCTGAGAGGTGGCAAATGGAGTTTAATGTAGAGAAGTGTGAGGTGATTCACTTTGAAAGGAATAACAGGAATGCGGAATATTTGGCTAATGGCAAAGTTCTTGAAAGTGTGGATGAGCAGAGGGATCTAGGTGTCCATGTACATAGATCCCTGAAAGTTGCCACCCAGGTTGATAGGGTTGTGAAGAAGGCCTATGGAGTGTTGGCCTTTATTGGTAGAGGGATTGAGTTCCGGTGTCGGGAGGTCATGTTGCAGCTGTGCAGAACTCTGGTACGGCCACATTTGGAGTATTGCGTACAGTTTTGGTCACCGCATTATAGGAAGGACGTGGAGGCTTTGGAGCGGGTGCAGAGGAGATTTACCAGGATGTTGCCTGGTATGGAGGGAAAATCTTATGAGGAAAGGCTGATGGACTTGAGGTTGTTTTCGTTGGAGAGAAGAAGGTTAAGGGGAGACTTAATAGAGGCATACAAAATGATCAGGGGGTTGGATAGGGTGGACAGTGAGAGCCTTCTCCCGCGGATGGATATGGCTGGCACGAGGGGACATAACTTTAAACTGAGGGGTAATAGATATAGGACAGAGGTCAGAGGTAGGTTCTTTACGCAAAGAGTAGTGAGGCCGTGGAATGCCCTACCTGCTACAGTAATGAACTCGCCAACATTGAGGGCATTTAAAAGTTTATTGGATAAACATATGGATGATAATGGCATAGTGTAGGTTAGATGGCTTTTGTTTCGGTGCAACATCGTGGGCCGAAGGGCCTGTACTGCGCTGTATTGTTCTATGTTCGATGTTCTATGAAAGTCCATCAATTCGAAAAGTTCATAAATTTAGTCGCTGAGGTGGGCGACGAATTCTGGTTGACCGCCGCAAGGGTGGGTCGAGAGCCGCCGGTTCAGGAGCGGGCTGGACTGCGTAAATGTCAGGGGGATGCAGAGTGACAGGGAGCTCTGCATAGTCCGTGGCAGGGTCAGCAGGAGGGCGAGGCGACACTAGAGGATCACGTGGCGAGCGTGGAACGAGATGAAGGGCGCGTCGATTGCGACGCAGAATAGAGCCATCCGGTAGACAAACCAGGAACGAGCGGGGGGCCACCTGCCGAAGGTCAACAGCGGTCGCAGACCAGCCACCATCCGGAAGATGGACATGGATGTTGTCATCTGGAGCCAGAGCAGGGAGATCAGCTGCACGGGAGTCATGAGCCGCCTTGTGTTGTGCACGATACAGCTGCATCCGGCGAAGGACTGGAACGTGGTCGAGGTCTGGGACATGGATGGACGGCACCGTCATCCTCAGGGTGTGACTCATGAGTAACTGGGCTGGCGATAGGCCAGTGGACAGTGGGGCGGAGCGAAAGGCCAGCAAGGCAAGGTAGAAATCAGACCCAGCATCGGCAGCCTTGCATAGGAGCCGTTTGACGATATGTACTCCCTTCTCCGCTTTGCCGTTGGATTGGGGGTACAGGGGACTGGACGTCACATGGGCAAAATTATACCGCCTGGCAAAGTTGGACCATTCTTGGCTGGCGAAGCAGGGACCATTGTCCGACATAACCGTGAGCGGGATGCCGCGTCGAGCAAAGGTTTCTTTACATGCACGAATGACAGCAGACGAGGTGATGTTGTGCAACCGTATCACCTCCGGGTAATTCGAAAAGTAGTCCACGATCAGGACATAGTCTCTACCCAGCGCATGGAACAGGCGATGCCCACCTTGGTACATGGTGACGTGACCAACTCATGGGGCTGCAGGGTCTCACGTGGTTGGGCCGGCTGGAAGCGCTGACAAGTGGGGCAGTTGAGCACTGTGTTGGCTATGCCCTCATTAATGCTGGGCCAGTACACTGCCTCTCGGGCCAAAAGCGGCACATTTCCACGCCAAGGTGGCCCTCGTGTAGTTGTTCCAGGACAAGCTGGCGCATGCTATGCGGGATGACAATGCGGTCCAGTTTTAGAAGAACCCCGTCTACTACCGCCAGATCATCTCTGACATTATAGAATTGACGGTATTGGCCCTTGAGCCACCTGTCTGTTAGGTGGCGCATGACACGCTGTAGCAAGGGGTCAGCTGCCGTTTTGCGGCGAACTTGGACGAGGCGTTCACCCGAGGCAGGTAGATTGGAGGCCACGAATGACACATGGGCGTCAACCTGGCAGACAAATCCCGCTGAGTCACATGGAGTGTTGACTGCCATGGAGAGAGCGTCAGCAATGATGAGGTCCTTACCTGGGGTGTATACCAGCTGGAAGTCGTATCGCCGGAGCTTGAGAAGAATACACTGGAGGCGAGGCGTCATGTCGTTCAAGTCTTTCTGTATTTATATTGACCAGCGGGCGATGCTCGGTCTCGACGGTGAATTGAGGAAGTCCATAGACATAATCGTGAAACTTAACAACACCGGTCAGAAGGCCCAGGCACTCCTTTTCTATCTGCGCGCAGCGCTGCTCCGTGGGGGTCATCGCACGTGACGCATATGCAACGGGGGCCCATGATGAGGCCTCATCACGTTGAAGGAGCACTGCCCCAATGCCGGATTGACTGGCATTGGTCGAAATTTTGGTCTCCTTTGCTTGATCAAAGAAAGCTAAGACCGGGGCCGTGGTCAGTTTTGCCTTGAGTTCTCTCCATTCGCGCTCGTGGGCAGGAAGCCATTGGAAGTCTGTCACCTTCCTGACCAGGTTCCAGAGAGCCGTGGTATGAGAGGCGAGGTTAGGGATGAATTTCCCTAAAAAATTGACCATGCCCAGAAATCGGAGGATCGCCTTCTTGTCCTCTGGTGTTTTCATAGCTGTGATGGCAGCTAACTTGTCCGCATCCGGCTGCACACCCAATTGGGAGATGTGGTCCCCGAGGAACTTAAGTTCTGTCTGACCAAAAGATCATTTGGCCGTGTTGAGGCGGAGGCCATACTCATGTATATGTCTGAATACGCGCTGGAGGCGACTAACATGCTCCTGCTGGGTGGTGGACCAAATGATTATGTCATCGACATAGACGCGAACACCTTCAATTCCTTCCATCATTTGTTTCATAATCCTATGGAACACTTCTGATGCAGAGATGATCCCAAACGGCATCCTGTTGTAACAATATCTTCCAAAGGGGGTGTTAAATGTGCAGAGCTTCCTGCTGGATTTATCGAGCTGGATTTGCCAGAATCCTTTTGAGGCGTCGAGTTTGGTAAAGAGCTTGACGCAAGCCATCTCACATTTCATAGAATTTACAGTGCAGAAGGAGGCCATTCGGCCCATCGAGTCTGCACCGGCTCTTGGAAATAGCATCCTACCCAAGGTCAACACCTCCACCCTATCCCCATAACCCAGTAACCCCACCCAACAATAAGGGCAATTTTGGACACTAAGGGCAATTTATCATGGCTAATCCACCTAACTTGCACATCTTTGGACTGTGGGAGGAAACCAGAGGATCCGGAGGAAACCCACGCACACACGGGGAGGATGTGCAGACTCCGCACAGACAGTGACCCAAGCCGGAATCGAACCTGGGACCCTGGAGCAGTGAATCAATTGTGCTATCCACAATGCTACCGTGCTGCCCTCGCTTGGGAATTGGATAGTGCTCTGTCATAATATTGTGATTTAGATCCTTGGGATCAATGCAAATTCTCAATTCGCGGAAGGCTTTTTTACACATACCATGGAACTGACCCAGTCGGTCGGTTCCGTGACTTTGGAAATCACTCCTTGGTTCTGGAGGTCCTGCAGCTGCTGCTTGAGGCGGTCCTTAAGGGGTGCTGGGACCCTGCGAGGTGCGTGCACCACAGGCGTGGCATTCGGTTTTAATAAAATCTTGTAGGTGTACGGGAGCGTGCCCATGCCCTCGAAGACTTTGTGGTGCTGGTTGATAATGTCGTCGAGCTGCGCCCTGAAGTCAGTGTCCTGAAAGGCAGACGCGTCAGCAGGAGAGAGAGAGTGAACTCTCGGAACTAGGTTCAACAGCTTGCATGCCTGCGCGCCAAGCAGGTAGGCTTTCGAGGAGCCCACGATTTCAAAGGGAAGGATGGCTTTGCGTGACCTGTGCATCACTTCACGTTGGCATGAGTCGCTGGCAGCAATGGCATTGCCATTATAATCTAATAGCTGGCAGGCTGATGGCAGGATGGCTAGTTTGACCCAAAGGCTTTGAAGGTCAATGAGATTGGCGGAGGCACCAGTGTCCAGGCGGAATCGTATTTGGGACCGGTTGACCGTAAGGGTGGCACACCACTCATCGTCCGGATCAATGCTGTATACCGATAGAGGCTGGATTCTTTGCTTCGGGGACACCCTGTTTTTTGTAATGATACCGACTCGAAAAGGCGCCTTCGGGTCCTCGGTGTCAATATCGGGTAGCAGGTCCGAATCGGTCTCGGTGATCATGGGTTGAATGGCCCGGACATTCCTGCTAGGCTGCTGGAGCGACGAGAGTTGGCAGGCTGAGCTAATCTGCATTCAGCAGCATAGTGGCCAAGTTTGCCACATCGCAGGCATCATCGGGATTTGGCAGGACATTGCCGCTTTAAGTGGGCGGAGCCACAGTTGCTGCACGTTGTAGCGCCAGTACGTTCGCTGCTCCACCGCGCATGCACGGTGTGGTCGTACGTGGTGTGCGCCTGCGCAGTACGTTCGTCGACGTCGCCGTCCCCTCGTTCGGTGCACACAAGTGTGGGAGTCCACGAAAAGCGCGCAAAATGGCCGCCCTCATCCAGGCTGAGGCCCTGGAGTTGCTCGGTTGCTTGGACCCGTTCTGCCTCATGGGGACCTTGCCACGTCGTTTCAGCTGCTTGGATGTGGGAATACCGACTAGTGGCGTGTTTATGTAGCACGCAGGTCTCAATGGCAATCGCTAGGGTGAGCTGCTTTACCTTGAGGAGCTGCTGGCATAGGGGGTCCGACTGAACACCGAAAACGATTTAGTCGCGTATCATGGAGTCGGAGGTGGGCCCGTAATTACAGGACTGCGCAAGGATGCGGAGGTGGGTGAGAAAGGACTGGGAAGGTTCATCCTTACCCTGCAAACGCTGTTGGAATACATAGTGCTCAAAACTTTCATTCACCTCGATGTCACAGTGACTGTCAAACTTAAGGAGGACCGTCTGAATTTTGATTTATCTTCACCATCAGCAAAGGTGAGAGAATTGAAAATGTGGATGGCATGTTCCCCGGCCGTGGATAGGAAGAGAGCGATCTTCCTGGTGTCTGAGGCAGCTTCCCGGTCTATGGCTTCAAGGTAGAGCTGGAAGCGTTGTTTGAATATCTTCCAGTTGGCCTCTGATTACCGGTTACCGGTGATGCGGAGAGGCGGCGGCGGGAGGACGCTGTCCATTTTGCAGGATGGCTGTATGCTGGTGGAAGGCAGATCACTTGCAGGTAGGTCTAAGAAGTTCTAACATCCCTCAACTACTAGTACCATGATGTATTGGGTGCTCTGGATCCGTGGAACACATACAGGCCACCAACACTTAAAATAGTACAACACTATTTTATTAAGTTAGAAACTGTTGAACATACTTTCACTGTGGGTTAACGCGATGTTAGATTAAACTAAAGACCTATGCCTGTCCTAACCAGTCTATGCACTCAGCACATGGTGAAGATCTGTGCTGTAAGCTCAGTCCTTCTGAGAGGCTGCATCTCGAATGAGCGGGAACTCTGATAAGAGCGGGGTCTTTATAGTGAGTGTGCTCTAACTGGTGATTGGCTGCGGTGTTGTGTGTGTTGATTGGTCTTGCTGTGTGTCCATCAGTGTGTGTGTCTGCACCATGATATACTGGTGTATATTATGACAGAGGATTTCAGGGGTGGCAGAGAGCGGGGATTGAGCAGCTGGGGGACCTGTTTGTTGATGGGAGCTTTTCATGTTTGGAGGACTTGGAGGAGAAGTTTGAACTGCCAGGAGGGAATGGGTTTCGTTATCTGCAGGTGAGGGATTTTGCACGGAGGCAGGTCTCGACCTTTCCGCTTCTATCGCCCCATGGGATACAGCATAAGGTAGTTTTGAAAATGGGAATAGGGGAGGGGAAGGTCTCAGAAATTTATAAAGAGCTCATGGAGTGGGAGGGAACCCAGATAGGGGAGGTAAAGCGTAAGTGGGAAGATGAGTTGGGTAAAGAACTGGAGGCAGGTCTGTGGGAGGATGTTCTGAGTAGAGTCAACACGTCCTCATCATGTGCCAGGCTCAGCCTGATACAATTTACGGTGGTCCACAGGGCACACGTGGCGATGGCCCTGCTGAGCAGGTTTTTTGAAGGAGTGGAGGACAGGCATGGGCGGTGTGCGGGAGGGCTCGCAAATCATGACCACATGTTTTGGGCATGTCCGAAGCTTAGGGGATTCTGGCAGGGATTTGCGGATGTCATGTCCACGATACTAAAAACAAGGGTGACGCCGAGTCCAGAGGCAGTGATTTTTGGAGTGTCAGGGTGCGAGATAGGCTGATGTTTTGGCCTTTGCCTCCCTGGCAGCCCGGAGATGGATATTATTCGCATGGAAGGACTCGGAGCCCCTGAAATCGGGGGTTTTAGTTAGTGACATGGCTGGGTTTCTCAGGCTTGAGAAAATCAAGTTCGCTCTGAGAGGGTCGACGTTAGGGTTCGTCCTGAGGTGGCAGCTGTTTATCGACTTCTTCGGGGAAAATTAAACTGTCAGCAGATACGATAAGGGGGGGGGGTGCTTAAGGAAGGAGGCGGGTAGGGGGATATAGTTTAGGCGTGATCAGTGAGTGGAAGGGGATGGACTGGGGAACTGTGTGTGTAAGCCATGTTGGCTGGGTCTGGTTGTTGGTTCGGGGGGTGTTATTTACTGAGTTTTGTTTACATTTTAAATTGTTGTTATAAAATCACAAATGCCTTAATAAAATGTTGAGCTGAAGTCAAGGGGAGGTGAGAGTGATTGTCCAGGACATCAAGGTAGCAATTGACCTAGTATGGCATTCAGGATCCCTGGCAAAATTGAAGTCAATGGGGATTAGGAGAAAAATTCTCCGCCGGTGGGAGTCATACCTAATACAAAGGACGATGGCTGTGGTGGTTCGAGGTCAATCATCTCAATGTCAGGACATCACTGCAGGAGATTCTCAGGATAGTGTCCTAGGCCCAACCATCTTCAACTGCTTATTTATTACCTCCCCTATGTCATGCATCATAATGTTAGAAGTGGGGATGTTCGTTGATGATTGAACAGTGTTCAGCGTCATCTGTGGTTCCTCAGACAGTGAAGTGGGCACAAACTGGAGCTGTTTGTGCCCACATACAGCACGATTTGGACATCATTCAGCCTTGATTGATAAGTGGCAAGTGATATTTGCACCACACATGACGCAGACAATGAACCAAAGAGATTCCAAACACTTCCCCTTGGTGTTCATTGACATTACCATCACTGAATCCTTGGCATCAACATCCTGGGGATTACCATGCCCAGATATTTAACTGGACCAGCGCATAGATACTGCAGCTACAAAAGCAGATCAAAGGCTCGGAATTTTACAGTAAATAACTCACCTCTTGATTCCTCAAATATTGTCCACCGTGTACAAAGTACAAAACGTTCAACTACTTTTCTTTAGACTATGGCCCCTTATTCTAGTCTCTCCAATCCTACCCGAAGCTTTCATAGAATAATGGGGCAGATCCTCTGATGAGATTGCCACTCTGCTCAAACTTTCCCCTGCCTCAAACATTTTTGCTGGGAGGTCCAAGATTGGTATTACCAGAAATGCAGACAGCAGAGGCCCTCAGAGAGCTCCGCTGCAGCAGCATAGAATCATGGGGAAGACAGGACATATCCCTTTTTATTTATTTATTTTTAAAATAAATTTAGAGTACCCAATTCATTTTTTTCCAATTAAGGGGCGATTTAGCGTGGCCAATCCACCTACCCTGCAAATCTTTTTGGGTTGTGGGGTCGAAACCCACGCAAACACGGGGAGAATGTGCAAACTCCACACGGACAGTGACCCAGAGCCGGGATCGAACCTGGGACCTCGGCGCCGTGAGGCAACAGGGCTAACCCACTGCCCCACTGTGCTGCCCTCACATCCTTTTTTACGGCACTAGCTGCCATATGGTAAGTTTGAAGGTCCAGTTTGAAGGTATGTGAATGAATGTTAGTGAATGTATATTGGTGGATGGGTGACTGAATGGGTTGGGTGGTAAGATGGGTGAGGTAAGTGGGGGTTTTTGTGTGGTTGCGATGGCATTTTTGTGGGTGCGATGGCAGGACGGTGGGGTGGCAGGTGGGTGAGTTGGCAGGAGGGTAACATGGCAGTGGTAAGTGGGTAGAATGGCAGAGGGCGCCATGGTGTGCAGTGGTTAGCAATGCTGCCTTGCGCGCCAAGGACCCGAGTTTAATCCCGGCCCCAGGTCACTGTCCGTGTGGTGTTTGCACATTCTCCCCGTGTCTGCATGGGTCTCACCCCCACAACCCAAAGATGTGCAGGGTAGGTGAATTGGCCACAATAAATTGCCCATTAATTTGAAAAAAAAGAATTGGGTATTCTAAATTTATATATTTTTTAAAATGGATAGGCTAGCAGTTGGGTGAGGTGGTAGTTGGGGATTGGGCTGGGTAATCGGTGGGTTTGTTTGGGGAGGCTCTGGGGGAGTAGATGGACCATCAGTGTGAGTGATTCGAGGGTCAGTTCTGTAGTTATCCAAGAGTTAGACTAGGATATTTCTGTCCAACATTTTCTTGGTAACTATTCAGGTAAATAAACCGGAACTATTCAAAGTCTCTGACTCAGATTTGGAGACATTCACAGAAGACCCAGGGAGCAGGGAAATTTCCCATTGGAGTTAAAGCTTTCTGGGCAATTTCCATTTGGTCATGCGGGCAGGACCTCAGCAGGGTCCCAATGTACACCACATCGACCATCCAGTCTCTGGTAATCCGGAGACAATTGGGATCCTGGATGAGAACACAACAATTTGCAATTTGTAAAACTGTGAGGAAAGGATACTTTGCCACAGGAGTGAAAACACTGACCAACAGGGACCATTTATATTAAAACAAACTTCAATTTAAACACAGAATCAATCACATTAGCAAGAAAGTAACAATTTTACAGTTAACAATTAAAACAGTTCTTAGACAAAAGGAAAAACTTTAACTTTGTTGCCTGCAACTATAGAGATTCCAATTAAGCAAGCCAATATAATTCAGAGACCATTTATAAACAAAGTTAACAATCAGGTTTACTTGAATTTCTATGTGCAAATACCTATACCTTTCATGAGTCAACTCAAGGCCTGTCTTGTCAGACTCAAAACCTATGGCAATATTTAAATTACAGACAGACTGGCTCCACCCCTTAATTACATCATAAGGCATTCTTTGGCCTCCTGTCACTAATATGTCCCATGACCTGTTTATCCAGGACCAAGCACCATCCCTCATAAATTATCTACACTCCAGGCATCCTCCAAAATCAAAATAATGTTCCATTAGTCATCTATCTGTAAACAAGTAAATGGTTAAAATCAATGATTAACTCACTTTTATGGCCCCCTAATCACAGCTTTAGCAAATATACTGCCTGTATGGACCTTGAACCAATTTTTATTAACACAACTGTAACAAATAAAAAATAATATATAACATTTTCTTACATTCATCACAAGACTATTTGAATATTTCAATGTTCCAATGAGATCACCTCTCATTTTTCTATTTCCAAAGGGTGTTGACCCATTCTATGTAATTTCTGCTCAGTTGGTCTCACTGAAGCCCTGCCATTACCAGTTTTTGGAAACAGTTAATATTTATACGTATGCTATAAAAACGACACATATATAAATGTGACTTGCCAGTGGGATATCTGTCAATTGCTTAGTCTACCATGAAAAGCGTTATACTTTATCCTAATTCTTGACCCCAGGCATTATCCACAGAAATGCTGAAGCATATGTCGCTGGATAGTGATCAGCAATTTAATCTCGGTCATGTTAATTTATTTTTTGCTTGAGGAGTAAGGAGTGCTGAGGAAAATTATAGTGCTCCTACCACCTCTTTGGTTGAAGATTGACAGTAGCACACTGTTGTGGTCAAAAATTTAAACCACTCAAGTCTGTAAGTTGTACTAATTGAGACTCTATTCAGAAACATATTTGAGAGACACAGGCCTTGTCTGCTTGGCACCAAGTCTGTGTAACATATTTATATCTTTTAGTTATACAAAAACAGGAAGTCTCACACACACGTTAATAAATTGTTACGACACCCTGGGCATGTGCGCAATCAGTTCCAGCCCAACCCGACCTGGAGCCACAACACAAGTGAATTAACCAATAATTCTTATAAAAATACCTGATGTATTTGCCCTTTGCCTGCCCAGTAATTACAGTCACCAGGTTTGTATGCTTAAACACAATTACTGTTTATATATAACAAGAACTGTAATGAAATATGCAGCAAATATAGTTGATTAAATATTAATAAGTACCTAACTCCTACTTTAACTTTCCTCCCCACTCTTTACACACACACACACGCACAAGGTGGACAAACACAGAGGGGTGGAAAAGGGGGCAAATCCAGACAAATGTGAGGTAATGCATTTTGGTAGGTCTAATACAGAGGGGAAATATACCGTAAATGGCAAAACTCTTAGGAAAATTGAAAGTCAGAGAGATCTGGGCGTGCAGGTCCACAGATCTTTGAAAGTGGCAACACAAGTGGACAAGGTAGTCAAGAAAGCATACAGAATGCTTGCCTTCATTGGACGAAGCATCAGGTATTAAAACTGGCAAGTCATGCTACAGTTGTATACAACCTTGGTAAGGCCGCACTTGGAATATTGCGCACAATTTTGGTCGCCACACTACCAGAAAGATGTGGAGGCTTTGGAGAATGTGCAGAGGAGGTTTACCAGGATGTTGCTTGGTCTGGAGGGTGTTAGCTAAGGTGAGAGGCTGAATAGACTCAGACTGTTTTCATTAGAACAATGGAAGTTGAGGGGTGACCTGATAGAAGTCGATTATGAGGGGCATGGATAAGAGAGGATAGGTAGGCACTCTTTCCCAGTGTGGACGGGTCAGTCACTAGGGGGCATAGGTTTAAGGTCCATGGGGCTAAGTTTAGAGGAGATGTGCGAGGCAGTTGTTTTACACAGAAGGTGATGAGTGCCTGGAACGCATTGCCAGGGGAGATTGTGGAAGCAGATATATTAACGGCATTCAAAAGGCATCTTGACAAACACATGGATAGGGTGGGTATAGAGGGATACAGCACAAGGAAGTGCTGAGGGTTTTGGCTAAGGTTGGTATCTGACCGGTGCAGGCTTAGATCATAGAATTTACAGCGCAGAAGGAGGCCATTTGGCCCATTGAGTATGCACCGGCTCTTGGAAAGAGCACCCTACCCAAGGTTAACACCTCCACCCTATCCCCATAACCCAGCAACCCCACCCAACACTAAGGGCAATTTTGGACACTAAGGGCAATTTATCATGGCCAATCCACCTAACATGCACATCTTTGGACCGTGGGAGGAAACCGGAGCACCCGGAGGAAACCCACGCACACACGGGGAGGATGTGCAGACTCCGCACAGACAGTGACCCAAGCCGGAATCGAACCTGGGACCCTGGAGCTGTGAAGCAATTGTGCTATCCACAATGCTACCGTGCTGCCCTTGGAGGGTTGAAGGGTCTGATCCTGTGCTGTATTGTTCTTTGTACAACCTAAGTGGAAGAGAAAAGAGTCTTTGCTTCAGATGATGGTTCTCAGCATGCTTTCTTTACATGAAGCTTGTAGATTACAGTCGTTGTTTTGCAGCCTGCACTCATAATTTTCCTGAAGAGACAGAGACCCTGTTTCATTAAACTTTGTTTTCTACTTGTGGCCTGCCTTCAGGCCTCTGTAGTTTCAGAAAATGCAGTACTCACAGGCAGCAGGCCTTCTGGAATTAGTTGATTAATACCAGCTTCTCTGGGAAGAGTTAGCTGATTCTGAACTTTGCCTGCACAGCCTGTAATGGTTCTCCAGATTCATCCAGGCTTTTTTCCAGTTCATAAACATGGGATTTCTGGAAAAGAATGGAGAGCAGAGGATAGCTGCCAAAATCAAAACTGAAACCAAACGGAACCCATGGAGCTCTGATAAAAATTCCAGCAGGTTGAGATCCAATCACCACCTGTTATCAGACAGAGAACAACCTTTTGGGCCAATTCATTGGCCACCAGCCAAATCAATCAAACCAAGTCCCAGCCAGTCTCTGTCATTGGTGTCAGTCAGTCGACACCTCCAGTTTAAACTAGCACCATCTGGGACAGTGATCTCTTTTACTGCTGAAATCCTCTGCTGGAATTAAAGGCACAGACCACTTGTCTCAAAGACACATGTCCATTAATCATCCATGATTCAAAAATGTAACAGCAAAAATAAAATAAAGGGAAATTAGGGAATAAACAGAAATTACCCTCACAAAATAGGTTACAAAGTTTACACAGATGGCCTCTTATTTCTGTAGTGTGGCCTTCCTAACTCACAGCAGGATACTTTCCTATCTGCTTGTTAACCCTTTATTATTTGTTTGTACAAGGCTATGAGAGCAATTGGGCTTCAACAATCTGCGACTGTTAGGTGGGTTCCCACAGTTATCCTACAGCTTACCCATCATGCCTGCATGCTGACTAACTTTCCCATCATGCCTGAAAGGCTCTGATACCTGACTTTTAAACTATTAATATTCAAATAACATCACCGATTTATAAAGCTATAAATGTACATTTCAAGATGAGTTTCAATATCAAATTATTTCAATTACCTCACTTTAACACAATAGCTTCAGAGTCGAGTACACTGCCCATGCTCACACATGAAGAACAGCTTCCTGGTGGGATATCTGACAGTGCCCAACAATCAACACTTTCCGGTCCCGCCGATGGCAGTGGAATTTTGAAAGGCTTGCCGCAATTCCCGATCCCGGCCCTGCCCCCGCCATGACAGGGCCATAAAACTCTGTCCTCTGTGTGAAAGACACTCACAAAGAGAAGAATCGATTGACAAAATAGATAATATAGAATCCCTGGTTTAATAGTGGTCATTTAAAAATTTTTTTATTACTTGTGTAATCTTTAGGGGTTTATGGATTAATTTGACCATTTAGATTTCGAAGGTTACTTGAAAAACAATGGGCTGGATTCTCCGGTCCCCGACGCCAAAATTGTGTTCAGCGACGGGGTGGAGAATTCCCACATGACGACAAAATCGGGGGCGCCGCAGCTTTTGCGATGCTCTGCCACCTGAAAAACAGTGTACTCTGGGAGTACTCCGCGCACCGTATCCACTGCCTCCGAACGTTGGCTGAGGCCCGCCCAGTGATGCTCCGTCCTCGACCGGCCGAGATCCCGACGCCGTGGGTCTCTCATGGTTTCACCCATCGGGAACTCAGGGTGGCGGCTGCGGACTCAGTCCAGCGCCGCCACAGTCGGGAGAGGGCCGATCCGTGGGCAGGTGGGGGCATTATTCAGGGCTGGGGGCACTGTGCTGTCGCTGTTCCAGCCAAAGTGGGGGACTACTTTTGCGGGTCGGTCCGCGGTCTGCGTCCGCCATGAAGAACGGTGCGGCCGCTGCAGGCTGCCACCGTGCGCCTGTGCTGCCATGGACCCGGCAATTCTCCGGGTCGTTTCGGCAGCTAGATCTGGGAGCTCTACTCTGCCTGGCTGATAGCCCCCCCCCAACAGGGAATCGGTGGCCATTTTACGCCAGTTTTCCTGGCGTAAAACACCACCGCTTTCACGCCGGCGTAGAGACTTAGGATGCGATTCTCCGAGCCCCGCGCTGGGCCAGGGAATCGCCGCAACCGTGCCACGACGCCCTGATGCCGGCGCGCAATTCTCCGAGGTGCGGAGAATCGGCGCCATTTTCGCCGGCGCGTTTGACGTGGCGCTGGCCACAGGCCACTGGAATCGGCGGGGCCGCCGATTCTCTGGCCCGGATGGGCTGAGCTGCCGCGCGGAAAAAGCAGAGTCCCGCCGGCACCGTTCACCCCTGGGCGCTGCCGGCGGGAATTCTGCGCAAAGGGTCGGGGGGTGGCCTGTGGGGCGGGGAAAAGTGTTCCTTCACTGGGGCGGGCTCCGATGGGGTCTGGCCCACGATCGGGGCCCACCGTTCAGCGGGCCAGCCTCTCTCCCCCCCCAGGCCTATTTTGTTGCGTGGCCGGCCCCTGAACCCCTACGCCAAGTTGCGTCGGGGCTGGGGGGCTGACGAAGTCCCCCGCGCATGCGCGGGTTGGCGCAGCACCCATTTGGCGCCGGGAAGGGAGGCTGGAGCCGCGTGAACTGCTCCAGCGCCTTGCTGGCCCCCTGTGGGGAACAGAATCGGTCGTCCCCATGCCCGTTTTGCACCGTCGTGAAACGCGACGGTGTTCACGACGACGCAAACACATTGGGCATAATTCTCCCCCAACGGCGCAATGTCCGCCGACTGGCGCCAAAGTGCGGAATGCTCCGCATCTTTGGCGGCCTAGCCCCAACATTGAGGGGCTAGGCCGACGCCGGTGGGATTTCCACCCCGCCAGCTGGCGGAAATGGCGTTTGTTGCCCCGCCAGCTGGCGCGGAAATGCGGCGAATGCGCGAGAGCGTCAGCGGCCGCTGTCAGTTTCCCACGCATGCGCAGTGGGGAGAGTCTCTTCCGCCTCCGCCATGGTGGAGGCCGTGGCGGAGGCGGAAGGGAAAGAGTGCCCCCATGGTACAGGCCCGCCCACGGATCGGTGGGCCCCGATCGCGGGCCAGGCCACCGTGGGGGCACCCCCCGGGGTCAGATCGCCCCGCACCCCCCCCAGGACCCCGGAGCCCGCCCACGCCGCCTGGTCCCGCCGGTAAATACCAGGTTTGATTTACGCCGGCGGGCCAGGCAATTTCTGGGCGGGACTTCGGCACATCCGGGCCAGAGAATCCAGCGGGGGGTCCCGCCAACCGGCGCGGCCCGATTCCCGCCCCCGCCCAATCTCCGGGAGCGGAGACTTTGGCGGGTCGGGGGCGGGATTCACGGCAGCCAACGGCCATTCTCCGACCCGGCGGGGGGTCGGAGAATGACGGCCATTGTCTCCATTTTGGAGAATCGCCCCTTAATCTCCAGAACGTAGAATCAAGCCCAATATTTTCAGTCCAGTGGGGAAACTTGATGCAGAACACAAGGATGAAAAAGAAAAATTACAAAAACATGTTGGACGGGATTCTCTGTCGGCCAACGCCAAAATCAAGAAACACGTTGGGCGGGGAATCGGTTCCGAGGCCTAAATTTCAGCGGGTGCCGATTTGACGCCAAATCCCGATTCTCCGTCGCTTTGACAGCGACGTCAAGCATTACGGAACGCAAGTATAGTAAACACCGTTTGCATATCATTAGCTGGCTTGGCAAGGTATTCTCCGGTGCCTCCACGATTCTCTGCCTCCGATGGACCGAGTGCCTGAAGGCGCGGTTCACTTGTGCTTTTAACAATCATGAAACCTGCATCATAGCTGATGAGGGAGAGAGAGGAAGTAGGACATGGAACGGCGCGACTATGAGCTGCCGGGCGGACACTGGCCGGGCTGGCTGGGGTGGGGGGTGGGGGCCCTGCCAGGGTCGGGCAGGTGATGAGTGAAACAGGCCAATTCGGGTTCGGAGTGTCCAGGTATGGACTGCCATTTCCACAGCCTGCAAGACAGCCATCTTGCTGCGCACCCCACTGAACACCCACCTTGGCCCCTCGTTCTGCAGAGTGACACCAACCACATGGTTGCTGCCACCCCGTACCCCCAGCTCCGACACCCACACCCCACCCTCCGCCATACCCCCACCACCCAACCGGCCGCAACCTGCTGGTGGGACATCAGGCGGCCACTCGAGGGCAACGCCAATGTAGCCCCTACGGGAAAGCCAGAGAGGGGCCATGGAGTGTACCGCTGGCATGGTCAGCGCCAGTGCCAACCCACATCAGGGATGAGTGCCAGGGCCAGAGGCCCCCATGGTGCCGGGCACCAACAAGGGCAGAGGTGTGGAGATGGAGAGGGGACATGCGGGGGCAGAGCCCGCAGTGCCAACCGGGGCCACCATGCAGCCTGGTGAACCAGCAATGGTGGCCTTCCTGCTAGTCGCCGCAGCCCTGGGGAATGCACTGTGGCTGTACGAGCTGACGCTGCTCAAGGAGGAGGAAGCTGCAGCAGCGGAGCTTGCAGTAGTGAAGCCTCCCCCACAGGAACAGGAGGCAGCCACCCAGGATGGAGAGCCGGCTGCCGAGAATAAGGAGCTGCAAAGGAGGTGCCGCATGAGGCCTTGTGTGTACAGCAATGCCTGTCAATCGAGGACCTGATGGACCGGGCATGCCGTCGAAGACTCCATCTGAGCAGGAAGACAGTGCAACATATCTGCCACAGAAATCCCCGTGGTGTCAAGTGTACCATACACCACTGGAGTATGGGGGAGGACACGCATTCCCAGTGGTCGTCAAGGTGATGGTCGCCCTGAACTTTTATGCCACGGGGTCCTTCCAGGCACTGAGTGTGGACCTGTCCAGGATCTCACAGACCTCAGTGTACAGTGCATCCATGCCATCACGGAGGCCCTGTATACCCAATCGGCTCAATACATCCATTTCAATGTGGACCAAGCCCACTAGGATGCCCACTAGGATGCCGGGATACCCTGGGTCCAGTGGGTAATCGACGAGATGCATGTCCCCTTATGAGCACCTGCAGATGACAGGCCGCTGTTCACAAACCAGAAGGAGTTCCACTTGATGAACGTGCAGCTGATACGTGACCATCAGATGTGTATCTTACACGTCTGCGCCAGATACCCAGGCAGTGTGCACGACTCCTTCATCCTGGCACACTCGATGGTTCCTGACCTCTTTGAGGCATCCCACCGGCTGGGAGGTTGGCTCCTGGGTGACAGGGGTTATCCGCTGCAGTCGTGGCTGATGACGCCGATCCGGAGCCCACAGACTGATGCGGAGACCCGCTACAAGGACGCCCATGCAGTGACAAGGAGCGTGATCAAGCGGTACTTCAACATCCTGAAGCTTTTTTTTTAATTCGTTCATGGGACGTGGCCATTGCAGACGGTGCCAGTATTTATTTCCCACCCCTAATTGCCCTTGAGAGGGCAGTTAAGAGTCAACTCATTTCTGTGGGTCTGGAGTCATATGTTGGTCAGACCAGGTAAGGATGGCAGATTTCCTTCCCTAAAGGACATTAATGAACCAAATGGGTTTTGACGACAATCGACAATGGTTTCATGGTCATCATTAGACTTTACATCCAATACCGCCGACAATTTCAGCCATGGCCTGCTGTGACTGGACCACGTTCAGAAGCGCCGTGCAATTTCCAGGTGGCTCTTGCAATGGCTGCCTGTGAGGCGGCAGCCCTGTCCAGGGCCTTGGCCAGCACCTGCACAGAATGCCCCAGGCCTTGGACATGGTGATGTATAGCTGCAACCCTCTCCCCCAATGCCTCCACCGTGGACGCCATCCGTGTGGCATTGGCCTGGGTGGCATGATGGTTAGCACCACCTCCTGCTCTTGCATGAGGTTGGACTCCTCCACCTGCACCTGCAGGTGCTGGATGCTCGCCGACAACCCCTCATGTAGTCCCTGGCTCTGCGGCTGCATCTCCACAATCAATGGGATCGTCCATTCCAGAAGCCCCAAACCTGTCTGCACGGCGGCTACTTCCTGCGGTTGGCCAGCCCTCCGACCGTCCGCTCCCTTGAGTGTTCCTACCTCCACCTGCTGTACCGGATCAGCTGTGTGGTGCACACCAGATACTGTTCCAGGAGCCTCTTCACTAAAGTGCCCAACTGAGGTGAGTGTCTCTCGGATGGTGGAAGGTGTTGGAGACAGCTGTGATGGGAAATCTATGTCTCTTCCTGAGTCTCAGGATGAGGGCTGGTGTTCGGGCTGCTCTCCTCGTCAATGCTCGGCTCACATGGGGGCTCCAGCTGTGGCATTGGCTGAGGGCAGGGGACATCAGATGGACCCACCCCATCACCAGCAGGTCCTGCGAGACACAAGACAAGATGTATGATTAGACCGGGGGCTGGGGGTTGTGGGGTTGAGGGTGATGGTGATGCGGAGCATGATGCTGAGGGTGAGTGTGATGCTGAGGGTGAGTGAGCAAGTGTGAGAGTAGTGTGCGGGGGTGTTGACACACGTGTCAGGGGAAACCACATCTAAGCAGGGTCTCACTTCCTTGCCCGCGGCTGAATTCCACCCTGGTGACCTCCCTTACCTCCAGACCACTGACCACGTCCAGGGCCCTCAGTTTTGTCATGGTGAGGGTGAAAAAGGTCCAGCAGTTCCCCTCCAGTTTTCTCCCGCTCCTGGCAGTTATGGGCGGCCTTCTCCTGGAGTTGGGGGTGGGGGTTTGGGAGGGTGGGGGGAGCGGAGAGAAACAGAAACACCACGGTTTTAAACAGTCCAATGCATGCAGCCCAGGGGCTGAGAAGCTGGTGGCCTCAGTGGCCCAGGGCGCCTGACCATAGCGGCCGCTGTGGGTGCCATCATGTGGTGCAGGGTGGGGGTTCGGCCACCCTCTGAGTTGTGGGGGGTGAGTAGGGTTATGGGTATGTGGGACGGGGGTTAGTACCAGGGGCACAGTGTTGTCTCCTCACCCTGGCTGCCTTAGAACATAGAACATTACAGCGCAGTACAGGCCCTTCGGCCCTCGATGTTGCGGCGACCTGTGAAACCACTCTAAAGCCCATCTACACTATTCCCTTATCGTCCATATTTCTATCCAATGACCATTTGAATGCCCTTAGTGTTGGCAAGTTCACTACTGTTGCAGGCAGGGCATTCCACGCCCTTACTACTCTCTGAGTAAAGAACCTACTTATCTATTTTCACACTTTCCAGAATTGCTAACACCTCAAGCCCTTCTAGTCTAGTAGCCTGAATCTCAGTATTCTCCTCGACAACATTGTCTTTTTCCTGTATGAATACTGACAAAAAATATTCATTTCCCTCCTCTCCTATCTCCTCGGACTCCATGCACAACTTCCCACTACTGTCCTTGACTGGCCCTACTCTTACCCTAGTCATTCTTTTATTCCTGACATATCTATAGAAAGCTTTAGGGTTATCCTTGATCCTACCTGGCAAAAACTTTTCATGCCCCCTCCTGGCTCTTCTTAGCTCTCTCTTTAAGTCCTTCCTAGCTAACTTGTAACTCTCGAGTGCCCTAACTGAACCTTCATGTCTCATCTTTACATAAGCCTCCTTCTTCCTCTTGACAAGTGTTTCAACTGCTTTAGTAAATCACGGTTCCCTCGCTCGACCACTTCCTCCCTGCCTGACAGGTACATGCTTTTCAAGGACAAGCAGTAGCTGTTCCTTGAACAAGCTCCACATTTCCATTGTGCCCATCCCCTGCAGTTTTCCTTTCCATCCGATGCATCCTAAGTCTTGCCTCATCACATCATAGTTGCCTTTCCCCCAGATATAACTCTTGCCCTGCGGTATATACCTATCCCTTTCCATCACTAAAGTAAACATAATCGAATTGTGGTCACTATCACCAAAGTGCTCACCTACCTCCAGATCTAACACCTGTCCTGGTTCATTACCCAGTACCAAATCCAATATGGCCTCGCCTCTCGTTGGCCTATCTACATACTGTGTCAGGAAACCCTCCTGCACACATTAGACAAAACAGATTCATCTAAAGTACTCGAACTATAGCGTTTCCAGTCAATATTTGGAAAGTTAAAGTCCCCCATAACAACTACCCTGTTGCTTTCGCTCCTATCCAGAATCATCTTTGCAATCCTTTCCTCTACATCTCTGGAACTTTTCGGAGGCCTATAGAAAACCCTTAACAGGGTGCCTCTCTTTTCCTGTTTCTAACCTCAGCCCATACTACCTCAGTCGACGAGTCCTCATCAAACATCCTTTCTGCCACCGTAATACTGTCCTTGACCAACAATGCCACCCCTCCCCCTCTGTTACAACCTTCCCTGAGCTTATTGAAATATCTAAACCCCAGCACCTGCAAAAACCATTCCTGTCCCTGCTCTATCCATGTCTCCGAAATGGCCACAACATCGAAGTCCCAGGTACCAACCCATGCCGCAAGTTCACCCACCTTATTCCGGATGCTTCTGGCATTGAAGACACACTTTAAACCACCTTCCTGCCTGCCGGTACACTCCTGCAACTTTGATACCTTACTCATGACCTCACTACTCTCAGCCTCCTGTGTACTGGAGCTACAATTCAGGTTCCCAATCCCCTGCTGAACTAGTTTAAACCCTCCCGAAGAGCATTAGCAAAGTTCCCCCTTCAGGATATTGGTACCCCTCTCGTCTAGGTGTAGACCATCCCGTTTGTAGATGTCCCACCGACCCCAGAATGAGCCCCAATTATCCAGAAATCTGAAACCCTCCCTCCTGCATCATCCCTGTAGCCACGTGTTCAACTTTTCTCTCTCCCTATTCCTCGTCTCACTAGCACGTGTCACGGGTAACAACCCAGAGATAATAACTCTGTTTGTCCTAGGGCAGCACGGTAGCATAGTGGTTAGCACAATTGCTTCACAGCTCCAGGGTCCCAGGTTCGATTCCGGCTTGGGTCACTGTCTGTGTGGAGTCTGCACATCCTCCCCGTGTGTGCGTGGGTTTCCTCCGGGTGCTCCGGTTTCCTCCCACAGTCCAAAGATGTGCAGGTTAGGTGGATTGGCCATGATAAATTGCCCTTCGTGTCCAAAATTGCCCTTAGTGTTGGGTGGGGTTGCTGGGTTATGGGGATAGGGTAGAGGTGTTGACGTTGGGTAGGGTGCTCTTTCCAAGAGCCGGTGCAGACTCGATGGGCTGAATGGCCTCCTTCTGCACTGTACATTCTATGATAATCTATGATGATCTATGTTTCCACCCTAGCTCCCTGAATTCCTGCCTTACATCCCTATCCCTTTTCCTACCTATGTTGGTACCTATGTGGACCACGACTTTGCAATTTAGTCCTCAACCCTTGAGGAGTTTATGCAGTTTTTACCAGCACTACTGGCCTGTTGGACGGTCTTGCTAGTAAAGTGTGCTGCACATCCCAGGCACAGCGAATGGCAGTGGCTGGAAGGCTCCTTCCCGGGTCGGGGCACATAGTCATCCGCCTCTCCTCCACTGCGTCCAGGAGGGTCTGCAGCTCGGAATCCACGAAATGGGGTGTCGTTCTCCTCGCTGCCACCTTGTTAGCTGGGATGGTGTGTGTGAGGAGTGAAGTGTGAATATATGGCTGTAGCTTGTCAGCCTCCCGAGTGTCAATTGTGAATACGGCGATGCCCGCACCGTTTCTCATTGGAATTGATTGTGTTCCACGTGGCGCCGATGCTAGCCCCTTAACGGTCGCTACATTGGTCCAGGTGTGGCGCCAGTTTTGCTGTTATGGAATTCCACAAATCCTGGCCCGGCGTCGACACTTAGGGTTGGATTCTCTGATCCCCGAAGTCAAAATTGCGTTCGGCAAGGGGACGGAGAATCCCCGATGACGCCAAAATCGGGGCGGCGTCCCTTTCGCGATGCTACGCCCCCTGAAAAGTGGCGAAGTCTAGGAGTAGACAGTGCCACGTATCCACGGCCTCAGGCCATTGCCTGAGGCCCGTCCCGCGAAGCTCCGTCCCCAACCGGCCGAGTTCCCGACGGCGTGGGGCACGTGTGGTTTCACACATCGTCAACTTAGCTCAGTCCAGCACTGCCACAATTGGGGGAGGCCCGATCCCCGGGCAGCGGGGACTTCATTCGGCGCCGGGGGCACTGTAGGCGGGCCTCCGGGTCGAGCGAGCTCCGAAGGGGGTTATTATTTTTGAGGTCCGGGTCCGCGGCCACAGAACCGGAAATGCTCAGGGCCATATCGGCAGGTAGAGCTGGGAGCTCTACGCCGCCTCCCTACAAACCACCAGCAAAATGGCTAATCAGTGGCTGTTTTGCGCCAGATTTGCTGGCGTAAAACACCACCGTTTTCACACCATCAGCGTGGGGACTTAGTCGCCCAAACGGAGAATCCAGCCCTTCGTCCCAGGAAAGGAGAATCCATCCTATTGTTGTTCATTTATTGTTTTATGCCAGAAGAAAGACATCTTTATTTCACACAGATACGAATGCCATAACATATTTCATCTCTCTGAGTTGCAAAAAAGTAACTGTGGGCAGCACAGTGGCGCAGTGGTTAGCACTGCTGCCTTACAGTGCCGAGGCCCCACGTTCGATCTCGGCTCTGGGTCAGTGCCTGTGTGGAGTTTGCACATTTTCCCGTGTTTGCGTGGGCTTCGCCCCCACAATCCAGGGATGTGCAGGATGGGTGGACCGGCCACACTAAATTGCCCCTTAATTGGAAAAAAAGAATTGGGTACTCTAAATTTATTTTAAAAAGTAACTGCAACATATTTTTGTCTTATGTTCTAATTTGGTTGTTTCAAAGATTTAGACTGGTTAATGTGGAACTGAGGATTGCTCACAGGGTTGATCCAATTAAGCTACAATAATCTAAATGACCAAATTAGTCCATGAGCCCATTGTATGTGTCATAAATTCAAAAATTCTGACCACTATTAAAATAGGAGCATCATATTATTCAGTCGTGGACTGAATATACTCTCTTCCCTTTAATGTGTCACGTCTTTAATGTTATATTTTGGACTGCAGTTAGGATTACTAAAAAATAAATGTAGCACAACATATTTTCGCAAGAAGGTGTGAACTATATGCAGGGATAGCCCCCTACCAAGTATCAACTTAATATACAGTCACTTTTGATATTGTTTAGCACATGAGCAGTAACTCAAGCTGTAGTAGTTTACTATCCGATGCTGATAGCCGGATGCTGCAGCACTAATTCCCTTTGGGAGGTAATTGCAAATTCTCCAAATGGTGCAGAGTTTCACGCGACTGGAACATTCTTGAAGAACATTCTTGAAGAACATTCTAAACTTGAAGAACATTCTAAACGATGATAGATAGATTCACACAAAAAATTTCAGCTCATATCAGGCAGAATAGCATGAATGTTAGTCAATTTTTCATTGTGTTTTACAGTGGTAACTTTATTTTATAAAATACTTGCTGTTAAAATAGCTCTTGCACGAAGCAGAGAGCATAATGGGCTAGATTTTGCTGGATCAAGGCATCTTGGTTAAACCTTTTCCTGCACCTTCCAGCTTGAAAACGTGCTGCAAGTGTGAACTCATTACAGCATGGTGAGAGCAATGGCAGATCAGGGTCCTCAATGTATAGTGGGACTAGGGTTGCCAACACTCCCGGAATAGCCAGGACGTATTCGGAATCGGCATCAATTTCCCATTGACCAAAGAAAGGAATGTGGGAGCATTTAAAATGATATTTTAAGCAAATTATTGTAACATGCCTTGAAGTGATAGCAGCATCCCATCACGAGAAGGGAAGTGTGCCATGTGATCCTTTCTCAATTTCAGTTGGCCTATGAGCAGAATACAATACACACAGTTCTCCTGCTGATATTTTCAAGCTTTCTATTGATGAATATATGTTTTTATGTGTCTAGTTTAAATAAATGAACCCACAATGTATTTACATAATCCCTTATGAACGATTGGTGCTTTTATATCATTATAACAATATAACATGGTGCTCAGTGGTGGTCAAGCAGTGTAGCAGCAAGATTAAGGCCAGGTACAATTTAGCCAGGGTGTAGGCCAGGCTCATAGCGAGTGAGGGAGAATCAAACAAATAAAAACAAACAAAGCTGCCATAAAATTGGGCCAGAACAGGCTGCGGTTATAATGGATGGCATTGAGAGTCGCTGAAAAATAAATTGAATGCAACAAGGGAGAAGGTCAAAGGGATATTGTCAAAATGTCCACAAAATTCCTCAATTTGAATAGGGTTGCAGCTGGCCGACAGTGATAGTTTCTTGAATCAGGTGTGTCTGAACCAGACAAGTAAGCAATAAAAAATTGCCTAGCAATTGGGAATGAAGGTCTACACAGGTTGAACATTTCAGGATTTACAGAAGGAGCTAAAGGATCTGCAAGACAGGTTTAGGATCAGGTTAAATTTCCATTTCATTGGGCACAATGGAAGGGCCACGTTGCGCCTGAAAAACAGCACGCCGTGTGCAGTGCAATGAGGTCAAAGAAGCTGGGGAACCTTGCTCCCGGGATCTACCAGGCTTGCAACGCCTCGCGAGATCTAATGTGATCTCGCGAGACATTGCGATGTAAATCGGATCACCTTTTGGCAATTCTGCATATTAGAGCAAGACAGCCAGTCTCACTATGCAGTTTCCGAAGGCACGTGAGGCATTGGGATCTATCCCCTTTGCCTTGGAGCCCTCGAGTGAGTGCCGGTTCAGCACTGGTCTCCACAAACGAGGACTAGACGGAACGGCACTCATGGGGGGTCTCCCAGAGGATTGGAGGCCCCCAGTGCATGCCCTTTGGGCAGGGTGGTTCCTTGGCACTGCTGATGCCACATGGGCATCCTGGCACCCTAGCAGTGCCACCTGGGTGCCAGCCTGACACTGCCAAGGTGACCAGGTGGCACTGCCAGTTGGCAGGGGCATTGCTAGAATACCAGGTTGGCATTGCCAAGATGCCAACTGCCATTTTCCACATGGTGGTGAAAGGGCCAGGGGTGCCCTGCATGGGTGTTGGGGGTGTATGGGGAAACGGAGCTATGTGCAGCCTCAGCTGCGCTTTCCCCACTGAGGCGCTGTATCGAACCCAAGTGACGTTTGATAGTATTGTGCTTCTCAGCGCTGTGAGTGCCAGAAAACATGAGGCTAAGCGTGCTCGTTAAAAGGATTTGTTCTCATCTAGTTAAATCGTGCCTTTTGACTAGAGTTCATGTCATTTCGACAAAAGAAACAGAATCCCGAGACCACCTTGTCTGCAGATGCAGAGGACAAGGGGACATACTGTGATTTTTCAAACACAGAGCCTCAGACAGAATTGTTGAGTTGCTGATCGCATTCACTTCCATAAAGAATTCCAGCAAGGTCTGTTAGACAAATCCAAAAATAGTATTTAAAAGCTACTCAAGGATGGAGATAAGCATGCTGTAATCCTCACAGGTCAGTGAAGCTTACAGGTCCTAAGTACCACTCCAATTGTTGATGCACTCACGCAAACATATCAGGACAACAGGCAGGGGCGAGATTCTCCGACCCCCCACCGGGTCGGAGAATCGCTGTGGGCCGTCATGAGTTCCACCCCCGCCGCCCGCCGAATTCTCCGAAGGGAGAAAAGTCGGCGGGGTGTCAATCGCGCCGCACACCTCGGAGAATAGCACGAGTGGGCGCGAGGCAATGGATTTCGGGGCTGCCGATATTCTCCCGTCCGGATGGGCCGAAGTCTCGCCAACGTGATGACGGGTCACGTCGGCGTAAATCAAACCACCTTTCAATCGGCGTCAATCAGTGCTCAAGGTTGACGCCGACCAGCGTGGAGGTGGGTGACGGCCTGGGGGGTTGGCCGCTGGAGAGGCGATGGCGTGGCCGCAGTCTGTATGTGTGGGGGAGAGGTGTGTGTAGGGTTCTGTGTATGTGTGTGCGGCGGGGGGGGGGGGGGGGGGGGGGGGGGGGGGGGGTTAGAGTGGGCTGAGCTCCGGGGGAGTGCCGGGAGGGGGGGTGAGTGCCGGGGACGGGAGGATGACTGCCAGGGAGGGGGACGGGGGGACAGGGGATCCGTGCCGGGGAGTGGGACAGGGGGGGTTCCGTGCCGGGGAGGGGGATGGGGGACAGGGGGTCCGTGCCGGGGAGGAGGGGGGTCCGTGGCGGGGAGGGGGACGGGGGGGTCCGTGTCGGGGAGGGGGACGGGGGGGGGGTCCATGCTGGGGATGGGGACGGGGGACGGGGTCCGTGCCGGGGAGGGGGACAGGGGACGGGGTCCGTGCCGGGGAGGGGGACGGTGACGGGGGGTCCGTGCCGGGAGGGGGACGGGAGGATGGGGGGTCCGTGCCGGGGAGGGTGACGGGGGGGGGGGGGGTCAGTGCCGGGGAGGGGGACGGGGGGACGCCATGAGGTGGACTCCTGTGATTCCTGCCCTCTGACACGGGATCCCTTTGGCGGCCGTTTCCATGGGCGTCCTGGCCTAGATGGGCCAGGCTGCGGCCCGGGCGACTGGGATTGCAAGCTGCCAGCCTGTCCTGCCTGTTGCCCACCCGATGCACCTGGGACGGAAGGGGGGGAGCCCGAGGTGTTGAGGTGTTCTGGGACCTCCCCTACAATGGGACCCGGAACAGGCCCCAGCACCTCCTCCTCCCTCGGGGTGGCCGATGGCCCCCAGGCCTCTACATGGGTGGGGGATGCGAACGGACTGGCCATCCGACGCCCCCTCGACATCTGGCGCTGCCAGTCCTGGAGGCCCGTGCTGGTATCGACAAGGGTCTGCAGGTTTGCAGCCATGGAGCTCAGGGAGTTGGCAATCCCTGTCTGTGACTGTGCAACGCCTTCTAGCACATGGACAATGCCGCCGATGCCCTCAGCGATGGCCTGCTGAGACTGGGCCATCGCCTGCTGAGACTGGGCCATGGCCTGTTGAGACAGGGCCATGGCGTTGAGCGCCTCTGCCATCTGCCGCTGGCGCTGGCTCATGGCCTCCTGTGAGAGGGCAGCCATGTCCTGGGCCACAGACGCCACCTGCACGGAAAGCCCCAGGCCTCGCAAACCGCTCCCCATGTCTGACACCGTCGCACCCATTGCCTCCACCGCGGACGCCACCCGTGCGGTGTCGGCCTGGGTGGCACGCATGACCGGCACCACTGCCAGCTCCTGGACGCGGGTGGACTCCTCCACCTGCGACTGCAGCCGCCGCAAGCTGGCCGTCACCCTCTTCGCTCGTCTCAGGTTCGGTGGTTGCATCGGACCTATGGGCGAGTGTGGTAACTCCAGGAACCCGGGATCCACCTGGGCGGCAGATGTTCGCTTGTGCTGGGCTGCCCTCCGACCGCCCGGCCCCTCTGCTGCTCCTACCTCCACCTGCTGTACCGGGACGGCTGTGTTGTGCGCACCAGTGAGTGTACCAGACGCCTCATCACTAAAGTGCCCAATCGAGGTGAGCGTCTCTGCGATGGTGGAGGGTGTTGGTGACAGCAGTGGTGTTGTGTCGTGCTCTTCGTCCCACTCTGAGTCCATGGCACTTTGGGGTGGCGGTTCGTCTCCGCCCATCCAATCTGTGTCACTGTCCGGTATTTCAGTTTCCTGGGTAGGGGTGTCCTGGGTAGGGGTGTCCTGGGTTGTGGTTTCATGGCTCGGCTGTGACGGGGGCCTGTGGCTGCCCCTCTCGTCGCTGGGTGGCACACGCCTGCGTCGCCGCACCCGCATGAGATGGGGGCGCCGTCTCCCTGTTGCTCCAGGTCTCTCCGTCTCCCGTGGTCTCCGAGGGGCATTGTGCGGGCGTCGCATGCCAGAAGGTCTGGGTCTCTCCGTCTCCAGTGGTCTCCGAGGGGCATCGTGTGGGCGTCGCATGCCAGAGGGTCTGGGTCTCTCCGTCTCCAGTGGTCTCTGAGGGGCATCGTGCGGGCGGTCTGCATCTGCGGGGATGGGTGTCTCGACGTTTGCTCCTGCGATACACAATGAAGCATGCATGGTTAGACATAGCAGGCAGTGATCAGGTGATATGGGGGAGGGGGAATATGGGGGAGGGGGGATATGGGGACGGGCTGTCGGTGGCTCACTTGCTGGTGGGCCCCCGACCTCTGCATCAGCAACTTCCCGGCCCTCAGGTCCGCCAGCCAGTTCCAGGGCCCTTTCCTCATGTTCGGTCAGTGGCCTCTCATCAGCTGGGCCTCCTCCAGTCCTCACATGCTCCCTATTGTTGTGTGCGCGCTTCTCCTGTGGGGGGTGGTGGCAGGGGTAAAAGGCAACAGTGTTAGACAGGTATATGAATGCACGCCATCGGTTGCGCGTGCATTGCAGAGGTTAAGGTTAGGGCTAGATACACTTGGGGAAATGGGGGATGGGGGAGGGGGGATATGGGGGAGGGGGGATATGGGGGAGGGAGGGTATGGGGAGGGGGGATATGGGGAGGAGGGATATGGGGGAGGGGGGATATGGGGAGGGGGGATATGGGGGATATGGGGGGAGGGGGGATATGGGGATATGGGGGAGGGAGGATATGGGGAGGGGGGATATGGGGGAGGGGGGATATGGGGGAGGGGGGATATGGGGGAGGGGGATATGGGGAGGGGGATATGGGGAATATGGGAGGGGGGATATGGGTGATATGGATATCGGGCAGGGGGGGGGAGGGGCGGCTCACCCTGGCTGCTCTGACGAGGTCGTTCACCTTCTTGTGGCACTGGGTGCCTGTCCGTGGTGTCAGGGCCACAGCGCTGACGGCCTCTGCCACTTCCCTCCACAGACGCCGGCTGTGGCGTGGTGCGACTCTGCGGCCCTGTCCGGGATACAGGGCGTCCCTCCTCTGCTCCACTGCGTCCAGGAGAGCCTCAAGGTCGCGGGACTGGAACCTCGGGGCTGAGCGGCGGGCGGCCATCCGGTCGGGTGTTCTGGTCGGGTGGGGGGAGCAGCACGTCTTTTGAGCCGTCACGCGGTGCGGTGTGCATGACGCCGCACGGCGTGAACCACGTGAGCCAACGCGGATAGCGTCACGTCGCTGCTAGCCCATTCCGGGCCGGAGACTTAGCGATGTTTGGGGCGGCGTGATGCAGGTGGGATTTGCGCCATTTTTGCTGCCGGTCGGCGGACATCTCGCCGATAACGGAGAATTTCGCCCCAGTTCACTAATTTCATGTGCAGATTCCATCATCCTGGAGTGCATATAAGATCAATCCTCCTGGGGGCCACTTATGTTCTACACCATGAAGACTAAAGACCCAGCTATTGTAGGTCTACCGGCATGTTGTGATCTCTCACTAGTAATAATCTGTGGAATCAATCAGATCTCATCCTCCTATCACCTCAGTTCATGACCTAACATCGAACTATCCTGAATTGTTCAACAAAACTGGCAGTTTCACGGGAGCTACAAAATTACACTTGCTGGAGAATACAAATTTTTCAAATGATTCACATGTTAGTGTAGTATCCACATGCAAAACAAATTAAATGTTGAACTAGACAAAATGGAAAGGGCAAAGAGAACACCAATTGGTGAAACTCAATCACCTACGTCATAAGGAATAAGGTCGTAAGGACCTTAAGCATGACATTTAAACAAGGATTTGAAACACTGTCCTTACAAGATAGGGAAGAACAAAACAAGAACATGACCATAATCTGCACTTATTAATGCAAGCAGCACCTAGTCAAAGAATTGTAGAAGTTTACAGCATGAAAGCAGGCCCTTCTGCCCAACTTGTCCATGCTGCCTAGTTTTTACCATGAAGCTAGTCCCAATTGCCCACATTTGGCCCATATCCCTCTAGACCCAGCTTTCCCATATAACTGTCTAAATGCTTTTTAAGAAGTCTTACAACACCAGGTTAAAGTCCAACAGGTTTGTTTCGATGTCACTAGCTTTCGGAGCGCTGCTCCTTCCTCAGGTGAATCAGGAGCAGCGCTCCGAAAGCTAGTGACATCGAAACAAACCTGTTGGACTTTAACCTGGTGTTGTAAGACTTCTTACTGTGCTCACCCCAGTCCAACGCTGGCATCTCCACATCATAAATGCTTTTTAAAAGACAAAATTGTACCCGCCTCTACTACTGCATCTGGCAGCTCGTGCCAGACACTCACCACTCTCTGTACTGAAGGATTAGTGTTCAACATTCTGAAATGTGACATTAATGTGGAGTTCTATTTATTCCAGTACTGGCAAATGACTTGATCCAAGTAAAATAGAGGACATTAAGGCCATGCCATTTCCTCAAGTCAGAGGAGGTGCCTCGGTGTCCATTTCACTTAAATATCCTTATTGTAAAGGAAATTGTTGAGAAAGGATGTGCCTTTCCTGTGGCATGAAAACAACTTATACCTCTTCAAAGCATTGAAACTGTTATTATCTAAAGCATCGATATTGAAATGTTACGATCCTAGGGAGACAACTGCCCTGGAGATAGATACCTCAGAGAAAAGTATGGTAGCATGCACACTACAAAAAGGCAAACTAATTGCACTTGCTTCAAAATATCTGTCTGTAATGCATTCCAGCTACTCCAACATCAAGTGAAAAGCATTAGCTTTAGAGTTTGGAATCATACATTGTTGCTATTAACATTTTTCAAAAGATTTGTGGTTGAGACAAACCACAAACCACTGGATATGATTTGGCGACAACCATTGACCAGTTCATTGCCATGATTGCAACATCTCACGATGTGACATTAGATGTAAACTAAGTAACATGATGGTCACCGAAGGTGATGGTACACAGGGATCAGTGCTGGGTCCTCTGCTATTTATGATTTTTATCAAAGACTTGGAGGAGGGGGCTGAAGGGTGGGTCAGTAAATTTGCTGATGACACCAAGATTGGTGGAATAGTGGATGAAGTGGAGGACTGTTGTAGGCTGCAAAGAGACATTGATAGGATACAGAGCTGGGCCGATAAATGGCAGATGGAGTTTAACCCTGATAAGTGCGAGGTGATTCATTTTGGTAGGAAAAATTTGAATGCAGATTACAGGGTCAACGGCAGGGTTCTGAGGAATGTGGAGGAACAGAGAGATCTTGGGGTTCAATGTCCATAGATCTCTGAAGGTTGCCACTCAAGTGGACAGAGCCGTGAAGGAAGCCTATAGTGTGTAAGTGTTTATTAACAGGGGGCTTGAGTTTAAGAGCCATGAGGTTATGCTGCAACTGTACTTGATCCTGGTGAGACCATATTTGGAGTATTGTGCACAGTTCTGGTCACCTCACTATAGGAAGGATGTGGAAGCACTGGAAAGGATGCAAAGGAGATTTACCAGGATGCTGCCTGGTTGGAGGATAGGTCTTATGAGGAAAGGTTGAGGGAGCTAGGGCTTTTCTCTTTGGAGCGGAGGAGGATGAGAGGCGACTTAATAGAAGTTTATAAGATGATGAGGGGGATAGATAGAGTGAACATTCAGAGACTATTTCCTCGGGTGGATGTAGCTGTTACAAGGGGGTATAACTACAAGATTCAGGTAGGGAGATATAGGAGGGATGTCCGAGGTAGGTTCTTTACTCAGAGAATGGTTAAGGTGTGGAATGGACTGTCTGCTGTGATAGTGGAGTCGGACACTTTAGGAACTTTCAAGCGGTTATTGGAGCACACCAGAATGACAGGGAGTGGGATAGCTTGATCTTGGTTTCTAATAAGGCTCGGCACAACATTGAGGGCTGAAGGGCCTGTTCTGTGCTGTACTGTTCTATGTTCTATGTACTATTAGCAGATTGCCTAACATTGCAAAATCAGAAGATATATCCTTAGATATACAAGGTTACTTCATTGACATCAAACATGAAAATGGCCTCCAAATTGATCTGGTACATTTTGCGCAATGCAAATACCAACAGCTACAAGAAGAAACTGTGAAACATTCCACACTGCAAAAACTGTGGAAAACCATCATTGAAGGATAGACATTTGTTGCTGATTTTCTCCTTGGTTCAATTGCTCTGTTTTATTACCTTTGCTTTCGAGTCGCCAGGGATCTTTCTGATACCGCCACGAGGTTCAAGTCCGAGTAATGATCAATAACCCAATACACCGATTAGTAAGACTTAAATCAAAACACATTTATTATACACAGTAATCGCTACTCATGCACAAATTCTACGTCTAAGCTACTTCGACAACTAACAGGCCTATACTTAACCTTGGACTGGCCCACCAGGTCAGGGGAACAAATGGCCTTTCGTTCGGATTCTGAGTCTGCGGGATTCAAAGTTGGTACGGATTGGTAGCTAGGAGCGCCTATCTCGTAGCGAGCGTTGAATTAAGACTTACTGGTTTCGATGATCACTGGAGTCACTGCACCGGTCACGGTCAATGTTGGTGGGTGTTGCTGGGTGACCCGGGCAGGAAGAAGAGAGCGGTGAAGAGAGAGCTATTTGAACTTGGGGCTCAACTCTTATAGTCCCCAGGGGCTTCCCGCCTTTCGGGGTGGACCCTGTACCTGATCCCAAGTGATTGGACTTTGTCCCAATCGCTTGGTTCGATCTTCTCCAATACTGGAGTGGTTCCCTGATCGATGGGCGGTCTTGAGGTGCTTGTTCACCTCCTTTGTTTTGGCTCCTGCAGGTGCCGAGGAGTCTGGCTTTGCTTTGTGTGTCAAAATGTTACTTATTGTTCCCGGGGATTGCTCATCAGTATGCAGATAGCTGTTACTTTGTTATGCTGATGGTCGCTGGTATTGATGTTGTCTGGTTTTTGCAGAGGTAAATACACAGCAAACCTGCAGCTGCTGGTTTTTGTCTTTTTGGCTGACGTTCCCATCAGTCTTTGCCATTCGCCATTTTAAATCGGGAGTTGGCCACTTTAGGAGGCTACATACCCTCCTTGTGATCCCAACGCGAAGCGTGAAGGATCACATAACTATGTTGCTTTCCATTCCCTGACCTGGGGGGCACTTCTTTCATGGCCTCTACACTGACCATAACTATGCAAACATTTTTTAACTAACAATTCTAAGGGGCGCTATGTCAAACAGGGACATGCATTACAAAACAAAAAAATGGGAACCTCTAACCATTCTTAATACACTACACTCATTTAAACACTTCATCATTCTAACTTCCTCAACCATACAAACAAAATCATAGCAGTTTATACACATCTTTCCTGGCTTGGCAGTCAAGCTCAGGATCGTACAATTTGCTCATGAACAGTTCTTTACATTTCTTTACTTACCATAAAACCGCAAATGAATGCTCTTTATTATAGATCGCGGGGGTCGGGGGTCTGGTCGTATCCGAAAATAGGGGATCTGATCCTATATACCGGGGTTCATGCGCGGTAGGCTCTCCTTTTCCATTTCCTTAGACGCATAGTCTGCATGATGCAGCAGAGTATCGCTAATACTAGTAAGGTTTCTATTACATATGACAGAGAGTACCAGGTTATAAACCTGGCACACCAAGATGATGTGGTGTCGCTGGTGACTGGGATCTGGGTACTGTGGGGAAGTGAAACATTAACGGCTGGGGGGCTTGAAGTCATGGGGTTCGCGTTCACTCGCAACCAAATGTCCATTATTATCCTCCAGTCTTCTGGCACTATTCCTGTAGACAAAGATGACTTAAAGATAAAAGCCAAAGGCTCAGCAATCTCCTCCCTAGCTTCCCAGAGAATCCTAGGATAAATCCCATCCAGCCCAGGGGACTTATCTATTTTCACCCTTTCCAGAATTGTTAACACCTTCTCCTTATGAACCTCAAGCCCTTCTAGTCTAGTAGCCTGAATCTCAGAATTCTCCTCGACAACATTGTCTTTGTCCTGTGTGAATACTGATGAAAAATATTCATTTAGCACCTCTCCTATCTCCTCGGACTCCAAGCACAACTTCCCACTACTGTCCTTGACTGGCCCTATTCTTACCCTAGTCATTCTTTTATTCCTGACATATCTATAGAAAGCTTTAGGGTTATCCTTGATCCTACCTGCCAAAGACTTCTCATGTCTCCTCCTGGCTCTTCTTAGCTCTCTCTTTAGGTCCTTCCTAGCTAACTTGTAACTCTCGAGCTCCCTTACTGAACCTTCATGTCTCATCGTTACATATGCCTCCTTCTTCCTCTTGACAAGTGTTTTGACTGCCTTAGTAAACCACGGTTCCCTTGCTCGACCACTTCCTCCCTGCCTGAGAGGTACATACTTATCAAGGACACGCAGTAGCTGTTCCTTGAACAAGCTCCACATTTCCATTGTGCCCATCCCCTGCAGTTTTCCTCTCCATCCGATGCATCCTAAGTCTTGCCTTATCACATCATAATTGCCTTTCCCCCAGATATAACTCTTGCGCTGCGGTATATACCTATCCCTTTCCATCACTAAAGTAAACGTAATCGAATTGTGGTCACTATCACCAAAGTGCTCACCTACCTCCAAATCTAACACCTGTCCTGGTTCATTACCCAGTATCAAATCCAATCCGGCCTCGCCTCTCATTGGCCTATCTACATACTGTGTCAGGAATCCCTCCTGCACACATTGGACAAAAACGGACCCATCTAAAGTACTCGAACTATAGCGTTTCCAGTCAATATTTGGAAAGTTAAAGTCCCCCATAACAACTACCCTGTTGCTTTCGCTCCTATCCAGAATCATCTTTGCAATCCTTTCCTCTACATCTCTGGAACTTTTCGGAGGCCTATAGAAAATCCCTAACAGGGTGACCTCTCCTTTCCTGTTTCTAACCTCAGTCTGTACTACCTCAATCAACAAGCCCTCATCAAATGTCCTTTCTGCCACCGTAAAACTGTCCTTGACTAACAATGCCACCCCTCCCCCTCTTTTACCATGCTACGCACTGGGTGGAGCTGGAGTTGGGAGAGGAGAGGGACCAACGCCCGCTGTGGCGTTTGGATGTGGGATTACTGGCAGATGAGGAGGTGTGCAGGAGGGTACGGGGGTGCATTGAAAGATATTTGGAGGCCAACGCAATGGGGAGGTGCAGGTGGGGGTAGTATGGGAGGCGCTGAAGGCGGTGGTCAGGGGAGAGTTAATCTCCATCAGGGCTCACAGGGAGAAGAGAGAGGGCAGGGAAAGGGAGAGGTTAGTGGGGGAGATCTGAAGGGTGGACAGGAGATATGCAGAGGCCCCTGAAGAGGGACTACTTAGGGAGCAGCGAAGTCTCCAGACGGAATTCGACCTGTTGACCACAGGGAATGCAGAGGCACAGTGGAGGAAAGCACAGGGGGCGACGTACGTGTATGGGGAGAAGGCGAGCCGGATGCTGGCAATCAGCTCCGTAAGAGGATGGCAGCGAGGGAGATAGGTGGAGTCAAGGATGGCAGGGGAACTACGGTGCGGAGTGCGGTGAAAGTAAATGAGGCATTTAAGGCCTTTTATGAGGAGCTGTACAGATCTCAGTCCCCAGCGGGGGAAGAGGGGATGCGACAATTTCTGGATCAACTGAGGTTCCCGAGGGTGGAGGAGCAGGAGGTGGCTGGTTTGGGGGCGCCAATTGGGTTGGAGGAGCTGATTAAAGGACTGTGGAGCATGCAGGCATGGAAGGCCCCGGGACCAGATGGGTTCCCGGTTGAGTTTTACAGGAAGTATGCGGACCTGTTAGCCCCGTTGCTGGTGAGGACTTTCAATGAGGCAAGGGAGGGGGGGACCCTGCCCCCGACAATGTCCGGGGCGATGATTTCTTTGATCCTGAAGCGGGACAAGGACCCACTGCAATGTGGGTCGTATAGGCCGATTTTGCTCCTTAATGTGGACGCTAAGTTGCTGACAAAGGTGCTGGCTACGAGGATTGAGGGGGTGATTCACAAGGACCAGGCGGGATTTGTAAAGGGCAGGCAGCTAAACACCAATGTGCGGAGGCTCCTAAACGTGATTATGATGCCATCGGTGGAGGGAGAGGCTGAGATAGTGGCAGCTATGGACGCGGAGAAGGCCTTTGACCGGGTGGAGTGGGAGTATCTCTGGGAAGTGTTGCGGAGGTTTGGGGAGGGGTTTATCAGTTGGGTTAAGCTCCTATATAGAGCCCCGGTGGCGAGTGTGGTTACGAATCGGCGGAGGTCGGAGTATTTTCGGCTGTATCGAGGGACGAGGCAGGGGTGCCCCCTGTCCCCCCTGTTGTTTGCATTAGCAATTGAGCCTTTGGCCATGGCACTAAGGGAGTCCAGGAAATGGAGGGGGTGGTCCGAGGGGGAGAGGAGCATCGGGTGTCGCTGTATGCGGACGACCTGTTGCTGTTTGTGGCAGATCCAGTGGAGGGGATGGTGGAGGTTATGCAGATCCTAAGGGAGTTTGGGGACTTCTCGGGCTATAAGCTCAATGTAGGGAAAAGTGAGCTCTTCGTGGTGCATCCAGGGGACCAGGGAAGAGGGATAGACGACCTACCGTTGAGGAGGGCGGAAAGGAGTTTTCGGTACTTGGGGATCCAGGTAGCTAGGAGTTGGGGGGCCCTGCACAAACTTAATTTGACACGGCCGGTGGAGCAGGTGAAGGAGGACTTCAAACGATGGGATATGTTGCCACTCTCGCAAGCGGGCAGGGTACAGTCGATTAAAATGATGGTCCTCCCGAGGTTTCTTTTTGTGTTCCAGTGCCTTCTTATTATGATTACCAAGGCATTTTTTAAGAGGGTAGGCAGGAGCATCATGGGTTTTGTGTGGGCAAACAAGACCCCGAGGGTAAGGAGGGGGTTTCTGGAGCGTAGTAGGGATAGAGGAGGGCTGGCATTGCCGAATCTGGGTGGCTACTATTGGGCAGCCAACGTGGCGATGATCCGTAAGCGGGTGATGGAGGGAGAGGGGGTGGCATGGAAGAGGTTGGAGATGGCGTCCTGCAAAGGAACGAGCCTGAGGGCGCTGGTGACGGCACCGCTGCCGCTCTCGCCGACAAGGTACACCACGGGTCCGGTGGTGGCGGCAACGCTAAAGATCTGGGGGCAGTGGAGACGGCACAGGGGTGCAATGGGAGCCTCGGTGTGGTCCCCGATCAGAGATAACCATCGGTTTGTCCCAGGAAGGATGGACGGGGGGTTTCAGACCTGGCATCGGGCAGGGATCAGGAGGATGGGGGACCTGTTTATAGATGGGACGTTTGCGAGCCTAGGGGAGCTGGAGGAGAAGTTTGGGATACCCCCGGGAAATGCGTTCAGGTACATGCAGGTGAGGGCGTTTGTGAGGCGGCAGGTGAGGGAATTCCCGTTGCCCCGGCACAGGGGATTCAGGACAGGGTGATTTCGGGTGTATGGGTCGGAGAGGGCAAGGTTTTGGCGATATATCAGAAGTTGAAAGAAGAGGAGGAGGCTTTGGTAGAGGAGCTGAAGGGCAAATGGGAGGAGGAGTTGGGGGAGGAGATTGAAGAGGGCTGATGCCCTGAGTAGGGTTAATTCCACTTCCTCGTGTGCCAGGCTTAGCCTGATACAGTTTAAGGTTATTCACAGAGCGCATATGACAGGGGCGAGGCTGAGTTGGTTCTTTGGGGTGGAGGACAGATGTGGGAGATGCTCAGGAAGCCCGGCGAATCACGCCCATATGTTCTGGTCGTGCCCGGCACTGGATGGGTTCTGGAGGGGATTCGCGAGGACTATGACTAAGGTGGTGAAAGTCCAGGTCAAGCCAAGTTGGGGGCTAGCACTATTTGGGGTGGCGGACAAGCCGGGAGTGCAGGAGGCGAAAGAGACCGGTATTCTGGCCTTTGCGTCCCTGGTAGCCCGGCGGAGGATCTTGCTATTATGGAAAGACGCAAAGCCCCCCAGTGTGGAAGTCTGGATAAATGACATGGCAGGGTTCATCAAGCTGGAGAGGATAAAGTTTGCCTTGAGAGGGTCTGCGCAGGGGTTCTTCAGGCAGTGGCAACCGTTCCTAGACTATCTCACGGAGCGTTAGAAGGAGGTCGGTCAGCAGCAGCAGCAACCCAGGGAGGGAAGGGGGGAGGGGGGGGCGGGTCTCTTTCGGGGGGGGGGGTATATGGGTGGGCGGGGAAGGGGGTTTTCCGAGGGGCACTTGAAAAAGGAAAAACATAAACATATGGGAGAGTCAATATGTGCGGGAGGAACCCATTGCACAAGTTCTGTATTATGTTGGATTGATATGTTTATGTTTTGTTTGGTTCCTTCTCTTTTTCTTTCTGTTACAGGGGGGGGGGGGGGGGTTTAAATGGTTGAAAATTTTTGTTGAAAAACTTTGAATAAACATATTTTTTTTAACAAGGGGGAATAAAGCGGTGGTGCAAACACGGGTGCGGCTCAAGCTATTTTCCGGTTGACGCAACTCCCGAACGTTTCACGCAACAAAATCTATCGAGTTTACCTTATATCCCTTTGTTAGTACGCATGCAAATTACACACTTCCGAATTCTGGAGATTTGATCGATACTGGTTTCGCTTGTGGTTTCTCTTACTTTGCCAATTTTGGATTCTAATTCAAATGCTTTGGTGGGTTCTCTCGGAGTGACACGGTCACTTCTGGGTCGAGTCCTGCCAGATGTCGCCAATAACTGTTGCGCCTTCCGTTTACTGTGTTTTCCTGAGGCTCTGTTCCAATTATGGCAATCAGTGAGTTTGCCCTCCTTTCTTTTGATATCTATGTTCTAATGCTCAGAGTCGCCAGGTATCAAATGATACCACCACAAGGTTCAACCGGCTATCAATCAAAGAGCCAAACACCAGTTAGTTAGTTCAAGGTCAAGGGTACTTTATTTACACACAATTAGTCATGCAACATAAACACTACTAGTTAACTACACCTATTGACTAAGACAACCTGTACTTAACTTCAGGCACCCAGCTTAGGTCAGAGGAACAGTGGCCGCTGTTCGATTCTGGATCTATCGAGTCTGGAGAAGTAACTGCTGCTCAGCTAGGCTCATCCGTCTGGTAGCGAGCGTTGAACTTGGACTTGCTTCTGGTGGTGCTGCACTTGGAGATGGTCATGGCCGGTCCCAGGTCCAAGAGAAAACGAACATATGTCGGACTCTCTTCTTATACTTGGGGGTTTTTGCGCTCTTTTGGGTGGTCCTTCAATTTGGACCCCACTGATTGGGTGATCCCTGATCACTCTGTTTGATTCCTAACCAATAAGTGGGTGGGGATCTGGATGTCTGGGCGTGTCCCAAGCGGTCACTGACCCCATTGTTTACGCTTCCCCTGAACAGGGAGTGGCGCCGAAATGTCTGGGACTGTACCGGTCACCCGAGTACCAGTCCTTTGTCTTGGTGAAGATGGGCCATCAAATGCTAATCGGCCCCATCAAAATACTAATTGGTCGGAGTTTCAATACTGTCTGGACTTCTTGCTTGCAAATATACATTGTCTTGCCTTATCCATTTTACCCGCTAGTCTTTGCGAGTTTCTGTGTTCCTAGTTGTAAGTGGCCATCCCAGATGGCTACACTACTGAGATTTTGCAGCATTTTCTTTTTGGTTTCAGATTCCAGCATCCGCAATCATTTGCTTTTAACCGGTCATGATACCCTGAGCACTTCCTTGTGCCGTATCCCTTTATACCCATCCTATCCATGTGTTTGTCAAGATGCCTTTTGAACGCCGTTAATGTGTTTGCTTCCACAACCTCCCCTGGCACCGCGTTCCAAGCACTCACCACCTTCTGTGTAAAAAAATTGCCTCGCACATCTCCTCTAAACTTTGCTCCACGGACCTTTAACCTATGCCCCTGGTGACTGACCCGTTCACCCTGGGAAAGAGTGCCTGCCCATCCACTCTATCCATGCCCCTCATAATCTTGTAGACCTCTATCAGGTCACCCCTCAACTCCGTCGTTCTAATGAAAACAGTCCGAGTCTATTCAGCCTTTCCACATAGCTAACACCCTCCAGATCAGGCAACATCCTGGTAAACATCCTCTGCACCCTCTCTAAAGCCTCCACATCCTTCTGATAGTGTGGCGACCAGAATTGTGCACAATATTCCAAGTGAGGTCTTACCAAGGTTCTATACAACTGTAGCATGACTTGCCAGTTTTTATACTCGATCCCCCGTCCAATGAAGGCAAGCATTCCGTATGCTTTCTTGACTACCTTGTCCATTTTTGTTGCCACATTCAAAGATCTGTGGACATGCACACCCAGATCTCTCTGAATTCCTATAAGGGCAGCACGGTAGCACAAGTGATTAGCACTGTGGCTTCACAGCGCCAGGGTCCCAGGTTCGATTCCCTGCTGGGTCACTGTCTGTGCGGAGTCTGCACGTTCTCCCCATGTCTGCGTGGGTTTCCTCCGGGTGCTCTGGTTTCCTCCCACAGTCCAAAGATGTGCAGGTTAGGTGGATTGGCCATGATAAATTGCCCTTAGTGACCAAAAAGGTTAGGAGGGGTTATTGGGTTACGGGGATGGGGTGGAAGTGAGGGCTTAACTGGGTCGGTGCAGACTCGATGGGCCGAATTGCCTCCTTCTGCACTGTATGTTCTATGTTCTATAAGAGTTTTGCCATTTACGGTATATTACCCCTCTATGTTAGACCTACCAAAATTCATTACCTCATATTTGTCTGGATTAAACTCCATTTGCCAATTCTCTGCCCAAGTCTCCAACCTATCTATGTTCTGCTGTATCTTCTGACAATCCTCAACACTATCTCCCACTCCACCAACCTTGGTGTCATCCGCGAACCTACTAATCAGACCGGCTACATTTTCCTCCATATCATATATGTACACTGCAACAGAAGCCCAAACACAGATCCCTGTGGAACATCACTAGTCACAACCTTCCATTCAGAAAAACACCCTTCTACTGCCATCCTTTGCCTTCTGTGACCGAGCCAGTTCTGCATCCACCTTACCACCTCACCTCTGATCCCGTGTGATTTCACCTTTTGTACCTGTCTGCCATGAGGCACCATGTCAAAGGCTTTATTGAAGTCCATGCAAACAACATCCACTGCCCTCCCCTCATCGATCATCTTTGTCACCTCCTCAAAAAACTCGATCAAGTTAGTGAGGCACGACCTCTCCTTCAAAAACCATGCTGTCTATCGCTTATGAGGCCATTTGTTTTCAAATGGGTAGAAATATTGTCCCTGAGAATTCTCTCCAATAATTGTCACTGGGGCAAAATCTTGGAACTCCCTCCCTAACAGCACTGTGGGTGTACCTACACTACAGGGACTGCAGCAGTTCAAGAAGACAGCTCACCATTACCTTCTGAAAGGCAACTAGGGATGGGCAAAAAATTAGGCCCAAACAGCGACACCCATATCCAAAGCTTTGACAAAGAGTCATCCAGATTCGAAACATTAGCTCCCTTTTCTCTCCACAGATGCTGTTAGACCTGCTGAGATTGTCCAATATTTTCTGTGAGTGAAATTCTCGACCTTTTTGGAAAATTTACTATAGAATTGTAAAATTCAAACCCTCCATGATACATATTCATTAATCTAGTTCACAACAGTTCACACCTGAGAACAGCTGAGTTCATGGATTATAAAGCTCAAACTAAGCTAATAGTGCGATGCTCCCAGCCCCGCGCCGGGCCGGAGAATCGTCGCAACCGCACCACGTCGCCCCGACGCCAGTGCGCGATTCTCCAAGGTGCGGAGAACGTTTTGGCGCGGCGCCGGTCACGGGCCGCTGTCTGTGGCCGGGCCGCTGATTCTCCAGCCCGGATGGGCCGAGCGGCCACGCGGAAATGGCAGAGTCCCGCCGGCGGCGTTCACCCCTGGTCCCTGCCGGCGGGAACCATGCACGAAGGGTCGGGGGGCGGCCTGTGGAGGGGGGAGGGGGGGCTCCGTCCCCGGGGGGGGCCTCCAATGGGGTCTGGCCCGCGTCCATAGCTCACCCATCGGCGGGCCGGCCTCTCCCCCCCCCCCCCGAGCCTAGTTTGTTGCGCGGCCGGCCCCTGAACCCCTACGCCATGCTGCGTAGCGGCGTGAACCGCTCCAGTGCCGTGCTGGCCCCCTGTTGGGGCCAGAATCGGTTGTCCCCACGCCCGTTTCGTGCTATCGTGAAACGCAACGGCGTTCATGACGGCGCGAACACATAGTCTCCATTTTGGAGAATCGCACCCTATATATTTAAGATTTTGGAGTTAACAAGTCGCCCCAACGTTTCAAATTACTGCTTATGTGCAGTGTAAAACTTATCAGTTTAATGAGGGAATGCCATTGCTGTATTTAGATGTGGTGTTATAATGAGATTCTATCTGCAGTGTTGAACATTTATGGCTTGGTGCTGAAGTGTAGCTTTGTGCTTAACCTTACATGGGCCCCTTGTCCTTTCGGTATTCCCTGCCCCCAGAGTAGGAGGCCACGAATCATGTGGAGGCATAGTAACAATACGATTTTCTCTGTGGATAGCAGAGACCTTGGAAACAATCAAACACAGTAGCAAATTAGCTCTAAAGGAGCAGTCTCTTGTCCTTCAGTCATATGATTTGATATAACTCTTAGCCTAACTATAGTCAGCAGCCCAAAGTACTGTGCTGTTTATGTGTCAACTGGGTATTCACTGGCATTTATTTTAGGAATAACTTGAGTTTTCTAATAGATTTCACCAGTGAGTTAAAGACCCACTGAAGAATGAGTAACATTGCAAATCACTGTTCTCCTTTAATTGTCAATTGATCTCATGATTTATTTTGTGTAGTTGCACTTAAGGTAATCATTTGATTACTATTGGTGAACCTTGAACGATTATCTATATCTTAATTCATTACCCTTTATTAAATATTCATAATATAATCCCATAAATGACCAAATAATTTAACTTTCAATGTAAATTGTCACATAGCTCATTTACTAACAACGTTGAAGGTTACATTCCTGCTATTATTATCCTAAAGCTTTGTGTTTAAAGAAGAAACTTTATTTATAAACTGACTTACAAGCCTTAACAGCAGTGAGTCCTAAATCAGATTTAGTTTGCTTAATTGGCTTGAGTGACTAAACACACTGAAGGCTCAGGCAGAATAAGCTGCTAAAATTGTTACTTCAAAACGAAATGGATTCACTCTCCAGTACAAACTGAATTATTACCATATTAATCTGTTCACAACACTGAGCAAAGCATTTTCCTTCTTTTCAAGCCTGATTGTGCTGACCAGCTTGGACTTTTGCTCAAATCAGGGCTTACCTTTTGTTGACACGGATTTAATATATTGGCCACTGGTGTATAGAGAGCCAAATCAGCCTATCACAGGATAGGAGACGTGATCCCAGCATTCTCTTGAATTCCCTTTCTTTGCTATACTACTCTGGTGGAAAGTCCTTCCTCATAGATACAGGGCAGATTAGTTATATATGGATTGCTGTTGCAGTTTCCCAATTTGTTTTAAAGTTAAATCCCTTCATGCTGCATATCTGTGTAGCAATATTTAACCACTTTACAGAACTGTGGTTGACGCTCGAGAATGGCCATCTGAAGTAGAACAACTTAACAGAGTTTGTGAGTACAGTTTATGGGGAAGATCAGAAATGTCCAGCTGTCGGAAAAGTCAGAAAGAGATAGGCTCAGACTACAGAGTCAGACAGCAGCAGTTATAGAGACTTCTTACAACCAAACAGGAGGTAGATAAAGGGAGTGATTTAATGCAAAGTTTTGATGTGTGGTAGCAAGCAGGAACTGCCACGAGCTACCCGATACTCGACCCGACGAGGCCGTCACCGGTATCAATCATAAATTGGACCACTCAGCGAGGCCCAATGGGCTTCACGCCGCAACTGATGGTCCTGCCGGCTGATTTGAGAACAAGGGGGAGCAGCACTTAAACCAATCCTGCAGAGCAAACCCCACACAGCTCACAGCCATGCCACCGAGGAGACCAGCCCCACGATTCAGGGATGCTGACCTGGCAAGGTTGTTGGGCACGGTCGAGACCAGACAGAATGCCCTGTTCCCCCCCCGAGGGACTTGGAGGGTCAGGCACAAGGCAGCCAGTGCCGCCTGGGAGGAAGTGGCAGCGACCATCAGCTCAGGGAGCATCACCGGGAGGACCGGCACCCAGTGCTGTAAGATCAACAAACTCCACCGGGCCGCATGGGTGGGTTGGCACTGGCCCCTGGCACCGGCCCCCCAGCCACCTCCCCACACGACCATGTGTCTGGCACTGACCCCGCCCAGCACAGTACTATGTCCCAGCCCACTTGTGTCCAGCAGTGCCATCCACACCGCCGCCCCCTCTTCCTGCATCCCCCCAATACTCCCCATCTCCCCTCATTTAGCCCATTGCCCCACCCCCCACATACTCTCGCTACCCCCCACGATGAACGAAGCGTGCAGCTAACAATGCCCCCTCTGTGTTCCCACGGGAAAAATTGGCCCACATCAGTTGGGAGAGGGCCCAGATGGGTGGCGGGATGCCGGACATCAGAGTCCTCATCCGCTATGAGGAATGGGCCCTGGAAGATGCAAGGGTGGCCGAGGACAGATCGGTAACCAACATAGAGGTTAGCATACGTCACAGAGGTGAGGATCCACTGGTCCCCACCCAGATGGCATGTCACATATTCATACCATACAGACTGATCCAGCCGTCCCACTGACCATGCCCATTCTCCCACTGGATCTCCATTCGACAGTGCCAGCCCACCCGGAGTGGTTCCCCCCCGACCCCCACCTCCCATGAGAACACCTTGAAGGGGAGCTCCAAGGAGACCACCATATTCACGGCACAGCTGTCATCCTCGCCCTCCACCAGCGCAGAGACACAAGCCTTGGTGGGTGACAGTAGTGGTCAGGGTTCTGGGGCTCATTCTGGTGAGCACCGTGGCTGGTGTACATCATGTGGAGGCAGGAATGCCCAGGCGAGGTGGCAGTCGGAGGTCTGCTGGATCCCAGGACCCAGCTGAGTCCCAGTCAGATGCTGAGCCTCTGGACCAAGTTTACCCGGAGCTGATGCAGTCAATAGGGTGCGGCCGTGATATTCAGAGGGGGATGTCAGCAACACTCCAGCAGGTCCATAGCTGATTGGTGGAGACCCAGACGGTACAGTAGATAACACCGGCAATGCGTAGCACCAAGGCCAACACTGCTAGGGTGGCGAACGCAGCGGAGAGCCTGGTGTAAGATGTCAGCAGCATGAGTGGAGGTGTCCAAGGCATAGCTCAGTCAGTGATGGCCGTGGATGAGCGCGTCGACAGCATGTCCCAGTCACCGGGGGACGTGACCCAGTACCAGGTGGACCTTGACAAGGCACTGCGGGGCATGTCCCAATCTCAGGTGGGCATTGCCGAGCCCCTTCAGAGCTTTTCCGGTCACTGGGGAAGATGTCCCAGTCACAGGTGGGCACTGCCGGGGTGCTCAAGAGCATGTCCCAATCACTGAGGAGCATCACCGAGGGCGCAATGCCATGCTGCAGACATTGGGGAGCCGCTAGGGCTGGACGAGCCAGATGACAGCAGGGCAGCCGGGGCTTGATCCAACTGCCCCTCCGTCCTGAGGTGACCCCAGGGCCCTATGTGCACTGACCTGGTGCCAACCCAGAGCCCCCCTATGGGTTGGTGACGGGGGCCACCAGCTCCCTGAGTTCTACCACTTGACTACGATGCATCTCGCATCCGGAACAGAGTGAATGGCAGGGCATATGCAAGTGGGCCAGGGCCCTCCAGCCCCAGAGCCCCCAGAGGATACGGGCAACACAGTGGTTAGCAAAGTTACCTCACAGCTCCAGGGTCCCAGGTTCAATTCCCGGCTTGGGTCACTGTCTGTGCAGAGTCTGCACGTTCTCCCCGTGTGTGCATGGGCTTCCTCCGGGTGCTCCGGTTTCCTCCCAAAGTCCAAAAATGTGCGGGTTAGGTGGATTGGCCATGCTAAATTGCCCTTAGTGTCCAAAAAGGTTAAGTGGGGTTACTGGGTTACGGGGATAGGGTGGAGGTGTGGGCTTAAGTAGGGTGCCCTTTCCAAGGGCCAATGCAGACCCGATGGGCCGAATGGCCTCCTTCCGCACTGTAAATTCTATGATGATTCTCTGACACCCACTGGGGTATCGAAGGCCACAGGATGTAGTAGGAAGCAGGCTGCCTCCACCTCTGATGTGAATCCTGGGGACATACCTAGATGCAGCGGTAGAGCACAAGCAGGTCGAGGATCACTGAGTGGACACTGGGGGTGAAGAGGGCTAGGGGGGAGAGGGAGGAGGGAAGTGGAATGGAAGGGGGAAGAGGAGGAGGAAGGGAGGTGGGGAGGAGGAGGAGGGGAGGGGGTGTGATGATGGACGAGTTCACATCCTATGTGAAGTGGGTGCTGATGAGGGCCTCCCTGGCTCTCTGGGCTTACCGAACCCTTGCCACTACCGCCTGTCCTCCATCCTCCGGCTGGTCCTGCGGGTCCTCCCCGGGCTCGTCCGCCAGCCCCTACTGGTCAAGCGCCTCCTCGCCCTCCTCCTCCTCGGTAGCCACATGTTCCACCCCCTCCATCTCCAGCATGTCGCCCCACTGCTGTGCCAGGTTGTGGAGGGCACAGCAGACCACCACAAAGAGGGGGGGTTTTCTGCAGTGCACCATCAGAGCAGTCGAGACATCGGAACTGCATTTTGAAGAGCCCGATGCACTGCATATTGTCATCCTGGGTGGCTGCATGGACCTCGCTGCTTCGGTCACTGACCTCCGTACTTGTGTCATTAGCCAGGTCTTCCGTGAGCACCCTTTATTCCCCAAGAGCCAACCGGCCATTCGGGGTGGTCCTCGAAGAGGCCGGGTATGTCCAACTGCTGTCGTGCACAATCCCTGAGAAGCGTACACACACGTGCATAGTCTTCAGGTGGTGGTCGCACACGAGCTGGATGTTCAGGGAGGGGAACCCCTTCTTGTTGATGTAGGGTACTTCCCAAAGGCTCAGTGAATGCAAGGTGACATGCATGCCATCTATTAGCCCCTGGACCTGGGGTATACCCTTGATGGTGGCGAATCCTGCTGCCCGGGCATCTTGTTGGGCCTGGTCCATGTCAAAGTTTATATAGTTTGTTGCCTGGGCAACCAGGGATCTGTGATGTCAGGGATGCACTTGTGGGCAGTGACTTGTGAGATGCCGCACAAGTTCTCGCTCGAGCCCAGGAATCTTCCTGAGGTGTAAATATTCAGGGCTGCGGTGACCTTGACAGCCACTGGGAGCTGGTATCTTCTTCCTCCACGTGGTGCCAAGTCCGTGAGGACATGACACAGGTGCCACACCATCCCCTTGTTGCGGCGGAGTCTCCCATGGCACACGGGTCCGTCCGTCATCTGTTCCAAAGACCAGCGATACCTGTACACCCTGGGCTGTTGCCAGCCTCCCTCTCTGGGTCCCTCCCTGGCCTGATGGGCGGCCAACTTCCTTTTTGGTTGTGGGAGTGAGACCCATGCAGACACGAGGAGTATGTGCAAAATCTACATGGAGAGTGACCCGGGGCTGGAATCGAACCTGGGTCATCGGCGGCTTAAGACAGCAATGCTAACCACTGCGCCACCGTGCTGTCTCCAGCTGGTCTGAAAGTTGACATCATGGCTAAGTTGGTTAAAGTGCCTGTTTCATAAACTGGAGGCACTGAGTTCAAATCTCAACGGTGCCCTGTCAATGCAACGTTTTAAATCAAAACTGTCTAGAAATAGCATGGCTGGTCTTTTGGAAGCCACTCAAGGCAACTTGACATTTTTTTCTTCATTCATGGGATGCATCGCTGGCTACGCCAGCATTTATTGCCAATTCCTAATTGTTCTTGAGAAAGGATGCATCTGTCATATACAAGCTGCCTGTCCCATGTTGTGGAATTGAATGCAGGTAATGGCAAAGTCCTACATAAAAACTCTCTTATCTTGTTGAGTTTATTCTTCTCTGTAACAAGGTCAATTGGTAAATTGCTGATCCCTGGAAGCAGTTCGCAGAATCACAGAAGCACTACAATGCAGAAGGAGGCAATTCGGCCCATCGAGTCTGCACCGACCCTCTGAAAGAGCACACTACCTAGGTCCCCATCCCCATAACCCAATAACCCAGTTGCTGTGAACATGTTCTTTTTTAAAATTGGGGGTTGTGGTGGTAGTTAGATTGGAATTTTCCTGCTCCGCCACTTGGCAGTATCACTGCAAGCACCAGAGGAACAGCATGAATGCTCTTTAGACCATTTTATGGGGGTTTCTGTAAGACTTCAATTAAAAGTATGGGAGAGTTTTATACTGAATCTATAAGTTACTTCATTAGAAAACAGTATATGGTTCAATGGTTCAGATGGCTAACACATTTTCTGAAATCTCTGCAGTAAGCCTGACACAGAGGACAAAACATCTTCGGAGCTTCATTGTGAAATTTAACTGGCAAAGCCAGATGGGGCCTACAGAAGGATAATTTCAAATAAGATCTCAAACTTAGCCTTGATGCATGGGCCACTGTTGGACTCTGCAGAATATCACCAGCCACAGCAAGTTTCAAAGAAGAAAGAAATATGAGTGACACAATAGAGTCTCGCTAGGCCTCTTTGAATTGTACTGCATTCATTAGGTTACAATGTGAAAATCGAGATTATCAGGGACCAAGTTCATCGAGTGAGCAAATGTATGATTTCTGGGCACTAAACAGCTTTCTAAGCTTGTAATATGATGGGTAGGAAACGCAGGTTCATTACTAGCCTGAAGTGTGTAGCCACCAAATAGACTAAAGCCAAGGAATCGGCATCTGGTGCCCACACCTGAAACAGATCTGAAGCCTGTTTGCAAAGAAGGATTCCCTCAAGGCAGTTACACCGGCAGCATTAATAAAACACAGGCCCATAGTCTGCTTAACTTAAAGGGGCCTCCTGTTAATGTACAACCAGCAAGGCAAGTTTTTAAAATGTACTCATCTGAAAATGGAATTGGAGTGAACTAGAAAAAGAGCTTGCATTTGTATAGCACCTTTCCTGGCCTCACTTTACAGCTAATTGAATACTTTTTGAAGTGTATGTGGTAAACGCACTAGTGATATTGTATGTATTACGGCACTGCCCGTATTTTACAGGTACGACGGTAAATCCCTGCCTGCTGGCTCCGCCTAGCAGGCGGCGTATAAAAGTGTCTGCTCTCCTGCGCTGCTTCCATTCTGGTTCCAGCTGTAGAAGGCACATCTTGTGCAATAAAGCCTCGATTGTTTCACCATTCTCGTCTCGTGGTAATTGACGGTACATCAATTTATTGCACAAGATTTTAAAAGATGGATCTCCTAATCAAGCCTGATCGCCTGCAGCTGAGCCCTCACGCAGCCTACCTTCGACCACTGGCTAGCCTGCTTCGAAGGCTACCTCAGAGCAGCCACTGAAGAACCCTCGGACACACAGAAGCTCCAAGTCCTCTAGTCACGAGTGGGCCGTGAAATTTTCCCCCTCGTCCGGGATGCACCCACCTACTCAGAAGCGATGACGCTCCTAAAGGGACATTACGTTAAACCGGTGAATCAAGTGTACGCCACGCACCTCCTGGCCACGAGACGGCAACTCCCCGGGGAGACTCTGGACGATTTCTTGCAGGCCCTACAGATCCTCGGTAGGAACTGTGACTGCCAGGCAGTTTCGGCAGTCCAACATTCAAACTATTAATTAGAGACGCTTATGTCACGGGCATGAAGTCTACGTATGTCCGCCAGCGACAATTGGAAGGGGTACGCTCGATCTTGCGGAGACTAGGCAGCTCGCTAACTCACTAGAAGTAGCCTCCCGTAACCTGGAGTCCTACACCCCCGACCGCATGGCACCCTCGTGGGCATCGTGGGCCCCACCAGCTGCCGACTCCAGCTCACCATAAGCCTGCGCCGCGCGGCAGCCAGCCAACTCTGGGGGGCCCAAGTGTTATTTTTGTGGACAAAGCATAACACTCAAGGCAGCGCTGCCCGACGCGGAGCGCGACCTGCAACGGGTGTGGGAAGAAAGGACACTTTGTTTCTGTTTGCCAGGCCCGGTCGGCCGCCGCTGTTTCCAGGCCCGGCATTTCTACACCTCCCACGTGCGGCCCGTGGGCGCTGCCATTTTCCACACCGCAAGCCACGTGCGGCCCGTGAGTGCCACCATCTTTGATGCCGCTCGCCATGTCGCCCCGTGGGCGCTGACATCTTCGGCACCATTTTGGACCGTGCCTCAGGACCGCTGCTCGTCTGGCCGTTCGCCGCCTACTGCTACCTCCGCCACCGCTGACCCTCCCAGCATCTTCCGCAGCTCGTCTCCATCTCTCTGGATCAGTCTCGGCCCTGCAACCTTGCGACTGCTACGACGGCGGTGAAGATCAACGGACACGAGAGGACCTGCCTTCTTCGACTCCGGGAGCACAGAGAGTTTCATCCACCCCACTACGGTAAGGTGCTGCTCCCTCCCGGTACACCCCGTCACCCAGAAAATCTCCCAGGCCTCCGGATTCCATTCCATTGAAATCCGGGGGTACTGTATTGCGACCCTCACCGTCCAGGGCGTAGAGTTCAGCAACTTCAGGCTCTACGTCCTCCCCCACTTCTGCGCTGCCCTGTTGCTCGGCCTGGATTTTCAATGCCATCTCCAAAGCCTTACTTTGAAATTCGGCGGTCCCGCACCCTACATGCCTCCGAAATTCGGCACTCCTCTATCGAAAAGGAGGCCCAAGCCATTATGGAAGCTGTGCGACATTGGAGGCATTACCTGGCTGGCAGGAGATTCATTCTCCTCACTAACCAATGGTCGGTTGCCTTCATGTTTAATAATACACAGCAGGGCAAGATCAAAAATGACAAGATCTTGAGGTGGAGGATCGAGCTCTCCACGAATAATTATGAGATCTTGTATCGCCCCGGGAAGCTTAATGAGCCCCCTTGTGCCCTATCCCGTGGTACATGTGCCAGCGCACAAGTGGACCGACACCGGGCTCTCCACTATGACCTCTGCCACCCGGGGGTCACCCGGTTCTTCCATTTTGTCAAGGCCGCAACCTGCCCTACTCCATTGAGGAGGTCAGGACCGTCACCAGAGACTGCCACGTCTGCGCAGAGTGCAAGCCGCATTTCTACCGGCCAGATAGAGCGCACCTGGTGAAGGCCTCCCGCCCCTTTGATCGCCACAGCGTGGACTTCAAAGGACCCCTCCCCTCCACCGACCGCGACGTGTACTTCCTCAACGTAATTGACGAATACTCCCGGTTCCCTTTCGCCATCCCGTGCCCTGACATGACTTCTGCCACGGTAATCAAAGCCCTGCACCGCATCTTCACTCTGTTCGGTTTCTCCACCTACATCCATAGTGATCGGGGATGCTCTTTCATGAGCGATGAGCTGCGCCAGTTCCTGCTCAGCAAGGGCATCGCCTCGAGCAGGACATCCAGCTACAACCCCTGGGGAAACGGGCAGGTGGAGAGGGAGAACGGGACGGTCTGGAAGGCCGTCCTCCCCGACGCACTCCACTCCATCCAGTCACTCCTCTGAACCGCCACTAATGAGACCCCTCACAAACGTGTGTTTGCCTTCCCCAGGAAGTCCACCTCCGGGGTCTCGCTCCCAACATGGCTGACAGTTCCTGGACCCGTCCTCCACCGGAAGTATGTGCGGAGCCATAAATCGGACCCCTTGGTCGAGAAGGTCCACCTCCTACATACAAACCCGCAGTACGCCTACATGGCACACCCCGACGGGTGCCAAGACACAGTCTCCCTCTGGGACCTGGCAGCTGCTGGGTCTCCACCCACGTCTCCTGACCTGACACCACCACCATCCCCGGTTGCCTCATTCACCCCTGCGCCACTCACCCTCACACCAGCGAACCTCACCGCAGCCCCCACCCCAGTGGGATCTGTCCTCCCACTGGATCCGCTCAGGGGTGACGAAGACGAGGACAACACGCTCCCGGAGTCGCAGGTGACCAGGTCGGCGCCCACATCACCACCAGGACTGAGGCGATCGCGGAGGAGGGTCAAGGCCCCCGACAGGCTTAATTTGTAATGTTTTTGTCACCCCCGCCGGACTTTTTATTAACAGGGAGTGAATGTGATAAATACCACTAGTGATATATTGTATGTATTACGGCACTGCCCGTATATTACAGGTACGACGGTAAATCCCTGCCTGCTGGCTCCGCCCAGCAGGCACCATATAAAAGTGTACGCTCTCCCGCGCTGCTTCCATTCTGGTTCCAGCTGCAGGAGGCACAACATCTTGGGCAATAAAGCCTTGATTGTTTCTCCATTCTCGTCTCGTGGTAATTGATGGTACATCAGTGTATTTACTGTTATAACTTGGGGGAAACACAGCCACTAATTTGCACAGCAGGATTTCATAAACTGCAATGTGATACTGGTCAGATAATTTGTTTTTGGTAATAAAAACAGACGGTGCTTGAAAAATTCAGCAGGTCTGGTTGCAGCTGTGGAGAGAGAAACAAAGTTAACATTTTGAGTCCAGCATGACTCTTCGGAGATGAGTGTGCAACAATTGGGCCATGGCTAACACTTTCCTTCTAACCGGACACCCTCCTTCCTGTTCTGTCCAATTACCAGTGCTCCCTCCTAACTCTATTGGCACCATTTCCAATACAGTCATATCCCCTCCTTCCCTATGTTGTCAGCCTCTGCCTCACTTACCTGAAGGCTGCTGCAGAGCCAGCTGTGTGCGGATCTTTAATCTTGTTTTGTCAGTGAGCTACTTTTCAGATCCATGTTGTGCAATAAGGCCAAGAATCGGAGGTGCCTTGGGCTTCACCATTCAGATGCAGTGATTTTTTTCACAAAATCATTCTGTAAAATATTATTAACTCATGATATTCAGGTATATAAGCTATTTATTCTGCTAGACGATTTAGATTTTGCCTGATCATAAGGTTCTGTTGGTAATTCATGACACACGCACCCCTCACTGGGCGTTAGCCAGTTTGTAAACCAAGGTTCCCCTGTGTTCCTGGAGGTGGAGAAGGTCATGCCTTGTATTCACAATATCCGTACCTTTCTTTAATGGGTCTTGACACCTCTTCGGGTGCAACATTCCATGTCATCTCAGGAAGGTCCACAGTATAATCCACATAGGAATGTTCCAGAAAGTGGTCCCTTGGCAGCATCAGTCATCTGTTGATCAGTGTCTTTACTTATATTTCTTTAAAAAGCACAGGTCTTCCTTAAAGGGTTCATTATGCCCGTAGGTAGTTGGGGAACTTTCCTGACACTAGTGACACCATTTAACATATGTGGTGTTGGATGCTCTGAGTTACAGATGAACCAACACCGTTGCGATTGGTACAATGCAGTTTTATTCCAACTTGTTATTTACAGATCTGTCTTGGTACTCAGCACGTGGTGACTGTGTAAGTGTCTTGTTAATCAGGTCCTGTCCTTGTCCTTGTCTCCAGATGCACTGTCCACCAGGTGTCGTGTTTCTTGTCTTATACTGTGTCTGTCCTTGTCTGTGATTGGCTGTCATGTTATGTGTGCTCATTGGTCTGTTGGACGGTCTATCATGATGTGTGTGTTTGAATATCATGACATCCTCCCTTTTTTTACAAGATTATGTGCCTACGTGGTTATAAATATGGATGTGTCCTGAGTGCAGCTAAAGGTGTGTGTGCGTGATATTTACAGCATGTACATGTGGCGTAACTATTTACATGGGGCGGTGTCAGGTGTGGCATGCTAACGAGGTTGTACCATAACAAAAGAAGAAAAACTTTGAAGTGTGGTCCGGTCAAACGAGATCTGGAACGATAAAACAGTAACATGTTACAATACAATAGTTGCTAAACTTTGACGTGTGAACAGTCTCATAAGTCCAGTCTAGTAGGTGGGCGACGAATTCGGGTTGACCACCTCAAGGGTGGGTCGAGAACCACCGGCTGAGGTGCGAGCCTGGCCACGGGTGGCGACAGAAAGGGCATGGTCTGTGGCAGCTCCACAAAGTCGCTATCAGGAATCATTGGAGGACACGGCGTCTGTGTATGGTTCCGTTGCGAGCGTGGAAGTAGGCGAAGGGCTCACCGATTGCGCCTACGCAGAGATCCATCCGGCATGCTTCCCGGAACGAGCGGGGAGCCACGCGTCGGAGAACTTCAGCAGGTGCTGACCAGCCACCGTCTGGTAGATGAATGCGGACTTTGTCTCCAGGGGCCAGGGGGGAAAGATCAGTTGCCCTTGCGTCGTACGATCTCTTCTGGCGATCACGCTGCAGTTGCATCTTATGCAGTACCGGAGCATGGTCTGTTGTTGGTGCCAGGATGGAAGGTACAGTGGTTCTGAGGGTGCGACCCATCAGCAGCTGTGCTGGCGAGAGACCCGTGGCGAGCGGGGCCGAGCGATAGACGAGCAGGGCGAGGTGAAAGTCCGATCCTGCAGCAGCAGCCTTGCAGAGGAGCCGCTTGGCAATGTGAACGCCCTTCTCCGCCTTTCCGTTGGACTGGGGATGCAGAGGGCTGGACGTCACGTGTGTGAAGCCATACGAGGCGGCAAAGGACGACTTCATGGCTGGCAAAACAAGGCCCATTGTCCGACATGACAGTCATCGGAATGCCGTGGCGAGCAAAGGTGTCTTGGCAGGCCCTGATGACAGCAGACGACGTCAGATCGTGTAGGCGTATGACTTCTGGGTAATTGGAGAAGTAGTCCATGATGATAACATAGTCCATGCTCCCAGTCAGCTACACTTTCTGTAACATAACATAGTGAAATCGGTCAACACCCACCTTTGCCCAGGGGGACGTCACCAGCTCATGGGGCAGAAGCGTCTCAGGAGGTTGCGCCAGCTGAAACCTTTGGCAGGTTGTGCAGTTGAGCACCATGTTGGCAATATCGTCACTGATGCCCGGCCAATATACCGCCTCTCGGGCCCTCCGTCTGCACTTCTCGACCCCCAAGTGGCCTTCATGTATTTGATTGAGAACCATTTGGCGCATACTGTGCGGAATGACAATCCTGTCTAGCTTCAGAAGGATCATATCAATGGTGGTTAGGTCGTCCCATACATTATAGAACTGCGGGCACTGCCCTTTGAGCCATCCTCCCGTCATGTGGCGCATCACTCGCTGTAAAAGGGGGTTGGCCGCTGTCTCTCGGCGGATGCGGGCCAGACTGGAGTCGTCAGCCGGCAGATTTGCCGCTGTCAAGGCCACCTGCGCCTCGACCTGACATACGAACCCCTCCGCATCTGGTGGCGTACTCACTGCTCGGGATAGGGCATCCGCCACGATGAGGTCCTTCCCTGGAGTGTAGACCAGTTGGAAGTCATACCTCCTGAGTTTAAGTAGGATGCGCTGGAGGCGAGGGGTCATGTCGTTCAGGTCCTTGTTTATTATGCTGACCAGGGGGCGGTGGTCAGTTTCGACTGTGAATCGTGGAAGACCATATACATAATCGTGGAACTTGTCCAAACCGGTTAGCAAGCCCAGGCATTTTTTTTCGATTTGCGCGTAGCGCTGCTCTGTGGGGGTCATGGCCCGTGATGCATAGGCAACCGGGGCCCATGACGACGTGTCATCCCTCTGCAGGAGCACTGCTCCAATGCCGGATTGGCTGGCATCAGTTGAGATTTTGGTGTGACGAGACGTGTCGAAGAACGGCAACACTGGTTTGCACGGAGTGCTGAATTTGGTGCTTTTTGAGTGCTATAGTAAGAGTTTGGTGACCAAGGGAGTGCTGAATTTGGTGCATTTTGAATGCTATAGTAAGAGTTTGGTGACCAAGGGAGTTAGGTGAGGAGGGAGTAAGGTGCTCCTTTCATTTTGTTTCCGACATTTCCGCAAAGAGTGCAAATGATCCAGGAGTTTACAGAAAGTGTAGCTGTCTGGGAGCAGGGTCGGAGGGCGGAGATCTAGTTGGTCCACAGGGCAGCTATATTCTGTAAGGTAAGAGGGGATGGAGGCTAGGCCAGTTGCATGCTCCTCCTGTAGGATGTGGGTGGTGAGGGATACCACTGGTGTCCCCGCTGACTATACCTGCGGGAAGTGCACCCAACTTCAGCTCCTCAAAGACCGTGTTAGGGAACTGGAGCTGAAGCTGGATGAACTTCGGATCATCCGGGAGGCAGAGGGGGTGATTGAAAAGAGTTACAGGTAGGTAACCACACCCAAGGTACAGGAAAAGAATAGCTGGGTTACAGTCAGGGGGAAAAAAACAAACAGGCAGACAGTGCAGGGATCCCTCGTGGCCGTTCCCCTTCAAAACAAGTATACCGTTTTGAATGCTGTTGGGGGGGATGACCTACCGGGGGAAGGCCCTAGCGGCCAGGTCTCTGGCACTGAGTCTGGCTCTGGGGCTCAGAAGGGAAGGGGGAGAATAGAAAAGCAATAGTTGTAGGAGATTCAATGGTTAGGGGAATAGATAGATTTTGTGGTCGCGAGCGAGACTCCCGGAAGGTATGTTGCCTCTGGCACTGAGTCTGGCTCTGGGGCTCAGAAGGGAAGGGGGGAGAATAGAAAAGCAATAGTTGTAGGAGATTCAATGGTTAGGGGAATAGATAGATTTTGTGGTCGCGAGCGAGACTCCCGGAAGGTATGTTGCCTCTGGCACTGAGTCTGGCTCTGGGGCTCAGAAGGGAAGGGGGGAGAATAGAAAAGCAATAGTTGTAGGAGATTCAATGGTTAGGGGAATAGATAGATTTTGTGGTCGCGAGCGAGACTCCCGGAAGGTATGTTGCCTCCCGGGTGCCAGGGCCAGGGATGTCTCGGATTGTGTCTTCAGGATCCTTAAGGGGGAGGGGGAGCAGCCAGAAGTCGTGGTGCACATTGGTACCAACGACATTGGTAGGAAAAGGGGTGTGGAGGTAATAAACAAGTTTAGGGAGTTAGGCTGGAAGTTAAAAGCCAGGACAGACAGAGTTGTCATCTCTGGTTTGTTGCCGCTGCCACGTGATAGCGAGGCTAGGAATAGGGAGAGAGTGCAGCTGAACACGTGGCTGCAGGAATGGTGTAGGAGGGAGGGCTTCAGGTATTTGGATAATTGGAGCGCATTCTGGGGAAGGTGGGACCTGTACAAGCAGGACGGGTTGCATCTGAACCAGAGGGGCACCAATATCCTGGGAGGGAGGTTTTCTAGTACTCTTCGGGAGGGTTTAAACTAATTTGGCAGGGGAATGGGAACCGGATTTGTAGTCCAGCAACTAAGGTAGCCGATATTCAGGACGCCAAAGCGTGTAGTGAGGCAGTGGGGAAGGGAACACTGACAAAGGAGAGTACTTGCAGGCACGGAGATGGGTTGAAGTGTGTATACTTCAACGCAAGAAGCATCAGGAATAAGGTGGGTGAACTTAAGGCATGGATCGGTACTTGGGACTACGATGTGGTGGCCATCACGGAAACTTGGATAGAAGAGGGGCAGAAATGGTTGTTGGAGGTCCCTGGTTATAGATGTTTCAATAAGATTAGGGAGGGTGGTAAAAGAGGTGGGGTGTGGCATTATTAATTAGAGATAGTATAACAGCTGCAGAAAGGCAGTTCGAGGAGTATCACCCTATTGAGGTAGTATGGGTTGAAGTCAGAAATAGGAAAGGAGCAGTCACCTTGTTAGGAGTTTTCTATAGGCCCCCCAATAGTAGCAGAGATGTGGAGGAACAGATTGGGAAACAGATTTTGGAAAGGTGCAGAAGTCATAGGGTAGTAGTCATGGGCGACTTTAACTTCCCAAATATTGAGTGGAAACTCTTTAGATCAAATAGTTTGGATGGGGTGGTGTTTGTGCAGTGTGTCCAGGAAGCTTTTCTAACACAGTATGTAGATTGTCCGACCAGAGGAGGAGCAAGATTGGATTTAGTACTGGGTAATGAACCAGGGCAAGTGATAGATTTGTTAGTGGGGGAGCATTTTGGAGATAGTGACCACAATTCTGTGACTTTCACTTTAGTAATGGAGAGGGATAGGTACGTGCAACAGGGCAAGGTTTACAAGTGGGGGAAGGGTAAATACGATGTTGTCAGACAAGAATTGAAGTGCATAAGTTGGGAACATAGGCTGGCAGGGAAGGACACAAGGGAAATGTGGAACTTGTTCAAGGAACAGGTGCTACGTGTCCTTGATATGTATGTCCCTGTCAGGCAGGGAAGAGATGGTCGAGTGAGGGAACCATGGTTGACAAGAGAGGTTGAATGTCTTGTTAAGAGGAAAAAGGAGACTTATGTAAGGCTGAGGAAACAAGGTTCAGACAGGGCATTGGAGGGATACAAGATAGCCAGGAGGGAACTGAAGAAAGGGATTAGGAGAGCTAAGAGAGGGCATGAACAATCTTTGGCGGTGTGGTAGTATGTATTGGGGGTCATGTGGGACTGGAAGCCCTAATGTCATTGGCCGACAGATCCCGGGTCCTGGTTGGCCGTTGACCTCATACTCCACCCTGAAGGCGAAGTATAAGAAGCCGATGCCTTCCCCCGCATGCCAGTTTACTATCGGGCTGCTGGGGAACAGACACGCTTAATAAAGCCTCATCGACTTCACTCTATTTGTCTCACGGAGTCTTTGTGCGCCACAATTTATTAAGCGTGCCTAAAAAGGACTATGGAGCTCAGGATCATTCCAGAATGCCTGAGGATCAGCCCCCACGCAGTGAATGCGGCAGCAGCCTTCAAACACTGGCAGACTTGCTTTGAGGCCTACATCACATCGACCACAGGCCGAGTCTCAGATGAACAAAAACTGCAGGTCCTGCACTCGAGGGTGAGCACGGAGATTTTCACCCTCATTGAAGACACCCGCGATTTCCAGACGGCGTTCGCAGCACTGAGAAGTCTCTACGTTCGCCCAGTTAACCAAATCTACGCTCGCTACCAGCTCGCGACGAGACGGCAAGCTCCCGGAGAATCGATGGACGAGTTCTACGCCGCGCTGCTGATTTTGGGACGAGCCTGCAGCTGCCCGTCGGTGAACGCAAACGAACACACGGACATGTTAATGCGCGATGCTTTTGTTGCAGGTATACAATCCTCCCAAATCCGCCAAAGACTTCTAGAAAAAGAGTCACTAGGACTCTCAGAGGCACGGGCCCTGGCAGCCTCGCTGGACGTAGCCGCGCGTAATACCCGCGCCTACGGCCCCGACCGCGCGGCAGGCCATTGGGCCCCGTACGTACCCGCCGCGGCAAACCCCCTACCCCCCCCCCCCCCGGACACCCCACAGGCTTGCGCAGTCCAAACGCCGAGTCGCACCGGGGGCGCCCGCTGTTATTTCTGCGGCCAGGCGAAGCACCCCCGACAATGCTGTCCGGCCCGCGCAGCCATCTGTAAAAGCTGCGGGAAAAAGGGCCATTATGCGGTTGTGTGCCGATCCCGCGTGGTCGCCGCCGTCCCGGGAGAACAGGGAGCCCTACAGGCAGTCTATGCCTCCCAACCCCCCCAGCACGCCATGTGCGACCCGCAGGCGCCGCCATTTTGGGTCCCGACCACCGCGGTCCCGGGAGAACTGGGAGCCCTGCACGCCGCCTACGCTCCCCAACCCCCCTCCCCGCAGCTCATGTATGACCCGCCGCCGGCGCTCCCGATTTGGGTGCCGGCCAACACCCTCCACGGAGAGGAAGGGGTTTTTCGTATCCCGAACGCCACCCTCACCCCCGTCCCGCGCCCCACGCCTGACCCACCGGCGCCACCTACCTTGACCCCGACCACCGCTGTCCCCGGCGAGGGAGCTGCGCACGGTGCCAGCGCTCGCGGCCCCACGACTGACCCGCCGGAGCCGCCGACCTGGGCCCTCGCCCCCGTCCCGCGCCCCACGCCTGACCCGCCAGCGCCGCCGACCTGGGCCCTCGCCCCCGTCCCGCGCCCCACGCCTGACCCGCCGGAGCCGCCGACCTGGGCCCTCGCCCCCGTCCCGCGCCCCACGCCTGACCCGCCAGCGCCGCCGACCTGGGCCCTCGCCCCCGTCCCGCGCCCCACGCCTGACCCGCCAGCGCCGCCGACCTGGTCCCTCACCCCCGTCCCGCGCCCCACGCCTGACCCGCCGGCAATACAACTTACCTGGACCCCGATCTCCGTCCCCGGCGAGGGACCTCCTCACGGTCCCAGCGCTCGCAGTACTGATGCCTTGGCCCCGAACACCGCGGTCCCCAGCGAGGGAGCTCCGCGCGGTCCTAGCGCCCGCGGCCCTGGCGCTCGCAGCAAAGGAACTCCGCGCGGTCCTAGCGCCCGCGGCCCGGGAACTCCGCGCGGTCCTAGCGCCCGCGGCCCGGGAACTCCGCGCGGTCCTAGCGCCCCCCAGACCCCCCAGCACTCAATGTGCGACCCGCAGACGCCGCCATTTTGGGTCCCGACCACCACGAGGGGAGGAGGGGCCCCGCCATCTTGGACCGCCCCCGACCTGTACGACGCATGGGGGCGGCCATTTTGTCCACCCCCGACGCCATCTTGTGACCCCTCATCTACGGGCGAGGTATGGGGGCGGCCATTTTATCCATCCCCGACGTCATCTTGGACGGCAACAACGGACCCCACCCCACTACTACAACCACGGCTCGCTTCGGTTACACTCGATCAGGCTCGGCCCCGGACTCTGGAGACAACGACGACAACGGTCCTAATTAACGGCCACGAGACGCCATGCCTAGTCGACTCCGGGAGCACGGAAAGTTTTATACATCCCGACACGGTAAGACGCTGTTCCTTAACTACCTACCCCAGCGCACAAAAGATTTGCCTAGCTGCAGGATCCCACTCCGTACAGATCCAGGGATTCTGCATAGTTACCCTAACGGTACAGGGGAGGGAATTCAAAAACTACAAACTTAACGTCCTTCCCCAACTCTGTGCCCCCACCTTGCTGGGCTTAGATTTTCAATGTAACCTACAGAGCCTTACGTTTAAATTCGGCGGCCCCATACCCCCACTCACTATCTGCGGCCTCGCCACCCTCAAGGTGCAACCCCCGTCCTTGTTTGCGAACCTCACCCCGGATTGCAAACCCGTCGCCACTAGGAGCAGACGGTACAGCGCCCAGGACCGGACCTTCATTCGCTCCGAAGTCCAGCGGCTACTAAAGGAGGGCATAATCCAGGCCAGCAATAGTCCCTGGAGAGCGCAGGTGGTAGTAGTGAAGACAGGGGAGAAACAAAGGATGGTCATTGACTATAGCCAGACCATCAACAGGTACACACAACTAGACGCGTACCCTCTCCCCCGCATATCCGACATGGTCAATCGGATTGCCCAGTATAAAGTCTTCTCCACCGTGGACCTCAAGTCCGCCTACCATCAGCTCCCCATCCGCCCAAGTGACCGCAAGTACACAGCCTTCGAGGCAGACGGGCGATTATACCACTTCCTAAGGGTCCCATTTGGCGTCACAAACGGCGTCTCGGTCTTCCAACGGGAAATGGACCGAATGGTTGATCAACACGGGTTGCGGGCCACGTTCCCGTATCTCGACAATGTAACCATCTGCGGCCACGATCAGCAGGACCACGACGCCAACCTCCAAAAATTCCTCCAGACTGCCAAAGCCTTGAACCTCACGTACAACGAGGACAAGTGCGTTTTTAGCACCGATCGGCTAGCCATTCTGGGCTACATAGTGCGCAATGGGATAATAGGCCCCGACCCCGAACGTATGCGCGCACTCATGGAATTTCCCCTCCCGCACTGCCCAAAAGCCCTGAAACGCTGCCTGGGGTTCTTTTCATACTACGCCCAGTGGGTCCCCCAGTACGCAGACAAGGCCCGCCCCCTAATACAGACCAGGACTTTCCCGCTGTCGACAGAGGCTTGCCAGGCTTTCAGCCGCATCAAAGCGGACATCGCAAAGGCCACGATGCGCGCCATCGACGAGTCCCTCCCCTTCCAGGTCGAGAGCGACGCCTCTGACGTAGCTCTCGCGGCTACCCTTAACCAAGCGGGCAGACCCGTGGCCTTCTTCTCCCGAACCCTCCACGCCTCAGAAATCCGCCACTCCTCAGTGGAAAAGGAAGCCCAAGCCATAGTGGAGGCTGTGCGACATTGGAGGCATTACCTGGCCGGCAGGAGATTCACTCTCCTCACTGACCAACGGTCGGTAGCCTTCATGTTCGATAATGCACAGCGGGGCAAGATCAAGAACGACAAGATCTTGCGGTGGAGGATCGAACTCTCCACCTTCAACTATGAGATCTTGTACCGGCCCGGAAAGCTGAACGAGCCGTCTGATGCCCTATCCCGCGGGACATGTGCCAACGTACAAATTGACCGCCTCCAAGCCCTCCACGAGGACCTCTGCCACCCGGGGGTCACTCGGTTTTACCACTTCATCAAGTCCCGCAATCTCCCATACTCCTTAGAGGAGGTCCGTACAGTCACAAGAGACTGCCACATCTGCGCAGAATGCAAACCGCATTTTTTCAGGCCAGATGGAGCGCACCTGATTAAGGCTTCCCGTCCCTTTGAACGCCTCAGTCTCGATTTCAAAGGGCCCCTCCCCTCCACCGACCGCAACGCGTATTTCCTTAATGTAGTGGACGAATACTCCCGCTTCCCTTTTGCCATTCCCTGCTCCGACATGACCGCGGCCACAGTCATTAAAGCCCTGAACAGCATATTCACACTGTTCGGTTACCCCGCATACGTCCACAGCGACAGGGGGTCCTCTTTCATGAGTAACGAGCTGCGCCAGTTCCTGCTCAGCAAGGAGCTTCAAGCAGGACGACCAGCTACAACCCCCGGGGGAACGGGCAAGTAGAAAGGGAGAACGGCACGGTCTGGAAGGCCGTCCTACTGGCCCTACGGTCCAGGGATCTCCCAGTTTCACGGTGGCAGGAGGTCCTCCCGGACGCTCTCCATTCCATCCGGTCGTTATTATGTACGAGCACTAATCAAACGCCTCACGAGCGTCTCCTTGTCTTCCCTAGGAGGTCCTCCTCTGGAACGTCGCTGCCGACCTGGCTGGCGGCCCCAGGACCCATCCTGCTCCGAAAGCACGTGCGGGCACATAAGGCGGACCCGTTGGTCGAAAGGGTTCACCTCCTCCACGCAAACCCCCAGTACGCCTACGTGGAGTACCCCGACGGCCGACAGGACACGGTCTCCCTGCGGGATCTGGCGCCCGCCGGCACCACGCACCCCCCCCCGGCACCATCAACCCAACCGCCCCCCTTCCTGCCACCGCCGCACCCCGCGACCGCCCCCTTCCCAGGAGGATCAGTCCCCCTCCCCTTTGCACCGACAGCTGAAACCGTGCGGCTCCCAGAGGCGACAACGCTGGTACAAGCACTACCACCACCGCCGGGGCCGAGGCGATCGACACGGACGACCAGACCGCCCGACCGACTCGTGGCGTCGATGTAAAGCAAAGATGGACTGTCCAATGAACATTTTGTTTTTCCTATATCCTCTGTAAATAGTTGTAACAGGACGATACTGTCCAATACGGTACTACCATGTAACTGTTCTCTCCTCCCAGGACCAGTACTGTAAACCCTTACCACCATACGAAGCATCACCCCGCCGGGTTCATTTTTGACAAGGGGTGAATGTGGTAGTATGTATTGGGGGTCATGTGGGACTGGAAGCCCTCATGTCATTGGCCGACAGATCCCGGGTCCTGGTTGGCCGTTGACCTCATACTCCGCCCTGAAGGCGAAGTATAAGAAGCCGGTGCCTTCCCCCGCATGCCAGTTTACTATCGGGCTGCTGGGGAACAGACACGCTTAATAAAGCCTCATCGACTTCACTCTATTTGTCTCACGGAGTCTTTGTGCGCCACAGGCGGGTAGGATCAAGGAAAACCCCAAGACCTTTTACACATATGTGAGAAATATGAGAATGACTAGAGCGAGGGTAGGTCCGATCAAGGACAGTAGCGGGAGATTGTGTATTGAGTCTGAAGAGATAGGGGAGGTCTTGAACGAGTACTTTTCTTCTGTATTTACAAATGAGAGGGGCGATATTGTTGGAGAGGACAGTGTGAAACAGATTGGTAAGCTCGAGGAAATACTTGTTAGGAAGGAAGATGTGTTGGGCATTTTGAAAAACTTGAGGATAGACAAGTACCCCGGGCCTGACGGGATATATCCAAGGATTCTATGGGAAGCAAGAGATGAAATTGCAGAGCCGTTGGCAATGATCTTTTCGTCCTCACTGTCAACAGGGGTGGTACCAGGGGATTGGAGAATGGCGAATGTCGTGCCACTGTTCAAAAAAGGGACTAGGGATAACCCTGGGAATTACAGGCCAGTTAGTCTTACTTCGGTGGTAGGCAAAGTAATGGAAAGGGTACTGAGGGATAGGATTTCTGAGCATCTGGAAAGACACTGCTTGATTAGGGATAGTCAGCGCGGATTTGTGAGGGGTAGGTCTTGCCTTACAAGTCTTATTGAATTCTTTGAGGAGGTGACCAAGCATGTGGATGAAGGTAAAGCAGTGGATGTAGTGTACATGGATTTTAGTAAGGCATTTGATAAAGTTCCCCATGGTAGGCTTATGCAGAAAGTAAGGAGGCATGGGATAGTGGGAAATTTGGCCAGTTGGATAACGAACTGGCTAACCGATAGAAGTCAGAGAGTGGTGGTGGATGGCAAATATTCAGCCTGGATCCCAGTTACCAGTGGCGTACCGCAGGGATCAGTTCTGGGTCCTCTGCTGTTTGTGATTTTCATTAATGACTTGGATGAGGGAGTTAAAGGGTGGGTCAGTAAATTTGCAGACGATACGAAGATTGGTGGAGTTGTGGATAGTAAGGAGGGCTGTTGTCGGCTGCAAAGAGACATAGATAGGATGCAGAGCTGGGCTGAGAAGTGGCAGATGGAGTTTAACCCTGAAAAGTGTGAGGTTGTCCATTTTGGAAGGACAAATATGAATGCGGAATACAGGGTTAACGGTAGAGTTCTTGGCAATGTGGAGGAGCTGAGAGATCTTGGGGTCTATGTTCATACATCTTTGAAAGGTGCCACTCAAGTGGATAGAGCTGTGAAGAAGGCGTATGGTGTGCTCGCGTTCATTAACAGAGGGATTGAATTTAAGAGCCGTGAGGTGATGATGCAGCTGTACAAAACTTTGGTAAGGCCACATTTGGAGTACTGTGTACAGTTCTGGTCGCCTCATTTTAGGAAGGATGTGGAAGCTTTGGAAAAGGTGCAAAGAAGATTTACCAGGATGTTGCCTGGAATGGAGAGTAGGTCTTACGAGGAAAGGTTGAGGGTGCTAGGCCTTTTCTCATTAGAACGGAGAAGGATGAGGGGCGACTTGATAGAGGTTTATAAGATGATCAGGGGAATAGATAGAGTAGACAGTCAGAGACTTTTTCCCCGGGTGGAACAAACCATTACAAGGGGACATAAATTTAAGGTGAAAGGTGGAAGATATAGGAGGGATATCAGAGGTAGGTTCTTTACCCAGAGAGTAGTGGGGGCATGGAATGCACTGCCTGTGGAAGTAGTTGAGTCGGAAACATTAGGGACCTTCAAGCAGCTATTGGATAGGTACATGGATTACGGTAAAATGATATAGTGTCGATTTATTTGTTCTTAAGGGCAGCACGGTAGCATTGTGGATAGCACAATTGCTTCACAGCTCCAGGGTCCCAGGTTCGATTCCGGCTTGGGTCACTGTCTGTGCAGAGTCTGCACGTCCTCCCCGTGTCTGCGTGGGTTTCCTCCGGGTGCTCCGGTTTCCTCCCACATTCCAAAGATGTGCGCGTTAGGTGAATTGGCCAATGATAAATTGCCCTTAATGTCCAAAATTGCCCTTGGTGTTGGGTGGAGGTGTTGGCCTTGGGTAGGGTGCTCTTTCCGGGAGCTGGTGCAGACTCTGGGCCGAATGGCCTCCTTCTGCACTGTAAATTCAATGATAATCTATGATTAATCTAGGACAAAGGTTCGGCACAACATCGTGGGCCGAAGGGCCTGTTCTGTGCTGTATTTTCTATGTTCACTGGTGCCGTGGTGAGTTTGTGTTTGAGCTCCTCCCATTCCAGCTGGTGTGTATGTTGCCACTGGAACTCTGTGGATTTTTTTACGAGATGGCGCAGATTCGTTGTGTGGGAGGCAATGTTGGGAATGAATTTCCCTAGGAAGTTGACCATGCCAAGGAATCGTAGGACAGCCTTCTTTCGGCCGGCCACGGCATGGCTGTGATGGCGCTCACCTTGTCTGCATCCAGACGGACCCCTGACCGGGAGATGTGGTCCCCCAGGAACTTCAATTCGGTCTGGCCAAAGGCGCACTTGGCTCGGTTGAGGCGCAGGCCGTTTTCCCGTATGCGGGCAAAAAAGGGTTGGAGACGATGTATGTGCTCCTGCGGTGTGGTGGACCAGATGATGACATCGTCCACAGATACGCGCACCCCTTCGATGCCTTCCATCATCTGCTCCATGATTCTGTGGAAGACCTCGGATGCCGAGATGATGCCAAATGGCATCCGGTTGTAGCAGAATCTGCCGAAAGGGGTGTTAAAGGTGCATAGCTTTCGGCTGGACGGGTCCAGTTGGATCTGCCAAAACTCTTTAGAAGCATCCAGTTTCGTGAATATCTTCCCTTGGGCCATTTCACTGGTGATCTCCTCCCGTTTTGGTATGGGATAATGTTCCCGCATGATTTTATTATTGAGGTCTTTGGGGTCTATACAGATGCGGAGCTCGCTAGAGGGCTCCTTGACACACACCATGGAGCTGACCCATGGCGTGGGCTCCGTGACCCTGGATAGGACCCCTTGGTCCTGGAGGTCCTGCAGCTGCAGCTTGAGGCGGTCTTTAAGTGGCGCAGGAACTCTGCGAGGTGCGTGAACGACCGGGATGGCATCCGGTTTGAGGCGAATTCGGTATGTGTATGGCAGTGTTCCCATGGCTTCGAATGCCTCCTGGTTGTGGGCGAGGAGCGATTGGAGCTGTGCGTTGAACTCAGCATCCGGGAAGTCAGATGTGTCGTCTGGAGAGAGAGAGACAGAATTCGTTGTACAAGGTGGACAGCCTTACATGCCTGTGCGCCCAGCAAGGAATCCTTCGATGAGCCAACAATTTCAAACGAGAGTGTGGCCGTGTGTGTTCTGTGTGTCACCTGGAGCTGGCAGGATCCCATGGCCAGGATAACGTTCCCGTTGTAGTCGACCATCTTGCACCGGGATGGCTGGATTGGTGGTCTGACCTTCATGGCATAGAATGCTGAGCATGCTATGAGGTTGGCGGATGCGCCAGTGTCCAGGCGGAAAGTGATCGGCGATCGGTTGACCGTCAGGGTGGCACTCCATTCATCGGCCGGATTGATGGTGTTGACCCGGTTCACATCAATGACTGCAACCCGGAAGGCGTCTTGGTCATCTGTGTCGTTGGGTTGGATATCCTGATTTGGAGGCTGGATGGTTCGCACGTGTCTGCGAGGTTGTCGGAGATGTGGAGGATCCATCGGTTGAACCGCTCGACAGTAGGCAGCGTAGTGGCCCATCCTGCCACAGCGTAGGCATTGTCAGGTTTTTGCAGGACATTGCCCTTTTAAATGTGCAGCTCCACAGTTGCCGCATGTCATGACGTTCGTTACGCCACTGCGCATGCGCAGTTCGGTCTTGCGTCGGGCGCGCCTGCGCAGTGCGTCCCTCGATGTTGCCGTTGGTTTTGGCGCGCACAAACGCGGGAGACCTCGAAAAGCGCGCAAAACGGCCGCCCTCGTCCGGGCAGCGGGCCGGGAGAAACTCAATTGCCTGGCTTGCCGATTCGATCGCTTGGGACCCCCTCCGTGCCGATTCGGTCGCCTGAAATTGGGCAAAGCGGCTGGTCGCATTTTCATGGAGGACACAGGCTTCCACTGCAGATGCTAAGGTCAGGCCTTTCATTTTAAGAAGCTGCTGGCGTAGGCCACTGGAGGCAATGCCAAAAACGATCTGGTCCCGGATCATGGACTCTGAGGTGGTGCCGTAACCGCAGGACTGCGCGAGTATGCGGAGGTGCGTCAGAAAGGGTTGAAAGAGCTCATCCTTACCTTGCAGGCGTTGCTGAAAGATATACCTCTCAAAGCTTTCATTTACTTCAATGTTGAAGTGCTGGTCGAGCTTGAGGAGGACCGTGTCATATTTAGATTTGTTCTCGCCTTCCGCGAACACCAAGGAGTTGTATACATCAATGGCGTGCTGACCTACGGTAGTGAGGAGCATGGCAATCTTTGTTTCGTCCGAGGCACCCTGTTTTTCGTTGGCTCGCATGTACAGTTCAAATCGCTGCTTGAAGAGCTTCCAATTGGTGCCAGGTTCCTACGTTGCTACTTGCAACGGCTGCGGTTTGTTGTGGGTGTCCATGGCTCAGGATGGCAGATTTGCCGGCAGGTATCGATCCACTCACTGGTATCATGTGGTGTTGGGTGCTCTGATGTACAGATGAACCAACACGGTTGCGATTGGTACAACGCAGTTTTATTCCAACTTGTTATTTACAGATCTGTCTTGGTACTCAGCACGTGGTGACGGTGTGAGTGTCTTGTTAATCAGGTCCTGTCCTTGTCCTTGTCTCCAGATGGACTGTCCACCAGGTGTCATGTTTCTTGTCTTATACTGTGTCTGTCCTTGTCTGTGATTGGCTGTCGTGTTATGTGTGCTCATTGGTCTGTTGGTCTGTCTATCATGATGTGTGTGTTTGAATATCATGACAACATACATTAATCAACACAGCATTAATGTTTCAGATCAAGGATGTTTCATCAGTACTGAAAAATCTAAAGAAGTGACTGGTTTTAAGGAAGTACAAAGTTATCGGGAAAGGAGGAAGGTAGGGGAAGAACAATTACCCTCCCATTTTTCTTGCACCATTATCCTTTTTGTCATTTCTTGTCCTCCCCAGATTTTCCCATTTGTTTTTTCCCCACCTTCCCCTTTATCTCCCACTCTGTTATAATGTTATAGTGTTCCAAAGGAACTAGGAACCGACTGATAGGTGAATATCTATCCTGGGGTATCACATACACTGTCGCACTGCGGACATTTACCAAGTAATGATGTAACAGTCTATTCGGACTCCCAGTCACATGGAAAGCATAAAGAAGTACACTTGATTTTGAATCTAAAGTGGGATTCTTTCTAATTTATGGGAAGCAGAAGACACAAGACTCTCAATTTTCTTTAAATCTTTTACACCTCTAACTTTTTCCAGTTCTGGTGTACGGTTATTGACCTGAAATATTAACTGTGTTTCTCTCCACAGGCACCGCCTGATATGCTGTGTATTTCCAAAATTTTCTGTTTTTACTTATTCCAACATCTGAGGTATCTTTCTTTTCTGCTCAATACAGCAAGACAGTCTTCTGTTGGGAAGGACCTGGTTGGGCAGTACATGTGAGTCAATCATAAGATACTTGATTCTGAATTTCCAATGTGTCTTGCCTGTTTGCAAATGTTCCAATTTTCAAAATCAAATTTGCAGATAATCAGCCAGAGTTATGTATGAACAAAATGCTCCATGGTACAAGAACGGTACCTGGACATCAGGGGTTAAGTTATGAGGAGAGATTATACAAATTAGGCCTGCTTTCTCTACCATTTAAAAGATTACGGGGTGATCTGATCAAAGGCTTCAAGGTACTAACTGGGAAAGACAGGGTAGATAAAGATACACGGTTTCCACTGGTTTGAGATTCTAGAACTGGGGGGCATAGTCTCAAAGTTAGGGCCAGACCATTCAGGAGAGTTGTTAGGAAGAACATCTATTCCCGGCTAGGGTCACTGTCTGTATGAAGTCTGCACATTCTCCCTGCGTGGGTTTCCTCTGGGTGCTCCGGTTTCCTCCTACAAGTCCCGAAAGAAGTACTGTTAGGTAATTTGGACATTCGGAATTCTCCTTCTGTGTACCCGAACAGGCACCGGAATGTGGCGACCACGGGCTTTTCACGGCAACTTTATTGCAGTGTTAAATTAAGCCTACTTGTGACAATAGAGATTATTAAAAAAGGGTGGTAGAGGTTTGGCACTCTCTCCCACAAAGGGCAATTGATGCTAGATCAATTGTTACGTTTAAATCTGAGGTAAATACATTTTTGTTAAACAAAGGTACTAAGGGATATGGGCCAAAGGCAGGTATATGGAGTTAGGCCACAAATCAGCCATGATCTCATTGAATGGCAGAGCAAGCTTGAGGGGTTGAAAGACCTACTCCTGTTCCTATCTTCCTATACCATCTATTGAGATCAGCCTTTAAACTTGACAAATCTTTATTCTGACTTAGGGTACATGCTTTTTGTTTACAGGCTCAGGATGCAGGACAATTAATAAATAATGATTGAATATATCCATTTTAAGTATTATATTTTTACAAAATCAAATTTTAAGAATAAAAACAATAATGGGAAATTAAAATCTGCACATTAATGGATTGATATAGTTAAAATAAATTTTGCAATCTACTTTGTACAACTGAGTGTTGTGTTAATCAGCTATGACAAAAGCTGCATGTGATCCCCTCAGGGATGGTTGGCAATGTGGTGTGATTATAATAGTGCAGAACAGCCAAGCTGTTACCATAGTAACAAAGTTCACAAGCCCGCAGTGGAATGTGAGCCTGCCTTAATCTTCACAGCAGTGACATTCTTGAACAATTTTAGCATTATGATCTTCATCTGGAATCATCCTCAACGAATACAAACTTTAGAAACATTTTATTAAAAAAACATTACTAAAGAATGCAATCAATGTGTTCTCAACAACTGACAATTCTGCTATCAATCCATTTATTAATAAAACAGACATTTCTGACTTGCAAACCAAAATTTGCTATCGTAGTTTTGTAAATATTTAAGTCACTTTTAATAATGTTATCCATCATGGACAACATTTGTGCTCCTTTTTACTGCATGTAAATGTTTTATTACCCTCGGAGTGGTTGTTCCAATTAAATGATTCCATCAATAAGTTTTATTTGTGAGTTTAAAATAAATAATATTTATTATCAGACACTTGCCCCAGCTGTTTAAAAGCTGATGCCTCACTCACTCGTCCCACAAACACTATCACACACACAAAGATTAGATGCAGATGTAGGTAAATCAGTTACAACTTATAGGTATCTCAATCTCTTTCATGACAGGCTGTGGTTTCTTAGATGAGTCAATGCTTTTGCTGAAGTAAAGGTCTTGAAAAGCAGAGGATTCTCAGTGAGCTGCAAGACTTCTTGTAGACAATTTGGCAGAAAGTAGGTTCTCAGATGAACTTGAAGTTGGAACAGGTTATGGGGGAAACCTTCTTCCACTTTCAAGGTATTGCTGGTTATTATCTTGGCTGCTTTGATTTGCTTTCAGTGGAGTTCTGTCTGCACTCAGCTTTTTGCTGTTTTTAAAACAAAACAGAAAGTATGGCTGCCTCATCATTTGACCTGTACAAACTCAAAATCCTTTTCCAAATAAGGTGGGTAGTTGAGTTGATTATACATCCTGGGCGAGATTCTCCACTCCCGCGCCGGTTGGGAGAATCGCCTGGGCCGCCAAAATTTCCCGTGACGCCGGTCCGACGCCCTCCCGCGATTCTCCCAAGCGGCGGGAACGGCCCCGTCGAGTTCCGCGGGCCGCAGGCTGGAGAATCGCCGGAGACACCCAAAATGGCGATTCTCCGGCACCCCCGCTATTCTCAGGCCTGGATGGGCCAAGCGGCCAGGCGGGTTCCCCCCGGCGCCGTCCACACCTGGTCGCTGCCGACGGGAACAGTGCGGGAACGCTGGGGGTGCAGCCTGCGTGGGGGGGTGAGGGGGGATCCTGCACCGGGGGGTACCTCAAATGTGGGATGGCCCGCGATCGGTGCCCACCGATCGTCGGGCCGTCCTCTCTGAAGGAGGACCTCCTTCCTTCCACAGCCCCGCAAGATCCGTCCGCCATCTTCTTGCGGGGCGGACTCAGAGAGGACGGCAACCACGCATGCGCGGGTTGGCGCCGGCCAACCCGCGCATGCGCGGGTGACGCCAGTTATGCAGCGCCGGCCGCGTCATGTATGCGGCGCCGTCTTTACGCGGCGACAAGGCCTGGCACGTGTAGATGACGCGGCCCCGCTCCTAGTCCATTATCGGTCGGAATAGGGGCCGTTTCGCGCCGTCGTGAACCTCGACGGCGTTCACGACGGCGTGGGCACTTCAGCGTGGGAGTAGAGAATCCCACCCCTGTGTTTTGGATTTCACACGTTGAGAGTTTGAGACAGCCCCATGTCTTTGTATTTGAAAGACACATTCAATTAACATTACCCTTTTGAAATTAGTTTCAGGAACGGACATTGAGTCACCATCAGTGTGGAAGGTTCCTTTTGTTCCTTCTTGAGACAAGATTGGCTTCAATCCACTAAAGAAGTCAGGTAATTCCTGGGCAGACAGATTTTTGTTCCCTTTTGTGTTCGGGCTTTAAAATAAAATAAATTATTTTGACGTTCAGAATATACTGGGACATGAGATGTCACACAACTAGTTAAAGTATTGACATCAAATTTATTTTCCACTGTTGTAATGGATGGACCAACTCCTTCAACATCCTCAGCAATAATTCCCAGACTTAACCTATTGAAATTTTTTAATATTCTGAATAGGTTATCTGGTTTCAAGTGATTTGTACATAAATGTAATGTTTTATAAATGCTTTTCCTTTGTTAGTTTAAGACCTAATTCTGTAGTTTGTAAATGGTTCCCCAATGTCCATTAGGAAGGGAGATGTGTCTTCCCCCCCTTGTTCTGACCTTTATGTAACTCCAGTTCCCCACCATTTGATTGTGTAAATAACACTCTGAAGTCACCGAGAAAGCAATTCAGTTGTATCCAACTGCTGTCGCAGTGTGGGCGCACCTTCACTGGACTGCAATCGTTCACGAACAGAGACCAACCGCTGCTACCCAAGGAAACCAGGGATGAGCAATAGCTACCTGCTTTGTCGATGTTACCTATATCCTGAGATTGAATACAGTAGTTACGGTTTATGAAAACAAATAGTAGCGGAGCAGGTGAGATGATGAATGCATTACAGCTCTGTTGTACTGTGCAATAACGTTCAGACACTCTCTTATCTAAACACTAAGAGCTGGAATCTCCGGTTCGTAACACCGGAATTGTGAAGCGTGATTCGGGTGGAGAAACGGGCGTCAGCCGGACGCTGAACAGGCCGCCATGCTCCAGTGCCTCGCTGGCGGCTTCAATGCATCCAAACCCCACACCAGCATCGGCATGCAAAACCTGAATTTGGGTAAGCGCCGGCTGGACCTGCGTCGCAACCCAGGGCCACCGTGTAGCCTGCTGGACCCGGATGGGCACGAGAGTATATATCATGGCAACATGTCTGCGCTTTTCCCCCTACAAAGAATGGACTTCAGAATTCAGCTATGAATGGTTGCCTTCTGCCTGGCCGCAGCAGCCTGTGCCAATGCACTGGGGCTGCAGGCACAGGAGCTGCTCCGGGAGGATCCTGCACAACAGGAGCCTGCCCCATAGGAGTTGGGGCCAGCCAGTGAGGCTGGAGAGCTGGCCACCCAATAGGCCGAGGAAGAGGTGCAAAGTAGTCGATGCATCAGGCCACGGGTATACCGTCGGCACCTGTCTTTCGAGGGCCTACCGGACCGAGCATGTTGCCAAGGACTCCAGCTGACCAGGTAGACTGTGCGGCGCCAGTGCCAGAAGCAGATGATGATGCACCTGGAACCGTGGAGATATGGTGCAGGGCACCTTCCCCCGGTGACTATCAAGCTGATGGTCGCCCTGAACCTCTTTGCCACGGGGTCCTTCTTGGCACCGGTAATGTAAACTCCTCCCCCCACCTCGGTTCCTTCCCCAACTTTTCACCGCGGCTAGACTCACCGAAACCTGCTCTACCAGACTCCGATTGCCGCAGCCCCTCCCCCACCTCACTCCCGTTCACTGGCCGGCTTAAACCGGCTAGCGTGGAGGCCTCCGCCCGGGTCTCCTTCCGCCTTGCCCGGTCCCAGGAAAACCAAGAAATCCCCTTTAATACACAACCCCAGCATACACACCCAAGTCCCAAAGAACCATCATTGCAAATGAAAGTCCCAACTCTTCCCTTATCCAAATGTACAGCGGTGACTCATTTGGTACATACACCAACACGCAGTGAAAAAATAAAGTTACAAGAGGCTACATCGGTACAAGACCCGCTCTCAGTCCCATTTCTCATTTCTGCCACAGTCCTTCGCAAACCACTCCGCCGCTTCCGCCATCCCAAAATAAATGTCCTTGGATTTGTAGGTCACCCTCAACTTAGCTGGATACACTATGCCGCACTGCACCTTGCTGTTGTACAGTGCATTCTTCACCCGGCTGAAGGTCGCCCGCTTCTTCGCCAACTCCACCGTAAAGTCCTGGTATATACGTATACTAGCTCCAGCCCACTCCACCACCCGCTTCTGCTTTGCCCAGCACAGGACCTTCTCCTTCACGCTGTACCTACGGAAACAAACAGTTATTACTCTTGGCGGCTCACTCGCCTTTGATATAGGCCTCCACGCCTATGAGCCCGATCTAGTTCATATCGAGAGGGATCATCCCCCTCCCCCAATAGCTCCGCCAATATCGTCGCAAAATATTTCGTCGGCCTCAGGCCTTCCACCCCTTCGGGCAGACCCACGATCCTCAGATTCTGCCTGGATCTGTTTTCCAGGTCTTCCATTTTGACTCGCTGATGTACCAACAATGACCACGAGACAAAATGGTGAAACAATTGAGGCTTTATTGCACAAGATGTTGAGCCTCCTGCAGCTGGAACCAGAATATTTTTATACATCGCCTGCTGGGAGGAGCCAGCAGGCTGGGATTTACTGTGTTACCTGTAGTACAGTGGCAGTACCGTAAAATGCGTAGTGTCTTACCAGTGGTCTTTACCACATTCACCCCCTGTTTAAAAAAAGTCCAGAGGGGGTGAAAAACAACATTACAGATTGAGTCTGTCGGGGGCTTTAACCCTCCGCTGCGATCGCCTCAGTCCTGGTGGTGGTGTGGGCGCCGATGTGGTCACCTGCGACTCTGGGAGCGTGTTGTCCTCTCCTTCATCACCCCTTAGTGGATCCGGTGAGGGGACAGATGCTGCTGGGGTGGGGGCCCCGGTGAGGTTCGCTGGTGGGAGGGTAGGCGGCGCAGGGGCAAGGGAGGCAACTGGAGGAGGAGGGGATGGTACCAGGTCGGGGGTGCTGATAGTTGTGGGTGGGGACCCAGCGGGTGCCAGGTCCCAGAGGGAGACTGTGTCCTGTCGCCCGTCGGGGTGTGCCACGTAGGCGTACTGTGGGTTCGCATGGAGGAGAAGGACTTTCTCGACCAGGGGATCCGATTTATGACTCCTCGCATGCGTCCGGAGGAGGACGGGCCCAGGAACTGTCAGCCAGGTTGGGAGCGAGTCCCCGGAGGTGGACTTCCTAGGGAAGGCAAATACACATTCGTGAGGGGTCTCATTAGCACACTAGGCTAAATGGCTGGCTTTTAAAGCAGACCAAGGCAGGCCAGCAACACGGTTCAATGCCCGTACCAGCCTCCCCGAACAGGCGCCGGAATGTGGCGACTAGGGGCTTTTCACAGTAACTTCATTGAAGCCTACTTGTGACAATAAGTGATTTTCATTTCATTTCATTAGTAGCCGTGCGCAGAAGCGACTGGATGGAGTGAAGCGCATCGGGGAGGACCTCCTGCCAGCAGGAGGCCGGGAGATTCCTAGACCGAAGGGACTTCCAGACCGTCCTGTTCTCCCTCTCCACCTGTCCGTTTCCCCAGGGGTTGTAGCTGGTTGTCCTGCACGAGGCGATGTCCTTGCTGAGTAGGAACTGACGCAGCTCATCGCTCATGAAGGAGGAACCCTGATCACTATGGATGTAGGTGGGGAAACCAAACAGGGTGAAGATGCTGTGCAGGGCCTTGATGACCGTGGCAGAAGTCATGTCGGGACATGGGATGGCGAATGGGAAACGAGAGTACTCATCAATAACATTGAGAAAGTACACGTTGCGGTCGGTGGAGGGGAGGGGCCCTTTGAAGTCCATGCTGAGGCGCTCAAAGGGGCGGGAGGGGAGGCCTTCACCAGATGTGCTCTGTCTGGCCGGTAGAAGTGCGGCTTGCACTCCGCGCAGACTGGGCAGTCCCTGGTCACAGTCCTGACCTCCTTGATGGAGTAGGGCAGGTTGCGGGCCTTGATAAAATGGAAGAATCAGGTGACCCCCGGGTGGCAGAGGTCATTGTGGAGAGCCCGGAGTCGGTCCACTTGTGCGCTGGCACATGTCATAGATTATCATAGATTATCATAGAATTTACAGTGCAGAAGGAGGCCATTTGGCTCATCGAGTCTGCACCAGCTGTTGGAAAGAGCACCCTACCCAAATCAACACCTCCACCTAATTCCCATAACCCAGTAACCCCACCCAATGCTAAGGGTGTACCGCGGGATAGGGCATCTGGGGGCTCATTGAGCTTCCCCGGGCGATACAAGATCTCATAGTTCTAGGTGGAGAGCTCGATCCTCCACCTCAAGATCTTGTCATTTTTGATCTTGCCCCGCTGTGTATTGCTAAACGTGAAAGCAACCGACCATTGGTCAGTGAGGAGAGTGAATCTCCTGCCGGCCTGGTAATGCCGCCAATGTCGCACAGCTTCCACAATGGCTTGGGCCTCCTTTTCGAGAGAGGAGTGCCGAATTTCGGAGGCATGAAGGGTGCGGGAAAAGAAAGCCACGGCCTGCCCGCCTGGTTGAGAGTCGCGGCCAGAGCGACGTCCGATGCATCGCTCTCCACCTGAAAGGGGAGGGACTCATCGACCGCGTGCATCGTGGCCTTGGCGATGTCCGCCTTGATGTGGTTGAAGGCCCGGCGGGCTTCAGCTGTCAGGGAAAAAACTGAGGACTTGATGAGTGGGTGGGCCTTGTCCGCATAATTTGGGACCCACTGGGCGTAACATGAAAAAAACCCCAGGCATCGTTTCAGGGCCTTGGGGCAGTGGGGGCGAGGGAGTTCCATGAGGGGGCGCATGCGGTCGGGGTCAGGCCCTAGGACTCCATTTTCCACAACGTAGCCAAGGATGGCTAAGCGGTTTGTGCGGAACACGCATTTCTCCTTATTGTACGTGAGATTAAGGAGTTTGGCGGTATGGAGGAATCTCTGGAGGTTTGCGTCGTGGTCCTGCTGATCGTGGCTGCAGATGGTGAGATTATCTAGGTACGGGAACTTAGCCCACAGCCCGTACTAGTCAACCATTCGGTCCATCTCTCGCTAGAAGACCGAGACCTCTTTGGTGACGCCAAAGGGGACTCTAAGGAAGTGGGAGAGGCAGCCATCTGCTTCGAATGCAGTGTATTGGCGGTCCTCCGAGCGGATGGAGAGCTGGTGGTAGGTGGACTTCAAGTGAACTGTGGAGAAGACTCGATACTGCGCAATCTGATTGACCATGTCAGATATGCGTGGGAGGGGGTATGTGTCGAGCTGCATGTACCGATTGATGGTCTGGCTGTAGTCGATGACCATCCTGCGTTTCTCCCCAGTCTTAACTACCACCACTTGAGCTCTCCAGGGGCTGTTACTGGCCTCAATGACCTCAATGGACTTCCGGCCTGATAAAGGTCCTGTCCTGTGCACTGGACCGTCTGCTCCTCGTGGCGGTGGGCTTACAGTCCGGGGTGAGGTTTGCAAAAAGTGAAGGTGGCTTGACCTTTAGGGTCGTGAGGCCGCAGACGGTGAGGCGGGGCAGGGGTCCTCCGAATTTCAGAGTAAGGCTTTGGAGGTGACACTGAAAATCGAGACCTAGTAACAGGGCAGCGCAGAGATGGGGGAGGACGTGGAGTCTGAAGTTGCTGAACTCTACGCCCTGAACGGAGAGGGTCGCGACGCAGTGCCCCCAGATTTGCACGGAATGGGATCCGGAGGCCAAGGAGATTTTCTGGGTGACGGGGAGGACCGGGAGGGAGCAGCGCCTTACGGTAGCTGGGTGGATGAAACTCTCTGTGCTCCCGGAGTCAAAGAGGCAGGTCGTCTCGTGCCTGTTGATCCTTACTGTCATCGTAGCGGTCGCGAGGTTGCGGGGCCGAGACTGATCGAGGGTGATGGAGGCCAGCTGCTGAAGATTTGGGAGTCGCTGGGCTGGTCGGCGGTGGCGGAGGTATCGGTTGATCGCGAACGGCTGGGCGACTAGGGGTCCTGAGGCGCGGTCCAAGATGGCGCCGAAGATGGCGGCGCCCACGGGCCGCACGTGGCGGAGAAGCTGGCGGCGCCCCTGGATCGCACGTGGGGGTTGCAGCGATGTTGGGCCTGGAAACGGCAGCAACTGATCGGGCCTGACAAACGAAGACGAAGTGGCCCTTCTTTCCACACCTGTTGCAGGTTGCGCTCTGCGCCGGGCAGCGCTGCCTGGGATGTTTGCTCTGGCCACAAAAATAACATTTGGGCCCTCTGGAGTTGGCTGGCTGCCGCGCGGCGCAGGCTTGCGGTGTACTCGAGTCGGCAGATGGTGGGGCCCTCGATGCCCGCGGATGGTGCCGCACGGTCTGTGGTGTAGGACTCCAGATTGCGGGAGGCCACTTCTCGGGAGTTAGCAAGCTGCACAGTCTCTGTAAGCTCGAGAGTACCCCATTCCAATAATCGCTGGCGAACATAATTAGACTTAATGCCCGTAACATAAGCGTCTCTGATTAGCAGTTCTGTGTGCTGGACTGCTGATAGTGCCTGGCAATTACAGTTCCTACCCAGTATCTGCAGAGCATGCAAAAAATCATCCTGAGACTCCCCCAGGAGTTGCTGTCTCGTGGCCAGGAGGAGCCTGGCGAACACTTGAGTCACAGACCTGATGTACTGTCCTTTCAGTAGCGCCATCGCTTCCGTGTAGGTGGGCGCGTCCCGAATGAGGGAGAAAACTTGTGAGCTCACCCGTGAGTAGAGGATCTGGAGCTTCTGCTGGTCTGAGAGGGCTTCTGTAGATGCTCCGAGGTATCCTTCAAAGCAGGCTAGCCAGTGCTCGAAGGTGGCTGTGGCGTTGGCTGCGTGACGGTTCAGCTCCAGACGATCAGGCTTGATTAAGACATTCATCTCTAAAATTCTAGTGCAATAAATTGATGGACCATCAATGACCACGAGATGAAAATGATGAAACTATTGAGGCTTTATTGCACAGGATGTTGAGTCTCCTGCAGCTGGAACCAGAATGGGAGCAGCGCAGGAGAGCATACGCTTTTATACGTCGCCTGCTAGGAGGAGCCAGCAGGCTGGGAATTACTGTGTTACCTGTAGTACAGTGGCAGTACCGTAATACGCGTATTGTGTTACCAGTGGTATTTACCACACTCGCAGACCCTTGTTGCTCTCTATCACCCTCCGCAGCTCCTTCCCCATCGAGGTGAGTTGATCACTGTGCTGCGATAATGCCTCTTCCACTTCCTTCAGTGTCTCACCTTGCTCCTGCACCTCTGCTGCTGCGCTTGGTACCGCCGCCCACACCGGGGCAATCGCATCCTCCACCAACACTTTCAATACCGCCCCCATCTCCTTCTTCATCGCTTCCATGTGCTTTGTGAACTGTTTTTCAAGTTCCACGGCCATCACCTTGGTCATTTCAATGCGGCCTCCCCTGGTGCCCCAGCCTCCGCTTTCCTTACAGTTCCACTAACCAGTGGCCTTTCATTAACCCCCTTTTTCACGGCCGTTTTCCCCCCAAACTTGGACATTTCTGCTCACTGTGCCTTCCTACATCTTTTTCAGCATCCGTTGCCCCTGGGACCAGGCGTTAAAACCACAAAAATTCTGTTCCCGAGTGGGAGCCCTCAAGTGTGCGGCTGCCTCCCGCCCGCCGTCACCAGAGGTCCCCTGTCTAGTTCAGTATATCAAGAACATTTTTTATCTCTGTTTAATTTGTTTATTAAATGCATGAACAATCTCAGCGCAATCAGTTTCATACTTTCCAAATAATGCTTGAGGTAAGATATCTGTTTATGCTCCTAAATCTTATGGAGCTTTGTATCATACAATCCTTAAGACACGGTGGTCATATTGAAAATAACACTGTGACATTTGAACCTCAGAAGCAGTATGTGGAAAGCTTAAGGATAACGAGAAAATAATGAAAATAGGTTAAGAATAGACAAGCTGAAAGTCAAAATTTATTTCCAATTTATAGCTTGGAACCAAGCCATCTGTTATTGTGTGCAAAACAGGTCATTTAACAGTATCTTCTTTTCAGACGCTACGCTTCACAATGTCGATGATCTCAGTTCTCCGACTTTCATGGTCCTTCGTAGCAACCAACATTGTGGCTGGGATTTTCTGGCTCTGTCATGGCAGGATCTGTCGTGGAGATTCAGTAGCCCAGCTAAAGGTCCATTGACATTCTGCGGGATTGAGCGATCGCAACGGTGGGCGGGGCCAGAAAATCCCATCCTGTGTCGTTGTTCTCAAATTTTGTAACCGTTCTGTTTCTTAAACTGCTGGTATATTTCCTCCTCTGTCTCCCTCTTGCTCTGCCAACCTCAATTTTATCAGTCACTAGTAGATTTTCTAGTTTCTCTCTCCTAAATATTTGCCCAGAGAATCATAGTTGTTGCTTGATGATCATTTGCAAGAGCTTCTCTTGTGTGTCTGTTTTCCTCAAAACTTAATTAATTCTGCGTGTTGTTCATTTATTCTCATCATACATCTCAGAAACCACATCGTTGTTGCCTTCAGTTTATTTACCATTGTTTTGCTTTTATCACAACTTTTGCATCACATAGGGCAGCACGGTAGCATTGTGGACAGCACAATTGCTTCACAGATCCAGGGTCCCAGGTTCGATTCCGGCTTGGGTCACTGTCTGTGCGGAATCTGCACATCCTCCCCGTGTGTGCGTGGGTTCCCTCCGGGTGCTCCGGTTTCCTCCCACAGTCCAAAGATGTGCAGGTTAGGTGGATAGGCCATGATAAATTGCCCTTAGTGTCCAAAATTGCCCTTAGTGTTGGGTGGAGATGTTGACCTTGGGTAAGGTGCTCTTTCCAAGAGCTGGTGCAGACTCAATGGGCCGAATGACCTCCTTCCGCACTGTAAATTCTATGATATAGTAACACCAATCAGATGTAACATTTCAGTCTTTGTTCTCATTCTGCTTTCCTTGGAGGTGTCCTTATTTCTAAAGAGGTCTACCATTTATGTGAAGGTCGCTTATCCACTTCCTGATGTCTTGATCAATTTTACCATTATATATTATGATTAGAGTACTGTTATGATCCTTCGCTAGACCCCAAGTTGTCAGGTTGAGATCTGGTTAGGGACCAATAATGTTTTGTTTAAAGTAGACAAAGTTTGAGGTTCAAGACACTTACTAAGTGAAGAAAGCCACAAGAAGCTCTGGAACAAACAAAAATAAACTTTACGATCCAAGTTCAGAAAAATAAAACAAGTTACAATATCTATCATATACTCTAACATTCAGGGTAAGTATGAGATACATGCGATGAACCGGCAAACTGTGGTTGAACACATTACAGTATAGAATAAATACCAAATGTGACCACACCTGACATTCCATTGATGTCTCAACAAGCAGAGTCCAGTACATTGTGAGCCAACTATTCTCACTGATACTTCTTTCCCACCAGGGATTCCAGTCACCAATTTGAATATCTTGCCTTTGAATTCTCTCCATGGGTTGCTCCCACTTGGGCAGCTTCAGTTATGGCCCAGCTCGTAGGATTTCAATCTCGCCTTCTGGCATCCTGTTCCCCTGGGCTCCCGACTACACCATCAACTTACAAGCCCCATTTCAGCTCTTCGCCCATGACGAGCAGAACACCACTGCTCCAAAGAGATGCCTTAGCCCAAACAGTCCGCAGCACAGAATCACCAACCTTTAGCTGCCTTCTTGGATCTTCAGGGCTTATTCTGAAGGCGTCTTTGATTACCAGAGCTTCTCCTTAGCCCACTTCCAATGGTGGGAAAGAAGAAGTATCAGTGAGATTAGTAATGTAATAGACTCTGCTTGTTGAGACATCGATGAAATCATTGCTCCCTGCAGCCCTTTTTCTAATTGAAGCCTATTTCTCTGCTCCACTCTTTTGCTTCACTGCTTCTGCCCCGTCTTTGTCCCTTACCTGGAGCATCCTTTTGGAACCTCTCCCTATCCCCCTCCCATGTCCCTCTCCCTGGGGCGTTTGCTGGCGATGGTGATCCATAAGCTTTTGCACTCTTTTTCCTTTTCCCCTGTGTGCAGACATGCAGGGCCTGCGTTGTCCTGGGCCTGAAGGATGTGAAATATCCAAACCACCCACTTGCAGCACGTTACAAGCTGCCACATACACAAGAGGCCCTCGGTTTGTCGGAACTTGGGAGTTCCTGACCGCGGAGGTAGGTTTGGCTTTCTTGACACCTTTATCCTTGGAAGAAAGCTTCACTACAGTGAAGGTTTCTTCACAATGACTTTACAGTTTCTTCACAAGAAGCACTTAACATCGTAAACTTCTAACAAATAGCTTATTGCATATTATTGAGCAAACTTTTAGATTTGTTTCACAATTACACATAAAGTAGAAAATGAAAATCGCTTATTGTCACAAGTAGGCTTCAAATGAAGTTACTGTGAAAAGCCCCTAGTCATCACATTCCGGCACCTGTTCGGGGAGGCTGATACGGGAATTGAACCGTGCTGCTGGCCTGCCTTGGTCTGCTTTTTAGCCAGCAATTTAGCCCTGTGCTAAACAGCCCCTAGAGTTACAAAGATTGAACCGAAATAATAGCCAATACATGTAACGAGCAGGATTAGCACAATTTAAACATCACAAAATGATCATAACTGAGTTCTTGCTTTCCCCCCCTCTTATTGTCAGTCTTTAACTCGGCAAAGAACATCTCATTAAAGTCCACAGTCCGATTATCCTCCTTTTCATTAGCTGTAGATGTAATTTCATCTTTGAGCTCATTTTCCAAATCCACATGTGGTAAATTTTTATTTCTATACAATAAGGTCAAATTGGTATCTTTGTGCAGCAATAAATCTCTTCTCTTCTGATTGAAATCACTTTTAGCCATTTAAAGGATGTCATTAAGATGCTTTTTATGTTGCCACAAAAGGGTTTGTTATTCCTTCCTGATTTGATCTTTGAACATTTGAAGATCTCGATGATCCCATTCCAAGCCAGTCTTATTCAATTCTCTTTGAACAGCAACAACAATTTCCTCACTCTGGATTTTTATTTCTCCTTCTAATGTACTTCATGTCTTCCACGCAATCCATGAACCACGTCATTCCACTCTTTGCTGAGTTTTAAATGTTCCTTGGCAAAATGTCCAGCAGCCTGGATTCATCCTGCTGTAGCCTGTCTACCCACAATTTACTTTCTGAAGAACATATTGTCATTTTAACACTTCAACAACAAATTATTTTGGAAGAATGCCATTTTATTTCAAGTACTATCCATTTTTTAAAAATTATGTTTTTATTGTTTCCAATTAAGGGACAATTTAGCGTGGCCAATCCACCTACATTACAGAGCCGGGATCGAACCTGAGCCCTCGGCGTCGTGAGGCAGCAGTGCTAACCACTGTGCCACCGTACCTCCTACTGTTAGACAGTATTTTGAAAACCCTCTTGGGTGACTACAGAATTACTTTCTTGCTTAAGCCGGACAGGGGAGGAAATGTTAAGACATTTGCATCCCGGTGAAAGCGCGAATAGGCATACATAGCCTCTATCATTGCTTCACTTGATAAATTAAAAATACCCTGAACAACTGTTCTCCTTGAAAGTCACTGCAGTTGTAAGATTACTTTGAATGACAGAAAATCATCTAGCAATGGTTTAGATTTATGTAGTTTTGTAATATATAGTAATCTATTGTAATTTATAAATTGTTACATCTGGGAATACACAGTACTGCACATGTACACTATAGTATGTCAACTTGTACACTTTTTTTCTGTGCAAAAAATATCCACAGGAAAAATCTCCAGTTTTAAAATTGATTTTTACGAGAACCAATGATTCACTTAAAGTCATTTAACTTAAAGTTGAAAGTTCAAAGAAAGTAACGAGAATGTTAAAGATGTTAAGAATGACTATGTAATGTATCCAGTTCAACACTGAACATGAGTTAGTAAAATAACTCTTCTGCCACCTTGTGGCTTGTTGATGAAGTACATGAGAGAATGAACTAATAATATTGTTTCATAGATTATCATAGAATTTACAGCGCAGAAGGAGGCCATTCAGCCCATCGAGTCTGCACCGGCTCTTGGAAAGAGGACCCTACCCAAGGTCAACACCTCCCCCCTATCCCCATAACCCAGTAACCCCACCCAACACTTAGGGCAATTTTGGACACTAAGGGCAATTTTTCACGGCCAATCCACCTAACCTGCACATCTTTGGACTGTGGGAGGAAACCGGAGCACCCGGAGGAAACCCACGCACACACGGGGAGGATGTGCAGACTCCGCACAGACAGTGACCCAAGCCGGAATCGAACCTGGTACCCTGGAGCTGTGAAGCAATTGTGCTAACCACTATGCTACCGTGCTGCCTATCTATTGTTAGATGCATGTACAAGCTGGCATGTTTTTAAATTGTGAAATTAATTTCAAAAGGCAACGAAGGGCATGAAATCAGTTAATTTTGTTTTCAGGCTGTGCAGGCTGGGGGCTTGAATTTACCCATATTTCATAGTACAAGTCTTAAAAAAGAAAAATAACTTGCATTGACATACGACCATTCACAACCTCAGTGTGTTCCAAAAGTGCTTTACAACCAATGAATTAGTTTGAAATAATAATAATAATAATCTTTATTATTGTCACAAATTATTGTTACATTAACATTGCAATGAAGTTACTGTGAAAATGTAGCCATTCATGTAACCAGGGGCTGGTTTAGCACAGGGCTAAATCGCTGGCTTTGAAAGCAGACCAAGGCAGGCCAGCAGCACAGTTCAATTCCCATACCATCCTCCCCAAACAGGCGCTGGAATGTGGCGACTAGGGGCACAGAGTGAATGATTAGGATTGGTCAGTTGCATAATCATCCTGGAGTTAGACTAGGAATTTTCTGTCTAACATTTCCTGAGCAACTATTCAGGCAAGTAAAAGAACCATCCAAAATTTCTGACTCTGACTCAGAGCAGGGATTGCCCATTTAAAGTTCAAACGTCCTGGGCAATTCCCATAGAGTCAGTGGGTTGGGATGTCCAATAATTCCCAGAGTGCATCTTGTGGGTATATGTCGGTCTCTGACTCTTCAGAGGGTGGAAGATCTGGGTCAGAGAAATTTCCCCGAAGATATACTCTGAAATATACAGTAGTTAAAGCTTTATGAAGAAGAATAGGCAATTCAGCCTCTTGAGTCTGCTCCACTATTCAATTACATTGCAGCTGATCGACACCTCAACTCCATTTTTCTATCTTTGTTCAAACGCCCTTGAAATCTGTACCAACAAAAATCTATCAATCCCAATTTTGAAAGTTCCCATTGTTCTAGCGTCCCAAACTTTTGGGGAAAGGGTTCCAGATTTCTACTAACCTTTGTGCCTCCTGCTTTTGCTCTCACATGGCCTGGACCAAACTTTAAGATTGTGTTCCTTTATTCTGAACCCTTCACCAGACAAAATTGTTGCCTCCTGTCTATACTATTAAATCCTTTTAACATTTTAAATACTTTAATCACATCATCCCTCAATTGTCTAAAGTCAAGAGAACACAAGTTTATACAAACGTCCTCCTCTTTGATCCTCCAAGCCCCAGTTTCAACCTGGTGAATCTACACTGCAAGGTTAATATAATCCTCCTGAAGTGCGGTGCCCAAAACTGAACTTGGTATTATGATGTAGTCTGACCAAGGGTCTATATAAATGAAGTGTAAACTTGCTTCCCTTTGTATTCCAGCCACTTTTAGATAGACACCAACATTGCATTAACATTTTTGGTTACTTTTTATACCTGTGTACTTGGCTTTAGTGATTTCTATACATGGGTATTCAAATTGCTTTGATCCTCCATTGTTCCCATTCTAAGATTCAAAGCGGATGGACTCACACATCACCAAATTTGACAAGATGTACAACAACTTTGCCCAGTCATATTATAGTAACATGAAGGACAACTGGATTCCTTTTGTTTCTGTCCCATGCTGCATTTTAAGTCATTATTAATTCTATTCCTGTCCCAGAAACTCTGAGGAAGGACTGAATTTACTCATGATAGGCAAGGTCATAGCAATGGCACTGGAAATGGTGGCCAAATGAGATCTCGCAGCAGCTGGTCAATTAAAGACTCCACAGAATGAGAGCCATCAATCTTGGGCCCAAGCCAGCAATATGGTCGGTGTGGTTAGTGTCAGCTGACAACGTAGCATGTGTTGCCACCATATTTAGAGAGCTGCCAGTCCTGCATTCATTGCTGTCTGATCCAAGGACTTCTCCCTGTACCTGCAGCCTTAAAACATTCTAATGCTGCTGCTGTTCATCTCACTGAAGACTCAAAGCAACAAGAGGCTCACTGAAAGCTTACACTGACAATGGCAGAAGGAAGATCCCAGCTGGCCTCATGGTTCAGCAATGTCTCCCTACTGGTTCTCCTCCAGGGACGATTCTCCTCCAGGATGCTTGCCTGATCAAGCAAACATGGTTAGATATCGCAGTGGAGATCAGTAGCTGCGAGTCACCTCAGAACTTGAATCCAGTGCCACAGGCATGTTGATTTCCTCATTTGGTCTGTCACGGTAAGTACTGCAAACCTCTTTCCCTTTGGGGCATTTATGTGGCTTCCTCATGCAGCCAGAGGATGGTTGCCAAGATAATCCAAAGCCATGGAGCAGCCCGATCAGCAGCCTGCCTCCACTTGTGATGTAGCTTAAGGGGTGCCAGCTTAAAGGAACACTCATGAGAGTTAGAAATTGCACCTCACTCCACTTGGGTTTCACAGGAGATTTAAATGTTGTGATGTTAAATATCCTTTCTGGTGTTACAATTCTCTTTCTGCACCTAGTGGTGCACTAATGCAGATTTGTGTCTGTTTCCACAGCTAGCAAGCCCTGGAACAGGCCGCTATCTGTCAATGGGGGCTGATAGCTTATAGGGGCACCAATCCACATCTAGAGTGGCTGACCAGGAGTCTCTCCCACTCTTACCACCAGGCATTGGTGTGTTTGGAAGGATTTGCCAGTTGACACACTCAACCTATTTGGCTGTGTTATGAATGCACCTTCCTTGGCCATCAAGTTCTGAATGGATCTCAAACCCAAAGCTTCTGGCTCAGAGGTAGGGACCCTACCCACTGTGCCACAAGACCACTTCCTTTCTGTTATGCATCTCAATAAATCTTTCACTCACTTTTCCTGCTTCTTGCTATATTTTAAATAATGACTTATCTAACATATATATTACTCTTGAATCCAACAGGATGATAAAATGACCAATAGTCTTCTTGTTGAAAGATGAACTATTTAATGAGTAATAAAATAATAAACTGTGAGTCCTTTTATTTAATACTAAAGTAACAATAAAGAATGAAAGTACAATACAGATAACTATATAACTATACCCTATTATAATAAACTAGTTCTAACTTCTCTCACTCCAGCTATTCTATGTCTTGCTTGTTCACTGTTCTGATGTCATCATCATCTGACTCAGAAAAGACTGTGAGCCATCTAGTGTTGAAATGACTGTACTACATTTATATACATTGATCATGTATATTGATATCTGAATATCACTACACTTCTCATTCTAATAATTACTGCTGTTCAAGGTTGCATCTACACCCTTGCTCCCTCATGGGGTGCAGAGGATGAACTAAGGTGTGTTCAGCTCCTATTGTCACTGTGTGCTGTGCACCTGGGCTCTGGGTGACAGGGTATAGACTGAGGAGGGTGACAGCAGGGCCGATTAAAGGAAAGGCTTTATTGAAATCTTTCGGACAAAGCTCAAGTGTCACAAGAAACAGTTATGTATTAGCAGGTCCCATGTCACTCTTGTGCATCACTCATTTTGCCTTGCCTGTGGTCGAAGGGGTTCTTCATCCTCCCTCGCCTGGTCAGCTGGTCCTTTAAATCCTTATCATTGGAGGAGCTATCACGATCAGTGGTGCCTGCATTGTCCAACACCTCCCCCTTCTGCCATGCTAGTTTGTATAGAGCTTAGCTGACCACCATAATATGCAAGAACCACACTGGAGCACACTGAAAGTCTCCACTGGATTGATCAAGGCACCTAAATGCCAGCTTGAGAAGTCCAGTGGCCTGCTCGGTTGTCGTTCGAGTTGACCTGTGGCAGATGTTGTACCTCTCTTCTGCATCCATGCATGGTTCCTCACAGGTATGAGTAGCCATGCCCTCACAGGTGTGAATAGTCATGTCCTCAGTGGGTAACCCTTATCTATGTATCTATCCCTGAAGGCAAGTATGGGGCAGGAAAAGCTGTGGACCCTGGGGCTGTCAAAGCATGTAAGCACTGTAGCTACTTCCTGAACCAGACACACACCTAAAAGAGCTGCTTTTGGAGGTTTTAGGCCAGTTAGACATTGATGGAATGGAAGCCCTTCCTTTGAAATGGTCACTGGCTGGTCCATAGGAGCCTTAGTGGACACATTGTAGACATCTGGGATGGTCACGTTCCGGTTACAAAATGGACACTCGCAAAGAATGCAGGGAAAATTGGACAATACTAAGAAACAAGCAGGTGCAAGCTCTGTCTGTTGATTAGAACCTTAAACTCTCAGACAGGACATAAACTGCCAAGCAATCTACATACTAACGAGCCATCTCCTGGGACAAAAGGGAAACATTTAGATACACAATGTTAAGGCAGACTCCCCGGCGTCAGAAGAGGCTAAAACAAAGCAGACCAACGGTCACTAGGACACGCCCAGCAATCAGGGAACCACCCCTCTATTGGAGGAAGATCGATACGACTGATTGGGAAAGACCCAATTAGTTAAGGCCAAGTTCAAGGCCCGCACAAAAGCACGCAAAGACCTTTTTAGTATAAAAGGTATTCCCTAAGGGAGAATCTCTCTCCTTTGGCTTTGGCTCTCAGCGAAGAGAGAGACCAGCCTAGCAGCTGCATCAGACCAAGTAAGTTCCAAGTCAATGCACGCTACGAGATAGACGCTCCTAGTTGCTACCCTGTAAACAGGTCAACCCAGCAGCCTCAGAACCGAGCAACGGCCATTGTTTCTCTGACTGAGTGGGCACCTGAAGCTAAGTATAGGCTTTAGTAATAGTGGTAGTTTAGTTTGTAGAGTTTATGCATGAGTAGATTTGACAGTGTGTAAATAAATGAGTATTGCTTTTGAACTTACTAACTGGTGTTTCGAGTCATTGATCAGTATTCGGTTCTGAACCTTGTGGCAGTGTCGAAAGATACCTGGCGACTCTTGAGCAAACGTAATTAAACAGAGCCAAATTAAGAGCCAACCAAAGAGAGCAACAACATGTGTACAGTCAATATCACTTGGCATGGGGAATCCATCGATGGCCCCCTACCCAATGACCCTCTCTGTATGACTTGCCAATTGGTGTGGGAGCACACATATTCACCGACCCTCTGGAACAAGGCACTCGTCACTTCTTTGATGTAGTGATGGGCTGTATACTACACATGTTGCCAGTGGATCTTTGGAAAGATCCAGAAGTATAGTTGAAAACGGTGATTGTTAGGGCCACTGGCATCGGGAATCCTCCAAATCCCCATGGGTGTTGGCTTCTCCTGCAGTTTGGTGCACAGATCAGTAAAAGCCTTCCTGGAGAGTTGTCTTTGCTAATACTCAGCTTTGTCGTAAGGTCATCAAACTGAAACAATTAACTCTGGTTCTCTCTCTGCAGATGACGCCCTGAATCAGCTATATATTCCAACATTTTCAGTGGATGCATATATATTTTTAATGCATAAGATAGTAGAGAAACCTTGAAAAACTCATGCCACAAATCCATTAAATGGCTATTTGCAGTTAGGCCACACAATCCCTTTTTTTGGTGGTGTTTGTTGAGGAGTAAATATTCACCTGGGCACAATAAGAAAACCTCACTCTTCAAATAGTGTCATGGGGCGGATTGTCTCCGCTGAGAGGACAGATTCTCACTATCTTAATGGCTTATGTAAAAGGTGGCACCTTGAGTAGTGCAACAACTCCCTCAGCCCTGCACGCAAGTGCCAGCCTAGATTATGCATTCAGACATGTCAACTGTCACATTTATCAAGTGACGTAATTTCTCTGTAAAATAAAGCCTACGGCGCAATTTTGCAAAAGGGCTCTTAACCACAGTCTTGGGTATTGTTCCAGGCTGCTCTGGCCTCAGAGAACACATTAACGTTGTTCCCAATTCTTAAAACCTTGATTAGTTTGGCTGACTCCAGCACAATCTCTGAACCTTTACACCAGACTAAAAATTAAATTAAAATAATCTATTCGCTACCTCTCTGAATGTTTTGTTTGATTACTGTGCGGGGAGCCTGATCACACCCGGTTGCTTATTCTCTGCCAGTTGTTCAGTAGTTAGTCACAGAACACAGTACTGCAAAGTCCAGAAGCTGCCGCTGGCATTTCCTTTTGAGGTTCCACTCAGCCCCCAGCTACTTCCCACAAAACAACACTTGCCATTTATAAAGGTAGGTATCCCATGTTACGATCAGGCGAGGGGTGAGGAGGAGTCGAATGACTCTGCTTTTTTCCTCTCCGAATTTAATCGCAACAGCGTTTTTTACAAATGGATGTTTGTCAATTTGCCAATGAGTGTTTAACTGTACATGCTGTGACCACAAAAGGCACGATCGGACAGGTTACCTTGAGTGTTTTGTTTAAATAAAAGAGGATAGTTTTATCGCACTCAAAGTAATTTTTAAAAGCTCTGACTTTCACATGCACAAATAGATTACAGAGTGGGGAGGATAGGTTAAAATTCAAGTAAAACTAAGGGATATACAACCCTTGAAGGTTGGGAACTCGGCTGGCTTCAGGCTGAGTATGGTGGTCCTGCTTATTTCACTCACTGGTTCTGCTGCTTTTGGCATTCAGGCAGTTTAAATCTATAGATGGATAATTTATTCTTCTGAAGCCAACAGCTCTGGGTTGAGTTAAAAAAAATTCTCTCTGCACCACCTGGATAATTAAAATCAGCAGAAAGGATTCAACTAGCAAGTTGGATGGAGAGAGAGAAGGAAGGAACCCATTCAGGATTATTTGTTTCTTTAACATTTCAGTTATTTGACCTGTTCTGCAGAGAAACCAGGATCTTAAACACAAAAAAAGGCTTGGTTTGTCCAATGTTTTTCTCGCTCCAACTTCCCAGTGACCCCAAATATGGTCATGGTTAGTGTATTCCAATTACCTTTATTAGATAATGGTTGTAAGCTCCTCTCTCAGCCAGGCTCCCATTGGCCATGTGATTATGTCTAATGGTTTGTCTCCATCCCATTGAGTTGAGTATTTATGTGATTGACTGGATGCTTTGCTAATGGGATAGGAGACTGCCCCCATTCATCCTCTTTCAAGGCCATTGTTCCTGGTGAGGTTTTGCAGACAGATTGTCTCCATTTCAATTGTTTTAGAATGCCAAAGGTACAGTGACACAAATGTCCAGCCATCTTTGACTGTGATGCCAAGTCACTGGAATGTGGCTTGGGTGTTTAAAAAAAAATCTAGCCATTAAATTCAAAAGTCATTTTTTGATATAAAACTTGGTTTTACAACACCCAATATTGTTAAAGGCATAGCGCTTGCTAATAATATAAACAGCAGTGCGGGTGTTCCTACAACACATGGACTGCAGCAGTTCAACAAGGCAGTACACCACCACCTGCTCAAGGGCAATTAGAGATGGTCAATAAATGATTATGGGGTGGCACAGTGGTTAGCACTGCTGCCTCGCAGTGCCAGCCCGGGTTCAATTCTGACCTTGTGTGACTGTCTGTGTGGAGTTTGCATTCTCCCTGTGTCTGCACAGGACAGGGGAGTAGGCCGAGGGAGTGTGCTGTTTCGGAGGGTCGATGCAGACTCAAATAGCCTCCTTCTGCACTGTAGGGATTCTATAATTCTAGTCAGTGATGCCCACATCCCATCAACAAATAATAATAGAATAATTTGAAGCATTACAATTATTGGAAGTATTTATAAATTTCCCCACCTTTTGTACAAAGGACATAATGACAACAATGTATGGACAGCTATCAACCCCAGATCTGCATACTGTAGTGTAATTCTGTCAAATGACAAGAGGAGAGTGTCTGGACCCCAGTAACAGGCAGCCCTCTAGCCCTAGTCCAGCAATTGGAATTGATTTGATTGCTGGGGAGATACTCCGCTCTGACAGAGTTGACATTGGTTATTCTTATTGTGCGGTGGAGATCCCAGGAACTCACAGCAAATGGTTTGTAATGGCAATACTGTTGTGCCTAAACCGCATTGTGTCTTTAACCCGTATATGATAGACAAATGAGAACAAGCTGTTTCATACAATAATATAATTTATTCACTTACACACAAATGTTAAGGTTATATGTCATGTGAGAGTACCTTTAAGAAATGGGTGTTTATGAATGGGTGTGTATATAAATATCTGTAGTGAGAGTACATTTAAGAAATGGATGTTTATTACTGCAGTGATGTCAGAGAGTGGGTGGAACTGAGCTGTCTGTCAGTGTTTTACTTTCGTTTTAGACTGTTGGCTACAGGGTGTGTTTTAGTTTCGTTTTCAGAGCTGGACAGCTGCAGTCACAGCCAGAAGGGATATTAGTCTCTCTCTCTGTAACCTAAGGACTGCAAATCGATCCTTTGGTGATTTAAAATTAATAACTACTCTCAGTAGTGAAGTTAAGCCTGATGTCTTTCTGTTTTAAAGGTTTTTTAAGTCTTATGGATGTTCAAAGGACAGCTTAAGCATTACTTAGTGTTGTATTCTTTGGGGGTTGTATTTGAATTGATGGTTGCTAAGAGGTTCACTGTATGTTTTAAAAAGGTTAACTTGGACTTCCGGTGGTGGCTATGAAGGAGTAAGTCACACATTTGGTGGCTCCCGCTCTGGTCGGACGTTTGGACCTTTCCCCCGTTTTTTCTACCGGACTTGAATTGGAAAACGGATGTTATTGGCAATTGTTTACTGAATTCCCACTTCGGTGCATGGAGATAAGGACTAGACGGGTTTGTAAGGGCAGAAACAAAAAGATAGAGAAGGCTTGGGCTGTAGCTACACCAGAGGTTTGTACCTCTGGCTTGTTGACCCAGCAGTTTATGGAGCAGCTGATACAAGTCATTCAGGAAGGCTTTGCTACGTAGAAACGGGACTGCTTGGTCCCGATAAAAGAGTTGATTGAGCGGTTGGAGGATAGATTGGATGCCCAGGATTGGGCGATCCAAAAGGTGGAGAAGGCGCTGGCTGAGCAGGAGGAACATCAGACTGCGGTGGAGTTGGAGGTGGGGATGCTGAGGGACCAGCAGAAGAAGCTCCTGGAGAAGGTGGAGGACCTAGAAAATAGGTCCCACCAGCAGAACCTAAGAATCGTCTGGAGGGGTCCGACGGAACGGATGCTGGGGCATACATGACAGACATGTTTGTGAAGCTGTTGGGGGATGGAGCATTCTCCCAGCCCTTGGAAGTAGATAGGGCTCACAGAGCACTTGCGAGGAAGCCGCGAAAGGGAGACCCCCCGAGGGTAATGGTGATGAGATTCCACAGGTTCTCGGATAAGGAGCGCATTCTACAGTGGGCCAAGCAGACACAGAGCTGTAAATGGGACAATAACATCCTGTGGGTTTCCCAGGACCTAAGTGCAAAGGTGGCCAGGAGGAGAGCAGGCTTCAACCAGATCAGGTCGATCCTTTTTAAGAAAAAGGTGAAGTTTGGACTGTTATACCCAGCCCGTCTCTGGGTCATGCATGAGGATCAGCACTTCTACTTCGAGTCGCCTGAGGATGTGTTAGACTTTGTGAAAAAGAAAGGGCTGGTGATGGAGTGACAACTTTTGAACTTGGCTGCAACGTTCATGTTTTTGTTTTTTCTTTTTGTTTCTCTGTTTTTGTAAAACGTTTCCCATTTTGCGTTTCATGGAAGATGTTTGTGATGCCGTTTGCATTGATTTGGAACCAGAGGTAGAGCTGAGTGAGTTAAGGTTTTCATTTGCACTGTTGGGGGATGGAGGGGTGCTTGTTTTGGTGTTTTTCTGTTGGGCAATTGTGTGGGGATTGTTTCATGTTGGAGTTTGTTTGTATGAGTGGGGGCGGGGGAGGGTGGGGGGAACAATAGGTGGGAGACTATCTGGCGCCGGGGATGGGGCCACCAAGCTAGCTGGGTGAGCTAGCTCTCGGAAGCGCAGTGGGGGGTGTGCATATGTTTGGTTTAGTAAAGGGGTTGGGGGGGGTGAATGTTCTACTGACGAGGGAGGAACTTGGGCTGAGGGCCAGAGAGGAGGTTGGGGGTGGGGGCTGCCTGGAGATGGACCAGTGGAGGTGCGGAGCACGGGCTGGAGGCGGGCCTAAAAATTGGGATGGCTGATCGGCGGAGTGGGGGGGGACAATGAGCCCCCCAACTAGGCTGATTACCTGGAATGTTCGAGGGTTAAATGGGCCCTTGTGTTCGAGCACTTGTGTTCGAGCATCTTAGGGGACTGAAGGTGGACGTGGTAATGTTGCAGGAGACGCACCTTCGAGTTACGGACCAGGTTAGACTGAGGAAAGGCTGGGTAAGTCAGGTCTTTCACTCAGGACTGGATTCAAAGACAGAGGGGTCGCGATCTTGATCAATAAGCGGGTGGTGTTTGAGGCGGGTAGAATAGTCTCGGACATGGGGAGTCGGTACATTATGGTCAGTGGGAAGCTAGAGGTGGTGCAGGTGGTATTAGTGAATGTGTGTAAACCAAATTGGGACGATGTGGAGTTCATAAAGAGGCTGCTGGGGAAGATATCGGACCTGGACCCACACAGGTTGGGGACTTCAACACAGTTATGGACCCTGGCTTGGATCGGTCAAGCTCAAAAACGGGCAGGGTGCCAGCAATGACAAAGGAACTAAGAGGGTTCATGGAGCTGATGGGGTGGGGGTGGATCCATGGAGATTTGGGCAGCCGAGGGTGAAGGAGTTCTCCTTCTACTCACACGTGCATAAAGTGTATTCCCGGATTGATTTCTTTATTTTGAGCAGGGCCTTGCTGGCTGGTGGTGGACACGGAATACTCGGCGATCACAATCTCAGACCATGCTCCGCACTGGGTTGACCTGCAGGTTACTAAAGACAGTAACCAGCTCCCGCACTGGAGGTTGGATGTGGGATTTTTGGCGGATGAAGGGGTGTGCGAGCAGCTGAGGAAATGTATTCAGAGCTACCTGCAGGTCAATGACACGGGGGAAATTTCAGCAGCGATGGTGTGGGAAGCACTGAAGGCGGTGGTCAGGGGGGAGCTGATCTTGATCCGGGCCCATAGGGAGAAGGTAGACAGGGCAGAGACGGACCGACTGGTAAAGGAGTTACTACAGATTGATAGGACGTATGCGGAGACCCCAGAGGCAGGGCTTTTAAGGGAACAGCGGAGGTTATAGGCGGAGTTTAGCTTGATGACCACAGGGAGGGCGGTGGAGCAGCTGAAAAAGGCGAGGGGGCGATCTATGAACATGGAGAGAAGGCCAGCAGAATGCTTGCACAGCAGCTTAGGAAGAGGGAGGCAGCTAGGGAGATAGGGAAAGTAAAGGACGGAGATGGGAACCTGGCTGGTGATTCAGTAGGGGTGAATAAGGCGTTTAGGGATTTCTACAGCAGGCTGTATAGGTCGGAACCGCCTACGGGGCCGGAGGGGATGAGGCACTTCTTTGAGGGGCTGAATTTCCCAAAGGTGGACGGGGAGCGGGTAGGAGGGCTGGGGGCCCCAATCGGGCTGGATGAGATAGTGGAGGGCTTGAAGCTCATGCAGGCGGGTAAGGCACCAGGTCCGGACGGGTACCCAGTGGAGTTTTATAAAACGTTCTCGGGGATATTGGGGCCGGTGTTGTTGAGGATGTTCAATGAGGCAAAGGAAAGAGGGGTGTTGCCCCCAACGATTTCGCTGATTCTTAAGCGAGACAAGAACCCAGAGCTGTATGGGTCTGACAGGCCAATCTCCCTGTTGAATGTAGATGTCAAGTTGTTGGCCAAAATCTTGTCCTCCAGGATTGAGGCTGTTAAATGTGATCATGATGCCCCCGGAAGGTAGGGAGATGGAGGTAGTGATCGCAATGGATGCAGAAGAGGCTTTTGATCGGGAAGAATGGGACTAGCTGTGGGAGATATTGGGACGGTTTGGATTCGGGCAGGGCTTTATTGACTGGGTCAGGTTACTGTATCAGGCTCCTGTGGCAAGTGTACGGACGAATAGGACAACATCGGAGTATTTTAGACTGCACCGGGGGACAAGACAGGATTGCCCCCTCTCCCTACTGTTGTTTGCGCTGGCTATAGAGCCGTTGGCAATTGCTCTGAGAGCCTTGATGGGCTGGAGAGGACTGGTCCAGGGGGTGGTGGAGCACAGGGTTTTGCTCTATGCGGATGACCTGCTTCTGTACGTTTCAGACCCAACAGAGGGGATGGAAGAAATCATGAGGACTCTAGGGGAATTTGGCCGGTTTTCGGGGATTAAGCTTAATATGGGAAAGAGTGAGATGTTTGTGGTCCAGGCGAGGGGACAGGAGAGGCGACTGGGAGAGCTGCCGTTTAGGTTAGTAAAGGGAAGCTTTAGGTACCTAGGCATCCAAGTGGCGCGGGAATGGGACCGGCTGCATAAACTGAATCTGGCCTGGCTGGTGGACCAAATGAAGGACGATTTTCGGAGATGGGACGCGCTTCCGTTGTCTCTGGCTGGGAGGGTCCAAAGGTCAAGATGACGGTCCTCCCGAGATTCTTATTTGTATTTCAGTGTCTCCCCATCTTTATTCCCCGGTCCTTTTATAAGTGGGTCAACAGAGTGATCACGGGCTTCGTCTGGGCAGGCAAGACCTCGCGAGTAAGGAAGGTAATGCTTGAGCGGAGTCGGGGAGAGGGCGGGCTGGCGCTGCCAAATTTGAGCAACTATTACTGGGCGGCTAATATAGCCATAATCAGGAAGTGGGTGGTGGGGGAGGGGTCGGCATGGAGGCGGCTTCATGTAAGGGCACCATTTTGGGGGCGTTGGTAACTGCGCCTCTACCGTTCCTGCCAGCATGGTACTCCACCAGTCCAGTGTTGGTGGCGGCCCTGAGAGTTTGGGGCCAGTGGAGGCGGCATGCTGGAGCAGTGGGAGCATCGGTCTGGGGCGCAATCTGTGACAATCACCGGTTTGCCCCGGGGAGTATGGACGGGGGGTTCTGGTTATGGCGGAGAGTGGGGATTGACCCCCCGCCGGGTCGGAGAATCGCTGGGGGTGGCGTGAATTCCGCCACCGCCGGCCGCCGAATTCTCCGGCACCGAAAATTCGGTGGGGGCGAGACTCGCGGCGCGCCAGTCGGCAGGCCACCCCCCAGCGATTCTCCAGCCCGCGATGGGCCGAAGTCCCGCTGCTGTCATGCCAGTCCAGCCGGCGTGAATCAAACCACCTACCTTACCGGCGGGACTAATGGCGGGGGTGGACTCTGGGGTCCTGGGGGGGGCAGTGGGGCGATCTGGCCACGGGGGGTGCCCCCAGGGTGGCCTGGCCTGCGATCGAGGCCCACCGATCCACGGGCGGGCCTGTGCCGAGGGGGCACTCTTTTCCTTCCGCCTCGGCCAGAGCCTCCGCGATGGCCATGCGCGGACTTCCGCTGACCGGCGAAGCCCCTTCATGTCCACAGTGTTAAGAACAAGGGTGGCACTGAGGTGGTGATTTTCGGGGAGTCAGAAGACCCGGGAATTCAGGAGGAGAAAGAGGCAGATGTTCTGGCCTTTGCTTCCCTGGTAACCAGGAGACGGATACTATTAGCATGGAGGGACTCAAAGCACCCAAAGTCGGAGACCTGGCTATCGGACATGGCTAGCTTTCTCTGTTTGGAGAAAATCAAGTTCGCCTTGAGAGGGTCACTGTTAGGGTTCGCCCGGAGGTGGCAACCGTTCGTTGCGAAATTAATCATCATCAGACCGGCAAGGGGGGGGGAGGGCGGGGGAGTAGCTTAGATCAGAGTAGGGGGTCAATAAGGGTGGGACCTCTGTGAGAAGTAAATGGCTTTTGCACTATGTTTATGGTTTCATGTATATTGTTTATTTTGTTGTTATACCAAAAATACCTCAATAAAATGTTTATTATTAAAAAAAAAGGTTAACTTGAGTTCATAGAATAAACATTGTTTTGCTTTAAAAAATACTTTTCCATTTCTGCTGTACCACACCTGTAGAGTGGGCCGTGTGCTCCCCATACCACAGTCTATTAAAAGTTGTGGGTCAGGTGAACTCCATGATACACTTTGGGGTTCTCTAAACCCTGGCCCATAACACATTTCAATCACACACACATAAGTTGAACTACAAAGCTATTACATACAAGATCCTAACTTAACTTTTAAGTGACTGGTAAGTACTGGGCAGATATGGCCTTCAACTGGAGTCCGCAGTCTGGCAGTGTTGATGGTCAGTTGCTGGTCATCGTTGTCCTTGGCTCTGGTCCTTCAATCAGTAGCATAGATGGTCTTTCCTTCGGCCGATGAAGGTTGCTGTCGAGAAGGCGAATGAGGGATTGCGCAGCACCTTTTATCCCGGGAGTTTTGCACCCTTTTGGGCAGTCCCAGGTGAACTTCCTAATCAATCGATCAGGGTTCGATCACACTGATCGATTAGGTCCAATCAAAACCCACTACCTTGATGGCAGGACGGTGCTTACCGGCTATGACCGTTGGTGTCCAAGGCACAAATGCCTTTCCAAATAAGGAAAAAGACGCCACTCAGTCTGCTACATTGTACTGATTTGCATTTTAAGCCCATTGTCCCAGGGTGGCCTCTTGATGGCCTTTTTCCTGTGCTGTTTGCAAAGTCTGGGCTGCAGCCTTTTGTTTATTTGGAGCTGCAGACTGTTTGTCCCTGAACTGGGCCACTTTTCCCAGTGTCCTCTGCCGCACCGTTTTAGGTGGCCACAGTACCATACAAAAGGGTGGTGAAAAGGGGTGTTTGCTGGGAGTTGCAAACAGTAAGTCACAGGACGTGTGCTCAGTGAGCAACAATTTTGTTTTTAAATTCCAATTGAGGGGCAATTTTGCATGGACAATCCACCTACTCTGCACACCTTTTGGGTCATGGGGGTGATACCCACACAGACACAAGGAGAATGTCCAAGCTCCACACAGACAATGACCCAGGGCCAGGATCGCACTTGGGTCCTCAGCATTGTGAGGCAGCAGTGCTAAACACTGCACCACCATGCCACCCTCAGGGAGCAACAATAACTTGTAGAGTTACTTCATTGATCGAGCACAGTGGTAATATTATAAGTTTAACTGTTCAAGTATCATCTTGTTGCTCTCTTTGGTTGGCTCTGAATATGGCGGTCAATATGGTCGCCTTCCTTAATCCTAATTATGTTTGCTCTAGAGTCGCCAAGTATCTTTCGATACTGCCACAAGGTTCAAACCGAATACTGATCAAAGAGTCGGTACACCAGTTAGTTAGTTCAAAGTCAATACTATTTATTTACACACACAGTAATATCTACTCATGCACAAAACACTACAGACTAAACTATCACTACTGCTAAAGCCTATACTTAGCTTCGGGTGCCCACTCAGTCAGAGGAACAATGGCCGTTGTTCGGTTCTGAGGCTGCTGGGGTCGAAGTGGTGAAGGGGAAACAGCTAAGATCGTCCGTCTGGTAGCGAGCGTTGACCTTGGACTTACTTGCTTCTGGTGTAGCTGGTGGACGGGTCTCTCCGCTGTGAGAGCCAAGTCCAAGAGAGCGATTCTCTCTCGGGGCCTTCTTATACCTGAAGGGACTTTGCGCGCTTTTAGGCGGGCCTTGAACTTGGCCCCAATTAATTGGCCGGTACCTTGATCACTCGTATTGATCCTGACCAATAAAGGGGTGGGTGCCCTGATGGCTGGGCGTGTCCTAGGTGGCCGTTGGCCTGCTTTGTTTTCTGCTTTCGGTTTGGGGAACTGGCGCCGCGAGGTCTGGGGCCAGATCGGTTACTTAAGTATCTTCCTTTGTTCCCGGAGATAGGCCATCCATATGCTAATGGACCTACAGTTTCAGCCTTGTCTGGGAGCTGCGGCTCCAATATGCAGACAGGCTCTCTGCCTGCTTGCTTTCTTAACATTGTCCATTTTTTCCTGCAATCTTTGCAAATGTCCATTTTGTATTCGGGAAGTGGCCATCCCAGATGGCTACAATCTAAAGTGGAACTGTTAGTGCATTTTGATATAGATATTGTATATCAGACAGCAAGCTAAGTATGACAAGCATAGTACAGTAACAAATAAGCTTCATCAGTTTAAACAGATCTTTGTTACTGAGTTGGTTTCACTGAGGATGGAGTGCGATTGATGGCATTTTCATACAAGTGACCACAGTCTGGAGATCCAATAACACCACAGACCTGGTATGTGCTGAGTCTTAATTATGTCATTATTTGCAAATAACCATACTTTTATATTTGGTGCTTTTGCAGTTTTCGTGTGTCAACAGTGACATCTGTACTTTGGCTTCCTATGTGTATATTGTGAAATCTATTACTCTATACCAGCGTTCCTATCATGGCTGCACAAAACTCCCTGTCTACAAATCAGCTGTCAGGATAAGGGAGACAATATTACCCAAGGGAGCCAATACCCAATGTTCATTCTCTAATGGCCAAAACTACAAAAAGCATGGAAGTCCAATATTCATCCCAATGGGAATGTAAATCAGCCTTTATTTGGAATGGAAGCAGGAAGAATATTAAATGGGGAGAGTGATACAAAGGAGATCAAAGATCTGTGAGTATGCCAGTCTGAGTCTGCTATTGTAACCAGAGGTAAACTGTGGAACTAGGTGTAGCTTCACATGGCACGTTAGAGGTTAACTAAACCATGAATGAGGTTTATAAACCAAATGTCGACCTATATTGGGTTATGTTTGAAAATATAGCAATTCATCACTTTTATACCAAATTCGTTGATTTTTAAGAGGTTGTTACCTGATTTATGTGACAATAGGGTTGTTATTATTTGTACTCCCGTTTCTGGAATGGGATGCGAATGCACACACTGAGCCAAAGCTGACCCCTTGTAAGATCAGAAACAGAATGCACTGGAAAAGCTCAGCTGGTCTGGTAGCATTTGTGGCGAGAGAAACAGAGTTAACGCTTTGAGTCAAATATGACTCTTCTTTGAAGACGAGACATATTGGGCTCAAAACGTTAACTTTGTTTCTCTCTCCACAGATGGTGCCAGACCAGCTGAGCTTTTCCAATGCATTCTGTTTTTAACTTCTGGTTTCCAGGACCCGCAGTAATTTGCTTTTACCTTGGAAGATCAATTGGACATCCTGAAAATTAAATTTAAAACAGATCTTTTTTGAAAAGAAAACCTTCATTCCACGGCTGATCAATGTTTGGAATGGGAAGACTTGGGTTTGGTCAGATGGAGCAGGCATTGTCATACTCGGGGGCGCGACCCGTGGGTTGGTCGCGGGCGGGTGTCGGAAGGGTCGCGGAGCCGTCCATCGCGGCGCTCCTGATCGCGCAAATCTGCGCGCAACAGCCGGCTGTTAATAACGCCGGCTGCAAGCGGCCTTCAAAATGGCCATGAACATGTAAAAAAAATGCGTCCGCACTGCGCATGTGTGCCAGATTACTGGCACGCATGCGCAAAACTATGCACGCCAATGATCGGGCACACATGCGCAGTGCGGCCACTTTTTCTTTTAAACGGCCGCAGCTTTTTGTTTTACAGGTTTGGGGCGGTTTTATTCATTTATTTTAATCATTTTATTTTTATTTTTGTTTACAAGTTCGGGGGGGGGGGGTTTATTTGAGAAAATTTTATAGGAATAAAATGCAGAACTTTGTACAGATGGAGAATCCAAACCTTCCGACATCGGAAGGCTTCACCTTCATCCAACAAGTTCCAATGGAGGAGCGTGTATGAGGGCCAAAGGGCCCCAAAACCATTTCCTCAGTTTTTGTCAGCAGCAAACAAGGTAAGAGAAAATGGTGGGTCGCGCAGGTTGGCCGGCGTGGGTCGCGAAGGTCGGCCGCAGTGGGTCGTGAAGGTCGGCCGGGTTGAATCCCGAAGGTTGGCCGGTCGGTAAAAATGGGTCCCCGGAAAAAAAGTTTGAGGAACACTGAGATGGAGTGTTCAGGTCGTTTTCCTATCCTGTTTTTACATTATGAAAAGCAGTTAATATGGCCAGCAGCCATAATGAAAGCATCTGATCCCAAATCCAGAGAGACAGAAAAACAAATCATTTAAACACTCCTCATTACTAGTATGCAAGAGCAACCCCTAACTGCTGCACACAAGTTGAGTCACAACAACCAAAATAGGTAATTGAATCGTTGTTAGCTGCTAACGTCAGTCAGACCCATTTTCATGGGATTTGTCACATTTGTGTAAACCATACTGTGCATAGTGTCAATTTAAATGCACAAAAAATGTTAACCTGTCATTTTAGATGCTGGTAAACCTTTATATTCTAGATTTAGAAATGAAAATGAAAATCACTTATTGTCACAAGTAGGCTTCAAATGAAGTTACTGTGAAAAGCCCCTAGTCGCCACATTCCGGTGCCTGTTCGGGGAGGCTGTTACGGGAATTGAACCGTGCGGCTGGCCTGCCTTGGTCTACTTTCAAAGCCAGCGATTTAGCCCTGTGCTAAACAGCCCCTGAGTAAACGATATCAGGAATTATCTATACAACAACCACGTGGTTATCAAATCATAAAGGGACGGTCCTGCCTGAACAATTCTGACAACCGAAGTTAAACCAATTATATTTTGGCTCAGAATTTACAGTGCAGACTCAACCCATCAACTCTGCACCGGCCCATGGAAACATCACCCTATCACCCTACCTAAGCCCACGCCTCCACCCCATCCTCATAACCCAATAACCCCATCTAATCTTTTTGGACACAAAGGGCAATTTAGCCATGGCCAATCCACCTAACCTGCACATCTTTGGACTGTGAGAGGAAACCGGAGCACCTGGAGGAAGCCCACGCAGACACGGGGAGAACGTGCAGACTCCGCACAGACAGTGACCCAAGCCTGGAATCGAACCTGGGACCCTGGAGCTGTGAAGCAACTATGCTATCCACTGTGCTACGGTGCCGCCCACGGGTGAGAAAGGTATCGATAAAGCTCCACGCGTGATTACTAATTAAACACAAACTGTGGGATTCAGGGCAAAACTTGAGAATGGGCAAAAAAAACCCAGAAGAATTGAAAATGGCAGGTACTGCTTACAGGATTTATGTCAAGGTGGTGGGAGGGGGGAAATACCCCAGGCCTGTGTTTGGACCCTGCTGTTTCTAATTTATGTCCAATTACATGGACTCTGAAACTCAATGCATTTTGCTTAAATTTGCTGATGATACCAAATTAGGAAAGGCAGCGGAATCAAAGAAAGTCATCCAGAAACTGAAGGATGTTCCGAGCAAAATATGTGGCCAGAATAGATAATGGCAGATCAAATTTAATTCCAACATATGTGAAGTGTAGGAAGGAGAAATGGTCAACATGCACACTTTATGAATGATGCTGAAAGCCAGGAATGAAGTTGTAAGAGATCGCAATGAGTCCAGCCAATGCTTAGCAACAAACAGCAAAGCTAATAAAATGTTGAATTACACAGCCAAAATACAAGAATGCAAGCCAAATTACAGTGCTCAATTCAAACTGCATCTTTTGCTGTGTGCAAGTAAAAGAAACTTGCATTTTAGTGCTTTTCACAACCACCGGACCGGACCGTTCAAAGCATTTTCCAGCCATTGAAGTACTTTCGAAATGCAGTCATTGTGTAATGTAGGAAACATTAGTGTGTAGTTTGTGTGTCGTGGGCTTTATTAATAGGGGGATGGAGGAGGTTACACTAAACTTACACTAGTTAGATCCCAGCTGGAATATTGTGTACAGTTCTGGGTGACACACTATAGGGAGGATGTGAACTCACAGAATAGTTCCAAGGATGAGAAACTTCAGTTGTGAGAATAGATCAGAGAGGTTGGGATTGTTCTCCTTGGAAAGAAGAAGGCAGAGAGGAGATGAGATGGAGGTGTTCAAAATCATGAGGAGGCTGGACAGAGTGGATATGGAGAAACTGACCCCACTCGTAAAAAGATCAAGAACGAGAAGGCACAGGTTTAAAGTGATTTGCAAATAATCCAAATGTGATGTGGAAAAAATGTTTTCACACGAGTGTTTGAGGTCTGGAATGCACTGCCTTGGGAGTGTGGTGGCGGCAGGTTCAATCGAGGCATTCAAGAGGGCATTAGATGATTATCTGAATAGAAAATGATTACTTGAATAGAAACAATGTGCAGGTGTACAGAGAAAAGGCAGGGGAATGGCACTAGGTCATCATGCTCATGTGGAGAGCTGGTGCAGACACAATAAGCCAAATGACCCCCTTCTGCATTGTAACAATTCTGTGATAGTTCTGGTTGTTGAGAAATAAGAGATATTCAGCGCTGCAGGGAGAAGCTTGCACCCGACCGTCAGGTATCTTAAGTTACGAGGCTCGGGATTTTCAGCTTAAATATCTGCAAATTGATCTTAGTTCATAGAATCATAGAAGTTACAATGCAGAAGGAGACCATTCGGCCCATCAAGTCTGCTCCGGCCCTGGGAAAGAGCACCCTACTTAAGGCCACGCCTCCACCCTATCCCCGTAACCCAGTAACCCCACCTAACCTTTTGGTCACTCAAGGACAATGTAGCATGGCCAATCCACCTAACATGCATATCTTTGGACAGTGGGAGGAAACCGGAGGAAATCCAGGCAGACACGGGGAGAACGTACAAACTCCACAGTCAACCGAGGTGGAATTGAACCTGGGCTCCTGGAGCTGTGAGGCAGCAGTGCTAACCACTGTGCTACCATTGCCAAATAGTATGGAATGGTACAGAACACTACATAAAAAATAGGACAAAGGGGACAAAAGAACCAACCCCAGGAGCGCACAGGGAGGGAACAGACCACGAGACTCAGCCCAACCTGCCTCAGGAAGCCCCTGCCCACCACCAGGACCCCCGAAATGGCAGAGACCCCGCGCAAAGACCCGAACGCGCTGCAAGGTATTCACATGCCCGCAGAACGCGGGGACCCATCCCGTTCGCAAACATGCCCCCCGAGCAACCCGTCTACCTCAACCAGCCCCTGGGACCCTGCCAGACACGACCCCGGAAAATAACCAGCGTCCTGGTCCCCGCCAGCACCCTGGACCCCGTCAGACGCAACCACCTACCTTCCACAAGGTCTGACTTCTCCCATCGGATCCGGATCATCTAGTCGCAGCCACCGACAGAGGAAGTGAGGGAAACGCGGTGGTCTGCAGGTTAGACTGAAGCAACGCGGTTTCAAGACCCCTCTCCCAAGCATTCTCCTGGCAAACATCCAAGCGATCGAAAACAAGCTGGATGAACTTAACGCCAGACTTACCTCTCAGAGTGAAGAGACAGTTGTGTGCATTGTTTCACAGAGACATGGCTCACCCCCGCCTCACCAGACTGTGCCTTACAACCTGAAGACTTCTCAATTCACCAGGCGGACCACACCGCGTTATCAGGCAAAGCAAAGGGTGGAGGGGTTTGCCTCCTCATCAACTCCTCCTGGTTGGATGTGGCGACCCTGGCGACCTACTGCTCCCGGGACCTGGAATACCTGACTGTGAAGTGCCGCCCATACTATCTTCTACGTGAGTTCACTTCAGCCATTATCACAGCGGTCTACATCCCATCCCAGGCAGAAGTGAAGAAGGCGCTGGACGAACTGTACACAGTTATAAACAACTACGAAACAGAACACCCGGAGGCCTTGTTCATCATGGCCGGAGACTTCAACAAGGCCAACCTCAAGAGTGTACTGCCAAATTTCCACCAGCACATCTCCTGTCCCACCAGGGGCGACAACACTCTTGACCACTGCTACTCAAGGGCGCCTACCGTTCCATCCCCTGACCGTACTTTGGGAAATCAGACCATAAGATGGTGCTCCTTCTCCCGGCATACAAGCAGAAACTCAAGCGGGAGAATCCAGCTAAGAAGGTCGTGCAGTGCTGGTCCGAGTAAACGGAAGACCTCCTACGTAACTGCTTGGAGTGTGGACTGGTCCATATTTAAGAACTCAGCGACTAACTTAAATGAGTATGCCACCACCGTCACAGACTTCATCAGCAAATGTGTGGACGACTGCGTGCCAAAGAAAACAGTATGTACATTCCATACCGGAAACCATGGCTCAATCGTGAGATTGACTCCCTACTGAAGGACAGGTCTGAGGCGTTCAAGGCAGACGACCCTGACCTATACAAGAAATCCAGGTACGACCTCCGCAAAGCCATCCGAGATGCCAAGAGAGAATATCAAACCAAGCTAGAGTCACAGACTCGCGGCGATTGTGTCAAGGATTAAACAACATTAACAGGCTACAAAGCGAAGCCGAGCAGTATCTCCGGCAGCAGCGCACCCCTCCCCGATGAACTCAATGCGTTTTATGCTCGGTTCGACCAGATAACCACCAATCCGCTGTTGAGTGCCCCAGCAGCCCATAACTCACCCATACCCACCATCACAGCTTCCAAAGTCAGATCGGCCTTCCTGAAAGTGAACCCTCGGAAGGCGACGGGCTCCCTGCTCGTGCACTCAGAGCCTGCGCAGACCAGCTGGCAGACGTGTTCGTGGACATCTTTAACCTATCCCTACTCCACTTCGAGGTCCCCACCTGCTTCAAGAAGACCACCATCATACCGCAAGAACCAGGCAACGTGCCTCAATGACTACCGTCCGGTGGCCCTGACTTCAGTCATAATGAAGTGCTTCGAGAGGTTGATCATGGAGCGCATCACCTCCATACTCCCAGAACACCTTGATCCACTGCAATTCACATACCGTCGCAGCCGGTCCACAGCAGACGCCATTTCCCTGGCCCTATACTCATCCCGAGAGCATCTCGACAACAAGGACTCCTACATCAGACTCCTACTTATTGACTACAGCTCTGCCTTCAACACCATAATCCCAGCCAAGCTCATATCAAAGCTCCAAAACCTAGGACTTGGCTTCCCACTCTGCAACTGGATCCTCGATTTTCTGACCAACAGACCACAATCAGTAAGAATGAACAACACCCTCCACAATAGTCCTCAATACCGGGGCCTCGCAAGGCTGCGTAATTAGCCCCCTACTCTATTCCCTGTACACACACGACTGCTGGCAAAATTTGGTTCCAACTCCATCTACAAGTTTGCTGACGATACCACCATAGTGGACCGGATCTCGAATGACAATGAGTCAGAATACAGGAGGGAGATTGAGAACCTAGTGGAGTGGTGCAGCGACAACAATCTCTCCCTCAATGCCAGCAAAACTAAAGAGCTGGTCATTGACTTCAGAAAGCAAAGTGCTGTACACACCCGTCAGCATCAACGGGGCCGAGGTGGAGATGGTTAGCAGTTTCAAATTCCTACGGGTGCACATCTCCAAAAATCTGTCCTGGTCCACCCATGTCGACGCTACCACCAAGAAAGCACAACAGCGCCTATACTTCCTCAGGAAACTAAGGAAATTTGGCATGTCCACATTAACCCTTACCAACTTTTACAGATGCATCATAGAAAACATCCTCTCTGGCTGCATCACAGCCTGGCATGGCAACTGCTTGGCCCAGGACCGCAAGAAACTTCAGTCATGAACACCGCCCAGTCCATCACATGAACCTGCCTCCCATCCATTGACTCCATCTACATCTCCCGCTGCCTGGGGAAAGCGGGACCCCTCCCACCCGGCTTACTCACTCTTCCAATTTCTTCCATCGGGCAGGAGATACAGAAGTCTGAGAACACCCACGAACAGACTCAAAAACAGCTTCTTCCCTGCTGTTACCAGACTCCTAAACAACCCTCTTATGGACTGACCTCATTAACACTACATACACCCTGTATGCTTCACCCGATGCTGCTGTACCTTGTTGCCCGATTATGTATTTTCTTTTATTTCCTTTTCTTTTCATGTACTTAATGATCTGTTGAGCTGCTCGCAGGAAAATATTTTTCACTGTACCTCGGTGCACGTGACAATAAACAAATCCAATCCAATGAGTTCAAACTAGAAAAGGCAACATTAGTGCTGGTATCAGGAAGTTATCCACAGGGAGAGTGATCAACACATAGAAATGTTCTCTTAGTGAAATGGTGGAAGTGAAAACACTAAATAAATGTAAGAAACAATTAGATGCAACAAGAAAAATCAAGTACTGTGGATGCTGAAATCTGAAAGAAATTCAGACATCTAGTTAGTAGCTGAAAGCATGGCATAAGGCCTCAAATCATCCAGTTTTTAAAAGGAAGGGATAGACCGAGGAAATACAGGCCAGTCAGCCTCACCTTGGTGTTTGGTAAATTGAAAAAACTTCAAAGAAGCAGTATAAATCAGCTTTCCAATAGGTACGGATTAAGCAAGCAGTCAGCATGGAATTATTCAGGGAAGGTTGTGCCTGACTTACCCGATTTGATTAGCTGGGAAGGTAACAAGGAGGGTTGATCAGAGAACCGTATTTAATGTGATCCACATGGATTTTAGCAAAGAATTAGACAAGGCCCCACATGGCAGATTGGTCAGTATATTAAAAGCTCATGGAATCAGAGGAGTGGCAATTTGGGTCAAAATTGGCTGTGCCAGGAAGTAAAAACTGGGCGCTGTCGTAATGCAAACTAACGCAAACAGAAAAGACCTGCCATGGTCAAACAAGGAGACAGCAAAGGGAACCATTCGACTTCTCAGCTGTATGGTGATGAAGAAAGATTTGACGTACAGAACCTGGTGTCAATGGTAGAGCTCTTCTGGATGGGAGCACTAAGATGAGCTGTTTGACAAACCTCATTAATTGTTCAGTACTCTGAAAGATGGTTGAAGCTAGACAGAGTGGAGCCATTCAGGATGTGTACAATAGCTCGTTAACGGTTGGATTGGTTTAACTTCATCAAATGTTATCAATTGGATACTTTGACAATCAATTAAATGGATTGTAAGGGAATGACTGAAACTAAACAGGAGGAGCTATTGGGTTTAGCTGATGCAAGAAAATTTCTGAATTAGAGTTACAAGGAAAAAAGTTAAGTGCAAGACTATGAACAGAACGGAACAGCAGATTTTTCAACAAAACCTTCCATGCTGTCCAGATGCTTGGGAGTTCATAAGACTAAACTTCATTATTAGTGTTGTTTGCATACAATGTCAGCTATTTTCAGTTGGTAGCATTCTCTCACGAGTCAGAAAACTTTTGTTTTAAGCTCGACACAAAATTTTACAAACTTGTGAAAGTACTGAAGGATAAACATCGACCAGGATACCAGAATAAGGATAACTCTCCTGCTCTTCAAAATTGGGCCATAGGATCTTTTACATTCATTCTGCTGGAGCCACAAAAGAGTTTTGATATACCCAATTGGGATGACTAACTGAATCATTGATGGGGTAACCTGGAGCTGTGCATTCCGGACTCAAAGGAACCCTACAACAGGGCCAATGTTTTTCTCACCTTTAAGTACATTGCGATATAACTTTGACTAGCACCATCTTTGAGACACAGACAAAATAAAATCTCAGACACCGTTAAGTAAAAATCTTTTAATAATTCATCATAAACAGAAATATCGAAAGAAAATCACAATGATAAAGAATGCATCAAAACCAATTTTGTCCATCCATTCTTTCACTTCGGAACAAGAGAAAGTTTTTCACCTATTGCAACAATCCCCAATTATTGGCCAACAGAATGTCAACAAACAAAATTCACTGATTATAATGATCAAATATTAAATTATAAATGTTGTAAAGATAGTGGCCAAGACCATTTTAAATCAAGTTATTCTTTGGTGTGATCTCCTGTATACCGTCCAATGGTTCATTAAATTACTTCATATTGTGTAAAGGATCAACTGCAAAAGAGCTTTTATAATTTACTGCAAACACCAGCAGGCCAGGAACCCAAAGACAAATGCAGTTAATAGTGAATACAGGTAGTTCTGTTTCTAACCATGTGAGTCACTTAAATCCTCAATATTGTCAATTTATGGACCCATTATATTTGTGAAAGCCTGTATATACCAAATAACAATCATGAGCAATTAATCACACCAGGATTATACAATTAACTGAGTTATCTCTCAATATTCTGTATTTTGATGTGTCAGAACTATTAAAAAATAGATACAACATTGCACTATGCCTCATCAGCATTCTCATAATAGCACAAAACAACTCTCCCCCAGCAAATCAATTCAGAGCATCAGTTACATATTGCTGCTCAGAATACGAAAGTTGGCAATATTCCATTTTCAAACTGTAAACTTGCAACCCTGGAAAGCTTATTCAGCAGGAGCTTTTCAATCCTCAGCAATGAGGGCCAGAAACAAGAAAAGCAAATTACATGTACCATCCTTTTCGATTTTTTATGGAGAATCCCAATCTAGTATTCGTCTCACCCTTCCCAGCACATGGGTGCCACATGAAACCTTCAAGCAACTTCTAGGAATCATAAATTAAATGATGGTTAATACAAACAAAATGGCTGGAAATACTCAGCAGCTCAGGCAGCATCTGTGGAAACAGTTAACATTTCAGATCAAGAAGACCTTTCATCAGAACTGAAACAGTAACTGCTGTAATACTTCCAGTGATTTTGTTTTTATTTCAGGTTTCCAGCAATCAGTGTTTTGATTTTGAACAAATAATGGTTTGTTGATTTATTCGACCACAGGTTTTGGTCCTTTATTTGCATATTTAACTGAATAAATCAGTAGTCAGTGAGACTAGTTCAAATATTGTGCAAACTAAAACTCCAAACTTAGTTGTAGGAACTGGATTTCATCTCCACGTACACATGGAGTCAAGATTTATTCATCACTCCTTCGTAGAACACATCTCACGTATTTGACAAAACTGCAGTCTTTGCACTTAGCATTTCAGTTTTTCCAGTTTATCTGTAGTCACCATCTCCACTACTTCTCCAGACATGAACTGATCCTGAAGCAAAATACATTAAGATTTCAAATAAGAATTTAAATATGCAATATTTTACTGTGGACTTATTGACATTATGTACTGGCAAATATTTGAAAAATTAGCAAGATGTGATTACACTGGAGAGAGTATAGAAATGTAAAAGGATGACACCAGTGTTGGAAAACTTTAGTGAGGAAAGATCAGGTAGGCTGAAGATGGTTTCCTTCAAATAGAGTAGGCGAAGAGGAGACTTAATAAATGTCAACTTACATTTCTGGGGTATGGGTCGGAGAGGGCAAAGTGTCCGAAATATACCGGGAGATGAGGGACGAGGGGGAGGCGATGATAGAGGAGCTGAAGGAGAAATGGGAAGAAGAGCTGGGGGAAGAGATTGAGGAGGGGCTATGGGCTGATGCCCTAAGTAGGGTAAATTCCCCATCCTCATGTGCCAGGCTTAGCCTGATTCAATTTAAGGTTCTACATAGAGCACATATGACGGGAGCAAGACTGAGCAGGTTTTTCGGGGTGGAGGACAGGTGTGGGAGGTGCTCGGGAAGCTCGGTGAACGACACACACATGTTCTGGTCGTGTCTGGCACTGCATGAGTTCTGGGGGTGGCATGGCAAGGGTAATTTCAAAGGTGGCGAAGTTCCGGGTCAAGCCTGGCTGGGGGTTAGCTATATTTGGGGTTGCAGAAGAGCCGGGAGTGCAGGAGACAAAAGAGGCCGATATTTTGGCCTTTGCGTCCCTAGTAGCCCGGCGCAGGATTCTACTCATGTGGAAGGAAGCGAAACCCCCAGGCGTGGAGGCCTGGATAAACGACATGGCAGGGTTCATAAGATTGGAACGGACAAAATCTCGCGGAACGATAATGAAAAGATAGAAATGGCAGCAGCAGAGGGGGAGCACTATTTTGCGTTTTTGTTATTTTTTTTTTCTTTTTTAGTTGTCGTTATTAGTTCACTATATTATTTAAATGTTATTTACCAGTTAATGTATAATACCTTGTTGAGTTGTAAAAATGGAAAATTTGTGAAAAATTTAATAAAATATATATTTTTTTAAATAAAAATAAATGTCAACTTACTTTATCATAAATGACTTTGACTATCAAAGAACAACTTGGACATGTTGCAACTTCTTCACCATTTTCCAGATCTTCCTGTAAGATACCAAAAAGTTATATTTATTTTCTTTCTAATTTTTCTTCACATCTCAAATGTACTGGTTCAGGCTGTGGCAATAGTTTCATAATAACTGATAATTTACAGATCCTTCTTTTGTGACCATTCTTTACACAAGATTATGGACTTGCGAGGAGAGAAGCATGTGTTGCAAACTAGTTTGATCTCATCCATGTCCACACATGCTTCCTGTTTAAATGTAAAGTGATAGACTTGATTTCCAAACCATTTCCCTCAGCCTTAAGTGTCATCTCATCCATTTCTATTTTGCACCATTGTTCCAAACCACCACAACAATATGGCCCTAATCACAAAGTCACATGTCAATCTAATACCCACTTCCCTAGCATTTTGTTTTGTCCTACCCTTCCTAAAATCCTTGTGTACCATCTCACCTCCTCCCTCACCTTCACCATCTCTCACAGCCTGGCCCAGTGGGCTTGGCCACTTAAAAGAAAATCTCATTATATTTTCACAAACTACAACCCCATTCTTTTGTGACCATCCTTGGAATGGCACTCCCTCAAGTCACTTACACACACACACACACACTCAAACTAGCCTTTGAGCCTCTAATCATCACAGCTCCTGCACGTTCAACTGCATCTCCAATGTTCTTTATTTTAAAAAAGCTCTTCAAAATGTTGGTCCCACAAATATCAAAACTCCCTCAACTTCCTGTCATTGTCAGGGTCCTGGCTACAAACTACTATATAACTTTATCCCAATCCTGGAAAATGTCTCCGGTTCAGCAAACTGTTTACAAACATATCCTCTCTGGCATGATCATCTACTTCCACCTTGGTAACATTTGACTCTCTCTGTCCATCTGATACTGAAATCCTCATCCATATGTTTTTACCTTCAGGTTCAGTTATTCCAATAGTCTTCTGGCAAGCTTCTTGTCCTGCATAGATTCCAGATCATTCAGGGAAAAACAAAATCAAATACCACATAAGATTGTGCTACACCCCAATAACCATAATTTATAAATATCTGTCTCAATGAGACTCTTGTATAAAGTATATGATGCTACCATCAATTCACTCAAAAACACGAGGCGAAGTAAACCGTGGTTTTAATCAGTTTACAACAGTGCCTGCCTGCGACTGGTACAATACTGGGAACTGCCTGCAGGTCAGCTGCTCTTTATACTTCCTCTTAAGGGGAGGAGCCATGGGCAGAGCCCATACATGCCCCAACATATCCCCCTGTGGGTGAAGCCACACAATGGCCCCTAGGTGGAGCCCACAGGGTTAACATAACACAACAGCAGAACATGATACAAATGCACTGGTGAATTATCAGCACTATACATTCACCACAGTATACACAATTAAGTAAATCACCTCCAGCAATATTGGTATACTGAAATCCTTCACTGAGCCTGAACTATTACAATAACCCATTAACTAATATGCCTTACAGTCTCGTTGGCATTTTAGGATTTATCAACTGAATAGAACAGAAATAAACCAAGGGATAAATTAAAAGTGGCCGCTCCTAGGAGGCAGTAGAGATCTTGTTAGAAGGTTAGCTCATAGCAACAATTAGTTTTGATAGGTGGAGGTGCTACTTGTTTCACTATGATCGGTTCTAACCACGATAAGCAGTTTACTATAACAGCTCAGCCGCTCCCACCTTGCTGACGATAAATTTGTCCCCACACGGACACGGGTAATAATAACTTTCCGTCTCCTCATCATACTCAAAATCCTCGATTTCCACCTCGTCGTGAAACACGGACATGATGGCAAATCACTGACCGTCTCGCTCAGCCGACTGAGGCCTCCTCCCCTTCCACGTCTGACTCTGCTGCCCAGCAGCCTTCCCCACGCTGGCTCCCTGCCCGCGACAGCTTCATATGCGCCTGCGCACCTTCTCCGGTCCGCTCCGCTGATGCGCCTGCGCGCCTTCTCCGGTCCGCTAACGCGCCTGCGCCTCCCTCCGATAACAGTCAGTTTCACGCCGGCCGATGCTGCGCATGCGTAATCAGAAGGCAGCATTGGGGCTGCTCTGCGTTGTGTTTAAACGGTTTCTGTTTTGATATAAGAGTTTTAGCACCTGCGATACTACCAAACTGACTAGCAGTAGCTGCACATGCGAGACTTGGACTGTGTGCCACTCAACCCCTTTTACTTGAGCTACCTCCGGGAGGGATGTGGTGGTCATTGGACATGTCACTGGAATAGTAATCAAGCGGCCCAGAATAATGCTTTGGCATCAAGGGTTCAAATCCCAACACAGCAGCTTGTAGAACTTAAATTCAAGTTGTAAATCAAGAATTGAAAGCTAGTCTGAGTGACTTTGAAACTGTTGAATATTAAAAACTGATCTGGTTCACTAATAACTTTAAAAAACGAAGTCTGTTGTTACCTGGTCTGACCTACGAGCAACTCCAGACTTGCAGCATCATGACGGGGTAGATGTTTTAGTACTCAAATGGATGTATTGGCTCTCCGCCAAAAATACACACTGAGGCTCCTCTGAGAGCCCTGAAACCCATTAATCTGTGAAATACCTGAGCCCTGGGGAAACATTGTGAAATTGACAGCATAGATCAGAGAGACAGAGATGTCAAAGAAGCAATGTTTATTTACCCAAGATAAAAAGGTGTGTGCTTGTGGTTTCTGCTATAGATAATTAAATGGCCTGGATGTCTAACACTTTTATTGGCCTGTAGTAAAAAGGAATTTTATGTAAGAAACTGGAAAGTTATCAATGAATGACTTTTTAATTCAAGTTTTTTTAAACCAATCTTACTGCTACAATAGGGTTCATTGGTTTTATACATTTTACAATGGGTGAATGGCAATGAAGTGCCATAGCATGGAATGGGGGTGCATAAGAGGCCATAGAAATTATTTGGAGGGAATATCTTGGCATGGGGGGGGGGGAGACATGAGAGACCGTAGGGGTTGTTTGGGGGGCATACCTTGACATGGGAAGCATGAGTAACACTTTGAACTTATCTTTCAAAAGGTTCCCTCAGGCAGACTATGGTTCCTGAGATCCTGTGAACCACGACTCTTTTAAAAACCTGGCCCGACTCCATGAAAAATGTAAAGGACTAGGACATATTTATTCCCTCAATGGAGCTGGCCAGGTCAGGAGTGCAAAACATTCTCAGGTGTCAACTCCCATTATTTGACTTTCCCAGCATTCTCCTGCACAACACCCTTTAGACCATCATACCTTGCAGTTCTACTCATTCATGTCTCACCAGACACCTCATCACACCCCATCTTAGAGGGTGTGAGGAGGTGTCTGACAAGACATGAATGGCACCTTCATCGTTGTACCATTTCACACTCATGCATTGTAGTCACCCTTCACAAATCTTGTAGAAACATAAGAAATAGGAGCAGGAATTGGCCTTTTGACCCCTCGGGCCTACTGCATCAATCGATAAGATCATAGCTGATCTGAGTGTCGATTTAGCAATGCTTTCCAGTCTGCGCCATATAACCTTTCTCCCTTGTAAATCAAAAATCTATCAAACTCAACCTTGAATACATTCAATGGCCCAGCCTCAACTACATTTGGGTAGTGAATTCCAATGACCTTGTGAGAGAATAGATTCCTCCTCATCTCTGTCTTAAATAGTTCTAGATTCCCCCAATCGAGCAAACATCCTCTCACCATTTACCCTGTCAAGCTCCTAGAAAGCTATTTTAACTCAACATGTGCTGATTCCACCAACAGCCCAAGACATTAAGCCCGATCGAATGGCCTCTCCGTGTCCGATTTAGGATGTGAAAAGGCCGTTAAGCCTCTCACGAGGTTTGCTTGGCTCAGGAGATCTAACGAGAGCTTGCGAGATGTCGTGATCTGGATCTCACCTTCACTGGGTGGGATCCAGATTTAGATATTTGAGTGAACAGTTAGGCTCACTGAAATATGTCTGCACCGAATTCTCCCAAGGTTCGGGATCAAACACCCGCACCTGGGAGACTTCGCAATGGCACTGTTTAGTACTGATCCAGACGAATGTCGACCAGGCGTAATGGCACCTTCGGGGGTCTCTCAGGCCAACAAAGGCACCCAGGTGGTCAGACTCTGGGCAAGAAGGTACCCTGGTACGCCTGCTGCCACCCAGGCATCTTGGCACTACCGACCTGGCACCCTGGCAATGCTAAGGTGCAAGATTGGCACTGCCAGAGACTGAGCACGGGGGTGCCCTGTCCTTGTGAGGTGGGGTGAGTGGGGCTCGAGGACTCCCTAACAGATAAGATGGGATCACAGTGGGGAGACCGAAGGGGGTTGGGAGATCGGGGCAGCATTTAAAAATCTGTTCCTGTATTGACGAACTGAGCTTGTCAGTGCAGGAAATGAAGGAAAGTGCAGCGTTGTGGGGCTTTCCTCACCAAGGCCATAAAAAAAGAGTCTCGTTTGATAGTGAGGTCATTCTCGGCACTGCAGGCGCCAAGGAATACCCTGCTAAATGCACCCAAAATGGGACTCTTCCCGTTAAATCGCGCCCATTGTGGTATATGGGTAGTGTGAACCCGCATTCCTACACTCTCCTGCTTCTTCTCTGTTCTTTCTGCCAGGAGCTCTCTGGGTAATATTTCTAGTCATTTTAGTCTACTCACCAACATTGTCACTTGAAACCTGTTTCAAATGTGCCATCCTTAATAAATCAAACATTCCAGCACAATTAACTGCCGGAGGACTATCATCATAACTGGTTGTGTCATCATGTTCACCACACTCCATCGGAATAATGACTCACACCAGCTCACATGTTCAATCAATTCCAACATTGTGCAAATGTTCTCATTTTCAGCTGTGTGGAAGTTAATGTCCACAACAATTATTTGATTCAAACACTGAAGTTGTTGAAACCTATTATTCCACTTCCCCATCCCCTTAATCCAAAAAGCAAATGATTACGATCAACATAGGATTGCTGCAAATTCAGATTCTCAGGATGCCATTTAAAATCCATTGGTTTGGGATCACTTTGTTTTGAGAAAATTGCAAATTTTACTACACAATTAGAAGAGATTGATTAGAACAATGAAATACAACTCCCCGGTGTACATATATCTGTACGTGATCACTATTAACAACAAACCTGTGGCAAGTGATTGTTTTTTTTGTGCCATGGAAGCAAGAAACAGGAGCCAGGTCTGTTTTGGGGTCAAAAATCTGCCTCTAGTAAGAAATCAATTAAAGTTTAGATTTTCATGGGTTGAGCCCTTATTTGATATGGAGACAGCCTTCCTGCCCATGTGGAGCCTGTGAGGAAAGGAGTGGATGTGGGTCAGATGAAGTATGAGACTGACTTACACACGAGATGGTAGCCATCACTGAAGCTGCTGATTGCCCTGAATTCGAGATCTGTGGTTAGTGCAAAGCCTTCTACTTCACCAGGGGGAAGTGCAATGACACAGGATAATCAGAGGCCTGGCACTTGGGCCTATGTCATTGATATCATTGAACCTACTGCTGCAGGATATGAGAGAGAGAGCAGGGAGTTTCACTCCTGGAGGGTGACAGGACGAGGCTACCTTGTCATAGAACAGTGGCACTTCCCGATTCGGCATCATTACCCTCCTCCTCCAATTCTTGCTCCAGCTCCTTCCCTGATATGCTGTCTCTTTCCAGGGCCTCACCATACTCAGTGCCATACCTCTGTGGTAGACCATGTTATGGAGAGCGTAGCAGGCCACCACAATGACTCAGAGCCTCGCAGGTAGGTTTGGAAAGTATCACCCAACCGGTCCAGGCACCATAATCACATCTTCAGAAGCCCAATGTCCTGCACAATGGTTGCCCTAATGCACTGTTGGCATTAGTTGTGCGTCTGTCTGGAGCTCCCATACAGAGGTCAGTAGCCATTTCTTCAAGAGATTTCCCTTGTCCCCTTGCATCCATCCATGCACTTTGGGGATTGGAGTGAGGAGCTGAGGCAGCCTGGACTGGTGAAGGATGAAGGAGGGTGCACATACATGGAGGAAGCTGGATGTTGGGGAAGTGGAAGGCTTTTATCATGATGGATTTCACTGGCCAGTCACTGGGTGCCTTGCTGGTGTAATCCCTGCACCAGGGGGATTGAGTGGGGCAAGAAAAACGCAATGCCCTCTGTTCCAGCAAGACAATGGCTGTTGTTAAATGAGAGCATCAGTGACCAGGGAGATGCAATGGTGTGCAGCTATTTTTGACATGCCCCTAAGGACCACAGCTTTGCTTTGTCACAAGCAAAGATGTACAAGCTGCAGTGACTTTAATGGCCACTGGCAGGAAATGGCAGCCAGTGCTGTGAAGTGTGAAGTCTTTATGGACATACAAAATGGGAGTTGGAGTAGGCCACTCGACCCCTCGAGCCTGCTGTGCCATTCAATACAATCAGTGCTAATCTGATTGTCACCTCAACCCCACATTCCTGCCTACCCCCTATAACCTTTCACCCACTTGTTAATCAAGAATCAATCTAGCTCCGCCTTAAAAATATTCCAAGACTCTGCTTCCATTGTCTTTTCAGAAAGAGAGTTTCTAAAGGCTCACAACCTCTGAGAGAAAACAATCTCCCAATTTTTGTCTTATATGCGTGACCCCTTATTTTTAAACAGTGACCCCTAGGTCTAGATTATCCAACAAGATAAAACATCCACCCTGTCATGAACCTCAGAATCTTAAAGGTTTTGATCAGGTTACCTCATACTATTCTAAACTCTAATAAATACTGTGGTAGTCTGTATTAGGGGTATTACGGTACCTAGGTTGAAGCTGTAAGACCATTGGTGTGGGAGGTACCTGAGACAACAATATCATTGGTGAAGCCTGCCTGCTGGTTCCGCCCAGTAAGGCGGAGTATAAGAGTCTGTGTCTCCCTAGCAGTCGCATTCTGTACCTCTGCTGCTGTGGGAAACATCTAGTCCAAAAAAGCCTTAAATTGTCATCCAATCTCGCTTCTGGAGTTATTGATCGAGCATCAATTTATTGGACTAGATTTTAAAGAATGGAGCTCCGAATCAAACCGGAGTGTCTGCAACTCAGCCCCCACGCGGGAAACTCAGCGGCAACCTTCAAACACTGGCTGGCGTGCTTCAAAGGGTACCTCAGGATGGCCACGACTGCACCTACGGAGGACCAGAAACTGCAAGTTCTCCACTCGAGGGTGAGCCCAGAGATCTACACCCTCATCGAGGATGCGGACGATTTCGAGGCCGCGATGGCCCTGTTGCTACATTCACCCAGTAAACCAGGTTTATGCCCGGCATCTGCTAGTGACAAGGCGACAAATCCCGCGGGAATCGCTGGATGAATTCTACCATGTGCTCCTGGTACTGGGTAGGAACTGTGACTGCCCGCAAGTTTCAGCCAGCAACCACACAGAACTTTTAATCCGGGACGCATTCGTTGCAGGTATGCTGTCCTCCCAAATCCGTCAGCGGCTGCTGGAGAAAGACACTAGGCCTCAAGGAGGGACGGGCCCTTGCTTGCTCCCTGAAGGTGGCCTCCCGAAACGCCCGCTGTACGTTCCCGACCGGGCAGCAGCCCCTTGGGCAGCGTGGAACCCCCGCGGCCGACCCCATCCCCCATCCCCCCCACAAGCTTGTGCCGCGCGGCTACCAGACAACCCCAGGGGGGCCCGCTGTTAGTTTTGCAGACAAACCAAGCACCCCCGGCAGCGCTGCCCGACCCGCTCCTCCACCTGCAAATATTGTGGCAAAAAGGGTCATTTCGTGGCAGTCTGTCAGGCCCGGGCGGTCGCTGCTGTCTCCAGGGGCGAACCGGGGCCGCCACCACAACTCTCTCCACGGGCCATGTGCAGGCCGCGGGCGCCGCCATCTTCTTTTTCTCCAGCCATGTGTGGGCCCCGAGTGCCACCATCTTTGTCCCCAGGGACCACGTGCGATGCGTGGGCGCCGCCATCTTCGCTGGAGTCTCAGGACTCCAATTTGGATGACCACACACCGCCCGAGGAAAATCTCCAATTTGTACCACGACTCGCCTCGGTGACCCTGGACCAGTCTCGGCCCCGAACACTCTCGACCGTACTCATCAACTGGCGCAAAACATCCTGCCTGATCGACTCCGGGAGCACAGAGAGCTTCATACACCCCAACACGGTAAGGCGCTGTTCTCTTCCCATACCCCCAGTAAACCAAAAAATCTCCCTGGCCTCCGGGTCTCACTCTGCAGAGATCAAAGGGTTCTGCATAGCGAACATCACGGTCCAGGGAAGAGAATTAAAAAATTTCTGACTTTACGTCCTCCCTCATCTCTGCGCTGCCATGCTCCTGGGGTTGGACTTCCAATGCAACCTCCAGAGCTTAACTTTTAAATTCGGCGGCCCTATACCCCCCCCTCACTCTCTGCAGCCTCGCGACCCTCAAGGTTGACCCGCCTTCCCTTTTTGCGAATCTCACCCCGGATTGCAAATCCGTCGCCACCAGGAGCAGACGGTACAGTGCCCAGGACCGGACCTTCATTAGGTCGGAAGTCCAGCGGCTACTGAAGGAAGGTATTATCGAGGCTAGCAACAGCCCCTGGAGAGCTCAAGTAGTGTTTGTAAAGACCGGGGAGAAGCACAGGATTTTGATTATAGTCAGACCATCAACAGGTATACGCAGCTCGACGCGTACCCTCTCCCCCGCACATCTGATCAGGTCAATCAGATTGCACAATACAAGGTCTTTTCCATGGTGGACCTAAAATCCGCCGACCACCAGCTCACCATCCGCCCGGACAACCGCAAATACACTGCATTCGAAGCAGATGGGCGGCTCTACCACTTCCCTTCGGTGTCACAAATGGAGTCTCGGTCTTCCAACGGGAGATGGACCGAATGGTTGACCGGTACGGTTTGCGGGCCGCATTTCCGTACCTCGACAATGTCACCATCTGCGGCCACGACCAGCAGGACCACGACACCAACCTCCGCAAATTCCTCCATACCGCAAAAACCCTTAACTCGACCTACAACAAGGACAAATGCGTGTTCAGCACCGACCGTCTAGCTATACTCGGCTACGTAGTGCATGATGGAGTTATAGGCCCAGATCCCGAACGCATGAGCCCCCTCATGGAGATTCCCCTCCCCTACTGCTCCAAGGCCCTGAAACGCTGCCTGGGATTTTTTTCATATTACGGCCAGTGGGTCCCCAATTATGCGGACAAGGCCCGCCCACTAATCTAATCCTCGGTTTTCCCCCTGTCGGCAGAGGCCGCCAGGCCTTCAGCCGCATATCGGCGGACATCGCAAAGGCCACGATGCACGCAATCGATGAATCCCTTCCCTTCCAAGTCAAGAGCGACGCGTCCGATGTAGCTCTGGCAGCCACCCTCAACCAAGCGGGCAGGCCCGTGGCCTTCTTCTCATGCACCCTCCATGCTTCAGAAATCCGTCATTCCTCTGTGGAAAAGGTGGCCCAGGCCATAGTAGAAGCTGTGCGGCACTGGAGGCATTACCTGGCCGGCAGGAGATTCACGCTCCTCACTGACCAACGGTCGGTAGCTTTCATGTTCGATAATGCACAGTGGGGCAAGATAAAGAACGATAAGATCTTACGGTGCAGGATCGAGCTCTCCACCTACAACTATGAGATCCTGTATCGTCCCGGGAAGCTAAACGAGCCTCCTGACGCCCTATCCCGCAGCACATGTGCCAACGCACAAGTGGACCGACTCCGGGCCCTCCATGAGGACCTCTGCCACCCGGGGGTCACTCGATTCTTCCATTTTATCAAGACCCGCAACCTGCCCTACTTCCTCGAGGAGGTCAGGACCGCCACCAGGAACTGCCAAATCTGCGCGGAGTGCAAGCCTCACTTCTACAGGCCAGAGAAAGCGCACCTGATAAAGGCCTCCCTTCCCTTTGAACGCATCAGTATGGACTTCAAAGGGCCCCACCCCTCCACCAACCGCAACACGTATTTCCTGAACATGATTGACGAATACTCCCGGTTCCCATTCGCCATCCCCTGCCCCGACATGACCGCAGCCACCGTCATAAAAGCCCTCCACAGTATCTTTACCCTGTTCGGTTTCCCCTCCCACATACACAGCGATAGGGGGTCCTCCTTCATGAGCGACGAACTGCATCAATTCCTGCTTAGCAAGGGCATCGCCTCGAGCAGGATGACCAGTTATAACCCCCGGGATAAACGGACAGGTAGAGAGGGAGAATGGAATGGTCTGGAAGGCCGTCCTACTGGCCCTACGGTCCAGGAATCTCCCAGTCTCCCGCTGGCAGGATGTCCTTCCCGATGCACTCCACTCCATCCGATCACTGCTATGTACCACGACAAACGAAACTCCTCGTGAACGTCTCCTTGTCTTCCCTGAGAAGTCCTCTTCCGGGACCTCGCTCCCAACATGGCTGGCAGCTCCTGGACCCATTCTGCTCTGCAAACACGAGCGGGTGCACATGTCAGACCCATTGGTAGAGAGGGTCCACCTCCTTCACGCTAACCGTCAGTATGCCTACGTGGCATACCCCGACGGCCGGCAGGATACGGTCTCCCTACGGGACCTGGCGCACGCTAGATCCCCCCCCCCCACCACGACCTCCACCCTCCCTCCCACCGGCACACCTCACGGCTGCCCCCTTTCCAGGTGGATCGGTCCTTCCACTGGTCCCATCCAGGGGTGATGAAGCTACCGAAGAAGCTGCTCCCGGAGTCACGGATGCTCGAGCCGGCGCCGAAACTGCGACGATCACAGAGGACGACCAGGGCCCCCGATCGACTAATTGCTTCATTCTGACATGGACATGGAAAATGAATACTGTAAATAGCTGTGAAATGTAAGAAGGCAAAACACTGTACCACGGTATGACGCGAGAACACCACCACTGCCGGACTCTTTTTTAACAGGGGTGAATGTGATAGTCTGTATTAGGGGTATTACGGTACCTAGGTTGAGGCTATAAGACCATTGATGTGGGAGGTACCTGAGGCATGGAGATCATTGGTGAAGCCTGCCTGCTGGTTCCGCCCAGTAAGGTGGAGTATAAGAGTCTGTGTCTCCCTAGCAGCCGCATTCTGTACCTGAGCTGCTGAGGAAACATCTAGTCCAATAAAGCCTTCAATTGTCATCCAATCTCGCTTCTGGTGTTATTTATTGAGCATCAGATACAAACCTAACCTGTCCAACCCTTCCTCATAAGACAACCCACCCATTCCTGGTATTAATCTAGTAAACCTTCTCTGAACTGCTTCCAAAGCATTTATATCTTTGCTTAAATAAGGAGACCAATTCTGGACATTGTACTTCAGATGTGGTCACACAAATGCCCTGTACGACTGAAGCATAACCTCTCTACTTTTGTAAAAAATTCCTCTCACAATGAACAATAACATTCTACTAGCAGTCTTTGTCAATGAGGGAAGAGATATTTGTGACCATCTGCCTGGAGATTCAGAGTCTCCTGCGACTGGTTCTCGGTCATCTACAGATTGCTCCGTCTTGCTGCTCGATCCTATGTTGAGAGTCTGGCTTCTGTTGCCTTCCTCTTATGCTTCCCTCTCCTGTGCCCTCCAGAAGTCTGGTGTTCTGCCCTTCCTGTGAATGGTGTTCCCGTAACAGCCTCCCCGAACAGGCGCCGGAATGTGGCGACTAGTGTCTTTTCACAGTAACCTCATTTGAAGCCGACTTGTGACAATAAGCGATTTTCATTTTTTTTTCATTTACCCACATTGTCACTATGTCCAAAATCTGATAGTTGTTCCCCATTCCCAGCTGGTGCCTTCCTTCTTTGTAAGTGACTGCCCAATTGTCCTTGGCACCCTTACTCCTACTCTTCAGACCCTGGGATGCAGGGTGTGTCAACCATGTTCAAAGCCTGGGTGCTGTTCCCACTCTCACTGCTAGCTGTGTAATGGCAAGGGCACCAATTACCAAGTGCCCAGTCCCCCTTTGCCCTGGTGATCCTTTTATGGAGCAGTGGTGATGCTTTGGCTCGGGCATCAATGGCTGGTTCCTCACTCTGTACCTGCCTCCCTGCAGATGTCCTGTTTCTGAAAATGCAGGTAATTTGTCCAGCTCTTTTAAAAGGAGACATTTGCACACTTACAATCTGCGAAAGAGCTTTTCACGAGTTTAATTACCTTGAATGGGAGGAGAGTGGAATTCCTGTACTGCGCACACACACCTCCCGCCCTGCTGAATCTTTGCAGTGCTGGGGATAACACCTGGAAATTGACATGCTGCCCTTACTGGTATTTTCAGGGGCTCACTGCTTCCCTTCCCTGAAAATTGAGCCCAAGGATGTAAATTATGTACAAAATTAATACAAAACTTCAGATCAATTTCCAATGAAGTTTCCAAACCCATGCTGATACCTATGGATCACAAAATTATATCCAACAATTCCCCTGTTCTGGTGCATTTTCAAAAGAAAATGATTGCTCGATCAATTAAAAACAGAATTAATGAGATGTAGTTAGCGGGCGCGATTCAACGGAAGAATTTATAAGTGTCATTTTGGACGTGTTTGGCCGGGTTTTTCTCAACAGCCGCTTTGGTGAGATCATGGCCCGTAGTCAGAGAAAATAAGCCTTCACATGATTCTCGCCATTACTGGCTGTCTCGCCATCTGATCCGCCTGACTTGTGCCTCAGCGTCTCGCCGCTAACAAGGGGGAGCTATTTTAAGTGCCCCCTCACCACTTACTCCCAGTCAACACACAATCATGGCAGCTTGCGGGACCTGCTCTTTGCTTAGGGGATACCGACCCAGCCAGGCTTCTCAACGCCATCAACATCCTGTTTCTCTGAGGGGGTCAGAGGCCCAGCAGCAGGGTCAGCAATGCCACCCAGGAGGCAGTGGCAGAGGCTGTAAGTGCAGGCAGTATGACCAGAGGACCGCCGTCCAATGTCGGAAGAAGACGTTAGGCAAGAGTAAGTAATTACCTCTCTCCTGGCATCAGTTCCGCCTGCCACCCCATAAATTCCCAACCCCTCCCCCCCCCACAGATCACTAGCTGACACCACACCCTCCCCTCCCTGATCTTCGTGCATGAGAACTCCCTGGCACCCACCAGCACAACACCTTCAGGTCCAGGTGCAATGCCCAGACATACTACCTGACCCATCACGCGGCGGTCCACAATGCCCTCTCTATGTCCCCGCAGGATAACATAACCCATAATAAACGGGAAAGGCCCAAGGCAGGGGAGCAGAGTCTCAGAGATCCGAGTCCTCACCCCCTACGAGCAACGAGCCTTGGAGGTCGCGGGTTTGAATGATGAGAGGGCAGTCACCAAAAGCGAGGTTGACCTGCACCACAGAGGTGAGGGTCCACTGCCCCTTCACCCAGATGACCTGTCTCAAGTGAGTTGTTCATGTCAGACAAAATTATCCTTCACTCTCACTGACCACATGTCCATTGTCTCGCAGGATCTCCAACTGATGAGACCGAGCAATCCAGAGTTGTTGCCCCCCGCCCCCGCCACCCAAGAGTCCACAAAGGAGGAGAGCTCCGAAGAGACCACCAGAAATGGAGGATAAGCCTGAAAATGTGTTATAATGTCCAGAACTTTGTTGTAGAAATGATCTGTCCAACAATGTGTGGCTTGTTCCATGTATCAGTGCCATTTTCCATCCAGGAGCCACAACTGTGTAGGCCCTCCAACACGGCCCACATCTTCCACTGGTGCTTAAGGTGCAGTTGAGCATCCGTGATTCCCAGTGTGCTTAACTCATGGTGATGTGCCAGTTACACACAGCACTCACCACACCAACAGCACAAGCATCAGCAAACTGCGAAAGCATTTCTTACGTGGCATCATCAGATGGCCCATTTGGAACAATGTCGCTCACCAGGTCCTGCAGTGTCTTCTTGCTTCAAACCGGATTGCCTTCAGGACTCATACGTCTCCTTGAGCCGATCCTTTCCGGCTACAGGAAGGGAAGGAAACAGCAACAGCAGCCTCCAGGTATTTGCAGCCACCAGCAGCAGCAAACAGAACCTGCAACTGTAAAGTGCACTCGTAGCTAACGAGGCTAATTCTTTATTTGCAATAGCCTTCAGCTGTGAAGTTAGAGGCTGCTGACAGTCGGTGGGGTGAAATTGACATTCAGCATTGAAGCCACAGCAAGGCTCTGTCCTGGAAGTGTTTGGTAGGACAGTCAGGCTGAAATTCTGCAGCTTGCCCCTGTTATGGGGTGTTCACACTATTTAAAGATGGCTTGAAGGCCTCACAGACGCAAAGCCCCTCATCGCCCCCCCCCCCCCCCAAACCCTGGCTACTCACCTCCGTAATTCTCCTCAGTAGCCATGACGGCCGCTTCACATTTTTAAAAAGGAGTACTACACTACTGTTGGATTCATTCATGGCGCAAAGGAAGATGTTTGCGGTGGTTGGGGGTCAACCATCTTAACTTCAGGACAGCACTGTAGGAGTTACTCAGGGTAGTAACCTAGGCCCAATCATCTTCAGCTGCTTCATCAATGACCTCCCTTCCACCATAAGGTCAGAAATGGGGATGTTCACGGATTCACAATTCGTAACTCTTCAGACAATGAAGCAGTCCATGTCCAAATGCAGTAAGACCTGGACAATATCCAGACTTCAGTTGACAAATGGCAAGTTACATTCGCGACACACAAGTGCCAGGAAATGACCATCTCCTACAAGAGAGGATCTAACTATTGCCCTTTGACATTCAATAGTATTGCAATCGCTGAATCCCCTACAATCAACATCCTAGGGGTTACCATTGATCAGAAACTGAACTGGACTGTGGGCAACTACCACGGCAGGTCAAAGGCTTGGAATCCTACCGCGAGAAACTCACCTCCTGAGCCCCCCAAAGTCTATCCACCATCTACTAGGCACAAGTCAGGAGTGTAATGGAATATTCTTCACTTGCCCGGATGAGTGCTGCTCCAACAACACTCAAGACGCTCGACGCCATCCAGGACAAAGCAACCCGCTTGATTTCTCCCCCTTCCACAAACATTCAAACTCTTCACCATCAACGAACAGTGGCAGCCGTGTGTACCATCTACAAGGTGAACTGCAGTAACTCACCAAGGTTCCTTAGACAGCACCTTCCAAACCCACGACCACTACCATCTAGAAGGGCAAGAGCAGCAGATACCTGGGAACCCCACCACCTGGAGGTTCACCTCCAAGTCACTCACCGCCCTGACTTGGAAATATATTGCCGTTTCTTCACTGTTGCTGGGTCAAAAATCTGGAATTCCCTCCCTTTTAAAAAAAATAAATTTAGAGTACCCAATTATTTTTTCCCAATTAAGGGGCAATTTAACGTGGCCAATCCACCTACCCTGCACATCTTTTGGGTTGTAGGGGTGAAACCCACGCAGACATGGGGAGAATGTGCAAACTCCTCACGGACAGTGACCCAGGGCCGGGATTCGAACCCAGGTCCTCAGCGCCGTAGGCAGCAATGCTAACCACTGTGCCACCGTGCTGCCCGGAGCCCCCTCCCTAACAGCACAGTGGATGTACCTACATCACATGGACTGCAGCAGTTCAAGAAGTCAGTTCACCACCACCTTCTGAACAGCAACTAGGGATGTGTCATAAATGCTGGCCTAACCAGTGATGCCCACATCCCATAAATTTTTTTTTAAAAATCTACATGATGCCTGCGTGATTTCTTGGTGGCGAGTCAGGTAATATATGGGAGGCCACTGCATTCGACTTCAGTCTCGCTTGCTTATGAGATTTAAATGAATGCAAATGAGGGTTATTGTTATTCTGGCCATCTTTGGGCGAGATCTGGAAGTTGCCTTTGGGAGCGGGCCGGGTGAATTGCAACTGGTTCGCTCCTGGTGCAAATCTCAATTTTGTCCTTTCCAGCTATTTAGCCGTGGCCCATATCCTCGCCGGGTGCAACATGGTGGTTAAATCACCCCCAACATCTCTGCATTTTAAAAGAAATCAAGCACAGACACCATCAATCGTTGTTAGCTTGTGTCAGCTTCTTGCAGCTTTTTAGTAAACTTAAAGCTTTAAATACTCTGAAACAATTCTGTATTGCAATTTAACTATAAGAGTCATCATATCATTAACATATTTACAGCAGCAGGAATATTTCCTCCTTGTCTTTGTTTCCAGGTCGTACATTTCAGGACCACCAAGAAAGTAGAGAGTAATGTAATAGATGTCATATACTTGCATTTTCAAAATGTCTTCAATAAGATACCACACTGTAAACCTGTGATGAATACCAGAACATGTGATGGCAGGGAACAAGGGTCAGCACGGTGGTGATGCACGATCAATTAAACTCAAAGACGAGGTTGTAACATAATTGAAGGTTTCAATAGACTAGATCTGTTCCCCAGCAGCTTCGGTACAGAATGAGGGCTGCTGGGACAGCACCGGTTCTTATACCCCGCTTGTCAGGGCGGAGCTACATACCAAACAGCCAATGGTAAACTCCTAGGTTTACCCAATGGTCTACAGTCTCTCGGTTACTGCAATACCTGATAATACCACATTCACCCCCTGTTAAAAAAGAGTCTGGCGGGGGTGGTGGCCAGTGGGTACAATTGCATTTAACATGGTATGATCAGATATGGAGGTACCGTGATACCTCCTTACAGGGTTGTCGAGAATATTTACAAGCGTGGAAGATATATACAGTCAGTGTTCATTTACAGTTACAGTTACAGTGAAGCAATCAGTCGGTCGGGTGGCCTGGTCGTCCTCCTGGATCGTCTGAGCCTCGGTGGTGATTCTGTTGGGGGTCCGGGCGTCTGCAACTCCAGGAGCGTGGCCTCGGCCTCCATGGCAGCTTCGTCACCCCCAGACGGCGCTGGTGGGGCAAATGGTTGACACGAGAGGGGGACATCTGTAGGGGGCGTCGGTGGGTGGGATGGCCTAGGTAGGAGAGGTGGGAGGACCAACCCTCCAGTAAGGTGCTGTAGGGGGGGGGGAATGGTTTGGGTGCGCGTGGGGTTCCAGCGGGCGCCAGGTCCCGGAGGGAGACTGTATCTTGCCGGCTGTCAGGGAATGCCACGTAGGCGTACTGGGGGTTAACGTGCAGCAGGTGGACCCTCTTGACCAACAGGTCCGACTTGTGCGCCCGCACGTGCTTCCGAAGCAGGATGGGTCCGGGTGTCGCTAGCCAGGTTGGGAGCAAGGTCCCGGAGGAGGACTTCCTGGGGAAGACAAGGAGACGTTCATGAGGTGTCTGATTGGTAGTTGTACAGAGCAGCGACCGGATGTCGTGGAGGGCCTCCGGGAGGACTTCCTGCCAGCGGGAGACGGGGAGAGTCCTGGACCGTAGGGCCAGTAGGACGGTCTTCCAGACCATTCCATTCTCCCTCTCTACCTGCCCGTTTCCCCGGGGGTTGTAACTGGTCGTCCTGCTTGAGGCGATGCCCTTGCTGAGCAGGAATTGACGCAGTTCATCGCTCATAAAGGAGGACTCCCTATCACTGTGTATGGACGCGGGGAACCCGAACAGTGTAAAGATACCCTGGAAGGCCTTGATGACGGTGGTGGCGGTCATGTCGGGGCAGGGGATAGTGAATGGGAACCTGGAGTACTCATCAATCGCGTTCAGGAAATACGTGTTGCGGGCGGTGGAGGGGAGGGGGCCTTTGAAGTCCATGCTGAGGCATTCAAAGGGACGGGAAGCCTTTATCAGGTGCGCCCTCTCTGGGCGGTAGAAGTGCGGTTTGCACTCCGCTCAGATTTGGAAGTCCCTGGTGACTGTCCTGACCTCCTCGATGGAGTAGGGCAGGTTGCGGGTCTTAATGATGTGAAAAAAACGAGAGACTCCCGGGTGGCAGAGGTCCTCGTGGAGGGCTCGGAGGCGGTCCACTTGTGCGGTGGCACACGTGCCGCGGGACAGGGCATCGGAAGGCTCGTTTAGCTTCCCAGGATGGTACAAGATCTCGTAGTTATAGGTGGAGAGTTCGATCCTCCACCGCAAAATCTTATCGTTTTTTATCTTGCCCCGTTGTGCATTATCGAACATGAAGGTGACCGACCGTTGGTCCGTGAGGAGAGTGAATCGCCTGCCGGCCAGGTAATGCCGCCAATGTCGCACAGCTTCTACTATGGCTTGCGCCTCTTTTTCGACCGAGGAATGGCAAATTTCTGAAGCATGGAGGGTACGGGAGAAGAAGGCCACGGGTCTGCCCGCTTGGTTGAGGGTGGCGGCCAGAGCTACGTCGGACGCATCGCTCTCGACCTGGAAGGGGAGGGACTCATCGATGGCGTGCATCGTGGCCTTTGCAACGTCTGCTTTGATGCGGCAGAAGGCCTGGCGGGCCTCCGTCGACAGGGGGAAGGTTGTGGACTGGATTAGGGGTCAGGCTTTGTTTGCGTAGTTGGGGACCCACTGAGCATTATAACTGAAAAACCCAAGGCAGCGCTTCAGGGCCTTGGGGCAGTGAGGGAGGGGGCATGCGTTCAGGGTCGGGGCCTATAACTCCATTTCGCATTACGTAGCCGAGAATGGCTAGGCGGTCGGTGTTTAATACACATTTATCCTTATTATATATTAAGTTAAGGATTTTCGCGGTCTGGAGAAATTTCCGGAGGTTGGTGTCATGGTCCTGCTGGTCATGGCCGCAGATGGTGACGTTATCCAGATACGGGAACGTTGCACGTAAGCCGTATCGGTCAACCATTCGGTCCATCTCGCGTTGGAAGACCGAGACCCCATTAGTGACACCAAAGGGAACCCTTAAAAATTGGTAGAGCCGCCCATCTGCTTCGAAGGCAGTGTACTTGCGGTCACTAGTGCGGAGGAGTAGCTGATGGTAAGCGGACATGAGATCCACCGTGGAGAAGACCTTGTATTGCCCGATCCTGTTCACCAGGTCGGATATGCGGAGGAGAGGGTACGCATCCAACTGCGTAAACCTGTTGATGGTCTGACTGTAGTCAATGACCATCCTATGTTTCTCCCCGGTCTTCACCACCACTACTTGAGCTCTCCGGGGATTGTTGCTAGCTTCAATAACCCATTCCCTCAGTAGCCTTTGGACCTCTGACCTGATGAAGGTCCGATCCTGGGCACTGTACCATCTGCTCCTGGTGGCGACGGGTTTGCAATCCGGGGTGAGGTTCGCAAACAGGGAAGGCGGGTCGACCTTAAGGGTCGCGAGGCCGCAGACAGTAAGGGGGGTATAGGGCCGTCAAATTTAAAGGTCAGGCTTTGCAAGTTACATTGGAAGTCCAACCCCAGGAGTGTAGCCGCGCAGAGGTGCGGCAGGACATAAAGGCAGAAATTGTTGAATTTCCTGCCTTGGACAGTGAGGTCTGCTAGGCAGAACCCCTTTATCTCCACTGAGTACCTGGAGGACAGGGAGATTCTTTGGTTTACAGGGTGGGTAACAAGTGAACAGCGCCATACCGTGTCAGGTGTATAAAGCTCTACATGGTCCCAGGCTCGATCAGGCAAAACGTCTCGTGGCCATTGATGAACACTGTCGTGGTTGCAGTCGCGAATGTCCGAGGTCGATTTTGGTCCAGCGTCACCGAGGCCAGATGGAGCAGTTGCAGGTTGTGATCGGGCAGCGTGTAGTCGGCCGTGCTGGGGGCCTGGGGCCCCATCCAAGATGGCGTCTCCCATGGATCGCACATGGTGGTCGGGGCTGGACAAAATGGCAGCGAGGATGGACAAAATGTCGGCGCCCATCCGTCCAGCATGATGTCCGATGGGCAAGCTGGCCACGCCCGTGGGTCGGACGTGGCCCTACGATAGGGGGGTTGCGGTGAGTGATGGCCGTCTGGGGCCTGATGGGAAGGTTGCCGCGGCGGTCCGGAGTCGCTGGAGACTGCGGCCACGGCCCGTGCTTGGCAGACCCCCACAAAATGGCCCTTCTTGCCTCACCCTTTGGAGGTGGAGGTGCGGGCCGGGCAGCGCGTGCGTGGATGCTTCGCCTGCCCGCAGAAGAAACAGCGGGGCCCGACGGAGTTAGCGGGCCGTCTTACAACGCAGGCCTGCGGGGACACGGGGAAGGTCAGTGGGGCTGCCGCTGTGGGATGCCACGCAACCCAGGGGGCCGCCACACGGTCGGGCGCATAGGACTGCGCGTTTCTGGAGGCAACATCCATGGACCCTGCCAGGGCCCGTACCTCTCTTAGTCCCAGGGTGTCCTTTTCTAAGAGTCTTTGGCGGATCTCTGAGGAGCTCATACCTGCTACAAAGGCATCCCGGATTAGAAGTTCCGTGTGCTCGCTGCCCAAAATTTGCAGGCAGCCACAGTTTCTGCCCAGCACCAGTAGCGCATGGCAGAAGTCCTCCAGCGATTCCCCGGGGCTTTGCCGTCTAGTTGCAAGCAGGTGACGTGCGTAGACCTGGTTTACAGGGCATAGATAATGTCCTTTTAACAGTTCGATCGCAGCATCGTAGTCCTCCGCCTTCTCGATGAGGGTGAAGATTCCAGGGCTTACTCTCGAGTGCAGGAGACGTAGTTTCTGTTCTCCTGAGGAGGTGCCTCCGGCCGTCTCGAGGTAGCCTTTAAAACACACCAGCCAGTGCTTAAATATCGCCGCCGAGTTCTCCACGTGGGGGCTGAGTTGTAGACACTCCGGCTTGATTCGGAGATCCATTCTTTCAGCTTAAGGGTAGTCTATTAAATTGATGCACGATCAATTAAACTCAAAGACGAGGTTGTAACATAATTGAAGGTTTTAATAGACTAGATCTGTTCCCCAGCAGCTTCGGTACAGAATGAGGGCTGCTGGGACAGCACCGGTTCTTATACCCCGCCTGTCAGGGCGGAGCTACATACCAAACAGCCAATGGTAAACTCCTAGGTTTACCCATTGGTCTACAGACTCTTGGGTACTGCAATACCTGATAATACCACAGGTGGCACAGTGGCTACCACTACTGCCTCACGCACTGCAGCCTCACAGCGCCGAGGTCCCAGGTTTGATCCCGGCTCTGGGTCACTACCATGTGGAGTTTTCACATTCTCCACGTGTTTGTGTGGGTTTCACCCCCACAACCCAAATGTGCAGGCTAGGTGGATTGGCTACGCTAAATTGGCCCTTAATTGGAAAAAATGAATTGGGTACTCTAAATTTCATAGAATCATAGAAGTTTACAGCATGGAAACAGGCCCTTCGGCCCAACCAGTCCATGCCGCCCAGTTTTTACCATTAAGCTAGTCCCAGTTGCCCGCACTTGGCCCATAACCCTCTATACCCATCTTACCCATGTAACTATCTAAATGCTTTTTAAAAGACACAATTGTACCCGCCTCTGCTACTACCTCTGGCAGCACATTCCAGATACTCATTACCCTCTGAGTGAAGAAATTGCCCCTCTGGGCCCTTCTGAATCTCTCCCCTCTCACCTTAAACCTATGCCCTCTAGTTTTAGACTCCCCTACCTTTGGGAAAAGATGTTGACTATCTACCTTATCTATGCCCCTCATTATTTTATAGACCTCTATAAGATCACCCCTAAGCCTCCTACGCTCCAGGGAAAAAAGTCCCAGTCTATCCAGCCTCTCCTTATAACTCAAACCATCAAGTCCCGGTAACATCCGAGTAAATCTTTTCTGCACTCTTTCTAGTTTAATAATATCCTTTCTATAATAGGGTGACCAGAACTGAACACAGTTTTCCAAGTGTGGCCATACCAATGTCTTGTACAACTTCAACAAGACGTCCCAACTCCTGTATTCAATGTTCTGACCAATGAAACCAAGCATGCCGAATGCCTTCTTCACCACCCTGTCCACCTGCGACTCCACCTTCAAGGAGCTAGGAACCTGTACTCGTAGATCTCTTTGTTCTATAACTCTCCCCAACGCCATACCATTAACTGAGTAGGTCCTGGCCTGATTCGATCTGCCAAAATGCATCACCTCGCATTTATCTAAATTAAACTCCATCTGCCATTCGTCGGCCCACTGGCCTAATTGATCAAAATCCCGTTGCAATCCTAGATAACCTTCTTCACTATCCACTGTGTCACCAATCTTGGTGTCATCTGCAAACTTACTAACCATGCCTCCTAAATTCTCATCCAAATCATTAATATAAATCACAAATAACAGTGGACCCAGCACCGATCCCTGAGGCACACCACTGGTCACAGGCCTCCAGTTTGAAAAACAACCCTCTACAACCACCCTCTGTCTTCTGTCGTCCAGCCAATTTTGAATCCAATTGGCAACCTCACCCTGGATCCCGTGAGCTTTAACCTTCTGCAACAACCTACCATGCGGTACCTTGTCAAAGGCTTTGCTAAAGTCCATGTAGACAACGTCTACTGCACTGCCCTCATCTACCTTCTTGGTCACCCCCTCAAAAAACTCAATCAAATTTGTGAGACATGATTTTCCACGCACAAAGCCATGCTGACTGCCCCGAATCAGTCCTTGCCTCTCTAAATGCTTGTAGATCCTGTCTCTCAGAATACCTTCAAGCAACTTACCTACTACAGACGTTAGGCTCACCGGTCTGTAGTTCCCAGGTTTTTCCCTGCTGCCCTTCTTAAACAAGGGCACAACATTCGCCACTCTCCAATCTTCAGGCACCTCACCTGTGGCTGCCGATGATTCAAATATCTCTGTTAGGGGACCCTCAATTTCCTCCCTAGCCTCCCTCAACATCCTGGGATGCATTTCATCAGGTCCCGGGGATTTATCTACCTTGATGCGCTTTAAGACTTCCAGCACCTCCTCCTCTGTAATATGCACACTTCTCAAGACATCACTATTTATTTCCCCTAGTTTCCTAACATCCATGCCTTTCTCCACCGTGAATACCGATGAGAAATAGTCATTCAGGATCTCACCCAACTCTTGTGGCTCTGCACATAGATGTCCTTGTTGATCCTTAAGAGGCCCTACTCTGTCCCTAGTTACTCTTTTTCCCTTTATGTATCTGTAGAAGCTCTTTGGATTCACCTTTGCATTATTTGCCAAAGTAATTTCATGTCCCCTTTTTGCCCTCCTGATTTCCCTCTTAACTCTATTTCGACAATCTCTATACTCTTCAAGGGATCCACTTGATCCCAGTTGTTTATGTACGTCATTTGCCTCCTTCTTTTTTTTTTACCAGAGTCTCAATATCTCGAGTCATCCAGGGTTCCCTACTTCTACCAGCCTTGCCCTTCACTCTAAAGGGAATGTGCTTACCCTGAACCCTGGTTAACACATTTTTAAAAGCCTCCCATTTACCAGCCGTCCCTTTGCCTGCCAACAGTCTCCCCCAATCTACCTCTGCAAGTTCCTGTCTGATACCATCAAAATTGGCCTTGCCCCAATTAAGAATTTTAACTCTTGGGCCAGACCTATCATTCTCCATAGCTATCTTAAAACTAATGGAGTTATGGTCACTTGTCCCAAAGTGATCCCTCACTAACACTTCTGTCACTTGCCCTTCCTTATTTCCCAAGACGAGGTCAAGTTTTGCCCCCTCTCTAGTCAGTCCATCCACATACTGAATGAGAAATTCCTTCTGAATACACTCAACAAATTTCCCTCCATCCAAGCCCCGAATGCTATGGCTGTTCCAGTCAATGTTGGGAAAGTTAAAGTCCGCTACTATTACCACCCTATTATTCTTGCAGCTATCTGTAATCTCCTTACATATTTGCTCCTCAATTTCCCGCTGACTATTTGGGGGCCTGTAGTACAGTCCTATCAAGGTGATCTCTCCTTTCTTATTTTTCAGTTCCACCCATATAGACTCAGTGGGCGAACCCTCGGATATATCCCCTCTAAGTACTGCCGTGATGTTCTCCCTCATCAAAAACGCCACTCCCCCTCCTCTCTTACCTCCTGTTCTATCCTTTCTATAGCATCTGTACCCCGGAACATTGAGCTGCCAGTCCTGCCCCTCCCTTAGCCATGTTTCAGTCATAGCTATAATATCCCAGTCCCATGTGCCCATCCATGCCCTGAGTTCATCCGCTTTGCCCGTCAGGCCCCTTGCATTGAAATAACTGCAGTTTAATGTAGACTTTCCTTGCTCTCTGCCCTGCTTTCTCTGGTCATGCTTTACACACTCTCCCTTCCTGCCTTTTGTTTCCGTCCCCACTGACTTCCTACATCGGTTCCCATCCCCCTGCCACATTAGTTTAAACCCTCCCCAACTGCACTAGCAAACACACCCCCGAGAACATTGGTTCCGGTCCCACCCAGATGCAGACCGTCCGATTTGTACAGGTCCCACCTCCCCCAGAACCGGTCCCAATGTCCCAGGAATTTGAAACCCTCCCTCTTGCACCATCTCTCAAGCCACATATTCATCCTAGCTATCCTGTCATTCCTACTCTGACTATCACGTGGCACTGGTAGCAATCCTGAGATTACTACCTTTGAGGTCCTACTTTTTAGTTTAACTCCTAACTCCCTAAATTCAGCTTGTAGGACCTCATCCCGTTTTTTATCTATATCGTTGGTGCCTATATGCACCACGACAGCTGGCTGTTCACCCTCCCCCTCCAGAATGCCCTGCAGCCACTCCGAGACATCCTTGACCCTTGCACCAGGGAGGCAACATACCAACCTGGATTCTCGTTTGCGTCCGCAGAAACGCCTGTCTATTCCCCTTACAATTGAGTCCCCTATCACTATAGCTCTGCCACTCTTTTTCCCGCCCTTCTGTGCAGCAGAGCCCGCCACGGTGCCATGAACCTGGCTGCTGCCACCATCCCCTGGTGAGCCATCTCCCCCAACAGTTTCCAAAATGGTAAATCTGTTTTGGAGGGAGATGACCGCAGGGGATCCCTGCACTGCCTTCCTACTCTTCCTCTGTCTGTTGGTCACCCATTCCCTATCTGCCTCAGTAATTTTAATCTGCGGTGTGACCAACTCACTGAATGTGCTATCCACAACTTCCTCAGCATCACGGATGCTCCAAAGTGAGTCCATCCGCAGCTCCAGAGCCGTCAAGCGGTCTAACAGGAGCTGCAGTTGGACACACTTCTTGCAGATGAAGGAGTCAGGGACACCAGAAGGGTCCCTGAATTGCCACATCTCACAAGAGGAGCATGACATGGGTCTGAGCTCTCCTGCCATGACTTAAACCTGAAGTTAAATTTGAACTACACTACACAGCTAAGAGAAAGTCAAAGAGAGAAAAGATAAATTTATATAACAAAAAAGTGCTGCCTCACAACGCCAGGCACCAGGGTTCAATTCTCGACTTGGGTGACTGTCTGTGTGGAGTTTGCACATTCTCCCCTTGTCTGCATGGGTTTCCTCCGAGTGTTTCGTTTTCCTCCCACCGTCCAAAGGTGTGCAGGTTTGGTGGATTTGCCATGCTAAATTGCCCCTTAATGCCCAGAAAAGGTTAGGTGGGGTTACTAGGCTATGGGGATAGGCTGGGAGCATGGGCTTAGGCAGGGTGCTCTTCCAAAGGGTCGGTGCAGACTCGATGGGCCAAATGGCTTCCTTTTGCACTATCGTGATTCTATGACTCTAAGTAGTAGAATGGACTGTGAGCTGGCAGGGAGTAGGGTTCAATGGTAGCCATTGAGACTGACAAAGGGTGGGGAGGATTGATGATGAGACCAGTGCTGTTTACAATTTATATAACGATCTGAACCCAGGAATTAGAAGAACAATTTCAAAATTTGCAGGTGACAGCAAATTGTGGTGTTGTAGTTAATATTGACAGTCTGTAAAAATATAAAAAGTGATTAACAAAATTGAAGAATGGGCAGCTAGTTATTAAATGTATTTCAATGTAGATAAGGGTGAGATGTTACATTCCAGTTGGAAGAATAAGGAGACCAAATACAGGTTGAATATTAAAAGTTTAAATAGAGTTGATGAGCAAAGGGATTTAGGGATTCAGATACACAAATCACAAAAAGTAGTGGCACAATAAGATCACAAAGCACTGGGATTAATTTTAGAAGAATGAAATTAACCATTAGACCACCCCACCTGCACAATTTGCAATCATCAGTAAATTTCAAAATCATACTTTTGATTCCCAAGCTCAAGGATTGGTTGAGGCTAATAGATTGATGTTACAACAGGAAGCTAAATAAGCAGATGAGAAGCTCAGGATTAGAAGGGTATGGTGTCAGGGTTAGATGAACTGAGATGGGAAGAGACTCATGTGGAGTCAGTTGCGCCGAATGGTCTGTTTCCGTGCTGTGAATTCAATGTAATTTTTCCCAAAACCAAAGTAGTACCAATCATCAGAAAAGCACTAAACGTAGCCAGATATAAATTTCAACATTTGAAATAAATTTAGCAAATAATGAAATGGATTTTTGGCCCTTGTTTGAATGCCAAAGCAGCATAACAGCTTTTGACATGTGAAAAGTAAAAGCAACAGCAAAAGAAAGACTTTTCTGGAGTTTAGATTTTTAAATTTGCAAAATCAATACGGAATACTCCCTTTCTAATGAAACTGAAGTCTGCGGGCCACTAAACAGGATCCCGTTTAACTAATTAGAAGTGGAGGAGGGCAGATAGATTAAAGCGAATGATCTTTAAAGTGACATTGGAAGCTTTTGTGCAGCAATCAAAGTCTCTTTCAAAGATTGATTATGATGCAGTGCACCATGAGACTGGAGGGTTATTATGGAGATGAAGCAATGTCAGTGGGTAAGAATGTGCAATTGCAGAAATGTGGTTAGTGTGACACAATCTATTACCAATCACGGTCAAACAAAGTTAATCTGCTCATGTGTCGATGAGTGACCGGTTCACTGCTCTCTGACAAACTTAGGAGGGTATCTTTGGGGTCTGTAGTTAACATTGTACTGAGTTTCCAGCTTTTCCAAATCCACCTGGACTACAGTACGCAGTGATGATCAAAGACTGTAATGTGACAATTGTCAGTCTGAGAGCGGATAAGGAGCACTTTGATCTTATTTTGTCTTTCATCAAAACAAGCAAAATTCCAATGCAGGTTAAACTTATAGCAAATAAAGTAAGTAAAGTCACTATAGGGACGGCATGGTGGCACACTGGGTAGCACAGCAGTCTCACAGCGCCAGGGACCCGGATTCAATTCCAGCCTTGGGTGATCTGTCTGTTTGGAGTTTGCACTTTCTCCCCATGTCTGCATGAATTTCCTCCGAGTGCTCCGGTTTCCTCTCACCATCCAAAGATGTGCAGGTTAGGTGGATTGGCCATAAGGGGCTAAATTACCCATAGTGTCTATGGTAGTCACCACTGTTGTATTATATTGTATATACTGCACTGCATACGAGGTTATTACGGTAAGGCCCCTGTACTACAGGTACGGGTGTAGATCCCTGCCTGCTGGCTCTGCCCAGTAGGCGAAATATAAATGTGTGTGCTCTCCGAACTGCAGCCAATTCGGCAGCAGCTATAGGAGGCCACACATCTCTGTGTAATAAAGCATCGATTACTCTCTACTATCGTCACGTCGTAATTGATAGTGCATCAGTGTCCAAGGATGTGTAGCTTAGGAAGGGTTTTGGGGATAGCAGGATTAGTAGACATAGATGGGGTGCTCCGGAAAAATTTCCAAGTGCTGTAGCGAGCGAGAATTGCCGTGAGGTTTCTGACGCTCGTCCCAGCGAAACCGGCAACGCAATTCAACATTAATCGGTCCACTTAACGAGGCCTCACAAACTTAGCGCCGCAAATAATGCCTCACCAGCCGATTCTCCGGCCAATAAGGTCGAGCAGCACTTAAGCTGCACTTGCTCAGCAAATCGCAGCCAGCTCGCAATAATGCTGCCGGGGAGACCAGCCCCAAGTTTCGGGTCGCTGACCTGAGGAGGCTCCTAGACACGGTGAAGGCCAGGAGGGATTTCCTGTTCCCCTGGAGGTCCCGGAGGGTGAGCCACAAGGCAGCCACTGTTGCCTGGGATGGGATGGTGGCAGCCGTTAGTTCCAACAGTATGACCAAGAGGACTGGCCAGCAGTGCAGGAAGAAGGTCAATGATCTATACCGGCAGCACGAATGAGTAGACACCAACGCCTCCTCCCCAACCCCTCCCCCCCACCTCCCGCCAAGGGAGAATCCAGCCCCCAACTCTCCAAGTGACCCCCAGTTCTCCCTCCCCTTCCCCTCAAACCCTGCCTTCACATCCCCTCTCCCACCACTGAACCACGCGTATGGCTAACAATGCTCTCTGTGTGTCTCCTCAGGAAAAGCTCTCCAACAATAGGCTTGAGAGGGCCAAGACTGGCGGTGGGGTGCTGGACTTGAGAATCCTTACCTCCTTCGAGGAGCAGGCCTTGGAGGTGACTGGGGTGGCCCAGGACAGATCGGTCACCCGTGCGGAGGCTGGCAGAGGTGAGGAACCACCGGGCTCCACCCGGGCGACTTGTCAAACGTGAGTAGTGGTTGCCTTACTGACTAATCCATCCCACCATTGACCCCATGTCCATTCTCCTGCAGGTCCTCCAGCCAACGGCGACGGCCCATCCTGGGTGGCCCTCTCTTCCGACTCTGAGGAGAACACCCTCGGAGGAGAGCTCCAAGGATGCCACTGTGGTCGTGGCACAGCTGTCATTCCCACCCTCCACCAGTGCAAATACACACATCTCGATTGGACATGTTAGTGATCAGGCTTCTGGGGCACAACTGGTGAGCACCACACAGCTACTGATGCACATCAGGTGAAGGCAGGAACCCCCAAGTGAGACAGCAGTCAGAGGTCTGCTAGTCCCAGGACCCAGCTGGGTCCCAGCCTGATGCTGAGCCTCTGACTCAGGGTTACCCAGAGCTGATGGAGATGATAGGGAGTGGCCAGGACATTCAGAGGAAGATGTCAGCATCACTCCAGCAAATCCATAACTGCTTGAAGAAGTCCCAGAAGCTACAGGCACAGGAGATGGCGCCGGCAATGTGTGGCACCAAAGCGAACACTGCTAAGATGGCGACTGCAGTGGAGAGCCTGGTGCATGACGTCGGCAGCATGAATGAAGGTGTCCAAGGCATCGCATGGTCGATGACAGCAATGGCTGAGGGCCTCGGCAGAATGACCACCTTTTTGGGGGAAGTCACCCAGTACGAGGCTAGCCTTGATGAGATTCTGCGGGACACGTCCCATTCTCAGATGGGCATGGCTCAGGCAGTGCAGAGCATGTCCTAGTCAATGAGGAGCATCGCTGAGGGCGTGAACACGATGGTGCGGACCATGGGGAACCACTAGGGCTGGCACAGCCAGATGATTCAGGGGCAGCCAGGACTCGAACCAGCTGCGCCTCCAACCCAAGATGAACCCCAGGGCACTACGGGAGGAGGGTGCGCTTCGTGCCAACCCGGACCTGTCCCATCGAGTGACGACCGTGGCCACTGTCGTGTTGGGTGTTCTGATGCACAAATGATCCAACACAGCTGTAGATGGTACAACTCTGTTTTATTGTCTAAACAACGGTAACAACTAACTGGTGGCTGAGGTTCGTTCTTCACCAGCTAACCTGTGGACCCAGCCCTATCACTATCTTAGTGAGGCACTCAGCACATGGTCTATGTCTGAGTGACACGCTGTGAGCTCTGTGCTCGGAGCTATCTCCTGGTAGAATGAGCGGGAACTGTGGTGTTCCCTGTTTTATAGTGCGTGTGCTCTCACTGGTGATTGGCTGCAATGTTATGTGTGTGCTGGTTGGTCCAACTGCCTGTCCATCAGTGTCTGTGTGATTGCACCATGATATGCTGATGTGGATATCATGACAGCCACCAGCTTCCCCGTGTTCAACCCATCTGATGAGGCAGCACACGTGACAGGGGCATCAAGGGCCACGGGACGAGGTAAGTAGCTGGCTGCCTCCACCTCAGATGTGCATCCTAGGGAAACGCCAAGACGTAGCCTACGGTAGAGCTAGGAGGACCAAGCACGTTGAGGATCACTGAGGGCACCGGGCCAGGGGGGAGGGTCTGTGTGTGTGGCGGGGAGGGGGGGGATTTGCAGGGTGGGGGGCTGCACTATTGGGAATGGGGTATTGTCAACATTTTGCACAACCATTATGATGCTTCTGGTACTTTCTTCCGCAATGTGGACTGACGCCAGGACCCTTTGCCCATCTCTCCAGACGGCACCCGACCCCCATGGTGTTCACCCAGTCTCCGGCCATGGACATGTCCCCGGAGCTGTGTCCCATCCCCTGGGTGTTCGGATGTTGGCTGCTGCCTGCCACAGTGTCCAGGCATCAAGATACTAGGCAATGACTACCACATGCTAGATGGCCCTTCCACCCACGGGAATCCACCTGGTATGTGTCAAATGCTCACTTACCCACGATTGCCAATTCCCTATTAGTGATAGCCGCGCAGCCAGAGTCCTCAGCAGTCTGTGGGGGTTATGAGTGATCCAAGGCTTGCCCTCGGAATTGGGTTGGGATCCATGCGTTGGCATGGTGGTGCCGCGAGCGATTGCCCCCCGGGTTGCCACTCCCAGCGCCTCCCCCCACCCTCCTATGGCAGCCCACCATTGCGGAGGGTCCCTCACACCCCGCCGAACACTGGGGTGGCAAGCCCAGCACATCTGGGCTCTTTGCCTGTGAGCAAAGATTGTTACTCACCTCCTCGGCTCCACACAGAAGCCCTTCTGCCAGGTTCACGCTTTTCAAAAGGAGTGCTAATCAGCGCCAGCGTGACCACTTGCCGGGGAGGCTGCTGAATGAGCGGAGGCCGTTGGATACGGGGTTGCTCTCATTGATTGTACGGAAATGGGGCTTAAGTGGTGATAATTGGTTTCATGCCACGCTAAGGAGAGATCCCGATTTCGCCTACAGGAGCATCCCGGTTGCATTGCAAATGTTTGGCCGGTGCAGATCTCATTTATGCCTTCCCCACTATTCACCGGCCTTGTTACGCTTGAGTGAGAGCGTAAGGAGGCTGGAGAATCGCGCCCACTATTTACAAAAAGGATTAAAAAATCAGGGTGTAGCACAGTGGTGCAGTGGCTAGCACTGCTGTCTCATGATGCCAAGGTCCCAGGTTCAATCCTGGCCCTGGGTCACTGTCCGTGTAGAATTTGCACATTCTCCCCGTGTTTGCGTGGGTTTCGCCCCACAACCCAAAAGATGTGCAGGGTAGGTGATGGTCACGCTAAATTGCCCCTTAATTGGAAAAACTGAATTGGGTACTCTAAATTTGTTTTGTTTTTAAATCAGGGTGTATCACTGCGGTCTTTGTACTTGACAAGGTTAGCATTTGTCACAGCATCTTACTGGGGGAATTTATCAGGAGAGAAAGTTAGAACTGGGACACTTTCTAGGAAGTTAATACTTGCATAAGACATTGGTAATCAATAGGTATTTGTCAGGGGCAGAGGACGGGATCTACTGGTTGTGGCACCCAAAAAGCAGCGCGGCGTGGCGCAACCTGGCCGGTAGTTGCCAGGAAATCCCACTTCTAACGTGATCTCGCGATGTGAATCCTGCCCATTGTGGTCGGGATCACCTTCTGCCAAATCTGCATTTAGAATGAGACAGTTAATCTCACTCTAATAAGCGTTCCCGTGATCTAACTCCCTTGCCTGGGAGACCTCGGGCGAAAGCCGTTCAATGCTGGTCTCCACAAACAGGGACCAGATGGAACGGCACTCATAGGGGTCTCCCAGGGGATTGGAAGCCCCCCCAGGTGCATGCCTCTGGGCAGGGTGGTACGCTGGCACTGCTGGTGCCACCTGGGCACTGCCAGGGTGCAAAGCTGGCATTTTTTACAGGTAGGTGATCGGGGTAGGGAGTGCCCTTTGCGGTGGTGGACGAGGGGCACGGGGACCCCCTTATAATGAGTTGGGGCTTGGGGGGTGGGTTCAGGTTGCGTCGAGGGCTCGAGAGACCTGGACGCCCCCGATCTTTCACTGCACGTAAGAGATCTGACAGGAGGGTCACAGATGAATTCAACTCTGCCATGGCTGGGGGTCAGCAGACTTTACCTTCCCTTCATGTCGGGGCACCCTTTGCTTTAAGGGGGTCTGAAGGCTGACATTCAGGCATTGCTTCCAGTTTCCTCCTTGCTGGGCTTATGCCCAAATCGCCACTGAGGGCATTCCTATCCTTAGTGGGAGCTGGAAAGTGGGTGGGAAAAGGTGAATACTGAGGGTCAGCACTGGGGGTGACTGTGAGGTTCTTGGGTGGGGTTAACTGAAAGGCCAGGCTCTAATTGCAGAGTGGGGGACCCATCAGGAAAAGGTGCATCACTGTCTCTTGGAGGAGGCAGGGACATTGGACAGCCTAAATTGCAGACACAGATTTACCTAACTCTAATCCCAATTGGGATACCTTATCACATAATGGTAATGCCACTGGACTAATAATCCAGAGGCCTAGACCAAAGCTCTAGTGATGTGAGTTCAGAAGTCAGCATAGCAGCTGGTGAATTCAAATTTAATTCAATAAATCGGGTATAAAAAGCTAGTCAGTCATGGAGGCAATGAAACTAATGGTGTGATGTAAATTTAAGGAAAGAAATCTGCCATCATTACCTTGTCTGAACTATATGTGACTCCAGATTCACAGAAATGTAGTTGGCTCTTAACTGTAAAACACTAAGTTGTACGAAGCTTGTAGCGAAATGTAGAACAAGAATACAACTGAAAGGCCATTCACATCAATCCAGGCAGGGGTTACATTGAAGACAAACTTTGCTCAGACAGTCCTGCAATGTCCTCCTCACTAACATCTGGAAACGTCTGGCAAAATCAGGATATTTGTCTCACAGATTAGTTAAGCAGCAGCCTGACGTAATCATAAATAAGAAATAAGCATATTATCTAAATGGTGAGAGGTTGCAGAGCTTAGAGATGCCGAGGAATCTGGCTGTTTGAGTGCATGAATCATGAAAAGTTAGTGTACAGGTACAGCAGGTAATTAGGAAAACTCATAGAATGTTGTTTATTGTGAGGGGAATTGAATATAAATGTAGGTCGGTGATGCTTCAGTTGTATAGGGCACTGGTTAGACCACATCTGGAGTATTGTGTACAGTATTGGTCTCCTTATTTAAGGCTGTAAATGCATTGGAAACAGAAGAGGTTTTTGTTTTAAATTCATTTACGGGATGTGGGTGTTGCAGGTTAGGTGAGCATTTATTGTCCATCCCTAGTTGCCCTTCAGAAGGTGGTGAGTTGCTTTCTTGAGCCGCTGCAGTCCTTCAGGTGTAGGTACACCCACTGTGCTGTTAGGGAAGGAGTTCCAGGATGTTGCCCCAGCGACAGCGCAGGAGCGGCAAGTCAGGGTGGTGAGTGACTTGGAGGGGAACCTCCATGTGCTGGGCTTCCCAGGTATGAGCTGCTCTTGTCCTTCTTGATGGTAGCAGTTGTGGGTTTGGAAGGTGCTTTCTAAGGAACCTTGGTGAGTTACTGGAGTGTATTTTGTTAATACCTGGAATGGGTATGTTGCTTATGATGATAGGTTGGGCTAGCTAGGTTTGTAGCTGCTGGAGTTCAGAAGAGCAACAGGTTTTGAGGTGTCTTGACAGATTTGATTGATTGATTGAGTTGATTGATTTGATTTATTGTCACGTGTACTGAGATAGTGAAAAGTACTGTTCTGCATACAGTCCAGACAGATCGTTCCATACATAAAAAAACATAGGACATACATAGGTGTGTACGATACTCTGCTTCCTGAAGTCAGTGACCAGCTCCTTAGTTTTGCTGATGTTGAGGGAGAGATTGTTGTTCTTACGCCTCACCAATAGGTTCTCTATCTCCCTCCTGTATTCTGACTCATCGTTGTTCTGGATCCGGCCCACTACCGTTGAGTGATCTGCAAACTTGTAGGTGGAGCTGAAGCCAAATTTTGCGACACAATTTTGTGTTTATAGGGCATATAGTAGGGGGTTCAGTACACAACATTCGGGACCTTGGTATTGAGGACCATCGTGGAGGAGGTGTCGCTATTTATCGTTACTGATTATGGTCTATGGGTCAGGAAGTCAAGGATCCAGTTGCAGAGGGAGGACCCAATATCAGCCATGATTGAATGGCAGAGCAGACCCGATGGGCCGAGTGGCCAAATTCTGCTCCGATGTCTTATGGTCTTAGTGTCTTATGCTAGATTTTAGAGTTTTGATGTGAGCTTTGCTGTGATTATGTTGTTGAAGGCGGAGCTATAGTCAATAAATAGGAGTCTGACGTAGGAGTCCTTGTTGTCGAGATGCTCCAGGGATGTGTGTAGGGCCAGGGAGATTGCGTCTGCTCTGGACCGGTTGCGGCGGTATGCAAATTGTAGTGGATCAAGGCATTCTGGGAGCATAGAGTTGATGTGTCTCATGACCAACCTCTCGAAGCACTTCGTAATGATAGATGTCAAGGCCACCAGATGGTAGTCGTTGAGGCACGTTGTCTGGTTCTTATTTGGCACCGGTATGATGGTGGTCTTTTTGTAGCAAGTGGGAACCTTGGAACGAAGTAGGGAGAGGTTGAAGATGTCTGCAAACACACCTGGCAGTTGGTCCACGCAGGATCTGAGGGCACGACCAGGGACTCCGTCAGGACCCATTGCTTTCTGAGGGTTCACTTTCAAGAAGACCGATCTGACTTCGGAAGCTGTGACAGTGGGTATGGGTGTGTCTGAGGCTGCTGGGCGGTTGACAAAGGTTTGATGGTTTCCTGCTCGAACCAAGCAGAAAATGCATTGAGTTCACCGGGGAAGGGTGTGCTACTGCCGGGGATTCTACTCGGCTTTGCTTTGTAGCACATGATATTGTTTAAGCCTTGCTACAACCGACGAGAGTCCGTGTCGTTAGTCTATGACTGTAGCTTTGTCTGGTAGGGTGGATATGGAAAGGATGCCTCCTCGTGTGGGAGAATCTAGAACTAGGGGCAACTGTTAGAAAATAAGGGGTCGTCCATTTAAAACAGATGAGGAGAAATGTGTTCTCTCAGAGGGTCTTAAGTCTTTGGAATTCTCTTCCTCAAAAAGTAGTGGAAACAGAGTCTTTGAATATTTTTAAGGCACAAGCAGATAGATTGTTGATGAACAAGGAGGTGAAAGATTGACGGGGATAGGTGGGAATGTGGGATTCAGGTTAAAATTGGATCAGCTATGGTTTTAGTGAATGGCAGAGCAGGCTTGAGGGGGTGAGTGACCGCCTCCTGCTCCTAATTTGGATGTTGATATATTTGTATCATACTCACAGAATCATACGTGTCAGCTATGTGTCATACTCCTCCATCACCATCCTTGGATATTTCTGGTTCCACTCATGTGACAGACCCAGCAGAGGTGTCTGTACAGTTTTATAAGGTTGGGAGGGAATCCTTAATATTGACTTCAGACCGCATGACGTTTTGTGACACCAGGTCAAACAGAAATAAGAAAATTTCTGTGGCTCTCACCCCCCCGCAATCCAAAGACGTACAGAGTAGGTGGATTGGCCACGCTAAATTGCCCCTTAATTGGAAAGAACGAATTGGGCACTCAAAATTTTAAAAAGACATAAATAAGGACATTTCCTGCTGATTACCACCTACTGCCCTGCCTCAGCTGAGCAATCAGTGCACCTCTGTATTGAACACTGTTTGGGGAAAGCACACTCAAGGGCAGAGGGTGTACTCTGGGTGTGGGATTTCAATGTCCAGCACCAAAGGTGGCTCAGTAGTACTAATACTTGCTAAACTGGTCAAGTCCTAAAAGACAGATCTGCCAGACTGGACCTGTTCCAAATGGTAGAGAATCGACAAGAGGGAAAAAGCTACTTGACCACATGGTCCTTGTGAAGAGAAGTCCCATTTTTACACTGAGGACTTCTTCCTTGTGTGGTACCACTGCTGTGCTCAATGGGATAAGTTCTGAACAAAACTGGACATTCATGAGTGTAGAAGGAACTTTAGTTGTCGGATTAGTTACCTTAATACCCTGTATTCCTTCTTACCTGGCTGCTTGACTATATTTCATGGCAATGGGCACTTGGCAAAGCATGATGGATATATTAGCTTTATTTCAGTCAAGAAGTTCTGCATGTAATAGACAGAAGGTCAGACTATGTAAACAAGTGCACAGCTGCACATTTTGCTGAGAGTAGACGATTATTATTGTCCTTAGGCTGGGAATTCAAGGCCTGTTGTTTAACGCTGCTCGCTTGTCTGTGTCTGGGCTTATCAAAGGAATGCCTCGTTTTCCCATAATATTGCTTATTAAACTATATAAAGTATTGCTATACTCTTGTAAGGTGGGGACAATTATAAGGACGGTGGTCACTCTAACTCCCTCCACGAACTTCGTGTTATAATAAAAGACCTTTGTAAAACCTCAAAGTTTTGGCTATTTTTTTCCACAACAATTGGTGTAGTCGTGCAGTTTCCCTAATTTAATGGGAAGCGAACCCTGAAACAGATCTCTAAACAGGACTCTCTCAGCTGAAAGGGAGAGAGCCATAGCGCGACCCCAGCTGAAAGGGGGGTCTGCGGCTCGGCAGCCTTAATTACTGGCCAGTGACTCATGCTAGGAGAGCTATCTTAGTTAATAAATTAATGATAGCTGCATGGGAAGAAAAAAGGTGCCTTAGAGACTGAAAAACTAAAACATACTGGACAATCAGCAAGCTTCGAGATTCGCAAAAGGACTAACACCGGTGTGCGCTCCCTGTAGTATTTGTAAATGATTTCCGATTCCCGCGGTTGTTGTTATTGTTGTACATCTGTTCTAAAGTATTTTGCAGAAGGAACGATGAGCAATGAACTCGCCACTCCCTCACAGGTCGTCCCAAAGCCTCGGTAAAGATATCCGGAGCGAGAAAGAAGGTGAACTCCTTAAAGAGGACAGATAAGGGAGTCAAAATGAGTAAGAAAATGAAAAGAAACAATCGTAAAGCAACGGAATGAGGTAGGAAAACCTATATGTCCCGCATAGGAATCTAATGAAGCTGACCCCCTTTCGGAAAAAAAAACCAGGGGACTAAAAGTAAATAGAAGATTAAGGTAAAAGCGTAACAGATGAGTTCCTGGAGAGAAAGGGAATTCAGATTTTCTGTAGCCGTGAGATAAGGCTAACGGTTAACTGTGATATTTGTGAGCTGTGAGAATCTGTGTGTTTTGTTTAACCAATTAATTTTAGTCAAAGCATGAAGTGGGTTGTATTTTTTATCGTCTGTCTTTGTGAGTCAGAGATTATAACTTAAGTGATTTTTGTTGAGATTTCTCTAATGAACGGAAACATTGGAAATTACGATCAGTTTAAAAGAAAGAAAGTGCCTTTATGAATAAAAGTAATTGAATATGAATAAGTTTTTAGATTACGTGAAAAAACGTAAATGGCATCATGCCAAGTTCTCCGCCCCTTAGATTCTGCAGGAAACATTAACCATTTCAGCAGACAGTTGATCTTTTCTGAATTGACAAAGAAAAAATATACGTCTCTAAGAATAGCTAATGCCTATAAAATCAATCATTGGAAATTGACTTAAATGTGTGCTATTTATAGCCTCCTCCCAGGAGATGTTTTGCTGCTTACAAAATACTATTATGATGCATCTTTGTCAGCTTTGAAGCTTTGAATTGCAGTCCCACCCGGCATAAATGGGGGATGGTTTCCCAATAATGATAATCATTTGAATGAAGGAAATGAGTCCCTCGAACACTGGTTAGGAAAGAGGTTATCATGCAAGGGGCCAAGGAGCATTTAACCCCCAGGAAGGTGCAAACATTATTGAATTGCATGCTACCAGAGCATGCACAAAGTTACAAATTGATTAATCTCACCTGGCAAACATAGCCATGGACGACAGTGGTTACCTCCTTGGTGAACATGGACCAGGAAGGACTGTTCATGGCCCCCAAAGATCAAAAGCCTAGAATCACAGGGCAATTCTACCAAGGAAAGGGTGGGCACGGTTGTGGTCAGCAGGCCAGCAGGGGGCAGAGAGGTAGGGGTAGAAGCAGAGGACAGTGGCAAGGAAGGGATGGATCCCAGGATCAATGCAGGCGATGTGGGGCAAAGGGACATTGGGCTCGTGATTGTAACTTTAATCTCCAGGAAGGATGCGCCCCACTCGGAGACATGCCCCCTCCCCCACCTCCATTTACGTACACTGACCCGAACCCTAACCAAAACCAATAGGGGTGCCACGGAGAAAAGGTGGTACAGGCGGCTATGATCAGACTGTCCAACTCAGTAGGAGACGAACCCATGACAACGGTTAAAATAGGAGATCATTATGTGGACCTTTTGGTCGATACCGGCGCTACTATATCATCTGTGCCCCCCTCCGTGGAATTAACCCCCGGCGAGTCCTCTATTGTCATTGTGGGAGTAGCTAGCATTCCCATGACTGAGCCATTATCACGCCCGACTAACCTGGAAATTGACGATATCCCCTTGGTCGATACTATGATTATTTCAAAAACTACGCCCCTCCCTCTGCTTGGCAGGCAGACCCTCTGCAAATTAGGGGCAATAATTCATTGCACTAACAAAGGCATGTTTATGGAACTGCCTCAGATACGCGCTCATCAGTTGTTGAATTTAATCGCTTCTGACCAAGAGCCAGATCGCTCTGTGTCTGTGTTATATTGCTGGCAGCTCGACTTTAACCCTTACAGCACAATTCTTAAACAACTGCAGGAAGCATTGCAAAAGATTACTGACCCTTCGGCGTAGTTATTAAAACACCTGATAGAGATCAGCCGAGAGAGCATAGTGACCCACTGCACGGCTTGGTATGCTCGTGAAGACGAGCAGTCATACAATTTACAAGCGCAATGTCACCTAGGGGAGCAGACAACATTGCATGTCACCCCATTTTTATTTATCACAGTTGTGGGATTACGAATGTTAGTACAGTTGACGGATAGTCAGAGGGACCTCTTTAGGATGGGTGCAACTTCAGAACCCCATTTAACATTAGCCATAAGACATCCCTCTAAGGCAAAGCAAATGGGAGAATCGATGAAAAAGGCCAGAGAAAAAAAGGTCCTACATCAAATTGATGTTGACATAGACGGACATAATTGCCTGATAGAGGTTTTATGGCAAACAGGAGGGCAGCGTGACCTGGAGAGATGAACAATGGCCCGCTACATTTGAAAGACAACAACCTCCTCGAGAGAGCCATTATTTACTCCCTTCAATCCTGGCCCAGGTACTGGCACATCTATGGGCCCAACATAAAAATCATGTTGGAAAAGTACATTCTGCCCCAGCGCTTAGGGTGCAGTTACAGAAGAACGTTGCCCTGCCCTGCTTAAAACTATACAGGTTGGCACCGGAAGCAGAAAAAGGGATAGAGGGAGTGATCAATGTACTATTACAGCAAGGGGTGCTGAAGAGAACACAAAGCCCTTGTAACACCCCTATACTCCCCATTCCAAAAGTAGGAAGACCCAACGAGTGGTGGTTTGTGCAAGATCTTAGAGCCATCAATAAAACTGTTATCACTATTGCTCTATTGGTGCCGGACACAAATGTCATTTTGTCTTCTATACGAACAAAGGATACTTTCTCAGCCTTTTTCTCCATACCACTGCACCCGGACAGTCAATATCTATTTGCTTTTACATATCGGAATCAACAGTACACTTGGATGCGCCTGCCGCAGGGCTACACAGAAAGCCCGGCAGTATATGCTGCGGCGGTTAAGAGAGACTTGGATGAGTGCCAGTTGTCATCCGGCTCAACGCTGTTGCAATATGCGGATGATTTATTATTGGCGTCAGAGCGGGGTCTAACTTGCCAACAGAATACCCTTTTGTTATTATCACATCTGGCAGAAAGAGAGCATAGGGTCTCAATGGACAAGCTGCAATTCTGTCAGGAGACAGTTCAGTATTTGGGATTTCAGCTGCAGCAAGGACAGCGGAGGCTTGGGTCTGAAAGAATACAGGCTGTAGCAAGGGTTCCAACTCCGCGTACAAAAAAGGAGACACTTACCTTCCTCGGCATGGTGGGCTATTGCAGGCAGTGGATCCCGGACTATAGAGAGATGGACACAGTATTGCGAAAGGCTACCCTACAGGATGCCCCTTCAGTTGTTACTGGATCCCAGAGAGGGAGCAAGCATTTCGTAATTTGAAACAAGCCATGATTAGCACCCCTGCCTTGGGACTTCCTAATTTCAGCAAACCCTTTACTATTTATTTGAATGAAGCAGGGGGATTTGCAACAGGGGTCCTGGTGCAAGAGCATTGAGCAGGGAAAAGACCCCTTGCCTATTACTCGGTGGCCCTATGTGCTGTGGTAAAGGGTATACTAAGTTGCTTAATAGCAGTAGCAGCCACGGCCGCCATAATAGAAAGATCAGTACCCCTTGTACTCGACCACCCGTGTACAGTATTGGTTCCTCACTCTGTTTTGCTCCTGCTTAATACATCCGCAACGCAGCTTTTTTCTGCGACGCACTGGGTACGAGGTAACCCTTCTCTCTAAGACTAACTTTGTCTACAAGCGAGCACCGGCTATCAACCCTGCTACACTCTTACCCGCGCCCTCGGATGAAGAGCATTTGTTTCATCATGACTGTGTACAATTGGTTGAAGCCACCACAACCCCTCACCCTGATTTATTGAGTCACCCACTTGAAAATCCAGACATCATTTTTTTACCAATGGGTCAGAAAACCGACCAAATGATATGACCCTCCTGGCCAGTGATGCAATAGTACCTCCAGTCGAGATAGTGGAAGCTTTTACTCTGCCTTCAGGAACGTCTGCTCAAGCGACCGAATAGTTTGCCCTTACTAAAGCATGTATTCTAGCTGAAAATAAAACAGTTAATATTTATACTGATTCCCGATCCGCTTTTGGGGTAGTACATGATTTTGGCCAATTATGGAAAAGCAGGGGATTCATAACTTCCTCCGGCCAACCTATTAACCATGCTAAATTGGTTTTACATTTACTGGATGCTGTTCAGCCCAGCAAGATAGCCGTTTTAAAGTGCGAAGCGCATACTACCGCAGACGATGAAGTCTCATGTGGCAATAGATTTGCTGATAAAATAGCAAAAAAGGGGCTTTCAAACAGCAGCCACAACTACAAGCTTCTGCAGTTGAACCTCCGTCCACCATAACAGAACCAAAGTTAAAACAGGCACAGGAGCAAGCCTCTCTACAGGAGCATCACTCTTGGCTAAAAGCAGATTGCTATCAAGACAATTTTGATAGGTGGATAAGGGCTTTGAAAATAGATCAAACGTATGAAGCTCTCAGAGAAATTATACTTTTGGAGGAGTTTAAAAATTCAATTCCTGATGTAGTGAGAACTCATATGGGAACAGAGGGTTAAAACTGCGGGATTAGCAGCAGAAATGGCAGATGATTATGAATTAGTTCATAAATCAAAGCTTGGTTTCCGACATCAGTTTCAGCCTGTGAGGGATAGAAACTGGGGACATGAGAAATACTCAAGTGGTAAAGGTAAAGGTGATCTGATGGGAGATAATAAGGACAGTGTCAAAAGTTTCAAATGTTTTCACTGTAATAAACTAGGCCATGTAAAGTCACAGTGTTGGTGGTTGAAGAAAAGCACTGGGAAGGCTGTTGTGGTAAAACAGGATAAGACAGGAGGGTTTGTTGAAGTGGTAAAGGAAAACCCAGGTGAAGCGAAGGAGGTGCAAAAGATTGTACAGCCTGATCAAGAGGTGATTGATAAGAAGGTGCCAGATCTTTTGAAATAATTTACTTGTGTGGGTAAAGTTTACTCATGTGTATCAGGAGGAGCAGGTAATGAAGTCACAATTTTAAAAGATACGGGAGCTAGTCAATCCTTGATGGTTGGAGATGAGGAGTTATGTAGTCTAGGAAGAATGTTGCCAGAAAAGGTGGTAATATGTGGAATTCAGAGTGAGAGGAGTAGTGTTCCATTATATATGGTAAGGTTGGAAAGTCCAGCGAAGAGTGGCGAAGTGGTAGTAGGAGTAATAGAGAAACTATCTTGTCCAGGAATACAGTTTATCTTGGGTAATGATATAGCTGGATCGCAGGTGGGAGTGATGCCTACTGTGGTTAATAAGCCAGTGGAAAATCAGACAACTGAAGTGTTGAAGGACGAATATCCTGGGATTGTGATACCAATGGGTATTAACAGTGACAGGGGAACTCATTTCACTAGCAAATTGACCAAAGCCCTAACAGAAGCCATGGGATTTGATTGGAAATTGCATATACCATATCAGCCGCAATCCTCAGGAATGGTGGAACGGGTGAATGGAATAATTAAAACTGCAGTTACAAAAGTGTGTCAACAAAATGTGCTGCTATGGCCAGATGCCATACCCATAGTAATGCAAGCCCTGAGAAATCAGAGAAATCGTAACACGGGTTTAACCCCGTATGAGAAAATAATTGGAACGTCCCATGACAACTGGAACTAAACCCCCAATGACTCCAGCGGCAGTAGCCATAATATGGGCAGATGAGGCATCACTAAATTATGCCCAGGCCATGTGTGAAACCGCTGGAAAAAAATGAAAAAAAACAAAAACATGAAAAGGTGCAAAAGGCGCAGATGCATCCAAAAGAGGGAAATACACACCCTTTAAACCTGGAGATCAAGTGTATGTGAAAGCACTAAACAAAGATTATTTTTCTCCTCGGTGGAATGGACCCCACCAAGTGCTGCTAACAACCTGAACAGCCGTTAAAGTCAAAGAAAAGCGAGATTGGATCCACGCAACTCGTGTAAACTACATCATACGGAACTTTGAGAGTACTAGCGAAACGCTGCCCCGAAGAGAATGACGACGTTGATATTTTTATATTATCATATTAATCCAACATCATGTAGAGGGTAAATTGCATACTGACACCTTAATATGCATGTCTCACTCATACGCAGAGAGGGTAAATAAATTCAGTTGTTGGGTTTGTACACAAATTCCCAGTTGCTTGGAGGAGGGCTTCCCTGTGCGACCTATCCCATTCGCCAGTAAAGAGATAGCAGAATGGGCTCTAAGACAAAATAGTACAGGACGTGGAGAAGATACACAGAATATGTTGGATTGGAGATTAGCTGGATACGATATAAATAGGTTTGAGGAATGGTAGGGGCCTAGATTTAATGTGACACGCCAGCCGCCCTGTTTGATCCTTCCCAATTATACTGGAGTCCCAAAAGGTAGCATATGCTTTAGAAAACATAAAACATAGGGGACCTACCCAGTCGGCACAAGTCAGTGCGACCAGACCTTGAATTGGCAACCCCCTATGTTTCACCTTACAGCTAAAGGACTATTCATCTTTGGTTGGTCTGGGGTTGAAAATCGGACTAATGGAGGCCCCTGGGGAGGGGATCCGATTAGACTCATGATGACTGATAGTAAAGGAAGCCTGACCGCATATAACGGCACATACTTTATCTGTGGACGCAAGGCATACCCATGGTTACTAGAAAATTGGGAGGGCTCCTGCTATTTGGGATACATAGTCCCTTATGTACATCACGTCCAACAACTAAAGGACGATCCACATCACAGGACGACATGCAGTGTTATGACATGGGCACAAATGCTGGGAATCATGATACCACCATTAGGAATAGCCGCTAATGCATACAAACTACGCGAATTAAGAGACATCCTTGAGCAGGTAGCTAATGACACTGCGGAAGCTGTTCACCAAATAGAGACTGAGATGGTTGCTATAAGAGCAGTTGCCCTACAGAATAGGATGGTCCTTGATTTCTTGTTAGCAGAGAAGGGAGGTACTTGTGCCCTGATTGGCAGTGACTGCTGCACATACATCCCTGATAACTCAGAGAAAATTGATAACCTGGTGGATCACATTCGTCGAGAGGTTGCACAGTTGCATGAGGATGAGGGATGGGACTTTGGCTTTAAGTGGTTGGGAACATTAGGACAGAGGATTGTTATTTGGATTATAATCATTATTGTAATCCTGATTGTCGTATGGTTACTGTTTAAATGTTGCTCGGGATGTTGTCAGGGCACGGGGGCGCGGATGTCAGCTTTGCCTCCATGGTCCCAGCCATTTAACAAACAGGTGTCTATCATACGTCCATTCCCCTTACATTATAACCCACCCTTTGCTGCTGAGGACACTGTGATGTACTAACAATGTGTTGATCATATGATCAACAAGGAGGGAATTGTAGAAGGAACTTTAGTTGTCGGATTTGTTGCCTTAATACCATGTATTCCTTCTTACCTGGCTGCTTGACTATATTTCATGGCAATGGGCGCTTGGCAAAGCATGATGGATATATTAGCTTTATTTCAGTCAAGAAGTTCTGCATGGACTTCCGGGTGCGGCGATGACCAGCTGAGTCGCACGTTTCGGCAGCTCCCTGTGAAACGGACTTTTGGGCTCTTGATAGGAGCCCCAATGGCAATTTTAACGGCTGAAAACACCGTGCGATAAACCAGAAGGGTGTTCCCCCTGGACACGGATGGAAAAAGGAGAGGAAAGTGGCCGGATTGCAGCGGATCCTTTGGAACAACGGCAAGGAAGGCAAGCAGAAACCAAGATGGCGTCGGAAGGTGGCAGTTTCATATGGGGCCCTGAACAACAAGAGTTTTTGAAACGCTGCGTGGAGGAGATAAAAAAGGAAATGAAGAAAGAGTTGTTGGCCCCGATATTACAGGCGATTGAAGGGCTGAAAGAGGAACAAAAGACCCAGGAGCAGGAGCTTCGGGTCGTGAAGGCGAAAGCAGCAGAGAATGAAAACGACATACAGGGCCTGGTGGTGAAGTCGGAGATACAGGAGGCACACCAGAAACGATCTGTGGAGAGGTTGGAGGCACTGGAAAATAACGCAAGGAGGAACAACTTGAGGATTCTTGGCCTTCCTGAAGGTGTGGAGGGGGCGGATGTCGGGGCATATGTGAGCACGATGCTGCACTCGTTAATGGGAGTGGAGGCCCCGACGGGTCCGTTGGAGGTGGAGGGAGCATACCGAGTTATGGTGCGAGGACCGAGAGCAGGAGAAGCTCCCAGAGCCATAGTGGTGAGATTTCTCCGTTTTAAGGATAGAGAAATGGTCCTTAGATGGGCGAAGAAAACTCGGTGTAGTAAATGGGAGAACGCGGTGATCCGCGTCTATCAAGATTGGAGTGCGGAGGTGGCGAGAAGGAGGGCGAGCTTTAATCGGGCCAAAGCGGTACTTCACAAAAAAAAGATAAAGTTTGGAATGCTGCAACCGGCAAGACTGTGGGTCACATATCAAGGGAGGCACCACTACTTTGAGACGGCGGATGAAGCGTGGACTTTTATTGTAGAAGAAAAATTGGAATGATTGGACTACGAAAATGAACGTTTGGACAAAGTGGTGGGACGAGTGGGGGGGGGGGGGGGGGCGAAGAGGGATTGTATGATTAATCCTGCGGTATGGTAACTTTTCTTTCTCCCACAGGTGGTGATGGGGGGAGGTGGGGAGGGAGAGGAGATGGGGCGTTGGCCATGGGAGGCGGGGCCGAGGGAGAGGCGCGGGCTTGGTTCCCGCGCTATGATAATTATGGCGGGAATAGAGAAGCAGGAAGGAGGGGGCGCCGCACGGGGCGAGCCGTGATCACGGGGGGAAGCCGAGGTCAGCCAGAGTTTGCTGACTTCTGGGAGCAACATGGGGGGAGTAATTACGCTAGCGGGGGGTCTAGCGGGGGGGGGGAGGGGGGAATTACTGGGTTGCTGCTGCTGGGGAAAGGGGGGAGTGGGTGCGGGAAAGGATGGGCGGGGGGGCACCGTCTGGGAGAAATACAGCCGCGTGGGAACTGGGCGAGAAGCTGGAAAAAGATGATGGCTAACCGGCAAGGGGGGGGGGGGTGGGAAGCCCCCCAACTCGGCTGATCACGTGGAACGTGAGGGGGCTTAACGGGCCGATAAAGAGGGCACGAGTACTCGCACACCTTAAGAAACTTAAAGCAGATGTGGTCATGTTACAGGAAACGCACCTAAAACTGATAGATCAGGTTGGGTTGCGCAAAGGATGGGTAGGGCAGGTGTTCCATTCGGGGCTGGATGCGAAAAACAGGGGGGTGGCTATATTAGTGGGGAAGCGGGTAATGTTCGAGGCAAAGACTATAGTGGCGGATAACGGGGGCAGATACGTGATGGTGAGTGGCAAATTACAGGGAGAGATGGTGGTGTTGGTAAACGTGTATGCCCCGAATTGGGACGATGCCAATTTTATGAGGCGAATGCTAGGACGCATCCCAGACCTAGAGACCGGAAAGCTGATAATGGGGGGAGACTTTAACACGGTGTTGGAACCAAGGCTGGATAGGTCGAAGTCCAGGACTGGTAGGAGGCCGGCAGCAGCCAAGGTGCTTAAGGATTTTATGGAGCAGATGGGAGGGGTGGACCCGTGGAGATTCAGTAGACCTAGGAGTAAGGAGTTCTCGTTTTTCTCCTATGTCCATAAAGTCTATTCACGCATAGACTTTTTTGTGTTGGGTAGGGCATTGATCCCGAGGGTGAGGGGAACGGAATATACGGCTATAGCCATTTTGGATCATGCCCCACACTGGGTAGACTTGGAGATAGGGGAGGAAACAAGAGGGCGTCCACCCTGGAGAATGGATATGGGACTAATGGCGGATGAGGGGGTGTGCTTAAGGGTGAGGGGATGCATTGAAAAGTACTTGGAACTCAATGACAATGGGGAGGTTCAGGTGGGAGTGGTCTGGGAGGCGTTGAAGGCGGTGGTTAGGGGGGAGCTGATATCAATAAGGACACATAAAGGGAAGCAGGAGAGTAAGGAACGGGAGCGGTTGTTGCAAGAACTTTTGAGGGTGGACAGACAGTATGCGGAAGCACCGGATGAGGGACTGTATAGGGAAAGGCAAAGGCTGCATGTGGAATTTGACTTGCTGATCACAGGCACTGCAGAGGCACAATGGAGGAAGGCGCAGGGTGTACAGTATGAATATGGAGAGAAGGCGAGCAGATTGCTGGCACACCAATTGAGGAAAAGGGGAGCAGCGAGGGAAATAGGGGGGGTGAGAGACGAAGATGGAGAGACGGAGCGGGGAGCGGAGAGAGTGAATGAAGTGTTTAAGACATTTTATAAAAAATTGTATGAAGCTCAACCCCCGGATGGGAGGGAGAGAATGATGGAGTTTTTGGATCGGCTGGAAATTCCCAAGGTGGAAGAGCAGGAAAGGATGGGATTGGGAGCACAGATCACGGTAGAAGAAGTGGTGAAAGGAATTAGGAACATGCAGACGGGAAAGGCCCCGGGACCGGACGGATTCCCAGTTGAATTTTACAGAAAATATTTGGACTTGCTCGACCCGCTACTGACGAGGACCTTCAACGAGGCAAAGGAAAGGGGACAACTGCCCCCGACTATGTCAGAAGCAACGATATCGCTTCTTTTAAAGAAGGAAAAGGATCCGCTACAATGCGGGTCCTACAGACCAATCTCCCTCCTCAATGTAGATGCCAAGGTCTTGGCCAAGGTAATGGCAATGAGAATAGAGGAATGTGTCCCGGGGGTGGTTCATGAGGACCAAACTGGGTTTGTGAAGGGGAGACAGCTGAACACGAACATACGGAGGTTGTTAGGGGTAATGATGATGGCCCCACCAGAGGGTGAAACGGAGATAGTAGTGGCGATGGATGCCGAGAAAGCATTTGATAGAGTGGAGTGGGATTATCTGTGGGAGGTGTTGAGGAGATTTGGGTTCGGAGAGGGGTATGTTAGATGGGTGCAGCTGTTGTATAGGGCCCCAGTGGCGAGTGTGGTCACGAATGGACGGGGATCGGCATATTTTCGGCTCCATAGAGGGACAAGGCAGGGATGTCCTCTGTCCCCATTACTGTTTGCACTGGCGATTGAGCCCCTGGCGATAGCGCTGAGAGGTTCCAAGGGATGGAGGGGAATACTTAGGGGAGGAGAAGAACACCGGGTATCTTTATATGCGGATGATCTGCTACTATATGTGGCGGATCCAGCGGAGGGGATGCCAGAAATAATGCGGATACTTGGGGAATTTGGGGATTTTTCAGGGTATAAATTGAACATGGGAAAGAGTGAGCTGTTTGTGGTGCATCCAGGGGAGCAGAGTAGAGAAATAGAAGACCTACCGTTGAGGAAGGTAACAAGAGACATTCGTTACCTGGGGATCCAGATAGCTAAGAATTGGGGCACATTGCACAGGCTAAATTTGACGCGGTTGGTGGAACAGATGGAGGAAGATTTCAAGAGATGGGACATGGTAGCATTGTCAATGGCAGGGAGGGTGCAGGCAGTTAAGATGGTGGTCCTCCCGAGATTCCTTTTTGTGTTTCAGTGTCTCCCGGTGGTGATCACGAAGGCTTTTTTCAAAAGGATAGAAAAGAGTATCATGGGTTTTGTTTGGGCCGGGAAGACTCCGAGAGTGAGGAAGGGATTCTTACAGCGTAGTAGGGATAGGGGGGGGCTGGCACTACCGAGCCTAAGTGAGTATTATTGGGCCGCTAATATTTCAATGGTGAGTAAGTGGATGGGAGAGGAGGAAGGAGCGGCGTGGAAGAGATTAGAGAGGGCGTCCTGTAGGGGGACCAGCCTGCAGGCTATGGTGACAGCCCCATTGCCGTTCTCACCAAGGAACTATACCACGAGTCCGGTGGTGGTAGCTACACTGAAGATTTGGGGACAGTGGAGACGACATAGGGGAAAGACCGGAGCACTGGGGGGGTCCCTGATAAGAAACAACCATAGGTTTGCCCCGGGGGGAATGGATGGGGGATATGGAATGTGGCAAAGAGCAGGTATAACGCAATTGAAAGATCTATTTGTGGACGGGAAGTTTGCGAGTCTGGGAGCGCTGACCGAGAAATATGGGTTGCCCCAAGGGAATGCATTCAGGTACATGCAATTGAGGGCTTTTGCGAGGCAGCAGGTGAGGGAATTCCCGCAGCTCCCGACACAAGAGGTGCAGGACAGAGTCATCTCAAAGAAATGGGTGGGGGACGGTAAGGTGTCGGATATATATAGGGAAATGAGAGACGAAGGGGAGACTATGATGGACGAACTAAAAGGGAAATGGGAAGAAGAGCTAGGGGAGGAGATTGAGGAGGGGATGTGGGCAGATGCCCTAAACAGGGTAAACTCGTCGTCCTCGTGCGCCAGGCTAAGCCTGATTCAGTTTAAGGTATTACACAGGGCACATATGACTGGAACACGGCTCAGTAAATTTTTTGGGGTGGAGGATAGGTGTGCGAGGTGCTCGAGAAGCCCAGCGAATCATACCCATATGTTTTGGTCATGCCCGGCACTACAGGGGTTTTGGATGGGGGTGACAAAGGTGCTTTCGAAAGTAGTAGGAGTCCGGGTCGAACCAAGCTGGGGGTTGGCTATATTTGGGGTTGCACAAGAGCCGGGAGTGCAGGAGGCGAAAGAGGCCGATGTTTTGGCCTTTGCGTCCCTAGTAGCCCGGCGCAGAATATTGCTAATGTGGAAAGAAGCCAAGCCCCCGGGGGTGGAGACCTGGATAAATGATATGGCGGGGTTCATAAAGTTAGAGCGGATTAAGTTCGTCCTAAGGGGGTCGGCTCAAGGGTTTACTAGGCGGTGGCAACCGTTCGTCGAATATCTTGCGGAAAGAAAGATAGGGGAGAACAAAGAAGGCAGCAGCAGCGGCCCAGGACTTGGGGGGGGGGAGGGATGGGGGGGGATGGGGGGGGGGTGTGGCCTGAGACAAGGCAGTTGCCAATTAGGGCTAGTTTTTATTTTTTGTTATTTAATATTTATTTATTTGTTGTTGTTTTTGTTTAAATTTAAAAAAGGTCATTATTATCTGTATTGTTACAATGTTGTGTAAAGGATGCACAATGTACTGTGTTGGTTGACCAAAAATTTTCAATAAAATATTATTTAAAAAAAAAAAAGAAGTTCTGCATGTAATAGACAGAAGGTCAGACTATGTAAACAAGTGCACAGCTGCACATTTTGCTGAGAGTAGACGATTATTATTGTCCTTAGGCTGAGAATTCAAGGCCTGTTGTTTAACCCTGCTCGCTTGTCTGTGTCTGGGCTTATCAAAGGAATGCCTCGTTTTTCCATAATATTGCTTATTAAACCATATAAAGTACTGCTATACTCTTGTAAGGTGGGGACAATTAGAAGGACGGTGGTCACTCTAACTCCCTCCATGAACTTCGTGTTATAATAAAAGACCTTTGCGAAACCTCAAAGTTTTGGCTAGTTTTTTCCACAACAATGAGGCACTGGCAGCAATCAGCAGCAACAAAATTGCGTTCAACCACACTCTGTCACCTCATGGCCTGTATATTCCTTACTTTACCATTACTTTCAAGCCAAGGTACTAACTCTGATTCACTGAGGAGTGTAGGAGACCATGCCAAAGCAGCACTAGACACCTAGAAATGAGTTGCCAATCTGGTGAAAACACAACACAGGATTACACGCATGCTAAACAGCAGAAACAGCATGTTATAGACAAAGCTAAACAACCTCACAAAAGTTCATCAAAACAAAGCTCTGCAGTCTTGCTGCACCCAGTCACGAATGATGGTGGATGGGGAGGAGGAGGCTCCATGAACATTCCAGTCCTCAAAAGAATTTGGAGCCTGCACGTCAGTGCAAAAGAAAAGGCCGTTTGCAACCATTTTCAACCAGTCGTGCCTCATGAATGATCCCTCTCAACCTCCTCCTGAGGCCCCCAGCATCAGAGATGACAGTCGTCAGACAAATTCAATCAGTTTCACCTCTATTACTTTTATTCTCCTTGAATTCTTTTCCATCCCATCTCTCCTGAAACACTGATTATGGCTTGTGAATAGTTCCACAGCAGTGGTCATCCTCTGGCGTCCTGACTCAATCGGCACATTTCATGCACAGCTCAGTTGCTTCCTGGCAAAACTTGTTAAGCCAAGTAAAATGTTATGCAGACTACATCTCATAGTGTTGCAATATCAGATGTTAGTTTTTGACTATTAAAACACATAATAATATAAACCTATTTATTTTTTACAACACTAAATGATATGTGGTCACAGAAGCATTTTTAGTTTAAATACTTGGAGATAAACACAATGGTGAGTGTATTCAGGTTGCAAATGATAAAAACACTCTGAACAATTCATTAATTGATCATCTTGCATCACCATTGCATAAATAATGGACTGTTAGAAATAAAAATAGTTGGCTGATTTGCGCCCAGAGGCCAATCATGAGTATTAGCAGAGCCTCTGGAATTTCATCAATGTACAGATGTAAATCCAGTGGTGAACACTGCTGCCTCACAGTGCCAGGGACCCGGGTTCAATTCTGGCCTCAGGTCACTGTCTGTGTGGAGTTTGCAATTTCTCCCCGGGTCTGCATGAGTTTCCTCTAGGTGCTCTGGTTTCGTCCCACAGTTAGGTTAGGTTAGGTGGATTGGCCATGCTAAATTGCTCCTAAGTGTCCAAAAAGATGTGTAGGTTAGATTAAGGGGTTAATGGGATAGGGCGGAAAGTGAGCTTTGGTGAAGTTCTCTTTCAGAGGGTCGATGAGGACTCGATGGGCCGAATGGCCTCCTTCTGCACTGTGCGGATTATATGAAAATTCTGCCACAGAATTTTGTGTCTACTGCATTGGCACTACATTTCTGAGATGTAAGTCACAGACTTCAATAATGAATGGGAGAGAAATTCCCGTAAATAGTGACACCTCTGTTGCAGTATGTAAAGTAGAGAAAGGGAGAGAATGACTTGCAACATTATATAAATTCTTAGAATGAAAATACAAACATAAAATTAACTCTCCCAGTTAAAAACATGCCAGACTTGCGCCAAGATGTACCATTTTGATACTGTTCCTATGCATTTAGATGTTATCGGGCCTGAGTTTCTTCTGAGTTGGATCATCAGCATGATTAATTCTGGTGTAGTATAAAGGGACCTGCATTTCATTCTGCCCCTGTGGGATTACATTACTTAGAACAATCATTATTAAACTTGATAATCCAACAGAGTAATTAGGATGAACAATTGTATGAAAAGCATCATGGGTGGGATCTGAAGAATTAGTGCATGTTGAGAGAAAGCAGCATTTGTGATCATTGTTTGCAGCCCACTGGTGCTTGGCTTAGATGCAACGATGCAGCTCACTTTGAGCACAGATCAAATAGTTACACTTAAGTCTTTGAAATTCTCTGAACCTATCTTTTTAAAACTGACCAAGTTATCTATGGAGGTAATGGTCAATCAGTGGGCAGAAAAGCATCTGATGCCTTGTTATGGCAAAAGCCTTCTATCCTATTAATCTCTCCAGGATATTCTGCATGACATTAGGTTCTTATCCACTGCTGAAACCCCCCCCCCCTCCCGCCTTTTATGATCTCAGGATGTCTCAAACCCCTTCACAGCCAATTATGTATTTTTTGAAATGAATTACAGTTGTAATAAGGAGATATGGCAGCCAAACTGCACACGCAAGCTCCCACAGAAAACAATGAGATAATGAGCATATAATGGCATCAAAATTTGTCTGCAGTTATTTTGATGCAGGACTTACAATTCAGAACCTGAAACTGCTGGTTCTGTTGGAGGTGAACAGCATGCAAATTTGGTGCTGCCGTCGTTACATTTACATAAGAGTAACATTGGACTGAGCATCTCACACATTGCCGGCTCCCTCTGTGTTTAACAGGGAGTCAAACCGTGATGTACGGAGACCAAGTGGTACAACCAGCCTTCTATTCTTAAAGATAGTCTGTCCCTCTTAAAGTGAAGCTGCACTGAATGACAGGAGGTTGCTGCTGAATACCTTTGATGGCATTCTAAACAATTAAAATGGAACACCAGGGCAGAGAGGAGGCTCTAGGGCATTGTTCCTTCTAAGGTGCACAACCAGCAGCCAAATATTCTAGCGCATGGCTACACGAAACAATGCAAAGTGTTCTTGCACATAAACAAAATGCCAATGCACTACAAAAAAAACATGAAACTTTGCTCTCAGGTTACAGCTATGGTGCTGGAAGCCTTGGCAGAGAGAGGCCATGGTGCTGCAGGGAGCCAGAATTCCCTCAAGTACAAGCCTCAGAAGAGACTGGGAGCAGGTGACTAGGGAGGTCAATTATTGGCATTTGGACCTGAGGACCTGGCAGAAGAGCGACAAGAGGTCTAATGACTGCAATGGGTGGTCAAGGTCAGTGAATGCATCTTTACATGATGTCTCCTATTCACTGCCTCACCAGTCTCTAATGTTGCTCAATACACAACATCCCTATCTCTCATTCAACAGGAGTTCCTGGCACTCAGGACTGATGTCTAACATCCAGGTACTCCACCTCACCCTTGCACACTTATTAATGCTGTCTGCCTCACACCCACTTCTCCCTGCCTCCGTATACCTCCAGCTATTCAGCTATGACAGCACATCACCCAAACATAGTGGAACACAATCGCTGACACAGTGCCGAGGACAAGACGGCACAAAATAGAAGGGAGGAGAACAGAGCTGGGGATTGGGCACGGATGCCTTCATCTGCTGAGCCCCACATCATTCAGACTGCAACAGATCTTGTGGCATCTAGGGACACTGAGAACATTGAGGATGATTGTATGTTCCAGTCTTATACCCTCCTCAATTCCCAGCTCATCCTTATCCTGCCAGCTCCCTGATGAGCTAGCTGCAGATGGTGTCACCATGGACCTCGTGCTTTCCACCCCGCTGCTCCACCCCCTTGCCTCATCCCATCTTTGCCTTCTAACCTCTTAGACCCAGGAACTGACTAGCCACAGCAGCCCCAGGCGTAGGAGAGAGAACTACACCACAGATAAAGAAGCAGCATCACTTGATTGGGTGCCCACAACCATCTGCTCAGATATTGGCACTGCACATGCCTTTAAGGCTATCAAAGAGTTGGGATCAGTATGTGCTGAAACAACCAGATGCAAGTGGCCTGCAACCAGTCCAAGCACAATGGGTGGGTTGGATACCAGCTTAGTGGAAGAGTGCTTTGGCAGACGGGTTCTGATGTGGCAATGCAGCAATATTCGCTATCAAGTCCAGGAACACACAACAGCACCCCCAGAAACATTTGCTAGTACTTTCAAACACTTTGCACCCTGGAAGATGTACTCATGTCTCTGAAGGTGAACACTTAACCTTCTGACTCAAAGGCAAAAGTGCCATGACTGAGTACTGAATATACCTTTGAAAATGTATATAATGCTTCGCTGATCATTTTCCATGTTAAAATTTTATTTGTGATTCTTTAATCCATTTTAGTTATTAATACCAATTTGAATGCCATCAATTTTCCATAGACTAACAAATTGGCTGCATGGTAAGGCATCATTAGATAATGTCATGATAAAAGGCTGCTTATTCGGGATGTGCGACAAATGCTGGCCTAGCCAGAAATGCCCAAATCCCGTGAAAGAAGGAAAAGAAAGGAAAAATCTTCCAACCATGGAAAACACAAGATTTTATGAGATCAAAGGAAGAGGGGTATAAATTGGCAAAAGAAAGTCGAAGTCTGCAGATGGGGAGCATTTTAAAATTAGGAGAATCAAGAAATTGATAAAGAAAGACAAAATAGAATATGAAATTAGACTTAGCAAGGAACATAAAAATGGTCTGTAAAAGCTTCTCTAGGTATGTAAAAAGGAAAAAGTTAGGAAAGACAAATGTGGGTCCATTACAGGCAGAGAATTGAGAATTTATAATGGGGAATAAGGAAATGGCAGAGAAACTAAACAAATATTTTTGGCAGAGTTTTCCATTCCCGGACAAAGTCCTGTGGCGGGGGTGAGAATGGGAGTGCCCGTTCATATCTACAAACCCAACCCCAACATCTCTCCCATACTTATCTGGAATCCATCACGGCTTGTCCCACTCTAGGTGAGACCACATCTGGAAAATTGTGTACAGTATTGGTCTTTATTTAAAGATGCAAATGCATTGGAAGCAGTTCAGAAACTAAATACAATATTTCCAAGTTTGCTGATGATACAAAACTTGGTGGGAATGTGAGTTGACAGGAGAATGCAAAGAGGCTTCGAGGAGATTTAGATAGACTAAGTGAGTGGGCAACAACATTACAGATGGAACATAATTTGGAAAGGTTATCCACTTTGGTAAGAAAAACAGAAATCCAGAGTATTTTTTAAATGAGGAGAGATTAGGGAGTGTTGATGTCGAAAGGGCCGGGTTCATAAGTCCTTGTTCATAAGTCACTGAATGCTAACATGAAGGTGCAACAAGCAATTGGGAAGACAATGGTTAGTTAGCCTTTATTGTAAGGGGATTTGAGTATAGGAGTAAGAAAGTCTTGCATCTGTTGTGCAGCCTTGGTGAGATCACACCTGGAGCATTGTGTGCAGTTTTGTTCTCCTTACCTAAGGAAGAATATATTGGTCATAGAGGGAGTGCAAATAATGTTCACCAGGAGCAACAATTGAGGAGACTGGACCTATATTCTCGAGAGTTTAGAAGAATGAGAGATGATCTAGTTGAAGTGTATACAATTCTTACAGGTCGACAGGGTGGACACTGGAAATATGTTTTCCTTGGTTGGGGGGTGGGGGGTGCATCTAGAATGAGGAGACACTTTAATGCATTTTAATGGAAAATTTCAAAGTGTCACTTTGAGGTCAAAAATGGACCTCAACCAGATTCTAGCTTAATATGGTACAAATAAATGATCACTTGACCTGGAACCACCATTCCATTATTTCCACAAACTAACTTCATATGTCCTTTCAACCAAAATGACTATCATGTGTTAGGCCAAAGCTAAAAGGTTCTGGTGGAAAGGTTTAGGGAAATAAAACTCATAATCCTTTGTCGAAATGTGACATCACTGCTACAGGATTCCAAAGAGAGGATTTGTGTCCTTCATAAACTCAGTTATCATGATTGAATTAAATAGATATAGCATTTACATTGGCAAGATAATAAATTTGAACAGTAACACTGTGCTGACTACTGTGCAGACTGCAGTTGGGCCCCAAAATAGGTGAAACTGAGATTTAGCAGACCAGTTTATCATACTTCATGAACTTTACTTAAGTGCATTGAAGCCCCGAGAAAGAAAAATGAGATTGTATGGAAGAGGAACAAAGGCAGTGGAAAGATCCATGAATCAATGGAACCCTTTTGCTGCAGATCTTGGATCTTAAACATGCTTCCTACTATAATAATTGTTTATCATTTGAAATTCAAGGCAGTGTGTGAGACAGAAGCAGTCTCCTACTGTTATTTCTTTTGATAAGATGAGTAAAACGATGAGTAAAAAGAACAGAATCTGCAACAGGCTCACTGCACAATATTTAAGGCTTGAATTTTCGTAAAGCAGCTAAAATAGTGCAGGAGACCCGTTCCCAGAAGTTCCTTTCCCGGACCTGGACCCACTATTTTTTCCAGATGGGGGATGGGGTCGGGTTGTAGTTTGCACATCTGTGGTTCATGGAGGAAGCTGCAAATGTCAAAGTGCTGCAGCCTTGAAACAGACTGGGCTATGCTCATGATTTTCTGTAGTTTCTTATGGTCTTGGGCCGAGCAGTTGCCTTACCAGGCTGTGATGCAGCCAGATAGGATGCTTTCTATGGTGCATTTGTAAAAATTGGTAAGTGTCAATGTGGACATGCTGAATTTCCTTAGTTTCCCGAGGAAATATAGGTGCTGGTGTGCTTTCTTGGTATGCTTGTTACTATAAAGAATTAAGCACTTGAATTAAATGCTTTTCATGTTAGAGGTTAAGTATTTGAAGGAATGAAAATGTAGTGAATGGATTTTTATGAATGAAAATGTTTTTTTTATTTTTGAAGTCATCAAAAACCACTTAAAATGTTTATTTCATTTCACCTCAGCAAGACTGCCTATGGTGGATACAAGGCGAGTTGGCATGGAGGGTAAAAGGGCCAAATGGTGGTGGATGGGGGTTAGTGCTGGGATGAGTTGGCATATGGACTATAATGGGACATGGGATGAGGGAGAGGCATAGTTTGGTATGGAGGGTATAAGGGGAAATGGGGATAAGTGGGGGGGGGGGGGGGGCATGAGGTTTGAATGTTTTATCATGGATGGAGCATGGGTAATGTGGGAGGTGAAGGTTGATTTTGGTTTTATTGTTTCTTTAACAACTGCAACAAGGTCCTGGAGCAGCAAGTCCAGCCATGTTCTATGTGTTCAGGAAGTCCGGCATGAGGCTGTGGAGTGGTATAGTTGGGTGAAGTGAGAGTTAGAATGAAATTAAGCAAGTTACGAGATCCACATTAAAACTACAGGTGCTGCATTCTTATTCCCATGTTAGCTTGCAACTGGGTGCAACAAAGTCCAAATTCAACATGATGACGATTTTCCAGGGTCTGAGTCTTACAGTGGAGATGTTCCTCAGGCTAAAGGTGGGAGGAGAGACATTCTTGGAATTGAGACGAGAATGCAACATCACTAGATTTGAGACTGGTATGGGGCAGATGTGAGCAATGTAATTTCTGTATAATATACAATGGCTGCAAATTCAATTGGAGGAGGCGGCGGCATAATGGTATTGTCATTGGACTAGTAATCCAGAGACCCGAGATAGTGATCTGAGGACCTGAGTTTGAATCCCACAACGGCAAGTGGTGGAATTTAAACTCAATAAAATATCTGGAAATAAAATTTTAATGATGACCCTGAAACCATTGTCGACTGTTCTAAAACCCCATCTGGTTCACTAATGTCCTTTAGGGAAGGAAATCTGCCATCCTTACCTGGTCTGGCCTACATGTGACTCCAAATCCACAGTGATGTGGTTGACTCCTAAATGCCCTCTGAAATGGCCGAGCAAGCCACCCAGTTGTATTCAACTGCTACGAAAACACAAAAAAGGAATGAAACCGGACGGACCCGGTACTGGAAATAACAATTGCAAGCCCACCCCTGTCGACCCTGCAAAGTCTTCCAGACTAACATTTGGGGCCTTGTGCCAAATTTGGGAGAGCTGTCTCACAGACTAGTCAAGCAACAGCCTGACATAGTTAGACTCAATGAATCATACCTTACAGACAATGTCCAGACACAACTATCACCATTCCTGCGTATGCCTTGTCTCACCGGCAGGACAAACCCAGCAGAGGTGACGGCACAGTGGTATACAGTCGGGAGGGAGTTGCCCTGGGAGTCCTCAACATCGACTCTGGACCCCGTGAAGTCTTTTGGCTTCAGGTTAAACATGGGCAACGAAACCTCCTGCTGAATACCATGTACCAGACACCATCAGCTGATGAATCAGTACTCCTCCATGTCGAACATCACTTGGAGGAGGCACTGAGGGTTACAAGGGCGCAGAATATGTTCTGGGTGGGTGACTTCAATGTCCACCACCAAGAGTGGCTCAGTAGTACCATCACAGACCGAGCTGGCTGGGTCCTAAAGGACATAGCTGCTAGACTGGGACTGCAGCAAGTGGTGAGGGAACGCCTAGACGGGACTGCAGCAGGTGCTGAGGGAACCAATAAGAGGGAAAAACATACTTGACCTCATCCTCGCCAACCTGCCTGTTCCAGATGCATCTGTCCATGACAGTTTCGATAGACGTGACTACCGCACAGTCCTTGGGAAGACAAAGTCCCGTCTTCACATTGAGGACACCTTCCATCGTTTTGTGTGGCACTACCACCATACTAAATAGGATAGACTTCAAATAGATCTCGCAACCCAAGACTGGGCATCCATGAAGCGCTGTGGGCCACCAGCAGCAGCACAATTGTATTCAACCACAATCTGCAACCTCATGGTCTGGCATATCCCCCACTCTACCATTACCACCAAGCCAGGGGATCAACCCTGGTTCAATGAAGAGTGCAGGAGAGCATGCCAGGAGCAACATACTAACCGAAAAATGAGATGTCAACCTGGTGAAGCTACAACACAGGACTACTTGTGTGCCAAACAGCATAATAAGCAAGCAATAGACAGATCTAAGCTCTGTGGTCCTGCCACATGCAGCCATGAATGGTGGTGGACAATTAGACAGCTCACTGAATGAGGAGGCTCTACAAATGTCCCCATCCTCAATGATGGAGGATCCCAGCACATAAGTGTAAAAGACAAGACTGAGGCATTCACAACAATATTCAGCCAGAAGTGCCGAGTGGATGATCCATCTCGGTCTCCTCTGGAGCACCTTCCAAACCCACGAACACTACCATCTCGAAGAACAAGAGCAGCAGATACCTGGGAACCCCACCACCTGGATGTTCCCTTCCAAGTCAATCACCATCCTGACTTGGAAATATATCTCCATTCCTTCTTGATGTTGGGGCAACATAGATGTCAATCTTCAGCCAATATGATTCACTCCATGTGATATCAAGAAATGGCTGAAGGCTGCAAAGGCTATGGGCCCTGACAATATTCTGGCAATAGTACAGAAGACTTGTGCTCCAGAACTTGTTGCACCCCTAGCCAAGCTGTTCCAGTACAGCTACAACACTAGCATCTACCCAGCAATGTGGAAAATTGCCCAGGTATGTCCTGTACTCAAGAAACAGGATAAATCCAACCCAGCCAAAATCCACCATATCAGCCTACTCTCCATCATCAGCAAAGTGATGGAAGCGGTCTTCAACAGTGCTATCAAACAGCACTTACTCAGCAATAACCTGCTCACGGATGCTCAGTTTGGGTTCCGCCAGGGTCACTCAGTTCCTGACCTCATTACAGCCTTGGTTCAAACATGGGCAAATGAACTGGATACCAGAGGTGAGGTGAGAATGACTGCCCTTGACATCAAGAAATCTTTTGACTGAATATGGCATCTATGAGCGCTAGCAAAACTGTAGTCAATGGGAATCAGGGGGGAAACTCTCCGTTGGTTGGAGTCATACCTGGTACAAAGGAAGTTGGCTGTAGTGCTTGGAGGTCAATCATCTCAGCTCCAGGACATCACTGCAGGAGTTCCTCAGGTTAGTGTCTGAGGTCCAACCATCTTCAGCTGCTTCATCAATGACCTCCCTTCCATAATAAGGTCAGAAGTGGAGATCTTTACGGATGACTGCACAATGTTCAGCACCATTCGCGACTCCTCAGATAATGAAGCAGTCCATGTCCAAATGCAGCAAGACCTTCACAATATCCAGGCTTGGGCTGAGAAGTGGCAAGTTACATTCACACCACACAAAGTGCCAGGCAATGACCATCTCCGACAAGAGAGGATCTAACCATCGCCCGTTGACATTCAATGGCATTACCTTCGCTGAAGCCCCCACATTCAAAATCCTGCAGGTTACCATTGATCAGAAACTTAACTGGATTAGCCATATTAATACTGTGGGCACCTACCAAAGCAAGTCAAAGGCTATGAATCCTACAGTGAGTAACTCACCTCTTAACCCCCAAGGCATGTCCACAATCTACAAGGCACAAGGCAGGGGTGTAAAGGAATATTTGCCTGGATGAGTGCAGCTCCAACAACACCCAAGAAGCTTGACACCATCCAACTCGAAACATCCCGGTTGGCTGCTCCTCCTTCCACAAACATTCATACTCTTCACCACCAATGAACAGTGGTAGCCGTGTGTACCATCTACAAGATGCACTGCAGTAACTCACCAAGGTTCCTTAGACAGCACCTTCCAAACCCAAGACCACTACCATTTAGAAGAACAAGGGCAGCAGATTCCTGGGAACCCCACTCACCATCCTGACTTGGAAATATATCGCCATTCCTTCACTGACTTTGGGGCAACATCCTGGAACTCCTCCCTAACAGCACAGTGGATGTACCTACACCTCAAGGACTGCATCAATACAAGAAGGCAGCTCACCACCACCTTCAGTAGGGCAACTAGGGATGGGCAGTAAATGCTAGCCTAACCAGCGACGGCCACATCCCGTAAATGGATTTTTTAAAAATGATGCCTGAAAAGGGTGCAGGGGTCGCGATGCACAGTTGATTGTGCCTGTTGTTTACAATGCAGGCAGCACCACAAACTTTGTGCTGCCTGCTTTTCTCCATGACTACAGTTCTGAGCATGCTGTTGGGTGGCTTCACACGCAAGTAGGCTATGCAAAATCATGAGAGGCTTGCATAAGTTGAAGCTAGTCTAAGGTATTAAACGCCAGCCTGCATTTCTTAAAGGGCAAACATGGAGGCCATTTGTTGGGAAAATGCAACAGAATGAGAGAGAGCATGTTCCAGCATTCTTGGAAGCAGCATTGGAAGCCTTGATGCAGAAGGTCGACAAGAGGGGAGGGAGAGCACCTCTATCCACAAGGGACCAGGAGCTCTTCCAGAGCAAGTTGGAGATGGCAATGGAAGCAGATAACCATGGATCTCTGTGCCAGGAATGTAGCCCTGAGGATGTGGATGCAGCTTCCTCAAACTGTGTGGTTGATGCAAAATCATCATCAAATACTATATCCCACCAACTGCACAACTGGCCTCACATGCTGTTAAATGCATCACAACCCATCACTCAACTTCCACCAATCTCCATCAATTTCAACTCATACTCAACATTCATAGCTTCACCTCGCACCCAAACACTTAAGGCAGCCTCAGAACCGCATCTTATAGCTTGAACACACATCCAGCTATTCACCGACAACAACTACATCATTCAAATACATTGTATTACACTGATTAACACACATCCCTCTCTTTTGCTGAAAATGGTGACACACAGCTGCAGGCAGTGGGACTTAACTGGCAGGGGACAGACAAATCCGCATGTCCTCACTTCAGAGGGTGAGACAGTGCTCGTCATCAATTGATGAGCCATGATTGAGGCCTTGGTCAACAGTGAGGCTGAAGACTTCCGGTTGCGGCTATGCGGAGCTAAGCCGCACGATTCGGCAGCTCCCGCGATTACGGACTTTCGGGCTCGCTAGAGGAGCCCCAACTGAATTTTTTTTACAGACAACCCGTGGGGAAGAGAAGAGAGAGGTCCCTACCGACTTTTATGGACCGGACCCGAAGTGCAACGGCCAAAAAAGCGGCATTGGAGCAGCGGGAGAAGCGAGGGAAAAAAAGCAAAATGGCGGCGGCCGGGGACAAAGAGGAGATGCAGGAAATCATCAAGCGCTGCTTCGAGGAGCTGCGTAAGGAGATGCTGGCGCCTATGCTGCCAGTAATTGAAGGACTAGGGATAACCCAGAGGCCCACGAGGTGAAGATCCAGGAGGTCCAGAAAAGAGTGAGTGAGAATGAGGACGAGCTCTTGCGCCTGGCAGTGAGAGTGGAGCGGCACGAGGCGCTACACAAGAAGTGGGCATGGAGACTCGAAGACCTGGAGAACAGGTCGAGGAGAAATAATCTGAGGATCTTGGGTCCCCCAGAAGGAGTGGAGGGGGCCGATGCCACGGCATACGCGGGCACGATGATCGGGGCGATGATGGGTGCGGAGGCCCCTTCGAGGGAGCTGGAGCTGGACGGGGCGCACCGGGTGCTGGCGAAGAAGCCCAAGGCAACTGAGCCGCCAAGGGCGATGGTGGTGAGATTTCACTGGTTTACGGACAGAGAGAGGGTCCTGAAATGGGCCAAGAAGGAGCGGAGCAGCAAGTGGAACAATGCAGAGATCCGAATATACCCGGACTGGAGTACGGAGGTTGCCAAGCGGAGAGCGGGTTTCAACCGGGCCAAAGCGGTGCTGCATCGGAAAGGAGTAAAATTTGGAATGCTGCAGCCAGCGCGACTGTGGGTTACACATAATGGCCAACACCACTACTTCGAAACGCCTGAAGAGGCGTGGACCTTAATACAAACTGAAAGGTTGGACTCTAACTGAGGGTCTGTGAGGGTGGGGGGTGTTTGAGGGTTGAAGTATGATGGTTGTTGTTAGGGGGTCAATCACGCGCAGGAAATGTTATATGGGCTGGGGGAGAGAGACTAGGCTGCGACAGGAGCTGCGCCAGATGGGGCGGGGCAGGCTTTGGAAAGCGCGTTTTTTTTTCCCGCGCACGGGAAGAAAGGCGGGAAGGGGAACGAAGGATTGATTGGGAGACTCCCACACGGGGGGCGGGGGGTCAAAGGGACGGCGGGGGAAGTCGGGGTCAGCAGGTGTCAGCTGACTTACGGGAGTGATATGGGGGGAGCAGAAAAGCTAGACAGGGGTCTAGCGGGGGGAGGGGAGGGGGGAAGGGGGGAGGGGGGGAAGGGGGGGGAAAGGGTTGCTGCTGCACTGGCCGAAAGGGAAAGGGACACAGAAGAGGTGGTCGGGACGGAGGTCCCCCGGTTGGGGGACAGTAGGGCGAGGGAGACGCGGACACGGGACTGGCCCAGAAAAGGAGGTGAAGGGACTGAAGGCAGACGTGGCTATGCTCCAAGAGACACACCTGAAGGTGGCGGACCAGGTCAGGTTAAGAAAGGGATGGGTAGACAGGTATTTCACTCGGGACTGGACGCGAAAAATAGAGGGGTGGCAATTTTGGTGGGAAAGCATGTGTCATTTGAGGCCAAGACTATCGTAGCGGATAATGGAGGGAGATATGTGATGGTGAGCGGTAGGTTGCAAGGGACGTGGGTGGTGTTGGTAAATGTATATGCCCCGAACTGGGATGATGCTGGATTCATGAAGCGCATGTTGGGGCGCATTCTGGACCTGGAGGTAGGAGGCCTGATAATGGGAGGGGACTTCAATACAGTGCTGGACCCAGCACTGGACCGCTCCAGATCAAGGACGGGAAAGAGGCCGGTGGCGGCCAAGATGCTCAGGGGGTTTATGGATCAGATGGGGGGAGTGGACCCATGGAGGTTTGCAAGACCGCAGGCCAGGGAATTTTCTTTCTTCTCCCACGTGCACAAAGCCTACTCCCGGATAGATTTCTTTGTTCTGGGCAGGGCGCTCATCCCGAGGGTGGAGGGGACGGAGTATTCGGCCATAGCCGTTTCGGTCCACGCCCCGCACTGGGTGGAAATGGGGCTGGGAGAGGAGAGGGACCAACGCCCGCTGCGGCGGCTGGATGTGGGACTGCTGGCAGATGAGGTGGTGTGTGGGAAGGTGAGGGGGTGTATCGAAAGGTACTTGGAGGCCAACGACAACGGGGAGGTGCGAGTGGGGGTGGTATGTGAGGCGTTGAAGACGGTGATCAGGGGAGAGCTGATCTCCATCAGGGCTCATAGGGAGAAGACGGAGGGCCTCTTCCAGCATGCAGGCGGGGGAAGGGCAAGCTTAAAGCTGCAATCTGACTTGACTCTATCAAAGGTGAATTCTAGCAGCGGAGGGAACAACTGTGAAAAGATCTACCAGGGCCATTGAAGAAGCAGGGACGAGGCTTCCGGTAGTGGCCATGGAGGAGTAGGTCACGCATTCGGCAGCTCCCGCCTGGAACTGACTCTCAGACCTTTTTCAGGAGCTTCCATAGACTTTTTAAACGGACCAGAAGTGTAACGGCCAAAGGAGCGGCACTGGAGCAACGGGAGAAGCGAGGGAAAGAAAACAAAATGGCGGCGGCCAGGGACAAAGGGGAGCTGCAGGAGTTCATCAAGCACTGCTTCGAGGAGCAGCGCGAGGAGATGCGCAAGGAGATGTTGCCGCCTATGCTTTCGGCAATTGAAGGACTCGGGATCACCCAGAAGGTCCACGAAGCTAAGATCCAGGAGGTACAGAAAAGAGTCAGTCAGAACGAGGACGAGCTCGTGGGCCTGGCGGTGAGAGTGGAGCAGAACGAGGCGCTACACAAGAAGTGGGTGGGAAGACTCGAAGACCTGGAGAACAGGTCGAGGAGAAAGAATCTGCGAATCCTGGGTCTCCCTGAGGGAGTGGAGGAGGCTGATGCCGGGGCATACGCGAGCACGATGCTCGAGGCGATGATGGGCACGAAGGCCCCTTCGAGGCCGCTGGAGTTGGACGGGGCACATCGGGTGCTGGCGAAGAAGCCCCAGGCAAATGAGCCGCCAAGGGCGATGGTGGTGAGATTTCACCGGTTCACGGACAGAGAGTGGGTCCTGAGATGGGCCAAGAAGGAGCGGAGCAGTAAGTGGGACAATGCATAGATCCGAATATACCCGGACTGGAGCACGGAGGTTGCAAAGCGGAGAGCGGGTTTCAACCGGGCCAAAGCGGCGTTGTACCGGAAAGAAGTGAAATTCAGAATGCTGCAGCCAGCGCGACTGTGGGTCACATACAAGGGCTAACACTATTACTTCGAAACGCCTGAAGGGGCGTGGACCTTTGTACAAGCCGAAAAGTTGGACTCTAACTGAGGGTTTGTGAGGGTAGGGGGGGATGTTTGAGGTTTGATGTGTGATGGTTGTTGTATATAGGGGGTCAATCACGCGCAGGAAATGTTACATGGGCTGGGGGAGAGAGACAAGGCCGCGACAGGAGCTGCGCCAGAGGGGGCGGAGCGGGCTTTGGAAAGCGCGGGGTGGTTTCCCGCGCGCGGGAAGAAAGGCGGGAAGGGGAACGAAGGAATGCATATGGTTTGGGAGACTCCCACGCGGGGAGGTCAATGGGACAGCGGGGGAAGACGGGGTCAGCAGGCGTCAGCTGACTTACGGGAGTGACATGGGGGAAGCAAAAAAGCTAGACAGGGGTCTAGCGGGGGGGAGGGGGGGGGGGAGGGAAAGGGGGGGGGGAGGGGAGTAAAAGGGTTGCTGCTGCACTGGCCGAAAGGGAATGGGACACAGAGGTGATCGGGACGGGGGTCCCCCCTCTGGGGGACTGGAGGGTGAGGGAGGCGTGGACACGGGACTGGCCCAGAAAAGGAGATGGCTAGCCGGCAGGGCGTGGGGGGGGGGGGGGTGAGAGCCCCTCCAATCCGGCTGATAACGTGGAATGTGAGGGGCCTGAATGGGCCGGTGAAGCGGGCTCGAGTGTTCGCGCACTTAAAGGGACTGAAGGTGGACGTGGCCATGCTCCAAGAGACACACCTGAAGGTGGCGGACCAGGTCAGGCTAAGAAAGGGATGGGTAGGACAGGTATTCCACTCGGGACTGGATGCGAAGAATAGAGGGGTGCCAATATTGGTGGGAAAGCGGGTGTCATTTGAGGCCAAGACTATTGTAGCAGACAACGGAGGGCGATATGTAATGGTGAGCGGTAGGCTGCAAGGGATGTGGGTGGTGTTGGTAAACGTATACGCCCCGAACTGGGATGATGCAGGATTCATGAAGCGCATGTTGGGGCGCATTCCGGACCTGGAGATAGGAGGCCTGATAATGGGAGGGGACTTCAATAGTGTATTGGATCCAGCACTAGACCGCTCCAAATCAAGGACTGGAAAGCGGCCGGCGGCGGCCAAGGTACTTAGGGGGTATATGGATCAGATGGGGGGAGTGGACCCATGGCGGTTTGCAAGGCCGCAGGCCAGGGAATTTTCTTTCTTCTCCCATGTACACAAAGCCTACTCCCGGATAGATTTCTTTGTTCTGGGTAGGGCGCTCATCCCGAGGGTGGAGGGGACGGAGTATTCGGCTATAGCCGTTTCGGACCATGCCCCACACTGGGTGGAACTGGAGCTGGGAGAGGAGAGGGACCAACGCCCGTTGTGTCGGCTGGATGTGGGACTGCTGGCGGACGAGGTGGTGTGTGGGAAGGTGACGGGGTGTATCGAAAGGTACTTGGAGGCCAACGACAATGGGGAGGTGTGGGTGGGGGTGGTATGGGAGGCGTTGAAGGCGGTGATCAGGGGAGAGCTAATTTCCATCAGGGCTCATAGGGAGAAGACAGAGGGTATGGAAAGGGAGAGGTTAGTGGGGGAGATTTTGAGAGTGGACAGGAGATACGCAGAGGCCCCGGAGGAAAGATTACTTGGGGAAAGACGACGGCTCCAGACGGAGTTTGACCTGTTGACCACGGGGAAGGTGGAGGCACAGTGGAGGAAGACGCAGGGGGTGACCTACGAGTACGGGGAAAAGGCTAGTCGGATGCTGGCACACCAGCTCCGTAAGAGGACGGCAGCGAAGGAAATAGGGGGAATCAAAGATGGAAGGGGAGCCACGGTTCGGAGTGTAACGAAAATAAACAAGGTATTCAAGGCCTTCTATGAAGAGCTGTACAGATCCCAGCCCCCAGGGGGGGAAGAGGGGATGAGACGATTCCTAGACCAACTGAGGTTCCCGAGGGTGGAGGAGCAAGAGGTGGCTGGCTTGGGGGCACCAATCGGGTTGGAGGAGCTGAGCAAGGGTTTGGGGAGTATGCAGGCGGGGAAGGCCCCAGGGCTTGACAGGTTCCCGGTGGAATTCTACAGAAAGTACGTAGACCTGTTGGCCCCGTTACTAGTGAGGACCTTTAATGAGGCAAGAGAGGAGGGGACCCTGCCCCCGGCAATGTCGGAGGCGACAATTTCCTTGATTCTAAAGCGAGACAAGGACCCACTGCAATGTGGATCGTACAGGCCGATCTCGCTCCTCAATGTGGACGCTAAGTTATTGGCAAAAGTGCTGGCCACGAGGATTGAGGATTGTGTCCCGGGGGTGATTCATGAGGACCTGACGGGATTCGTAAACGGCAGGCAATTAAACACTAACGTGCGACGGCTCTTAAACGTGATAATGATGACGTCGGAGGAGGGCGAGGCGGAGATAGTGGCAGCTATGGACGCGGAAAAGGCCTTTGACCGAGTAGAGTGGGAGTACCTCTGGGAGGTGTTGCGTAGGTTTGGGTTCGGGGGAGGGTTTATTCGCTGGGTTAAGCTCCTTAACAGTGCCCCGGTGGCGAGTGTGGTGACGAACCGGCGGAGGTCGGAGTACTTTCGGCTGTACCGAGGAACAAGGCAGGGGTGCCCCCTGTCCCCCTTGTTGTTTGCATTGGCGATCGAATCCTTGGCCATATCACTGAGGGAGTCAATAAATGGAGGGGGGTGGTCGGAGGGGGAGAAGAGCATCGGGTGTCGCTTTACGCGGATGACCTGTTGCTGTACGTGGCGGACCCAATGGAGGGGATGGTGGAGGTCATGCAGACTCTTAGGAAGTTTGGGGAGTTCTCGGGCTATAAGCTCAATGTAGGGTAGAGTGAGCTTTTTGTATTACAGGCAGGATACCAAGAAAGAGGGATAGGGGACCTACCGCTGAGCAGGGCGACGGGGAGTTTTCGGTATCTGGGGATCCAGATAGCCAGGAGTTGGGGGGCCCTACTGTGGTAGTATGTATTGGGGGTCATGTGGGACTGGAAGCCCTAATGTCATTGGCTGACAGATCCCGGGTCCTGGTTGGCCGTTGACCTCAAGCTCCGCCCTGAAGGCGGAGTATAAGAAGCCGGAGTCTTCCCCCGCAGGCCAGTTTACTATCGAGCTGCGGGGGAACAGACACGCTTAATAAAGCCTCATCGACTTCACTCTATTCGTCTCACGGAGTCTTTGTGCGCTACAATTTATTAAGCGTGCCTAAAAAGGACTATGGAGCTCAGGATCATTCCGGAATGCCTGAGGATCAGCCCCCACGCAGTGAACGCGGCAACAGCCTTCAAGCACTGGCAGACTTGCTTCGAGGCCTACCTCAGAACGACCACCGGCCGAGTCTCAGAAGACCAAAAACTGCAGGTCCTGCACTCGAGGGTGAGCACGGAGATTTTCTCCCTCATCGAAGACTCGGACGATTTCCAGACGGCCTTCGCATCACTGAAAAGTCTCTACGTTCGCCCAGTTAACCAAATCTACGCTCGCTACCAGCTCGCGACGAGACGGCAAGCTCCCGGAGAATCGATGGACGAGTTCTACGCCGCGCTGCTGATTTTGGGACGAGCCTGCAGCTGCCCGTCTGTAAACGCAAACGAACACACGGACATGTTAATGCGCGACGCTTTTGTGGCAGGTATGCAATCCTCCCAAATCCGCCAAAGACTTCTAGAAAAAGAGTCGCTAGGACTCTCAGAGGCACGGGCCCTAGCAGCCTCCCTAGACGTGGCCGCGCGTAATACCCGCGCCTACGGCCCCGACCGCGCGGCAACCCATTGGGCCCCGTACGTACCCGTCGCGCCAAACCCCCTACCCCCCCACACAGGCTTGCGCCACAAACGCCGAGTCGCACCGGGGGCGCCCGTTGTTATTTCTGCGGCCAGGCGAAACACCCCCGGCAGCGCTGCCCGGCCCGCGCAGCAATCTGCAAAAGCTGCGGGAAAAAAGGCCATTATGCGGTTGTGTGCCGGTCCCGCGAGGTCGCCGCTGTCCCAGGAGAACAGGGAGCCCTGCAAGCAGTCTACGCGCCCCAACCCCCCCAGCACGCCATGTGCGACCCGCAGGCGCAGCCGCTCTGGGTCCCGACCACCGCGGTCCCGGGAGAACTGGGAGCCCTGCACGCCGCCTACGCCCCCCAACCCCCCTCCCCGCAGCCCATGTATGACCCGCCGCCGGCGCTACCGCTTTGGGTCCCGGCCAACACTCTCCACGGAGAGGAGGGAGTTTTCCGCGTCCCTAACGCCACCCTAACCCCCACCGCGCGCCCCACGCCTGACCTGCCGGCGCCACCTACTTGGGCCCCGACCACCGCTGTCCCCGGTGAGGGAGCTCCGCGCGGTCCCAGCGCTCGCGGCCCCACGCCTGACCCGCCGGCGCCGCCGACTTGGGCCCCGACCACCGCTGTCCCCGGTGAGGGAGCTCCGCGCGGTCCCAGTGTTCCCGGCCCCACGCCTGCTACACCTACATAAACTGAATCTGACGAGGTTGGTGGACTAAATGGAGGAGGACTTCAAAAGATGGGACATGTTACCGCTGTCGCTGGCGGGTATTCTGGCCTTTGGTTTGTTTCAGTGCCTTCCCATCGTGATCACCAAGGGCTTTTTCAAGAGAGTAGGTAGGAGTATTATGGGGTTTGTGTGGGCGAATAAGACCCCGAGGGTAAGGAGAGGGTTCCTGGAACGCAGTAGGGACCGAGGAGGGTTGGCGCTGCCAAACCTAGGGAGGTACTACTGGGCAGCAAATGTGGCGATGATCCGCAAGTGGGTTATGGAGGGGGAGGGGGCGGCATGGAAGAGGATGGAGATGGCGCCCTGTAAAGGAACGAGCTTGGGGGCATTGGTGACGGCACCGCTGCCGTTCCCGCCAGCAAAGTATACCACGAGCCCGGTGGTGGCGGCAACGTTAAGGATCTGGGGCCAGTGGAGATGGCACAGGGGTGCAGTGGGAGCCTTGGTGTGGTCCCCGATCAGGGGTAACCACCGGTTTGTCCCGGGGAAGATGGTCGGGGGTTCCAGGGCTGGCATCGGGCGGGGATTAAAAGAATGGGGGACCTGTTTCTTGACGGGACATTTGAGAGCCTAGGGGCACTGGAGGAGAAGTTTGAGTTACCCCCGGGAAATGCATTTAGATGTATGCAGGTGAGGGCTTTTGTGAGGCGACAGGTCAGGGAATTCCCGTTGCTCCCGGCACAAGAAATTCAAGACAGGGTGATCTCGGGTGTATGGGTCGGGGAGGGCAAAGTGTCGGCAACCATGTCCATATGTTTTGGTCATGCCTGGCACTGGAGGGGTTCTGGAGAGGAGTGGCGGGAGCAATATCTCAGGTGGTGAAAGTCCGGGTCAAGCCAAGCTGGGGGCTAGCAATATTTGGAGTAGTGGACGAGCCGGGAGTGCAGGAGGCGAAAGAGGCCGGCATTCTGGATTTGCGTCCCTAGTAGCTCGGCGAAGGATCTTGCTAATGTGGAAGGAGGCGAAGCCCCCCAGCATGGAGGCCTGGATAAGCGACATGGCTGGGTTCATAACGCTGGAGAGGATTAAGTTTGCCTTGAGAGTGTCTGCGCAGGGGTTCTACAGGTGGTGGCAACCGTTCCTAGACTATCTCGCGGAGCGTTAGAGGAAGGTCGGTCAGCAGCAGCGGCAACCTGGGATGGGGGGGGAGGGGGGGAATGGGGGATTGCTTGGGGGGATGGAGGAGCAGGAGATAACATGAAGGGTGGGGGAAACTGGCACGTGCAGGAGAGAGCCAGTGTATAAAGCTATGTAAATGTACCATTTTGCCATGTATATATCTTGCTCAGTGCGATTTCGTGTTTTTTTGTTACGGGGGGGGGGGGGGGTTATTGTTTGTAAGGGGAAAAAATTGTGTTGGTCAAAAACTTTAATAAATATATTTTTTTTTAAAACAGTGAGGCTGAAACCATCAAAAAATCATGCCTAAGATAAAAGCAAATTGCTATGGATGCTGGAATCTGAAACAAAAACCGAGAAAAAACAAATTAACAACAATAGAAAATACTGGACAATCTCAGCAGGTCTGACAGCATCTGTGAAGAGAGAAGGGAGCTAACATTTCAAGTCTGGATGGCTTGAAACTTTGATAAAGAGCCTAGTGCCGTGAAGCAACAGTGCTAACCACTGTGCTACCATGCTGCCCTAAAGAATCATACCTAATCCTCTTCTCACATCCCACATTCACCTCATCCCACAATTGCTTCAAATTTACAAGCTGCACTTGTAAGGATATATTTTTTGCTTCCCTCTCCCTCCCCATCCTCTCAATGCAACTATCCTCTATGGCTTTCTCCTTTCAGATACCAAGAACTAGAACCTGGTGAGTCAGTGATGTAGGAGCAAGAAGTGGAAGAGGAAGAAGAGACTGATGATAGTGAGACATCGCGACTACATTCTTTTTAAAAAATATATGTTTATTCAAAGTTTTTCAACAAAAGTTTTCAACCAGTTATAACCCCCCTCCCCGTAACAAAAAAGAAAAAGAGAAGGAACCGAACAAAACATAAACATATCAATCCAACATAATACAGAACTTGTGCAATGGGTTCCTCCCGCACATATTGACTCTCCCATATGTTTATGTTTTTCCTTTTTCAAGTGCCCCTCGGAAAACCCCCTTCCCCGCCCACCCATATACCCCCCCCCCCCCCGAAAGAGAGCCCTCCCCCTCCCCTCCCCGCCCCCCCCCCCTTCCCTCCCTCCCTGGGTTGCTGCTGCTGCTGACCGACCTCCTTCTAACGCTCCGCGAGATAGTCTAGGAACGGTTGCCACCGCCTGAAGAACCCCTGCGCAGACCCTCTCAAGGCAAACTTTATCCTCTCCAGCTTGATGAACCCTGCCATGTCATTTATCCAGACTTCCACACTGGGGGGCTTTCCATAATAGCAAGATCCTCCGCCGGGCTACCAGGGACGCAAAGGCCAGAATACCGGTCTCTTTCGCCTCCTGCACTCCCGGCTCGTCCGCCACCCCAAATAGTGCCAGCCCCCAACTTGGCTTAACCTGGACTTTCACCACCTTAGTCATAGTCCTCGCGAATCCCCTCCAGAACCCATCCAGTGCCGAGCACGACCAGAATATATGGGCGTGATTCGCCGGGCTTCCTGAGCACCTCTCACATCTGTCCTCCACCCCAAAGAACCTACTCAGCCTCGCCCCTGTCATATGCGCTCTGTGAATAAGCTTAAACTGTATCAGGCTAAGCCTGGCACACGAGGAAGAGGATCAACCCTACTCAGGGCATCAGCCCACAGACCCTCTTCAATCTCCTACCCCAACTCCTCCTCCCATTTGCCCTTCAGCTCCTCGACCAAAGCCTCCTCCTCTTCTTTCGTCTCCTGATATATCGCCAAAACCTTGCCCTCTCCGACCCATACACCCGACATCCTCTTACGGAGCTGATGTGCCAGCATCCGGCTCGCCTTCTCCCCATACTCGTACGTCGCCCCCTGTGCTTTCCTCCACTGTGCCTCTGCCTTCCCTGTGGTCAACAGGTCGAATTCCGACTGGAGACTTCACCGCTCCCTAAGTAGTCCCTCCTCGGGGGCCTCTGCACATCTCCTGTCTACCCTTAGGATCTCCCCCACTAACCTCTCCCTTTCCCTGTCCACTCTCTTCTCCCTGTGAGCCCTGATGGAGATTAACCCTCCCCTGACCACCGCCTTCAGTGCCTCCCATACTACCCCCACCTGCACCACCCCATTGTCGTTGGCCTTCAAATACCTTTCAATGCACCCCGGTACCCTCCCGCACACCTCCTCATCTGCCAGTAATCCCACATCCAAACGCCACAGCGGGCGTTGGCCCCTCTCCTCTCCCAACTCCAGCTCCACCCAGTGCGGGGCGTGGTCTGAGATGGCTATGGCCGAGTACTCCGTTCCCTCCACTTTCGGGATCAGCGCCCTGCTCAAAACAAAAAAATCTATCCGGGAGTAGGCTTTGTGTACGTAGGAAAAAAAAGAAAGTTCCCTGGCCAGGGGCCTAGCAAATCTCCACGGATCTACTCCCCCCATCTGGTCCATAAACCCCCTAAGCACCTTGGCCGCAGCCGGCCTCTTCCCCGTCCTAGATCTGGAACGATCTAATGCTGGGTCCAACACAGTGTTGAAATCCCCCCTATTATCAAGCTTCCTACCTCCAGGTCCAGAATGCGCCCCAACATATGCTTCATAAATTCAGCATCGTCCCAGTTCGGGGCGTAGACATTTACCAATACCACCCACGTCCCCTGCAGCCTACCGTTCACCATCACATATCGACCTCCATTGTCCACTACTATGTTCTTGGCCTCAAACGACACCCGCTTCCCCACCAGTATTGCCACCCCTCTATTCTTCGCATCCAGCCCCGAATGGAATACCTGTCCTACCCATCCCTTTCTTAACCTGACCTGGTCTGCCACCTTCAAATGTGTCTCCTGAAGCATGACCCCGTCTGCCTTCAGTCCCTTTAAGTGCGCGAACACTCGAGCCCTCTTAACCGGCCCATTCAGGCCCCTCACATTCCACGTTATCAGCCGGATTGGGGGGCTTCCCATCCCTCCCCCCCCCCCCCCTGCCGACTAGCCATCCCCTTTTCTAGGCCAGTCCCGTGCCCGCGCCTCCCGCACCCTCCAGTCCCCAGACTGGGGACCCCCGCCCCGACCACCTCTTCTGTTTTCAGCTCCCCCTCGGCCAATGCAGCAGCACCCTATTTCCCCCCCCCTCCCCTTCCCCCTCCCCTCGCTGGATCCATATCTAGCTCTTTTGCTCCCCCCATAACACTCCCATAAGTCAGCTGACACCTGCTGACCCCGGCCTCCCCCGCCATCTCATTGACCACCCCCCCCCCCCCCCCCCCCCCCGGTGTGGAAATCCCCCCTCCTCCCCAGCAATCAGTGTGCGCTCCTCCATCCCCCCTCCGTGTCCTTCCCTAGCGCGGGAAAAAGCCCGCGCTTTCCTGAGCCAGCCCCGCCCCCTCTGGCGCAGCTCCTGTTGCGGCCTTATACGAATTCCCCCATCCCCGGGCCTCCCCTACCTACAGCACCAACGCCCACATTCCCTCACAGTCTCCCCATCCGATCTCTTCCCTCATCCCCATCCATCGCCCAACCCGTGGAACATTCCCTACGCATAGTTAAAACCCTGTATACAACCGACATCCCCCCCACAACCACAGACCCTCAGTTTGAGTCCAACTTTTCAGTTTGTTTAAAGGTCCAAGTCTCTTCAGGCGTTTCAAAGTAGTGGTGTCGATCCTGAAACGTGACCCACAATAGCGCTGGCTGCAGCATTCCGAATCTCACCCCCTTCCTGTGCAGCACCGCCTTGGCCCGATTAAAACCAGGGGCGTCATTCTCCGCTGGCGGGAGTCTCCGTTTTGCCGGCGCCCGGGGGTTTCCCAACGGCGTGGGGCTGCCCCACAATGGGAAACCCCATTGACCGGCCGGTGTAACGGAGACTCCCGCCGGCCGGTCGGAGCATAAATGTGGCGGGGCGCGTAGGAGAATTTTGCCCCAGCTCTCTTCTTTGCCACCTCCGTACTCCAGTCCGAATAGATTCGGATCACCGTATTCTCCCTCCTGCTGCTCCGCTCTTTCTTGGCCCACCTCAAGACACACTCTCTGTCCACAAAACGATGAAACCTCACCACTACCGGCGGCTTGTTGGCCTTGGGTCTCCTCGCCAGGACCCGATGAGCCCCATCTAGCTCCAGGGGACCCGGAGATGCCTCCGCACCCATCAGCGAATTGAGCATCGTGTTCACATATGCCCCGGCGTCGGTCCCCATCACCCCTTCAGGGAGACCCAGAATCCGAAGATTCTTTCTCCTCGACCAGTTCTCCAGGTCCTCGAATCTTTCCGCCCACCTCTTGTGCAGCGCCTCGTGCGCCTCCATCTTCACTGCCAGGCCCAAGATCTCGTCCTCGTTCTCTGCGGTTTTTCCCCGCACCTCCCGGATCTCTACCTCGTGGGCCTTCTGGGTCTCCTTTAGCCCCTCGATCGCCGTCAGCAGTGGCGCCAGCACCTCTTTCTTAAACTCCTCCACGCAGCGCCTGAGAAACTCCTGCTGCTCCGGCCCCCATGCCGCCCGATCTCCGCCGTCCGCCATCTTGTTTTTTTCTCCCTCGCTTCTTTCGCTGCTCCAAAACCGCTTTTTTGACTGCTCCCCTTCTGGTCCACTCCATATACTATGGAAGGGGGACCTTTCTCTCACCTTCCCACACGGGAAGTCGCCGAAAAATTTCCGTGGGGGTTCCTCTGGAGAGCCCAAAAGTCCGTTCTAGCGGGAACCGACGAAATGTGCGGCCTTGCTCCGCATCGCCGCAACCAGAAGTCCGAATACATTCTTAGCCACTAGCTCACATCTGCACGTATTTCAGAAGGTTGCTCAAAGGTGCACACTATGTGACACTTGGCATTAGTCCTCTGCTACAAGATAAGGGACAATGATACTTCTAGCTCACTGGAGGTCCCACAAACATTATGCTTCAGAGGACTCAAATGAGGACTTCAATCGAGCTGTGTGCAGATGGTGTATTGTCAGGCCTGCCAGAAAGCCTACTGTCACAGTCAATGAGCATGGGGGAGTCCGACACCAATCCCAGCTAAGTCAGAGTTAGGAGTACATCCTTTCCAGCAGTGGTGATAAATTCAATGACAACACTTTTGGACTCAGGCATGACACTGCATACTTCATCACAAACACTCAGTGCTCATGCTAATAACTTACCTAAGATAATGTTCAATGCAGCCAGCTCCAGAAGTGCTGACATGAGATGCAGGCATCATTTTGGACCTAAAATGGCACCAGTAGTGCTGAAAATATAGGTGCTCTACAATCAAATTTTGTAGCCACTCTGCACGATTATTTATTATGGATAATAAAGGTCCTTGCAGATCTTCTGTTAAAGTTAATCTGTCAAATTTATATCACATTTAACAGCTTCACTCTTGTAGGTACAGAAGTGTTTCCCCAAAATTACCTATATATATAAATACCTTTCCTATTAAAGTTTCCTGCTGTTGAGATTAAAAATGTACGCTTTACTTTGTTTAGCCAGTGCTGTAATAATGGCTTTTGTGGGTGTTCGTGCTGTCAGGAATTGTTCTTGGTAGACATGGAAAAAGGTGAGATTATACAGAAGTCCTGGAATACTCTGTAAATATCTAAAACCATCCTGATATGTAATGAACATTCACCCTTTCTTCTCCCCAGACATGCTTCTTTATCCTGAAATTGGCTGGTTGAAGGATTCACCTGTTCCCTACCCCTACCATGCCCATAGAGTTTCCCCCAATGTAACAAAACAGATCCTTAAGGAACCGAATTTTGTGGCTCATTTTCTACTACATCTGGTGATCCTCCTAGGGTTGCGAATAGAGATGAAATGTACTCCTGATGGTTTTATCACACGACTTGCCCCACCCTCCAGCCATTTGTCGGCCAACACATCCATCCTTGTGACACACTGCCTTCCTACACCAATGGGAAAGCAAAAAGACTCATTACCCAATTGGATGATGCTTGATTGCCAGCCAAACGGCCTTTTCTTCCCCCACCCCCATTTTCAATATTTTTATATCTGGTAAAGAGAAATGTTAAAAGAAAATGGAAGAAAACAATCTTTCTTAACGGCTCAATGATATTTCTCCAGGGTTGCACGCAGCAGTGTCCTAGATTGATCTTCAATTCCAAGCCCCTGCCAATGGGTTCGATGGTGAGCATCAGCAAAGAATACGGCTGGATTCATGCCGGCGTGAATTTGCAGCAGGATCCTTAACTGTTGCCCGCCGTTGGATGTTGGAAAATGAGCTGGTGGCTGGCGTGAAACTAATTTGCATTCCATTAATGGGATGCAGATAAAGGCTCGACTCCTCACGCCAGATTCTCCATGATGCCGGCATGAAACATATTCAGAACAACAAGGTGTTCAGATGTTGGGACTCACTTGAACAAAGCCTGGGACTGCCTCCAGAGTTCAGGATGGAGGCCGCCCATAACTCTGGAACCTGGAAAACCACGACACTGGATCGGGAAGCATCTACATAAATAAAAGCAAGTTACTGCAGATGCTGGAATCTGAAACGAAAGAGAAAATGCTGGAAAATCTCAGCAGGTCTGGCAGCATCTGTAGGGAGAGAAAAGAGCTAACGTTTTGAGACCGATGACTCTTTGACAAAGCCCTACACCTACAGGGAAGCAGCTACAGGTGAATCCTCCAGATCATGGGTGGCACGGTGGCACAGTGGTTAGCACTGTATCTCACAGCGGCAGGGAACCGGATTTAATTCCAGCCTTAGGTGATTATGTGGAGTTTGCACGATCTCCCCACATCTGTGTGGGTTTCTTCTAGTTGCTCCGGTTTCCTCCCACAGTCCAAACATGCAGGTTAGGTGGGTTGATCATACTAAATTGTGCTTTAGTGTTCAGGGATGTGCGGGTTAGGTGTGATTGCAAGGAATAAGGTGGGCCCTGGGTAGGGTGGTCTTTCCGAGAGTCGGTGCAAAGTCGATGGGCTGAATGGCCTCCTTCTGCACTGTAGAGATTCTATGATTTCTATGATCAGGTCCCGGAAGGCTCCATGTTCCAGTCCCAGAATGTTCTTGGAGACCTATCTTTTTTCTCAGGAGGTCCATCTTCCAGTCACAGAGTGCTCCTGGAAATCTTTCTTCATTTTCAGGCAGTTCATCTTCTTTATTTAACAGTGGGTCAATGATTTTGCACACCTTTTCAGCATGTCACCTGGACACAATAGCAGACTACACACCATCATGGCCTGCCACACCATTGATACGACGAAAAACACCTGGGTGCATAATTAACAAGGTTGGGGCTGTAATATTTGGTGTGTTTTCCCACCAACCTCTGCAACGGGAAACATTCCATATTCCCACCTCGCTCCAAAATGGGAGAATTTCACCCTCCAGGCCAATCCTAGATCCACCCCTATTATATCTTGCCCCGAGTTAAATTTTCACGGTCTTTATTTTTAATATTATAATCTCATCCACTTTACAAAATAAGGTAGAAGACCAAAGGATTTTCAAAACTGAACTTACTTCTACTCCATGCAAATTGCTTTATATTGTTTAACTAATTTCTCGTTCTTGATATGATAGCTTTTTATGCGTTGCTAGATTTCATGATTTGCTAGTTTCCAAATATGATTTACCAATCAATTAAATGCAAGTAGGACACAGCTTTTGGATGTTTGTCAAAACATATTGGGGAGATTTTGAGCCCACATTCTCCATCCGTGAGAAAATTGTCATGGGCTCAAAATCCGGAGAGAATCAAGAAACACAATTCTCTCCGGCATGAATGAGATTTGCAATTGGTGTTTGAGTTTTGTCCTGAAAGAGTTTCTTCCAAAGTAAAATCCTGGGTGTTACATTTATTCATGAGTGGTATTTGAAATACATTGGTTTGCTTAACTGGAATATAGTGACAGATTTAAGAAGTATGTTAAGGTTCCTCCTTTTATTTAAGAGCTGTTGTAACTGCTAACTGTAAAGCTATTTCTTTGTTGCTCATGTGGTTAATTCTGTGATTAAATTAAAGTTATGTTTTAACATAAAAGATACATATTGGTCAGTGTTATCACTCCTGTGATGCTGTAACATCTCCTCACAGTTTTACAAAGTGACATTAGTTGGTTTCTCATTAGCGCGCATGAGAAATTAATACATTTTTTACCCGTCAGTCTGGCCTCAATAAAACTCGAGATGGATTTGTAGGCATAGCATTAGTTATTTTTATTCGACTTGCAAGTCTGACTCATTTCACAAAAACCTAGGACACAACTAGTCTCCTAGCTCTCCAGAATTGAGTGCCTCTGGAGAACAAAGAAATCTCTACCAACACATTCAAATGGCATCAAGTTTCACATACATGATTCCCATAGGTCATCCTATACCCCTCCTGACCTGGCCATACATCCTAATTGGCTCACTTCTCATTCCTTCCCCTGGCCTCTTTTTACCCAGCATCCTTTTCTCCTCATACTCTAAACACCCCTTCGCTCCTTCCTTGTCATGCTCTCTGAAATCCTTTGTCTGTGAACTAACATGAATTAGACCAGCCTATATCTACATTAATGTAACTAATATCTTTAAAGTAACTATTTTATATCACATTCATCACGCATACTCTCCTGACCTCCCCCATCATGGAATATTCACCAGGTGCTTGTATGACTTCACACTGCCTGCCGTGATTTCGGCATCGGAAGCTATTCTCCGCCCGATCGCCGTTCCCGATTTCGGCATCAGGCAACGGAGAATCCAGCCCCATATTTCTGTTTACTTGTCAGACTAGTTCACAAACAGGAGAAAGCAGACCTCCAGTTGGAGTAGAGCCCGCTAATCACATGGCAGTGACATCATTTGAAGAGGCCATGCTGGACAAAGTCAGCTCCAAACGCAAGGATTTTAACTAAGAAATTAAGGTTAAGATACGCCACACTGGACAACGGTGTGTAGTTAAACAGAAGTGGAACAGAAGCTGGATCTGATGACAAAACTAAATTTCATCCTGCCCCAGTTAATGTCCTAATTAAAAAAAAATGAAGAGGCTTTTAATAGATCTCAGAGAAAAGATGGATCAATACTGGTACAGAATTAAAATGGATATAAATTTCCTTACAACACTTATCTCTAGCTTAAATAGGCTTCATTGTTGTTGTGAGGAAGCATTTTCCTAAAGCAGCATGATTTAAATGAGAATTACAAAAGGGTTCTGTTTGCGAAAATGGAAATGTTAACCTCATCACCAGGCAAATCTTCATACAATCTGTGCACTGCTGTGAGCAGCTAATGTAATTTTTAAAAAGTAATTTTGATAGTACTCATTATATACAAACATTGCAAATATGGTATCAATATGATATACAGAGCATAACAATCTGATTGTACTCTTTGCAACTTTCAGACAGATCTTCTATTTGCATAATTTTTTGCAATTTATTTTCAGAATTTTATTAACACATATGCTCTGCCTGAAACAAAGCAAAACGATTTACGAATGTGCCCTTTCCTGTATCCTAGCACTCAACTGAAAGGGCTCCTGAGAATTGTAGGGTGTGATTTAACGGCCACGTTGCTCTTGAGCGAGAGTGGGACACAGCCGTTAGTTTGCGGGGAAAAACAAAATCGGGAAAGGCGCCGGATGTTGATTGGTTTGCGATCTAACCAGCCGTTCCCATAGGCGAGAACCAAATCCCGTCATGGCATGGCGAGAAACCAATAATCACCAATTAAAGCCAATCTCCATAACATTAACAGGAACGACCCCCTATCTTTTTTTGAAAAGTATTTTTATTCAAAGTTTTAGCATTTTAACATTTTACAAAACAAGACAAAATCATTACACCCCCAATAAAATAAACCCTATACCAAACCCCTCCCAACAGTCTATAGTAACTAGCTCTCCGAAATGCAAAATAAACAAACTCCATCTCTTGTGGAACCCCTCACCTTCCCCCCTAAGGGCAGATTTCACCTTCTCAAGATGAAAAAGCTCCATTAGATTCCCCAGCCAAGCCGAGGCACAGAGTGGAGGAGCTGACCTCCACCCCAACAGAACCCGCCTGCGAGCGATCGAAGAGGCAAAGGCTTAAACATCTGTCCCCGATTCTGTCTGCAACTCCAGCAGGTCTGACGCCCTGAATATGGTCTCCAGGGGACCCGGCTCCAAATCCACATGCAGGATTGCCGACATGGTGCTGAAAAATGATCCCCAAAACGTCTCCAACTTCGGCCAGGACCAGAACTGTGCACATGATTAGCTGGGCCCCGGCCACACCGTTCGCAAATATCCTCAACCCCTCAAACAGCCGGCTCATCTTTGACTTCATCAAATATGCCCTGTGCACCACCTTCAACAGTATCAACCCCAGTCTCGCACATGAGGTTGAGGCATTCACCCTCCGCAACACCTCACATACAGTCCCTTCTCCAGCGCCACCCATAACTCCCCCTCCCACTTGGCCTTAACCCCCTTCCGCGACACTATATCCTTCCGGGCTGGAAGACACCTCTGATTATTGGTCTCTCACCCTCTCCAATTCCTTACAGATAATACACGAGATGGATGATATCTTGGAACCTGCAGAGGCAGCTCTCCCGATGCTGCTGGGCCAGACACCTTAGAAGGCAGTGGCAGCAGAGATGATAGAGGCTCGAAGCGCCCATGTGCAGGGCCCTGCCTCACACTTTGAGGACACGGCTACCAATCAGACCACGGCAGGACGGCCTACGACGGCCCAAGGTGTTCAGGGGTCATTGGTCCTTCGAACAGATGACGGACAGCATGTGCCACAGGTGGCTCCGCCTCAACAAGGGAGAATTCAGAATGTCCAATTCACCTAACAAGCACATCTTTCGGAACTTGTGGGAGGAAACTGGAGCACCCGGAGGAAACCCACGCAGACACGGGGAGAACATACAGACTCCGCACAGACAGAGACCCAAGTGGGAATCAAACCTGGGACCCTAGCGCTGCGAATCAACAGTACTAACCACTGTGCTACCGTGCGCACGGCCTTGGGGGCCTGGGGCCAGGTGGAGGGGGAGAATACCGCTCCTGGTGTCCATCAAGGTCACCGCAGCCCTGAACCTTTGCACCTCAGGATCATTTCAGGGTTTGAGCGGGGACATGTCTGACATTTCACAAGCTACAGCCCACAAGTGCATTTGTGAAGTCGGAATCCAGGACCACCATGCACAGGGGGCTGGGGCAGGTGATTGGAGGTCGGCCCGCATTGCGGAATAATGTGCCAGAGGCTTCATATTTCTTGGGTGCAAAGTGTTTTAATACTGTACATTTGTGACCCAACTGACTCTATCCCCCGATGTGCTGTCCCACCTACCCACACCTCCCACCCCTTCCCCCCCTCCAGTGCCCTCTCAGTGATCCTCGACTTGCTTAGCCTTCTGTGCTCTACCACGGCGCCTAGTTGTGCTCCCAAAATGCACATCAGAGGTGGAGGCAGCCAGCTGCCCACTTGCTGGTGTCACATACCTTTCCGTGCCACCCTGTTTCAGAGGCTGACTCCGAGAAGCGGCATTTTCGAGGCTGAGCTGGTTGGTGGGTGGGGGAGCTCGAGGGTGCTGATGGTCATCGTTGCCACCTTATGGATGGCTCCAGGTTGGCACCCAGCATGTCCTCCTCTGGGTCGGTGCCAGTCGGGCCCTGGGGATCACCGCAGCAGCCAGATTGAGCTCCGGCTGCCCATGCATCAACTGGCTCTGCCAGTCCTGACGGCTCCACAATGTCTGCACCATGATGTCGATGCCTTTGGCGATGCTTCTCAGTGACATGTATGGAGTGCCCCAGCAAGGTCCACCTGTGACCAGGATACAACACCCAGCGACCGGAACGTGCTCTGGAGTGCCTCGGCATTGCCCAGTTGAGACTGGGACATGTCCGCAGCACCTCAGAAAGATCCACCTGGGACTGGGACAAATCCCCTAGCGACTCAGACATGCTGCTGAGGCCCTCAGCCATATCCGTCACTGACTGAGCCCCACCTTGGACACCCAAGCTGCCGACATCGTGCAACAGACTCTCTACTGCGGTCGCCACTCCAGCAGTGTTGGCCTTGGTATCATGCATTTTCAGTGCCACCTCCTGCGCCTGTAGCCTTTGGGAATCCTCCAGTTGCCTATGCACCTACTGGAATGTCACTGACATCCCTCTCCAAATCTCACAGCCACACCCTATCGACTGCATCTGCTCCGGGTAAACCTGGTTGAGAAGCTCAGCATTTGATTGGGACTCAGCTCGGTCCAAGGATACAGCAAACATCCGACTGCTGGCTCCCCGGACGTTCCTGCCTCTACCTAATGTGCATCAGCAACTGTGTGGCGCTCACCAGAATGTGGCCCAGAAGCCTGTGCACTACTTTAGCCCACCGTGGTGTGTTTCTCTGCATTGGTGGAGGGTGGGGATGACAGCTGTGCCGCAAATATGGTAGTCTCCTCAGAGCTCCCCTCTGAAGTGTTGTCTTGAAACAGGTGGGGGGACCACCCCAGATGGACCCGCACTATCAAATAAGGATCCTGTGGGCGAATGGAGATGTGGTCAGTGAGCGGGACGGATCATTCTGCCTGGCATTAACAACTCATGTGGGAGCTGGTGGATCCTCAGCTCTGCGCCGTACACCAACCCCTATGTCGGTGATCAATCTGTCCTCGGCCACCACTGCAACCTCCAGGGCCCATTCCTCATGGGGGGTGAGGACTCTCATGTTCAGCACTCCGCTGCCCGTCTGGACCCTCTCCCGTCTGTTGTGGGCCAACTTCTCCTGCGGGGACACAAAGAGGGCATCATGAGCCGCAAGCTTCGTTCATCACGACGGGGGTGGGGGCTGCCATCAGGCCTGGGCAACACTGCTGGACATTGGTGGGCCTGGGAATGGTATGGTGCTGGGCGGGGGCGGTGTCAAGCGCATGGTCTTCGAGGCAGGGGTGGCTGGTGCCAGGGGGCCAGTGGCAACTCACCTGTGCTGCCCTGTGGAGATCCCTGATCTTCTTATGGCACTGGGTCCTGGTCCTCCTGATGATGCTCCCGAGCTGACAGCAAATGTCACTTCCTCCCAGGCTGCACTGGCTGCCCTGTGGCTGGCCCTCCGGGCCCTTAAGGGGAACAGGGCACCCTGTCTGGACTCAACCGCATCCAACATTTTGGCCAGGACAGCATCCCTGAATCATGTGCCTTTCTCCTTGGTGGCATGGCCGCAAGCTGTTTGGGGTTTGATCTGCAGGATCAGTTTAAGTGCTTCTCCCCCTTAATAGCAGGGAGCTGGCAAATCAGCTGGCAGGATCATTATTTGTGGCGGGAAGCCGGTGGGGCGTCGCTAAGTGAACCAATTAACGTTTGATACCGGTGACAGCTTCGCTTGGTTGAGCACCAGGAAGCTCGCAGCAGTTCCTGCTCGCTACCACATTTAGAATCATTTCAGTTAAATCACGCCCTAATCTGCAATTCAGTGTGAAGAGGCAGTACTGGGCCGGGATTCTCCGAGCCTCCGTGCCGCAATCGCGCTCGGCGTGGGGGCGGAGAATGGATCGTCAGACCCGCGATCAGGTACGACGTCTTCCCGCGATTCTCCGGGGACCAGAGAATTGCCTCCAATCGCGCGCGGTTGTGTGATTCAACGTGTGCATCAACTCTCATAAACTTCTACAGATGTGCCATAGAGAGCATCCTATCCGGCTGCATCACAGCTTGGTATGGCAACTGCTCAGCCCAAGATCACAAGAAACTGCAGAGTGTGGTGAACTCAGCGCAATGCATCACACAAGCGTGCCACCCCCACATTGATTCTGTCTACACCTCCTGCTGCCTCAGGAAGGTAGACATTATTATCAGAGACCCCTCCCACTTCTTCCAGACCCTTCTATCAGGCAGAAGATACAGAAGTCTGAAGACCCCACTGTAGCGCACAAAGACTCCATGAGACGAATATAGTGAAGTCGATGAGGCTTTATTAAGCATGTCTGTTCCCCAGCAGCTCGATAGTAAACTGGCCTGCGGGGGAAGACACCGGCTTCTTATACTCCGCCTTCAGGGCGGAGCTTGAGGTCAACGGCCAACCAGGACCCGGGATCTGTCAGCCAATGACATTAGGGCTTCCAGTCCCACATGACCCCCAATACATACTACCACATTCACCCCTTGTCAAAAATGAACCCGGTGGGGTGATGCTTCGTATGGTGGTAAGGGTTTACAGGGCTGGTCCTGGGAGGATAGAACACTCACATGGTAGTACAGTATTGGACAGTTTCGTCCTGTTGCAACTATTTACAGAGGGTATAGGAAAAAAAAACAAAATGTTCTTTGAACAGTCCATCTTTGTTTTACATCGACGCCACGAGTCGGTCGGGCGGTCTGGTCGTCCGTGTCGATCGCCTCGGCCCCGGCGGTGGTGGTGGTGCTTGTACCAGTGTTGTCGCCTCCAGGAGCCGTACGGTTTCAGCTGTCGGTGCAAAGGGGAGGGGGACTGATCCTCCTGGGAAGGGGGCGGTCGCGGGGTGCGGCGGTGGCAGGAAGGGGGGCGGTTGGGTTGATGGTGTCGGGGGGGTGTGCGTGGTGCCGGCGGGTGCCAGATCCCGCAGGGAGACTGTGTCCTGTCGGCCATTGGGGTACTCCACGTAGGCGTACTGGGGGTTTGCGTGGAGGAGGTGAACCCTTTCGACCAACGGGTCCGCCTTATGTGCCCGCACATGCTTTCAGAGCAGGATGGGTCCTGGGGCTGCCAGCCAGGTCGGCAGCGACGTTCCAGAGGAGGACCTCCTAGGGAAGACAAGGAGACGCTCGTGAGGCGTTTGATTAGTGCTTGTACACAATAACGACCGGATGGAATGGAGAGCGTCCGGGAGGACCTCCTGCCACCGTGAAACTGGGAGATCCCTGGAACGTAGGGCCAGTAGGACGGCCTTCCAGACCGTGCCGTTCTCCCTTTCTACTTGCCCGTTCCCCCGGGGGTTGTAGCTGGTCGTCCTGCTTGAGGCTATGCTCTTGCTGAGCAGGAACTGGCGCAGCTCGTCACTCATGAAAGAGGACCCCCTGTCACTGTGGACGTATGCGGGGTAACCGAACAGTGTGAAGATGCTGTTCAGGGCTTTAATGACTGTGGCCGCGGTCATGTCGGAGCAGGGAATGGCAAAAGGGAAGCGGGAGTATTCGTCCACTACATTAAGAAAATATGCGTTGCGGTCGGTGGAGGGGAGGGGCCCTTTGAAATCGAGACTGAGGCGTTCAAAGGGGCGGGAAGCCTTAATCAGGTGCGCTCCATCTGGCCTGAAAAAATGCGGCTTGCATTCCGCGCAGATGTGGCAGTCCCTTGTGACTGTTCTAAAGAGTATGGGAGATTGCGGGACTTGATGAAGTGGTAAAACCGAGTGACCCCCGGGTGGCAGAGGTCCTCGTGGAGGGTTTGGAGGCGGTCAATTTGTGCGTTGGCACATGTGCCGCGGGATAGGGCATCGGACGGCTCGTTCAGCTTTCCGGGCCGGTACAAGATCTCATAGTTGAAGGTGGCGAGCTCGATCCTCCACGTTAAGATCGTGTCATTTTTAATTTTGCCCCGCTGTGCATTATCGAACATGAAAGCTACCGACCGTTGGTCAGTGAGGAGAGTGAACCTCCTGCCGGCCAGGTAATGCCTCCAATGTCGCACAGCTTCCACTATGGCTTGGGCTTCCTTTTCCACTGAGGAGTGGCGGATTTCTGAGGCGTGGAGGGTTCGGGAGAAAAAGGCCACGGGTCTGCCCGCTTGGTTAAGGGTGGCCGCTAGAGCTACGTCGGAGGCGTCGCTCTCGACCTGGAAGGGGAAGGACTCGTCGATGGCGCGCATCGTGGCCTTTGCGATGTCCGCTTTGATGCGGCTGAAGGCCTGGCAAGCCTCTGTCGACAGAGGGAAGGTCGTGGTCTGTATTAGGGGGCGGGCCTTGTCTGCGTACTGGGGGACCCACTGGGCGTAGTACGAAAAGAACCCCAGGCAGCGTTTCAGGGCTTTTGGGCAGTGCGGGAGTGAAAATTCCATGAGTGCGCGCATACGTTCGGGGTCGGGGCCTATTATCCCATTGCGTACTATGTAGCCCAGAATGGCTAGCCGGTCGGTGCTAAAAACGCACTTGTCCTCGTTGTACGTGAGGTTCAAGGCTTTGGCGGTTTGGAGGAATTTTTGGAGGTTGGCGTCGTGGCCCTGTTGGTCGTGGCCGCAGATGGTTACATTGTCGAGATACGGGAACGTGGCCCGTAACCCATGTTGGTCAACCATCCGGTCCATCTCCCATTGGAAGACCGAGACCCCGTTTGTGACGCCAAAAGGGACCCATAGGAAATGGTATAATCGCCCGTCTGCCTCGAAGGCTGTGTACTTGCGGTCACTTGGGCGGATGGGGAGCTGATGGTAGGCGGACTTGAGGTCCACGGTGGAGAAGACTTTATACTGGGCAATCCGATTGACCATGTTGGATATGCGGGGGAGAGGGTACGCGTCTAGTTGTGTGTACCTGTTGATGGTCTGGCTATAGTCAATGACCATCCTTTGTTTCTCCCCTGTCTTCACTACTACCACCTGCGCTCTCCAGGGACTATTGCTGGCCTGGATTATGCCCTCCTTTAGTAGCCGCTGGACTTCGGACCGAATGAAGGTCCGGTCCTGGGCGCTGTACCGTCTGCTCCTAGTGGCGACGGGTTTGCAATCCGGGGTGAGGTTCGCAAACAAGGACGGGGGTTGCACCTTGAGGGTAGCGAGGCCGCAGATAGTGAGTGGGGGTATGGGGCCGCCAAATTTAAACGTAAGGCTCTGTAGATTACATTGGAAATCTAATCCCAGCAAGGTGGGGGCACAGAGTTGGGGAAGGACGTTAAGTTTGTAGTTTTTGAACTCCCTCCCCTGCACCGTTAGGGTAACTATGCAGAATCCCTGGATCTGTACGGAGTGGGATCCTGCAGCTAGGCAAATCTTTTGTGCGCTGGGATAGTTGGTCAAGGAACAGCGTCTTACCGTGTTGGGGTGTATAAAGCTTTCCGTTCTCCCGGAGTCGACTAGGCATGGCGTCTCGTGGCCGTTAATTAGGACCATTGTCGTCGTCGTCTGGAGTGTCCGGGGCCGAGCCTTATCGAGTGTAACCAAAGCGAGCCGTGGTTGTAGTAGTGGGGTGGGGTCCGTTGTTGCCGTCCAAGATGGCGTCGGGGATGGACAAAATGGCCGCCCCCATACATCGCACGTGGCTGGGGGGTCACAAGATGGTGGCGGGGTGGACAAAATGGCCGCCCCCATGCGTCGTACAGGTCGGGGGCGGTCCAAGATGGCGGCTTCCCTCCTCCCCTCGTGGTGGTCGGGACCCAAAATGGCGGCGTCTGCGGGTCGCACAACGGCGCCCCTCCTCCCCTCGTGGTGGTCGGGACCCAAAATGGCGGCGTCTGCGGGTCGCACATGGTGTGCTGGGGGGTCTGGGGAGCGCTAGGACCGCGAACGCTAGGACCGCGCGGAGCTCCCTCACCGCGAGCGCTAGGACCGCGAGCGCTAGGACCGCGCGGAGCTCCCTCACCGGGGACAGCGGTGGTCGGGACCCAAGTCGGCGGCGCCGGCGGGTCAGGGGTGGGGCCGCGAGCGCAAGGAGCGCGAGGAGCTCCCTCACCGGGGACAGCGGTGGTCGGGGTCCAAGTAGGTGGCGCCGGCGGGTCAGGCGTGGGGCGCGGGACGGGGGTTAGGGTGGCGTTAGGGACGCGAAAAACCCCCTCCTCTCCGTGGAGAGTGTTGGCCGGGACCCAAAGCGGTAGCGCCGGCGGTGGGCCGTACATGGGCTGCGGGGAGGAGGGTTGGGGAGCGTAGGCGGCGTACAGGGCTCCCAGTTCTCCCGGGACCGCGGTGGTCGGGACCCAGAGCGGCTGCGCCTGCGGGTCGCACATGGCGTGCTGGAGGGGTTGGGACGCATAGACTGCTTGTAGGGCTCCCTGTGGCCCCGGGACGGCGGCGACCTCGCGGGATCGGCACACCACCGCATAATGGCCCTTTTTCCCGCAGCTTTTGCAGATGGCTGCGCGGGCCGAACAGCGCTGTTGGGGGTGTTTCGCCTGGCCGCAGAAATAACAGCGGGTGGCCCCGGTGCGACTCGGCGTTTGGACTGCGCAAGCCTGTGGGGTGTCCGGGGGGGGGGGGGGTAGGGGGTTTGCCGTGACAGGTACGTACGGGGCCCAATGGCCTGCCGCGCGGTCGGGGCCGTAGGCGCGGGTATTACGCGCGGCCACGTCTAGGGAGGCTGCTAGGGCCCGTGCCTCTGAGAGTCCTAGCGACTCTTTTTCTAGAAGTCTTTGGCGGATTTGGGAGGATTGCATACCTGCCACAAAAACGTCGTGCATTAACATGTCCGTGTGTTCGTTTGCATTCACCGACGGGCAGCTGCAGGATCGTCCCAAAATCAGCAGTGCGGCGTAGAACTCGTCCATCGATTCTCCGGGAGCTTGCCGTCTTGTCGCGAGCTGGTAGCGAGCGTAGGTTTGGTTAACTGGGCGAACGTAGGGACTTCTGAGTGCTGTGAACGCCGTCTGGAAATCGTCGGTGTCTTCAATGAGGGTGAAAATCTCCGTGCTCACCCTCGAGTGCAGGACCTGCAGTTTTTGTTCGTCTGAGACTCGGCCGGTGGTCGTTCTGATGTAGGCCTCGAAGCAAGTCTGCCAGTGTTTGAAGGCTGCTGCCGCATTCACTGCGTGGAGGCTGATCCTCAGGCATTCTGGAATGATCCTGAGCTCCATAGTCCTTTTTAGGCACGCTTAATAAATTGTAGCACACAAAGATTCCATGAGACGAATATAGTGAAGTCGATGAGGCTTTATTAAGCGTGTCTGTTCCCCAGCAGCTCGATAGTAAACTGGCCTGCGGGGGAAGACACCGGCTTCTTATACTCCGCCTTCAGGGCGGAGCTTGAGGTCAACGGCCAACCAGGACCCGGGATCTGTCAGCCAATGACATTAGGGCTTCCAGTCCCACATGAGCCCCAATACATACTACCACACCCACATCCAGACATAGGAACAGCTTTTTCCCCACAGCTACTAGACTCCTCAACGACTCTTCCTCGGACTGATCTGTTCCCTGTAAGAACACTATTCACGACATCCTATGCTGCTCTTGCTCATATATTTGCTTTGTTTGGCCCCTTGTTCCGCACTGTAACCAATCACTGTTTGTCGATGTACCATTTGTCAATGTACTCTGTTGATTGTTCTTTTTTTGTCTACTTTGTACGTGCTGTGTACGTTCCCTTGGCCACAGAAAAATACTTTCACTGTACTTTGGTACATGTGACAATAAATCAAATCAAACCAAATCCCTTACAAAAACAGTGCTGGTCTGGGAAAGGCCATTGAAGTCAACTTGCTTAAGCTGCCACTGTAGTTCTTTTTTTCAGCTAAAAATTAAAGTAGCAATTTGTTATTGTTGTAAACTGTTATCCCAGACTTACTAGCTATTAAATGAAGAATTGATCAGCTTCAATCCTTTAAGTGAGTCAGGATGTATTACGCTAGGTGGCAGCCTATTCAACAAATAGGCAAGTGGTAGAGTGAGTAGTAAGAACATAAGAAATGCCTAAAATCAGATGGGGTTCTCAACATCAAGAAATAAGACAAAGAAGTCAAGCATATTTAAGAATCGCGACTGTGACATAACAAAAATATTGTCATATCTCCGTTCTTAGTTGTGGATCATGAGATTTGGACCAAATGACTTTGCAAGGCCAAAAGCTCCAAGGTTCATCTCGAGTCTTCCCTCATTTCACCATATGCCATATGGATTTGTACTCAGTATTAGCAAGTCGCAAATATCATTAATTGTAATTGCTTGGGGTCAGAAAAATGCTGAAACCTATTCAGAGCAATCATAAGAATATAAGACTTAGAAGCAGGAATAGGCCATTCAGTATTTCGAGCCTACCCCACCATTCAATAAGATCACGGCTGCTCTAGTTGTCGTCCCAAGTCCCCTTTCCTGTCTGCCCCATAACCCTTGAGTCCCTTGTCTTCAGTTTTGTTCAAATGTTGGTGAATTTTATAATGAGAAAGCATGAGATAGATTATAGACTTATTTAAACAGTTTAAGTTGTATTTATTTTTCAGAATGAACAATATCAAAACCAATTGCATTTTGTAAACTGAACAATTCTCACAGTGAGACATACATTTTTTGAAGCAGTTTTGGAACTTCTTACTTTTTAATAATTTGTTGAAAAACCTTGCAGATACTTCCATTCAGAGTTTCATTGCATCCAATGTGGATCCTGTTCTCATCTGATAAACAAACACTTTCGAACAGGATCACAAGGTCATAGGAAGGAGTCAGACCTTAACTTCTTCCCTCCGAAAGCAGTCAAAGTGTCCCTACTACTGCACAGTTGAGATATGTTAACTAAATACATACCAGACATTGTCCCGACCTGGATTGTGTGGCCCAATTACTGCACAGTGAAGTGGCAATGCAGATAGAGTTTTTGGAGATCTGAAATTTAAAGAAGAAACTCAGGTGAAACTGTAAGCAAAATTATACATTACTTACCTAAATCTAGACAAACTAAGAGCCTAGGCTGAAGAATCTACTCGAGTATGTTGGAGTACTAGTGGAGTTTAATCATCTGAAACTGTAGTTCCCAGCACAAAACACACATAAGCTTCCTTATGCTTGCCCAGCAGAACAATCAGTAGTTAGCACTGCTGCCTCACAGCAGTACTGCAGGGACCTGGATTTAATTCCGGCCTTGGATGACTGTACATTCTCTCCGTGTGTGCCTGGGTTTTCACTGGTGCTCCATCTTCCTCCCACAGTCCAAAGATATGCAGGTGAGGTGGATTGGCCATGTTAAATTGCCCCTTAATGTTCAACGGTTAGGTGGGGGTGTGGGGATAGGATCAGGGAGTGGGCCTGCTCTTTCGGAGGGTCTACACTGCAGGGATTCTATGAATCTATGATTCCATATATGCTAAAATAGAGTGTGTGCAACATGAATGAAAATGTTGGACTTCAACACTATGAAACATCAGCAATATGATTTTCATAGTCCGTTCAGCCAATGATTACTCCAGGTCAACAGATGAATGCCAGCCTAGCTAAGTCATGGGCAATTCCAGGAGGGCAAATCAGAACAAAGGACAAGCAGCTGTCAACCATATCCTGGATGTAGAGCAGGAGCAGGTGTAGCATGTCGTGTTAAAAAAAACCTAAACAATTGGATAGATTTGCAAATGAATTTATTCTTCACAGGAAAATGGGAAATAGTGATTGCTTCATTGAACAGTTCATTGGCAGAACTGACTGATGTACCTGGGAGCTTCCAATCAAAAAGGATCCATACTGTGCTGTCTGATGGACCTAGGTTCCATTCCGGCTTTGGGTAACTGTGTGGAGTTTGCACATTCTTCCTGTGTCTGCGTGGGTTTCCTCTGGGTGCTCTGGTATCTCCCCACAGTCCAAAGATTTGCAGGTTGGGTAGATTGGCCATGCTATATTGCCCCTTATTGTCCGGGGATGTGTAGGTTGGGATAGTGTGGGGAAGTGGGCGTGGGTGACTCCAGGGCCGGTGCAGACTCGATCAGCAGAATGGCCTCCTTCTCCACTGTAGTGATTCTATGATTCTAATTAAAACCTAAGCAGAGAAATTCTTACGTTTTATCCAGTAAGAGTGAAAACCTGTCCCATTAGTGATACATAGCACACAACGCCACAGCAGCACAGTAATTAGCACTGTTGCTTCACAGTGCCAGGGTCCCAGGTTCGATTCCCAGCTTGGGTCACTGTCTATGCGGAGTTTGCACGTTCTTCCCGTGTCTGCGTGCGTTTCCTCCTGGTGCTCCGGTTTCTTCCCACATGTCCTGAAAGACATGCTGTTAGGTCAATTGGACATTCTGAATTTGCCTCAGTGTACTCGAACAAGCGCCAGAGTGGCGACTAGGGGAGTTTCATTCAAAAAGGAAATAGGGAGAGTACAGGGCTAACATGTTCGTGAAGGGTGGCAGCAATAAGTCCAGGGAACCCTGGATGTCAAGGGATATCCAGGATTGGATCGGGGAAAAAAGGGAGGCTTATGGCAGATACCAAGGATTCAAAACAGCAGAAGCCCTAGAGGAATATAAAAAGTGCAGGAGGGTTTCTTCAGAAAGAAATTAGGAGAACAAAGAGGGGCATGAAAAAGCATTGTTGGGCAAAATGAAGGAAAATCCAAAGGTGTTCCACAAGCATACTAAATGTAAAGTCGCCATTGATCCAGATGACCATAGGCTGCTTTTCCCTCTGACTGGTGGTGATTTAGCCTGAGGATCAAGTATATTAAGGGCAGAAAGTTGACTAGGGTAAGAGTAGGACCCATTGGGGACCAACATGGTAATTTGTGTGTGGAAACGGAAGATATAGCTGAGGTTTTAAATGAGTACTTTGCATCTGTGTTCACTACAAAGAAGGATGATGTATGTATAGAAATCAGGGAGGCACATTGTGATTTACTTGAATGACTTAACATTGAGAGGGAGGAGGTATTAACGGTTTTAATTGGCCTAAAAGTGGATAAATCCCTGGGGCCATATGAGATGTATCCCAGGTTGTTGAGGGAGGCAAAGGAGGAGATTGCCAAAAATTTTGAAATCTTCTCTGGCCACAGGAGAGGTGCCAGAGGACTGGAGGACAGCTATGTGGTGCCATTATACAAGAAGAGAAGTAGGGATGAACCAGGAAATTACAGGCTAGTGAGTCTAACTTTATAGATAAGGAAACTACTGGAAAAATTATGAGGGACAGAATTAATCTCCACTAGGGGAGGCAAGGATTAATCAAGGATAGTCAGCATGGTTTTGTCAAAGGGAGATCCTGTCTTATAAACTTGATTAACTTTTTTGATGAGATGACATGGACTTCAGTAAGGCTTGTGAAAAGGTCCCACATGGGAAACTGATGAAGAAGGTAAGAGCCCATGGGATCCAGGGCAATTTTGCAAATTGGATCCAAAACTGGCTTAGTGGTAGGAGGCAGAGGGTGATAGTTGAAGGTTTTTTTTGTGACTGGAAGCCTGTGCCCAGTGGTGTTCCACAGGGATAGGTGCTGGGTCCCTTGTTTGTAGTATATATTAATGATCTGGATGTGAATGTAGGAGGTATGATAAGTGAGTTCGCAGATGACACAAACATTTGTGGTGTGGTAAATAGTGAGGAACAAGGCCTTAGCTTACAGGGTGATATAAATGGGCTGGTTAGATGGGCAGAAGAGTGACAAATGGAATTTAACCATGAAAAGTGTGAGGTATTGCATTTTGGGAGGATTACCAAGGTGAGGGAATATACAATTTATAGTCAGCCCTAGAAAGTACAGAGGATCAAAGGGACTTTGATGTCCAGGTTCATAGATTACTGAAGACAATAGGGCAGGTAGATAAGGTGATTAAGAAGGCCTCTGGGATTTCTGTCTTTATTAACTGAAGCATTGAATATAAGAGCAGGGAGGTTATGCTGGAGTTGTATAAAATGCTGGTTAGGCCCCGGCTGGAGTACTGTGTGCCGTTCTGGTCACCACACTATGGAAAGGAAGTGATTGCACTGGAGAGGATGTAGAGCAGATTCACCAGGATGCTACCTGGGATGGATCATTTCAGCTATCAAAGGACACTGGATAGACTGGTGTTGTTTTCCCTGGAGCAGAGAAGTCTGTGGGGGGACCTGATTGAGGTGTATAAAATTATGAAGGAAATAAATAGGGTGGATAGGAAGGTAGTTTTGCCCCTTCAGGCAGATGACCTTATCAATTCCCCTTTTTATTTAGTTTTGTCTTAATTTCATTTTTTGATCTTCATTGTCCCCAATTCTGACACATGGGGCTGGATTCTCCACCCCGCTGCACCACATTTCTGCATCGACCCGCCGACGGGATTCTCCATTATGCCAGTTGAATTGCTCCCTTATATTGAGAGATTCAACATATTTAATAGATTAAAAATGCTAACAAGGTATGGAAGTTTCATTACCCAGATAAAGTTTCAGCGAATGCAGGATTGTGCACTCAAAGAAAACCAACAGCATCTCTACCGCCCAGGCACCATTTTCCCTAAGGCCAGCCCTGCTTTGGAATGTAACTTTAAAAAATTGTTCTTGTTAACAGTGCCTGAAAACACTGCAATAGTGCATGCAGAAGCCAACAATTGCCATCAGACGTCTCATGGGGCCTAATGGCAAATTGCAATTATAATGCCTTTCTGTCAATTGCCATTTTGTACCTCTCGAAAGTTTCTTGATTCTTCTGTTAAGTATGCCATTTGCAAATGGAATAACCTTCAACTTTTATGCAGTGTTACAGTTGGACCTAGAACTCAGTCCACTGGGAGCCATATTCAGGGTGTCGGACTTGCCGGAGCTTCAGACAGGGGCAGGGGCAGATGTCTTAGCCTTTGCCTTGCTGGTGGCGGATCCTATTGGGTTGGAGGTCAATTTCTCCACCCTGTGCCTCAATATGGCTGGGAGATTCCAAGCCAAGATAAGGTCAAATTTAGTTCAAGAGGGAATAATGAGGGTTTCATAAAAGATGGTGTCTGTTCATATCTCACATTAAGGAATTAACCTGCCAGTTGCTGAAATGGGAGGGGGGTAATTAGTTAATTAATTACTTGTTTCTGGAAGGGATTGTTAAATGCTAGTTAAATATTTGTAATGTAATTTATGTATAAAACATTTTTTTAAAAAGCTAATAAAAATATTTATTAAAAAAAACTTTTATGCAGTGTCTTCACTCACCGTCACGTTGCCTTTTTCTTCAGAAGTTGGAAGAATCAGCTCCTCTGATAGAATGGGTTTTCTTGCTTTTAGCAATTGGAAAGGCTGCTAAGAAGGATGTTTTCAGCGTCCTTTCAGGGACTGATGCTATCTTTGTCATTTGCTTTTGATTTAGATTTTCTGTGCAATGTCCCTATTGCTTTGGAGGTTGCATTGCTGTTTGTTATGGGCGAGGCGTTTTCAGAACCCCAAAATGTATCATGGAGTTCAAACAACCTCCCCCTTTAATGCATTTGTTGCTTTTCCTAGCACACGGCTTGTTCCCTAGGTGTGGGATTACAATGATGGACACGTGGGTTTTTAAACACAAAACAATGTTTATTCCATGAACTCAACTTAACATCTTAAATAAACATTGGATCTCTTAACACCCCTTACTTCAAAGATAACTCCGAAAATATTACAACAGTAAATAATTCCTCAAAATGTTCCTTCAAACTTCCAAGAGACTTAACACCTTTAAACAGAATCACATCAGGTTAAAGGCTTTACTATTATGAGTTTAAATCACCCAAATGATCCAGAGATAGTCTTTCATGGCAGAGCTCATAGCAAACCCAGCTCACTGCAAAACACAGACACTCCCCAAGCTCTTTTCATCCAAACTGCAGCTCTCTGGAAACACACAGACACATACAAGCTGCTTTTTCAAACTGCAGCTCTCTGGAAACACACGGACACACACAAGCTGCTTTTTCCAACTGAAACTTCAAAATGGCTGAACTGCTCAGCTCCACCCACTCTCTGACATCACTGTTTTCTTAAAGGTACATTGCTTAAACATCCATGTCTTAAACGTACTCTCACATGACACCTCCCCCCTCCAAGAAAAAAAAACATCAACTTCAAGATGGTTTCATTTTTCACTTTTGCACCATCCACGAAGAAATGTACACAGTAAATATACCTTTTCGTTTCTTTTTTTTAAAAACAGCACATGCACACAGGTATAATAATATAGTCAATTTTTCTTTGTTCTTCTTCCTCCAACCGAAATCCTTCTCGATTGACAGTCTCTGAACAAAGTCTCTGCACGATCCATCCATTCCTCTACTCCTAGGCATTTCCCTATAGAATCAGATACTTTAGTTCAATCTGACCACAGAGCCCCTTGCAATTGTCCAATACAGGAGCATTGGTGATCACAGCTTTCAGGCAGTCAAATGCCTGTTGAAAGACCGCTGTCCCTTGAAATTTTTGATGTTTCGTTAGCAAGTCCATCAGTGGAGTAATCACGCCACAAAACTTTTGCACAAATGTTCGATCAAATCCACTCATGCTAAGAAATCGCATTATTTCCCTTCATCTTGAGGGTATCAGAAACTCCGCAACGAAAGTGATTCGGGCTTCTCCAAATTCATTCGGCTAGGTTCATCACCAAACCCGCCTCCTGAAGTCGATCGAAGAACTCCATATGATGTTTTAAATGTTCTTTCCATGTCAGGAAGTTGGAAATAAAAGCAGATTGTCCCAATTTCTCAATGCAATCCCTCAAACGTGGGATAGGATAAGAGTCCGTTCTTGTAACTGCATTCCCCTTTCTGTAGTCTACACACAACCATACCATCGCTATGGGTGAGCTCCATTGGCTGCAACCCACTTCAATTATGCCATTCTCCAGCATACTCTCAATCTCTCTGTTAACCTGTGCCAATTTTAAAGGATTAAGTCTATATGGATGTTGTTTGATAGGAACAGCATTTCCCACATCTACATATGGCTATTCTCGTACTTCCCAATTTATCTCTACAAACTTGCCCATGTGATATCAAAAACTCTTTCAGGTCAGTTCGTTTTTCCTCTGGAAGGTAACTTAACAATTCATCCCAATTTTTAAGAACATCCTCATTTTCCAATTTAATTTGAGGTATGTCAAATTCACAGTCATCTGGATTTGGTTCGTCACTTTGAGTTAGAATCATTAAAACCTCTTTTTTCTCTCCTTCCCTTTCAAAGTACCTTTTAAGCATATTCACATGACACACTTGGTGAGTCTTCCTTCTATCTGATGTTTTTACCACACAATTCACCTCACTTAATTTCCTTTCAATCTGATACGGTACACAAAACCTAGCTTTTAAAGGCTCACCTACCACTGGTAACAACACTAAAACTTTATATCCCCACTGGCAAAACTACGAACTTTGGATTTCTTGTCCGCTACCCGTTTCATCACATTTTGTGCAACTTTCAAATGTTGTCTAGCCAATTCACCTACTCTATTTAATCGTTCCCTAAAATTTGACACGTAATCTAATAGTATAATTTCCGATTTCTCACCCACCAATTTTTCCTTAATCAATTTAAGTGGTCCTCTTACCTCATGACCAAAAATTAGTTCAAAAGGACTAAATTTGGTAGACTCATTTGGTGCATCCCTAATTGCAAACAATACGAATGGACTTCCTTTATCCCAATCCTCTGGATAATCTTGACAATACGCCCTCAACTTTGTCTTTAATGTCTGATGCCACCTTTCTAACGCTCCCTGCGATTCTGGATGGTAAATTGTTTTATTCCTAAGTTATCCTATAAATTATTTGAATAACTTTGAAGTAAAATTTGATCCTTGATCCGATTGAATTTCTGTGGGTAGTCCATGCCTAGTAAAGAATTTAAGTAACTCCTCCACAATCCTTTTAGCTGTAATATTACGTACTGGAATGGCCTCTGGAAACCTAGTAGACACATCCATTATAGTCAAAAGATATTGATTCCCACTTTTTGTTTTAGGAAGCAATCAATTATGACCCTCGTAAAAGGTTCCTCAAATGCTGGAATGGGTATTAAGGGTGCTGGTTTTATCGCTGCTTGAGGTTTCCCTATCACTTGACATGTGTGACATGATTGACAAAATTTAACTACATCTTTATGTAGTCCAGGCCAATAAAAATGTTTCTGGATTTTAGCTTGAGTTTTCCTTATTCCGAAATGACCTCCCACTGGTACCTCATGTGCAACTCGCAACACCTCCTTTCTATACCCTACCGGCAATACTACTTGCTGAACTTCTGCCATTTGTCATCCGCCTGCATATGTACAGGTCTCCATTTTCTCATCAAGACATCATTTTTATGGTAATAACACTCTGGTATACTCTCACATTCCTCTTCCGTATATGCTTACTGATATATCCGTTTTATTTTTACATCTTTCTGTTGTAACTCCGCCAATTTTCCTGAACTAAAAATATCCTCCTCATCCTCCACCTGTTCTTGTTCTTTTTCAACCATCTGATCAAAAATCGGCTCTGATAATTGCACTTCAACTTCATCTTCACTCTTTGATTTCTCCTCTTGTCTCAACCTGTGACCAGAAAAATCCCAGGATATTCGTCCTTCAACGCTTCAGTTGTCTGATTTTCCACTGGCTTATCAACCACAGTAGGCATCACTCCCACCTGCGACCAGCTATACCATTACCCAAGATAAACTGTATTCCTGGACAAGATAGTTTATCTATTACTCCTACTACCACTTCACTCTTCACTGGACTTTCCAACCTTACCTTATAGAATGGAACACTACTCCTCTCACCCTGAATTCCACATATCACCATCTTTTCTGGCAACATTCTTCCCAAACTACATAATTCCTCATCTCTTACCATTAAAGATTGACTAGCCCCTGTATCTCTTAAAATTGTAACTTCTTTACCTGCTCCTCCTGATACACATGAGTAAACTTTACCCACACAAGTAAATTCTTTAAATACATCTGGCACCTTCTTAACAATTACTTCTTGATCAGGCTGTACAATCGTTTGCACCTCCTTCGCTTCCCTTGGGCTTTCCTTTACCACTCTAACAAACCCCACTGTCTTATCCTGTTTTACCACATCAGCCTTCCCAGTGCTTTTCTTCAACCACCAACACTGTGACTTTACATGGCCTAGTTTATTACAGTGAAAACATCTGAAACTTTTCATTTCTTTTCCACCCTCCTGGATTTCTTTTTTTAATCTGAGGAACACTCTCTTTATTGTCTCCCATCAGATCACCTTTACCTTTACCACTTGAGTATTTCTCATGTCCCCAGTTTCTATCCCTCACCGGCTGAAACTGATAGAACATAGAACATAGAACATTACAGCGCAGTACAAGCCCTTCGGCCCTCGATGTTGCGCCGATCTGTGAAACCACTCTAAAGCCCATTTACACTATTCCCTTATCGTCCATATGTCTATCCAATGACCATTTGAATGCCTTTAGTGTTGGCGAGTCCACTACTGTTGCAGGCAGGGCATTCCACGCCCTTACTACTCTCTGAGTAAAGAACCTACCTCTGACATCTGTCCTATATCTATCTCCCCTCAATTTAAAGCTATGTCCTCTTGTGCTAGACATCACCATCCGAGGAAAAAGGCTCTCACTGTCCACCCTATCCAATCCTCTGATCATCTTGTATGCCTCAATTAAGTCACCTCTTAACCTTCTTCTCTCTAACGAAAGCAGCCTCAAGTCCCTCAGTCTTTCCTCATAAGATCTTCCATCCATACCCAGCAACATTCTGGTAAATCTCCTCTGCACCCTTTCCAATGCTTCCACATCCTTCCTGTAATGCGGCGACCAGAATTGCACGCAATACTCTAAAAGCGGCCGCACCAGAGTTTTGTACAGCCGCAACATGACCTCATGGCTCTGAAACTCAATTCCTTTACCAATAAAAGCTAACACACCGTACGCCTTCTTAACAACCCTCTCAACCTGGGTGGCAACTTTCAGGGATCTATGTACATGGACACCGAGATCTCTCTGCTCATCCACACTGCCAAGAATCTTACCATTAGTGATGTCGGAAACCAATCTTTGATTTATGAACTAATTCATAATCATCTGCCATTTTCGCTGCTAATCTTGCAGTTTTAACCCTCAGTTCTTCCCCATGAGTTCTCACTACATCAGGAATTGATTTTTTAAACTCCTCCAAAAGTATAATTTCTCTGAGAGCTTCAAAAGTTTGGTCTATTTTCAAAGCCCTTATCCACCTATCAAAATTACTCTGTTTGAGCCTTTCAAACTCCATGTATGTTTGACCAAATTCTTTCCTTAAATTTCTAAACATTTGTCTGTAAGCTTCAGGCACTAGCTCATATGCACTTAAGATGGATTTCTTCACCTCCTCATACGTCCCAGACACCTCCTCCGGTAGTGATGCAAACACTTCACTAGCCCTCCCTACCAGCTTTGTTTGAACCAGTAATACCGACATGTCCTGGGGCCATTGCATTTGTTTAGCTACCTTCTTAAATGAAATGAAAAAGGCTTCTACCTCCTTCTCGTCAAACCTTGGCAAAGCTTGGACATATTTAAATAGATCCCTACCACGTCTTTGACTATGACGCTCTGTCTCATTATCCTCATCCATCTCCTCCAACTGTACGTGTCCCTTTGCGCCTGCCAATTTAAACTGATTTTCTATTTCAGAGCCATTTTACGAAGTTCAAACTCTCTCTCTTTTTCCCTTTCCTCTCTATCTCTTTCTTTGTTTCTTTCCTCTCTCTCCTTTTCTTTTTCCTCTTTATCTCTTTCTCTTTATTTTTCTGCTCTCTCTCCTTCGTATTCAAGCCGCTTTAATTCTTTATGATGTTCCATTTGTTTAATTTGCAACTGAATTTTTGCCATTTCCAATGAGTCAAACTCTATCTCAGGCAACTTTAAATGCTTAACCACCGCCATAATTCCCTCATCTTTTCGCATTTTGTCAGGTAATGTTAACTGCAATGTTTTTGCCAGACCCAACAGTCTGCTTTTCGTCTCTGTCCGTAAAGTACTGCGTGTGACAGTCTCCACCCCCAGAAACTTTTGAGCCTCTGAAAGAGCCATTGTCCACAACACACTCCCCACTTAAACTAAAATACCACACCGGAAAAGCAACAATCCTTCACTGTCTTTAAGTTCACAAAAGCCAATCCAATAGATAGACTTTTATCCCGGACGAGCCCCCAATTGTTGTGGGAGAGGCATTTTCAGAACCCCAAAATGTATCATGGAGTTCAAACAACCTCCCCTTTAATGTATTTGTTGCTTTTCCTAGCACATGGTTTGTTCCCTAGGTGTGGGATTGCAATTATGGACACGTGGGTTTTTAAACACAAAACAATGTTTATTCCATGAACTCAACTTAACATCTTAAATAAACATTGGATCTCTTAACACCCCTTACTTCAAAGATAACTCCGAAAATATTACAACAGTAAATAATTCCTCAAAATGTTCCTTCAAACGTCCAAGAGACTTAACACCTTTAAACAGAATAACATCAGGCTTACTATTATGAGTTTAAATCACCCAAATGATCCAGAGATAGTCTTTCATGGCAGAGCTCACAGCAAAACCAGCTCACTGCAAAACAGAGACACTCCCCAAGCTCTTTTCCTCCAAACTGCAGCTCCCTGGAAACACGCAGACACACACAAGCTGCTTTTTCCAACTGAAACTTCAAAATGGCTGAACTGCTCAGCTCCACCCACTCTCTGACATCACTGTTCTCTTAAAGGTACATTGCTTAAACATCCATGTCTTAAAGGTACACTCACATGACATGTTGCATACGATTTGTAAAGGCACAACACATTGCATCTGTCTATCACTAAGCTCCGTAAATCCAAATTCTACATGACTCTCCTCATACTTTTTGTCCTTTCTTTCTTACTACTGGACTCAGCACAGACTTAGCTGAAGTGCTTGCAATAACAGTACAGAATGAGATTGAGCTCAAAAACGTTCTCAGATTCTGATGTGAGATAACCAACACACGTCAATGTGAAACAACAATTTTTAATTTCCTGCACCCATGTCAGAACACAGCTCTGCAGTGAATTCACAGGATTCAACTTCTGAAAATTCATGGCTTTTATAGCTGCATTGAACATAACATATAATTTGGGTTTCATTCTTTTTGAACAAAAGCTTGACGACACAGAATACTGTAGACTATGTCAAGATTACCTGTCAGTTTACAGCTTGTGGTAGTCACCACTGTTGTATTGTATATACTGCATACGAGGGTATTACGGTAAGGCCCCTGTACTACAGGTACGGGGTAGATCCCTGCCTGCTGGCTCCGATACTGGACTAATACGAAGCGAATTAAGGAAAGCAAGCCAGCTTGGATTTCTTAAGTGGAAATTGTGTTTAACTAATTTGCTGGAGTTTTGTGACAAGATAACAGGTTGATATAGACTTCCAAAAGGTGTCCAGTACAATGCCACACAACTGACCTGTGAGCAGATGAAATAAAAAGGAAAGTAGCAACATGGCTACAAAATTGGCTGAAAAACAGAGAGTAATGGTTAATACATCTTTTTCGGGCTGAAGGAAGGTTTGTAGTGGACTTCCTCAGGATTGGTTTTGAGACTCTTGCTCTTCCTGATATATATTAATGATGTTGATGTACATGGAGCAATTTCAAAGTTTATAGATGATATGAAATTTGTGAACTGTGAGGAGGTATAGTGTAGAACTTCAAAACGATATATTCAAGTTGGTAGAATGGGTGAACAGGTGGCAGCAGAAGTTTAATGCAGAGAACCGTGAAGTGATTCATTTTGGTAGGAAGAACACGGAAAAACAATATACAATACTGGGCACAATTCTAAAGGGGGTGCAAGAGCACAGCAATTTCCGTTTATATGAGCATAAACCATTGAAAATGGGAGGACAGTTTGAGAGCACAAATAAAGTAGACAGTATCCTGGGCTTTATTAATAGGGTGATAGAGTACAAGAGCAAGGAGGTTATATTGAACATGTAAAAAGACACTAGTTCGATCTCAGCTGGCATATAGTTCTGGGTGCCGCATGTTAGGAAAGATGTGAAGGTATTGGTTGGAAAGAGCGCAGAAAAGATTCACGAGAATGGTGCGAGGGATGAGGAACATCAGTCATGAAGGTGGAGTCGAGAAATTGGATTATTTTTCCTCCAAGAAAAGAAGACTGAGAGGAAATTTGATAAAGGTATTGAGGGGTCTTGACAGAGTAGATACTTCTGAAAGGAGAACAAGTGCGCACATATTTAAAGAAATTGGTAAAAGAAGGAAAAACGGCACAAGGAAATGTTTTTCACAGAGCAAGTGGTTAAGATCTGGAATGCACAGCAACCCGGGGGTGGGGGGGGGGGGGGAGAGGGGGGGGGGGGTGTCCTGTAAAGGGGGGGGAGGGGGGGGTCAGGGGGGCTTGCCTGGGGGGGGGTGGATGAGCAAGAGAAAACATGAAGGATTTGGGAAACTGGCATGTGCGGGAGAGAGCCAGTAAACAATGCTATGTAATATATTGTTTTACCATGTATATATCTTGCTTTGTGCCATTTCTTGCTATTTTGTTACGAGGGGGGGGGGGGTTAATTGTTTGTAAGGGTGAAAAATTGTGTTAGAAAACTTTAATAAATATATATTTTTTTTTAAAGATCTGGAATGCATTCCCTGAGATTGTGGTAGAGGCAGGTTCAATTGATGCATTCATTTGATTTTGATTTTGACTTGATTTATTTATTGTCACATGTACCGAAGTACAGTGAAATGTATTTTTCTGCGGCCGAGGTAATGTACACAGTACGTACATAGTAGACAAAAGAATAATCAACAGAGAACATTGTCAAATGGTACATCGACAAACAGTGATTGGTCACAGTGCGGAACAAGGCAAACAAAGCAAATACATGAGCAAGAGGAGCATAGGGCGTCATGAATTGTGTTCTTACAGGGAACAGATCAGTCCGAGGGGGAGTCGTTGAGGAGTCTTGTAGCTGTGGGGAAGAAGCTGTTCCTATGTCTGGATGTGCGAGTCTTCAGACTTCTGTACCTTCTGCCTGATGGGAGGGGTCTCTGATAATGCTGTCTGCCTTCCTGAGGCAGCAGGAGGTGTATACAGAATCAATGTGGAGGTGGCAAGCTTGTGTGATGCATTGGGCTGAGTTCACCAAACTCTGCAGTTTCTTGCGATCTTGGGTCGAGCAGTTGCCATACCAGACTGTGGTGCAGCCCGATAGGATGCTGTCTATTGCACATCTGTAGAGGTTTGTGAGAGTCAATGCACACATGCCAAATTTCTTTAGCTTCCGCAGGAAGTAGAGACATTGTTGGGCTTTCTTGACTGTTGCATCAACGTGAGTGGACCAGGACAGACTGTTGGTGATGGTGATCCCCAGGAACTTCAAGTTATCAGTAGGGAATTAGACTGGTATCTGAAAAGTAAAAATATGAAGGGTTATGAAGAAGAGTTGGGAGAATAGTAATAAGTGAATTGCTCACGTGGACACCTGGTGCAGACATGATGGGCCAAATGGCCTCCTTCGGTGCTGTAACAATTCTGTGATGCTGAAGTTATCCAGTAACTTAAATATCTCCTTACCCATTGATCCTTCTGGTAATGCCTGACAACAAAGAAAATCTTCAAAAATTTACCCCAGTCAAACGAACCAAACTTAAATTAATAATTGCACCACACGATTGACATCAGAGGCGGGACTCTCCGACCCCCCGCCGGGTCGGAGAATCCCCGGGGGGCGGAGTGAATCCCGCCCCGCCGCTTGAACGCCGGCTGCCGTATTCTCCGGCGCCGGTATTCGGGCGGGGGCAGGGATCACGCCACGCCGATCGGGGGCCGTTGGCAGCGACCCCCCCCGGCAATTCTCCGGGCCCCGATGAGCCGAGCGGCTGTCGGTTTCTGGCCAGTCCCACCGGCGTTGATTGGACATGGTCCCACACAGCGGGACCTGGCAGGTAAGTTGGCTGATGCGGTCCTCGGGAGGCACCGGGGGGATCCGACCCCGGGGGGCCCCCACGGTGGGCTGGCCCACGATCGGGGCCCACCGATCTGTGGGCGGGCCTGCGCCGTGGGGGCACTTCTTCCTTCCGCGCCGGCTCTTGTGGGGCTCCGCCATGGCCGGCACGGAGAAGACACCCCCCTGCGCATGCACCAGAATACGCCGGACGGTCCGCGCATGCGCTGAACCACAGTGGTGCTTCTGCGCATACGCGAACTTGTGCAGCCCCTTCGGTGCTGGCTGGTGGGGCGGCAACCCCTCTGGCGCCGGCCTAGCCCCCAGAAGTGCGGAGAACTCCGCTACTTCCGGTCAACCCGACGCCGGAGTGGTTTGCGCCGTTTTTACACCGGCGTCGGGCCATCCCGCCGATTCGGGAGAATCCCGCCTCTGTTGTCTCATCGAACTGAATTCAAAATTAAAATCATGAAGTCTTTCTGTCAATTGGCATTTAAAAAAAATAATAATTTAGCGTACCCAATTCATTTTTTTCAATTAAGGGACAATTTAGCGCTGTCAATCCACCTAGTCTGCACATCTTTGGGTTATGGGGGCGAAACCCATGCAAACACGGGGAGAATGTGCAAACTCCACACGGCCAGAGCCGGGATTGAACCTGGGACCTCGGCACCGTGAGGCAGCAGTGCTACTCACTGCGCCACCGTGCTGCCCAAATTGGCATTTTTTAACCCTTAAAAGTTCCTTGATTCTTCTGCTAACTGTTTCATTATAATTTGGTATAACCTTCAAACATTGTACGGTTTCTTCACTCGCATCACTTTACACATTGCTTCAGCAGCTGGAAGAATCAGCTCTGTTCTGATGGAGTGGGCTTTCTTGCTTTTAGCAATCATAAAAGCTGTTAAGATGGATGCTTTCAGGGTTCTTTCGAGAACTGATGTTATCTCTGTCATTTCCATTTTCTATCAACTGTACTTTTCTTTACTACACTCAAAGAAGTCTTTTGACTTATCTTTATATTTCAGGTGCTTTCTTTTGAGATGTCGCTTTAATTTTGCAGGGTGCATTGCTTTATCAGATAAGATTTTAAACACACAATGCATTGCAGCTGTCCATCACTGAGCTCCCTAAATCTAAATTCTGCATGGCTCTCCTCGTACTCTCCGTTCTTTGTTTTTGCTACAGGACACAACGCTGCATATGGCTTCAGCTGAAGTACTTGAAATAACAGTATGAAATTATTTTAAATATTTTTCCATTTTGAAACAATTTTCTCACACATTATCATCAATCAACATTTTTGAGTCTGTCTGTGTTGTACAGAAGCACCTGGATGCCAGAGTGACAAACATGCAAAATGTGTTCCAAAGTTAATATGTATTTGTTTTGTTTATAACATAAGGCAACTGTTAGCTTCTGTAAAGAATAAATATTTTCTATAACAGGTCTGGCTTTAGGGAAAATGGTACCACCCATGAATTAGTATTTTGGCACTCTTTTAAGTTTAAGTATGTGTAGCACTTAAATGTCTTCTCTTGAACAAAGCTGAACTCACCTGGAGCCTACCACTTTAGAACCTGCAGGTTTACCTAGCAATTCTGGTGCCCCTTTATGTGTGTTCTCCTCCCAGGTGAAGCAGACAGCTGCATTCTGCTTTCACCTCTCAGCTCACACTAAGCCTGCCACCACTTATTAATTTACTCTTGACCACACTGTCCCACTGACCACACCACTCTGGGTGGACCCCAGTTTGAGAATCGTTGCTAGCCTAAATAAACAAAAAGCCTTGGGGGATCTTGTGACATAGTGCAAAATTGATGAACCAATGTAAAGTTAGTGGTAAAATGACATGCTGGTTTGGTTTTGTACATGGTGAACCTCTGACCTCAAATACTTCCTTTGAGGGAGAGAGAGGAAAGCTGGTGGCTCCTTCAACCTGTGCTGTAGCCACACGATTCTTTGTGATCAGAATATCATTGGTGTCACAATAGGAACAGGGTTTATGGTACATTGTTTATGGTCATGGAAACAGTACATTACACATCAAGATCAAAAGATGAGGATGGAAAAAGTATGTAACAAAGTAATTTGTAAAATGTATAGTAGTTTTAAAATAAACAAGGATATAAAATGCTTGTGATTTATCTCTTTCAGACAGAATCAAAGCAATAATAAAGTGACCATTTTATGTATTATTTCAAAACTCTGCCATTGAGGTGATTATGTCTAACTATTATTTTGTTTGATAGTTTATTCTATTTGTCCATAAGGAACACATTAGCCTATTAGTTCAACAGTTTTAAACTCCTTATAAGCTCATTTTAAGAGAGGTGCAGGAGGTGCTAATTTGTAGGTCAATACCGTGGCTGATGTTACCATGTCAATTCACACCTACATTTGATGCATCCCAATACTTGAAAACAATTTTTTTTTGACCATGTAGCTGATGGCAGGGAAGCTCAACACTAGCAGCAAATGCAAAAACACCTTGTTGGCCTATGCAAGCAGGCAGTAACATTCTGCTCACTGGTAGCCAAAAACATACGCCTTCAAATCTGACAGCCATTAATAGACTTATGTTGTTCTTGGTGTTCTAATGGTTGACAGCAACCCAATGTCTAGCTTATATTGCCTTTGCTTCTGAAGAAAACTGGAAATCTGAATGAAGCATCAAACTCTTTCTCTTCCATGTCATAAGCCCTTATACAACACATTGACCCCACAGTAGCAGCATGAGAGAGCAGGAAAATGTGTCTTGCCCTGGGCAGGATGACATTCACACGTGCACTTGTCCTTCTATTGTGTTCAATGCGAGAACAATGTTCTGATATGAGCCTCCTCCATGATCAAATCCCCTGACATCAAAAAAAGAGTTCCTGGTTTAGTTATTTTTCTTCATATTAAAATATATCTAACCAAAACACTTACTAAAATAACAGGATGTATTGTGAAAACATCAATAACTGACATAATTCCACAGAAGTGCCTCACCCATAAATTTCCACTGTCACAAAACTATACTTCATGCCTCAGTTACTACATCAGATAGTGCAATGCCAAGGATGCTTTCTCATAGTATTGTGAGTGGACAGCTTTGATTATACCAAAATAAAAAATTGTATTATTAGCCCTGACTGAGCAATTGCATTTGAGTCAGAGGGTTGTGAATTCATGCCCACTAGAGATTGATAATCTAGGCTGACACTTTAGGTGTAGTATAAAGTGAATGCTAAACTATCAGAAGTCTTGGGCTGGATTTTCCGAAGCCCGACGCCGAAATCATGATATCGGCGATTGGGTGGCGAATGGATTCCGATGCCGGAATCGAGGCCGGCGCCGGTTTGATGCCGGTCCGCAACGCTCTACCCCTTCCAAACTGGCATCATCGTAACGCGGGCTGCATGATGGCGTGTCATTGGCTGCTCACCCGTGATGTTCCGCCCCCGATGGGCCAAGTTCCCGACAGCGCGGGCCACGTGTGGTCCCAAGTGTGCGGGAACCCAGCTTGCCGGCTGCGGACAGTGTCCAGTTCCGCCGTACGCAGCCGGGAACGTACCGCTGGCGGTGGGGGGGGGCTTCTGCTAGGGCTCAGGGGATCAGGGTGGGGGGGCAGAGTCCCAGGGGGTGGGCTGTGGGATCATGGTTGGCGGGTTGGGTTCGCGCACGGCCGGCGCCATGTTGTACAGCGCAACCAGTGCAGGTTGTCAGCCACGTGCATACGCGGCCCGGGACCCAGCCATTCTCCGGCCATTTTAGCCACGGTCTGCGGGAGTTTCACTCGGTGGTGGTGCTAACCCCTCACGGTACCGAAATCGGTGAGGGTTCCGCACCAATTCTTCGGTCATGAAAGTCCATACATGCTCCGCTGGCGTCGTCAACACTTATTCTCCCAAATAGAGAATCTAGCCTCTTATCTTTTAGATAGGACATTAAACTGTCTGCATTCTTGTTTAAGGGGCATCTTGACAAATACATGAATAAGATGGGAATAGAGGAATACGGAACCCGGAGGTGCAGAAGATTTTAGTTTAGTCGGGCAGCATGGTCGGCACGGGCTTGGAGGGCCTAAGGGCCTGTTCCTGTGCTGTATTTTTCTTTGTTCTTTGTTCTCAGGTGAATGTAAAAGCTCCCATGGCACTATTTAAAGAGGAACTGGAAGCTCTTTTGGTCCTCTGGCCGACATTTATCCATCCGCCAAAGTCACTAAAAACATGTTATTGGGCTGTTGGTGTGATTTTGCAATGTGCAAACTGGCTTTGTTGGTCGACATCAAAATCCTGACTGTGTTTCAAAAGTTGGCTGTGAAGCACTTTGAGGCATTACAAGGACATGAAACATGCTATATAAATGTAAATCCCTTTTTAAAAGCTAAATACTAGAAATACTGTGTCTAGTTTTGACCTCCTTCTTTGAGGAAGGATGTGGTGTCACTGGAGGCAGTTCAGAGGAGGTTCACCAGATTGATCCCGGGGATGAAAGGATTGACGTATGAGGAGAGATTAAACAGTTTGGGCTTACACTTGTGGAGTTTAGAAGGATGAGAGGGGATCTGATTGAGGTATATAAAATACTAAGAGGGATTGATAAAGTAAACGTAGACCAAATGTTCCCTCTTGTGGGACAACCTGGAATGAGAGGTCACAGATTTGGGGCGGGATTCTCCAACCTCCCGCCGGGTAGGAGAATCCCCGGGGGGAGGCGCGAATCCCGCCCCGCCACCCCGACGGCAGCTGCCGTATTCTTCAGCGTCGTTTTTCGGGCGGGGGCGGGGTTCAAATCATGCTGGTCGGGGGCCATTGGCAGCGGTCCCCCTGGCAATTTTCCGGGCTCCGATGCACTGTTTTTGGCCAGTCTCACCGGCGTGGGTTACGCATGGTCCCACATGGCGGGACCTGGCAGGCAAGTCAGCTGGGGCGGTCCTCGGGGGGCGGGAGGGGTGGATCCGACCCCGGGGGGGGGCCCACGGTGGCCTGGCCCGCGATCGGGGCCCACTGATCTGCGGGCAGGCCTGTCTCCTACCTTCTGCGCCGGCCCCTGTAGGGCTCCGCCATGGCCAGCACGGAGAAGAGAACCCCTGCACATGCGGCAAAACACGCCGGTGGTTGCATGCATGCGCGAGATCATGCAGGCCCTTTGGCGCATGCGCAAACTCGCGCAGTCCCTTCGGCGCCGGCTGGAGCGGCGCAAACCCCTCCAGCATCCACCTAGCTCCCGAGAAAGTGGAGGTAGGTGGAGAATTCCTCACTTTCGGGGGCCGTTGACGCCGGAGTGGTTCGCGCTGGTTTTCACGCCGGCGCCGGGTCATTTCAGCGTAAAGCAGAGAATCCCGCTGATAGATTGAGAGGTGGTAGATTTAAAACTGAGATGAGGAGGAACTACTTCTCAGTGGTGAATTTGTGGAACTCACTGCTCCATAGTACAGTGGAGTCTGAATCATTAAATGGTTTCAAGAAGGAGAGAGATACATTTCTGATGAAAAATGTGTTAAAGGGATATGGGCAACAGGTGGGGGGGGGGGGGTGGATTTGAGACCTGGCCGAGATCAGCCATGATCTGATTGAATGGCAGAGCAGGCTCGAACGTCTGAATTGTCTACTTCTGCTCCTAATTCCTATGTTTCTATGTCCATATATAGATATCAAGGTCATGAGCATCGTTAAATCATCTTCATAACTGAACAATGAAAGACAAGCACACCCTTTGTAGGCTGGTAGAGAAGGAGTGTGAGGAAAGGGGGCAACAGGTACTCCATTCACCACCACAAAGGTAATGGTTAGAATCAATTTTGAAACTCATAATGGAGGAGCAAGAGCCTATTAAATGATATTAAAGATCACCTCAGTGCGACACTGAAAAGATGTTAGAGTCTCAAAATCACATGCAAGTAGCTAATATAGAGAATAGCACAGGAAAGGCCAGGCGCTTCAAAATGAAGATGACGAATATTGGAAAAGTTGTCGGTCCATAATTTTGAGACCTTCTATGTGATATATTTTTATATTATTTGTAAAGAGTTAGAAACTATATTGTTAGGCGCATGTGTATATCCGGGATGACACATCACAGCACGGTGGGGCAGCACGGTAGCATAGTAGTTAGCACAGTTGCTTCACAGTTCCAGGGTCCCATGTTCGATTCCCGGTTTGGTCACTATCTCTGCGGAGTCTGCATGTTCCCTCCGTGCCTGTGTGGGCTTCCTCCAGGTTCTCCGGTTTCCTCCCACAGTCCAAAGATGTGCGGGCTAGGGGAACTGGCCATGCTAAATTACCCATAAAGGGTAAATGGGGGTTACTGAGTTACGGGGACAGGGTAGATAGGGCTTGAGTAGGGTGCTCTTTGTAAGGGCCAGTGCAGACTCGATGGGCCAAATGGCCTCCTTCTGCACTGTAAATTTTATGATTCTATGATCACGCACGATTGCACTTCAGTCAGGTGCAGAGCAGCAATAAAATAGATTGGTACATCAATATATCAACAGCAGCACATGTGGTGCGATCTGTGAAATACATTCAATGAAAGCTCCAGCAATTTGTATCTAAAAATTATTATTTTTGCAAATCCAAATCCTGAACTATTCTGAAGGTGGAGGCCAGGGCTCCAGATGCTTCACAGCGGCAGGGACCCGGGTTCAATTCCTGGCTTGGATCACTGTCTGTACGGAGTCTGGACATTCTCCCTGTGTCTGCGTGGGTTTCCTCTGGGTGCTCTTGTTTCCTCCCACAAGTCCCAAAAGACGTGCTTGTTAGGTGAATTGGATATTCTGAATTCTCCCTCAGTGTACCCGAACAGGCGCTGGTGTGTGGTGACCAGGGGATTTTCACAGTGGCTTCATTGTAGTGTTAACGTAAGCCTACTTGTGACACTAATATTGTTATGATAGACTTGGTGTAGAGCTGACCAGGATTTGCTGGAGAAAATTAGGTGGATAAGGGGGCAGACAGCAAATGTTATTCCCACACTCCAGATAGGAATTAGGAACATATTAATGCATTGTCTTTTGCTACAGTGTGGAGTGTTTCAGTCTGTCTGCAATAATCCTGGGAACGGTGAATGAAGACTTTGCCTTCGATCAATCCCACACACACACATTCGCCTTTTTGTTCTCGGTCCCGATCCGGGGCTGAGCAGGGGGGGAATAGCACCGCGCCTGCGTGCGCTGATCAGGGGAGACGGCATCGCGCCTGCGCACGATGATCGGGGGCGGCGGCGGCACCGCGCCTGCGCACTTGGCCAATTTCTGGCGCAGTCCATTTGATCTGATCCCGGGAGGAGAGTGAATCGGGATCTGGAGGAGGAGGGGGGAAGAATTTTGGCTGCTCGGTGACGGCATCAAGCGTCGGAAAGGAGACAGAAGAAAAAAAAACGGAAGAGATAGGCGGTTGCGAGGTGAAGCGGCTGAGGCCTGAGGTGAGTGTTGGTGGCTGCTGCGGTCGCGGCCTCGCGGCCCGGCCCCGGGGCTCTGCACCATCGTGTACCGGGAAGAGGGGCACTCAGCAACTGTCACTGGGAAATCCAGAGCTCCTGGTTTTCCATTGACCATCAAACAGGAAGCAGAGCAGAAAGGAGCATCCCCAGAAAAAGAGACAAAAGCAGCACAGCACCACAAATTCATCCAAAAAGTACAACTTCCTTCACACTTAGCTCTTTTTGTTTTTAGGTTGAAGTGGAGCTCCAATATTATTTGTTGATATTATAGCATTTGCTGGGCTGTGATTTCCAATTCATGGTGTAATAAACACCACCCACTTTGTAATTCAGATATGTCGTCTTGGTGGAAAAGCTGTCCCACTGAATTATTATAAATTTCCATTTTTAAACCACCATGCGTCTTGGGCGACCAGCATACTTTATTTTTCTGTTCATTTTTCCCCTTTAATTTCCTCTCTGCACATGAACAGTTAGTTTCACAGGTGCCTCTGGAAACTCTCCTGTTTATGTGTTTGGATATTGATTGTCAGTAAGATGTTTAACTATGGTCACTGTCAACACAGTAGAGCTCAATACAGTCTTAAGGCAGCATTTGTATATCTCCCAAGGTACTTCACAGGAGTGTAATTGACACTGGGCCAAGAGATAGGCGCCAAGAATGGGCTTTAAAGGAACATAGAGATGGATAGGTTTTGAGGAAATTTGAGTTGTCAGGCAGTTTAAGTCATAACTTGACCGTGGTATGAAAGCAGTTGGGGAAGTGTAATAGGCCAGTGTTGAGGAATGTAAATTTCTTGGAGAGTTGTAGGATTGGAGGAAGTTGCAGAGGAAGGAACAAAGGTTCTGGAGTGGGTGGAACACTAGGATTAGAATTTAAAGTTTTGAAGTGTTAGTGACTGCCAAGGTGATGTGCAAACATGATCAGGTGCAAATTAGGATGTGGGCAGTAGAATTCAAATTTATGCCAAGAGCAAGATGGTAGACAGGATAGGACATAGGACATGGAAATAGTTGAACATGTAGGTAATGAGTGCTTCATGAGCAGTGACTGAGGTAGGAGTTACAGACGTTTTTAAATAGATGGTCTTTGTGATGTAGCGGATATGGGGTTGGAAACTCAGCTTGGGGTCAAATAGGACCTCCGATTGTAAACAATCTGGTTCAGTCTAAGACAGTTACTAGGAAAGGGCTGGGAGTCAATCATTGGGAGGGAGCAGAGTCTGTGATGGAGACCAAAGCAAGTTAAATATTCATCCAATGTTTAATGGGAGGAATTTGCATTTAAATTGAGAGCAACAAATTTGTTTCTTCCAGTGTAACGTCCAGGATTCGGCACAGACTGGAGGTTTAGCCTGAGTGGTTCTGATTAGCTTAGTGCTACAGTATTTGGTGCCTTTACCACTGAGAATTCATTGTTGCTTTAAGCTGAATTATGACTGACTTTTTATACACCAGCTTTTGTGGCCATTCCACTCTTGTATTCCAAGTCAGTGAAATAAGTTGTGGCTCTGTGTGCTGCATCTAGACAGGTAAATCAAATGTTTCTTGCAGATTAGAGTAATCTGATGTCTAAATCCTTTGCATGTGTGTGGTTCCTCAAACTAGAGAATGAGCTAACACTTCCAAATATAAAATTTTACAATTCAGAAATACACACCTTACAGTTCAGGTTCTATCAGTAATTGAACTCCCCTTTGAGCAATGATAGTTTACATATTTGTTTCATTGAGAGTTGGTGGACTGCACTAACATAGAACATACAGTGCAGAAGGAGGCCATTCAGCCCATCGAGTCTGCACCGACCCACTTAAAGCCCTCACTTCCACCCTATCCCCGTAACCCAATGACCCCTCCTAACTTTTTTTTGGACACTAAGGGCAATTTATCATGGCCAATCCACCTAAGCTGCACATCTTTGGACTGTGGGAGGAAACCGGAGCACCCGGAGTAAACCCACGCAGACACCGGGTGAACGTGCAGACTCCGCACAGACAGTGACCCAGCGGGGAATCGACCCTGGCGCTGTGAAGCCACAGTGCTATCCACTTGTGCTACCATGCTGCCCTAGTGTTTCCTTCAGTCGAGAAATTGAAACCCCTTGGAATGTAGATGAATAAACATTTATATTGTAGCCTGATGAGGTTCCAGAAGCTTTAACCATCTTCCAGATTTAACTTATGGAAAAATTGTAAATGTTGAAAATAGTATACAGTTTTGTGCAGGAGCTTGCTATTGCGATCTCAACGATTAGAAGTGTTGTTATCAAATGATCAGTCAAATACTATTTAAAACAGTCAAATTACGTTTTAGTACAGATTTGGATGGAGTGCCACTATTTTCCAGCTTCATTCTATTTTGTAAAGTCATGTTAGTATTAATGCAAACACTAGGTGAAAATAAAACATTTCATGTTGTTAGTACCTGGCTTTTAAACTGGCTTCACTTGAAAGAAATTCTTAAATTTCCTAAAAAATGTTTTGTTAATCTACCAGGGATTATAAAGAGATATTATTTGGTAACCCAAAGGCTTGTATGTACATTAGAAAACGGAGCATTGCCTTTCAGTTTTCCTTGTCCCAGAAATTACTAATGACAACGGAACTAACAACAATTTCTGGAATCCTACAATTAAAAGCAAGTACCCTGAAGTTGTTGACAGAAATTATATGCTTCCCCGTAGGACCTATGAGGTCCCCCCCCCAGATTGTAATCAAGTAAACTCACTGAATTGTCAAAATGTTCCCTTTTTGCTGTTAAGCTTGCTGTAAAATTCCTTGGAAATTTGTACTTTTTCAAATGAGATGTAACTGGGTTTTTAATTACTGCTGAACACCTTGAATGCTCCTGAAAAACTAAATCCATATTTGTGGAATGTTAAATTTCTCCATTCTGATAATTTAAAAATGATTTTAAATATTTGTTTATGATATTTATCATTTTGATGTTAAGCCCACGTGTATGTCCCAATGGTTTATTTTGCTGGCCAAAATCTTATTTCAAAGTGGAAAAATTCAGTACATTTTACTTCCTGATTAGCTGTCAATGAAAATATTTTGATGTGTTTGGCTGTTCACTCTGCTTGATGACAGCTTTGTGCTGGATGCCTGGATATTCCATCAGCTTGGCACCAGAATCAAACTGACGTCAGGAAAGGATAAACCCATATCATAGAGATTGCTCTGTGGTTGGTCTTTTTCAAGTTCAGTGGTGGGCACCAATGCTTTGCCACTGATTGCAAAAGTCAAGGTATTGTTTGTTATCTGTGTAAAGTCAACATCTGAATAATGTGAGAATAAGCATCTGAGTCAAAGCAACTATTAGTAATTATATCCGAATTATATGAACATGTTGCACTCTCCAGCATTAATATAAATTAATAAAATTATTCAAATTATATTTGTACTCCTTTTCATAGAATAGAATCAGAGAATCCCTACAGTGCAGAAAGGGGTCATTCGGCTGGTCGAGTCTACACTGGCCTTGGAAAGAGCACCCTACTTCAGCTTAATTTTTTTGAAGTCAAAATATCACTAATCTTCAAATAACTTGGAGGACAGTTTTGATGAAATGGAAATATTGGCTAGATTTAAAATGCTTACATTCTCAGCATTGGTTCAAAACACTTGAAGAGTTCTCGCCCCTGGTTGTGAGCCTAACTTAAAAAGTCACGTGCTTGCCGATAATTGTTGTGGCCTGATATGTAGTGTTTCCTACAGCTGAACAAAGTTGAACTATTAATTTATAACAACAAGAGCCAAAAAACATATGACTTCTGTTTGCCATTGTACATATTCTGAGTCAAAGAAGAAGGAAGTCCATCCTTTAGGTAGGTTTCTGAAAGTTGAAGGGTACCATATGTTCCTTCTGACTTTGCTGTTCTGATACTCTGAATTGTGATTCAAAAGACAAAACAACAACAAGCAGTTTTAGGAAGAAAGGTGGTTGGTACCAGTCGGAGTCAATAAACTTTGTCACTCATTCTCACGTTGACACTTGATATTTTCCTGACCACTTTATGGGTACTGTTGCTCCTTTAATAAAAAAGTCTTTGTGCACCACCATACAGCAGCTGACACACAGTTTAATTTTTTAAATGTTCTCTTGAAATATGTTGGGGCACAATGTATAGGAACATTAAAAATATTTTATTTTGCGCTGAAACCTTGACAGGAAATAACACTGCCTCACTGATAGCACAGGGAGTATTGTGAAAGCTTGGGCAGTCAGTCTAGTATTACCAGATTTTGTTTTATATTTTTCATGGTGTTTATTGTCCATCCCTGAAGACATTTAAGAGTCAACCACATTCATGTGGATCTGGAGTCACATACAGGCCAGACTGGGGTAGGGATGACAGAATTCCTTCCTTAAAGGCCATTAATGAACCAGATCATTTTTTATGACAATTGACAATGGTTTCATGGTTATCATTAGACTTTTAATTCTAGATTTTCATTGAATTCAATCGTCACCATCTGTGGTAGTGGGATTTGAACCTGAGTCTCCAGAGCATTATCCTGGGTCTCTGGGTTAGTTACTGGTCCTGCAACAATACCACTGCCTCCCCTATTTTTGGACAACTATTTTCTGTGCAGCTGAGGAAGAGCCATAACCTAAAATGGGAATTTTATCAACAGGACAAAACTAGAAAGGATACAAGCTGTTGTTTATCAGTGCCATCTATCTTTAGTTTTTGTACTTCAGATAATGTGCAGTATGTGACAGTTATATTGTGCCTTTGGGTTCAGAGCTATCACTGTAACCTATAATGAAGCAGCATTTAATGAATGACTCTAGGTGCTGAAGAATATGAGCAACTGACATTAAGCTACCGTAAGAAACAATAGCTTCTACATTCTTGGGATTAAATCAAACCTTGATAAATTTAAGCTAAATAATGTAGTTGTCAGAAACTTGATTTTTATAATGATATGTGCAATATTCTAAGTGAGTTGTTACAGCAATCTTGTGTTTCCACACATTGACGAAGATAGCTGTCAAGTAAATACTGTGTTCCAGGAAGCTGAGTTTTGGAACTTAATTGTTCAAAATGATGCGCAGGTGCAAAGAATTACACGTTAATAGGTGAAGTTCATACTGATGATTTTTACATTGAAGAATAATTTTCTTAGTTGTCATGGTGAATGTCACTGTAATTGAAAATTGATAATTTAATGACCATTAATGTGGCAAAGAAGTGAAAAGGCTGTTGGGGCTAGATTAATTTGACTGAAGTATTCAATTTTAGAAAATGTTTCTCCTTTACACTTTAACTTTTATTTCTATTGACAGTGAAATTTGTGCTCTGAGATCATAGGTTATGAATACAGTTTTATGTGTATCATTGTGTGTTGTGACTGCAACTATTTGGCTACTTGCTGAATATGATGGTAAGCTATCAACATAAGATGCCAATTGGAGTTTAACACAGATCAGCAGAAAGGGACAATCACAAACCAAACAGGCTACTGTCGGTGTTTTTTATTGCAACTCCCTTGTGATTGATCACATCAATCCTGGTAAATGGTTGGGTGCTGGTTAACTGTTGGCTTTTTAATAATTCTTTGATTAAAATTTATGAAATAACATGATATACGGCATGGTTGTCTTTACTCTAAAATCTAATACAATGTGTTAAATTGCCCAGGAAAAGCAGATTTATTGCACAACGTGATTTTATTTTGCTTCAGTGAGATATGTCTTGGCTTCTTCTCTATAATTTTCATAGAATCCCTACAGTGCAGAAGGAGGCCATTTGGTCCATCGAGACTGCACCGAGCTTCCGAAGGAGCACCCTACCATCCTTTCCCCTAACCCTACCTAACCTTTTGACACTAAGGGGTAATTTAGCATGGCCAATCCACTTAAGCTGCACATCTTTGGACTGTGGGAGGAAACTGGAGCACCTGGAGGAAACCCACTCAGACACGGAGAGAACGTACAAATTCCATACAGGCAGTCATCCAAGGTCAGAATTGAACCCAGGTCCCTGGTGAAGCAGTAGTGCTAACCACTGTACCAGCATTTTTGATTGATTTTTCTTTTTTACAAAAAATATTTTAATCAGATTTACATTTTAAAATGGTACAGTAGGTTGTAACTGTTTGAAATACTTTGGTGTTGTAGGTCAATGTAGATAGTTAGGAAACAATGTAACTTCCTGGCTTATTTTCCCATTTGTAAAAGGTGAGAGGGATAAAATCAGCAACAACAGGCTAGTCAGCCTAACATTGGTGGGAAAACTTTAAAAGACAATAATCTGGGACAATATCAGTTGGAAAAGTATTGACTGAAAATCAGCATGGATTAAACTAACTCAATTGAATTCTTTGAAGTAATATAGAGGATTGATGAGGACGTGTATGTGGGCGTTCAAAAATATTTGACGTTAGATTTGTTGGTAAAATGAAAGCCCATTGAACTATATGGACATCGGCAGAATGACTAAAAGTTGGTTAAGGGACAGAAAGAGACAAGTGGTAAATTATTGTTTTTTTAGAATGCAGCGAAGTGCACAGTGGTGTTATCCAGGGGTTGGTATTAGGATTGCTGCTCTTTTTGATATGTTAATAACCAGGACTTGGATAAACAGGACTTAATTTCAAAGTTTGCAGATAATACGAAACTAATAAGAATAGTAACAGACTTCTGGAGGAACATAATCTGATAAGATGGGCAGTGAAATGAGAGTTGAAATTTAGCAGATGTATGTGTTGGTAGGATGGATGAGGCAAGGCAATATGAACCAAATTGTACAATTTTACAGAGGGTACAGGAACAGAGATCTGGGATATGTGTACACAAAACTTCTAAGGTGGTAGGATAAGAAACAAAGGAACAACATACCTGTAGCGCACAAAGACTCCGTGAGACGAATAGAGTGAAGTCGATGAGGCTTTATTAAGCGTGTCTGTTCCCCCGCAGCTCGATAGTAGAATGGCCTGCAGGGGAGGACTCCGGCTTCTTATACTCCGCCTTCAGGGCGGAGCTAGAGGTCAACGGCCAACCAGGACCCGGGATCTGTCAGCCAATGACATTAGGGCTTCCAGTCCCACATGACCCCTAATACATACTACCACATTCACCCCTTGTCAAAAATGAACCCGGCGGGGTGATGCTTCGCATGGTGGTAAGGGTTTACAGGGCTGGTCCTGGGAGGAAAACATTCACATGGCAATACAGTATGTACAATTTGGCCTGTTTCAACTATTTACAGAAGGTATCAGGAGAAAAGCAAAATGTTCTTGTGAAAAGTCCATATATATGATTTAGATTGACGCCACGAGTCGGTCGGGCGGTCTGGTCGTCCGTGTCGATCGCCTCGGCCCCGGTGGTGGTGGTGGTGCTTGTACCGGTGTTGTTGTCTCCGGGAGCCTTACGGTTTCAGCTTGGGCTTTATTCTTGGTCGGGCCTGAGGGGAGGGGAACCGATCCTCCTGGGAAGGGGGCGGTCGCGGGGTGCGGCGGTGGCAGGAAGGGGGGGGGGGGTTGGGTGAATGGTGTCGGGGGGGTGTGTGTTGCCGGCGGGCGCCAGATCCCGCAGGGAGACCGTGTCCTGTCGGCCGTCGGGGTACTCCACGTAAGCGTACTGCGGGTTCGCGTGGAGGAGGTGAACCCTTTCGACCAACGGGTCCGCCTGGTGTGCCCGCACATGCTTTCGGAGCAGGATGGGTCCTGGGGCCGCCAGCCAGGTCGGCAGCGACGTTCCAGAGGAGGACCTCCTAGGGAAAACAAGGAGACGCTCATGAGGCGTTTGATTAGTGCTCGTACATAATAGCGACCGGATGGAGTGGAGAGCGTCCGGGAGGACCTCCTGCCACCGTGAAACTGGGAGGTCCCTGGACCGTAGGGCCAGTAGGACGATCTTCCAGACCGTGCCGTCCTCCCTCTCTACTTGCCCGTTCCCCCGGGGGTTGTAGCTGGTCGTCCTGCTTGAGGCTATGCCCTTGCTGAGCAGGAACTGGCGCAGCTCGTCACACATGAAAGAGGACCCCCTGTCGCTGTGGACGTATGCGGGGCAACCGAACAGTGTGAAGATGGTGTTCAGGGCTTTAATGACTGTGGCCGCGGTCATGTCAGAGCAGGGAATGGCGAATGGGAAGCGGGAGTATTCGTCCACCACATTAAGAAAGTATGTGTTGCGGTCGGTGGAGGGGAGGGGCCCTTTGAAATCGAGACTAAGGCGTTCAAAGGGGCGGGAAGCCTTAATCAGGTGCGCACCATCCGGCCTGAAAAAATGCTGTTTGCATTCCGCGCAGATGTGGCAGTCCCTTGTGACTGTACGGACCTCCTCTAAAGAGTATGGGAGATTGCGGGACTTGATAAAGTGGAAAAACCGAGCGACCCCCGGGTGGCAGAGGTCCTCGTGGAGGGTTTGGAGGCGGTTAATTTGTGCGTTGGCAGAACAGGCGTGCCGCTGTCTGAAAGTGAAAATAAAGGAAAAATCAAAACATGTAAATCAAAAGAAACAATGGGGGTCAGTCTTTATGTTCTGAAATTGTTGAACTCCAGGATGAGTACAGAAGACTGTAAAGTGTTTAAATCGAAAGATAAGGTGCTCTCGCACAAGCTTTTGTTAGGTTTCACTGGGATGGTACAGCAGGCCAAACACAGAAGTGTCAGCGTGAAAACAAGGTGGAGAATTAAAGTGTCAGGCATTGAAAACTCAGGGTCATGCTTGCGGTCTGAACGGGGGGCATTCCGCAAAGCATTCAAAGTCTCAGCTAGGAAGGGGGAAAAATATCAGCCAAGCATCCTGCTTCAGATTGGGACTGGCTGGGAGGGAAATAAATGCAGTTACAGAGGATATAGAACCATAGAATTCCTGCAGTGCAGAAGGAGACCATTAGGCCCATCGAGTCTGCACTGGCCCACTCCCCCACCCTTTCCCTGTAACCCCACCTAACCTGCACATATGTTTTAGTTGCAGAAATTATACCGGTTCAGAGGATGGTGTGAAACTCTTCATTTTCCTTCTAGAAATGCTTAATTCTCTTTCTGTCTTGCGCATTTCTAGAAATTCACTGAAGTTTGTGTTTTAAATTCTTGAGTTCATCTTGAACTGAAAATACCCTTATGTTGACTATGGAAGTTTTATGAATATTCGTTTTTTCTATTTTTGCCATAGCCTGCAGTCTTGAAAAATTGATTGAACTATTTGTAATGGTTTATAAAGCAACATAATAGCAATAGTGAAAATGAGAATTTTTCTTCTTGTAGTTTAGGACATCCCAAACTGGGTTAAAACCCCAGTGAGGAGAGGAGATGAGATTTTGGGGTTGCGAGCTCTCAGGCAGTAGTGGAGATCAGAATGAGGCCTCTTTAAATCCTTACATTTTTTCTAATGGTGGGCTTGACCTAATGGGCAGACCTTTGAGACATTACCTATGCTGTACAGATAATGCATGAAAAGCTAGTTTTTTTAAAAACCCTGCAGATTACACAACTCCCACCCCTTCCCCTGCTCAGGAACTTTAACCCCCCTCTCCAGTCTGAGACATTATAATGGGGTCACACTTGGGGGAAAAACCAGTTTGTGGTTAACTTTTGAAATTGACAGATGGATGTTTTAAAAAAAATCAGCTGTGTATTCACATTTTTTGAAGCTATAAATTTTAAGAAATTAGACTTCTTTTGGAGAATAGTTTTCACCTTGCCAGCTGAATCGTTTCTTTATATTAATGATGCAAATCACTTTATAAAATCTGATCCAGTTGGTTCCCTGAAGCGTGTTTTAGCATGTTTCCATTCGGAATCACATGATTACAATATAATAATTGTCGCCAATCCTTTTGACCTTCTATTAACGTTTATTTTTTTGAAAAAAATCAACATAATTTCTCTGTAAACTTTCCCAGTGGCTCTGGAAATAACTTGCTTTTGCCTTGTATGCTCACCAACCCATATTTTCTCTCCATCCATTTCGATGGACAGGAAACTGTGGGCTGACAAGCACACACTGGAAAATCTTAGCTGTGGTGTCTAGTGAACAGGCGTTTTCTGGTACTTTTCAAGACCTGAGTCTGTAAGAAGAAATGTGATATTTTCCATTTTAAGGATATGTTCGAAATGTCTCAAGTAATGTACATCCTATTGCAAATAAATCCCGGAATAGGTATATAGGGATAAGTTATAAATGAACTATGTGGCACAGCAATATCTTTCCCCTCCGATGACTTTCACTTCCTGGCCATCCTGCTTTGCATTGAAACCGAAGGAAGAAATTGCTTAGAAGTGGAATTGGGGTTGGTTTAGCACAGTGGGCTAAACAGCTGGCTTGTAAAGCACAACAATGCAAGCAGCGTGGGTTCAATTCTTGTGCCGGCCTCCCCGAACAGGCACCGGAATGTGGCGACTGGGGGCTTTTCACAGTAACTTCATTGAAGCCTACTTCTGACACGCGATTATGATTATTATATGTCCCTCTCATGACTAATTTAAAACCATAGAAATAAAGAGATCAAATCCATTTTTGGAGCCAACGTACTATTGCGGAGAGCCTGCTTGTGGTAGATTTCCCTTAAGCCTCATGGGCGAACTTAGTCCATGGGTCTGAATTGAGCATTATCAAATTACTGATCAAAGTAGCTAGCCAGTACTCTGCAGAGGAGACTGCTGTTTTGTTTGAAATGTGAATGCTTCCTCTGCAGTTCTGCTTTCCTATCATTGGAGACATTTTGACTCAAATTTTATGATAACTTATTGCTGAGCCCTAAGAAAGCTGCCCAAAAGGTTTGGAAATCTCTCTGACATGGTTTTTCCCTTTCCCAATGGCAGTTTAAATCTATTGGCAAGTCAGGGGGATGTTTTGACATGCGACAGTCAATGAGCAGGTAGGTAGACAATTGCATTGAAGTATTTGCACACATAGAATCATAGAACTTACAGTGCAGAAGGAGGCCATTTGGCCTATCGAGTCTGCACCGGCCCTTGGAAAGAGCACCCTACTTAAGCCCACGCTTCCACCCTGTCCCCGTAAGCCAGTAACCCCACCTAACATTTTGGGAACTTAAGGGACAATTTAGCATGGCCAATCCACCTAACCTGCACATCTTTGGACTGTGGGAGGAAACCGAAGCACCCGGAGGAAACCCAAGCAGGCACGGGAAGGAAATGCAAACTCCACACAGACGGTCACCCGAGGCCGGAATTGAACCCGGATCCCTGGAGCTGTGACAGCTGTGCCAGTGTGCGCCCACATGCACAACAAGGAAGTTAAAAGTATGTCATATTTTTTATGTTTTAAATTTTCAGAAAGCAAATTGAATGGTTATGGCCGGATTAAAAAGAAACTAAATTGAAATTTGATATCCCATAATATAAAATTTAATTTCAAGGCTAGTGAGGATATTTAACAGTAATTATAAAGCTATTTTGTTACTAAAAACCCATTTTCAAGGCTTTTTATAGCGTAATGAACTGCGCAAGAGTGGAGGTCTCTGTCTATGTTTTGGAAGTTGGGTGGGCTCAAAAGTGCTCCTTTTGGAGAAGTGTTGAATCACTGGCAGAAAATTCTGGATTTTGCCTTATTCTGTGCACCTGTGGACTCCTAAAGTTGCCTGTCAGCTTCAGTTTCATACTCATGACGAACACTGACAGCCGTGCGGTCATTGCCACTGGAAAATCTGGGCCTTTGAAGCCAACTTCATGAACTGAAAGTTTTATCTGAATTAAAATCAAAGTAAATGGCTCTGTAGTTTCTAACAGTATGCCTAGAGTATTCAGGTAGCGGTAAACTTGTATATTTCAGCTGCATTAGTGAACATGTGTGTTTTTCAATATGGCTGGCTGGAAAGCATGCTCTGAATTTCAGAACTTTAAATAGTTTCAGTGGAATCACTGGGTTGAGCACTGTTATATTTAGGGATTTTTGATCATTTTACGTCACAGAATGGAATTTGAGATTTGTGTTATTAAAAGTACGGACATACATTTGAATTAGGAGCAAGAGGCCCCTCAAGCTGGCTCTGCCATTCAATAACATCATGGCTGATCTGATTGTGGCCTCAACTCTCTACAGTCTGACCTACCCCCCCCCCATGTAACCTTTGATTCCCTTGTTAGTCAGGAATCTTATCCATCTCTGCCTGAAAAATATTCAGTGACCCTGCCTCCGCCGCTCTTCATAGAAGAGAGTCCAAAGATCCTCTGAGAGAAAAAGATTCTCCTCATCTTCATCTGGAATGGGAGACTCCTTATTTTTAAACTGTGTCCTCCAGTTGTAGTCTTTCACTCAAAGGGAAGCATCCTATTGGCACGCCCTGTCAAGCCCCTCACGATCTTGAATGTGTTGATAAGATCACCTCTCATTTTTCTCATCCAGGTATTGGGAGCGAGGCTTCTCTGAACTGCAAAGCATTTATATCCTTTCTTAATTAAGGAGACAAAAACTCTGCATAGTACTCCAGATGTCATCTCACCAATGCCCTGTGCAACTAGAGCAAACTCTTCCTACTTTTCTATTCCATTTCCCTTGCAGTAAACATTTGCCTGATCACTTCCTGTCAGTACCTGCATACTGACTCTTTGTGATTCATGTACCAGGGCACCCAGATCTCCCTGTACTACCAAGACTGCAGTCTCTCTCCATTTAAATAATATGCTGCTTTTCTGTTCTTCCTGCCAAAGTGACAAGTTCACATTTGTTCACATTATACTCCATCAGTCAAATTTTTGCCTATTCACTTAACCTATCTATATCCCATTTATTTAACTACCATGTCTTTGATCTTCTCATCTAAGTCATTGTTAAATGTTGAGGCCCCAGCACAGGTCTCTGGAACTCCATTGAAACACTGCCAATCAGAAAAAGACCCATCTATGTATACTGTTTTCTGCCAGCTAATCTTCTATCCATGTTTATCCCTACACCACGAGTTTTGATTTTCCACATTGCAGATTGCATTTTATTTCCAGATTGCACCCTTAAATTATGCTGATCACCCTGAGTTATCCTATAATCTAATTAGGAATTTGACATTACTCCTGGCCTATAAGCAAAAACTGAAGCGGGAGAATCTGTCAAAGAAAGTTGTGCATTGTTGGTCTGAGGAATCGGATGATCTCCTATGGGACTGCTTATGAGTCAGTGGACTGGTCACTATTTTAAAAACTCTGCGACCAGCCTGAACGAGTACGCCACTACAGTAACTGACTTCATTAGTAAGTGTGTAGAAGACTGCCAAAGAAACAAATCCGCGTGTTTCCCAACCGGAAACCCTGGATGAACAGGGATATCCACTGCTTGCTGAAGTCTAGGTCTGAAGCATTCAAGTCAGGCAACCCTGACCTATACAAGAAAGCCAGAAATGATCGAAGGAGATCCATCAAAAATGCCAAAAGACAGTACCGGACCAAGCTCGAGTCCCAGGCTAGCCACACTGATCCCCGCCGACTATGGCAAGGTCTGCAAGACATAATGGGCTACAAGCTGAAGGCAAGTAAAATCACCGGCTCCAATGCAGCCCTCCCTGATGAGCTCAACGCATTCTATGCACGCTTTGAACAAGAGGTCAGCGAGAGCAAGTCCTCCACCCCAGAAGCCTTGGCTGAACTTGTATCTGAGATCACCATTGCAAACATCCGAGCAGCCTTCTCGAAGGTCAACCCTCGGAAAGCCACTGGCCCGGATGGGGTATCCGGACGGGCGCTCCGGTCTTGCGCGGATCAGCTGGCTGGGGTATTCGCAGACATCTTCAACCTCTTTTTACAACAATCTGAGGTCCCTATCTGCTTCAAGAAGACAACCATCATCCCTGTACCAAAAAAAAGCCAAGCAGTGTGCCTTAATGACTCGTCCAGTGGCTCTGACATCCATCATCATGAAGTGCTTCGAAAGGTTAGTCATGGCACAAATCAATTCCAGCCTCCCGGATTGCCTTGATCCACTGCAGTTCGCCTATCGCTGCAACAGGTCCACAGCAGACGCCATCTCCATGGCCCTGCACTCTACCCTGGAACACCTAGATAACAAAGACACCTATGTATCGACTATAGCTCAGCCTCCAACACCATCAATCCTACGAAACTCATCTCCAAACTCCTTGGCCTCAGCTCCTCTCTCTAAGACTGGATCCTGAACTTTCTAACCCACAGGCCACAATCGGTAAGGACAGGCAACAACACCTCCTCCACGATCATCCTCAACACCGGTCCCCCACAAGGCTGTGTCCTCACCCCCCTACTATACTCCTTGTACACCTATGACTGTGGCTAAATTCCCCTCCAACTCTATTTTCAAATTTGCTGATGACACCACAGTAATGGGTCGGATTTCAAACAATGACGAGACAGAGTACAGGAATGGGATAGAGAATCTGGTGTACTGGTGCGACGACAATAATCTCTCCCTCAGTGTCAACAAAACGAAGGCGATTGTCATTGACTTCAGGAAGCGTAGTGGAGAATATGCCCCTGTCTACATCAATGGGAACAAAGTACAAAGGGTCGAGAGCTTCAGGTTTTTAGGTGTCCAGATCACCAACAACCTGTCCTGGTCCCCCTATGCCGACACTATAGTTAGGAAAGCCCACCGACTACTTTCTCAGAAGACTAAGGAAATTTGGCATGTCCCCTACGACTCTCACCAACTTCTACAGGTACACCATAGAAAGCATTCTTTCTGGTTGTATCACAGCTTGGTGAGTGGATCCTGCTCTGCCCAAGACCTCAGGAAATTACAACAGGTCGTGAATGTAGCCCAATCCATCACACAAACCAGTCTCCCATCCATCGACAGTCTACAATTCCCGCTGCCTCGGAAAGGTAGCCAGCATAATTTCGGACTCCCACGCACCCCAGACATACTCTCTTCCACCTTCTTCCGTCAGGAAAAAGATACCAAAGTTTGAGGTCCCGTACAGACTGACTCAAGAACAGCTTCTTCACTACTGCCATCAGACCTTTGAATGGATCTACCTCGTATTAAGTTGATCTTTTCTCTACACCTTGCTATAACTGTAACATTATATTCTGCAGTCTCTCCTTCCCTATGTACGGTATGCATGGTTTGTGCAGCATGCAAGAAACAATACTTTTCACTCTATACCAATACATGTGACAATATTCAATCAAATCAAATTACGGTCATAGCCTGAATGTAAGGCTCTCTAACAGGAGTAACTAGCTGTATCACAATGCCATCTAAGGCAGATCCAAACTTATAATAAACACATAATCTAGCTAACACTGAAGTGCAACACCTAGAGAGGGTGCTGCCTTGTCAGAAGTATTATCTTTCACATGAAACATTAAACTCAGTCTGCATATTCTGGTGAATCACGTGGAACTAAAAGATTCCACAGCACTAAGAGTTCTTCCATGTGTGTGCTGGCCAGCATTCCTGTCTGAATAACGGCAGAAAATAGCCAGATTAATTGTTTTTCTGGCATGTGCTGGTCATTCTGAGGGCACTTCCACTCCTATTACTTGCTGTATGATGGATATGGTCATGAAATTGTAAATAGATGACCAGTTTGTAGTACAAGCTTAGGGTTTTGTATATAAGAAAGCCTTTTGTGACTTAAGGATGCTAGAATTATGTCTAGCTTCCCCTATGAGTTATAGAGGAACGTCTTAATGATGTTAAGAGCTTTGTATTCAGGAGACAAAATAAAAAGTTAGGTAGTTACAGTACTTTAATAATGACATCTGGGGATCTGGTGAGAAGGTTATAGAGCCTTTTCCAGTGTCTGTAGTTTGCAATCTTTATTTAAAGTTCATTTTATTAGGCTTTGATATGTTTATATTTTTGCTACAAAGGCATCAGTCAGGCTTATTGATGTGCTACAAGTACTCCTACCAACTTAGATCATGTGAACAGTTCATGTGAATTCTTTAATTATAATAAGGTGGGATGTGTTACTCTATACATTTTTGATTATTGTATATGTTTAAGAAAAATACCACCATTAGTGAGTGATGCAGCAAAGATGTTCCCATCCTTGCACTGTTGAACAGAATTAATTCCACTGTTGTTTCTGTCATGCTGGTGATGCAGCATGGTGCTGTTTAAGCTTTGCAGTTGGCCCTGTCACCAAAGTACCTTAGTTCCTGTATCTTGTCTACTGTTAACAATGTGAATGTTTTCTGTATTTGAGTGCAGCATCAAGATGTTTTGGGTTAATGTTGCATTGCTTGGGTCTTGGAAACACAGACAATCTGAAGCTTTTTTCCAGTTAAGGTGAATAGGGATGAAAACAGAAAATGCTGGAAAATCTCAGCAGGTCTGGCAGCATCTGTGGTGAGAGAAACACAGTTAACATTTTGAGTATGTATGACTTACTGGGATGTTGACATTTTCAAACAAAAGTTTGAAGTAAGCAGTTACTGCGTGTTTCATTAGGTCTGCCTCTGCTATTTTATTATTGTTTTATGTTGTGATCACTAATATCTCTGCTGCTTCCCAAACTTGGTTTGGGGACTGCCGTCAAAGGTAGTGAGATGGGAAGTTGAGTGGTAGCGCTGGGATGTGTGACCCTGTGCATTCACAAATTAAACTGTCCAGACAAAATTTATTTGGGTTTAAATTGAATTATTAGTTATGCATCAGTGGTAGTGACAGGGTTTTGCTGTGGATATGGATTTTTTACATTCCACTCGGATATAGATTTGCAACATGGAAACAAGATTATTAGAGACATACCTGTTCTTTAAAAAGAAAAAAGTCTTGTAAATGTAGGACTGGGACGATGGTACCAGGCTCCTAGTACAATAAGGAGAGACAATTTCTTTATTATTTGTTGAGGCAGTAGTTAGTAATACAAACACTTTATACATTTCAACTCTCCCTGCATTTTCATGGCGAAAATGTGAATTTTGCCTGGGGCCTGGTGTTGTGCCACAACCTTCAGTTGCTACCTCTGTTGAAATCAGTTAGCTCAAGCTCAGAACCTTTTAGTTTGTATGTGTACTGTATCTGGGAATGTGTTTAGTTGTCTTCATGAAGTCTTCTAATGCAAGTTGACGTACATAATCGTCTCGCTACCTTCACTATTATAGGTAGTAATTTGGTGCTCTTATTATTTGCTGCCTGTGCTATCTTTAGTGCAGTTTCTTTCTACACCATGTTGGCTTGCATTATATCTCTGGCCTTCACATGTTGTCATATCATCTGTGCTGGACTTGCATTCTACATTAGCATTGGCCACCTTGTGTGTTGTGTATATATGTGCAAAGTGATTAAAGGTATCGTCGACTGTGCTATACAGCGGCTTAGACACAGGAATAACCTGGTCACCAATGCTCAGTTTGGGTTCAGCCAGGGCCACGTGGTTGCCAACCTCATTACAACCATGGTCCAAACATAGGACTTAGGAACTGTAGTAGGCAATTTGGACATTCAAGCTTACTCTACCATTTGATAGGATCACGGCTGATCTGATTGTGGTCTCAACTCCACCTTCCTGTTGGCCCCCAAAAGTCTTGACTCTGTTGTCTTTTGAAAATCTACTTTAACTCAGCTTTGAATAAATCCAGTGGTTACTGTGGAAGAGATTTCCCCAGACTCACAATCCTTTGTGAGAAAAAAAAGGTCCTCATTTCCATCTTAAAATATGAACAAAAGAGCTGAACTGAAGAAGTGAGGTGAAAGTGACTACTCTTGACATCAAAGCAGCATTTGACCATGAGGCATTTTGGAGCCCTAGCGAAACTGACATCAATGGGAATTGGGGGTGGGGGAGTTTGTGAGGTGTTTGATTCGTTGTTGTACAAAGCAGCGACCGGATGGAGTGGAGGGCATCCGGGAAGACTTCCTGCCAGTGGGAAACTGGGAGACTTCGTAACCGTAGGGCCAGTAGGATGGTCTTCGAGACCGTTCCGTTCTCCCTCTCTACCTGACCGTTCCCCCGGGGGTTGTAACTGGTCGTCCTGCTCGAGGCAATGCCTTTGCTGAGCAGGAATTGACGCAGTTCGTCGCTCATGAAGGAGGACCCCGACAGGAGCATTGAGTTTTGTGTGGGCATGGAAGACCCCGAGGGTAAGGAGGGGGTTCCTGCAGCGTAGTAGGGACAGAGGGGGACTGGCGTTGTCAAACCTGGACGACTACTACTGGGCCGCCAATGTGGCGATGGTCTGTAAGTGGATGAGGGAGGGAGAAGGGGCGGCGTGGAAGAGGATGGAGATGGCGTCCTGTAAAGGAACGAGCCTAAAGGCGCTGGTGACTGCGCCGCTGCCGCTCTCCCCAAAAAGGTATACCACAAACCCAGTGGTGGTGGCAACCTTAAGGATCTGGGGGCAGTGGAGACGACACGGGGGGGTGACGGGTGCCTCGGTGGGGTCCCCGATTAGGAACAACCACAGGTTTGTCCCAGGAAAGATGGACGGAGGGTTCCAGAGCTGGCAACGAGCAGGAATTAGGAAACTAAGAGATTTGTTTATAGATGGGACGTTTGCGAGCCTGGGAGCGCTGGAGGAAAAGTATGAGTTGCCCCGGGGAACAAATTCAGATATATGCAAGGTGAGGGAATTTCCGCTGCTCCCGACACGGGATCCAAGATAGAGTGATTTCCGGGGTATGGGTCGGAGAGGGCAAAGTGTCCGAAATACATCAGGAGATGAGAAACGCGGGGGAGGCGATGGTAGAGGAGCTGAAGGGAAAATGGGAAGAAGAGCTGGGAGAGGAGATTGAGGAGGGTCTGTGGGCTGATGCCCTAAGTAGGGTAAATTCTTCGTCTTAGTGTGCCAGGCTTAGCCTGATTCAATTTAAGGTTCTACACAGAGCACATGTGACGGGAGCAAGACTGAGCAGGTTCTTCGGAATGGAGGACAAGTGCGGGAGGTGCTTGGGAAGCCCGGCGAACCACACACACACGTTCTGGTTGTGTCCGGCACTGGATGAGTACTGGAGGGGAGTGGCAAAGGTGATCTCAAAGGTGGTGAAGGTCCGGGTCAAGCCAGGCTGGGGGTTAGCGATATTTGGGGTAGCGGAAGAGCCGGGAGTGCAGGAGGCGAAAGAGGCCGATATTTTGGCCTTTGCGTCCCTGGTAGCCTGGCGCAGGATTCTACTCATGTGGAAGGAAGCGAAACCCCCCCGGCGTGGAGGCCTGGATAAACGATATGGCAGGGTTCATAAAACTAGAACGAATGAAATTTGCGCTCAGAGGATCGGTTCAGGGGTTCTCCAGGCGGTGGCAACCGTTCCTTGACTATCTCGCGGAACGTTAAGTGAAAATAGTTCGTCAGCAGCAGCGGTGGGGGGGGGGGGGGGGAGCACTATCTTTTGTTACTTTGTTAGTTCACTATATTATTTAAATAATGTTATTTATCAGTTACTGTGCTATTTTTCTGTTAATTTGTAATGTGGAAAAATTCTGTTTGAAAACTTTAATAAAATATATTTTTAAAAAAAAAAGGAGAACCCCCTATCACTATGTATGTAGGCGGGGCAACCGAACAGTGTAAAGATGGTGCAGAGGGCTTTAATGACCGTGGCTACGGTTATGTCGGGGCAGGGGATGGCGAAAGGGAACCGGGAGTACTCGTCAATCACATTCAGGAAGTACGTGTTGCGGTGGGTGGAGGGGAGGGGGACTTTGAAGTCCAGACTGAGGCGCTCAAAGGGACAGGAAGCCTTTATCAGGTGCGCTTTATCTGGCCTGTAGAAGTGTGGCTTGCACTCTGTGCAGATTTGGCAGTGCCTGGTGGCTGTCCTGACCTCCTCGATGGAGTAGGGCAGGTTGCGGGTCTTTACGAAGTGATAGAACCAAGTGACCCCCCGGGTGGCAGAGGTCCTCGTGGAGGGTTCGGCGACGGTCCACTTGTGTGTTGGCACATGTGCTGCGGGATAGGGCATCGGAAGGCTCGTTCAGCTTTCCGGGACGATACAAGATCTCATAGTTATAGGTGCAGAGTTCGATCCTCCACCGCAAGATCTTGTCGTTCTTGATCTTGCCCCACTGCATTATCGAACATGAAGGCAACCGACCGTTGGTCAGTGAGGAGAGTGAATCTCCTACCGGCCAGGTAATGCCTCCAATGTCGCACAGCTTCCACGATGGCCTGGGCCTCCTTTTCCACTGAGGAGTGGCTGATTTCTGAAGTGTGGAGGGTGTGTGAAAAAAAGGCCACGGGTCTGCCCGCTTGGTTGAGGGTGGCGCCAGAGCTACATCGGATGCGTCGCTCTCGACTTGGAAGGGGAGGGATTCGTCGATCGCGTGTATCGTGGCCGTTGCGATATCCACTTTGATGCGGCTGAAGGTCTGGCGGGCCTCTGTCAACAGGGGAAAGACCGTGGACTGGATCAGCGGACGGGCCTTGTCCGCATAGTGGGGGACCCACTGGGTGTAATAAGAGAAAAAGCCCAGACAGCGTTTCAGGGCCTTGGAACAGTGAGGGAGGGGGAACTCCATAAGGGGGTGCATGCGTTCAGGGTCGGGGCCTATAATCCCCATTTCGCACTATGTAGCCAAGGATGGCTAGACGGTCGGTGCTAAACACACATTTTTCCCTGTTGTACGTGAGATTCAGGGCGTTTTCAGTCTGGAGGAATTTATGGAGGTTAGCGTTGTGGTCCTGCTGATCGTGGCCGCAGATGGTGACGTTATCGAGGTACGGGAACGTAGCCCGAAACCGTACTGGTCAACCATACGGTCCATCTCCCGTTGGAAGACCGAGACTCCGTTAGTGACGCCGAATGGAACCCTTAAGAAATGATAGAGCCGCCCATCTGCTTCAAAGGCAGTGTATTTGCGGTCGCTCGGGCGGATGGGGAGCTGGTGATATGCGGACTTAAGGTACACTGTGGAAAAGACCTTGTACTGTGCAATCCGATTGACCATGTCGGATATGTGGGGAGAGGGTACGCATCCAGCTGTGTGTATCTATTGATGGCTTGACTATAGTCTATGACCATCCTCTGCTTCTCCATGGTCTTTATAACTACCACCTGAGCTCTCCAGGGACTATTGCTGGCCTGGATTATGCCTTCCCGCAGCAGCCGCTGGAATTCCGACCGGATAATGGTTCAGTCCTGGGCGCTGTACCGTCTGCTCCTAGTGGCGACGGGTTTGCAATCCGGGGTGAGGTCCGCAAACAGGGAAGGCGGGTCGACCTTGAGGGTCGCGAGGCCGCAGATAGTGAGTGGGGGTATAGGGCTGCCGAATTGGAACGTTAAACTCTGGAGGGTGCACTGAAAATCCAACCCCAGGAGTGTGGCAGCGCAGAGGTGGGGGAGGACGTAAAGCCGGTAGTTCTTGAACTCCCTCCCCTGCACCGTGAGTTTCGCGATGCAGAACCCTTTGATCTCTACGGAATGGGATCCTGCTGCCAGGAAAATCTTTTGATTACTCGGGTGGATCGGAAGAGAACAGCGTCTTACCGTATCGGGGTGTATAAAGCTCTCTGTGCTCCCAGAGTCGATCAGGCAGGGTGTCTCAAACCCGTTGACGAGTACCGTTGTTGTTGCCGTTTGCAGCGTTCGGGGCCGCGACTGGTAAAGGGTCACCGAAGCCAGTCGCTGTTGCTGCATTGGGGCGTTTTGTTCAGGCCCCGTGAAGTCGTCCATTCCGGGGTCCTTGGCCGTCAGCCAAGGTGGCGGCGTCCACTGGTCGCACACGGTAGGGGGTGGACAAGATGGCGCCGCCCATTGATCGCATGTGGCTGGGGAGCACAAAATGGCGGTGCCCATCCTTCCCGCATGGAGTCCGGGACCCGAGATGGCGGCGCCCATTGGCCGCACGTGGATCGTTGGGGGGGGGGGGGTGCCGGGGGGTCGATCGTGGCGGGGGTCCACGGTGCTCAAGGGGCAGCCGCACGGTTGGGGACGTATGGAGTCCGGGACCCAAAATGGCAGCACCCATCCTTCCTGCGTGGAGTCCGGGACCCGAGATGGCGGCGCCCCTCCCTCCTGTATGGAATCCGGGACCCAAGATGGCGGCGCCCGTTGGCCGCACATGGATCATTGGGTTGGGGTGGGGTGCCGGGGGGGTCGGTCGTGGCGGGGGTCCATGGTGCCCAAGGGGCAGCCGCGCGGTCGGGGGCGTATGGAGACCAGGACCCAAAATGGTGGTGCCCGTTGGCCGCACATGGATCGTTGGGGGGGTTGAGTTTGGGGTCCTGGTTCTCCCCGGTAGATTGCGGCGACCCCCCGGACCTGGCACACCGCTACAAAGTGCCCTTTTTTGCCGCACCCTTTGCAGAGTGCTGGGCGGGCCGGGCAGCGCAGCCGGTGGTGTTTCGTTTGCCCGCAAAAGTAGCAGCGCGGCCACCCCGGGTGGGCTGGTGCTCTGGCAGCACAGGCCGGTCGGGGGGTCGGTCATGGCGGGGGTCCACGGTGCCCAAGGGGCAGCCGTGCGGTCGTGGGCGTAGGCACGGGAGTACTGTGATGCCACATCGAGCGAGGCAGCAAGGGCCCGTGCCTCCTTGAGGCCTAGTGCGTCTCTCCAGCAATCGCTGGCGAATTTGGGACGGGAGCATACCTACTACGAAGGCATCCCGAACTAGTAGTTCCGTATGTTCATTAGCCAAAACCGATGGGCAGTTGCAGTTTCTCCCCAGTATCAACAGCGCACTGTAGAATTCGTCCGGCGATTTCCCCGGGGATCTGCCGTCTCGTCGCGAGCTGGTGGCATGCGTAGACCTGGTTGACGGGCCGAACATAGATTCCCATCAGCATGGCGAGCGCCGACTGGCAATCCTCCGCGTCCTGTATGAGAGTGTAGATTTCCGGCCTCACCCTGGAATGCAGGACTTGCATTTTCTGGTCTTCTGTCGTCACGCAGGTGGCCGTTCGGAGGTATCCTTCGAAACACGCTAGCCAGTGTTTAAAAGTGGCCGCTGAGTTTGCTGCGTGGGGGCTGATTCGCAGACACTCCGGAGTGATTCGGAGCTCCATGTCCTTTAAGTCTGCGTAATAAATTGTAGCACGATCAATCACTCACGAGACGAGAAGAGATGGAGTCAATCGATGGCTTTATTACGCAGACTTGTTCCCCAGCAGCACAGTTACAGAATGCGGCTGCTGGGAGAACCCGGGCTCTTATACTCCACCTTAATGGGTGGAGCCAGTAGGCGGCTGATCCAATCGGGACCCAGCGTCTATCCACCAATAGCCTCTCGGCATCACAGGGTACCGTAATACCCCTAATACATACCACTACAGTCAGATAATTTGAATTATTTTTAACAACAAAATTACATTGTTAATTCAAGTTAAACAACCCTGAATTAAAAGGAATAAGTATTAAAACCTGGGTCTGCCGCAAGCCAGAAAGTTATACTAATCATAATCCTTTCTCTTTCCTTCTGGAAAGACATTTATCACTCCATGTCCACCCCACCGTTAAGTTTGTGTTAAAACTAATCTCACATTAACACCACTTTATGAATTTGGCAGTGTAAATCCACGCCGGTTCCATACTGGCATAAAAGTTTCACCTCTCTGATGCCAAGTTCCATACCGTTACAATGTTTATATCCTGGCAGTGCGTTCAAAATCAGCCTCTGGGCTTGATGATTATTTTGTGGCAACTGTTGTGCTTATTTGAAGTCAACATACTGGCATTCCAACATCTTGAAGTGACTTTGAAAATCCACATTCCGCAGTAAAGTAGACAAAAATACGTAGACTAAAGATTAGTAGAGTAGAATCCTCTGCAAACAGATATATTTATGAATCAATTCATGTTTAATAGCTTTGATAATGTTACCCTTGTGCATGTTTATTCTTCCTTTGTTGAATAGAGACCTTAATATTTCTCGCTGCACTTGTGCTGGTGTTATTCCCTGTAAAGATAGTTATGAATGATGATAGTCTGTGCAGAAGAATGCTCTGCTCATTATTGACTCAGCTGTTACAATTGAGTTATTGATATTAAAACAAATCTGTTGTGTCTGCATTCTAGCTTAGTTGGAGTACTTAATGTTCACATACCATTGTTGCATGATCCCCTTACACATAGAGAAATGCATTTTGATGACTATTGAATATATAATTTAGTTAGGATTTTTACATTTACCCAAGATTAGAATTTAATATAGATAAACTGGCAAATTTTCAATTCTTTAAGTCAAGACTTTGGTTAATCATGAAAGCCTGATAGCCTGGTTTATAATCTGTGGTCTTATAATTCACTTTTAGTTTTATCCTGCTATTAAGATGGATCTTATGGATTTTATTTCAATCTATGTCCTTATCTACCTTAAGTTCTACATTTCCACTTGCTCCAATTTTATTATTCTCATTCTCTTAAAATTTCACCTTCAAACCACCCTGCTTTTGTCATTGCATGTAGCCACTGCTCTTCAATTTTCCATTTTAAAGTGCTGTAGTACATGTTAGCACAGACTGCTAAGCAGTGGAAGTCTGAGAAATTTTACATGTTCATATAGACAATATTCATAGACACTCCACTAGCTAGATTAGTCAGACATGACCTACTTACCACAAATCTGCGACCTAACTCCATATACCTGCCGTTGGCCCATATCCCTTAATATTTTTGCTCAACAAAAATCTATCCATCTCAGCTTTAAAATTAACAACTGTATTCGCATCAGCTGCTGTTGTGGGAGAGCGTTTCAAGCCTCCACCACCTTTTGAGTGAAGAAGTTCTTCCAAACATTTCACCAATGGAAGTAGCTTATCTTGTCTACCCTGTCTTCCCTTGTTAATATCTTAAATACTTTGAACAAATGATCCCTCAGCCTTCTAAATTCTGGTGAATGCAAGTCTAATTTGAGTAATCTCTTCTCGTAAATCAAGCCCTGTAATCCAGACATGATTTTTGTAAACCTACATTGCACTCCCTCCTAGCCAAAATATCTGTTCCACAACACCTTTTAGATTTTAAGATCTATAAAACTTCAGTAACTTTTATCACCATGCTGTTAGGGTTGCTTCAAAGTTGAATAGCTATTCCTATTGTTCGCTGAAATCTAAAAAAAACTCCTCTGCATAGGTTTCAGTATCCCCTTGAATATGTTTTCCCCCTTTGTTCTCTCCCTTATCTTACCTAATTTCTTTAAAACTGCACTCTCCCAGACTTAATTACCTTTATCTCTTTATTTTAGCTTTTGGAGGTTAAAAGAAGAGTAAGCACCCTTCATCCACCTTCCCTGTAATACCTTTCCTTCACACTTTGCATGTCTTATCCTTTGAATCCCAGTGATCTATCCAGAAATGTTCATGTTCTGTAACCACTTTTACTAAATTGCATTAGGTAAACATCGGGGGCTGGATTCGCCGCCCCGCCGCACCACATTTCTGCCCCGACCCACCGGCGGGATTCTCCATTACGCCGGCCGGTCAATGGGGTTTCCTATTGTGGGGCAGCCCCACGCCGTCAGGAACCCCCCGGGCGCTGGCAAAACGGAGAATCCCGGCAACAGAGAATTCAGTCCCTGATTTCAGTGTTGCTAGTCTCACTGTCACTCTGTCCCTACCTTAATTATCTTATTCGTATATACCCACAGTTTAAAATATATGACTGGAGCATAACCAACAGAAAATATTCCAATTTCTTGGATTTCGCTGATATATTTGCATGATACCATTGACTTCAGTTTTGCGAGAGCCTCTTGATGCCACACTTGGTCAAGTGTGGCCTAGTTGTCAAGGGCAGTCACTCTCGCCTCTGGTGTTCAGCTCTTTTGTCCATGTTTGGACTAAGACAGTCAAACAATCGGGAGCTGAGTGGCACTGGCAGCACCCAAACTGAGCATCAAAGAGCAGATTGTTTCTGAGCAAGTGTAGCTTGATAGAACTGTTAATGACCCATTCCGCCCATTTGCTGATGATCAAGAGCAGACTAATGAGATAGTAATTAGGGGCTGTTTAGCACAGGGCTAAATTGCTGGCTTTGAAAGCAGACCAAGGCAGGCCAGCAGCATGGTTCAATTCCCGTAACTGCCTCCCTGAACAGGCGCCGGAATGTGGCGACTAGGGGCTTTTCACAGGAACTTAATTGAAGCCTACTTGTGACAATAAGCGATTTTCATTTTTCATTCATTTTTCAATTGACCGGGTTGGATTTATCCTGCTTTTTGTGGACAGTACATACCTGGGTTGTTTCTCCACATTTCCGGGTAATGCCTATGTTGTAGCTGCACTGGAACAGTTTAACTAAGGGTGCAGTTAGTTCTGGAGCACAAGTCTTCAGATCTATCAATGGAATGTTATTAGGGCCCATAGCGGTTGCTATATCCAGTGCCTTCAGCTGATTCTTGATATCACGTGGAGTGAATTAATCAAATTGACTCTGACATCTGAAGTGCTGGGGACATTACAAGGAGGGTAAGATGGTGATCTACTCGGCACTTCTGGTTGAAGATTATTGCAAATGCTTAAGCCTAATCAGTTACAAATGCTTCAGCCTTGTCTTTTGCATTAATGTTCTGGGATCCCCATCATTGAGGATAGGGGCAATTGTGGAGCCTTTACTTGTTCAATATTCTACCACCATTCACAGCTGGATGTGGGGGTCTTGCAGCGCTTAGATCTGATTCATTAGTGGTGGGATCGTTTAGCTTTGTCGTACACTGCTTTTGCTGTTTGGCATGCAATTAGTTCTGTGTTGTAGCCTCATTAGATTTTGCAGCTTATTTTTAGATATATCTGCTCCTAGTTGGCCCTCCTACACTCTTCATTGACCCAGGATTGATCTTCTGGTTTTATGGTAATGATAGAGTGAGAGATATGCCACTCCATGAGGCTACAGATCGTGTTTGAATAAAGTTCCACTGGTGCTGATGGCTCACAATGCCTCAAGGCTGCCCAGTTTTGAGTTGCTCAATCTGTTCCAATTCTATCCCATTTAGAATGATGGTTGGGCCATATAATACGATGGAGGGTATCCTCAATGTGAAGATGGGACTTTGTCTCCACAAGGAATTTGCCATGGTCAGCCTGTAAGTACCATCATGGACAGATGCATTTACGACAGATATAGTGGTGAGGAGAGGTCAAGTATGTTTCCCCCTCTTGTCGATTGCCTCACCACCTGCCACAGATCCAGTCTAGCAGTTATATCATTCAGGACTCTGAACAGCTCAGTCAGTAGTGGTGCCACCAAGCCACCATTGGTGGTGGACATTGAAGTCCCCCACACAATCTGCATTCTGTGCCTTAGCCACCCTCATTGTTGCTTCCAAGTGCTGTTCAACATGAAGGAGTACTGATTCATCAACTATGGGAGGGTGATGGGTGGTAATCCGCAGGAGGATTCCTTGCCTAACCTGGTATCATGAGATTTCATGGGGTGAGGTCTGGCAGATGAAGTACAATGTTGGTAAATGTGAGGTCATCCATTTCAGTAGGAATAAGAGCAAAATGGACTGTTATTTAAATAGTAAAAAACTGTGCAGAGACTAGTTTTTTAAAATTCCAGATTTGTAAGTTGAATTTAAATTCCACCAGCTGCCATGGTGGTGGAATTCCACCCCAGTCCAGTGGCAGCAGCCAGTCCAATATTTAAATGAAGGTTTCTGAGTCTCCATTTAGCTGTTTTCCTCTGGGCAAGTCTATTTAAATTGAGGCTGCATTTGCATATTTTGCAGAAATAAGATAAAGTTTGAAAAGAAAGCTAGTGCAATGCCAGTTCATATGCAGTACTCACTGGAGCCCAGTGCTACATAATAAAATGCTGCTAACATCACTATTTTTTATTCTAATAGTCCCTCGAAAATATTTGATTATTTTCAATCATTCATCCTCTTTGTAGTCTTCTCTTCGCACTATATTAATTCAGCTCCTGTTTCAATGAAAAAACTATACTGGCTATTTTTGATACAGATTTGTACCACATAAATTTGTATCCTGCTGTTCAACCTATTTTTCTTGTGTTTCCAGGTTGAAATGGTTCTTGGGTGCTTGATTAATTAAAGTAATATATTATGAGCATATTTAGCTCGACATAGACTGAGAGTCAAAGTCACAGAGCAATGCAGCACCGAAAAGACCCTTCAGCCGATCACGTGTGTGCCGGTCAAAAATGACCACCAAAGCATTCTAATCCTGTTTTGTAGCACTTGGCCCATAGCCTTGTATGCCTTGGCATTGCAAGTGCACATCTAAATACTTAAATGTGGGGTATCTGCCTCCACCACCCTTTCTGGCAGTGCGTTCCAGACTCCCACCACCCGCTGAGGAAAAGGTTTTCCTCCCATCCCCTCTAGACCTCCTGCTACTTATCTATGTCCCCTGTCATTGATCCCTCCACCAAGAAGAAACATTTCTTCCTGTCTACATCTTGAGGATATACATTTCAATCGTGACCCCCTTCAGTCTCCTCTGCTCCAAGGAAAACAAGCCCAGTCTATCCAACCTCTCTTCATAACTAAAACCCTCCAGCCCAGGCAACATCCTGGTAAATCTCCTCTGCACCTTTTCCAGTGTTATCCCATCCCTCCCCTCCTATAGTGTGGATTCCAGAACTGCCCACACTACTCTTGTGGTGGCCTAACCAACGTTTTATATAGTACCTGCGTAACCTCCCTGCTCTTATGCCATGGCTAATAAAGGCAAGTATATTAAATGCCTTAACCGCTGTATCCACCTGCCATGCTACCTTAAGGGTCTGGTGTACAGATCCCTGTAATCCTCATTGCTTCCCAAAATCCTGCCGTTCAACAGGTCGTCCCTTGCCTTGTTTGTCCTGCCCAAGTGCACCACCTCACATTTATCCGGATTGAATTCCATTTGCCACTGATCAGCCCATCTGAGCAGTCCATCTATATCCTCCTGTAATCTAAGGCTATCCTCCTCACTATTTACCAGCCCACGAATTTCCGTATCATCCGTCAATTTATTGATCAACCCTCCTGCATTCATGTCTAAATCATTTATGTAAACCACAAACAGCAAGAGCTTCAACACTGATCCCTGCGGGACCCCACTGGATATAGGCTTCCAGTCAAAAAACACCCTTCAACCATCACCCCTGCTTCCTGCCACACAGTAATTCTGGGTCAAATTTGCCAAATTTCCTTGGATCCCTTGGGCTCTTGCCTTTGCCATCAGTCTCCTATGTGGGACATTATCAAAAGCCTTGCTGAAGTCCAAGTAGACTGTCAAATGCATTGCCCTCATCTTCACACCTGGTCACCTCTTTGAAAAATTAATCAAGCTGGCCAGACATGACCTCCCCTTAACAAAACCATACTGACTGTTCTTGATTAATCCCTGCCTCTCCAAATACAGATTAATTCTGTCTCACAGAATTGCTTCCAATCGTTTCCCCATCCCTAGCTTAGACCTGTGGTTTCCTGGTTTATTACTGAATAATGGTACCACATTGGCTGTCCGGCAGTCCTCCGGCAGGTCTCCTGTGGCCATAGAGGAAGTGAAAATTATTGCCACTGCCATTTCCTCTCTTACCTCACTCAACAGGGTGGGATACATTTCATCTGGCCCTGGAGATTAGTCTACTTTTAAGGCTGCTGGACCACTCAGAATCTCCTCCCTGTCTGTTAATTTCATTATCACAGTCCTTCTTCTTGATTTCTATCCGCACACCCTCCCTCCCACTAGTGAACACCGATACAATTTATTCATTTAGAACCCTACCGACATCCTCCGGCTCCACACTCAAATTACCACTGTGGTCCTTAATGGGTCCTACTCTTTCCCTAGTTATCCTTTTACTCTTAATGCACTTGTCAAACAACTTAGAATTTTATTTTATCTGCTAGTATCCTTTCATGGCACCTTTTTGATCTCCTATTTTCCTTTTCAAGTTCTCTCTTGCACATTATGTCCACCTCTAGGGCATCTGCTGTTTCGAGCTTTCAATATCTGACATAAGCCTCTGCTGTTCTTTTTATCCACTGCTGTATATCACTCGATATTCGCTAAATTTGTTGGTCCCATCCTTTTGCTTTATTGGAACATATTGGCCCTATACTCTCTCCTCCTTGAATGTATCCCATTGGTGTGTCACCGATTTACCTAAATGTGCCTGCTCCCAGTCCACTCTGGCGAAATCATATCTGATCTTTATTAAAATCCGCCTTCCCCAAGTTTTGAACTTTGATCTCAGGCCCATCCTTGTCCTTTTCGGTAACAGTCTTGACGCGAACGGAGTTGTGATCACTGTCAGCAAAATGGCCCCCGCTGATATATCAACCACTTGCCCAGCTTTGTTAGATAAAATTAAGTCCAGGACTGCGCCCTCTCTTGTAGGACCTACTGCTTAAAAGTTCTCTCGAACATATTTTAAGAATTTTGCTCCCTCTGAATCTTTTGCACTATGACTTGCCCAGTTAATGTTGGGGCAGTTGAAATCTTCTCTTCTATTACTCTTTGACTGTAAGGGGGCCTATAGAACACTCCCAGCAATGTGATTGCTCCTTTTTGGTTTTTAAGTTCTACCCATAAGGCTTAATTTGAAGAGCCTAGTAAGATATCATCCCTCCTTATTGCTGTAATTGATTCCCTGATCAAAATTGTGACATCCCCTCCTCTTTTACTTTGTTCCCTGTCTCGCCTGAAAAACCTATATCCTGGAATATTGAGCTGCCAAACCTGTCCCTCACTATGTCTCGGTGACAGTAATGACATCATTCCCCCATGCGTTAATTTGTGCCCTCAACTCATCTGCCTTGTTCATCAGACTCCTTGCATTAAAATAAATACTATCCAATCCATGCATGGGTAGCACAAGTGATTAGCACTGTGGCTTCACAGCACCAGGGTACCAGGTTTGATTCTGTGCTGGGTCACTGTGCGGAGTCTGCACATTCTCCCCGTGTCTGCCTGGTCTGGGTGCTCTGGTTTCCTCCCACAGTCCAAAGACGTGCAAGTTAGGTGGTTTGGCCATGATAAATTGCCCTTAGTGACTAAAAAAGGTTAGGAGGGGTTATTGGGTTACGGGGATAGCCTGGAAGTGAAGGCTTAAGTGGATACGACTTGAGGGGCCGAATGGCCTCCTTCTGCACTGTATGTTCTATGTTCAATCCTGCCAAACTTCCTTGTAACTTAACTGGCCTATAACTTCAATGCCTTCCTGACTTGATTGAACTTAAGACGGCAGTGAATTCAGAACTGCTTAGGTTCATAAAACTTATACTGTGCTATGCTGATACAGCAACCTGTATTTATATAGCACCTTTTGATAAGGTAGTATTTCACAGGAGTGTTACCAAACAAAATTTGATACCATGCCACATAAGGAAATATTAGGGCAGATGGCCAAAAGCTTGGCCAGAGGTAGGTGTTATGGAGCATCTTAGACGAGGGAAGAGAGGTACAGAGGTTAACGAAGAGAATTTCCGAATTTAAAGCCTGGGCCGCTAAGAAACAGCCGAGGTATCAAATTACGAGCAGTCGGATTCGGCTTTGGACTGTTGCCAGGGAAATAGATGGAGTGGGAGGCTAGGGAATGGAGTTTGTGTAGGGACAGAAGACAGCACATGCATCCTAAATTGGCACTGGAGTATGTTATTTCAGGAGGAGAAAATATTTATTTGGTGAGTCTGAATTTGGTGAATATTTATTTGATGGTAGCACAGTGGTTAGCACTGCTGCTTCACCGTGCCAGGGACCCCGGTTCGATTCCCGGCTTGTGTCACTGCCTGTACGGAGTCTGCACGTTCTCCCTGTGTCTGCGTGGGTTTTCTCCGGATGTTCCGGTTTCCTCCCACAAGTCCCGAAAGACGTCCTGTTGGGTGAATTGGACATTCTGAATTCTCCCTCACTGTACCCGAACAGGCGCCGGAGTGTGACGACCAGGGGCTTTTCACAGTAACTAGTTCCCTGGCAACAGTCCAAAGCCGAGTCAGACTGCTCGTAATTTTGTACATAGGCTGTTTCTTCGTAACTTCATTGCATTGTTAATGTAAGCCTATTTGTGACACTAATAAAGATTATTATTATTTGCTGAATAGGAGCCCCGTTAGCTGTTCAGTGTTGCAGGTTGCCATTGTAAAACTGTGGTCTTCGACTTGGAAGGTAGCATCCTGACTGTTGGCTGCCAGACTGCAGTGTTAGTGCCATCACTAGTTTTCTTGTACAGAACTGAGCCTTGAAATGAACAAATATTACTAAAATCTAACAATGGAAACAATCGCCTCACCTATACTTCATTGCTGGTCATATGTTGTTTTGTTTCACTCAAGCCTGCGAGAATTGTTTTAAAACTACTACTCAAGCAAGGTCAACTAGCCTTGACCCAAAACAAGGTTGACCAGATTTCCCTTGATCCCAGATGCTCGTAGAAAGTAATTTTTGAATCTCTATGCCAGGAAAAAATACTTTGAAATTCTGATTTAAAAACCCTTGTAGTTAGTGCAGTCCTGGAACTGCTTATGTAGCTGTTTTGTATCAGTAATTAGTCAGTTTATGGACATGGTGAGGTTTTTAGGCCACCGTGTACTGATGCAGAATTGGAGCCGTGCCTTAATTATACTCACGTTGTAAGTTGGTCTTATAACCTAACAGCCAAGTCTAAGATTTTGCTTTAATAAATAGACTACTATTCAAACCTAAATTCGTTGTCATTGCATGTTTAACTGTAAATCCTATTGGTACGGCTCTGTACCATAAATATCCTTCTGCTCCGTACAGGATTTTTGGTACATCCCAATAACTCAATAGATACATGTATCTGGCATACAGAGCAGAAAGGACCATGTTTCAATCTCTGATCTGTGCTGAAATAGTTTGTCTAAATTAGAGTGATTGGTAGCAGTTTGCCTTAATACCTTGGACGAATAGTTGGGCAAGAGGTGGAAAAGTTGAGGGTGTGATGGATCAGCCAAGTTTCACACCTCTGTTTTCTAGTTAGAAGTTGCATGCCTGGGCATTGAGGACAGCAACAGGCTCAAGTCGGATGGCTCATACATTAAGAATTGTGTCAGCTACGGAGTTGTGCCTGTGGAGCTAGCATGAGTCAGCAACTTGACGGAGAAGAGAAAATTAGAAATGTAGCGGAGGTGGTGTGGTGAGATTGCCATTTCACATAAAAAGCACAGATTTTGGCTGTGTTCATTGTGCAGCATATTTTATAAAGTGCCCCATTTATTTGCTTGTCAATTACATCTGTGAATTCTTGTTAATCAGAGTGCAAATTAAGAATGTACGAATTTGTTATACATTTTCTGTTTAATTAACTTTTGACAGTCCTTATTTGCCCATCCCTTGGTTAATGTCTTTTGAAGGATGTTATGCCGTTTTGCTGCTGTACTTTGCAGAAATCTAGGAGCCTTTTTGCTTCTGACTTCCCACCCTTTTTCACACTTGCTGCTTTAGGGGAGAGCAAGATGATCAGCAACGCAAACATTTTCCTTTAATGAATTTAATGTTTACAAAGTTTATAATGAAAGCAAAAGCCCTCCATGTTTACACGTGTAGTTTCTCATGTATTTCAGCCAGCAGTTGTAAATTGTGTGACACCATCATCGTCATCTTGTGACAAAAGGCTGCTAATGACATCTCCTCAAAGCAGTTAATGGCTGCCACAGAACCAAGTAAGCTTCCAATTTTGAATTTTTCTGCCATGTAATAAGCTACGATCTTTGTATAAACTACAAGCTTTTTGTAATCTTTTCATGTATTTAAGACATTGATAGTATTTTAGTTTGATACTAGAACATATGTAGCTAAAATTTAATTTATTTTGCCTGCCTACTCTGCCATCGTTCATCCAACAATATTGTGCTTGAAAGCTCATTGTCTGGAGGACTATGAACATTTTTGACAGTTCATTGAAGACTGTTGTCTGTACAATAGATGTACATTCATTTATTTGCAAAATCAACACAGTTCATCAGTTATAGTTTCCAGCATTTCTTTCTAGCTTCTAACTAGTTCAGTCCTGTTTCAGTGAGATGACTCGCAACACAATCGAAGCTTGCTCAATAATCTGATTTACCCACAATTTGCAAAATGGCTTCTTCATTCTGAGTTAGATAAGAATAAATAATAAAACTGAAATTTTGAAGTGTAGTCTCTGTAATTCTGCATTCCTTATGCGCATTATTACAAACTTTACAGTGCAGAAGGAGGCCATTCAGCCCATCGAGTCTGCACTGGCTATCTGAAAGAACATTCTACTGGCCCCATTCTCCTGCCGTATCCCCGTAACCTTGCACATTTTTTCTTTTCAGATAACAATCCAATTCCCTTTTGAATGCCTCGATCGATCCTTCAACCACCACCTTCTCAGGAAGCTCGTTCCAGACTCCAACCATCCTCTGGGTGAAAAGACTTTATATTGCTTCTATTCCTTTTGCCCATTATTCTGAATCTGTGCCCTCTAGGCCTAAATGTTCTCTTGGGAAGGAACAGTTTCTCACTCTTTACCTTGACCATACCCCTCAGGATCTTGAGTACCTCCATCAAGTCTTCCCTCAGCCTTTTTTACTCCCAAGGAAAATAGACCAACCTCTCAAGTCTGTCCTCATAGCTACAGTTGTTCATCCTGCAGTCATTCTTGTAAATCTGTTCTGTACTCAATTCCTTTAACATCCTTTCTCAAGTATGGCGACCAGAACTAGATTCAGTACTCCAGATGAGGCCTAACTAGGAGTGCTTTGCATAAGTTCAACACAACCTCCTTACTCTTGTATGCCCCTATTAATAAAACCTTAGATACTGTGTGCTTTATTAATTTTTTTTCAAGATGCTGATTTATATACGCATACACCAAGGTCCCAATGGATTTGGGACCTTGGTGTATGCGTACTTTGGATTTTCAGCCTTTATTTTATGCTGTCTCTCCACATTCTTCCTTCCAAAATGAATCACCTCTCACTTCTCTGCATTGAACTTCATCTGTCACTTGTCTGCCCAATCCACCAATATACCCATGTCCTTTTGAAGTTCAAAGCTATCCTCATCACAGTTCACAACGTTTCCAATCTTCATATCAATTGCAAATTTGAAATCATGCTCTGCACGCCACAGTCTAAGTCATTAACATATATCAGGAAGATCAAGGGCCCCAATACTTGCTTTAAGTATTGGATGTTCTATCAATAAGGGAATAGTGTAGATGGGCTTTAGAGTGGTTTCACAGGTCGGCGCAACATCGAGGGCCGAAGGGCCTGTACTGCGCTGTAATGTTCTATGTTCTAATACTGACCCCAAGTGAACTCCACAACAAACCTTCTTGCAACTTGAAAAAATAACTATTTATCACGACACTCTGCTAACACTCAGCAAATTTCATATACAAGTGCCTACTTTCCTTTTTATTCCAGGGGCCAGAATTCTGCTCACAAGTTTGTTGTGTGGTATTGCGTCAAATGCCTTTTGAAAATCCATACAAACACCAACTGCTTTGCTCTTATCAATTACATCCAGAAAAACTCCAGCAAGCTAGTTACACATGATTTTTTCTTAATGCATCCATACTGGCTTTCTTTCATTATCCTGTCTGTGATTATTGATATATTGGCCCATGCAAGTGTTTAGGGAGATAAGTAAACAGTGGCATGTACCATGCTGCTGTGCACGCCATACCTGTTTACGTTCCATGTGGAATTTCAGGTGAAAGGATACTCAAATTGCAGTACTGTTGAGAGAATTCTACTTGTTGGGTTTGTCAGCTTTAGTGTTTGATATCAGCACAATGGAATTGGAAAAGGTTAGAACCGGATCTTGTATTTAATTTGTTCTATGTTTTGGGTTTATGAACTCTTCAGAATTACGTAGTGCCAAACAATCCTGAGGGAAAATGACACAGTTGTAACATAAACAAACTTGCTTTAAGTATTTTAAGTATTGGATTTTCATCAAAGTCAAAAATGGGGATCCAGCCAGTGTTAAGTATTTATATCAAATTGTTCATTAAAGTCATCATCAGTTTGCCCTACTAAATGTCCTTTGTTTTGAGATGAATGTATATTTGATTATTGTTAACTAATGGTCCCATTCGTGAGATTTTGCAAAAGTAACAATTATATTAAATGAGGGAGGAATAGTTACTTGAAAATTAATATCACATGTCCAAATGATTAAACCATTGATGCTACACAAACCTTCTGTGGAGCACACCGTGTACTGTATGCCTTGCTAAGAGACCAATAAGAAATTTAACTGTTGGAGATAAGTGAATTTTGAATCCGATAACTTCACTATCAATTTACTCCGATTGACTGCTTTGCAGCCCATATAGCCCAGTAATGATAACATACAGCCAAAGTATGGGATTCTTTTTAGATAGAACATGCTTTATGGTGCATCTAGAGTAATGCTATAGTTTAATTCAAAAGAAAAAAATCTTTACTTCATTCTTTTAGCTAGATCTAAAAGCTAGATTGCTTTTTGCTTTACTAATTAAGGACTTGGTTTGAGGTGTTTTGGATCCACATAACCATGACAGATTTCCAGTGAGCTCTTTCCAGTTGTGGTGTTGGGTGCTCTGGTGCACAGATGAGCCAACACAGTTGTATGTGGTACAACTCTATTTTATTTTCACTCTTATAATAGTTTGTTCTGGATACTCTGCACATGCTGTCTCCCTGAGTGTTTCGTGTAGCAGGTCTGTCCTGGTCCTCCTCTCCAGCTAATACTGACCACCAGGTGTCGTGTTTGTGCTTTTATATCTTTCTGTGATTGGTTGTGGTGGTGTGTGTTCTGATTTGTCTGTTGGTGTGTCTATCATGATGTGTGTGTTTGAATATCATGACATCCCCCCTTTTTACAAAGATATGTGCCTACGTGGTTATAAATATAATCGTGTCGTGAGTGCATCTAAGAGTGTGTGCGTGTGTTGTGTGCAGCGTGTGTATATGACGTAACTATTTACATGGGGCGATGTCGGGTGCGTCACACTAACAAGGTTGTACCATAACAAAACATGAATGCGAAAAAAAAAACTTGAACAGTGGTCCGGTCAGACGATATCTGGAACGATAAACAACAACAGGTTATAATACAGAAGTGTTTGACTTTTTGAACGTATGAACAGCGTTATAAGTCCAGTCTAATGGGTGACCGCCTCAAGAATAGGCTGGTCCTCAAGCCGGTTCAGCTGTGGAGATTTGGGTTCACACTGGTTCACCTTGGACTGTTGGAGGTGATGCTGTTGCCGAAGTCTCTACTTTTCCATTTGTTGTACTTCGTGCAGTGCTTGGTTTTTCATTCGTGCAAATATAACATTCAACATCTTTGTTAGTGTTGCCTTGGCTGTGGTTTGGTTCTGGTGGCGATGGAAGGGGCATGATCCGTGGCATCTCCACGAAGTCATCCTTGGGAACCAGTGGAGGATCCGGCGTGTGCGTACGGTTCAGTTGCGAGCGTGGAAGGCGGCGCAAAGCTCGCTGATTGCGCCTACGCACCAATCCATCCGCCCTGCATGCCAGGAACAAGGTGGAGTCTTTTTTCTTTTTATGTTTGTGGTGGACGGCATCTTGTAGCCGATGGGTCGTTGCCATCGAAGTAGCACCATCACTAATATCATGCAAGGCGATGACTGTGCCAGATGTGGAAGTTGGCCGAGACCGTGCACGCTGGTTCCGGCCACCTGCTGTGCCGGAAGGGCGACTCCGTAGAGAAACGTCGAAGCATGTCGCCTTGGAGAGAGAATTGTTGCTCGCATCAACGCCTGGCGATGGCGCGAATTGGTGTGTCCGCCTTGGACCGCCGGTGCTGGTCGCCACTGCCGACCCAGTGGGACTGCCACGCGATCCATTCCCTGTCGCCGTGGCATCCGCCGTCACCCTGAGCGTGCCATCACCGAGGCCGCGACACCGCCCGTCCGGAGCAATGTCTGGCGTGCGCGAATCAGAGTCGGCGCTTGGCTGCTCCCCATCTGGAGTCCGGTCTGCCTTCCGTCGATGCTCCCCGTCCGGAGTCCCAACAGGTTCATTGGAGGCAGCCGAGATTCCCTGAAGCTGCACTTCTGGAGTCGGAACATGCAGGAATGCACCAACCAGTGGAGAGGCTCGAGCCATCGAGGGTGGAAGCGGTGCGCCGCCACCGCAGTCGTCAGTGGTCCCACCGTGATCGTCGAGTGCCTCGGTACGCACTAGGCGAGGTCTGTCACCTTGCACCTTTTGCATGGGAAGTGGGATGCTGTCGTCACTCGTCTCACATCCCGTGGATAGATCCTCATTAGCAGCTTGCTGTTCACTAGGGTTGGGTAAATTGTCAGAGTTTTCATCTGGTGGTGCACACCATGTCGGTGGACTGTAATTGTCTTGCCGTTGTCCTTCATTTGGGCTTTTCTTCTTTGGAATTTTAAATCTTCCCCCAGACATTGCAGAACCTTGTTTATTACCCCCAAATTCTCCCATATGTATGGTCTCGAATATAGGATCCAATGTTTCTATCGACATTGTACTATTTTCCGAAGAACATTCCATTTCACTTTTCTTCTCAGGTACCTCATATGTATCTTTGTCTAATGTACATGCCTTCATGGTCTCTGGGTCTGATTTTGCTGGGACTGGCATGGTCACAGTCTCTCTTTTACTGTTCTCAATTGCCCACATTATACTCCCCATACATAACTGCTTAATCACTGGGGTTAGTGTGGTACAATGGATAATCGGGTCGACCTTATCTGCATCTTCACCATTAGTGGAAAGCACACTTGGTTCACTTGAAACTGCTGCGGGTTTTAAATTCGTTATCTGGCTACTCGATGTCGGTGTCCTCAGGATTCTTGCTCCAATGTTCTGCTCATTTATCAGTGGAGTGTGTATAGGTTCAATGCAATTAATGTTCCCCTCAAGGTTTGAAGAGTCATTACTGACTAACTGCTGGTCTCCGAAGTTGGGACTTTGCGGCGTTGTGTTGAAGGGAGACATTTGTCCCTGCTGTAGATATGATTCAGGTTGTGTTATTTCCATTACCTGAGGATCAATGTCTTGTCCATTTTTTCGATCCGTACTAAAACACTGGCAATTCTCAGTCTGCTTGCAAGTTAAACATTCAATTAATTTCTTTAGCAAATCCTCAGCATCCTTCTGTGACCGTGCAGCATTATTAATCTCTGTTCGGCTATAATGATCCTGAAGGTCAGCGCATAAACCTTTTTTCTTCGGGCTTGGAAGAGGCGATTCCTTTGGCTTGTCTTCAGTTGGGCTTGAACAGTCTTCAGCGCTGTGCCCTTCATTGTAGCATGAGAGACCGTCATGGTCATGCTGCTGTGTAGTGGAGCATGGTAGGCTGTTATAGCCTTCTTGCTGTTCACGTGAGCATGGCAGACTTGCATCATCTGCCGCTGGTTGGTCAGGAGAGGTTGCTAGACCCTCATGGTCTTGTTCCTGCAAGGACCGCACATTGGAGTCTTGCGTTGCTTCTATCGTGGAGGCTGTCCACGAGCTCTCTGTGGAGGCTTGTGACACTGGAGTCACTTCTTGTTCGTGCAAGGACTGCGCTCTGGAGTCTTGCGTTGCTTCTATCGTGGAGGCTGTCCACGAGCTCCCTGTGGAGGCTTGTGACTCTGGAGTCACTTCTTGTTCATGCAACGACTGCGCTCTGGAGTCTTGCGTTGCTTCTATCGTGCAGGCTGTCCACGAGCTCTCTGTGGAGGCTTGTGACACTGGAGTCACTTCTTGTTCGTGCAAGGATTGCGCTCTGGAGTCTTGCGTTGCTTCTATCGTGGAGGCTGTCCACAAGCTCCCTGTGGAGGCTTGTGACACTGGAGTCACTTCTTGTTCGTGCAAGGACTGCGCTCTGGAGTCTTGCGTTGCTTCTATCGTGGAGTCTGTCCACGAGCTTGCTGTGGAGGCTTGTGACACTGGAGTCACTTCTGGTTCATGCGAGGACTGCGCTCTGGAGTCTTGCATGTCTTCTTTCATAGAGTCGGGAACGTTGAGCGGGACGTGGACCACGCTCTGTGTGGCAGCAGGGCGCTCTCCGTGTGCTTGCAGCGCTCCCTGTCTGTTAATGTCAGGCTGCAGCATCATCCGGTACTGATAAGTTGGGACGTCATATCTGCTGGATTGAAGATCCTCAAATCCGAAAAATGAATCCGCATCTGCGTCGGATTCAATGTGGGGGCCGCCAATGTGCAACACGAAAGGTTCGTCCGAGTCATAGTCGTATAGGACCACGGAGCTATCATTGGGCTCGCGAGGTCCGGAAACACTGTAAAGATCGTCATCGAAGTATTCGAGGTCGGAATCATCGGCTTGTGCGTAGGTAACTGCTTGTCGGAGGGTTCTTCGGAGGTCAAATTCATCTCCTGGGTCAATTTGCGGCAATGTGCTGTCATTCCAGGTGAGGGAAGGTTGTTTTACAGCTTTAACAGATTTTTGTTTTTTTGATTTGGGACGTTTCCCTTTTAAATTAGATTTGGGACGTTTCCCCTTTAAATTGGTGCGGTCTGAGGCCTCTGACATCCTGACGCTCGGTATGTAGCACGTAGGAAGCAACTGCGCATGCTCAGATCGCTGTTCCTTTACCGATGGCCGTTTTCTTGACTGCGCATGCGCAGCATCTCGCGCATGCGCAAACGATACTTCCGGTTCTGCGCACTGCTCGCGCAACTGTGCTAGCGTGATACCTTTAGCAAGATGGCCGCCGACCTCGACCCAGCCCTCTCTCAGGCCCGGGATTTCGGCCTCTGGGAATTCGGGCTCCGGGATCCCAGCCACGAGGTGAGTACTGCCGCTTTTCTTACCTTTACTTGCCGATTGGATTGCGTTTTCTTCACAGTATTTGGAGAATTTGTCCAGGACTGCCTGGTAATCGTACCTTTGCTGCCTCCTGAAGAACCTGAACCTTGTGAATATTTCTCTTGCCCTTGCACCGGCGATGGTGAGGAGAAATTCAATTTTTTCGCTATCATCCAGGTCTTGGAGTTCAGCTGCCACCAGGAACAATTCGGACACTTGCCGGAATCGCTGCCAGTTTTCGCGGAGATCGCCGTAGCACTGGAGCGGCTGCGGAACCGGGAGCTCTATCATTTTGCCTGGGCACTGCTGGTTGTCTGTGTACACTGAGGTATGCCGGCAGGTATCGATCCACTCCTGTACCATGTGATGTTGGGTGCTCTGGTGCACAGATGAGCCAACACAGTTGTATGTGGTACAACTCTATTTTATTTTAACTCTTATAATACAGTTCGTTCTGGATACTCTGCACGTGCTGTCTCCCTGAGTGTTTCGTGTAGCAGGTCTGTCCTGGTCCTCCTCTCCAGCTAATACTGACCACCAGGTGTCGTGTTTGTGCTTTTATATCTTTCTGTCATTGGTTGTGGTGGTGTGTGTTCTGATTTGTCTGTTGGTGTGTCTATCATGATGTGTGTGTTTGAATATCATGACACCAGTGTTCAATCAAGTTGGTTCCTCAGGTCCCGAATGGATTGTAGAGTTTTCTGTATAAAGCAAGTCCGGTTCAATGTGGGCAAATATTTTTGCCAAAGTTGATTATCTGTTGGTAATATGTAAATCTGTTATGTTGCTTTGTACTTGGACATCTAGAAGATAATTGTTGCTAGTGTCATAATCTTTGTTTAAGGCCTTGCACAGATGTCTGCTGCAGGGCAAATGTGTTTATTTAAAGTTTGGGTAGCAGCTGTTGAGAAAAAATTTCTGCAGGTCAGAAATAATGTCATGTACTCAAGCACAATGCTATCTAATGTTCCAGAGGGAGAAGCTGTTACTGTTGAAGCTCCGCATCTTCAAGTAATCATGACAGATGAGTAAGCATGCTGTGGTCAGTAGGCTGGGGGAAATGTGCTAATGGTGAATTATGCAGTTCCGCGTTTTGTTTTTGAGTTCCTAAACTTAGCAAAGGTTCAAACCTCTTTCAGATTTTGAGGGAGAAGAAATCAATCAGGGTTGAACCAACTCCAAGACTACATGCTTGGTGTTGCAAATTTTCGAAGTGAAGCCGATTCGCAGAGCTCCAGATTAATCAACCAGTCTGGCTTACAGTTTCTGGAGGCCTGGATTTTTTTCCAGATTTCTAGACACAGCCTTTGAACCCAAACCATAACCTGTATAATGGTTCTAGTTAGACAATAAGCAGGAAGTCTACTTGTGCGCTTGGGCTGTGTAGTTGCTGATTGGACTTCAGCAACAACTCTACTTACATTTGGAGGTCCTAGACCTTGGGCAAGATATTCCCCTACCCGGCGGGGCGGGGGTTCCCGGTGGGACGGTGTGGCGGGAACCACTCCAGCGTCGGGCCGCCCCAAAGGTGCGGAGCTCCGCACCTTCAGGGGCTAGGCCCGCCCCGGAGTGGTTTGCGCTCCGCTGGCCAGCGGGAAAGGGGCTTGGCGCCACGCCAACCGGTGCCGAAGGGCCTCCGCTGGCCGCCGTGAGTTGGCGCATGCGTGGGAGCGCCAGCGCGTGCTGGCGACATCCCCGCAAATGCGCAGAGGGCTTTGTTTCACCACCGGGAATGGCAAACCGGTACAGCCTCCGGTGCGGAAGGATAGAGTGCCCCCACGGCACAGGCCCGCCCGCGGATCGGTGGGCCCTGATCGCGGGCCACGCCACCGTGGGGGCACCTCCCGGGGCCAGATCCCCCTGTGCCCCCCCCCCCCCCCAAGAATCCCAGAGCCCGACCGCGCCGCGAAGTCCTGGCGGTAAGGGACCTACTCCAATTTACGCCGATGGGACTGGCAAAAGACGAGCGGGAATTCGGCCCATCGCGAGCCGGAGAATTCGGGCAGCCCCAACACCCATTGAGTCGCGGCTGACCACGCCATTCTCCGAGGCGGGCGGCGCTGCTCACGGCGTGCCGATTTTTTGGGGGGCCGGAGAATTAGGAGGGCGGGATTCACGCCGACCCCCGGCAATTCTCCGACCCGGCGGGGGAGGCCGGAGAATCCCGCCCCTTGTCTCTGTATGGATTTAGGTAAATTAAGTGTGTCTCTATGGAATGGGTGGAAATGAAAAAATATGAGCTTCATATTGGTTAAAAGTATTCTAATCATGGATTACATAGTAGTTTCGTGCACAGATTCTTGTATGGTAATGTCTGATACTGAACCAACTTGAAAAAGCAATATTGTGTCTTTTCATAAAATCCAAACACTTTCTGGGTATTCTGGTACAGGTTCTTTGTTTACCAAAGTTCCCTGCACACCATTATGTTTTCTATTTATAAAATGTCTCCCTATTGAGCAGCGTAACTTCTCATTGTTGATGCTGGCCCTTGGCAAGCTGTGTTAATACTGACCTCCCAAGAATTTTGCTGAAATTTCGAAGAGGATTTCGAAGTGTGATTTATGAAAGCTGCTTCTTAAGTTTGAACTACACTGCAGTTTGCACATTTTAGAAGTACTTAATGCTTTGGGAATTTCTAAAAATAAATGCTAATCTTCCTCAGTTAGCAAAAATATAAATCAATCATGGCAAAATATGACTTCTGACTTGGACAGTAACTAAATATAATAATAAACAGTGGGGAGAAACTCCGGAAGACTAGCAGATTTAGGGCAGTACGGTAGCATTGTGGATAGCACAATTGCTTCACAGCTCCAGGGTCCCAGGTTCGATTCCGGCTTTGGTCACTGTCTGTGCGGAGTCTGCACATCCTCCCCGTGTGTGCGTGGGTTTCCTCCGGGTGCTCCGGTTTCCTCCCACAGTCCAAAGATGTGCAGGTTAGGTGGATTGGCCGTGAAAAATTGCCGTTAGTGTCCAAAATTGCCCTAAGTGTTGGGTGGGGTTACTGGGTTATGGGGATAGGGGGGAGGTGTTGACCTTGGGTAGGGTGCTCTTTCCAAGAGCCGGTGCAGACTCGATGGGCCGAATGGCCTCCTTCTACACTGTAAATTCTATGAGATTACTAACTAAACATTTATCCCCTTTCCTCTGCTACACTGCATCCCAATAGTTAGTACTTGGGTTTATAAGAACCTCCTGAGTTCTTCACTCACCTCCACAGTACAGGGTGACAACTGTGCTGCATCACACTCATTCCTACCTCAAATTGTTTTGCAGTCCCTCAGAAAACCCTGAACATCTGATGTCATATAGGAAATGCATAATACAACAGTGACGACAATTGGGTATAAAGCACTTTGGGGCATCCTGATTTTGAAAAATGCTATATAAATGCCAGTGTTTATTTTATTAATATATATTAGTCAATCTGAATTCATATTATCCAAAGTTTCTTTCTCACAACTGAACTTCAGATGGTGTAGATTTATAAAAGCTAGAAACAAAGACAATGGACAAAGGCCCATTTTGTAGCATATCATCAAGGCTGAAAAGAATTTTTTAAAATGATGTAAACCAGGAAGTGATGTTTAATGTAATGCCAAGCTTGGTTTTTAAAAACCAGAGGATTCTAGGAGGATTTAACGCCGTGAGATTTTAACTTTTGTTGCTAACATCAGTGTTTAGAAGCCTCCCTTCAGAAAGCAGTTGGTCCATTTGGTAAAATTGTAGGCCGGAGAAATTTTAGGACAGGCATAACAATATATTTTATTTATGCAATTACTTTTAAGATCGTATTATGGGCCAGGGTTTAGAAAACTCCAAAGTATATCATGGCGTTTACCTGACCTACAACTTTTAATATTTTGGTTATGAGAAGCACAAGCGCCTACTTTCCAGATGTTATGCAACAGAGACTGTAAGAAATTTAAAACAAAACAATGTTTATTCTATGAATTCAGTTAACATTTTATAAACACACAGTAAACATTTTATCAACTACAAACACAACTACCCCCCCCCACATCCATTAGCCAAACACCCTTTTTAACAAAGCAGTAGGTATAAATTCTTTACTCAAGACAGTTATCACTTTTAAATTTTCAAGTGATCTGGACACTTTTTAACATACAAAGAGAGTGACCAAATGAACCATCCTTGTCTGAATTCAGCTTTCAACTGCCTAAAACGAAAGTAAAACACAAAGCCACAAATAGCTTCCAGCTCAAAATGAAAGTTAAAGCCTGAGACACAACCCAGCTCCACCCACACAATGACATCACTGCAGCTATTTGATAAACACACATTTCTTCAAGGTACACTCCTATGACGATAGAAAAAAATCCTAAAGTGTTTCACTGAGGTATAAGCAAATGAAAATGGGAAGTGTGTTTTAATTGGGAAGATGGATGTGAGGTGGTTAAGGAGAACATTTCTGACATTGGGGTGAAGACTCCTTTGTTAGCAGTCGGTGAAGGGAGAGAGGAACAGATGTTTAAGAAGTCTGAGTTGAGGGACAGAAATTTGGGTATTAGTAGTGCTGGGTGACGTTATAGATGTAGGAAGGGGTGAGGTCATGAAGAGACTTGTCCTGCCCACCATCACATTTATGTTCTCTTGCTTCCTTGTGTGCAAAGTGCCAGAACTTTTAATGAGTTGAATTTTACAGATTGCGGAGTCTGGTAGACTAGCTAAGAATAGCTGAATCTGGAAGTGACAAAGCCATGGGTGATGCTTTTAGCAGCAGATGGGCTGAGGCAAAGGCAGAGAAGAAGCCAGGTAAAATTATCGAAGTGGAAATGGGTGGTGTATGTGATGACTCGGATAAGGGGTGGAAAACTCCATTTGGCTAGAATAGGATACTAATATTGCAAACAGTCTAGTTCAACCTGAGATTATGACTGGAATGGGATGGATTCAGTTGTGATGAAAGTGCTAAAGATGATGGTTCAATAGAAGAAATGGCAGATCAACCAAGTTTGGATGTCAAGGCAAGCAGTCTCTCTGACCATAGAGGCTGTAAAGGGATTGGATTGGATTTGTTTATTGTCAACGTGTACCGAGGTACAATGAAAAGCATTGTTCTGCATACAATTCAGACAGATCATTCCATATATGAGAAAAATACATAGGGTAAACATAAATGTAAATACATGGACACTGGCATCCGGTGAAGCATACAGGAGTTCATACTGCTCAGTAGAGAATGTCATGTGAGAGTACCTTTAAGAAATGGATGTTTAAGCAATGTACCTTTAAGAAATGGAGCTGATCATATTACTGAAGTGAAGTCAGAGGGTGGGGGGAGCTGAGCTCACTTCTGCTTTTAGAGTTTGTTTGAGAAAGCCGCTGGGAGTGTCTGTTTGCTTTGCTGTGAGCTGCAGGAAGAAACACCGAGCTGGTCTGCTGATGTCAGCAATCCAAAGACTATAAATATATTGAATGTAACCTAATGTGCTCCTATTTTTGATGGTTTGAAGTCTTTTGGATGTTTAAAGGAACTGTTTGAAGGATTATTTAGTGTTGTAGTCTTTTGGGGTTATCTTTGAAGTAATGGGTGTTAAGATATTCAATGTTTGTTTTAAAAAGGTCAACTTGAGTTCATAGAATAAACATGGTTTTGTTTGAAAAACCACTTGTCCATTTCTGCTGTATCATACCTGGAGAGTACGCTGTGGGTTTCCCACACCACAATCTATTAAAAGTTGTGGGTCGGTTGGACTCCATGAAACACTTTGGGGTTCTGTAAACTTCCGGCACTTACTCATATGCACCTAAGATGGATTTTTTTCACCTCCCCATACATTAGATACCTCCTCCGGTAGTGATGTAAAGACTTCACTAGCTCTACCTACCAGCTTTGTTTGAATCAGTAAAATCCCACATGTCCTGTGACCATTTAATTTGTTTAGCTATCTTCTCAAATGAAATGAAAAAGGCTTCTACCTCCTTCTCGTCAAACCTTGGCAATGCTTGGACATATTTAAATAGATCCCCACCACGTCTTTGACTATGACGCTCCTCATCAATCTCATCCAACTGTATGTTTCCCTTTGTGTCTGCCAATTTTAACTGATTTTCATGTTATTCTTTTCCTTGTTTCTTTCTTCTCTCTCCTTTTCTTTTTCCTCTCTATCGCTATCTCTTTCTTTGTTTCTTTCTTCTCTCTCCTTTTCTTTTTATCTCATTGCATATTCAAGCTGCTTTAATTCTTTTTCATGTTCAAGTTGCTTAATCTGCAACTGGAGCTTTGCCATTTCTAATGAGTCAGAATGTATCTCGGGCAAATTTAAATGCTCAGCTACTGCTGTAAGTACCTCATCTTTTCGCATTTTGCCAGGTAATGTTAACTGCAATGCTTTTGCCAAATCTAACAGTCTGCTTTCAGTCTCTGTCCGTAAGGTATTGCGTGTTACCATGTCCATCCCCAAAAACCTCTGAGCCTCTGAAAGAGCCATCGTCCACAACACACTCCCCACTTAAACTAAAATACCACACCTGAAAAGCAACCACAATATGCTCACCCTTCACTGTCTTTAAGTTTGTTAAGCCAATCCAATCGATAGACTTTTATCCCGGACGAGCCCCCAATTGTTAGGGGTCCGGGTTTACAGAACCCCAAAGTGTTTCATGGAGTTCAACCGGCCCACAACTTTGAATAGATTGTGGTGTGGGAAGCACACGGCGTACTCTCCAGGTGTGATACAGCAGAAATGCACAAGTGGTTTTTCAAACAAAACAATGTTTATTCTATGAACTCAAGTTAACCTTTTTAAAACAAACATTGAATATCTTAACCCCCATTACTTCAAAGATAACCCCAAAATACTACAACACTAAATCCTTCAAACTGTTCCTTTAAACATCCAAAAGACTTCAAACCTTCAAAAATAGGAGCACATTAGGTTACATTCAATATATTTATAGTCTTTGGATTGCAGAAATCAACAGACCAGCTCGGTGTTTCTTCCTGCAGCTCACAGCAAAACAAACAGACACTCCCAGCTGTTTTCTCAAACTGAAACTCAAAAAGCAGAAGTGAGCTCAGCCCCCCCCCCTTCTGACATCACTTCAGTAATATGATCAGCTCCATTTCTTAAAGGTACATTGCTTAAACATCCATTTCTTAAAGGTACTCTCACATGACAAGAAGATGTGTGAAGAGTTCAAATCTGTCCGGTTAAATCCATAAGAGGATCTTTTAGGAGTCTGGTAATAGCGGGGAAGAAGCTGTTTTTGTATCTGTTGCGTGTTCTTAGATTTTTGTATCTCTTGCTCGATGGAAGAAGTTGGAAGAGAGAATGAGCTGGGTGGGAGGGTTTTTTGATTATGCTGCTCGCTTTCCCAAGGCAGAGGCAGGTGTAGACATAGCCAATGGATGGGAGGCGGGTTCACGTGATGGACTGGGCTGGGTGTTCACAATTCTATGTAGTTTCTTACGGTCTTGGGCCGAGCGGTTGCCACGCTGTTATGCAGCCAGATATGATGCTTTCTTTGATGCATCTGTAAAGGTTGATAAGAGTCAATGTGGACATGCTGAATTTCCTTAGTTTCCTGGGACAGTATAGGCGCTGTTGTGCTTTCTTGCTTGTAACGTTGACGTGGGTGGACCAGGACAGATTGTTGGTGATGTGCACACCTAGGAATTCAAAGCTGTCGACCATTTCCACTTCTGCACCATTGATGCAGACAGGGGTGTATACGATACTTTGCTTCCTGAAGTCAATGACCAGCTCTTTAGTTTTGCTGACATTGGGAGAGATATTGTTGTTGTTACACCACTCCACTAGGTTCTCTATATCCCTCCTGTATTCTGACTCATTGTATTCTGACTCATCGTCGTTCGAGAAGGTGTTAAGAGAGGTGTGGCTATGTGTTGTCAGTATGCACTTGGAAGCTGTCCCAATGTTTTTGGACAATGTTAGCAAGGATGATGATGTATAAAGTATGTGTCTTATTAGAACATAAGAACATAAGAACTAGGAGCAGGAGTAGGCCAGCTGGCCCCTCGAGCCTGCTCCACCATTCAATGAGATCATGGCTGATCTTTTGTGGACTCAGCTCCACTTTCCGGCCCGAACACCATAACCCTTAATCCCTTTATTCTTCAAAAAACTATCTATCTTTATCTTAAAAACATTTAATGAATGAGCCTCTACTGCTTCACTGGGCAAGGAATTCCATAGATTCACAACCCTTTGGGTGAAGAAGTTCCTCCTAAACTCAGTCCTAAATCTACTTCCCCTTATTTTGAGGCTATGCCCCCTAGTTCTGCTTTCACCCGCCAGTGGAAACAACCTGCCCGCATCTATCCTATCTATTCCCTTCATAATCTTATATGTTTCTATAAGATCCCCCCTCATCCTTCTAAATTCCAACGAGTACAGTCCCAGTCTACTCAACCTCTCCTCGTAATGCAACCCCTTCAGCTCTGGGATTAACCTAGTGAATCTCCTCTGCACACCCTCCAGTGCCAGTACGTCCTTTCTCAAGTAAGGAGACCAAAACTGAACACACTACTCCAGGTGTGGCCTCACTAACACCTTATACAATTGCAGCATAACCTCCCTAGTCTTAAACTCCATCCCTCTAGCAATGAAGGACAAAATTCCATTTGCCTTCTTAATCATCTGTTGCACCTGAAAACCAACTTTTTGCGACTCATGCACTAGCACACCCAGGTCTCTCTGCACAGCAGCATGTTTTAATATTTTATCATTTAAATAATAATCCCTTTTGCTGTTATTCCTACCAAAATGGATAACCTCACATTTGTCAACATTGTATTCCATCTGCCAGACCCTAGCCCATTCACTTAGCCTATGCAAATCCCTCTGCAGACTTCCAGTATCCTCTGCACTTTTTGCTTTACCACTTATCTTAGTGTCGTCTGCAAACTTGGACACATTGCCCTTGGTCCCCAACTCCAAATCATCTATGTAAATTGTGAACAGTTGTGGGCCCAACACTGATCCCTGGGGGACACTACTAGCTACTGATTGCCAACCAGAGAAACACCCATTAATCCCCACTCTTTTCTTTCTATTAATTAACCAATCCTCTATCCATGCTACTACTTTCCCCTTAATGCTATGCATCTTTATCTTATGCAACAACTTTTTGTGTGGCACCTTGTCAAAGGCTTTCTGGAAATCCAGATATACCACATCCATTGGCTCCCCGTTATCTACCGCACTGTTAATGTCCTCAAAAAATTCCTCTAAATTAGTTAGGCACGACCTGCCCTTTATGAACCCATGCTGCGTCTGTCCAATGGGACAATTTCCATCCAGATGCCTCGCTATTGCTTCCTTGATGATAGATTCCAGCATCTTCCCTACTACCGAAGTTAAGCTCACTGGCCTATAATTACCCGCTTTCTGCCTACCTCCTTTTTTAAACAGTGGTGTCACGTTTGCTAATTTCCAATCCGCCGGGACCACCCCAGAGTCTAGTGAATTTTGGTAAATTATCACTAGTGCATTTGCAATTTCCCTAACCATCTCTTTTAGCACTCTGGGATGCATTCCATCAGGTCCAGGAGACTTGTCTACCTTTAGCCCCATTAGCTTGCCCATCACTATCTCCTTGGTGATAACAATCCTCTCAAGGTCCTAATTGTTCGTGATTTGCATTTTCAGTTTCAATTTGGAAAGAATCCTTGCAATTTTCTTTGTTCATTTTGGACATTTCAGAAACTAGTGAAATGGGGAGGAGGCAGAGGAACAGGAAATAAGATTTGCAATAAAGATTGGGGCAAATGGAAAATATTGTGTCTGTCTGTATTCATTTTCAGAGAGTTCTGAGTGTGTGAAGTATTACACTCAGACTCAACATAATCAGAACACCGGACAGGAAAAGAAAGCGTGTTTTATTTAGGAAGTCAGAAGCCAGGTTTATGGTTTCAATCCAAATAAAATGAATAGAAAAAGTAAGTTCGGGGGTGGGGGGGAAGAGAGCAGGAATGTTTTAACTTAAAATCATGGAAGTTCTTTCCATTGCTTAAAATAGAAATTTATTTTGGCAGCAACTTTAACGGCTCCTTAATTACTGATTATAGTGGTGTAAATATTTCTTTATTTTTGAAGTTGTTTTAGGATAAACTGGTTGTTGCTAGACTACTGTATGATGGACGTAAGCATGGTGTAAGTAAGACATTTTTCAAATGTGCCAGCATGGTTGCACTGACTACTATCATTTCTTTTGAAACTCAAAGTCCGATGTGCCTATATGTACGTTCCTGCATATCTGCAATGTGACACCAGCTTTCACAGGTAATTGGAATGCCTAGTGTATGATACAAGTCTGATGACTGCTGTCACATTCCCTTTTATACTATTTGCCATTCTTTGAACAGTGAGTTCCCTATGCAGCACTTTATCAAATCATAGAATGGTTACAGCACAGGAGATAGCAACTGGGCCCGACTAGCTCTGGAAGAGCAATTTACCGAGGCGCACTTAGCTGCCCTGCAAATGTTTTCCCTTCAAAAGCTTATCCATTTCCTTTTTGAAAGCCACAATTAAATCTGCTCCACTGTCCTTTCGGGCAGTGCACTCCAGATGGTTAGGATACCAGACCAGATTCCCAACATTTATTGGGATACCCAGACGAGAACCCCAAACAATTATTCTGTTTGGAAAAACTCTGAGGAAAGGATACTTCACCCCAGGTTTGATGACTTTGACAAAGAGGCATCTTTTATGTTAAAATAAACTTTAATTTAAACACAGAATTAACCACATTAACGTCAGAGGAATAGCTTTACAATAATCAGTTAAACAGTTCTTCAATAAAAGGAAAACACTTAAACATACTGTCTACCCTGCCACTAATTCCAATTAAGCAACCCAATACAATTCAAATGCCACTTATAAATAAAGTTAACAAAACAGGTTTTTAAAATAAATTTAGAGTACCCAATTATGCACAGTAGCACAGTGGTTAGCACTGCTGCTTCACAGTGCCAGGTTTCCAGGTTCGACTCTCGGCTTGGGTCACTGTCTGTGTGGAGTCTGCACGTTCTCCCCATGTCTCCATGGGTTTCCTCTGGATGCTCCGGTTTCCCCCCACAAGTCCTGAAAGACGATCTTGTTAGGTGAATTAGACATTCTAAATTCTCTCTCCGTGTACCCGAACAGGTGTCGGAATGTGGCGACTCGGGGCTTTTCACGGTAACTTCATTGCAGTGTTAATGTAAGCCTACTTGTGACAATAAAGATTATTATATTTTTTGCAATTAAGGGGCAAATTAATGTGGCCAATCCACCTAACCTGCACATCTTTGGGTTGTGGGGGTGAAACAAGGAGAATGTGCAAACTCCACACAGAGCCAGGATCGAACCCGGACCCTCAGCGTCGTAGGCAGCAGTGCTAACCACTGCACCACCGTGCCGCCCTAACAAAACAGGTTACTTGCTTAGCTGTTTAGAGATTTTTGGAGGGAGTTCCTTTCAAGAGCAGATCCAGTACACTTCTGCTCAACCTAGAGCATTTGGCAACACTGCTATTCAACTTAAAATCCTAAATCAGACTGCAAATCTACAGACAAACCTTGGCAAGGATAAAGAAGATGATATTGCAGAGAGGACGGCAGGCAGACGCGGGGGGGGGGGCTCCCGAATTTGATGTATTATTATTGGGTGGCGAATGCAGAGAATGTTCAGGAATGGAATAGGGAGATGGGGGCTTTGTGGGTGAGGATGGAGGTGGGTTCACATAGGGGATCGGTGTTTCAGGTGCTGGCAAAAGCTCCCGATGGCCCCAGATGTATTCGGTGAGTGGTGGCTACGCTGACGATTTGGTGGCAGTTTTGGCATCATTTTAGGTTGGGAATGGGTTCGGGGGGATGCCGATCAGGAGAAATCACAGGTTTGAGCCGGGGAGGATAAATGTGAGGTCCCAAGGATGGGAAGTGAAGGGGATTAGGGAGACAAAGGATCTGTTTCTGGGAGCGTGGTTTGCAACCTTGGAGGAGCTGAAAGAGAACTTTGGGTTGGCGTGGGGCGAAAACATCCGGTACATGCAGGTGTGGGACTTCGCAAGAAATGTCTATCCCACCTTTCCTATAGTGCCCACCTCCTCGCTGTTGGAAGTGGTGCTGTCAGCTAGGGAGCGGTGGGGTGGTTGGAGAGAGGGGTGTCGTCTCGGCAATTTATGGGAGGATTGTGGAGGAGGAAAAGGTGTTCATGGAGGGGCTTAAGCCGAAGTGGGAGGAAGAGCTGGGGGCGGCGCTGGAGGAGGGATTGTGGTGTGAAGTGCTGCGGAGTGCGGGTGCCACGACTCCATGTAAGAGGCTGGGGCTGATCCAGCTGTAGGTGGTGTACAGGGCTCACCTGACAAAGTCTAGGTGGAGGATGCCTACCTCAGTTACAGTTGCTGAGGGAGGGGGTTGAGGTATGGGGATTGGGTTTAATGTGTTGGGGAGGGTTGTGTTGTAAATCGGGAAAATGTTGAAAATTTGGAATAAAAATACTTCTAAAAAAATTATCTACACTTCAGGGAATCTTCAGCAATCAAAACATTATCTGTAGTCAAGTAAGTATTGGATGATTACATCATCTTTAAGATCCTTAAATTGCAGCTGTAGCAAACATATTTAGCACAGGGCTAAAGAGCTGGCTTTTAAAGCAGACCAAGGCAGGCCAGCAGCACGGTTCCATTCCCGTACCAGCTACCCCGAACACGCGCCGGAATGTGGAGACTAGGGGCTTTTCACAGTAACTTCATTTGAAGCCTACTTGTGACAATAAGCGATTTTCATTTCATATTGCCTGTATATATTTTAAACCAGAGTTTTTAATATTACGGCAATAAAATATAATATAACAATTTCTACATTCATCACAAGAATGTAACCACTTGCTGCAAAATGAAGATTTTTCTCATGCTGCCTATGGTTCTTTTGCCAATCACTTTAAAACCGTGACCTCTAATTCTTGACACAGACTCAAAAACAGCTTCTTCCCCACTGTTACCAGACTCCTAATCGGCCCTCTTATGGACTGACCTCATTAACACTACACCCCTGTATGCTTCATCCGATGCCGGTGCTTATGTAGTTGCATTGTGTACCTTGTGTTGCCCTATTATGTATTTTCTTTTGTTTCCTTTTCTTTTCATGTACTTAATGATCTGTTGAGCTGCTCGCAGAAAAATAATTTTCACTGTACCTCGGTACAAGTGACAATAAACAAATCCAATCCAATCCATACAGTTTTTGAACACCTCTATCACATTTTCCCTCAACCTTCTTTAAGGAGAGCATTTTCTGTTTCTGCGATCTACCCATGTAACTGAAGTTCTTCATCCCTGGAACCATTCTTGCAACTCTTTTCTGCACCCTCTCATACCGTCACACACTACTCTAGCTGAGGTTGAGCATAACCTCCTTGCTTTTGGGCTGTTAAAGCCAGGATCCGATATGCCTTTCCAACCACTTTCTCAACCTGCCCTGCCACCTTCAGTAATATGTGCATTCATTACTGGATTGTGATTTTTGTATGTTTAGGGTTTTGCCATAGATATTACCTAGAGTATTGATGATGCCCACAATCAATCTATGTACTGCTCGAACCGCTGAATATCAAACTATAGTATTATCCGATTATATAACAGTAGTATCTCCTTTTGGTCTGAACTGGATATTAATGTCTTCTGTGCATGAGCTGCTTCAATCTTTTTGAAGGTGGAACGAAAAAACAATGCGTCGCATGAGTATAGGTGCTAAGCTGTTTCATTGTGCAGCTAGTACAGTTATGATGAGATTTAGATTAATCTGTACGATTTGGCATTGTGAAATTACAGAAAATAATGAAAGCCCTTGCTTCTCATTGGGTTGTCTTACTTAATTGAAACATAACTACTAATTAACCACCTCCTGGCTGGCCAGAGCTTACCATCACATTTTTCTGTTTTAAAACCTTGACCAATTTCAAAACCGTCTTTAGTCTTAATTTTTTGCCAGTGTCTGTCTATATTTTTCTCCTCTGTTCAAAGTTCAAAAAAGCTGGAAACTCCCAAGATAGTGGGTATGAGTGCTTATCAATTATTCACACAGCCTAATGAATCACTTAACGGCCTATGACAAAACTAATCATGACAGTTTAGAGCATTATCATTTTAACCATTTATGGTTGCATTGTCTTTTTCAAATGTATATGAATATAGTTTGCTTTTTAAAAAAAAAAAATTCAACATGCGAAAGTAATTTTGATTTTAAAAATCTTTTCTGTGGATAGATGATTTCTGTGTTGTGACCTCATATGGAGCAGCTAACTAGATGCATTTGGCTCCGTTCAGTAGATGGCCAAATTTAAACGGATATAAATGTGATTAATAAATAAATGTGACTAAAGGTCTTGCGGCCTTGGACGACCTGGGGCACCTCCAAATTAAACACTTTCTCCGTAAGGAAAAGGCAAGGTACCCCAGGACCCCAAGAGAAATTCTCCTTGAGGAACTAATCAACACAGACAACAAGGAGTGGGGGGGGGGGGGACGGACGGGACGGGGGTGGGGGGAGGGGGAGACTGTGGGAACATATCCGGACGGTTACCAGACAGGGCAAGACTACAACTGGACGAAACTAGATGGAAATGGGAGGACGAACTGGGGACAGAAGTGGGTTGGGGACTCTGGAGCGAAGCACTGGCCGGGAGCAACTCCACTTCCTCCTGCGCTAGGCTAAGCTTTATGCAGTTTACAGTGGTGCACAGAGCACACCTGACTAGAACCCGAATGAGCTGATTCTTTCCGGAGGTGGAGGACAAATGTGAACAGTACCAGGGAGGCCCGGCCAACCACACCCACATGTTCTGGGCATGCCCCAGACTTTTTTTAAAAAAAAATATTTATTAACGTTTTTTAACACAATTTTTCTCCCTTACAAACAATAACGCCCCCCCCCCCCGTAACAAAAAAAACCCGAGAAATCGCGCAGAGCAAGATATATACATGGCAAAATGATATATTTACACAGCCTTGTACACTGGCCCTCACCCGTACGTGCCAGTTTCCCCAACCCTTCATGTTATCTCTTGCTCATCCACCCTCCCAGGCAGTCCCCCCCCCCCCCCAAGGTTGCTGCTGGTGCTGCCCGACCTTCCTCTAACGCTCCGCGAGATAGTCTAGGAACGGTTGCCACCGCCTGTAAAACCCCTGCGCAGACACTCTCAAGGCGAACTTAATCCTCTCCAACTTTATGAACCCAGCCATATCATTTATCCAGGCCCCCAGGCTGGGGGGTTTGCCTCCTTCCACATTAGCAAGATCCTTCGCCGGGCCACTAGGGACGCAAAGGCCAGAATGCCGGCCTCTTTCGCCTCCTGCACTCCCGGTTCGTCCACTACTCCAAATATTGCTAGCCCCCAGCTTGGCTTGACCCGGACTTTCACCACCTGAGATATTGCTCCCGCCACTCCTCTCCAGAACCCCTCCAGTGCCGGGCATGACCAAAACATATGGACATGGTTCGCCGGGCTCCCTGAGCACCTTCCACATCTGTCCTCTACCCCAAAGAACCTACTCAACCTCGCCCCCGTCAAGTGCGCTCTGTGGACCACCTTAAATTGTATCAGGCTGAGCCTGGTACACAAGGAGGAGGAATTAACCCTACCTAGGGCATCAGCCCACAGACCTTCCTTGATCTCCTCCCCCAGCTCCTCCTCCCATTTACCCTTCAACTCTTCTACCAGCGCTTCCCCCTCTTTCAACTCCTGGTGTATTTCCGACACCTTGCCCTCCCCGACCCATACACCCGAGATCACCCTATCTTGAACTTCTTGTGCCGGGAGCAACGGGAATTCCCTCACCTGTCGCCTCACAAAAGCCCTCACCTGCATATATCTAAAGGCATTTCCCGGGGGTAACTCTAACTTCTCCTCCAGTGCCCCTAGGCTCGCAAACGTCCCGTCGATGAACAAGTCCCCCATTCTTCCAATCCTCGCCCGATGCCAGCTCTGGAACCCCCCGTCCATCTTCCCCGGGACAAACCGGTGGTTACCCCTGATCGGGGACCACACCGATGCTCCCATTGCACCCCGGTGCTGTCTCCACTGGCCCCAGATCCTTCGCGTTGCGGCCACCACCGGGCTCGTGGTATACTTTGTTGGTGAGAGCGGCAGTGGTGCCGTCACCAACGCCCCAAGGCTCGTTCCTTTACAGGACGCCATCTCCATCCTCTTCCATGCCGCCCCCTCTCCCTCCATAGCCCACTTGCGGATCATCGCCACATTTGCTGCCCAGTAGTAGCTCCCTAGGTTTGGCAGCGCCAACCCTCCTCGGTCCCTACTGCGTTCCAGGAACCCTCTCCTTACTCTCGGGGTCTTATTCGCCCACAGAAACCCCATAATACTCCTGCCTACTCTCTTAAAAAAGGCCTTCGTGATCACGATGGGAAGGCACTGAAACACAAACAGAAACCTCGGAAGGACCACCATTTTGACCGACTGCACTCTACCCGCCAGCGAGAGCGGTAACATGTCCCATCATTTGAAGTCCTCCTCCATTTGCTCCACCAACCTCGTCAGATTCAGTTTATGTAGGGTCCCCCAACTCCTGGCTATCTGGATCCCCAGATACCGAAAGCGCCCCTCCGCCCTCCTCAGCGGTAGGTCCCTTATCCCTCTTTCTTGGTCCCCCACCTGTAATACAAAGAGCTCACTCTTCCCTACATTGAGCTTATAGCCCGAAAACTCCCCAAACTCCCTTAGAGTCTGCATGACCTCCACCATCCCCTCCATTGGATCCGCCACGTACAGCAACAGGTCATCCGCGTATAACGACACCCGATGCTCTTCTCCCCCTCGGACCACCCCCTTCCATTTATTAGACTCCCTCAATGACATGGCCAATGGTTTGATCGCCAATGCGAACAACAGGGGGGACAGGGGGCACCCCTGCCTCGTCCCTCGGTACAGTCGAAAGTACTCCGACTTCCGCCGGTTCGTCACTACACTTGCCATCGGGGCTCTGTAAAGGAGCTTAACCCAATTGATAAACCCTACCCCGAACTCAAACGTGCGCAGCACCTCCCAGAGGTACTCACACTCTACTCGGTCAAAGGCCTTCTCCGCGTCCATAGCTGCCACTACCTCTGCCTCTCCCTCCTCCGATGCCATCATTATCACGTTTAAGAGCCTCCGCACATTGGTGTTTAGTTGCCTGCCCTTTACGAATCCCGTCTGGTCCTCGTGGATAACCCCCGGGACACAGTCCTCGATCCTCGTGGCCAGCACTTTTGCCAGCAACTTTGCATCCACATTGAGGAGTGTGATCGGCCTGTACGATCCACATTGCAGTGGGTCCTTGTCCCGCTTTAGGATCAAAGAAATTGTCGCTTCCGACATTGTCGGGGGCAGGGTCCCCTCCTCTCTTGCCTCATTAAAGGTCCTCACCAGTAGCGGGGCCAACAGGTCTGTGTACTTCCTGTAGAACTCCACCGGGAATCCGTCCGCTCCCGGGGCCTTCCCCGCCTGCATGCTCCCCAAACCCTTGCTCAGCTCCTCCAACCCAATTGGTGCCCCCAAACCAGCCACCTCTTGCTCCTCCACCCTCGGCAATCTCAGCTGATCTAGGAATCGTCTCATCCCCTCTTCCCCCGCTGGGGGCTGGGATCTGTACAGCTCTTCATAAAAGGCCTTGAATACCTCGTTTATTTTCGTCGCACTCCGAACCGTGGCTCCACTCCCATCTTTGACTCCCCCGATTTCCCTCGCTGCCATCCTCTTACGGAGCTGGTGTGCCAGCATCCGACTAGCCTTTTCCCCATACTCGTAGGTCGCCCCTTGTGCTTTCCTCCACTGTGCATCCGCCTTCCCTGTGGTCAACAGGTCAAACCGTCTGGAGCCGCCGTCTTTCCCCAAGTAATCTTTCCTCCGAGGCCTCTGCGTATCTCCTGTCCACTCTCAAAATCTCCCCCACTAACCTCTCCCTTTCCATACCCTCTGTCTTCTCCCTATGAGCCCTGATGGAAATTAGCTCTCCCCTGATCACCGCCTTCAACGCCCCCCATACCACCCCCACCCACACCTCCCCATTGTCGTTGGCCTCCAAGTACCTTTCGATACACCCCGTCACCTTCCCACACACCACCTCGTCCGCCAGCAGTCCCACATCCAGCCGCCACAACGGGCATTGGTCCCTCTCCTCTTCCAGCTCCAGTTCCACCCAGTGTGGGGCATGGTCCGAAACGGCTATAGCCGAATACTCCGTCCCCTCCACCCTCGGGATGAGCGCCCTACCCAGAACAAAGAAATCTATCCGGGAGTAGGCTTTGTGTACATGGGAGAAGAAAGAAAATTCCCTGGCCTGCGGCCTTGCAAACCGCCATGGGTCCACTCCCCCCATCTGATCCATATACCCCCTAAGTACCTTGGCCGCCGCCGGCCTCTTTCCAGTCCTTGATTTGGAGCGGTCTAGTGCTGGATCCAATACACTATTGAAGTCCCCTCCCATTATCAGGCCTCCTATCTCCAGGTCCGGAATGCGCCCCAACATGCGCTTCATGAATCCGGCATCATCCCAGTTCGGGGCGTATACGTTTACCAACACCACCCACATCCCTTGCAGCCTACCGCTCACCATTACATATCGCCCTCCATTGTCTGCTACAATAGTCTTGGCCTCAAATGACACCCGCTTTCCCACCAATATTGGCACCCCTCTATTCTTCGCATCCAGTCCCGAGTGGAATACCTGTCCTACCCATCCCTTTCTTAGCCTGACCTGGTCCGCCACCTTCAGGTGTGTCTCTTGGAGCATGGCCACGTCCACCTTCAGTCCCTTTAAGTGCGCGAACACTCGAGCCCGCTTCACCGGCCCATTCAGGCCCCTCACATTCCACGTTATCAGCCGGATTGGAGGGGCTCTCACCCCCCCCACGCCCTGCCGGCTAGCCATCTCCTTTTCTGGGCCAGTCCCGTGTCCACGCCTCCCTCACCCTCCAGTCCCCCAGAGGGGGGACCCCCGTCCCGATCACCTCTGTGTCCCATTCCCTTTCGGCCAGTGCAGCAGCAACCCTTTTACTCCCCTCCCCCACCCCCCCCTTTCTCCCCCCCCTCCCCTCCCCCCGCTAGACCCCTGTCTAGCTTTTTTGCTTCCCCTATGTCACTCCCGTAAGTCAGCTGACGCCTGCTGACCCCGTCTTCCCCCGCTGTCCCATTGACCTCCCCGCGTGGGAGTCTCCCAAACCATATGCATTCCTTCGTTCCCCTTCCCGCCTTTCTTCCCGCGCGCGGGAAACCACCCCGCGCTTTCCAAAGCCCGCTCCGCCCCCTCTGGCGCAGCTCCTGTCGCGGCCTTGTCTCTCTCCCCCAGCCCATGTAACATTTCCTGCGCGTGATTGACCCCCTATATACAACAACCATCACACATCAAACCTCAAACATCCCCCCCCTACCCTCACAAACCCTCAGTTAGAGTCCAACTTTTCGGCTTGTACAAAGGTCCACGCCCCTTCAGGCGTTTCGAAGTAATAGTGTTGGCCCTTGTATGTGACCCACAGTCGCGCTGGCTGCAGCATTCCGAATTTCACTTCTTTCCGGTACAACGCCGCTTTGGCCCGGTTGAAACCCGCTCTCCGCTTTGCAACCTCCGTGCTCCAGTCCGGGTATATTCGGATCTCTGCATTGTCCCACTTACTGCTCCGCTCCTTCTTGGCCCATCTCAGGACCCACTCTCTGTCCGTGAACCGGTGAAATCTCACCACCATCGCCCTTGGCGGCTCATTTGCCTGGGGCTTCTTCGCCAGCACCCGATGTGCCCCGTCCAACTCCAGCGGCCTCGAAGGGGCCTTCGTGCCCATCATCGCCTCGAGCATCGTGCTCGCGTATGCCCCGGCATCAGCCTCCTCCACTCCCTCAGGGAGACCCAGGATTCGCAGATTCTTTCTCCTCGACCTGTTCTCCAGGTCTTCGAGTCTTCCCACCCACTTCTTGTGTAGCGCCTCGTTCTGCTCCACTCTCACCGCCAGGCCCACGAGCTCGTCCTCGTTCTGACTGACTCTTTTCTGTACCTCCTGGATCTTAGCTTCGTGGACCTTCTGGGTGATCCCGAGTCCTTCAATTGCCGAAAGCATAGGCGGCAACATCTCCTTGCGCATCTCCTCGCGCTGCTCCTCGAAGCAGTGCTCGATGAACTCCTGCAGCTCCCCTTTGTCCCTGGCCGCCGCCATTTTGTTTTCTTTCCCTCGCTTCTCCCGTTGCTCCAGTACCGCTCCTTTGGCCGTTACACTTCTGGTCCGTTTAAAAAGTCTATGGAAGCTCCTGAAAAAGGTCTGAGAGTCAGTTCCAGACGGGAGCTGCCGAATGCGTGACCTACTCCTCCATGGCCGCTACCGGAACCCTCGTCCCTGCTTCTTCAATGGCCTTGGTAGATCTTTTCACAGTTGTTCCCTCTGCTGCTAGAATTCACCTTTGATAGAGTCAAGTCAGATTGCAGCTTTAAGCTTGCCCTTCCCCCGCCTGCATGCTGGAAGAGGCCCTTGTCTAAACCTGCAGCCAAAGCCAAATCTTTTACTGTTTCTGCCGGGTCTGGCAGCCAAAAGACACAACATTCCTGGGGGACACTGTCAGGGGAATGCTGCAGTCTTCTTCCCACACCGGGAAATGTCAAACAAATGCCGTGGGGGCCCTATAAAAGAGCCCAAATGTCCGTTCCAAGCGGGAGCTACCGAATATGCGACCTAGCTCTGCATAGCCGCACCCGGAAGTGGCATGCCCCAGACTTGATTGGTTTTGGACTGCCTTCTTCAAGGCGATGTCCAAGGTTGTGGGGGTGAGGGTGGAGCCGTGCCCGAGAGTGACAGTCTTTGGGATATCGGACCAGCCAGTTCTCTATAGGGGGAAGAGGGCCGCCGCCTTGGCTTTTGGATCCCTAATCGCACGCCGGAGAATCCTGCTTGGCTGTCGATCAGCATCACCCAAAGCTGCAGACTGGCTGGCTGACTTGGTGGAATTTCTCCACCTGGAGAAGATCAAGTACACCATCCGAAGGTCGGACGAGGGCTCCCACAAAGTGTGAGGGCCGTTCATCAGACTGTTACATGACTTGTTTGAGGCAAACCGACTAGGAAGAGGGTGGGGGTGGAGAAAGAGAGAGACAAGAGAGAGCACGCAGAAGAGACAGGGGCAGAGGGGGGAGGGGAGGGAAGGGATCCCAAAGGCGACACAAAATGAAGCATAGGGGGCGAGGGGAGGAGGGGAAGGGCCTTGCAGCACCCCCCTCCCCCCAAACACCAAACAACAAAGAATAACAACCCCCGGAGGTGGAGCGGTGGTGTATAGAAATGGAACATGCCTCCAACAGAGGAAGGGAGGGGGGGGAATATATGTGGTTAAATATCAGACACACTTGAGCTGCTGCTTTGTAAGTACCATTGTCTTGCATGTCAAACTGTTATACTGTTAAAGTTGAAAATGGCAATAAAAATTTGCGGATAATTGTGTAAATTGTTATTATTAGAGAGCAAGTGTGTATCTAATATTAAAGCTCTACATTCCAAAACTTTGGAACTCTTTGCCAACGGTCAACAGCAGTGACTTTCAGAGCTACTGGGTGTTAATGGAGCAATTTGGATTTTGAAAAGTGTTTCAACTTAATGTGGCAATCACATAAAAGTATTATTGGTTATATGATTGCAGAAGCTGTTCTCAGTCGAGGAGGTGGAACTGCTAGTGAAAACAGATTCAAGACTGGATCGGTACTATTGTTTTGGTGTGAACCTTAACCTTCCCAGTCTATTCAGACCACGTCTCTCCAAAGGACACTGTTAAGAAAGGAGTTTTTAAAAATGCATGTATGTCATTCTTTCCATTTTGTATTTTGGCAAAGCAGAGGATTCTCAATATTTAGTTGGCAACGGTGATATATTGTGCTGAATGATGCATTGTTTAATGCTGAACTATGTTGTCTTTGACAGGAAGGACTTCATGAAAGATGACAGAAGAAGTTATTGTAATAGCAAAGTGGGATTACACAGCACAGCAGGATCAAGAACTTGACATCAAGAAAAATGAGCGACTGTGGCTGCTCGATGACTCTAAAACCTGGTGGAGAGTAAGAAATACATCAAACAAAACGGGATATGTTCCGTCAAACTATGTAGAAAGGAAAAACAGCTTGAAGAAGGGGTCACTTGTCAAGAACATCAAAGATACGTTAGGCAAGTACAAAATCTTAACCAAAGGATTCCTTAACCTAACTTACTAGGATGTTGGAGAGTTACACATACCTCATGCTCTGATCCAACAAAGCATTATGGATCTGACCCTATTCCGTAAAATAATGTCTGAACTTTTGACAACAAACTCCCAATGTTGATGGAGGAAAGGAAGCAAACATATCTTTCCATCACCAACAGAATGCATTTGGATAATTGTTGCAGGCTGTTCCGCCTGCCCTTATCAAGCAAGAATGATTTTCAGTTTTGCTTTTTCCATCCAACTTCATTAGAGTTGCCATATTACATATTATCATCTATAAAAGTAAAAAAGAAAGACTTGTATTTATACAGCGCTGTTTGTGACACCAGGATGTCCCAAAGAACTTTTATGCCAATTCCATACTTTTAGAATCGCTAATACAGGAACTGTGACAGCCAATTTGGAAACAACATGCTCCCACAAACAGCTATGCGATCGCGACCAGATAATCATCTCTTTTATTGGTTGAAAAATAAACATTGGGCAGCACGGTAGCACAGTGGTTAGCACAATTGCTTCACAGCTCCAGGGTACCAGGTTTGATTCCCGGCTTAGGTCACTGTGCGGAATCTGCACGTTCTCCCCGTATCTGCGTATGTTTCCTCCGGGTGTTCCTGTTTCCTCCCACAGTCCAAAGATGTGCAGGTTAGGTGGATTGGCCATGCTAAATTGCCCAAAAAAGGTGGGGTGGGGTTACAGGGATGGAGTGGAGGTGTAGGCTTGGGTAGGGTGGTCTTTCCAAGGGCTGGTGCAGACTCAATGGGCCGAATGGCTTCCTTCTGCACTGTTAATTCTATGATTCTTAAGATTCCATGATTATCTTGGACTTTGGGAAGAACTCCCTGGCTGTCTGAAATATTGCTGCAGGATCTTCCTGAGAGGCTGATAGGGTTTTGGATTACCTCCTCTTCCAAAACATGCAGCACTCCCTCAGTACTTCACTGGAGTGCCAGCCTAAATTATGTGGTCAAGACTCTGGAGTGAGGCTCGGATTCATGTCCACCTGACTTTGTGGTTACCATTGAGCCACAGTGTACATTTTCCAACATAACCTATAACTGCTTGCAGAACTATGATGTTACTGCAAGCATAATGTTCATTGTACATATTCAGATAATCTGTTGAAACCCTCACCAATGCCTTTGTTACCTCTAGCCTTGACTATTTCAAAATGCACCTTGCTGGTCTGCCACATTCCATCCTCTGTAAACTTGAGATCATCCAAAACTCTGCTGTCTATCTCATCCTGGTTGCCTATCACCCCTGTGCTTGTTTACCTCCATTGGCTTCTGGTCAAGCAATGCCTTGATTTTAAAGTTCTGATCCTTGTTATCAAATCTCTCCCTACTGATCTCTAAACTCTTCCAGCCCCATAACCCTCTCAGATAACTATGCCCATCTAATTCTGCCGCCTTGAGCATCTTCGATTTTAACTGCTCCGTCATTGGTGGCCATGTCTTCAGTTGTCTCTACATTCTGAAATACAGTTCTCTGTCTCTCTGGTGGCATAGTGGTTAGCACTGCTGCCTCACAGCGCCAGGGATCTGGGGTCGATTCTGGACTTGGGTTACTGTGTGGAGTTTGCACTTTCACCCCTTGTCTGCGTAGATTTCCTCTCCTAGCCCAAAAATGTGCAGGTTAAGTTTGGGGGCGTAGGTTTAAGGTGTGAGAGGCAAGAGGAGATGTATGAGGTTAGTTTTTTTACACCAAGCGTAGTGGGTGCCTGGAACACGCTGCCGGAGGAGGTGGTGGAAGCAGGAACGATAGTGACGTTTAAGGGGCATCTTGACAAATACATGAATAGGATGGGAATAGAGGGATACGGACCCCGGAAGTGTAGAAGATTTTAGTTTAGACGGGCAACATGGCCGCGCAGGCTTGGAGGGCCGAAGGGCCTGTTCCTGTGCTGTACCTTTCTTTGTTCTAAGTGGATTGTCATGATAAAATTATCCCTTGGTGTCCAGGGATCTGCAGGTTAGGTGGGGCTACGGGGATGGAGCGGGGGGGAGTGTGCGTTTGGTTGGCACAGACCCGATGGGCCGAAAGACCTCCTGCACTGTAGGGATTCTATGCTCAAGTATTTAACATTCCTCTTCTAAAACAGTTGAACTATGGCTTCAACCAAGCTTTTGGTAATCTGACTTATTATCTCGTCATGTGGCTTGGTGTCATATTTTGTTTTATTAATGCTCATGTAAAACACCTGAGAAATTTCATGTTTAAAACACCAGTACAAACTAGAGGTATATGTTTATCTTAGATGATCTGCATGTTCTAAAAATAGATGTGAGGCAATGGTAGATGTAGTGATGGAACATGAATTATCTTGCATGTTCAAGGAACAAGGTGACTGATTAGTAAAAGTTGGGCTACAGTTTTGATAAGGTTGCAATTGTTGGGTGTAGACATATTTACGAATGTTTAGCATATTAACATCCAATGCCACATTCTGCTTCATTTAGCTGAAAGTAGAGGTGTACCAGTTGCTGCAAAAGCAAATAGAACAGTGAACTGTATGGCTAGGTTAGTATAATAAGAAGTCTTACAACACCAGTTTAAAGTCCAACAGATTTGTTTGGAGTCACTAGCTTTCGGAGGGCAACTCCTACATCAGGTGACTACTGTGCTATTGTGCTACCTCTTATACTCTTGAACACATTAAGTGAGCAATTAGAATAAATGGGACATCACCTTAAGTTACAGTCCAACATTGAGTTAAAAAATCGCTAAGTAAGCAAAGGGCAAAATGGAACTGTAAACACATGGCTAAAGAAATTAAAATGAGTTGGGACAGAATAAATGAAGAGATTCAAATTATGGGAAGAATGAAGTTGATGCATTTCACCTCACTCTTACCTCTGTTCCCATGCTATTAACTCCACCCTCTCAATGACAACAGCCTGAGATGGTGCCACGTTTGATATTGCGATGAGCTTCCAACCTTCTATTTACAACTCCGTATTGCCCAGCTTCACCCTGTCTTGCCTCATCTGCTGGTGAAACCCTCATTTATGCCTTTGCTTCCTTTTAACGTAACTATTCTAATACATTCCTGGCTGGTCTGCACATACTATCCTCTGTAAACTTGAAGTCATCCAAAACCTCCAGCACGACCCCCATCACCACTGTGCTTGATGACTTAAATTGGCTCCAAGTTAAGGAACGTCTTGATTTTAAAATTCTTATTGTTTTCCAATCTCTCTGTAGCCTTGTCCTCTCTTTCGCTGGAATGTCGTCCAACATCACAACTATGAGATATGTGTGCCTCTAATTCTGGCCTCTCAATAAAGATTTATTTATTTATTTATTTTATTTTATTTGTGTAGAACTTCCTCAGGGTATTGTCCTTGGTCCAACCATTTTCAGCTGCTTCATCAATTACCTGCCTTTAATAATAATGTCAGAAATGGGGATGTTTGCTGATAATTGCACAATGTTCAGCACTATTTGCAACTCCTCAGATCCTGAAGCAGTCCATCTCCCAAGTGCAGCAAGACATGGACAATATCCAGACTGGGGCTGCTAAGTGGCAAGTGATATTTGTGCCAGACAATGATCATCTCCAACAAGAGAGAATCTAACCACAGCTCCTTCATATTCAGTGACATTACCATTGCTGAATCTCCCACTATCAACGTCCTGAGGGCTACCATTGACCAGAAACTGAAGTGGCGTAGCCAAATTAATACTGTGTCGTTGAGCATGTCAGAGGCTGGGAATCCTGCAGCGAGTATCTCACTTCCTGATTCCCCAAAGCCTGTCCACCATCTACAAAGCACAAGTCAGGAGTGTGATGGAACACTCTCCTGGATGAGTGCTGCTCCAACAACACACTAAGAAGCTTGATGCCATCCAAAACAAAGCCCGCTTGACTGGCACTCCTTCCATAAAGATTCGCTCCCCCCACCACCATTGAACAGTGGCAGCAGTGTGGCAGCAAGATGCACTGCAGAAACTCACCAAGGCTCTTGACAGTACCTTTTTAAAAATATATATATTTATTAAAGTTTTTTAACACAATTTTTCTCCCTTCCAAACAATAACCCCCCCCCCCCTCCCCCCCGTAACAATTTTTTTTAAAAATCGCACAGAGCAAGATATATACATGGTGAAATGATATGTTTACATAGCTTTATATACTGGCTCTCTCCCGCACGTGCCGGTTTCCCCAACCCTTCATGTTATCTCTTGCTCATCCACCCTCCCAGGCAATCCCCCATTCCCCCCCCCCCCCCCCCCCCCCCCCTCCCTCCCAGGACATCCCCCCCCCCCACCCCCCTAGGTTGCTGCTGCTGCTGACCGACCTTCCTCTAACGCTCCGCGTGATAGTCTAGGAACGGTTGCCACCGCCTGTAGAACCCCTGTGCAGACCCTCTCAAGGCAAACTTAATCCTCTCCAGCTTTATGAACCCAGCCATGTTGTTTATCCAGGCCTCCACGCTGGGGGGCTTAGCCTCCTTCCACAATAGCAAGATCCTTCGCCGGGCTACTAGGGACGCAAAGGCCAGAATGCCGGACTCTTTCGCCTCCTGCACTCGTGGCTCGTCCACTACTCCAAATAATGCTAGCCCCCAGCTTGGTTTCACCCGGACTTTCACCACCTGAGATATTGCTCCTGCCACTCCTCTCCAGAACCCCTCCAGTGCCAGGCATGACCAAAACATATGGACATCGTTCGCCGGGTTCCCTGAGCACCTTCCACATCTGTCCTCCACCCCAAAGAACCTACTCAACCTCGCCCCTGTCAAGTGCGCTCTGTGGACCACCTTAAATTGTATCAGGCTGAGCCTGGCACATGAGGAGGAATTAACCCTACCTAGGGCATCAGCCCACAGACCTTCCTCAATCTCAACCCCCAGCTCCTCCTCCCATTTTCCCTTCAGCTCCTTTACCAGCGCTTCCCCCTCTTCTTTCATCTCCTGGTGTATTGCCGACACCTTGCCCTCCCCGACCCATACACCCGAGATCACCCTGTCTTGAATTTCTTGTGCTGGGAGCAACGGGAATTCCCTCACCTGTCGCCTTACAAACGCCCTCACCTGCATATATCTAAAGGCATTTCCCGGGGGTATCTCGAACTTCTCCTCCAGTGCCCCTAGGCTCGCAAATGTCCTGTCAATGAACAGGTCCCCCATTCTTCTAATCCCCGCCCGATGCCAGCTCTGAAACCCCCCGTCCATCTTCCCCGGGACAAACCGGTGGTTACCCCTGATCGGGGACCACATCGAGGCTCCCGTTGCACCCCTGTGCCGTCTCCACTGGCCCCAGACCCATAGCGTTGCCGCCACCACCGGGCTCGTGGTGTACCTTGTCGGCGAGCGCGGCAGCGGTGCCGTCACCAACGCCCCCAGGCTCCTTTACAGGATGCCATCTCCATCCTCTTCCATGCCGCCCCCTCTCCCTCCATAACCCACTTGCGGATCATCGCCACATTTGCTGCCCAGTAGTAGCTCCCTAGGTTTGGCAGCGCCAACCCTCCTCGGTCCCTACTGCGTTCCAGGAACCCTCTCCTTACCCTCGGGGTCCTATTCGCCCACACAAACCCCATTATACTCCTACCTACTCTCTTGAAAAAGGCCTTGCTGATCACGATGGGGAGGCACTGAAACACAAACAGAAACCTCGGAAGGACCACCATTTTGACCGACTGCACTCTACCCGCTAGCGAGAGCGGTAACATGTCCCATCATTTGAAGTCCTCCTCCATTTGCTCCACCAACCTCGTCAGATTCAGTTCATGTAGGGCCCCCCAACTCCTGGCTATCTGGATCCCCAGATACCGAAAACTCCCCTCCGCCCTCCTCAGCGGTAGGTCCCCTATCCCTCTTTCTTGGTCCTCTGCCTGTAATACAAAGAGCTCACTCTTCCCTACATTGTGCTTACAGCCTGAAAACTCCCCAAACTCCCTTGGAGTCTGCATGACCTCCACCATCCCCTCCATTGGATCCGCCACGTACAGCAACAGGTCATCCGCATAAAGCGACACCCGATGCTCTTCTCCCCCTCGAACCACCCTCCCTCCATTTATTAGACTCCCTCAGTGACATGGCCAAGGGTTCGATCGCCCCTGCAAACAACAGGGGGGACAGGGGGCACCCCTGCTTCGTCCCTTGGTACAGCCGAAAGTACTCCGACCTCCGCCGGTTTGTCACTACACTCGCCACCGAGGCTCTGTAAAGGAGCTTAACCCAACTGATAAACCCTCCCCCGAACCCAAACCTACGCAGCACCTCCCAGAGGTACTCCCACTCTACTCGGTCAAAGGCTTTCTCCGCGTCCATAGCTGCCACTATCTCCGCCTCTCCCTCCTCCGATGGCATCATTATCACGTTTAAGAGCCGCCGCACATTAGTGTTTAATTGCCTGCCCTTTACGAATCCCGTCTGGTCCTCGTGGATCACCCCCGGGACACAGTCCTCGATCCTCATGGCCAGCACTTTTGCCAGCAACTTAGCATCGACATTGAGGAACGAGATCGGCCTGCACGATCCACATTGCAGTGGGTCCTTGTCCCGCTTTAGGATCAAAGAAATTGTCGCTTCCGACATTGTCAGTGGCAGGGTCCCCTTCTCTCTTGCCTCATTAAAGGTCCTCACTAGTAGCGGGGCCAACAGGTCTACGTACTTCCTGTAGAACTCCACCGGGAACCCGTCCGGTCCCGGGGCCTTCCCCGCCTGCATGCTCCCCAAACCCTTGCTCTGCTCCTCCAACCCAATTGGTGCCCCCAAACCAGCCACCTCTTGCTCCTCCACCCTCGGCAATCTCAGCTGATCTGGGAATCGTCTCATCCCCTCTTCCCCCAGCTGGGGGCTGGGATCTGTACAGCTCTTCATAGAAGGCCTTAAATAAATACCTCATTTATTTTCGTCGCATTCCGAACCGTGGCTCCCCTTCCAACTTTGACTCCCCCTATTTCCCTCGCTGCCATCCTCCCATGGAGCTGGTGTGCCAGCATCCGACTAGCCTTTTCCCCATACTCGTAGGTCGCCCCCTGCGCCTTCCTCCACTGTGCCTCCGCTCTCCCCGTGGTCAACAGGTCAAACTCCGCCTGGAGCCGTCGTCTTTCCCCAAGTAATCTTTCCTCCGGGGCCTCTGCGTATCTCCTGTCCACTCTCAAAATCTCCCCCACTAACCTCTCCCTTTCCACGCCCTCTGTCTTCTCCCTATGAGCCCTGATGGAGATTAACTCTCCCCTGATCACCGCCTTCAGCGCCTCCCATACCACCCCCACCCTCACCTCCCCGCTGTCGTTGGCCTCCAAGTACCTTTCGATGCACCCCCTCACCTTCCCACACACCACCTCATCTGCCAGCAGTCCCACATCCAGCCGCCACAGCGGGCGTTGGTCCCTCTCCTCTCCCAGCTCCAGTTCCACCCAGTGCGGGGCGTGATCCGAAACGGCTATGGCCGAATATTCCGTCCCCTCCACCCTCGGGATGAGCGCCCTGCCCAGAACAAAAAAATCTATCCGGGAGTAGGCTTTGTGCACATGGGAGAAAAAAGAAAATTCCCTGGTCTGCGGCCTTGCAAACCTCCATGGGTCCACTCCCCCCATCTGATCCATAAACCCCCTAAGCACCTTGGCCGCCGCCGGCCTCTTGCCAGTCCTTAATCTGGAGCAGTCCAGTGCTGGGTCCGACACTGTATTGAAGTCCCCTCCCATTATCAGGCCTCCTAACCCCCCCCCCCCCAACGACTAGCCATCTCCTTTTCTAGACCAGTCCCGTGTCCGCGCCTCCCTCACCCTCCAGTCCCCCAGCCGGGGGACCCCCGCCCCGACCACCTCTTCTGTGTCCCATTCCCTTTCGGCCAGTGCAGCAGCAACCCTTCCCCCCCCCCCCCCCTCCCTCCCTCCCCCCCCCCCCCCCCTCCCCTCCCCCCCCCCCCCCCCCGCTAGACCCCTGTCTAGCTTTTTTGCTCCCCCCCATGTCACTCCCGTAAGTCAGCTGACTCCTGCTGACCCCGGCTTCCCCCGCCGTCCCATTGACCTCCCCGTGTGGGAGTGTCCCAATCAGTATGTGTTCCTTCGTTCCCCTTCCCGCCTTTCTTCCCGCACGCGGGAAAAACCCCGCGCTTTCCAAAGCCCGCTCCGCCCCCTCTGGCGCAGCTTCTGTCACGGCCTTGTCTCTCTCCCCCAGCCCATGTAACATTTCCTGCGCGTGATTGACCCCCTATATACAACAACCATCACACATCAAACCTCAAACATTGCCCCCACCCCCACCCTCACAAACCCTCAGTTAGAGTCCAACTTTTCGGTTTGTATGAAGGTCCACGCCTCTTCAAGCGTTTCGAAATAATAGTGTTGGCCCTTGTATGTGACCCACAGTTGCGCTGGCTGCAGCATTCCGAATTTCACTCCTTTCCGGTGCAACACCGCTTTGTCCCGGTTGAAACCACCTCTCCGCTTTGCAACCTCCGTACTCCAGTCCGGGTATATTCGGACCTCTGCATTGTCCCACTTACTGCTCAGCTCCTTCTTGGCCCATTTCAGGACCCTCTTTCTGTCCGTGAACCGGTGAAATCTCACCACCATCGCCCTTGGCAGCTCATTTGCCTTGGGCCTCCTCGTCAGCACCCGGTGTGCCCCGTCCAGCTCCAGCGACCTCCAAGGGGCCTCCGCGCCCATCATCGCCCCGAGCATCGTGCTCGCGTATGCCCCGGCATCGGCCCCCTCCACTCCTTCCGGGAGACCCAGGATCCGCAGATTCTTTCTCCTCGACCTGTTCTCCAGGTCTTCGAGTCTTCCCGCCCACCTCTTGTGTAGCGCCTCGTGCTGCTCCACTCTCACCGCCAGGCCCAAGAGCCATTCCTCATTCTCACTGACTCTTTTCTGTACCTCCTGGATCTTTACCTCGTGGGCCTTCTGGGTCATCCCTAGTCCTTCAATTGCCGAAAGCATAGGCGCCAGCATCTCCGTCCGCAGCTCCTCGAAGCAGCGCTTGATGAACTCCTGCAGCTCCGGCCCGCACTCCGCTTTGTCCCCGGTCGCCGCCATTTTGTTTTTTTCCCTTGCTTCTCCCGCTGCTCCAATGCCGCTTTTCTGGCCGTTTCACTCCTGGTCCGGTCCTTAAAAGTTGGAGGGGGACCTCTCTCTTCCCTTCCCCACGGGTTGTCTTCGAAAAAAATTCCGTTGGGGCTCTGACAAGCCCGAAAGTCCGTAGTAGCGGGAGCTGCCGAATCGTGCGGCTTAGCTACGCATAGCCGCAACTGGAAGTCTGACAGTACCTTCTTAACCCTCGACTGCTACAATCTAAAAAGACGAGCAACAGATACATGGGAACCCCACCATCTGGAAATTCCCCACCAAGTCACTCACCGTTCTGACTCGGAAATATATCGCTGATCCTTCACTGGCGCTAGGTCAAAGTCCTAGAATTCCCTCCCCAAAAGCAATGTGGATGTGCAAACACCACAGGGACTGCAGCGGTTCAAGAAGGCAACTCACCACCACCTTCTCAAGTGCAGTTAGAGATGGACAATAAATGCTGGTCTAGCTAGTAAGGCCAAAATCCCATGAACGAATAAAAAAAGCAACAATTTTAATGGCTGCTGAGGTTGTGCTGGGGGGGGGGGGGGCTGCGACGCTGCAGGGGGTGAGAGATGACATGGACAAGGGCGAAGAAAGGGGCCATCTGGGATGGGCTAGGTACAGAGTGGAATTAAAGGGGCAGGAGTTAAGTGGGGAAGATGATGGACGGTAGAGGGGATTGAAGGCGCAATCCTTCGGTAAGGGTGATAACGTGGAACGTCTGGGGACTGAATGGGCCGGTTAAAAGGTCGCGGGTGTGCGCGCACCTCAGGAGCTTGAAAGCGGGTGGTGGTCTTTTTGCAGGAGACACGCCTCTGTGTGAAGGACCAGGTTAGGTTAAGGAAGGGGTGATTTGGGCAGGTTTTTCACTCGGGGTTTGATTCGAAATCGAGGGGTGTGGCGATTTTGAAAATGAAATGAAATGAAATGAAATGAAAATCGCTTATTGTCACAAGTAGGCTTCAAATGAAGTTACTGTGAAAAGCCCCTAGTTGCCACATTCCGGCACCTGTTTGGGGAGGCTGGTACGGGAATTGAACCGTGCTGCTGGCTTGCCTTGGACTGCTTTAAAAGTCAGCTATTTAGCCCTGTGTGCTAAACCAGCCCCTGGTTTAATGAGCAAAAAAATGGATTTGTGAGTGCGAAGGAGATGAGGGATCCGAGTGGGAGATATGTGATTGTGAGTGGGGTATTGGAAGGGGCACCAGTAGTGTTGGTAAATGTGTATGTCCCAAATTGGGATGATGTGGGTTTTATGAGGGGGTTGCTGGCAGCAATCCGGGATTTCACCACGTACCAGTTGATCATGGGAGGAGATTTTAACTGTGTCCTGGAGCTGAGGGTGGATAGATCGAGCCCCACGTCTTTGGGTAGGGTACGAATGGCAAAAGAGATGGGGGGGGGTTTATGGAGAGGATGGGTATGGTGGATCCATGGCGCTTTCAGAAACCAGGGGGAAGGGAGTATTCCTTCTTTAAGGTGTATTCGAGGATTGATTACTTTGTAGTGAGTCGGAGATTTTGGTTGGGGTGGAGGGGGCAGAGTTTGCGGGGATAGTTATCTCTGACCATGCACCCCACTGGCTGGATATTCGGTTCAGTACAGGAAGAGAGCAGAGGCCGGGGTGGAGGTTTGACTCTGGGTTGTTGGTGGATGGAGGTTTTTGTGATCAGGAGCGGTTGGCGATTAGGGATTATGTGAAGTTCAATCAGAATGGGGAGGTGTCGGCGGGCATTATGCTGGGCCAGACGGGTACCCGGCAGAAGTTTATAAGGAATTTGCAGTGGACCTGGCACCACATCTGTTGGGGGCATTTAATGAAGCACTGGCACCACGGCTGGCTCTGATGTTCAGAAGGGAGGGTCAATGCGCAGAAGAGCAATAGTAATAGGGGACTCTATAGTCAGGGGCACAGATAGGCGCTTCTGTGGACGTGAGACTCCAGGGTGGTATGTTGCCTCCCTGGTGCCAGGGTCCAGGATGTCTCTGAACGGGTAGAGTGCATCCTGAAGGGGGAGGGCAAACAGGCAGAGGTCGTTGTACATAGTGGTACTAACGACATAGGCAGGAAGGGGCATGAGGTCCTGCAGCAGGAGTTCAGGGAGCTAGGCAGAAAGTTAAAAGACAGGACCCCTAGGGTTGTAATCTCGGGATTACTCCCTGTGCCACGTGCCAGTGAGGCTAGAAATAGGAAGATAGAGCAGCTAAACACGTGGCTAAACAGCTGGTGTAGGAGGGAGGGTTTCCGTTATCTGGACCACTGGGAGCTCTTCCGGGGCAGGTGTGACCTAGATAAGAAGGACGGGTTGCATCTAAACTGGAGAGGCATAAATATCCTGGCCGCGAGGTTTGCTACTGTCACACGGGAAGGTCTAAACTAGTATGGCGGGGGGTGGGCACGGGAGCAATAGGTCAGAAGGTGAGAGCATTGAGGGAGAACTAGGGAATAGGGACAGTGTGGCTCTGAGGCAGAGCAGACAGGGAGAAGTTGCTGAACACAGCGGGTCTGGTGGCCTGAAGTGCATATGTTTTAATGCAAGAAGTATTACGGGTAAGGCAGATGAACTTAGAGCTTGGATTAGTACTTGGAACTATGATGTTGCCATTACAGAGACCTGGTTGAGGGAAGGGCAGGATTGGCAGCTAAACGTTCCAGGATTTAGATGTTTCAGGCGGGATAGAGGGGGATGTAAAAGGGGTGGCGGAGTTGCGCTACTGGTTAGGGAGGATATCACTGCTGTACTACGGGAGGACACCTCAGAGGGCAGTGAGGCTATATGGGTAGAGATCAGGAATAAGATGGGTGCAGTCACAATGTTGGGAGTTTACTACAGGCCTCCCAACAGCCAGCGGGAGATAGAGGAGCAGATAGGTAGACAGATTTTGGAAAAGAGTAAAAACACCAGGGTTGTGGTGATGGGATACTTCAACTTCCCCAATATTGACTGGGACTCACTTAGTGCCAGGGGCTTAGACGGGGCAGAGTTTGTAAGGAGCATCCAGGAGGGCTTCTTAAAACAATATGTAGACAGTCCAACTAGGGAAGGGGCGGTACTGGGCCTGGTATTGGGGAATGAGCCCGGCCAGGTGGTAGAAGTTTCAGTAGGGGAGCATTTCGGGAACAGTGACCACAATTCAGTAAGTTTTAAAGTGCTGGTGGATAAGGAGAAGAGTGGTCCTAGGATGAATGTGCTAAATTGGGGGAAAGGCTAATTATAACAATATTAGGCGGGAACTGAAGAACCTAGATTGGGGGCGGATGTTGAGGGCAAATCAACATCTGACATGTGGGAGGCTTTCAAGTGTCAGTTGAAAGAAATTCAGGACCGGCATGTTCCTGTGAGGAAGAAGGATAAATACGGCAATTTTCGGGAACCTTGGATAACGAGAGATATTGTAGGCCTCGTCAAAAAGAAAAAGGAGGCATTTGTCGGGGCTAAAAGGCTGGGAACAGACGAAGCCTGTGTGGAATATAAGGAAAGTAGGAAGGAACTTTTTTTTTTTTAAATATGTTTTATTGAAATTTTTTCCCAAACAACAATTTTCCCCTCTTACAAAGCAAACGCAACAATAACAATACAGAAATTTTTAACAATACACAAGTAACAAAACCCCTTTATCTTTGACCTAAACTAAACTAACCCCCCCCCCCCCCCTTCCCCCTGGGTTGCTGCTGCTGGTCATCTGTCTTCCCTCTAGGTAGTCGAGAAATGGCTGCCACCGCCTGGTGAACCCTTGAGCCGATCCTCTCAGGGCAAACTTTATCTGCTCCAGTTTAATGAACCCCACCATATCATTTACCCAGGCCTCCAGTCCGGGGGGTTTCGCCTCCTTCCACATGAGTAGGATCCTGCGCCGGGCTACTCGGGACGCAAAGGCCACAACGTCGGCCTCTTTCGCCTCCTGCACTCCCGGCTCTTCCGCAACTCCAAATAGAGCTAACCCCCAGCCTGGTTTGACCTGGGCCTTCACCACCTGCGAAATCACTCCCGTCACTCCCTTCCAATACCCTTCCAGTGCCGGGCACGCCCAAAACATATGTGCGTGGTTTGCCGGGCTCCCGCCACACCTCCCACATTTGTCCTCCACTCCAAAGAACCTGCTCAATCTTGCTCCCTGCCCACACGAAGCTCGTGATGCTCCTGTCTATTTTATTAAAAAAGGTCTTGGTGATTAGTATAGGGAGACATTGAAATACAAATAAGAACCTCGGGAGGACCATCATCTTAATTGCTTGCACCCTGCCCGCCAGCGATAGAGGCTGCATGTCCCACCTCTTGAAGTCCTCCTCCATTTGTTCTACCAACCGTGTCAGATTAAGTCTGTGCAAGGTTCCCCAGCTCCTAGCGATCTGAATCCCCAGGTATCGGAAGTTTCTTTCCACTTTCCTTAGAGGCAAGCCTTCTATCTCTCTACTCTGGTCCCCTGGATGTATCACAAATAATTCATTCTTCCCCATGTTTAGCCTATACCCCGAGAAATCCCCGAACCCCCTCAAAATTTGCATAACCTCTATCATCCCCCCCCGCTGGGTCCGACACGTATAACAATAGGTCATCCGTGTATAACGAGACTCGGTGTTCTTCTCCCCCTCTAATCACCCCTCTCCATTTCCTGGAGTCTCTCAACGCCATGGCCAGAGGTTCAATTGCCAACGCGAATAACAATGGAGACAGCGGGCATCCCTGTCTTGTTCCCCTATATAGTCGGAAATACTCCGATCTATGTCGACCTGTAACTACGCTTGCCGTTGGAGCCCCATAAAGAAGTCTAACCCAGCTAATAAACCCGTTCCCAAACCTCCTTAACACTTCCCATAAATACTCCCACTCCACCCTATCAAATGCCTTCTCTGCGTCCATTGCCGCCACTATCTCTGCCTCCCCCTCCACTGGGGGCATCATTATCATCCCTAATAGTCGTCGCACGTTAACATTCAGTTGTCTCCCTTTTACGAACCCTGTCTGGTCTTCGTGCACCACCCCCGGGACACAGTCCTCTATCCTCGATGCCAGTACCTTTGCCAACAATTTGGCGTCCACGTTCAATAATGAAATGGGTCTATAGGACCCGCACTGCAACGGATCTTTGTCTCTCTTCAAAATTAGCGATATCGTCGCCTCCGACATCGTCGGGGGTAGAGTCCCCCCTTTCCTGGCCTCATTGAACGTCCTCACCATCAACGGGGCCATCAGGTCCACATATTTTCTGTAATACTCCACCGGGAACCCGTCTGGTCCTGGGGCCTTCCCTGCTTGCATGCTTCCCAGTCCCTTAATAACCTCGTCCACCCCAATCGGTGCCCCCAGGCCTACCACCCCCCGCTCCTCCACTTTCGGGAACCTCAATTGGTCCAGGAACTGCCGCATCCCCTCCTCTCCCTCTGGGGGCTGAGACCTATACAGTTCCTCATAGAAGGTCTTGAACACCTCATTCATCTTTCCTGCCCTTCGCACCGTGTCTCCCCTTTTGTCTCTAATTCCTCCTATCTCCCTCGCTGCTGCCCTCTTTCGCAATTGATGAGCCAACAGGCGACTAGCCTTTTCCCCATATTCATACCTCCTCCCCTGTGCCTTCCTCCACAGTACCTCCGTCTTTCTGGTGGTCAGAAGGTCAAATTCCGTCTGGAGTCGTCTCCTCTCCCTGTACAATTCCTCCTCCGGGGTCTCTGCAAATTCCCTATCCACCCTTAAAATCTCTCCCAGTAATCTTTCCCTTTCCTTGGCCTCTGTTTTCCTTTTGTGGGCCCCAATGGAGATCAGCTCTCCTCTGACCACCGCTTTTAGTGCTTCCCATACCACTCCCACAGGGACCTCGCCGTCGTCATTGACCTCCAGGTATCTCTCAATACACCCCCGCACTCTTGCACACACTCCCTCATCCGCCATCAGTCCCACATCTAATTGCCAGAGTGTTCTCTGCTCCCTTTCTTCTCCTAATTCCAGGTCCACCCAATGTGGGGCATGATCCGAAACCGCTATGGCTGAGTACTCAGCTTCTTCCACCCTAGAGATCAACGACCTTCCCAAAACAAAAAAATCTATCCGGGAGTACACTTTATGGACATGGGAGAAGAAGGAAAACTCCCTAGCCGTAGGTCTAAGAAATCGCCATGGATCCACTCCCCCCATTTGGTCCATAAACCCCTTAAGTACCTTGGCCGCTGCCGGCCTTCTTCCGGTCCTTGAGCTGGATCTATCTAGCCCCGGGTCCAGCACCGTATTAAAGTCCCCTCCTAAAATCAAGTTTCCTACCTCCAGGTCCGGTATACTCCCCAGCATCCGTCTCATAAATCCCGCATCGTCCCAGTTTGGGGCATACACATTAACCAACACGACCTCCATTCCCTCCAGCCTGCCACTCACCATTACATATCTACCTCCGCTATCTGCTACGATGTTCTTTGCTTCAAATGCTACCCGTTTCCCCACCAAAATGGCCACCCCTCTATTCTTTGCGTCCAGTCCTGAATGGAACACCTGTCCCACCCATCCTTTCCTTAGCCTAACTTGGTCCGCCACCTTTAGGTGCGTCTCTTGGAGCATAACCACGTCTGCCCTTAGTCCTTTCAAATGCGCGAGCACTCGGGCCCTTTTTATCGGTCCGTTCAGGCCTCTCACGTTCCACGTGAACAGCCTCACTAGGGGGCTACCTGCCCCCCTCCCGTGTCGACTAGCCATTACCTTCTCTAGGCCAGTCCCATATCCCGCCTCCGCGCTCCCGCTCGCTCCCCCAGCGTCGCACACCATCCCCGCCCACCCACTCTTTAGCCATTTCCTTTTGGATTTCTGCAGCAGCAACCCAGTTGTTCCCCCCCCCCTCCCCCTCCCTCCCCCCCCCCCTCCCCCTCCCCCCCCCCCCTCCCCCTCCCTCCCCCCCCTCCCCCTCCCTCCCCCCCCCTCCCCGCTAGATCTCTTTCTAGCATGATTGCTCCCCCCATATTACTTCTGTAAGTCAGCTGACTTCAACTGACCCCGGCTACTCCTGCTCACTCCTCGACCCCCCCCCGTGTGGGGAACTCCCATCCGCCTTGCGCCTGTCTTCCCGCCTTATTCTTTCTGGCGCGGGAACATCCCTTTACCTGACCCGCCTCTTATGGCGCATCTCACTTTCCCCTCCCCCTCCCCCTCCCCATTCTCCAACTATTGTCCCGTCTTTTCCCCCTCACCGGCGCCCACATTTCCCCAATGTCTCCCCCCTTCCCAATTTACTTCTCAATTAACTTCAACCATAACATTAACAATAACATTTCCTGCAGCATCAGTCCCTCAGTTCCGATCCAATTTCTCTTCTTTGATGAAGGTCCATGCTTCCTCCGCCGTCTCGAAATAATGGTGTCTCTCCTGATACGTGACCCATAGTCTTGCCGGCTGCAGCATCCCGAACTTCACCTTCCTTTTATGCAACACCTCTTTGGCTCGGTTGAAGCTCGCCCTCCTTCTCGCCACCTCCGCACTCCAATCCTGGTATACCCGTACCACTGCATTCTCCCATCTGCTACTCCGCACCTTTTTAGCCCATCTCAGGACCTCTTCTCTATCCTTAAGGGGGTAAAATCGCACGATTATCGCCCTGGGTGGTTCTCCCGCTTTTGGTCTTCTCGCCGGAATCCTATTTGCCCACTCCACCTCCAAGGGGCCCGTAGGGGCCTCAGCACCCATCAGTGAGCTCAGCATCGTACTTGCGTACGCTCCACAGTCCACTCCTTCCACACCCTCAGGGAGACCCAGTATCCGAAGGTTCTTCCTTCGCGCTCCATTTTCTAGGGCTTCGATCCTTTCAGTACACTTTTTATGAAGTGCCTCGTGCGTCTGTGTCTTAACCGCCAGGCCCAGGATCTCGTCCTCAATATCTGTCACCTTCTGCTCCACCACACGGAGCTCTGTCTCCTGGGTCTTTAATGTCTCCTTGAGCCCCTCAATTGCCTGTAGCAACGGGGTCAGCACCTCCCTCTTCAGCAGCTCCACGCACTGTCTCACAATTTCATCCTGCTCAGGCCCCCATGTCGCCTGCGCTTTCTCCGCCGCCATCTTGTACTTCTCTCTTTCTGACCCTTTGGTCGACGATTCCTCGCGCTGCAGCCGCCGCCGCTGGTTTTTTCCTCCTTCGTTTGGGGGGGACTCCCTTCTCACACACCCCACACCGGGTTGCGTCGTCAAAAAATTCCCCGTTGGGGCTCTTAAAAGAGCCCGAAGGTCCGTCGGAGCTGGAGCCGCCGAATCCTGCGGGTGGCTAGGCATCACCACAACCGGAAGTCCCTTCAGTGGCCTTGATGAGGTCTTTTCACAGTTCTTCCCTCTGCTGCTAGAATTCACCTTTGATACAGGCCCTCAGGTCAGCTTGCAGCTTTAAGCTTGCCCTTCCCCCGCCTGCATGCTGGAAGAGGCCCTGTTTATCCTGCAGTTGCAGCCAAATCTTTTACTGTTTCTGCCGTGTCTGGCAACCCAGAGACATACCCTTCCTGGGGGACACTGTCAGGGGAATATTGCAGCCTTCTTCCCACACCGGGAAATGTCAAACAAATGCCGTGGGGGCCCTGTAAAAGAGCCCAAAAGTCCGTTCCAAGCAGGAGCTGCCAAATATGCGACCTAGGTCTGCATAGCCGCACCCGGAAGTCAGTAGGAAGGAACTTAAGCAAGGAATCAGGAGGGCTAGAAGGGGTCACGAAAAGTCATTGGCAAATAGGGTTAAGGAAAATCCCAAGGCTTTTTACACGTACATAAAAAGCAAGAGGGTAGCCAGGGAAAGGGTTGGCCCACTGAAGGATAGGCAAGGGAATCTATTTGTGGAGCCAGAGGAAATGGGCGAGGTACTAAATGAATACTTTGCATCAGTATTCACCAAAGAGAAGGAATTGGTAGATGTTGAGTCTGGAGAAGGGGGTGTAGATAGCCGAGGTGTTGGGCGTCTTAAAAAATATTAAGGTAGATAAGTCCCCAGGACCTTATGGGATGTACCCCACAATACTGAAGGAGGCTGGAGACGAAATTGCTGAGGCCTTGACAGAAATCTTTGGATCCTCACTGTCTTCAGGTGATGTCCCGGAGGACTGGAGAATAGCCAATGTTGTTCCTCTGTTTAAGAAGGGTAGCAAGGATAATCCAGGGAACTACAGGCCGGTGAGCCTTACTTCAGTGGTAGGGAAATTACTGGAGAGAATTCTTCGAGACAGGATCTGCTCCCATTTGGAAGCAAATGGACGTATTAGTGAGAGGCAGCATGGTTTTGTGAAGGGGAGGTCGTGTCTCACTAACTTGATAGAGTTTTTCGGGGAGGTCACAAAGATGATTGATGCAGGTAGGGCAGTGGATGTTGTCTATATGGACTTCAGTAAGGCCCTTGACAAGGTCCCTCATGGTAGACTAGTACAAAAGGTGAAGTCACACGGGATCAGGGGTGAGCTGGCAAGGTGGATACAGAACTGACTAGGTCATAGAAGGCAGAGAGTAGCAATGGAAGGATGCTTTTCTAATTGGAGGGCTGTGACCAGTGGTGTTCCGCAGGAATCAGTGCTGGGACCTTTGTAGTATATATAAATGATTTGGATTGGATTGGATTTGTTTATTGTCACGTGTACCGAGGTACAGTGAAAAGTATTTTTCTGCGAGCAGCTCAACAGATCATTAAGTACATGAGAAGAAAAGGGAATAAAAGAAAATACATAATAGGGCAACACATCAGACACAATGTAACTACATAAGCACTGGCATCGGATGAAGCGTACAGGGTGTAGTGTTAATGAAGTCAGTCCATAAGAGGGTCATTTAGGAGTCTGGTGACAGTGGGGAAGAAGCTGTTTTTGAGTCTCTTTGTGCAAGTTCTCAGACTTCTGTATCTCTTGCCCGATGGAAGAAGTTGGAAGAGTGAGTAAGCCGGGTGGGAGGGATCTTTGATTATACTGCCCGCTTTCCCCAGGCAGCAGGAGGTGTAGATGGAGTCAATGGATGGGAGGCAGGTTCGTGTGATGGACTGGGCGGTGTTCACGACTCTCTGAAGTTTCTTGCGGTCCTGGGCCGAGCAGTTGCCATACCAGGCTGTGATGCAGCCTGATAGGATTTGGAGGAAAATGTAACTGGTCTGATTAGTAAGTTTGCAGGCGACACAAAGGTTGGTGGAATTGCGGATAGCGATGAGGACTGTCAGAGGATACAGCAGGATTTAGATTGTTTGGAGGCTTGGGCGGAGAGATGGCAGATGGAGTTTAATCCGGACAAATGTGAGGTAATGCATTTTGGAAGGTCTCATGCAGGTAGGGAATATACAGTGAATGGTAGAACCCTCAAGAGTATTGAAAGTCAGAGAGATCTAGGAGTACAGGTCCACAGGTCACTGAAAGGGCAACACAGGTGAAGAAGGTTGTCAAGAAGGCATATGGCATGCTTGCCTTCATTGGCCGGGGCATTGAGTTTAAGAATTGGCAAGTCATGTTGCAGCTGTATAGAACCTTAGTTAGGCCACACTTGGAGTATAGTGTTCAATTCTGGCCGCCACACTACCAGAAGGATGTGGAGGCTTTAGAGAGGGTGCCGAAGAGATTTACCAGAATGTTGCCTGGTATGGAGGGCATTAGCTATGAGGAGCGGTTGAATAAACTCTGTTTGTTCTCACTGGAACGACGGAGGTTGAGGGGCGACCTGATAGAGGTTTATGAGGGGCATAGACAGAGTGGATAGTCAGAGGCTTTTCCCCAGGGTCGAGGGGTCAATTACTAGGGGGCATAGGTTTAAGGTGAGAGGGGCAAGGTTTAGAGTAGATGTACAAGGCATGTTTTTTACACAGAGGGTAGTGGGTGCCTGGAACTCGCTACCAGAAGAGGTGGAGGAAGCAGGGACGCTAGTGACATTTAAGGGGCATCTTGATAAATACATGAATAGGATGGGAATAGAGGGATACGGACCAAGAAAGTGTAGAAGATTGTAGTTTAGTCGGGCAGCATGGTCGGCACGGGCTTGGAGGGCCGAAGGGCCTGCTCCTGTGCTGTACATTTCTTTGTTCTTTTGGAGAAGGCGGAGTTGCCGGAGACGATGAAGCAGCCAGTAATCACACTAAGAAGGATCCGGTGGAATGTCGGTCGTATAGACCCATATCCTATTGAACACAAATGTGAAAGTATTGGCTAAGTTGTTGGCGGGGAGGATGGAGGATTGTGTCCCGGGGGTGGTTGCAGAAGATTAAACAGGCTTCGTGAAGGGCAGGCAGCTCGCGAGTAACATAAGACGGCTGTTGAATGTGGTGATGAAACCGTTGAGAGCTCTGGTACCGAAGATGGTGGTGTCCATGGACGCGGAGAAAGCATTTGATCGGGTGGAGTGGCAGTACTTGTTCGAAGTTTTGGGAAGGTTTGGGTTTGGGCCGAGATTTGTGGCATGGATGCGGTTGCTGTATGTGGTGCCAAGAGCGAGGGTGGGGATGAAGGATATGAGCTCACGAAGCTTTGACTTACACAGGGGTACGAGGCAAGGGTGCCCGCTGTCGCCGCTGCTATTTGCGCTGGCCATAGAGCCGTTGGCGATGGCTCTCGGGGTCGGCAGAGAGGCAGGGGATAATGAAGGGACAGAGTGAGCATCGGGTGTCGCTCTATGCGGATGACCTCCTGTTGTGTGTTTCGGATCCATTGGAGAATATCGGAAGGATTATGGGCCTGTTGGGGAGGTTTGGAGGGTTCTCGGGATACAAGCTGAATGTAGGGAAAAGTGAGGTATTCCCGGTGAATGAGCTGGCACAGCGGGCTAATTTAGGGGGGATGCTATTTATGGTAGCGAGAGATAGGTTTAGGTACTTGGGGATTCAGGTAGCGAGGGAATGGACGGGGCACCATAAGTGGAACTTAACGAAGCTGTTGGAGGAGGGCAGGGTGGATCTTAAGAGGTGGGATACACTGCATTTAACGTTGGCGGGGAGGGTCCAAGTGGTGAAAATGAATATTCTGCCGAGGTTCTTGTTTATCTTTCAGACTCTCCCGATCTTTATACCAAAGGTCATTTTTCGGAAAGTGGACACAATCATCTCTGACTTTGTATGGGCGGGGAAGGTGCCGAGGGTGGGGAGGACCCTGCTGCAGAGGCAACAGGGGGGGGGGGTTGGCGTTGCCAAACCTGCTTCACTTGGGCGGCGGATGTGGACAAGTTGCAACAGTGGTGGGAAGGAGAAGGAGTAGAGTGGGTTAGGATGAAGGAGGAATCTTGTAAGGGGTCTAGTTTGAGGGCTATGGTGACGGCAGCATTGCCAATGGCTCCCGTTAGGTATTCAGAGAGCCCAGTGGTGCAGTCCAAGGTGAAGATATGTGGAATCAGCTGAGGAGGCATTTTAGGGTGGAAGGGATGTCGGTGCTAACGCTGCTGTGCGAGAATCATGGGTTTGAGCCGGGGGGGGGATGGATAGTGTATACAGGAGGTGGAGGGAAGTGGGATTGGTCAAGGTGAGGGACTTGTATTTGAAGGAAAGGTTTGCCAGTCTGGAGGAGCTAGGGACTTTGCACGAAAAATCTGGAAGAGATTCCCTAGATTGCTGGGATATACCCTGCTGGAGCGACTGCTGCCTCCGGATGTGGAAGGGGAGGGAAGAATTGGGGATATATATAAGTGGCTGGGGGAGCAGGGAGGCGAGCGGGTGGTGAAGATCAAGGAGAAATGGGAAGCAGAGTTGGGAATGGAGATCCATTGGTGAGTATGGAGTGAGGCACTGCGAAGGGTAAACGGGACCTCCTCTTGTGCAAGGAGGAGCCTGATACAGTTCAAAGTGGTGCACAGGGTGCATATGACTCGGGCGAGAATGAGTGGGTTCTTTCAGGGGGTAGAAGATGAGTGTGAGAGGTGTGGGTGTGGGCGAGGGCCAGCGAATCATGCGCACATGTTTTGGGGTTGTGAAAAATTGGGAAGATTCTGGGTGGGAGTGTTCGCGGTCTTAGCCAGGATAGTGGAAGAGGGAGTGGACCTGGACCCTTTGGTGGCGATATTTGGGGTTTCAGAGAAGCCGGAGCTCATGGAGAGGAGGAAGGGCGATGCCTTGGCCTTCGCCTCTCTGATTGCACGGCGACGAATTTTGCTGGAGTGGAGGTTGGTATCGTCACCGGGGGGTAGCAGCATGGTTGGGTGACCTGTATGACTTCCTGCGGTTAGAGAAGATAAAGTATGAGTTAAGGGGCTCAGCAGGGGAGTTCAAGAAAAGGTGGGGGATGTTTGTGACCGTGTTTGAGGAGCTGTTCATCGCGTGGGGGTGGGGAGTGAAGGCGGTGAAAAGGAGGAAAATCTGTACAAACTGTATAGTTGTTGGGAAGAATGTTTCCCTCTTCTTTTTTTCTAATTAAAGGACAATTTAGGTGGCCAGTCCACCAACCCTGCACATCTTCGGGTTGTGGGGATGAGACCTACGCAGACACAGGGAGAATGTGCAAACTCCACATGGACAGTGACAGCTGGTATCAAACCCAGGTCCTCTGTGCTATGAGGCAGCATTGCTAACCATTGCTCCGCTATGCTGCCCTAGCAACCCCCTCTTTTTATGGACGCTCTCCTAGCTGAGCAGTAATTGTTGACCATATGTTTTTCCCCGCTCTTCCATCACAGGCCCCTCCATAAGTCACAGGGCTTGCGATAAAACAACACACCTTTGGCTCAAATTATCTGCAGGATGCATCTCCCCTATTTCCATCTCCTACTCTCCCATCTCCACTCTGCTTTTGCTCATTATATTTCCTGTTCCAATTCAAATTAACTTAGAAATGTATCCACTGAATTCCGCCCAAGATGTTTTTGTCATGTCATGTGCATAGTTCTAGTTACAATTGGCTTGCCTGCTTTTATTGTAAGGGGTTTGGAGTGCAAGAATAAGGAAACCATGGAGCCATTGTATAGCGCTATAGTGAGACCACACCTGGAGTACTGTGTGCAGTTTTGGTCTCCATCTTTAAAACACAACATACTTGCATTGGAAGTACAGCAAAGGTTCACTAGATGGCTCCTGGGATGATGCCCTATGGCAAGAGACTGAGTAAATTGGGCTACACTAATCTCATTGAAACATATAAGATTCTGAAATGGGCTTGACAAGGTGGACTGCGGTTGCATCCCCTGCTTCGGGAATCTGGAACATGGGGCCTGGATAAAAGGTCAATCATTTTGGACCAAAACAAGGATAAATTCACTCAAAGGGTTGTGAATCTTTGGCATTGCCAACCCCATCTACTGTATCATTATGAATATTTAAGACTAAGATAGATTTTTGGTCTCAGAATCAAGGGATTGGAGAGATGGGTGAGAAGCTGGATTTGAAGCTGAAGACCAACCATGATTGTATTGAATAGGTGAGGTGGCCAAATGATCTACACCTTCCAATTTCTTACATTAATCTTCGAAGGCGCTCACTTCAGGAGCTGACCATACGAACGGAAAATTATAAATGTAACCCCAGTATTTAAGAACAAAGTGACTGAGAACTTGAGAAATTTGACAGATTAGATAGAGCCACCGTGGATTTGTAATGGGTATGTCATATCCAACATGCGTACTTTAATTTTTTGAGGAAGTGCCTAAAGTAAAAGGTGGGGAATATCTATGGGTATAGGTTATATGGACTTCAAGAAGGCATTTCTCAAATTTCCACAGAAGTGGCCATTAATTAAAATTAAAGCTCATCATAGATCATGGTGCAGAAGAAGGCCATTTGGCCCATCGAATTGAAATTGAAGATAACTTGCCTTCCTGTAATTGAAGGTAAGTTATTGACTTATGTATAATAGAGTCAGGATAATGACTATATATTGCATTGGAATAAAGTTTGACTGGTAGCATCTCAGAAACAATCTGTACAGGAACCTCAGCTAATCATTTTATTTGTTGATATAGGTAACAATAAGAGGGTCAAATATCTACGTTTCTAGAAACAATTATTTTGGACAGACTTAGTAGTTCCATGGAAAAATGCTGGCTGATTAGTACGAGCGAGCTTGGATTTCGAAAGAGGAAATCATATTTAACTTACTTGCTAGTTTTTTTTTGAGTTAACAAAGGATCGATGAGGGTAATGATATTGATGTGGTGTACATGTCTTTCGGAAGACATTTGATTCAGTGCCACGCAACAGACTTGTGATAAAGGTTATAGCCCATGGAATAAAAGGGATAGTAGCAACGTGGGTACAAATTCGGCTGAGTAATAGGAATCAAAGAATAATGGTCAATGGATATTTTTTGAGCTGGAGGAAGGTGTGTGGTGATGCTCTCCAGGGGTCGGTATTGAAATTTAGTTACCATCCCAGTTGATGTAACTGGGCGGGAAGATTCCAGAATGGAACATTTTACTTTTGTAAAATAAAACATGGAGGAACAAAGAGCAACAGGACCATTGATTAGTTTAACAACAAGAAAAATCTTTATTAAACATGAAAAAATTGGATTATGATACAATATTACTTTACTCCTCCCTTATCTTAACAAACGTGCACAGATTTTAAGATTGACACAGATTACAAAGTACATCTTAAACTACGATAGCCTCATTCACACAAAGTCCTTTTACGGCACATATTAACTGTGGTCAAATACAGACACTCCGTTCTGAACCCATGTTAGTGTCTGTGGATGTTTCCTCACAATTCCCCTAGATGATTGTCACAAGTTTCCAAATTCCACTCCCAACACACTGCAAAAAAATCTGTCTCCATAATGCTTCCCTTTAGCAGCTTGCATTCTGAAATCTAGTCCAGGTTTTATAAATGACTCTCAAATAAAACTTCACTCCAATTTTAACAGCGAATCCAGTTCAGGATTATACACCACCCCCTTTAGGATATACTTTATCTTGACTGCCACAAAAACTGTTCGCAATTGCTTAACTCTCAACCCCTAGACCCTAGTAAAATAGCACCAAGCATTTGATTTATCTCTGAAGTCTGCTGCCCCCCTTTAAATCTGGTTACTGCAATTGTCTCTTTAACTCAGAACACTTTGTTTACTCTTCCTTAAATTCTTCTGAACGATGCCTTGGTCTCTGTTCTCTTAACTTTTGTTGTCTTTGGATGTTCTTTCTGTCGCAATTCCTTGGTTATCATAGATCATAGAATTTACAGTGCAGAAGGAGGCCATTCGGCCCATCGAGTCTGCACCGGCTCTTGGAAAGAGCACCCTACCCAAGGTCCACACCTCCACCCTATCCCCATAACCCAGCAACCCCACCCAACACTAAGGGCAATTTTGGACACTAAGGGCAATGTATAATGGCCAATCCACCTAACCTGCACATCTTTGGACTGTGGGAGGAAACCGGAGCACCCGGAGAAAACCCACGCGCACACAGGGAGGATGTGCAGACTCCGCACAGACAGTGACCCAAGCCGGAATTGAACCTGGGACCCTGGAGCTGTGAAGCAATTGTGCTATCCACAATGCTACCGTGCTGCCCGTTAAATCGGAGATGTACATTCCCCTCGGTAACCAAATAAGCAGCACACGTTTTCTCATGGTTAATCTGTAAAGTATTGTGTTTAAGTGAGAGAGCAGTGGTTGAATTTCTTAAAATATAGTATTTTACAAGGGCTAACCTGAATAAGCTGTGGGCTCAAATTAAGGGGCGAGTGTTTAGCTACAACTATAAAAGGCCCTGGTTCAATCATACCTGGAATACTGTGTACAGTTTTGATGTATTGGCCACAGAAGAAGTGCAGTGCAGATTTACTCGGATATTACCAGAATTTCAACGGATACATAAATTAGGCTTGTATTCCATGGCTTGCATCCCCTAAAATATCCAATTTTCACGGGTGGTTTGATTGAGGGTTTTAGGATTTTGGAAAGAATAACCTTAAAATCAGCATCAGGTTATTCAGGAGAGAAGTTAGGAAAAGCTTCATCACACAATTGTAGAAATAGGAAACTCTTGCACAGGAAGCATAGCTTAATTAATAATTATAAATCTGAGATTGATAGACTTTTTCAGGCCAAGATTCTTAAGCCAAAGTGTGTGCCTATGCTATGTTTGGATCTGGTTTCCTACGTTAGGTACAAGATCCACAGATAGGCCTGGGCCAGTGCAAAAGATGATACATTTGTGCTTTCATTTCTAGGTTAAATTTCAGTAGATCTCTGTTCTTACATCAATAGAACTGGCCATCTTTGTAATGGAATATCTTTCCAGACATCCAATAAAATAAAAGTTGCTGCACACATTTATTTCATTCCTTATTTTTTACTGATGTGGCAACTAGAAAGCAACCTTAAGGCTTATCTGGAATGTGTTCAAACATTTGTTAGATGTGTCATGTCCATAAGACATGAAAGAGACCACAAACTGTTTTAATGAAACTTTACTGTCTGCATATTTTTAAAAATGGACTTTGCTGAACCAAAATTCAAGCACAATTCCTACCTGCATTCTGGCTTTGTGAAGACAAAGGAAACAAAATGTTGAATAATATCATCCTGGTTTCTCGGAGGAGAAATTAATGAATCAAAGTTTAAATTATTCTGCTAGTAGCGAGGGTAAACATATCATGAATAAATAATGTCCCAAGTCCAACAGTTGTGATCCATTTGGAACCCTACTGGTTAATAGTTGCCAACCTAAAAAAGGATCCCATGAATTTCCCTTTCATGAAGCTATGCTAAGTCCGCTTGATTAGATTTGCACTGCAGTCCCAGTTTCAATCTGCATTTAATTCTCATTAGCAAACATTTGCAAATATGTTTCTTATTCCAAGTTACTTTTAGTAAATAAGATTCAATAATCATGTCAAAGTTTGTATTTCAAGTTACTGATCAACATTGTTGACTTTTTTGAAGTATAGTAATTTTATTTTTAATTGAAAGCAACATTTTAATCCTTGCATAAGAAATATTTTAACTTTTTGTATATTGTTATTTCATGCGACAGACATAAATATAAAACATATATATTTATATAATATATATTAAATAAAAAAGCAGAGTATTTTCTATGTATGTTGCCATGTACTATTTGCATATTTCTATGTACAATCTGTATATTGATTGGGCTAATCAAACTGATAGCAATGCGATAGAGGAGGATTTCCTGGAATGTATAAGGGATGGTTTTCTTGACCAGTATGTCGAGGAACCAATTGGAGAGCAGGCCATCCTAGACTGGGTATTGTGCAATGAAAGAGGATTAATTAGCAACATGGTGGTGCGAGATCCTTGAGGGAAGAGTAACCATAATATTCATTAAGATGGAGAGTGGCACAGTTATGTCTAAGACTAGGACCCTGAACTTAAAGAAAGCTAACTTTGATGGTATGAGATGTGCATTGACTAGGATAAGCTGGCAAAATATACATAAGGGGTTGACGGGAGATAGGCAATGGCAGACATTTAAATAACACATGGATGAACTTCAACAATTGTACATCTCTGTCTGGCGCAAGAGTAAAAGGGAAGATGGCTGAACCAGGGAAATTAGGAATAGTGTTAAAGCCAAAGTGGAGGCATATAAATTGGCCAGAAAAAGCAGCAAGCCTGAGGACTGGGAGAAATTTAAAGTTCAGCAGAGGAGGACAAAAGGGTTTAATACACAAGGGGACAATAGAATAAAAGAGTAAGCTTGCAGAAAACATAATAACTGACTGCAAAAGCTTCAATAGATAAGTGAAGAGAAAAAGACTGGTGAAGACAAATGTCGGTCCCTTACAGGTAGAATCAGGTGAATCCATAATGGGCAACAAAGAGATGGCAGTTGAACAATTACTTCACCTAAGGAGGACACAAATAGCTTTCCGGATATACTAGGGGACAGTGGGTCTAGAATGAACTGAATGAAATCATTATTAGTCAGAAAATTGTATTGGGGAAATTAATGGGATTAAAACCCATTAAACCCAGGGGCAGCACGGTAGCATTGTGCTTCACAGCTCCAGGGTCCCAGGTTCGATTCCGGCTTGGGTCACTGTCTGTGCGGAGTCTGTACATCCTCCCCGTGTGTGCGTGGGTTTCCTCTGGGTGCTCCGGTTTCCTCCCACAGTCCAAAGATGTGCAGGTTAGGTGGATTGGCCATGATAAATTGTCCTTAGTGTCCAAAATTGCCCTTCGTGTTGGGTGAGGTTACTGGGTTATGGGGATAGGGTGGAGGTGTTGACCTTGGGTAGGGTACTCTTTCCAAGAGCCGGTGCAGACTCGATGGGCCGAATGGCCTCCTTCTGCACTGTAAATTCTATGAAAAAACCCGTTAAGTCCCCAGGGCCTGATGCTTTGCATCCCAGAGTATTTAAGAAAGTGGCCCTAGAAATAGTGGATGCAATGGTGATTTTCCAACATTCTATAGACTCTGGAAGAGTTCCAATTGATTGGAGGGTAGCTAATGTAATTCCACTTTTTTAAAAAAGGAGGGAGAGATAATACGGGGAATTATCGACCAGTTAGCCTGACATCGGTGGTGGGAAAAATGCTGGAGTCAATTATTAAGGATGAAACAACTGAGCATTTGGAAAGTGGGGGCAGGAGCGGTCCAAGTCAGCTTGGATTCACTAAAGGCAAATCATGCTTTACAAATCTTCTGGAATTTTTTAAGGATGTGACCAGGAGAGTATATCTGGACTTTCAAAATACTTTTGACAAGGTCCAACACATGAGATTAGTGAGCAAAATTAAAGCTCATGGTATTGAGGGGTAATGTAGTGGTGTGGATAGAAAACTGGTTGGCAGACAAGAAGCAGAGAGTGGGAATAAACTGGTCCTTTTCAGAATGTGACTAGTGGGGTACCGCAGGGTTCAATGCTGGGACCCCAACTGTTCACAATGCTGGGTGGCAGTGTGTGCAGTGAGGAGGATGCAAAGAGGCTGCAGGATGACTTGGACAGGCTGGCTGAGTGGGCAAATACTTGGCAAATGTAATATAATGTGGGTGAATGTGAGGTTATCCACTTTGGTGGCAAAAACAGGAAGGCAGATTATTATTTGAATGGTGGCAGTTCAGGAAAATGGGAAGTGCAATGAGACCTGGGTGTCATGGTGGAACAGTCGCTAAAGGTTGGCATGCAGGTACAGCAGATGGTGAGGAAAGCTAATGGCATGCTGGCCTTCATAGCGAGAGGATTTGAGTATAGGAGTAGGGATGTCTTGCTGCAGTTCTACAGGGCCTTGGTGAGACACCTTGAGTATTGTGTGCAGTTTTGGTCTCCTAGTTTGAGGAAGGACATTCTTGTTTGTGAGGGTGTCCAGCGAAGGTTCACCAGACTAATTCCCAGGATGACAGGACTGTGATGTGAAGAAAGACTGGATCGACTGGGCTTGCACTCACTGGAGTTTGGAAGAATGAGGGGGGATCTCGTAGAAACATATAAAATCCTGATGGGACTGGGCAGGTTTGATGCAGGAAGAATGTTCCCCATTTTGGGGACGTCCAGAACTAGGGGTCACAGCCTAATAAAACGTAACCTATACAGGACTGAGATGGGGAAGAACTTCTTCTCTCAGAGTTATGAACTTGTGGAATTCACTACCACAGAAAGTTGTTGGGGCCAGGATGTGGCCCTTGCGGCTAAAGGGATCAAGGGGTATGGAGAGAAAGCTGGAGTGGGATACTGCATCTGCATGATCATATTGAATGGTGTTGCAAGCTCGAAAGGCCGAATGGCCTACTCCTACATTTTGTATATTTCTATTATTTAAATGGAGAGATGCAGAAAACTACTACAGAGGGATCTTTGTGTCCAGGTACATGAATCGTGAAAAGTCAGTATATAGGAAAAGCAAGTAATTAGGAAAACACATGGAATGTTGTTGTTCATTGTAATAGGAATGGAACATAAAATCGACATTTGAAAGATAAAGGTCACATGTTTTGGGTGTGATGCTTCATCAGAACCGATATCGGGTGCTAGTTTTTTTCCTAAGTTTAGAGTACCCAATTCTTTTTGTTCCAATTAAGGGGCAATTTAGTGTGGCCAATCCACCTAACCTGCACATTTTGGGGTTGTGGGGGTGTATGGGGTGCTAATTCACTCCATTGTGGAGGTACATTGTAAAGTAAATGAATTTTTGTTCCATAGCTGATTGCTGGGTGCAAGTAGGCTAAAATTGCTCACTTTATTTCTATATTAAGATCTTTGATCAAAATCACTTTTCTATTGCTGAAGCTCACCAACTTAAATTAAGGATAGAACAGATTCATTAATTACTCCCAACAAAGGAGCAAAGTCTTTCCCTGTTATTAAGGATGATGGAAATGTCATGTTCCTTCAAAATAACTTTATAACTGTTGATTAATGTAACCCTTCAGAACCCTCACCCAGCATCTGATGTAGTCCTTTTGGGTGGTGATTAGCGTTGTCTCAGAGTTGAACCCTTTGACCATTTGGATTTTGAAATAAATGTATCCCTATATGTTCATTGTATTTGTAGCACAGTGTGACTGGCAATAAAATGGAACACCGGAGATGTTCTACCCTGGTACATCAATGGACTGTTGGATCCACTTCAACATGAAATGCATTTGAGCAGGCAGAAAAATTGAGTCACACTGCCCTTCTTTGATGTTTATATGAATAGTGTTTATTTGTCATACCTCAAAAAAGGCAATCTTTAAATCCAGGCTTGTAAAAGAGACCATGAACAGGAAGTTTTTGAAATGGAGGTAGAAGTCCAAGGAGTGAATTCTTATAGTGCTGAATCTACATAATGGCAGTATATTTCACCCAGACAAATCCTCTGCCTGATGCAAGATAGTTATTCCTTGTAAAAAAGGCAGATTACTTGTCATCCATACAACTTGATAACCAAAATTATCCCTCCTGTCAGAAATCAATCTTTAAACGCATAAAGCTCTGAGCCTAGTGCCATGTCTCTGTAATAGTATGCTGTTTATTGTACTCTAGTCTCTTTATTGTACAGCTCACTTTTAATGAAATGTGCACTATTCATTTTCTTAGATGTGGGCTTATCCACAACTGCTATCAATGCGTTTTTTTTTGCTTCACCAGAGCAAGAAGGTCTTCCACTACTGATTTTTTTTTCTTAAACTGAACCAGCATGTTTCTACACAGATGGTTTCACACTGGTGGGTAACTTTTTATGTGCTTCTTTCCCCGTTACCAGCATGTGGGCATTGTTAGTACCATCTGTGAACACATGTACAAAATATAGATTCAATAATTTCATTGGAGAGATGTTATAGCCACAAAATGTCTGGAAAAACTCAAGGGACCATATTAAAATTCAGGGTCAGCAATTAAAAATGTCAGAGGTGGCACCATGGGTTAGAATGTTGCCTACTCATCTTTTGGGATCAAGTTGAATCCTATATCAGATTGATGAACTGAAGATGCCTGCACTGTGTAAGGGTTCTTTATGAAATGTAGTTGGGAAGATTTGATTTAATTTTCAGTGGGTTCAAGTGTTAACTATCGACACTTGGACAGTTTAGTGCTACTTTTGCTAAAAGAGTGAGTTTTAACATCGTCAACTGTACAGGAGATGTTTAGTTTGTCATTCGAATTAAACCAGTTGTAAGGTTTTAAACATGTGCTATACCTGCCTTCAGATTCTGGAAGATAAAAAGTGAGAATATTTCCTTCACTAATGCTTGGAGCACAAAATGCAGACCTGCAAAAATGTGAATCTAAAGTAATTTGCACCGACATGGGTTATATCACTTTTAGTTAACATTACTTTTCCTATTACATGTTTTGCAAACTGCATCAATATGGATTAACATATTTGTATTTAAAGTACAATAATAATGTAAAGTAGTGTAACTGTCTTGATTATTCATTCGAAGTATAAAATTAGATCAGATATTAAAATGATGTGAAAGAGCAGAAAGACTATTTTGAGGCACGTTCGAAGCTGAACATCTTTGCAACTCGTTTTGAAATTACCAGACAATGTCTAATCTTTTAACTTTGTTTTGATGGTAAATTTCAAACTCTAGATACAAATGACTGAAACTAATGTAAGTATAAGTTAAGGATTTAATTATAAAATATTAGATACAAACAAAATTGTAGCGTTCTGTGCAAGTAAAAAAATAATATTTTCAACCTCCCTCCCCTCCCCCCAAAAAGTTGAATTTCTGCCAGTTTCCTTTGAGAATGTATTCCGAGATATTTATAGCTGTTTCCGATGATTGTATCAGAAGCAACAATGGCGATGTTTTAATGCTGTCACATTGTAAACCAACAGTCGGTCACAATCACAGAAACTTTGGCTTTTAGTGGATTAGTATGCAGAAACAGCAGAATGCTAACTGAGGCAATTAACTGCACTGCTCTGAGGAAGCTTGGATATCCAGATGAAATTCAGAACATTTGCAATTAACTTTGGGACGATGATAAATCTGTTTCTATTTTAGCTTTGTGAACTCCTTCACTGATACTTGTAGCTTGACTTAGAAATTCTTCATGTATTTGTCTTATTTGCAGAATTGTATTTATGGTTTGTTAACACAAATATTTTCGCACAGTATTCTAAAATACTGAAATATGTTTGAGTTGGTAACTAGCAACTTGCAATATGGTGCATTGGTGGTTAACTAGCAAGGCCTCATTCACATTCAGTTTAAGTCGGATGTCTGGGAGATGAGTGAGAGTAGTAGGGGTGCTGCCATTCAGGACAAAGCAGGATGAACTGCGGGATTTTTTACTTGGCGGGAAAAAGGAGGGGAGGCTGTTAAACAGGTGATTCCTCTGTCCTGGAAGCTGAAGAATCTGTGAGCACATCACATTAAGAGTTGAGGGGATAGAGAGAGAGATGTAAGGAGCCAGTCAATAATCAAGAAAAGGAGGCTGTATGGTCCTGGAATAGTGCTTAATTTTGGCTGTACCACAAGGAACAACAGGGATGAGAGGTGGTGATGGTTTTGCTGAGGATTAGGGAGTCAATTGCTTAGTCATTGGAACACGTAAACAAAGTTATGTTACTGACATGCCAAATCTCAGCATTTCCTTTTCTCTGGGAAAGATTTGGCCCTTGTAAAATACTATATTTTAAGAAATTCAACCACTGCTCTCTCACTTAAACACAATACTTTACAGATTAACCATGAGAAAACGTGTGCTGCTTATTTGGTTACCGAGGGGAATGTACATCTCCGATTTAACGGGCAGCACGGTAGCATTGTGGATAGCACAATTGCTTCACAGCTCCAGGGTCTCAGGTTCGATTCCGGCTTGGGTCACTGTCTGTGCGGAGTCTGCACATCCTCCCCGTGTGTGCGTGGGTTTCTTCCGGGTGCTGCGGTTTCCTCCCACAGTCCAAAGATGTGCCGGTTAGGTGGATTGGCCGTGCTAAATTGCCCTTGGTGTCCAAAATTGCCCTTGGTGTTGGGTAGGGTTACTGGGTTATGGGGTTAGGGTGGAGGTGTTGACCTTGGGTAGGGTGCTCTTTCCAAGAGCCGGTGCAGACTCGATGGGCCGAATGGCCTCCTTCTGCACTGTAAATTCTATGACAATCTATGATAATGATTAACATTTAACTCGAGAGCCGAAAACCCTCTTGTATTCTGTATTTTATGTATATTGTTGTACAGTTGTAAAGTAAATTGGCTGGCTGATGGAACGAGTCCACAATCATGAATCTAGCCACGTCAAGAGTACGTTTGGACTAATTTTGCATTGACCTTGCAACAATATTTAGAGATGCAGATTTGTTAGAATATATAAGGTATTCTGTTTAACACAGGGCTATGGAAGAAAAATCAGGTTTGTTACTGGGGCGGGAAGAAACTAAGTTTGCCAAATGCTTTGGAGGAAGGCAATGTCCTTTTAAGGAATACCTGAAAAATAACACTTTAAATGATTACCATTTCAGTGAGTCAGCTTTTAATATTCAAATCCTGACATTAAATTCTGAAGTATTTGTCGAATCGGTGTTTGCTGACGAAGAGCTATAATTCTATCCTAATTAAACATCTGAAAACCAGATATGACTCTTGAAGTTTGTGGAAGCAATGTGAGCAGCACATTGTATTCTGTGCTGACTTATCTTTTTAACAATACAGTCCTCTGTGAACAGTAACATTAATTTTGAGTGCTTCTACATCTGAGAAGTCTCTGAGAATTCAGTGGTTGCAAATTAAATGTTCAATTGGTTTCTCTTAAATGTAAGCCTTGACATTTTTTAAAATCCTGGTATTTCATTGTTCTTTTAATAAGAATATTGTTCTTTTAATAAGAATATTGTTACATGTTGCAGTTTATCTTTTTATTCCCTTCTATTTTTACATAGGTTTGGGTAAAACGAAGAGGAAAACCTGTGCAAGAGATGCTTCCCCTACACCAAGCACAGATGCAGAATTCTCATCAAATGGTGGAAGTTCTGACCGTATATACGATTTAAATATTCCAGCATATGTTAAATTTGCATACGTGGCAGAAAGAGAAGATGAACTGTCTCTCGTGAAAGGGTCACGTGTTACTGTTATGGAAAAATGTAGTGATGGTTGGTGGAGAGGTGGCTACAATGGACAAGTTGGTTGGTTTCCATCTAATTATGTGGTAGAGGAAGTTGACGAGGCAACTGCAGATTCACCTAGCTTCTTCACTTCCAGACTTGGAGCAGCAGTGAGTAATGGGCAAACTACAAAAGTTCTTCATATGGTGCAGACTCTTTACCCATTCAGTTCTGTCACAGAGGAAGAACTAAATTTTGAAAAGGGAGAAATTATGGATGTCATTGAGAAACCAGAAAATGACCCAGAATGGTGGAAGTGTCAAAATTCTAAAGGGCAAATTGGTCTTGTTCCCAAAAACTATGTAGTAATCTTAAATGATGGACCTGCTGTGAGCAGTTCACATGCTCCTCAAATATGCTATACGGGCCCATCTTCTACAGGAAAGTTTGCTGGAAAAGAGTGGTACTACGGCAGTGTCACCCGACACCTGGCTGAAATGGTTCTAAATGAGAGAGGAATTGGCGGCGACTTTCTTGTTAGAGATAGCGAATCATCGGTAAGTATCATGTTGCTCTACAAGTCAGCAATCTAATTTTTTTTTGGTATACATTTTACCATTGCAAAGGAGTGACTTAATATTGTATTGCGACTTTGGTGATTGCTGGGTGATATGTAGCAGTGAAAGAATTTATAGGTAAGAAATGGGCACTTATACTATTGTTAATTGCTATAATGAAAAATAAATATCCCATTTTACCAAGCTCTCTTCCCTATCTTTTTAAATGATTCAGTTTGGCAAACAAATCCACTTTTCATTTGCATTACTGTAACAAGTTTCTGTTATCTAGTATTCAATAGATCATGCATTGGAAACACTTTTTTTTTTTAGTTTGATGTTGACTAGCCAGCTTATAAGCATATATAATAGTTGCCTTTTTTAATTTGAAATTTATTTGACATAATTTATTATTATGAACCATTATAAATTCTCAACAATGAAAACTATGTAATAGAAATTTGCGGGTTTTGTATACATTAAGTGTCACTAGCTCAGATTTGTGCAATGATCAAACATGAATTACAAATTCAGAGATGCCATTAGTAAGTGGCCATTAAATATATTGGCATAAAAAGGCATGAGGTATTCATTTCCAACTTATAATGCATTCATGCTTTGCTATACAACGGCATAATACACCTGGATTTCTCCTTACGGTATTGTCTTCTCTTGGGAAGAACTTGGGAAGTCGGTTAGCTCAGTTGCCTGGACTGCTGGTTTGTGAGGCAGACTTAAGCCAACAGCGCAGGTTCAATTCCCACACTGTCTGAGGTTACAATGAAGGCTGGTCTTCTCAACCTTGTGCCTCGCCCGAGTGTGGTGACCCTAAGGTTAAATTACCACCAGTCATCTATCAAAGGAGAGAGCAAGCCTATGGTCCTCTGGGAACATGGCGACTTTCATTTCACTTTCACCATCAGACTTGCACTATCACATTCACGTAACATTTTCATGATTTGTGTATGTGGACGGCACATACATTGTATGCCAAAGCTGTGTTTCCCATGTGAATATGGCTCCCAATTTCCTCTCCCAATAAAATTCCTTTATTTTGAGATAAAACTTTGATTTTTTTTAAAGGTGAATGAAGATCAAAAACCTTAACTTTGTTTCTCTCCATAGATGCTGCCATAACCTGACAAGTATTTCCAGCATTTTTGTTGATATTTCAGATTTCCAGCACCTGCACTATTCTGCTTTTCAAATATTCAGCCACTATATGCCAACAGATGGCATTGTTGCACTGTGTAACTCGTGTGTGACAACAAAGCCCATTACTGTTTACTTCCCTTGACTGAATTATTTGTATGTTTATTAAACATGCATTTTTACTAAGAATGTTTTTTGAGTGGATAGAGACTTGAATAGAGGGAATATTCTGTGTTTTGCGTTAAAGAATGTATTCCAGGGAGTAAAAACATTCCTAGCTGCAAGGAAAACCCCATTGGTTTCCTTTTGTCAGCAACTTACTTTTTCACTCCTCTTATGAAGGAAATATAGGCATCAGCTTGTCATTCATTTTCAAACAACCTTTCCCCTATTACCAAATTTTCACCTATTGCTAAAAATGTTCAATCATAACATACAAAATGGTCAGACAAATTTATACAATTTTCATTACCGTATCTCCACTACTCAGCCCCACCTATGCTGTATTTGCCCAGAACCCAGGTAATGAACGGTAGCCACCTAGAGGAAAACCCCTCCTCCGATCCTTTTATGGTGTACTTAATCTTTCCAAATGCAGGAATTCCAACCAAACTCCCAACCAAGCCGTGGCCTTGGGTGGTACCAATGCCCTCCATCTGAGCAAGACTCTCCTCCGGGCTATTAGACAGGTGAAGGCCAAGACATCAGCCTTCTTCCCCTCCTGCAGCCTCGGCAAGTCCGCCGCTCCTAAGACAGCCACTATTGGGCATGGCTCCACTCTCTAATTCCAAAAATCTCCGACATTGTTTCGAAGAAGGAAACCCAGAACTTAACCAACTTAGGGAAAGACCAAAACATATGCGGTGGTTCACCTACCCCTGGAACAATGCTCACATCTATCCTCTACACCCGGAAAGAACCCACTCAGACGTGTGCTAGTCAAGTGTGCCTGATATACCACTTTAAACTGAATCAAACTCAGCCTTGCGCACAAAGGTGGAATTGACCCTATGCAGAACCTCTTTACCTCTCACCACCCCCCCACCCCCACTCAAAGCCAAACCCAACGCTTCCTCCCATTTCCCCTTTCCTTCCTCCAGCGAATCCTTCTCCATCTCTATCATCTGCCCATATATATCTAATATCCTGCCTTCCCCTACCCCATCAAAAGACAGCACCCTATCCGTAAGTGAAGGCACCGGCAACCGAGGAAACAGTGCCTTTCACACCAAGTTCCGTACCTGCAAATACCTAAAAATATTCCCTCCTGGGAGTTGGAACTTCTCCACCAACTCCTCTAGCCTTGCAAACCTACACTCCTCAAACAAATCTCTAAGCCTCTCAACCCCCTCCTCTCCCAGATGTTATGGCAAATTAATCCCAGCCGGTATAAACCTATGGTTCCCATAGATCGGCGGCAGTAGCGACATTACCCCTAATTTAAAGTGCTGTCTCAATTGATTCCATGTTCTCAGAGGGGCTATTACCACTGGGCTCAAAGCGAACCTGGCCAGAGAGAACGGAAGAGGAGCCTCAAACTCGACAAGAAGCTTCCTCGGGACTTCCGGTGGCCCTCGGGACTTCCGGTGGCACCCGCGAGCTTAGTGGCCGCGTGAAGAAGCGGCTCCCGCCAGTCCGTGATATCCCGGTCTTTTTCGGGGGCTTCCCCCTTATTTGTTTCGATTGAAATTTCTTTGGCTTTTGGGGCCTGAGGGACAGGTGCCGTGTCGGGCCAGTGAGGAGCCCTGCGGGAGTGTCCAGCGGCTGGAGCGGGAGGCATCGAGCCCGAAGTGAGCGGCCGGGGCGAAGCTTGGCATGATGCGAGGCCCGAATCCAGGACGCGATGTAGATGGGGAGCAGAGCACATCGGGTGGCTCCCGCTGAAAATGGATGTTTGAGAAGTTCGAAGTCAGGTTCCGGAGGAAGAGATTTTTTTGATTTCGGAAATTTTGGGGGGGGCGGGTTTAGTATTTATTTATTTTAGGATTGAAGAAAGAAGGGGAAAAGATAATAAGTCGTTAAAGGATGCCAAAAACAGCTGTGAACAAGGGAGGAAACACAGGTTAGCCGTCGAATGAGAGAACCAGTAAAAGCGCTGACAGGATTGGATTGGATTGGATTTGTTTATTGTCACGTGTACCAAGGTACAGTGAAAAGTATTTTTCTGCGAGCAGCTCAACAGATCATTAAGTACATGAAAAGAAAAGGAAATAAGAGAAAATACATAATAGGGCAACACAAGGTACACAATGTAACTACCTAACACCGGCATCGGGTGAAGCATTCGGGGGTGTAGTGGTTTTTAAAAAAATATATATATTTATTAAGATTTTTTAACAACACAATTTTTTCCCCTTGACAGGCCTTCCTCTAACACTCCACGAGGTAGTCTAGGAACGGTTGCCACCGCCTGTAGAACCCTTGCGCAGACCCTCTCAAGGCAAACTTAATCCTCTCCAGCTTAATGAACCCGGCCATGTCGTTTATCCAGGCCTCCAGGCTGGGGGGCTTCGCCTCCTTCCACAATAGCAAGATCCTTCGCCGGGCTACTAGGGACGCAAAGGCCAGAATTCCGACCTCTTTCGCCTCCTGCACTCCCGGCTCATCGACTACTCCGAATATTGCTAGCCCCCAGCTTGGTTTGACCCGGACTTTCACCACCTGAGATATTGCTCCCGCCACTCCTCTCCAGAACCCCTCCAGTGCCGGGCATGACCAGAACATGTGGACATGGTTCGCCGGACTCCCTGAACACCTTCCACATCTGTCCTCTACCCCAAAGAACCTACTCAACCTCGCCCCCGTCAAGTGCGCTCTGGACCACCTTAAATTGTATCAGGCTGAGCCTGGCACATGAGGAGGAGGAATTAACCCTACCTAGGGCATCAGCCCACAGACGTTCCTCGATCTCCTCCCCCAGCTCCTCCTCCCATTTACCCTTCAACTCTTCTACCAGCGCTTCCCCCTCTTCTTTCAACTCCTGATGTATTTCCGACACCTTGCCCTCCCCGACCCATACACCCGAGATCACCCTATCTTGAACTTCTTGTGCCGGGAGCAACGTGAATTCCCTCACCTGTCGCCTCACAAAAGCCCTCACCTGCATATATCTAAAGGTATTTCCCGGGGGTAACTCGAACTTCTCCTCCAGTGCCCCTAGGCTCGCAAATGTCCCGTCAACGAACAGGTCCCCCATTCTTCTAATCCCCGCCCGATGTCAGCCCTGGAACCCCCCGTCCATCTTCCCCGGGACAAACCGGTGGTTACCCCTGATCGGGGACCACACCGAGGCTCCCACTGCACCCCTGTGCCGTCTCCACTGGCCCCAGATCCTTAACGTTGCCGCCACCACCGGGCTCGTGGTATACTTTGATGGCGAGAACGGCAGCGGTGCCGTCACCAACGCCCCTAAGCTCGTTCCTTTACAGGATGCCATCTCCATCCTCTTCCATGCCGTCCCCTCTCCCTCCATAACCCACTTGCGGATCATCGCCACATTTGCTGCCCAGTAGTAGCTCCCTAGGTTTGGCAGCGCCAGCCCTCCTCGGTCCCTACTGCGTTCCAGGAACCCTTTCCTTACCCTTGGGGTCTTATTCGCCCACACAAACCCCATAATACTCCTACCTACGCTCTTGAAAAAGCCCTTGGTGATCATGATGGGAAGGCACTGAAACACAAACAAAAACCTCGGAAGGACCACCATTTTGACCGATTGCACTCTACCCGCCAACGAAAGCGGCAACATGTCCCATCGTTTGAAGTCCACCTCCATTTGGTCCACCAACCTCTTCAGATTCAATTTGTGTAGGGTCCCCCAACTCCTGGCTATCTGGATCCCCAGATACCGAAAACTCCCCGTCGCCCTGCTCAGTGGTAGGTCCCCTATCCCTCTTTCTTGGTCCCCTGCCTGTAATACAAAAAGCTCGCTCTTCCCTACATTAGCTTATAGCCCGAGAACTCCCCAAACTCCCTCAGAGTCTGCATGACCTCCACCATCCCCTCCATTGGGTCCGCCACGTACAGCAGCAGATCATCCGCGTATAGCGACACCCGATGCTCTTCTCCCCCGCGGACCACCTCCCTCCATTTATTAGACTCCCTCAGTGCTATGGCCAAGGGTTCAATCGCCAATGCAAACAACAAGGGGGACAGGGGGCACCCCTGCCTCGTTCCTCGGTACAGCTGAAAGTACTCCCATCTCCGCCGGTTCGTCACCACACTCGCCACCGGGGCACTGTAAAGGAGCTTAACCCAGCTAATAAACCCTCCCCCCAAACCCAAACCTCGCAACACCTCCCAGAGGTACTCCCACTCTACTCGGTCAAAGGCCTTTTCCACGTCCATAGCTGCCACTATCTCCGCCTCTCCCTCTTCCGACGTCATCAGTATCACGTTTAAGAGCCGGCGCACGTTAGTGTTTAATTGCCTGCCCTTTACGAATCCCGTCTGGTCCTCATGTATCACCCCCGGGACACAGTCCTCAATCCTCGTGGCCAGCACTTTTGCCAATAACTTAGCGTCCACAGTGAGGAGCGAAATCGGCCTGTACGATCCACATTGCAGTGGGTCCTTGTCTCGCTTTAGAATCAAGGAAATTGTCGGGGACAGGGTCCCCTCCTCTTTTGCCTCGTTAAAGGTCCTCACTAGTCGTCCGGCCCTGGGGCCTTCCCCGCCTGCATACTCCCCAGACCCTTACTCAGCTCCTCCAACCCGATTGGTGCCCCCAAAACAGCCGCCTCTTGTTCCTCCACCCTCGGGAACCGCAGTTGGTCTAGGAATCGTCTCCCCCCCCCCCCCCCGGGGTACAGCTCTTCATAGAAGGCCTTGAATACCTTGTTTATTTTTGTTGCACTCTGAACCGTGGTTCCCCCTCCATCTTTGATTCCCCCTATTTCCCTTGCTGCCGTCCTCTTACGGAGCTGGTGTGCCAGCATCCGACTGGCCTTTTCCCTGTACTCGTAGGTCGCCCCCTACGCCTTCCTCCACTGTGCCTCCGCCTTCCCCGTGGTCAACAGGTCAAACTCCGTCTGGAGCCGTCGCCTTTCCCCAAGTAATCTCTCCTCCGGGGCCTCTGCGTATCTCCTGTCCACTCGCAAAATCTCCCCCACTAACCTCTCCCTTTCCATGCCCTCTGTCTTCTCCCTATGAGCCCTGATGGAGATTAGCTCTCCCCTGATCACTGCCTTCAGCGCCTCCCATACCACCCCCACTCGCACCTCCCCGTTGTCGTTGGCCTCCAAGTACCTTTCGATACACCCCCTCACCTTCCCACACACCACCTCATCTGTCAGCAGTCCCACGTCCAGCCGCCACAATGGGCGTTGGTCCCTCTCCTCTCCCAGCCCCATTTCCACCCAGTGCGGGGCATGGTCCGAAACGGCTATGGCCGAATACTCCGTCCCCTCCACCCTCGGGATGAGCGCCCTGCCCAGAACAAAGAAATCTATCCGGGAGTAGGCCTTGTGCACGTGGGAAAAGAAAGAAGATTCCCTGGCCTGCGGTCTTGCAAACCTCCATGGGTCCACTCCCCCCATCTGATCCATAAACCCCCTGAGCACCGTGGCTGCCGCCGGCTTCTTTCCCGTCCTTGATCTGGAGCGGTCCAGGCTGGATCCAGCACTGTATTGAAGTCCCCTCCCATTATCAGTCCTCCTACCTCCAGGTCCGGAATGCGCCCCAACATGCGCTTCATGAATTCAGCATCATCCCAGTTCGGGGCGTATACATTTACCAACACCACCCACGTCCCTTGCACCCTACCACTCACCATCACATATCTCCCTCCATTATTCACTACGATATTCTTGGCCTCAAATGACACATGCTTTCCCACCAGAATTGCCACCCCTCTATTTTTCGCGTCCAGTCCCGATCGCCCCCCCCCCCCCCCCCCCCCCCCCGCCGACTAGCCATCTCCTTTTCTGGGCCAGTCCTGTGTCCGCGTCTCCCTCACCCTCCAGTTCCCCAGACGGGGGACCACCGTCCCGACCACCTCGTCTGTGTCCCATTCTCTTTCGGCCAGTGCAGCAGCAACCCCCCCCCAACCCCGCTAGATCCCTGTCTAGCTTTTTTGCTCCCCACCCCCCCAATATCACTCCCTTAAGTCAGCTGACCCCGGCTTCCCCCGCCATCCCTTTGACCCCCCCGTGTGGGAGTCTCCCCATCAATATACGTTCCTACGTTCCCCTTCCCGCATGCGGGAAAAGAACCCTGCGCTTTCCAAAGCCTGCCCCCTCTGGCGCAGCTCCTGTCGCGGCCTTGTCTCTCTCCCCCAGCCCATATAACATTCCCTGCGCGTGATTGACCCCCTATATACAACAACCATCACACATCAAACCTCAAACATCCCCCTCACACACAAACCCTCAATTAGAGTCCAGCTTTTCAGTTAGTATAAAGGTCCACGCCTCTTTGGGCGTTTCAAGTAGTGGTGTTGGCCATTATGTGTAACCCACAGTCGCGCTGGCTGCAACATTTCAAATTTCACTCCTTTCCGATGCTGCACCGCTTTGGCCCGGTTGAAACCCGCTCTCCACTTAGCGACCTCCGTGCTCCAGTCGGGGTATATTCTGATCTCTGCGTTGTCCCACTTGCTGCTCCGCTCCTTCTTGGCCCATCTCTGTCCGTAAACTGGTGAAATATCACCACCATCGCCCTTGGCGGCTCATTTGCCTTGGGCTTCCTCGCCAGCACTCGGTGCGCCCCCTTCCAGCTCCAGCAATCTCGGGGAGGCCTCCGCCCATCAGCACCCCGATCATTGTGCCCGCATATGCCGCGGCGTCAGCCCCCTCCACTCCTTCTGGGAGACCCAGGATCCTCAGATTATTCCTCCTTGACCTGTTCTCCAGGTCTTCGATTCTTTCCGCCCACGTCTTGTGTAGCGCCTCGTGCCGCTCCACTTTCACCGCCAGGCCCAGGAGCTCGTCCTCATTCTCACTCACTTTGTCCTGGATCTCCTGGATCTTCACCTCGTGGGCTTTCTGGGTTGCCCCCAGTCCTTCAATTATTGCCAACATAGGCGCCAACATAGGCGCCACCATCTCTTTACGCAGCTCCTCGAAGCAGTGCTTGATGAATTCCTGCATCTCCTCTTTGTCCCCGGCTGCCGCCAGTTTGCTTGTTTTCCCTCTCTTCTCCCGCTGCTCAAATGCCACTTTTTTGGCCGCTTCGCTGCGGGTCCGGTCCATACAAGTTAGTGGGGGAACTCTCTCCTCTCTTCACCACGGGTTGGCTGTGAAAAAAGTTCCGTTGGGGCTCTTCTATCGAGCCCCAAAGTCCATGTTCGCGGGAGCTGCCGAATCGTGCGGCTTAGCTCCACATAGCCGCAACCGGAAGTCGGGGGTGTAGTGTTAATGAAGTCAGTCCATAAGAGGGTTGTTTAGGAGTCTGGTAGCAGCGGGAAGAAGCTATTTTTGAGTCTGTTCATGTGTGTTCTCAGACTTTTGTATCTCCTGCCCGATGGAAGAAGTTGGAAGAGTGAGTAAGCTGGTGGGAGGGGTCTTTGATTATGCTGCCCCCTTTCCCCAGGCAACGGGAGGTGTAGGTGGAGTCAATGGATGGGAGACAGGTTTGTGTGATGGACTGGGCTGTGTTCACGACTCTGAAGTTTCTTGCGGTCTTAGGCCGAGCAGTTGCCATACCAGGCTATGATGCAGCCAGATAGGATGCTTTCTACGGTGCATCTGTAAAAGTTGGCAAGAGTTAATGTGGACATGCCGAATTTCCTTAGTTTCCTGAGAAAGTATAGGCACTGTTGTGCTTTCTTGGTGGTAACATCGACGTGGGTGGACCAGGACAGATTTTTGGATATATGGAATTTGAAACTGTTAACCATCTCCACCTCGGCCCCGTTGATGCTGACAGGGGTGTGTACAGTACTTTGCTTTCTGAAGTCAATGACCAGCTCTTTAGTTTTGCTGGCATTGAGGGATAGATTGTTGTCGCTGCACCACTCCACTAGGTTCTCTATCTCCCTCCTATATTCTGACTCGTCGTTATTTGATGTCCGGCCCACTATGGTCGTATTGTCAGCAAACTTGAAGATGGAGTTGGAGACTCACTTGAGGGTGAAGGACCATGTGAGACTTAAAAAGGGCTGAGTTAGCCAGGTGTTTCACTCTGGGTTTGACAAAGGCTCGAGGGGTAGCGGTAATGGTCAGCAGAAGGGTACGTTTCCAGATGGAGACGGTGGTTGCTGATCAGCGGGGTAGGTATGTGATTTTGACAGGGGCGCTGGAGGGGAGGCTAGTGGCGCTGGTAAACGTATCTGGCCCCAACTGGGACGATGTGGGATTTGCCAAGAAGGTCTGTGGGGCCATTCCCGACTTGGACTCACACAAACTGATAGTGGGGGGGGGGTCTGGAACTTGGTGCAGGAGCCAAGGTTGGACAGGTCGTGGCTGCGCTCGTTGGTCCCATCAGGTGGGGGAGGGGGCAACGGTGTTAGCTGGGCTAATGGTGGAAATGGGAGGGATGGACCCTTGGAGGTTTCTGCACCCAAGGGAGCGGGAGTTCTCGTTTTTCTCAGCGGTCCATAAGGTATACTTGAGGATTGACGTTTTTGTGGTGGGTAAGGCGCTGCGAGCTGGGGTTAAGGGGTCGGAGTACTCGGCAATTGCAATATCAGATCATGCTCCGCATTGGGTGGATATGGTACTGGAGAAGGGGATGATCCAGAGACCAGAGTGGAAGTTAGATGCGGGACTGTTGGCGGACCGAGGGTTCTGTGAAAAAATTGAAAAAGTAATCGAGGAATATGTAGGTTTCAACGGGTGAGGTATCGAAGGCAGTTGTCTGGGAGGCTCTAAAAGCGGTGGTGACGGGTGATGTGATCTTGTTTAAGGCTAGGCTAGACAAAGAGGAGAGGTTGGAGAGTCAGAGGGTATGCTGGAGGTAGATAGGAGGTATACAGAAGATGGGGACCCAGCAAAGTTGGAAAAGAGGAAGGAACTACAGGCGAGCTTTGACCGACTATCTACCAGGGAGGCGGTACGCCAATTGAGGCGAGCAAGGGGTGCAGTTTACGCGCATGGAGCGAAGGCGGTATGTTGGCGGGTCAGCTCCGGAGGGCGGCTGCAGCAAGGGACATTTTCCAGGTGCGGGACAGTACAGGGAAGTTGGTGGTAGCTCCAGATCAGATTAACAATGTTTTTAAGGAATTCTATGAAACGTTGTACAGGTCAGAGCCACCTGGGGAGGCCGGGAGATGCAGGAATTTCTAGATGGGCTGGAGTACCCGAGGTTCAGGGAGCGGGACAGGGCTACATTAGAAGGGACGATAGTGGAGATAAAAGATGCAATTGGGAGGATGCAGTCGTGGAAGGTGACAGGACTGGATGGGTTTCCGGTGGAATATTATTAAAAAATTCAAAGATAATCTGGTACCGCTGATGGTGGGGATGTTTGAGGAGGCGATAGGGAAGGGGGTGTTACCACAAATTTTGGGGCAGGCATCGATTTCCCTGTTGCTTAAAAGAGATAAAGATCCGATGGAGTGTGGGTCGTATAGGCCCATATCCCTTTTAAACGTGGACGCAAAGATATTGGCGAAGGTACTGGCAGGTCGGCTAGAGGAGTGTCTCCCGAAGGTGATAGGTGACGATCAGACGGGGTTTGTGAGAGGGAGCCAGCTCTTTTCAAACATTAGGAGGGTATTGACCGTGGTTATGGCACGGGCGGAGGGGGAGGAAACGGAGGTGGTTGTGGCATTGGACGCCGAGAAAGCGTTTGACCGGGTAGAATGAGGGTACTTGATGGCAGTTCTGGAGCGGTTTGGGACTGGACCAAGATTTGTAAACTGGGTAAAGCTACTGTATAAGGATCGAGGACGAGCGTCTGCACAAACAACACCAGCTGTTGGCACTCGCGATTGAGCCGTTGGCCATCGTGTTAAGAAGTTCAAGGGTATAGAAAGGGATAGTGCGGAGAAGGATAGAGCATAGGGTGTCCTTGTATACCGATGACTTGTTATACGTGTCGGAACCGAGTATGTCAATAGGGGGAATACTGGAGCTGCTTCGGGAGATTGGGTCTTTCTCTGGGTACAAATTAAATCTAGACAAGAGTGAATATTTTGTGATGTCTCGGTCGGTGGTGGGGGGGCTACCATTCCGTAGGGCAGGGACTCACTTTAGATACCTGGGGGTGCAGATTGTTCGGCATTTCGGGGGGGCGGGGGGGCTACGTAGGTACAACATTCCTAGTTTGGTGAGGAGGGTAAAAGCTGATTTGGCAAGGTGGGATGGTCTCCCTCTGTCACTGGTGGGTCGGGTACAGGCGGTTAAAATGAACGTGTTGCCGCAATTCCGGTTTCTTTTTCAATGCCTGCCGATTTTCCTGCCAAAGGCTTTTTTTGGAGAGATTGAAGGGATGATTACCTCGTTCATATGGGATGGGAAGGTGGCCAGAATTAGAAAGGTGCTGCTACAGAGGCGAAAGCAGGCAGGGGGTTTGGGTCTTCCAAACCTGATGTATTATTACTGGGCGGAAAATGTGGAGAAGGTACGGAGGTGGGTCAGAGGGGTAGACACCCAGTTGGTCAGAATGTAGGAGAGTTTGTGTAAGGGTCTGGATTGAAGGCGCTAGCGACAGCGCCGCTCCCGATGGCCCCGGGAAAATACTCGGAGTCCGGTAGTAATAGCTTTGTTGAGAATTTGGAGGCAGTTTCACCAGCGTTTTGGGTTGGGGGCAGGGTCAAGGGAAATGCCGATTCGGGGGAAAATAGATTTAAGTCAGGGCAGTGGGATAGAAATTTTCGGAGACAGAAGGAGAAAGGAATTGGGGCACGAAAAGATTTGTTTCTTGGGTGTCGGTTTGCAGGATTGAAGGAGCTGGGAGTAAAGTATGGACTGGAGCACGGGGAAATATTTAGATACATGCAGGTTCGAGACTTTGCAAGGAAGGAGATACAGAGCTTGCCAGTAGAGCCAGCCTCCACATTGCTGGAGGAAGTGCTGACGACAGGGGAACTGGAGAAGGGGGTACTGTCGGTGGTTTACGGGGCTATTTTGGAAGAGGAGAAGGCACCGCTGGATAGAATCAAGGCAAAGTAGGAGGAAGAGTTGGGAAAGGGTATGGAGGAGGGCTTCTGGTGTGAATGCCTCCACCTCGTGCGCGAGGTTGGGGCTGATACAGCTGAAGGTGGTATATAGAGCACACCTGACGAGGATGAGCCGGCTCTTTGATGGGGTTGAAGATGTGTGTGAGCGTTGCGGAGGGGGGGCCCGCAAACCACCTTCATATGTTTTGGTCCTGTCCAAAGCTGGAGGATTACTGGAAGTAGGTTTTTAGGGTAATCTCTAAAGTGATGCACATGAAACTGGACCCGGGCTCTCAGGAGGCCATATTCGGGGTGTCGGACCAGCCGGGGTTGGAAACGGGTGCGGAGGCAGATGTTCTAGCCTTCGCCTCGTTGACCGCCTGAAGGCAGATCCTGTTGGCATGGAGATAAACATCTCCACCCTGTGCCCTGGCGTGGTGGGGGGACCTGCTGGAATTCTTGACTCTTGAAAAGGTCAAATTTGAACTGAGGGGAAGGATAGAGGTGTTCTACAATTCATGGGTGTTATTCATTATTCGAGAATTGGATTACATCGAACATTGCGTGGGGAGGGGGGGGTGATTGGGAGGGTTTGGGGGAGGTGCATGTGTTAATGGTGACTGTGGGTGATTCCTGATTCCTTTTTGTTATTTGTTTATGTTAACATGCGGGCTGCTGTTTGTGGGTTTGGTGGGAGGATGGGCTTGTTGTTATTGATATGGGGATTGACATTGCATTTGTTACTGATTGTTGTTTATTGTGGTGGATGTAAATTTGGGAGAAAATGTGAAAAAGGAGAATAAAAATATATATATTTTTTAAAAGGAAGCTTTCTCCATCCGTCCCCAAACTGACCCCGGATTCTTAACCCACCCCTGCACTTTTTCAATGTTTGCCGCCCAGTAATAATACATCAAATTAGGTTATGCCAACCTTCAAACTGACTATGCCTCTGCAAGAAAGCCTTATCCGCCCAAACAGAAGTCAAAATTAACTTGTTGGCCCTACTAAAAAAATATTTAAGAAGAAAGACTGGGAGTCATTGAAACACAAACAAGAACTTCGGAAGGATGTTCATCTTAACCATCCAAACTCATCCGGCCAAGTACAACGGGAGTGAACCCCATCTCCAAGTCTGTCTTCACCCCCTCTACCAGACTGGCCAGGCTCAACTTATGTAACAAGGCCCAGACAAAGAAAACCCAACCAACCTTGCCTTGCAAAAAACCGAATCCCCAAGCAGGTGCCACCTTGTGTGTGACCATTCGCCTCATGGCCGCCACTGGAAGTCACTATTTTAAATTTAATTACCATATCCCTGCTGTTTTCCCACAACCACTGCTAAATTTCCCTTTAAGCATCTTGCAATGTTTGCAAAAGCTGCAGAAATAAATTAGAAATTTACCATTTTCAAAATTGCTAAGAATTTGAATCCATGAGTTACATTAATTTGCCCCTCCTTTCTACATTCCCTGTAGAGAAGTTGAGGCCTATTATTGTTGGTCCATATCCTTGATCTTCATTATACTGAAGCTTTTCAGACCACATTAGTTTTTTTAGTTTACATCGGCACCTCAGTCAACAATGCACATTTACATGTGCCTGTGATCCGGCGATGACCTCTGTAATTTGTACCGATAGATTTAATTCAGTCTGACTCGTAGACAGCTGCTTTAAAATTCATAGCTTGTCATTACAGAACCTAAATTTAAACACATCCGAAGTGGATACTAGAAAGAATCTAGTTGTTTTGCCAATGTTGCTTTGTGTATTCTACAAATCTATTAATTGGTTCTTTGCTTCCTTTTTTTCAAGTCATTAGAAAATGTCATTGTCAAATTTCACATATCCTTTGATCAGTGCTGATGGTAAGGCTTCACCCTATATTAGTACAGAATATATCATCTCCCAATATGTTTTATTTAATTTCCTAATAGTTTCAAGAGAATTAATCAAGATAATTCTGTGTCTCTCCCTTATGTGAATTTTGTATTTGTTGCCAAAGATTTCCATAGAACATAAGTAATAGGAACACGAGCAGGCCTCCGTGCCATTCAGTAGGATAAAGGTTGAATGTCAACCCCACTTACCCGCACTTTCCCATCTCCCTTGATTCCCTCAACTGATAAAATTTCCTGATATAATATTGGATGAAGCCTTATTCTCAACATTAATGAATGGAAACTCTGAGGTGAACAAATAATCTTCATACCAAAGGAAAGTGCTGGAAAATCTCAGCAAGTCTGGCAGCATCAGTAGGGAGAGAAAAGAGCTAACGTTTCGAGTCCAGATCTTCCTAACAATTTGAAAAAGAAAACACTTAATTTTTAGGAGTTATTAGTCAGGATATATTGCCAATGCCAAACCTAAGACAAATTGGATTTCACAAAAAATCATTTCATGCCCATCTATTCCGGAACATTTTTTTTTACCTTTCTCTACCTCAAATATACCATCATGACCGAACATCCACAGCTTTCTGGAGTACAGAAGTCCAAAGATTCACAACCCTATAAGCAAAGAAATTTCTCCTTGTCACAGTCCTAAATGGCCGAACACTTATTCTGAGACTCTGTCTCCTAGTTTTAGACTCCCTAGCCAAAGGAAATAACTTCAAAGTATCTACCCTTTCAAGTCCTTTAAAAGTTTTATATCCTTCAATAAGATCACCTCATTCATTTAAACTCTTGGGGATATGGGCCTCGTTTCCTTGATCCCGTCTCTTAGGGTAATTCTGTGCAACCTGGATGCGCCATGTGGAGACTGGGCCTCAAGCTGGGCCCGAGAGCGGGAGTAAGGAGATTGAGGGGGAGTGAGAGCCTGGTGAGGGACAGAAGGAGTGAGTGAGGGGGGACTGAGACCCTGGTGAGGGGGGGTGGAGGAAGGCGGAGGAGGGGGGGGAAAGGGCAGCATGGTAGCACAGTGGTTAGCTCAGTTGTTTCACAGCTCCAGGGTCCCAGGTTTGATTCCCGGCCTGGGTCACTGTCTGCGGAGTCTGCACGTTCTCTTGTGTCTGCGTGGGCTTCCTCCAGGTGCTCCAGTTTTCTCTCACAGTCCAAAGATAAACAAAGAACAAAGAAATTTACAGCACAGGAACAGGCCCTGCGGCCCTCCCAGCCTGCGCCGATCCAGATCCTTTATCTAAAACTGTCTTCTATTTTCCAAGGATCTACTTCCCTCTGTTCCCAACCCGTTCATATATCTGTCTAGATGCATCTTAAATGATGCTATCGTGCCCGTCTCTACCACCTCCGCTGGCAAAGTGTTCCAGGCACCCACCACCCTCTGCGTAAAACAACTTCCCACGCACATCTCCCTTAAACTTTCCCCCTCTCACCTTGAAATCGTGACCCCTTGTAATTGACACCCCCACTCTTGGAAAAAGCTTCTTGCTTTCCACCCTGTCCATACCTCTCATAATTTTGTAGACCTCAATCAGGTCCCCCCTCAACCTCCGTCTTTCCAACGAAAATAATCCTAGTCTACTCAACCTTTCTTCATAGCTAGCACCCTCCATTCCAGGCAACATCCTGGTGAACCTCCTCTGCACCCTCTCTAAAGCATCCACATCCTTCTGGTAATGTGGCGACCAGAACTGCACGCAATATTCCAAATGGGGCCTAACCAAAGTCCTATACAACTGTAACATGACCTGCCGACTCTTATACTCCATACCCCGTCCGATGAAGGCAAGCATGCTGTATGCCTTCTTGACCACTCTATCGACCTGCGTTGCCACCTTCAGGGTACCTTCAGGCCATTCTGCCCAATGAGTCTGCACCGGCTCTTAGAAAGAGCACCCTACCCAAGGTCAACACCTATCTCCCATAATCCAGTAACCCCACCCAACACTAAGGGCAATTTTGGACACTAAGGGCAATTTATCATGACCTAACCTGCACATCTTTGGACTGTGGGAGGAAACCGGAGCACCCAGAGGAAACCCACGCACACACGGGGAGGATGTGCAGACTCCGCACAGACAGTGACCCAAGCCGGAATCGAACCTGGGACCTGGAGCTGTGAAGCAATTGTGCTATCCACAATGCTACCGTGCTCTCCTGGATTGAACTCCATCTGCCATTTCTCTGCCCAACTCTCCAATCTATCTATATTTTGCTGTATTCTCTTGACAGTCCTCCTCGCTATCTGCAACTCCGCCAATCTTAGTATCATCTGCAAACTTGCTAATCAGACCACCTATACCTTCGTCCAGATCATTTATGTATATCACAAACAACAGTGGTCCGAGCACAGATCCCTGTGGAACACCACTAGTCACCTTTCTCCATTTTGAGACACTCCCTTCCACCACTACTGTCTCCTGTTGCCCAGCCAGTTCTTTATCCATCTAGCTAGTACACTAGCATGTGCCGGTTAAGTGGATTGCCCATGCTAAATTGTCCTTCGTGTCCAAAAAGGTTAGGTGGGTTATGGGGTTAGGATGGAGGTGTGGGCTTAAGCACGGTGCTCATTCCAAGGGCCGGTGCAGACTCTGGGCCAAATGGTCTCCTTCTGCACCGTAAATTCTATGAATTCCCCAAACCCAGGAATCAGTCTAGACAAATTTCATTGCACTCCCTCTAAGATGAGTATATTTTTCCTTGGGTAAGGAGAGCAAAATTGGACACTGGTTTTACCTTACCCAAAGCCCCTTTTATAATTGTAATAAGGCTTCTTTATTCATAGCCTTTATTCGAAGAGATAAGAGTATAATACATTTATATTCATAATTGCTTGTTTTATCTACATGTTAATTTTCTAAGATTTGTGTGCAAGGCCACCTGAGTCCCCATTGTTATATATTTAACTTGTACATCTCTGGTGGAATGTCATGTGATCTGTAGTGATGTCAGCAGAGTTTCTGCATATGCTTTTGGGTTCTCCTCTTAGACTTGTATGAGCAACATCTGAAGAAACCTTGCATCGTATTTTGTACATACTTTCTCTCTTTGCGGTGATGTAAGAATATAACGAGAGCAAACTGACGAGACTTGAGGCAAGACAAAACTGGTTTCAGACGTCAATCAAGAGAAAAGCCACTGATGCAGCAAGATTTGGGAAACAACACCAAGTACAGCCATGAGTAAGACCTGCTTACTGTTACGAATGGATCAATTCTAAGCTGCAGGGATCGCGCATGTGGCTATGTGAATGGGCTGCTGGAACGGGGATTCAAAAATCTGTCCGGTTCTGTGAAAGCTACTACAAGATAGTCCAAGCAAAAAAAAATTATTTTGCTTTGTGGATTAGGAGACCTCTTCATACGTGAAAACTGAACGGAAGGGAAGAAGTCTGAAGAAAGTATAGACCCTGGGAACCAATATCAGAAATGGCAGGCAAAGATGGCACCATGATGCATTTGATGAAGACTGAGACCTGGAACTAATACGAAGAGCAATTTCAACATCTCATTGCTAATCAAATAACGGAGGATGCAAAGGTTGCAATATTTCTCAGTTCGGTAGGGCGTAAAACCTTTGTGCTTCTGCAGAGAAAAGACGAGAGATAAAACCTGCAATGAATTGTTGAAGGTTCTAGAAGGGCATTTCTCACCAAGAACACTTATAATTGCAGAAAAGTTTTGGTTCCACCGCTGTAGTTGGGAAGAAGCTGGAATCATTTTACAATTCGTGGCAACCTTAAGAATGTTAGAAAAACGCTGGGCTTTGGTGCAACACTAGATGACACCCTTCATGATAGGCTGGTATGTAGTCTCTGCGACAAAGCTATTCAGAGAAAACTTAGTGAAAGTGCCTTAACTCTTAAATCAGCAATAGAAATTTGCATGCCTATGGAACTAGCAGCAAAAAAGGCTTCACAGATAGGAAGTGGAGTGAAGAAAGTATTTTTCTAACTTTTTTGTTCAGGGCCCATTTTTAACCAGCCGGCCGTCCTTCGCGACCCATGCCGGCCGCCTTTCACGACCCACCATTTTTGCTTACCTTTAATCTTTAATTTGCCAGTACTTCCCTGCATATAACATACTTGAGCTTTGCATCCTGATTTGCATTGGATCAATTAATAAACACGTACCTCTAAGAAATCATCTTTATATTGCTTTGTTCCTGATTTGACCTTCTTAAGGGTTGTTCACCAGAGACCCTGGAGCTCACACCAGCACTGCCGGCAGTTACAAAATAAAGGAATCGCTCTTGCACCTAGAGCATGTGACGTCAGTGTACAGGGCCTGTGACCTGCTCTCTGCCACTGTTTCTGGAGAGAAGACTCCATTGAGTTTTTAAAATAGTCTGCTCCTGGGTTGGGTAGCTGACGTCAGGGAGGTGTAGTCTGCTACATCGAGTTCCAGGCCTGCACACTGTTGAGGGGTCACGTATGCATGGGACGACCGGTATTCTGAAAGCCGGTCACGGCTGGCATTTTTAAAAGCCGGTCGCAGCCGCTGGGCATACTACCCGTGATCAATTGCCCCCGCAGGTCGTGACTCTGAGTTTGTAAATGACTGATCTAGATGACATCCACATCACCAACTCAAGTGAACAAGAACACTTGAAGAACGTGGAAGCTACACTGGAATATAATCTGAGTTAAAAAGGGAAAATGTGACTTTTTCATGACATCCACAAATCATTGGGTCACAGCATTGATGAAGATGGCTTGTGTAAGGAACCGAAAAGGAGGTTAGGAAACTTAGAAGCAACAAATCCTCAAAATGTGACGCAGCTGAGATTGTTTCTGGGATTAATAAACTATTACAGCCAATATATTCCAAATTTAGCAACGCTATTGAAGTCATTACTCACTTTATGTACTAAACAGGAATGTTGCTGGACAAAAGAAAGTGCGTATAAAGAGGTAAAATAAGTCTTAAAGAACTCTGAGCTGTTAGTTCACTATCCCAAGCTGAGGTTACAGTTTTTTTGCAAACCACCACCCTATGGAGTTGGCGCCGTTGTCTCGCACATAATGCCCTCAGGAGAGAACGCCGATAGCATTCGCTTCACAAATTCTTACTAGCACAGAAACAAATTACACTCAGCTGGAAAAAGAGGCGTTGATTATTATATTTGGAATAAGAAGATTTCATCACCCACTTTATGGACATCATTTTATACTCTTGACAGATCGACCCTTGACGGCAATCTTCAGACCGTATAAAGGAATCGCTCTTGCACCTAGAGCATGTGACGTCAGTGTACAGGACGTGTGAGTTACAGAGATGGTCTTTGATATAATTGGCGCACACCTACGATATTCAATATCATAAATCAGAGCAACACGCAACTACTGATGCTTTGTCAAGATTGTCGTTACAAATCAAGCAAGAACCTGAAGACAATTTTGGCAACCTCTTATATTTCTCACACGTGGATAATGTACCTATGACTTTATCTCAAGTACAGAGATGCACAGTACTGATCCAGTGATGGGGAAGGTAATGGACCTAAAAGTAATGATAACAGATGTGCATCTTAAAAATACCGACCTCAAGCCCTACATCACAAGAAAACCTGAGTTGGCAGTCCAGAGTGGAGTTTTACAATGAGAAATCCAAATGATTATTCCTCCACGCTTGCATAATAAAATTCTTGAAGGATATCCTGGTGTGGTGAGACTGAAGGAACTGCCACGCAGTTATTTTTATTCAAATCGAAGAGAAATTTGGGCAATGTCAGTCGTGTGCAAAACTAAGAAACACTCCACCACTTAAGCCCTTAAATCCATGGGAATGGCCAAAAAAGAGTACACAAAGACTATGCTGGTCCATTTGAAATGAAAATCGCTTATTGTCACAAGTAGGCTTCAAATGAAGTTACTGTGAAAAGCCCCTAGTCGCCACATTCCGGCGCCTGTTCGGGGAGGCTGGTACGGGAATTGAACTGTGCTGCTGGCCTGCCTTGGTCTACTTTAAAAGCCAGCTATTTAGCCTAGTGTGCTAAACCAGCCCCATTTGAGGGACACATGATCCTAGTAATTGTAGAAGCACATTCTAAATGGCTGGAAGTAATGATTATGAAATCCACGACGGCAGAACAAGCTACTGAGAAGTTAGATTAAATATTTGAGAGATTTGGTAGACCAGAGCAATGGTACAACGGTTCACTTCCAAGGAGTTTGAAGACTGCTAAAAGAAAATGGTATACAGCACATCAAATCGACCGTACCATCCTTCCTCAAATGGATTGGCTGAGCAATTCTTAACAGTCACTTAAACACTCAATCAAGGATTCAAAGGACGAAGGTAAATTGGCAAGACAAGTAAATAACTTCTTGATATCATACAGAAACACTTCAGACGTGATGACACCATTCACCAGCAATGCTGCTTTTCAAAAGAAAGCTAAGAAAGTTTGACGTTTTAATACCACCTTATACTTCAGAGATTGTCAAATGAGAACAACAAGCACAGATTTCTAGAAGGGAACAAAACTCTAAAAAGAGAGTATTTACTCAAGGAGAGTGAGTACTAGCAAGAAGCATCACTACAAATGAGAAATAGGTACATGCAGTTATCGTAGCAAAAGCAGGTCCAATATCTGACACCATACAGATGGATGATGAGAGGGTTATACTGACCAACGACTAGCTTCACAAAGTGAAATTGCTGAAACTTCCCAGGAAACATTTCCATTGGCAAATCTAAGCAATGTAACTTCTCAAACATCGATAAATTCAGATTCTTTTTCTGAAGGATATTCAACACCAATGGAGAAGTAACTTCACAGGAAGTATTATCAACAGAAGAAAAAGACACTTCAAAGGTCTTGAATAACCAGAGTCCAGATCGTCGAATGCAACCCGAAAGGAATAGACATCCATCTGAGAGAGACTGTCTTATTAAGTTGTTTATATGTGGAGTGAAAATGGTGCAAAGTAGTGTATCTAATGTTTAATTAGGTCTATTGTGCAAAAGGTAAGAAATGTTGTTTGGACTGAAGAAGTAAAGTGGGATGGGTGTTATGTATTTTAGAACATCTCTGCTGGTGGCACGTCACGTAATCTGTAGTGACGTCACCAGATTGCATGGGCTTTTAGGTTCTCCCGTTAGACCTGTATGAGCAACATCTCCTGAATAAACCTTGCATTGGGTTTTAAAGAAGTCCAAGTGTGTAGCAGCTCCATACTTTTTCTCTTTGCAGTAATTAAAGAATATAACACCCATGAAGGTCAGCATTTCCAAATTTCTCACCACATAATTTGTGTATTATCAGCAAACTTGTGTCTGCGTGGGTTTCCTCCGGGTGCTCCGGTTTCCTCCCACAAGTTCTGTAAAAAGTGCTGTTAGGTCATTTGGACATTAAATTCTCCCTCTGTGTACCCGATCAGGCACCGGAGTGTGGCGACTAGGGGCTTTTCATAGTAACTTCACTGCAGTATTAATGTTGGCCTACTTGTGATAAAGATAAATAATAATGATTATTATTTATTTTATTTTTTTATGTTACATTTGGCTCTGTCATCCAAGTCATTTATATAAATTGTGAGAAGCTCGATCCCAAGTACTGATCCTTGTAACTAGCAGTAGGCTGCCAACCCAAAACTGACCTGTTTACTCCTACTCTGTTTTTTGTCTGCTAACAAAGCTTCAATTCATGCTGAATTGTTTAAACCCTAGTTTGTGCAATAAGCATTTGTATGGTACCTTATTGAGTGTATTTTTGAAAATCCAAAATTATCTGCAGCCTCTGGTTCCCTATTATCTGATAGTTACAACCTCAAAAAACTTGTCAATCATGATTCCCTCTTTCATAAATCCTTGTTGACTTGTCCTAATCATATGATTATTTTCTAAATGCCTCTAATAACAGATTACATCAAAAGATGTAAAGATCATTGCTATGCCGACAGAGACCAGAGGCTGTTAAGGGTTTATTGGCTTGTAATTATTATAAAATCTAACCATCAACCCTACTTTGGTTGGAGGGGAAATTAAGATTAATTCCTAGTGAGTAAAGAGCTGCAGTGGATTTGCATATCAGGCGCTGCATAGAACGGTTTGCCAATCCAATACTGTGCCATCACATGCAACAGATTTCTACCTCCTTGATTGTACTTAAATTTATCTGGATCAAATAGTGTAACATTGAAAGCATGGGTGGATGGTTTTACTGGAATAAATATTTTGAGATTGATATCCCTGTTAACAATATAATCATGGCCAATTATTTTTCTTTCAGCCAAGTGACCTCTCAATATCACTAAAAGCATCCGGGAAGAACAAACATTTCAAGGTCCAGCTAGTAGATGGTGTGTACTGTATTGGGCAACGTCGATTTAACACCATGGATGAATTGGTAGAACACTACAAAAAGGCACCTATCTTCACAAGTGAACGTGGAGACAAGTTGTATCTAATCAAACCCTTGCAGTGATGCAGGCTATAGACCTGGAAATTACCAGGTTTGAAAAGGAGAAAAGCCTTAGATCTGAACAATTATGCAGAGCAGAAATGAGATCCTGATAATTTCTTGGTTCTCTTTACAGATTTGTTGCTCTATTGTATGTCGTTAATTATTTTTTATTTTATGTTGTGTTTTTTTTTCTGTTAATTTGCCTGTATGTCTTTACTTTCATTAAATTTGCATTGCCTTCCAAAGGTTAGGTGGAACCTCTTTCTCAGTGATCACTTTAGCACTTGCTTGGACTAGAATTTCCCCAATGTACATTTAACTAGCTAGAAAATACGGATGATTGGGGGATATTGTCCATGAAAATGCAGTGTTAATTAATTCAGTTAAAATGCTCACTAATTATTTTCCTTTGACAAAGACATTGGGCACAGTTTAAATGCACTGAAGCTACAGCTAATTAAGAGAAAAGTAGATATAACAAATGTGGCAGTAAAACCTTTGCTTACCAAGTAGTGAATGAGATTTCCTAGAATCTAGAAGTACTCGATACTGTATTCTGATATATAAACTTTTTTAAATTTTATGTAAAGAGTACACTAATGGAACTGCTAACACTTAACTTACTAGACTACAATGTTAAGATTGTAGAAATAACAGTATAACAAATTTTCATCTGTAATATGCAGCTAATGGAGAGTACACATTTTTTTGAATTGATGGAAATCAGAAGTCCGTAATGTATGAGGATGAATGTTTGGCAATGTCACCTGTGCATCCAGCTGTGCCATTCACATTATGCTTGTTTCTTGCGCCCTTATGCTTGTTTCTAGTAAACAAATATTTAAATCTCACCATAATATGTAGCAGGTTGATGACACTAATAAGTGAGATTAATAAAACTGATCTTTTTTGGGGTTACTGGCATTAGATGTGTAATTTGTGAATTTTTCTACACTCTATATTTACACTACATAAACTTGTGTTCTTTTATGTAAAATGCTATTTTAGCTAGATAAATCCCACTTGTTACTACAAAATGGGATAATTTTTAAATTACAACTTATTTTACTACTGCAGTTGTACATGTGCACACACACTACACATATTTGGATTGATTGACTATTGATATCTTATGTAAAAGTGCTCACTTTCTTTGTCTAATGCTCAGTATATTGTGAAGTATGTCAAACAGACAGAAATTCGTAGTTTCCACTTAAAAGTTGTATGCTTTTTATGTTTGTTGTTCCTTAAAATTTATGATAAGGGCAAAATTCATTGTTTCAAGTCTTCATCACAAAACCAATTGTAGAAACATTGGGCCAGTTTGGATGGTGGGCACAAGGAAGCAGCTTGTTTTTTTACATTATATTTATTCCATTTTGTTTCACCAAAACCTGTTCACTTATGTCATCTTATAATGCAGTTGTTAATTTATTATCTAACCGAGTTCTACCGACAAATTTCAATGTGAATCTTAGCAGTTTAATGACCTGCCTGATTTTCAACTGTTTTATGTCTGTATTCTCACAGAGCTTAATTTTTTTTTTGGTGGGGGGGGGTGGGGGGGGGGGGGGGGGGAGATGCTCTGCACATTCCCAAGATTCATGTGTACATCTCTTTTGTATATATATATTTTTACAAAATTGTCTGGGCTGTCCCTTGAAGTTGATTTAATAAATGATCTATCTAACAAAAATGTGATCTACTGTAACCACAAAATGTTAGTTTAAAAGATTAAATTCAAATGACATGATGGCCATATTGAAGTAGTTATGAATGTGATATCTTCTGTTCAGCACAGGATAGGATACCACAACAGTTCTACAACATTATGAAATAATGTTCTTACCTGATATATTTTTTAGGAAGGACTGAATCGGTCATTCAGCAAATTCAATCCAGTAAGTAGCTGAGCTATGTGGACCAGGACTTATCATCTCAACTGAGGTGGCAGTTGCAAACACTGTTAGTGTTCCTTAGGAGGATATAATGGGTCAGGGTTCCTGCCCTTGATTACTATCTATATATTTGTGGAAATTGGGTGAGGGTGGGATTTAGCTCAGTTGTGATTTCTTTCTCTCTCACGCTCTCTCTCTCTCTCTCTCCCCCTCACTTCCCTCCCCCACCAGTTCAAAAGTAAATGACAGCCTGGCCATAATATTGAACACTATTTCAGGAAGAAATCAACGTTCATGGGTGAACGCAAAGAAGATCATCAATAGAAGAACAGAACAATTGAAAAGCCGTTAATTTCAATATAAAATACTTAACTTTTTTTTTTAAACCTGATACGACTAGCTTCAAGTTTGAAGCTGGGGCATAGGATCATAGGATACTGGTGTGGCTGATCCAAAAAAGCATAATTTCTGCACCTAACTTTAGCACAAGCTAACCACCCGCATATATTTGCAATTGTTTCAAAAATGCATCAGGGATTTTTGTCCCACAGGGATTGAACAGGCCATTTCCGGGTTTTCTGGTGCTCCTTCAGTTATTTGTACTGATCTTTTGAAAGAAAATTATTAAAATAACTAATTGAAATTTTTTTCATTTAGAAATATAAGCAGTGGTCTGCAGCTAAGGATATGCTGTGATGATTAAAGTTGGAGAAAAGATTGATTGGATAAATTGAGTTAAAGCTGTGATGCTGAAGGAGGCCATTGGGCCAACAAATCCATGTTGGCTCTTTTGGAGCAACCCAATCATAAGAACTAGGAACAGGAGTAGGCCATCTGGCCCCTCGAGCCTGCTCCGCCATTCTATGAGATCATGGCTGATCTTTGTGGACTCCGCTCCACTCTCCGGCCCGCACACCATATCCCCGAATCCCTTTATTCTTTAGAACGGTATCTATCTTTTTCTTAAAAACGTTTAAAGAAGGAGCCTCGACTGCTTCACTGGGCAAGGAATTCCAGAGATTCACAACCCTTTGGGTGAAGAAGTTCCTCCTACGCTCCGTCCTAAATCTACCTCCCCTTATTTTGAGGCTATGCCCCCTAGTTCTGCTTTCCCCGACCAGTGGAAACAACCTGCCCGCATCTATCCTATCTATTCCCTTCATAATTTTAGATGTTTCAATAAGATCCCCCCGCATCCTTCTAAACTCCAATGAGTACAGTCCCAGTCTACTAAACCTCTCATCATAATCTAATCCCCTCAACTCTGGGATCAACCTAGTGAATCTCCTCTGCACTCCCTCCAGTGTCAATATGTCCTTTCTCAGGTAAGGAGACCAAAACTGAACACTACTCCAGATGTGGCCTCACCAACACCTTATACAATTGCAGCATAACCTCCCTAGTCTTGAACTCCATCCCTCTAGCAATGAAAGACAAAACTCGATTAGCCTTCTTAATCACCTGTTGCACCTGCACACCAACTTTTTGCGACTCGTGCACCAGCACACCCAGGTCCCTTTGCACAGCAGCATGTTTTAACATCTTACCGTTTAAATAATAATCCATTCTGCTGTTATTCCTCCCAAAATGGATAGCCTCACACTTGGCAACATTGAATTCCATCTGCCAGACCCTAGCCCATTCACCTAACCTATCCAAATCCTTCTGCAGACTTCCAGTATCCTCTGCACTTTTTGCTTTACCACTCATCTTAGTGTCGTCTGCAAACCTTGCCACATTGCACTTGGTCCCCAACTCAATCATCTATGTAAATTGTGAACAACTGCGGGCCCAACACTGATCCTTGAGGGACCCCACTAGTTACAGGTTGCCAACCAGAGAAACACCCATTTATCCCCACTCTGCTTTCTGTTAGTTAAGCAATCCTCTACCCATGCTACCACTTTACCCTCAATGCCATTCATCTTTAGTGTATCCCTTTGCTCGCTCTATCCCCCATAGCCCTGTACCTCCAGTGCCCATCCAATTTCCTTTTGAAATCATTCATCATCTTTGTTTCCACCACTCTCGTAGGTAGCGAGTTCCAGATCATTAGCACTCAAAAAAAATGATTTCCCTTTAAACCTTAAATCTGTGCCACTTGGACCTTGCACTGTCACCTTTTCTTTGTCCATCTTAAACCTGTCATAATACCTTGAGAAAATCTCCCCTCAATTTCTTTTGCACCAAATAGATAAAACCCAGCTTCTCCATCACAGCCTTCTCGCTAAAATCCCTTCTCCCTGGATCAGTTCTGGTCCACCTCCTCTTGCCGCTCTCAAAGACCCGCACAGCCTTCCTAAAGTGTGGTGACAGAACTGGACACAATCCTCTAGCTGTGGCTTAACTGGAGCTTCATACAAATTCAGCCTTCCCTGTTTTTTTACTCAATGTCACTATTTTGGAAGCCCAAGATTCCATATGAAAATCACTTATTGTCACAAGTAGGCTTCAAATGAAGTTACTGTGAAAAGCCCCTAGTCGCCACATTCCGGCGCCTGTTCGGGGAGACTGTTACGGGAATATGCTTTGCTAACCACCTTCAAAAACCTACGCCTGTGAACTCTTCCTCCCCCCACCCCTTGTCATTCTGTTCCTAAACACTCTTTAGTTCTGTACCATATAGTCTTTGTTACCTGTTCCTTTATCTTCGGCCCATATGTAACACCTCACACTTTGTCTACTAAATTCCATTTGCCACTTGTCTGCCCATTCTGTCAGCTTATCTATATCCAGATGGAGCACCACTGTCTACTCTTATCTAGACTGAGAAATAACCGTTTACCGCAACTTGCTGTTTTCTGTCCTTAAGTTTAAATTTTATTAACCAATCTTTGATTTTAAAAAGGTTGCAGGAGGAATTTCTGCTAATATTGGAAGGAAAGGATGCAGCAGAATTTAGTTGTGAATAACTATAGCAGTGTCTAAAAAAAGGCAAATGGTGCAATAGTGTGTGACAGACATGTGATGGTGATGCTCATGTACAGAAGCAAAATACTACAGATGCTGGAAATTGAAATAAAAACTGAAAATGTTGGAAATACGTAAAGGTCAGGCAGAATTTGTGGAGGAAAACAGTTAACTTCCAGGTTAATTTTCAGAATTGATGAAAGTTAGAGGTATGTGAGCAAGTGAAATGGGAAATGAAGGAAAAGGTGTGTGATGGGCAGGAGAGATTATCCAACAAAGTTTCATAGCATAAAAGCCAAAGAAGTGGTAATGGATATCATAAACAAACAAAAGGATGTGTCTTTCATATATTTGTTCACCCAACAGTTTTAACTGAGAAATCATGAATATATTTAATAGGTATGATGAAGTGTGAGAATTGGCTTCATACATCCCTAAAATGTTACCTTTGCTTCTACTGCATTTTTGACCATTGTAACAATAAAAATAATTATTGAAGAATGCAAACATGGAGTGAAGCATTGCTATTGATTGGAAGCACAAATTTTATCTGGTCTTAATTTTGTAACAATGGTTGTAAAGAAAGCGTGATCTGCAGATGGAGTGCTTCGAGTGCTAAATGTGCAGGTGGGATCTCTTTGGTAAGTATTTCTCAAACTGTAATTTAGATTAACAGCCAGATTCTGATTTAGGATAAAACTGCAAGCTATTTGACCTAGTTATCAGAAACCGCCTGGCAGTGGCGCTACCTCAATCCGCTGAAAGTGATTGCCTGAATCAGGTGTTAATTACTCTAGCAGAAAGATGACTGCAGTTTCAACATGGCAGGGATGGTAGTGCGCATTACAATGAAAGGCAACCCTATCTGTTGTAAGTGTCTGCAGCTTGAACAACTTCAGCTCGAATTGCTGAGTTGGAGTCTGAGTTGCAGATATTACAGAGCATCAGGGATGAGAAAAGTTAAGACACTTTGTTCCAGGTAGGAGTTGCAGCCATTGGGTTAGGTAGAACTTTAGAGTTGATCAATGGTCAGGAACAGGGTGGCTTGACTAAGAAACAGGTATGGGGATCCAACACCTAGTGAAGGGGGAGCCTGAGCTCTCATCTACATGACCAACAAGGGAGTTTTTGTTAACCATGCAGATGAGCAAAGACTAGGGTAGTTGAGCAACCTGACTGGCACCGTAATGCAGGAAGTCATTCAATTGTGGGGAGTGAAAAGGAGTTTGGTGGTGATAAGGGACAGTATAGTCAGGGGGTTAGAGATTGTTCTTAACAGCCATGATCAAGAATTACAAATGCTGCGTTGCCTACCCAGTGCCAGGGTTAAGACATCCAATGGTCGGAGACAAGTGGAGTGAGGGGCAGGATCTAGTTGTGGTCTACATAGGAACCAACCACATCGATAGAACTAGGAATGATTTTGAACTGGGAGAGTTTGAGGAATGGGTTCCAACTTAAAATGCAGAACTTCAAAAGTAATCATCTCTGTATTGTTGGGAACATGAGTAGGACATCCAGCCCATCACGTCTGCTTAATTCAATACGATTACGGCTGATTGGACACTTCAATGCCATTTACCCACAATATCCCCATAACACTTTGTTATTGTTAACAGGAATCTGTCAATCTCTACCTTAAACATACTCTGACTGAGCTCCCAGGGCTCTGGGGTAGAGAATTCCAAAGTTTCACAGCCGTCTGTGTGAAGAAATTTCCTCATCTCCGTCCTAAGTGGCTTCTCACTTACTTTGAAATTATGCACCTTTGTTTTAGACTCCCCAATCAAAGGGAACATTTTACTTCTATCTACCCTGTCTATTCCTTTAAGTGATTTGTAGGTTTCAATTAGATCACCTCTTATTCTTTGGAACGCTAGAGAATACAGGCCCAGTTTGCCCAATCTCTCTTCATAAGATAATCCTGCCATTCCTGAAAAGACTGGTGGAGCTTTGTTGCACTTCCTCTATGGCAATAAAATCCTTTTGAGATCAGCGGACCAAAACTGCACACCGTACCCAGGTGCGCTCTAACCAGGCTGCCATACCAGGGTTTCCCACACCTTTCAAGTCACAGAATCCCTAATGTTCTCCCAAGAGCATCCGGGAACCTCAAGTATTCTTATAATGTTGACACCCTTTTTTCGCTGTGATATAGGTGTGAACACAGAAATCAAACGTGAACTAGTCTTTTCCAGCTATATGCATATATTAGGAGGATGCACGCAGTCACACACACCCTCACAACCCAGGATAAGTCACCCTCCCAGGAAATAGTGCCCACCTTAGGAGTGGGCAATCTTGATAATTCAAAGGTTATTTTATTTGTCATTTTTAATGAGAGGAATGATGCTGAAAAGCTCATTCTCATATTTGACACCAGCATTGCTGTCGTCCCTGTGCTCACATTTCTGTCTCACGTTCTCACACACACCTCTCACTCATCCTCATACAACCATGCTTATCCTCACACAAACACCTTTCTCCGATTTCTCCCCCCCCCCCCCCCCCCCCCCCCCGGCTCCTTTCCTGAGGCCCAAACCCCACCACTCCTTTTCCAAGGCCTGACCCTTGCACATTTCTGGAGGCCCCATAGCTACCTGGATGCCACGCACAGCCTATCAGCATCCAGTGCTCCACGAGGTCTTGCTATAATTGGCCCATTTAATTTGCCAAATTCTTTTTAAATTTTTGCATTGGGACCAATGTTTGCCAGTCACATGGTGGCCTCCCGTATCACAGAGACCCTTCATTGACTTTTGGGGGTCATCAGACCCTAGCTTGGGATCCCCCGTTCAATGCAATTGAAGCAAGACTTCACTACTCCTGTACTCAAATCCTCTTCAGAGGAAGGCTAATATTCCATGAGTCTTCCTAATAGCTTGCTGCACCTGCATGTTAGCGTTTAATGACTTATTGACAAGGACACTCCGGTCACTTTGTACTTATGCACTTTCTAATTTCTTACTATTTAGGAAATACTCTACATCTGTTCCTTCTACCAAAGTGCATGACCACATTTTTCCAAATTCCATCTGCCATGTTCTTGCTCACTATGTCTGTCCAAATCCTCCTGTAGCCACTTTACATCTTCCTCACAACACACATTCCCATCTAGCTTTGCATCATCCTCGAAGTTGAAAATATTACATTTGTCCCCCACATCCAAATCATTGATATATATTGTGATCAGCTGGGACCCAAGTACTGATCCTTGCAGTACCCCTGTAGCCACAACTTGCCAGTGTGAGCAAGATCCATTTATTCCTACTCAGTTTTAAGCCTGTTAGCCAATCCTTAATCCATGCCTCATATCCCATGTGATTTTATTTTGCTGAATCAAAAAAAAGCTCCAAGTTCATCAAAATGATTTCCCATTTCTAAATCCATGCTGACTATGCCTAATTAAATCATGATTATCCAAATGTCCATTTATCACATTCTTTATAATAGAACATTTTTCCTACTACCGCTGTAAGGCTAACGAGTCTCTATCTAGCTGTTTTCTCTCTCCTTCCCTTCTTAAATTGAGTTCAGCCATTGGCATAGAGTCAAGCAGATTAGAGAATTAAATGCATAGCCTAGAGGGTGGTGTGGGAAGAAAGGGTTTTGATTCATGGGATACTGGCATAGTACATGGGGGGAAAAGGCAGCTATTCTGTTAGGATGGGCTCCAATTAAACTGGACTAGACACGTGTTCTGGCAAAGTGTATAACTAGAATTGTAGATGGGGCTTAAAACTCAGAGAGGGTTCAGGTGAAGGGAGATTTTGAAATCCAAAGGGAAAGTCGCAGGAATAGTACAATGTTGTGATGTAGATAAAAATGGACAGTAGGCAGGAACAAATCCGGTTTAATCAATGAGTAATATCCATGTGGAATATAGTGGGTTTTTATAAAGGCTCCTTATCTGAATGCACGAAGAATCTGCAATAAGATAGAGGAACTAGTCTCACACACACAAATAAATGGTTCCGGTCAAATCGTCATTACAGCAGCATGGTTGTAAGGTAAACAAGTTTAGGAAATAAATATTCCAATGTGCACGCCATTACAAAGATACGATAAATGGGGGGGGGGGGGGTTATAGCCTTGATAGTAAACAATGACATAAGGACAGTGGAGAGAAAGGATCTCTACTCAGAAGATCAAGAAGTGGAATTAATGAAGTGGAGATTAGAAATAGCAAGAGCCATAAAACATTGGTTGGAGTAGTTTATATTCCACCCCAACAGTAGTTATACATTCAACAGGGCATTAAACAATACATTAATTGTGCTTGTAGCAAAGGAAACGTAATAATTGTGGGTGATTTTAATCTTCATATAGACTGAATGAATTAAATTGGCAAAGTTGTGTTAGTAGAATGCTTTTGGGACAGTTTCTTGCAGCAATAAACTCAAAGTAAAAGATCTGGGCAACCGTGATCATTAAACAATTGAATTGCACAATACATTTTCAGAGTGACTAACTCCAGTCCAAAACAAGCACTGTAAAAAAAAAAAAAAATGATGTTACGGCCAGGGGAGGGAGACAAAACTGAAATCCTTTATTTTCTCACCATCTGTCCAGAAACAAAAGTGTTTCAATATTTGAAATAGACTATTGTGTTTCTCCAAACCCTGTTTGTGAGGCTCAATTTTTAAAGTAACTCGTAGAAAATTCTCTTTAGCATTAAATTGGAAGTATAGTTTATTCACACATTTCAACCCTGGAAATGGTTGCAACATCATATTCATACATAAGCAGACAATAAGAAGAAAGGAAAGAGGGTTTTTACAACTATGAATAACTTGAAAGAAAAAGCACCACAGTTCATTTGATAGTCAGAACCCAGTGAGGGTTTCTTCATGGCTTAGCTACAGTTCAGGTGGGTTCAGCGAGCTAAAGCAGGAGTTTGCAAAATTCCTTTTAAAGCTGATGGTGGCACAGCGAGATGAGGTTGGTATATAGAGACATGGGATGCAATTTTCCCCCAAAATTTCTAAGTTGATTTGTGGTGAGTTTTTCCAGAGTGTTTCCCGCCGCTATTCAATGACACTTCTGCACTTTTTGGGGCCCTGGGGAGTTTCTCACTGCACTTAGAATTTTTTTTTAGCACTGGGGAGCTGAACTCTGTGATTGGGCTGCCATTTTGAAAAGGGGCCCCGATCTCTCGGAGCTTAAACCCCGCACCCATGGGCAATATCATCCCCCACATACATGGACACTACCCCAAACACCCCAAGTGAGGACACCCCTTTTTGGGGGTTCCCCCTCTTCAGGCCCCCTCAAGTCCCCTTACAGCACCCCCTCCCTTCTAGGACCCCCACCCATCACCCCTCCAACCTCCTAAACACTGTGTTACCATGCTACCCCTACATTGAGCTTCTCTACATTGAACTTCATATGCCATCTATCTGTCCAATCCATCTACTTGCCTATGCCCTTTTGAAGTTCTACATTGTCCTCTTCACAGTGTACAATACTTCCAAGTTTTGTGTCATCCGCAAACTTTGAAATTGTCCCCTGCACACCAAGATCTAGGTCATTAATATGCATCAGGAAAAGCAAAGATCCAAATACTGACCCCTGGGGAATAGCCATTGGCTATTACTCATTGCTTTCCAGTATTCAGCCAATTTTGTATCCACATTGCTACTATCTCTTTATTCCATGAACTAAAACTTTTCTCACAAGTCTGTTATGTGGCACTATATTGAATGCCTTCTGAATGTCCATGTACACCACATCAACAGCATTACCCCCATTGACCCTTTCTGTTGCCTCCTCAAAAAACTACAGCATTTTAGTTAAATATGATTTCCCCTTTAGAATTACCATGCTGGCTCTTCCTAATCAACACACATTTTTCCATGTAGCTACTAATTCTATCCTGAATAATTGTTTCTCTTGCCCACCATTGATGTTAAATTGACTGGTCTGTAATTGCTGGGGCTATCCTTACAACCTTTTTTTGAACAAAGGTGTAACATTCACAATTCTCCAGTCCTCTGGCACCTCCCTAAAGTGAGGGAAGACTGGAAGATCATGGCCAGCGCCCCTGCAATTTCCATTCTCATTTCCTTCAAAATCCTTTGATGCATCTCATCCAGTCCTGGTGCCTTGTCAGCTTTCGGTACCAACAGTCTATTCAGCACTTCCTCTTTATCAATTTTAAACCATTCTAGGGACAGAGTTTTATCATCTCTCAACATGTTCTGGTAGCAGTTTTCATTTAATATCTCCGCTGTGCCCCCAGCCTCCTTGTGTAAATTCATTTTTAGATCCCTATTTGGCTCAACTCCTCCTTTTGCCACTCTTTTACGGTTTATATGCCTACAGACGACTTTGGGGTTTCCCATTATGTTGGCTACCAGTCTTTTCTCATAATCCCTTTTCATTTCTCTTTGTTTCACCTCTCCTCTGAGCCTTCTGTATTTCTCTTGGTTCTCAACTGTATTCTCTATCTGACATACTATAAGCATACTTTTTTTCCCCTTACCTTAAATTTCTATCTCCTTTTTCATCCAAGGAACGCTGGATTTGTTTGCTTTACCTTTCCCTTTTCAGGGAATACTCTTTGACTGTGTCTGGATCATTTCTGCTTTGAAGATAACCAATTGTTCAGCTACAGTTTTTCCCGTTAACCTTTTGTTCCAGTCTAACCAGCCCAGCTCCATTCTTGCCTCATTGAAGTCAGCTGTCTCCCAGTTAATTATTTTTATATTGCATTGCCTATTATCCTTTTCTATCATCATCCTAAACCTTCAATACAATGATCATTGTCTGCTAAATGATCCCCCACTGACACTTGATCTACTTGGCCCACCTCATTTACAAGAACCAGGTCCATCAGTGCATTTTATTGGATTGGACACACTGACATAGAACATTTTCCTGGACATAATCTCGGAACTTTGGTCCTCTCCACACTTTACACTACCACTGTTCCTGTCTACATTTTTGTAATGGAAATCCCCAATATAATTACTCTATAATGTTTGTATCTCTCTGTAATTTTCCTGCTGATTTGTTCTTCTGCATCCTTCTCACTAGTTGGTGGCCTATGGGCTATATCGAAAGATTTAATTGCATCCGTTTTGTTCCTTGGCTCTAGCCAAATTGATTCTGTCCTTGAATTCTCTGGGGCATCCTCGTTTTCCAGTACTGCAATGCTCTCCTTAACCAATACCACCACCCCTCCTTTCCTTTGTTTGCTGAACACCTTTTACCCAGGAATATTTAGCACATAGTCCTGCCCTTCCTTGAGCCAGGTCTTGGTTATCACGTGACATCATATTTCCACATCACAAGCTGCACTTGTAATCTTAGTCATTATCATAGAATTTACAGTGCAGAAGGAGGCCATTCAGCCCATCGAGTCTGCACCGGCTCTTTGAAAGAGCACCCTACCCAAGGCCACACCTCCACCCCATCCCCATAACTCAGCAACCCCACACAACACTAAGGGCAATTTAGCATAGCTAATCCTCCTAACCTGCACATCTTTGGACTGTGGGAAGAAACCGGAGCACCCGGAGGAAACCCACGCACACACGGGGAGAACATGCAGACTCCGCACAGACAGTGACCCAAGCCGGGAATCGAACCTGGGACCCTGGAGCTGTGAAGCAATTGTGCTAACCACCATGCTGCCCTGCGAATTATACTTTGTGAATTCACATAAATGCACAGTAACCCTGATTTAGACATCACTACTTTCTCCCTTACTCTAACTTTAACTTACTATTATCTATATTAATGCTTTCTGTCCCTCCCAGTATTTTGTGCATCCTGGTATTCCTGCCTAATATTTCCTTGTTCCTGCACCTCTACCGAGCACTAGCAAAATGCCACAAAGGGATCTCCGTCCCTGCTCTGTTCAGGTGCGACTCCTCCAACTTGTACCAGTGCCATCTTCCCCAGAGGCAGTCCCAGTGTCTCAGGAATCGAAAGCCCTCCTTGCACATCTTTACAGCCATACTGCCTTATCCTCCCATTTCTATGCTCACTTTCAAATGGTAATTGGAGTAATCCGGAGGTTACTAATTTGAGGTCCTGCTTTGCTAATTTTCTACCTAGCTCCCATCCCCCGTCCTACCCAAGTCATCGGTACCAATGTGAACCACAACCCCTGGCTGTTCAAACCCCCCCCCAGGAAGACTATCATGCAGCTGCTCTGTGACATCCTTGACTCTGGCAGCAGGGAGGGGACATACCATCCTGGAATCATATCTACGGCCACAGAAATACTTGCCTGTTCCCTTAACTAACAAATCCCATATCAGTATTGCTCTTCCCCTTTTCTTCCTCCCCTCCTGTACAGCTGAGCTGTTCGTGATGCCAGAATCCTGGCTCTGACTGCACTTCTTTGAGGAACCAGGGGCGAGATTCTCTGACCCCCCGCCGGGTCGGAGAATCACCGGGGGCTGGCGTGAATCCCGCCCCCGCCGGTTGCCGAATTCTACGGCACCGGAGATTCGGCGGGGGCTGGAATCGCGCCGCGCCGCACCGGTTGGCGGGCCACCCCATGATTCTCTGGCCCGGATGGGCCGACGTCCCGCTGCTAGAATGCCTGTCCCGCCGGCGTGGATTAAACCACCTCTCTTACCGGCGGGACAAGGTGGCGCAGGCGGGCTCTGGGTTCCTGGGGGGGGGGGGGGGCGCGGGGCGATCTGGCCCTGGGGGGTGCCCCCACGATGGCCTGGCCTGCGATTGAGGCCCACCGATCTGCAGGCGGGCCTGTGCCGTGGGGGCACTCTTTTCCTTCCGCCTTCGCCACGGTCTCCACCATGGCGGAGGCGGAAGAGACTCCCTCCACAGCGCATGCGCAGGATGCCGTGAGCGGCCGCTGACGCTCCCGTGCATGCACCGCCCGGAAATGTCATTTCCACGCCAGCTGGCGGGCACCAAAGGCCTTTTCCACCAGCTGGCGGGGCAGAAGTCAGTCCGACGTGGGCTTAGCCCCTCAAGGTTAGGGCTGGGCCCCCCAAGATGCGGAGGATTCCGCACCTTTGGGGCGCCGTGATGCCAGACTGATTAGCGCTGTTTTGGGTGCCGGTCGGCGGACATCGCGCCGATACTGGAGAATTTTGCCCCTGTTTTCCCTTTCACAAAACCATGCAGACCCTTCCCAATTACTTTGTGTTCTTCTAAGTTTTTTTTTGCTCATTCAAGGGATGTGGGCTTCGCTGGCTAGGCCACATATATTGCCCATCCCGAATTGCCCTGGTGAAGGTGATGGGGAGTTCTCTTCTTGAATTGCTGCAGTCAATGTTATGTCGGTACATCCACCGCATGTGGAGTTCTAGGGTTTAGGCCCAGTGCCAGTGAAGAAACAGCGATATATTTCTAAGTCAGGATGGTGAATGATTTGGAGGGGAGCTTCCAGGAGATGGTGTTCCCATGTGCCTGCTGCCATTGCCCTTCTGGTTGGTAGTGGTTGTGGGTTTAGAAGGTGTGAAGAAGCCTTGGTGCGTTCCTACAGTGGATCTTGTAGATGGTACGCATGCCGATGCTGTGCCATCAAGGGGAAAGTTTGCAGGGAGTGAATGTTTGTGGAAGGGGTGCCAATCAAATAGGTTTCTTTGTCCTGATGGTGTTGAGCTTCTTGAGTGTTACTGGAGCTGCATGGACAGATGTACCAGCAATAGGCAGGTTGGTGAGGATGCGGTCAAATATGTTTTTCCCCCTTTTTAGTTCCCTCACCACCTGCCGCTGTGACAGTCCAGCAGGCATATCCTTTAGGATTCAACGACCTTGGTCCTACCAAGCCACACTTAGTGATGGACTTTGAAGTCCCCCATCCAGAGTACATTCTGGGCCCATGCCATCCCTGGTGCTTCCTCCAAGTGGTGTTCAACATGGAGATATACTAATGCATCAACTGAGAGGGTGCTCAGGCCAAGAGAGCCAGATGCTTCACCTGTTGCTAGATTGCCCTCCAGCATCATTTATGTCTCCAGCATCTATTTGTGCTTCAGAAAGATATCGGGAGCAGCAAAAATCTTTAAATGGCTGCTGAAATTAAATGACTCTCCCTAGTTCAATTTCTGCTCATGTGCAAATCCAGTCCCATCCCCTTCCCCATGCTGTCAAATATCAGGCTCGCTGGACCTCCGAATCTGGGTCTCAGCCTGCCATTTGTTTCAAGCCCCACTTTCAATTGCTGACATGAAAAATTTCCCCTTGATGCCAAAAGGTTTCATGACAAATCTTTCTGACTTTTCTCAGTTCTGATGAAAGGTCTTTGACTTGAAACGTTAACTGGGTTTCGCTCTCCCTAGATGCTGCAATACCTGCTGAGTATTTCTAGCATTTTCTATTTTTAATCTCATATATGCCAACTTGGTGAACTAGCACAAACTGACCAACAACTTTACAGAATGTTGATATTTTCTGCTCCTCTAGTCCCATATTTAGTTTATTGCCCCATTACTGCCCCATTTGTTCTGAAACAAGATTTTTTTGTCTTTCTATAATAATCTTTGTTCGTGTCACAATTGGGCTTACATTAACAATGTAATGAAGTTACTATGAAAATCCCCTGGTCACCACACTTAATTCAGAATGTGCAATTCATCTAACAGCATATCTTTTGGGTCAATCGCTACTACCTCCCACTCTACCATAGTCCCTCGCTTTCCTCCACTCCTTACGCCCCAACCCGAGTATTGTTAAAATCTGTCACGCCTCGGGAAGTGGGATGGGAGTTTTTGGAGGGAAGTGGGAAGGGAGTTTTCGGAGATTGGAGGAGAAGTGTGTTAGGGCACTAAAAGATTTGTTTCTGGGGGGCCGATTTACAGGACTGGAGGAGTTGGGGGCGAAATGTGGGTTGGGGCAGGGGGAATTGTTTAGGTATATGCAGGTCCGAGATTTCGCTAAGAAGGAGATACAGAGCTTTCCGGTGGTGCTGGACCCCACGCTGCTGGAGGAGGTGCTGATGACCGGGGGAGTGGAGAGGGGAGTGGTGTCGACGATTCTGGGAAAAGAGAAGACATCGCTGGAGGGGATTGAGATAAAGTGGGGGGAAGAGTTGGGGGAGGGCATGGAAGAGGGGCTGTGGTGTGAGGTGCTCCAAAGGGTGAATGCCTCAACTTCGTGCTCGAGGTTGGGGCTGATACAGCAGAAGGTGGTGTATAGGGCGCACCTCAAAAAGACGACTCTTTGAGGGGGAAGAGGATATTTGTGAACGCTGTGTGGGGGGGGGGGGGGCACAAATCACGTTCATATGTTTGGTCTGTGGTGAGGATGATGTTGCTGGAAATGGGCAGATTGAATTTCCATTCCCATGGAGAGATGAATAGAGTTAACGAGTAGACTCTTTCTGAACATTTTTATTCTACATGGCCGATTGGTGCGGAGCCCCCTTCACAAAGCTCATGACCGCTTTCCCTCCAGGCAGCTGCTAATTGGGCAGCTGCCGCTTGGTTCATGGCGCTGAACCATTTTCCGCCTCCTTCACCCTTCCAGAGATGTAAAATCCAGCCGATTAACTCTGTTCCTCTCTCCAAGGATGCTGCAAGGCCTACTAAATGCTTCCAGTTTTTCCTGTTTGTAATTCAGATTTTCACCATTTGCGATACTTCACTTCTTTATTAGTCAATGAAGTATGTTGTATCATTACTTGTGCATAACATTGCTTGAGAGACATTATTGATTTTTCTTGGCATTTCTAACTGTAAATAAAGTAACAGTGCTACAGCAAAATATTTTTTTTGGTAGGCATGCCCCTTTGAATCTATATTTAATTCACCATTAAAATACTTTATCAAAACTGTAAATTACCATCAAGTGAAAAGCACATCACATGACCCTTCTTTTCTCTCCTTGCATGATTAAAGCATAGCGACTCTCGCTGATATAACATAATTCTGCAGTCAGTAGTTTCTATATTAATCAGCAATACAGTTCTGATCCTATGAAAGTGTTGCCTATCCTTCCAATATGTTTATTAAATATGCAGGATATCCCAACTAATCCAAAAATTATTAAAATTAACATGCTACCGAGTGACAATAATGTACATGTTACCCGTTGATCCATAGGGCTGACTAAGTTTTAGGATTTGCATGTTCCATTTTCAGAGAAGCTAGAGACCTCTCTATTCAAAGTGAAGCCCACAACGTGATCAAATGTCCCATTTGACCTGATCTAACCCAATAATGCTAAGTCATTTTGTGGCCAAATGAAAACTGTGTTGAATTATCGGGCAATTTGAATTAAAAGGGGCAGATCAGAGGGAAACATTGTTCATGTAGCGCTGCTTCTAGAGGTTCCTTGAACAAAGATTCCTCCCCATGTGATTACCTTAGTGTAGGTATCATCAACTGTGTGTATAGTTGTAAGTTAATGAAAGACATCAGTTAAGCAAAATCAGACAAATCACAAAAGAGGTTGTTTTTCTGAAATCAGTACGTTCAGGGAAAATTCATTTCAAATTGCGAATCTGTTCCTGATTTTTTTTTAAATGGAAACCAACTGCTGAGTTATTAAATTCGTTATGGCACACATCATGCCGACATCTGTTTGCAATCTATCACTGCCTGAAAAGTACGTTCTTAAATTAAAAGCAGTCCCAGTTCTGTCAGCCTTATTTAATGCTTGTTGTCAACACTCCTAACATAGGATTTCTTCGCTGACTAATAAAGTTCCATTCTCTGGGACTCATCCTTAGCCTAACAGATTTTTGTTCTGTGGTCACTTCAGCATCAGCTTGCTCGGCTAGGCTGGATTGGACTGTGCTCGTCAGAATAAGGAATGGTCTGTTCTTTTTTGCTGCAAACTGAAAAACCGGTTTCTCCACGCACCTGAAGGTGAAAAGAAAAGAATACTTATTTTGTAAAAGGTAAAATGAATGAGCTGAAAATCAAAAATGATTTCAGTGATTTAAGGTTACCAGTGGTCTAAGTGTGATTGTATTTCTTTTGTTTACAATAGCACTGCACAATGACTTTATATTTAGCTCAAAAAGGGTGTTTCCCATAGGATGTGGGAAGTTAACACTGCGTTGCCTTTCAAGTAACCCAGTAGATCAGCAGAAAGTTTAAAGAGAAAAAGGTGTTTCCTAAAGTGATTGTGCTTTAAGGTTCAAGGATCTATGTATATTTGTGTTACCTTGTTGCTTTTGCAAAATTATGTCAGTTGCATTTTGTTAACACATGCATTCACTTTATTTGTTTAATTTTGATGAGTTGTTTAAGAGTGTGAAGAAAATATTTTAAGAGTTGATCAGAACATCTTAAAATTGTGTTCAGATTTGCCCTTCACTGAATCTTAACATTTCTAACCCATTTATTTTACCAATACATAGAAAAAAGGAACACATTTTCTATGACAATTTGTTCCCAGCTGCAAATCTGCTAAACATGGCTGTTTGTTCAGACAGGTCAATCTTTGGTTTAAGTGAATCCAAATGCGGAAGTGTACATGTCAAGATTTATAATAGTGTTATTGTATTGTTAGTTTTAAAATGAAATAATTTCAAGAAGCTCACAGCAGCTGAACATAATGGCATGTATTTCCTTTATTTGCATTTTGATCATGTTTATTCTGAATTCATCTGAAGCTTCGGGTACAGTCCACAGTTGGGAGAATTGAATTTTCCTTTGGTATGTGGTTAGCACATGTCTCTGATATCATGCAGCAGAAGATTAAAAACTTGCATTTATAATATTAAAACTGGCCATCAGGGTAAGGCACATTTGGACCTTTAAAGGGACGGTTTTCTTTGGTACATGTGCAGAAATGGGCTTGGTCTTTGGCTTTTTGTTTATTTTTGGACATTTTCTTCCCAGATTGTTGTCAGTAAAATGTATCATTGTTCCAAACAAAATGATGGATTTAGAAAAGTTAATGGTGATTCTTCTGCTTCTTTGCTATTCAGAGGGGGGAAAAGGGAAGAGACTGGATGTGTTGTAGTCTGCTTCTACTGTGCCAGAAGCAAGCTGACCTTGTCTACAAGGCCATTGATGCAGACATACCGGTTTGGGAATTTCTGAAGAAAACAGTATTTCATAAGTTGTCAAGCTAGAACTGACCTTCAGATCATTTCTAATACCAAAATTGCACTGCAATACAAATGGTCTGAAGTATAGTGAGATACATATACTCAACAGATAAACACACTAAAGGCATTTTAAAGCCATCATATGTCTGGACAGATCATTGGGTGCTCAACCGTAAAACCTACCACAGTAGCAGTATCCAATATTATTATAATCTGCAAACCTGGAAACCCATAAACATTTGGAGAAGGAAGAGTTACAGCCAAGGACACAGCATGGCACTGATGGTGAGCCAGAAAATGTCCCTGCTGAAATAATGGGACAGATTTTATTGCCATATAACAGGCAGGTCACATCTTGGAGGTGATATTCTGACAAGTACCATACTAGCCCAGCACACTGTCCCCTCCATACATGCATAATAACGTGGCCCATAGCATCAGCAGTAGCACTGGCTACTACACTAATTCAACTGCCACAATATCCAGATTACTCTCCTGACACTATTGAAATAAAGTGCTATTAAACTGAATTCCCTGGAATTGATTTAGTGTACATCGATGTTTTTTTTTTGTGGTAACTTGGTCACATGATCAGTTACTTCATCCTAATCTTCTGTACCTTCACAGTGTTTCCTCATTAGCAGGTATAAGGGGGAACGTCTTGAGATTGAGGTGGCTTTTGCTGCCTCATTTAACTGGTGCCAGCATATCCCATACTGTTAAGGCTGGCTGTTCTACCTAATGGTTGTCCTATATTTCTGTCTTTTGAGTAGGAGAGGTTTAGGATTGCATTTATATGTTTTTTCCTTGAGAGGCAGCAGCTTCCTATATGTTTACTCAGTGAGTCCACAAAACTGTGTGGGGACAGAGCCCAGCCAGCGAAGCCTTGTGCTTTGGTTATCTCCATCCAATTCCCCCACCATGTTTTTTAAATAAATTTAGAGTACCCAATTCATTTTTTCCAATTAAGGGGCAATTTAACGTGGCCAATCCACCTACCCTGCACATCTTTGGGTTGTGGGGGTGAAACCCACGTGAACACGGGGAGAATGTGCAAACTCCTCACGGACAGTGACCCAGAGCTGGGATCGAACCTGGGACCTTGGCGCCGTGAGGCAGCAGTGCTAACCATTGTGCCACCATGCTCTCTTCCCCCCCCCCCCCCACCATGTTTAAACAGAACGGCATCCTCTAATATTGGAATTCAAAGACTCTAGCAGCAGACTGCTAGCAGCTCACTGTGACTGTATGATTGCCCATGTGCTTTGGGGGAAAACCTATATTTTATACTGGTGTGATGATCCTTTTAAGAATTAGGTTTCCTGAAAGTTTTCAAAAAAGCAGCTTGTCTAAAGTAACTGATCATGTGACCAAGTTGCCTGAGTAATAAATAATGGAAAAAAACAAGAAGGTTGAGTAGATTGTGGATATGGTTCTGGTATCAAGCAAAGTTTTGGGGAAGAATTTACTGGCTGTTCAAGCCAGTGGGATATTCCGGTCCCAACGATGGCGAGGGGTACAGTCAACGGAAAATCCCGTTGACAACAGCGAGACCAGAAAATCCTGATGGCAGGCCGCCTCCGCTGCCGAAAAACACTAGGTGGGTTGGTGGGTAAATCCCGCCCAGGGTTTTAATTTAGAACAAGCTTGCTGAAAGGAACATATCTTTTAAGGACATATGAACTTATGAACAGGAGTAGGCCATTCAGCCCCTCGAGCCTGTCCTGCTATTTAATGAGATCTTGGCTCATCTGTGGCCTAACTCCATATACTGCCTCGGGCCCATATACCTCAACATCTTTGCTAAAAAACAATCTAGCTCAGATTGAATTTTCAACTGTTCTAGCATCAACTGCTGTTTGTGGGAGGGAGTTCCAAACCTCTACCACCCTTTGAATGAAGATGTGCTTCCTAACATCTCTGCTGAACTGTCTAGCCCTAATTTTTAGACTATGTTTCAGAATCTTCAACCAGTGGAAATAGTTTATCTTTATCTACCCTAACTTTCCCTGTTAATATCTTAAATACTTCAATCAGACCACCCCTTGGCCTACTAAATTCCAGTAAAAACAGGCATAATTTGTGTAATCTCTCTTTGTAACTTCATCCATGTAATCCAGGTATCATTTTGGTAAACCTACATTGCTCCAAGGTTTCTTCACTCTCTCCTAAGACCAAAATATCCTTCCTAAGGTGCAGCACCCAGTGGGGCCTAACCAGGGTTTTGTATAGTTTCAGCAAATCTTCTGTATCTTGATACTCCAATCCTATAGATATAAAGGCTAGCATTCCTTTACTTTTTTGATTATTTTCTGCACTTGTTCAAGAAAATTTAGGGATCTATGCACCTGAACCCCCAAATCACGTTTGACATGCACTTGTCCAAAATGGTTATCCTCACACTTGTTTACATTGAATTCCATCTGCCACAATTTTGCCCACCCACCTAGTCTGTCAATATCGAGTAAACAAGAGAAGATTGGTTATTTACAAGAACAACTGGGGTGGCATGGTAGTGCAGTGGTTAACGCTGCTGCCTCATGTCACCGAGCACCTGGGTTCAATCCTGGTGCCGGGTCGCTGTCCGTGTGGAGTTTGCACATTCTCCCCATGTCTACAAGCCAAAGATGTGCAGGGTAGGTGAACTGGGCACAATAAATTGCCCTTTAATTGGAATTTAAAAAAAAAAGAACAACTATGTACTTGGGACCCAATTATACCTCACCGGGTCCTCTCTCGATGTCCGTCAGTTCCTGACTGGCCGACCTTTTAGCGGGGAGCTCATACTCCTCAAGCCACACAGGGAAATCAATCGACCCTGCCCGTGTGTCCCATGTAGGTTATTACAATCTCCTTGCAATTTGATACTATTATCAAGACTGTCCACAATACCACTTAACTTTGTATCATCAGCAAATCTGGATATATGATTGTCTATGTCATCATCCAAGTTATTAATGAATAATATGAATAATTGAGGCCCTAACATAGATTCTTGTGGTACACAGCTCATCACCTCCTGCCAATTAGAGTACTTATCCCCACTTTCTGTTGCCTGCCACTCAATCAATTTCCTAACCATGTTCAGTTGAAATTCTATGTTCTGGCTAAAAGAGTTTAAACCTCCTGTTAACTGAGGGCTCCTGACAGTAAATTGGACTTCTAGGGACAGTCAAGCTAAGAAGAAAGATAGATAGATAGAGAGAGAGAGAGTTGACAATATAAAACTAAAGTCTTATATTAGGTTCAGGAGAGTCCTGATCTGAGGTAACTATACTTAAGACCCGAGTGATGCTTGTGTTGAATAGGGAGCTTATAACTGTGTGACGGTTGGAAAAGATTTGGAGAGACAACCTTGCTGGAAGTAAGTAGAAGGCCCAAGAAATTGAAGCCTGTATATGAATCTTTGAATGTGACTCAAACCAAGTGATTAACTGTTCAATTTCTGATAAGTATCTGACTTGAGTTTGGGGGAGTGTAACTTAAATGGGTGTGGAAGGAAAGCTGAGTTAAGAAGTTTGGTTTAAGTATTTGTGTTCATTGTACTTTTATATTGTCAAGTGGGAGTACCTTTAAGAAATGGGTGTTTATAAATGGGTATGTATATAAATATCTGTAGTGAGAATACCTTTAGGAAATGGGTGTTTACCACTGCAGTGATGTCAGAGAGTGGGTGGAGCTGGGCTGTCTGTCAGCTTTTTACTTTCGTTTTAGGCTGTTTGCTGCAGGGTGTGTTTTAGTTTTGTTTTCAGTGTTGGAGCTGAAGCCAGACCAAGCCGGTGTACTGCTGTTCTCTCTGCCATCAAAAGACTATCTCTTGATCATTTGGTGAATTCAGAATTATAAATGTTTTCAGGAGTGACTTTAACCTGATGTGCTTCTGATAAAGGTTTAGTTTTTCAGTTGTATGGATATTAAAAAGGAAAGCTTAAAGATTTACTTAGTGTTGTAGTCTTTGGGGGTTGTATTTGAATTAATGGTTCACTGTATGTTTTAAAAAAGGTTAACCGGAGTTCATAGAATAAACATTGTTTTGCTTTTTAAAATACTTTTCCATTTCTATACCATACCTGTAGAGTGGACCGTATGCTCCCCATATCACAATCTATTAAACGTTGTGGGTCAGGTGAACTCCATGATACACTTTGGGGTTCTCTGAACCCTGACCCATAACAATATCTTTAACATAACTGACTACCAGAGGGCAGAATTCTCTCAAAAAAGGTCAGGCTGACGCAGTGGGACTGAAAATCAGCAAGGAGGCTGTCAATCCGAAACACAGCTTTTCAACACATAGCTGAAAGAAAGTAAGGGGTGGATCCCATTACATCATGCTGGTGGAGTGGGCTCTCATAGTTGTTGAGCAGTGTCAGGGGACAGTGTCAGTGTGCAGTGCCAGAAGGCACTCTTCCCCCTGAGCCAATCTCTCACCTGAACTCCTCTTTGGCCCTGCTCGTCGGGTGCACGTTGTGGGAGACCTGTCGCAATTCACATGGGGTGGGGGGGATTATCGGGTAAAAGACCTAATAATTATATTTAAATGTATTCAAATGGGGATCCCAATGTTAAAATCAGGATTCCTATTGCATCAATGGCGAGAGGGTGAGGGCATTCGGAACGGGAAATCCTGCTGGCGTAAAGCACATTTTGGAACTCCCAGGCGATTTCCTTCTCCTGCTACCAATCCCGCTCCCTGAAAACAGAGCCCAAACACTCTCGAGAGGTTATTAGTATTCACTTTCGCTAATTTTTGAGTAGTAAAATTATTTTGCTTTAAACCGGGAACCTTATGGCTTCATTCTTTTAGTCATATACCTCGGTTTTCCGATTTCCAAACAAAAATATTTAAAACATTACTTGTCACTACCAAGGACATAGTAACTGGGCTCTGACCTTGGCACCAGTACAGCTGGATGTTAAGCTGAAACATTGGACCATTGCTTAGAGTTGAAGGATGTGTATAGAAATTAAGGACAAGTAGCAAATGGAATACCGCAGGTGACGTCATGGAGATGATGACATTAATGCAGGTGAGGACCCAGGTCATTCCATTTTGTAATGGTTTGCAAATTATAAATAATTGAAGTGGAATAAGGGAAACAAAACATTCTGGCAGAGGGGAGAGGTAGCGACTGAAGCAGGTGATATTGTGGAGATAAACGTGGTCATAGTGACTGGATGTACAAAAGGAAGCTGAGCTCTGGATCAAGGCGTCCACTAAATTCCACACCTGTGAGCTTAGCCCAAGAGCAGCCACCAAGCCAGATGGCCCTGAGGCACGAGGCTCAAGGGGTGGGATTCTCCGTCCCACCGCACCCGTTTTCTGGTGCGGCGCGCCCCCGCCGGTCGCATGATTCTCCGTCCCGGCAGCCGGCCAATGGGGTTTCCCATTGTGAGCACCCCCATGCCGTTGGGAAATCCGTGGGCGTGAGTGCGCTGCGGCGAAACAGAGGATCCCGCCAACACCAAATCCAACCCAAGGTGTTTACTGGAATGAAGAGGATGGCAAATTTAAGCCAGGAGCAATTTTTGGTTTAGCCAAGCCTTTAATATCAGGCAGTTTGAAACGATAGCTGTACACATCAATGAATAAGATGGGAAAGTAAAGCTGGGTACCACTGGCATGGATGTTGTAGCGCACAAAGACTCCGAGAGACGAATAGAGTGAAGTCGATGAGGCTTTATTAAGCGTGACTGTTCCCCCGCAGTTCAGTAGTAGACTGCCTGTGGGGGAGGACTCCTGGTACTTATACTCCGCCTTCAGGGCGGAGCTAGAGGTCAACGTCCAACCAGGACCCGGGATCTGTCAGCCAATGACATCACGGCTTCACAGTCCCACATGTCCCCTAATGCATACTACCACATTCACCCCTTGTTAAAAATGAACCCGGCGGGGTGATGCTTCGCATGGTGGTAAGGGTTTACAAGGCTGGTCCTGGGAGGAAAACTTTCGCATGTTATTACAGTATGTACAAGGTTTTTTTTTTGTTTCGAACTATTTACAGTAATCGTCAGGAGAAAAAGACAAAATGTTCTCGTTAAAAGTCCACATATTGTAGTGTTAGATCGACGCCACGAGTCGGTCGGGCGGTCTGGTCGTCCGTGTCGATCGCCTCGGCCCCGGTGGTGGTGGTGGTGCTTGTTCCAGTGTTGTCGTCTCCGGGAGCCTTACGGTTTCAGCTTGGGCTTCACTCCTGGTCGGGCCTGGGAGGAGGACCGATCCTCCTGGGAAGGGAGCGGTCGCGGGGTGCGGCGGTGGCAGGAAGGGGGTGATTGGCGTCGGGGGGGTGTGTGTGTTGCCGGCGGGCGCCAGATCTCGCAGGGAGACCGTGTCCTGTCGGCCGTCGGGGTGCTCCACGTAAGCGTACTGCGGGTTCGCGTGAAGGAGGTGAACCCTTTCGACCAACGGGTCCGACTTGTGCGCCCGCACATGTTTTCGGAGCAAGATGGGTCCTGGGGCCGCCAGCCAGGTCGGCAGCGACGTTCCAGAGGAGGACTTCCTGGGGAAGACAAGGTGGCGCTCATGAGGCGTTTGGTTAGTGCTAGTACACAGTAGTGACCGGATGGAGTGGAGGGCGTCCGGGAGGACCTCCTGCCACCGTGAAACTGGGAGGTCCCTGGACCGTAGGGCCAGTAGGACGGTCTTCCAGACCGTGCCGTTCTCCCTCTCTACTTGCCCGTTCCCCCGGGGGTTGTAGCTGGTCGTCCTGCTCGAGGCTATACCGTTGCTGAGCAGGAACTGGCGCAGCTCGTCACTCATGAAGGAGGACCCCCTGTCGCTGTGGACGTATGCGGGGCAACCGAACAGTGTGATTATGGTGTTCAGGGCTTTAATGACTGTGGCCGCGGTCATGTCAGGGCAGGGGATGGCGAATGGGAAGCGGGAATACTCGTCCACCACATTAAGGAAGTATATGTTGCGGTCGGTGGAGGGGAGGGGTCCTTTGAAATCCAGACTAAGGCGTTCAAAGGGGCGGGAAGCCTTAATCAGGTGCGCACCATCCGGCCTGAAAAAATGCGGTTTGCACTCTGCGCAGATGTGGCAGTTCCTTGTGACTGTACGGACCTCCTCTAAAGAGTATGGGAGGTTGCGGGACTTAATAAAGGGGTAGAACCGAGTGACCCCCGGGTGGCAGAGGTCCTCGTGGAGGGTTTGGAGGCGGTTAATTTGTGCGTTGGCACATGTGCCGCGGGATAGGGCATCGGACGGCTCGTTCAGCTTTCCGGGACGATACAAGATCTCGTAGTTGAAGGTGGAGAGCTCGATCCTCCACCTTAAGATCTTGTCGTTTTTGATTTTGCCCCGCTGTGCATTATCGAACATGAAGGCTACCGACCGTTGGTCCGTGAGGAGAGTGAATCTCCTGCCGGCCAGGTAATGCCTCCAATGTCGCGCAGCTTCCACTATGGCTTGGGCTTCCTTTTCCACTGAGGAGTGGCGGATTTCTGAAGCGTGGAGGGTTCGGGAGAAAAAGGCCACGGGTCTGCCCGCTTGGTTAAGGGTGGCCGCTAGAGCTACGTCGGAGGCGTCGCTCTCGACCTGGAAGGGGAGGGACTCGTCGATGGCGCGCATCGTGGCCTTTGCGATATCCGCTTTGATGCGGCTGAAGGCCTGGCAAGCCTCTGTCGACAGAGGGAAGGTCGTGGTCTGTATTAGTGTATCGTGGCCTTGTCTGCGTACTGGGGGACCCACTGGGCGTAGTATGAAAAGAACCCCAGGCAGCGTTTTAGGGCTTTTGAGCAGTGCGGGAGGGGAAATTCCATGAGGGCGCGCATACGTTCGGGGTCGGGGCCTATTATCCCATTGCGCACTACATACCCCAAGATGGCTAGCCGGTTTGTGCTAAAAACGCACTTGTCCTCGTTGTACGTGAGGTTCAAGGCTTTAGCGGTCTGGAGGAATTTTTGGAGGTTGGCGTCGTGGTCCTGCTGATCGTGGCCGCAGATGGTTACATTGTCGAGATACGGGAACGTGGCCCGTAACCCGTGTTGATCAACCATTCGGTCCATCTCTCGTTGGAAGACCGAGACCCCGTTTGTGACGCCAAATGGGACCCTTAGGAAATGGTATAATCGCCCGTCTGCCTCGAAGGCTGTGTACTTGCGGTCACTTGGGCGGATGGGGAGCTGATGGTAGGCGGACTTGAGGTCCACGGTGGAGAAGACCTTATATTGGGCAATCCGATTGACCATGTCGGATATGCGGGGGAGAGGGTACGCGTCTAGTTGTGTGTACCTGTTGATGGTCTGGCTATAGTCTATGACCATCCTTTGCTTCTCCCCTGTCTTTACTACTACCACCTGTGCTCTCCAGGGACTATTGCTGGCCTGGATTATGCCTTCCTTTAGTAGCCGCTGGACTTCGGACCGAATGAAGGTCCGGTCCTGGGCGCTGTACCGTCTGCTCCTAGTGGTGACGGGTTTGCAATCCGGGGTGAGGTTTGCAAACAAGGATGGGGGTTGCACCTTGAGGGTTGCGAGGCCGCAGATAGTGAGTGGGGGTATTGGGCCGCCGAATTTGAAGGTTAGGCTCTGTAGATTGCACTGGAAGTCTAATCCCAGTAATGTGGGGGCGCAGAGTTGGGGAAGGACGTAGAGCCTGTAGTTTTTGAACTCCCTCCCTTGCACCGTTTGGGTAACTATGCAGAAGCCTTTGATCTGTACGGAGTGGGATCCTGCAGCTAGGGAAATCTTTTGTGCGCTGGGACGGATGGTCAAAGAACAGCGTCTTACCGTGTTGGGGTGGATAAAGCTCTCCGTGCTCCCGGAGTCGACCAGGCATGGTGTCTCGTGCCCGTTTATCAGCACCGTTGTCGTCGTCGTCGTCTGGAGCGTCCGGGGCCGTGCTTGGTCCAGCGTCATTGAAGCCAGACGTGGTTGTAATGGTTGAGCGTCTTCTTCGAACCCCGTGGAGCCGTCGACACTGGGGTCCGTTGTTGCCGTCCAAGATGGCGTCGGGGGTGAACAAGATGGCTGCCCCCATGCATCGCACATGGCTGGGGGGTCACAAGATGGCGGCGGGGGTGGACAAAATGGCCGCCCCCATGCGTCGCACAGGTCTGGGGTGGACAAAATGGCCGCCCCCATGCGTCGCACAGGTCTGGGGTGGTCCAAGATGGCGGCGCCCTTCCTCCCCTCGTGGTGGCCGGGACCCAAAATGGCGGCGCCTGCGGGTCGCACATGGGGCGCTGGGGGGGTTGGGGAGCGTTAGGAACACGCAGGACTCCCTCTTCTCTGGGGACAGCGGTGGCCGGGACCCAAAGTGGTAGCGCCGGCGGGTCATACATGGGGCGCGGGGGGGGGGGGGGTTGGGGAGCGTAAAAGGCGTGCAGGTCTCCCTGTTCTCCGGGGAGAGCGGTGGTCGGGACCCAGAGTGGTTGCGCCTGCGGGTCGTACATGGGGCGCTGGGGGGGTTGGGGAGCGTAAACGGCGTGCAGGGCTCCCTGTTCTCCCGGGACAGCGGCGATCTCGCGGGACCGGGACACAGCCGCGAAATGGCCCTTTTTCCCGCAGCTCTTACAGATCGCTGCGCGGGCCGGGCAGCGCTGCCGGGGGTGTTTCGCCTGGCCGCAGAAATAGCAGTGGGCTCCCCCGGTGCGACTTGGCGTTTGAACTGCGCAAGCCTGTGGGGTGTCCGGGGGGGGGGTGGGTTTGTCGCGACGGGTGCGTACGGAGCCCAATGGGCTGCCGCGCGGTCGGGGCCGTAGGCACGGGTATTTCGCGCAGCCACGTCTAGGGAGGCTGCTAGGGCCCGTGCCTCTGAGAGTCCTAGCGACTCTTTTTCTAGAAGTCTTTGGCGGATTTGGGAGGAGTTCATACCTGCCACAAAAGCATCGCGCATTAACATGTCCGTGTGTTCATTTGCGTTCACCGGCGGGCAGCTGCAGGCCCGCCCCAAAATTAGTAGCGCGGCGTAGAATTCATCTATCGATTCTCCGGGACTTTGCCATCTCGTTGCGAGTTGATAGCGAGCGTAGATCTGGTTTACTGGGCGAACATAGAGACTTTTTAGTGCTGCGAACGCCGTCTGGAAATCCTCTGCGTCTTCGATGAGGGAGAAAATCTCCGTGCTTAACCTCGAGTGCAGGACCTGTAGTTTTTGGTCTTCTGTGACCCGGCCGGGGGCCGTTCTAAGGTAGGCCTCAAAACAAGTCTGCCAGTGCTTGAAAGCTGCTGCTGCGTTCACTGCGTGGGGGCTGATCCTCAGGCATTCCGGGATGATCCTGAGCTCCATAGTCCTTTAGTCACGCTTAATAAATTGTAGCGCACAAAGACTCCGAGAGACGAATAGAGTGAAGTCGATGAGGCTTTATTAAGCGTGACTGTTCCCCCGCAGTTCAGTAGTAGACTGCCTGCAGGGGAGGACTCCTGGTACTTATACTCCGCCTTCAGGGCGGAGCTAGAGGTCAACGTCCAACCAGGACCCGGGATCTGTCAGCCAATGACATCACGGCTTCACAGTCCCACATGACCCCTAATGCATACTACCACAGATGTAAATGTTAATCCAGACTTGCGAACATTGCAAAGGGGTAGCACGTAACAGATTGAGCCGAGGATGTAACATAAGCATGGAAGTGGAGCCAATTTAGACATTGCAACATGAACCTGACAGAGCTGTGCTAGAGAGGCGAATTGTTGAGGAATTTGTGGTGAATTGAATGCTCAGTATTATTAAAGGCAATGGAGAGGACAAGGGGAAGTATAAGGAGGTACAGCAAGTATTGTAGGATGTTGTAGTTGATTTTGAACGATATGGTGTCCATAATCTGGAAAGCTTCATACAGGAAATGATGAAGGAGTTGGTAATGGAGTTGCATAGAATTACAAAAATAAAATATTTATTTTGCTCAGCCAACCTAAATTGTTCATCACTATGTGAACAATTGTCCTACTCCTTATGCCCACATTATTTCCACATTTTTTTTCTCCCTTTTTCCTCCAACTGCCCATCTAACCTATTTTTAAATGTTGATCTCTTTCTGCTTCAGTTATTAACTCCACTAATGTGTTCCACAGCCTGGTGGCTCTCTTTTTGAGAAACATTTTCTCCTCTCTATTCTAAATCTCTTCCTTTAATTCTCAAAAATCTGTTTCCATCTATTCTGTCTGATTCCTTCATAATTCTAAACACCTCTATCAAATTGCCCCATAATTTCCTCTGTTCAAATAAAAATAACACCAATAAATCTTTCCTTCTATTTCATACTTTCTCATGCTTCAATGAAAAAGTATGTCTTTATAAATCACTGGTTGGATTATTTTCTTTAGTTATCTCCTGGAGATACTAATGTATGTTGGGATATGTTGTCACTAGCACTGCAGCAATTTTGTAACTCCCCTAAGTGGCCGACTTTTGTGTGCAAGTTTGGATAGAAGATATTGGCATAGAGCACACCGAAGCCACTTATCACCCTGTTTTTACTGGACCTCCATATGTGAAGTTTGAATTAGGGTTTCTCGGACTCCCGAAGAATGTTTTTCCCCCCAACCTGAGCAATTCAAAGCTATCATAAACATAAGCCTACTCAACATGAACCACAGACCAAACCTGGACTCTTCTTGAACTGTTTGGTTCACCACCACAACATTTATTGCATTATAGTTTACCATTTTGATTTCCGATTAGCATATCTGCACAGTAGCACGGTGGTTAGCACTGTTGCTTCACAGCGGCAGGGTCCCAGGTTCGATTCCCGGCTTGGGTCACTGTCTGTGCGGAGACTGCACCTTCTGCTCGTGTCTGCGTGGGTTTCCTCCGGATACTCCGGTTTCTTCCCACAAGTCCCGAAAGAAGTGCTGTTAGGTCATTTGGACATTCTGAATTCTCCCTCTGTGCACTCGAACAAGTGTGGCAACTAAGGGATTTTCTACAGTAACTTCATTGCAATGTTACTGTAAGCCTACTTGTGACAATAAAGATTATTACATATATCTTATACTGCACAGCTTAACTTTATTAGAAAATAGAAAATCGTTCATTGGTGTTACCGTGCTCACTAGAAAGACAATAAATATAAATAATATTACAATTCTTAAAAGAATACATTTTGCATTAAAATTCTTACTATGTGCTGTACACAGGAAAATCTATAATTTAACCTGTTAATTGTAACAGTCTGCAGATATTCCCTTTAAGTTTCCTAGTAGTATTTCTTGAGGAGTTGGGTGGCATTGTTCCAGTCCACGGTAATCATTTCAGAATTTGCTAACGGCGGTTGGTCTACTGTCCAGATGTTTTTTTGCAGGACTTGCTCTCTGGTTTATTAAAACACTACTGGATTGGTATATAAATTCAGACCAATCTGATGTTCATTTGTAAGCTCCCAACTGGTTCAATGCTCTGCACAGTGATATTCATTTTATCTATCTTTGGCTGCTTGGTGGAGGGGTGTGAGGGAAGCTGCTGTGTGTGAGGGAAGCTGCTGTGTGTGAGGGAAGGTGCTGTGTGTGAGGGGAGCTGCTGTGTGTGAGGGGAGCTGCTGTGTGTGAGGGGAGCTGCTGTGAGGGGAGCTGCTGCGTCTGAGGGAAGCTGCTGTGGGAAGCTGCTGTGTGTGAGTGAAGCTGCTGTCTGTGAGGGGAGCTGCTGTGAGGGGAGCTGCTGTGTGTGAGGGGAGCTGCTGTGTGTGAGGGGAGCTGCTGTGTGTGAGGGGAGCTGCTGTGTGTGAGGGGAGCTGCTGTGTGTGAGGGGAGCTGCTGTGTGTGAGGGGAGCTGCTGTGTGTGAGGGGAGCTACTGTGTGTGAGGGAAGGTGCTGTGTGTGAGGGGAGCTGCTGTGTGTGAGGGGAGCTGCTGTGTGTGAGGGGAGCTGCTGTGTGTGAGGGGAGCTGCTGTGTGTGAGGGGAGCTGCTGTGTGTGAGGGGAGCTGCTGTGTGTGAGGGGAGCTGCTGTCTGTGAGGGGAGCTGCTGTGTGTGAGGGGAGCTGCTGTGTGTGAGGGGAGCTGCTGTGTGTGAGGGGAGCTGCTGTGTGTGAGGGGAGATGCTGTGTGTGAGGGGAGCTGCTGTGTGTGAGGGGAGCTGCTGTGTGTGAGGGGAGCTGCTGTGTGTGAGGGGAGCTGCTGTGTGTGAGGGGAGCTGCTGTGTGTGAGGGAAGCTGCTGTGTGTGAGGGAAGGTGCTGTGTGTGAGGGGAGCTGCTGTGTGTGAGGGGAGCTGCTGTGTGTGAGGGGAGCAGGAGCAGATCTGAACAGTGGCACCTTTATTTTTCCCCCTTCTTTGGTGACCTTTTGAAATTTGTGAATGAGCAATAACGGAGTTATCTTAGAGTCAGACAGCTGAACGATCTGCCAATGGTAGGGCAAAAAGAAGGACCCATGAGGCCATAGAATGGAGAGAATGTTGGACTGCAAAATATTGAGGAGATGGGGTTGGATGAAACCTTGGAGGGACTGAAAGACAAGGATGGGTATTTTAAATATGATGTCTTGGCGATGGCATGTTAGTGTAAACTATAGAAGATCCAGGAAACATGTGGTAGAGATTTGGACAATCAGGGAGGCTATCAAGGGCAGATGATGAGATGCCAGCTAACAGGTATGTTCTTGGACTAGTTACTCTAGACCTGATCCAAAGCGAAATCTCACCATGGCAGTTGGGGAATTTAAATTCAATTAGTTAAATAAATCTAGGGGAAAACAAGTTAGTATCAGTGATGCTGATAATGAAATGACACTCGAGCTGCCAGATCTCATGTAGTTATTGAATCTTTACTGCCACTGGATCCAATTCCTCGAGAACTTCCACGCTCCACCTACTGACAGCCTCAGCAGCTTGCAGCCACGCCTTGGTGAAGCTGGCTGCTCTGATGCTACAGCCATTAGAGAAGAGGCATTCTCTCCACGCCCTGATTGCTTCTAAGATCACTTTCAGGGATATGTGTGTAAACCAGAAGGCAGCCTGCCACATCTTCCAGCCATCCTGCAGCATTTTCTTCTCTTACACTTTATTATCTTTCCTGAAAACACTGCCACCATTGTGAATTAGCCTCTCTTCGACCTCATTGCTGCTTAAGGCCCATCATCTTGCCACTCTGCCTTGTTTGATGGGGAAACAGGAGGTGGGATGATAATTAGTTTGCTCTGAGAAAGAGCAACAGCAAAGCATACAATTCATTTAGTTGAGTTCTGGATTGGAAAATAGTTTATCCTTTCAATAGGGACTAAAGTGGAACCCTGCTTTACAACATCTGTGTATGAGATGGGAGGGGCCGGAATGTATTTAATGCAATTGGTTAAAAATGTATATTGGTAGCCTTCCAAAACTAAAGGCTATGTAGAAATTTAGTTCATGATCTATTGGCAGAGCCTCTGCCAAACAAATTTTGCCCTGATCAATATGAGAAACATCCTTTATGTCTCTGATTGTGGTGTGCTATTACTTTCACACTCAACTCTACTGTGCACTGTATCCCTCTCTTATTTTTACCTCTGTGACAATAAGGCTCTATTATACCTATCCCATTAAAGCTAGCACCTATAAAGGCTTCTCCTATTCCCATGTGGTCATCTTGGATGTGCTTCAATGATCAACCCTGGCCAGTCAATTCCTTTATTTGCGTTATATCACTTAGCAATATCAGTGAGCATGTCATCAGCTTTCATCTTTATTTTGATACCATGTAGTTTCACCTCTCTGCCAACACCTTTGAATCCTTCACCACCCCTCTGTTGTCTAACTACAATGCCAGCATTAAGATTAGATAAGAGAGAACTTCTTACATTCACCATTGACAAGACTATAAACATCTTGGTTGAATTCCCGTCAAATATTTCTTAGTGACTGACCCAATCCTCTCCCTGACAGCTTGTTCAAGCTGAGCCAGTTAGTGTGTGAACTCAATATGTTCTTTTACTCTGAGCTACTCTTCAAACCTCACATCATTTCCAAATCTGCAACATCAACAAGCCCTGTCCTCATCTCGTGCCCACAGATACTTCAAAGTTGCTCCATACTGTACATATCGCCAAGCTCTTGTTGGAAAACCTATCCTTCACAATGGAAAGCTTTCAACTAACATCTTGCTCCACAAAAAAAATAATGACCCTCCATTACATAGTTTGATTTGTGATGCTAAGCTTGTCATCTTTATCCATGTGTCAGGAATGGAAGTCCTAGATGCAAATTAAAGGATTTGCTAGAGGATATGTTGCTCAACGGACAACACATACTGCGATGCTAAAGTTGCAGCTTTCTGTGGACGATCGCATGTTCCAGTCACTAAGCTCTTTAGTAGATTGGTCCTTGAATTCCTCTCATAGCGTCCAGTACTGCCACTTACCCCATGGCTCCACCAGTCCTGTGTTCTGTGAACTCACCCCAGTCTACATTAGCTTCCATTACTTCAGCATTTCAGAGATTTGCTGTCTCTCTGATACCAATGAGTGAGACCAATGACCTTCATGATGGAATTAAAACAAAGCATAAGCTGTCTAACTGGTTACATTTCAGAGGAAAGGAACCATCAACTCGGTATATATATTTGTAGGACAGATTTATCTACCAAGAGGGTCAGGACCATACAAAAAATCAGAGCCTTTACAACTCTTGTTTTTACGAGCCATGAGGGGCCTTGAGGGTGTGGGTTGGATCGAGCATATTCCAGAAGCATGTTGCTGCAGTTTCCTAAAGAAGTAATTTGTTTGCTGCGAATTGGAGTCTTTAAAGGAAAATTGAATCCTTAATACAACTTTTGTCTCCAGTGCGTCTAACCGTCTACAAAAGCGCTGGCAATGCCTCGTTGCTAGAAAGAGGTCCTCACTTGTTGAGATATTCTGTAAGATGTTGTAAGTTGTGCAACTCAGTGCTGTTAAACAAACTATTTGATAATTGCACCATTTATGTGAATTTCTAAGATTTTAAGGATAATGAAAATATCATAATTGGTTGCAATTACCACAAACAGAATTGCATTTTCTGAAGTCACACTTCCAATTCTATTCATTCCTGCGATGTTATTGGAAGTTCATTTCAACAAATACATATTGCTTCTTAGGTAATGCACAGCAACTCAGCAGTTAATGGGCATGATTTAACAGAAACATTTATAAGTGTGATTTTGGGGGCATTTGGCGGGATGATTCTCATCGGTCATATTAGTGAGATTGCGGCCCATATTTAATGGCACTTAGTGCTGAAAATGAGCCCCCATGAGCTTCTCGCCATTATTGGCTGTCTCACTGTCTGATTCGCCGGACCCGTGCCTCAGCATCGCACCGATAACAAGAGGGAGCTGCTTTTAACCGCTCCCTCACTACTCAAACATGCACATCAGTGCGCAGACCTGCTCCTCACTTTGGGGATGCCGACCTGGCCAGATTTCTCAACGTTGTCAATGCGAGACAGGATATCCTGTTCCCCGGAGGGGACCGGAGGACCACCAGCCGGGTCAGCAATGGTGCCTGGGAGGCAGTGGTAGCAGCTGTCAGTGCGGGAACCATGACCAGGTGGACCACCATAGAATGTCAGAAGAAGACCAATGACCTCCATCTCTCTCCTGGCATCAGTTCCACCTGCCACCCCACAAATCCCTAGCTGACACCTCGCATCCTCCCAGCATCTGACCTTCGTGCTTGCTCCTCATATCCCCCTGGAACCCACCATCACTATCCCTTCATGTCCAGGGTATTGCCCACATATCCCACCTGCTATAGATCCCCCAACCTATCAAGCATGTGGCTCACAATGTCCTCTCTTTGTCCCCGCAGGAGAAGATAGCGCATGATAAGTGGGAAAGGGCCAAGACGGGGGGCGGAGTACCAGAGATTCGAGTCCTCACCCCTATGAAATTGCAGGGTTGACCGAGGAGAGAGCAGTCACCGACAGCGAGATTGGCCTGTGCTGCAGAGGTGAGGATCCACTGCTCCTTCGCCCAGGTGACCTGTCTCAAGTGATTTGTTCACATCAGACTAAATGATCCTTCCCTCTCACTGACCATGTTCAATGTCTCGCAGGATCTCCATCTGATGGAGCCTGGCCATCTGGAGTCGTTCTCCCCCTGCCACACTAGAGACCACCTTGGAGGAGAGCTCTGAGGAGACCACCATCAAGGTATCACAGCTATCACTCCCACCTTTCACCAGATACACACCTCAGTGGGCGACATTAGTGGAAAGGGGCACAATCTGGTGAGCACCACACAGTTGCTGATGCACATCAAGTGGAGGCAGGAACATTCAAGGGTGTCAGCAGTCAGATTTCTGCAGGATCGGAGGACTCAGCTGGGTCCCAGTCAAATGCCGAGCCTCTGGACAAGGTTATCCCAGAGCTGAGGCAGATGACAAGACACAGCCATGACTTTCAGGAGGGGATGTTGTTGATTCCCAAGTTTCTTTACCCGTCAGTCTGGCCTCAATAAAAGTCGAGATGGATTTGCAGGTACAGCATTAGTTATTTTCTTTCGCTTGCAAGCTTGATTCCTTTCACAGAAACATAGGACACGTCCAGTCTCCTACATCCAGGAAAGCGAATGAACAAAGAGACAAAGGGATCTCTGCAAATCAATTCAAATGGTATCAAGTTTCACATACTCGACGCCCATAGGTCATCCTATATCCCTCCTGACCTGTTTGATCTATTCTGATTGGCTCACTTCCAATCCCTTCCTCTGGCCCCTATTACTCAGCATCCTTTTCTCCTGCTTTGGTGGACACACCTCTTCCTGCTTTTCCATGCGGTCTGAAATCCTTTGTCTGTGAACTCACCAGAATTAGACTGGCCTACCTCTACATTACATTAACTAATATCTCCAAAGTAACTATTTTATATCACATTCGTCATTCCCTCCTTTTATCATTCCATGATAACCGAACTATCCAATCCATAGCTACGGTTCCTCATCTAAAAAGATCCGTCGCTGCATTTCCAATTCCTGGCTTAGCCCCCCCTCATCTGCTGCACCCTCATGGATTTTAACAGTTAAGTTTTTAGGGGCGTTGATCTGATCCAGTGCACCCCGCATTTTACCCATCACACATTTAAGGATGGCCAGGCCCACAAAGATGCAGCCGATAGCCACCACTAAATACATGGCCATATTTATCAACCAGTCCTTCCAACCCCCAAATCCCCCAGTTACCCCAAGAGCCAGGATCCTGCATTCCGTCCAGGTGATCCCGTATGTGATCCATAAATTTAGTGATGTTAGCGGTCAAGTCCTGAACTCCCATGATACACTTGCCCTGCACTATGGCGCATACCCCACCCTCACGGGCCAGAAGATAGTCAAGAGCATACCGGTTCTGCATTGCAAACAACCGTAGCTGAGACAATTCCTTGGTTATTGCCCCGAGGGCTCCCAAGGTTTCATTTCCCAAGATGGTAAGGCCACAAATAAAATAATTCCTATCGCTGACAGCCAAGGAACCCCCCACACCTCCCAGTGTCAAGACGCTCAGAATCCCCCACCCGGCTGAGTGGCCCCGGTTGGGTGCGAGAACCTGAGGTTTTTTCCAGTTCTCGCAAAATTCAGCAGAGACTGCCCGGCGTGCTAACTGATTATGCAGCTCCCACGCCGAAGGGCAGGGGACTGTGGTAGGGACTAGAGTCCCTATAGCAATTTGGCGGGGAAATGGGGGTGACAAAACGTTGGTCGCTGTGCCATTAAATAAAAAGTAGTATCCTTGTTCCGTGTGCAGGCTAGCATCACAATCAGTATATCGGTTGCGTAAGGATCCCCCAGTAGCCCAGTTTATCCAGCTTTGAAATGCCCATTCGGGCCGCCTAGCAATGCGGAAAGCCCTAGTCCCAACAGTGATATGAGAGACATTCGCCCAGCCACAAAGGAGCTGGAGACCGGCGTTCAATGGAACGCAAGTGGTGTTGTAACAAACGCATTGGCCAGACGCCTGGGTGATATGGCACCTCCTGTCCGTACAGGTGGGGAACAGACATGTTATATTCGTTTCCACCTCTACCAGCAAACAGCCGTATCCTTCACTGTGGAAACAATTCTCGTACGACCGGGAATCCCTATTGGGAGTGAAGTGGCTAGGTATGTACGCCCTCCACCGTTGCAGCCTATCATACTGTGAATGGGAATAATCCCGAGGAAGGGGAAGGCAAATAGCCGGTGGTGCTGAACCCGGATCGTAAGGAAGAGTGACTTGCTCGGGCAGTGGCTCGGAATGCTGACAATGAACCACCGTTTGGGGAGTGCCCCAAAGCGGTGAAACAGAAAATAACCTAGACACCGCTGCAGGGTTCGGGTAGCAGACAACCCGTCCCTGGCCATACAAGTGGTGGTAAATCTGGTAAAAGAGATTCATACTACCCGGGTTTTCCTCAGTTTGGCCTTTAACTAACTTAAGTGTATCTCCCGGTAACCTACGTTCTAGCTGTACTTCCCTTCTCATACGCCCCGTCCTCTCTCTAGTCCCTCTCTCTTTCTCATAGCCTCTTCCTACGCTCTGATGACCTGATGTTACCTTTATTGCACCAATCTTAACACATCCAAAATCAAATTTACATGTATTCCAAAAACAAGGCAATGTCCATATAATATTCCCTTCCCATCGCCGGGACCGGTGCAATTGCTTCATGAGTCCTGCATTCTCCTTAACTTTGACGACCTTCCATGAGTCGATACCATGTCCTCGTATATGGGGGCAGCGAAGAACATCACCTTTGCATAGGTGATGTATCCTTGTAGATTGGTTGGGGTTACAAATATAAATAATATTCCCCTTTTCCATGTCCGTCGCCAATAACACTCCAAGCGAAGTGAGGCCAAATATCACACAGACGGTGCGTAGCCACTCCATCATGCTCCACACCTGTAAAATAGCACTGGAGAAGGGAGGCAGGTTAGTATCCGACCTTTTACAGTAGTGGAGATGGACTCAATTTACAGTGATGAAGGTGGACCCAAGCACTTCACCCCTCCACTTTAACTGCTGTGGGGGTGGTAAGGAGAACTTGGAAGGGCCCGTCCCATCGCGGCTCCGACCCCTTCCTAGTCCAATTTTTGACCATGACATAACTGCCGGGCTGGACTGAAAGTGAGCTAGGTACTGGGGGCGATGGCTGGTGAGCCGCGCGGACCTGGCCATGGAGTTCCTTGAGCACCTGCGTGAGGGCTAGAACATAGGTGGTCATCTCTTCAGTCATATGGTGAAACTGAACCAGTCTGGGAACCTGCAGGCTCCAGGGAGTTCTAAGAGGCCTGCCATAAAGAATCTCGGCAGGAGAGAGCCGGGCCGGTCCCGCAGGTGTAACCCGCAGCTGGAAGAGGGCAACGGGGAGCAACTTAAGCCATGTCAGTCCCGTGTCTGCTCTTAATTTAGCCAATTTAGTTTTGAGGGTCTGATTGTGTCTCTCAACCAACCCGGCCGCCTGCGGTCTATAAGCACAGTGTAACTGCTGGCGTATGCCCAACTGGGAGCAAAACTCCTTGTTAATTTGTCCAATAAAATGAGGCCCATTATCAGAACTTAACTGAGCTGGTATACCGTACCGGGGAATGATTTCCCGCATCAAGCCTTTAACCACAGTAGCAGCTTTATTATCGATAGTCGGATACGCCTCGACCCATCTGCTGAACACGTCCACAATGACCAAAACATATTTATAACATTGACACCTTTCCAACTCAATGTAATCCATTTGGAGCATCTCAAAGGGACCACTGGGCAACGGGGTTTGCCCCATTCCACAAGGGATACCTTTTCCGGTGTTATATTGCTGACAAATCAAACACCGATTACTGATGCTCTGGGCCAACCCCTGCATTTTAGGGTGCCACCAAGTGTCCAGCAACAAATCACTAGTCCCTCGAGCCCCACAATGAGTTGCAAAGTGTACACATTCAATGACCCATAAAGCCAGTACATCAGACATACAAGTCTGATGTGCTGGCGTGGTCCATAAAGAGGAAACAGAATCATATGTACAACCTAACCGTTTCCACATTTGTTTATCACTCTCAGGAGCGTCCTCCTGTAACCTTATGACGTCTTGGATGGTTGGCATTGACTTGTCAGAAGCAGACATATTTATAGTAGATCGTTTAGTCTGACTTAACATTTTAGGCACCATCACTTGCTGAATTTGCGCGGCTGTCCGCGCTGCACAATCTGCTCGTTCATTACCAACGTCAACTGGGGTCTTACCATTTGTGTGGGCAGCGCATTTAATAACGGAAATCTGCGCGGGCATAAGGAGGGCCTGCAGTGGGTCATTAACTAAACCCCGGTTGGATATTTCTGTGCCTGCTGAGGTAAGGAATCTCCTATTCTTCCAGAGTTGTCCGAAGTCATGAACTACCCCGAAAGCATATCGGGAGTCAGTGTAGATATTTACCCGACGATCTCCCCCAAGTATACATGCACGGGTGAGGGCAAAAAGTTCGGCTTGTTGAGCTGAATAAGGGGTCTGGAAAGCTGCCGCTTCTAGAATCAGACCATCCTGTTCTATGATTGCATAACCGGACAGTCTCCGGCCAGTGGGGCTTACTAATGCACTGCCATCAACATACATAATCATGTCAGGTTGTTCTAACGGAATATCACTCAGATCGTCCCTTATTGTGGTAGTTTCCTGAATCAAGGCTAAACAGTCGTGACCAGGTGCGTCCTCATGGACAGGGGGACCGCTAAGAAAACAGGCTGGATTGATTGTGGTACAATATTTAAATGTCAGACATGGATTGTTCAAAAGGTATATCTCATACCTATTCTGACGAGCTGCGGTAAGATGCTGAGTCTGCAGTTGCCCCAATAGTGCGATTACCGAGTGGGAGCTATACACCGTAATATCCTGTTGGAGAGTGATATTGGCAGCAGCCTGCAAACTATTGTATATCGCTGCCAAGATCTGGGTGCAAACAGGGTGGCCCAACGCCACTGGGTCGAGTTTGGAAGAGTAATATGCTACGGGCCGGTGCTTGTCCCCATGTTGCTGGGTGAGTACCGCTGTTGAACATCCTTCCAGAACAGTACAGTATATCTGGAATGGTCGGTCGTACAAGGGCCTCCTGAGGGCCGGTGCTTGTAACGAGGCCTGCTTCAGGCAACGGAAGGCCTCGAGTGCCTCGGTGGTGAGAGTAAAGTTCCCCTCTTCACTAGTGTAAGGCGTCAGCAGCTTTGTATAGACAGCGATGTTTGGTATCCACTGCCGACAATAATTCACCATACCCAGCCAATGACGAACCTCCTTGGCTATTGTATGGGCGGGGAATTGGCATATTGGTTCAATCCTACTGGGTTCGAGACTTCTTTCTGTGGCTGTAAGTAAAACTCCTAAGAACTTAACCTTTCTCTGAGCCACCAAGACCTTTGCTTGTGAGACAACATAACCCAATGAGGATAGGTGGTTCAATAATTGGATCACATCATCCTTATTACTGGGCTCGTCAGGACTTGCCACCAATATGTCATCTACATACTGCACTAGAGTGGAACCATGCTCCAATGTCAAGGCCTGGAGTTGGGTCTGCAGACATCTGGAGAAGAGTGTAGGTGAGTTGACGAACCCCTGTGGCAGTCGGGTCCAGGTATACTGCTGCCCATTGTAAGTGAAGGCAAACAAATATTGGCTTTCAGTCGCAAGTGGGAGGGCAAAGAAGGCGTGCTGAAGGTCAATTACGGCGAAGACCCGGGCTTGAGCTGGAATTTGAGCCAGTATGTGGGCAGGGTTAGGGACGAGAGCATGTAACGGCTGTGCGATGGCATTGATTGAACGTAAATCCTGTACTAATCGGTACTGGTCTGGTTTGGCTGGTTTAGGCACAGCAAGTATGGGGGTATTACATTCTGATTGGCAAGGGACCAAAATACCCTGTTTCAACAGTTCTTGAATTAATTTATCTATTGATGGAGCAGCTTGAGATTTCAGGGGGTATTGCCGAATGGAACGTAGCTTTGCATGATCCTTAATCATTACCTTAATAGGTGTAACATTTGTCTTTCCCACTTGTGATGGGTATTCCGCCCAGACCTGTGGATTGACATATTCCAACACATCATGTCCCCAGTGATGCTGCAGTCGAGTGTTAATTGTTTCAGGGACCTCAAAATATTTTATGGTAGTGCCGTCCGGCATGACTTGAAGTGCGTACTCTGTTGGATCCGAATGATCCACTGCCCTCCTTACCATTCGCCCCATATCCCTGGCATGGTACTGGTCGTGGACCTGACGTGTAATATGAGGGCTTACCGAAGCTGACTGTGGCCATAAATGTGGTGGTATTGTAACAAAATCGGCTGTACCTTCTTTTCCCGTGACTGTGGCTGTAACCTTGACTGGCCATTCGGTCCCAATTAACGGCCGGTATTTGTCCTCCAACTCCCTGTTTTGTCCAGTTCTGTCATAGGCCAGGGTAACGTGATGCAGTGAATGTTCAATGTCTAACGTCCACCACTGGGGGGTGATAGAAATATAGCACTGTTGTCTCATCCTCCATGATTTAACCGTTACCCCCTCGTCTCCGCACTCTAGCTGTAGCTGGAAGATACACAGTAAATCTCGGGCCAACAAGTTACAGTCCAAGCCAGTAGTCACTACAAACTGATGATCTGCAGACTTATTCTCGTAAGTGACTGTCACAGGTTCAGAAATAGGATACTCACACGCCTGTCCTTGGAACCCCGACAATTGCTGCGTGTGGTCGGATAGTGGTAGTCGAAGTTCTGATTGCACAGAAGACATGGCTGCTCCAGTGTCGATTACAAATGAGTGATGTTGATCTCCTATCTGCAGAGAGATAATAGGTTCCCTGTCCGATTGGAGAGTCCTTATGACTAAATTAGCTCGTCAATCCTGTGTTGGGAAAGGGTTTTCCTGGGAGAAGTCAGTGTATCTCGTCTGTCCTCCCCTTGGTGGGTACCCCCTCCTTTGGGTCGGATAATCGCCTTCTCCTGCCTGTCTTTTAAAGGGGCATTCCTGTTGCCAGTGATCTGCACGGCCGCAATTATAACATGCATTGCTCCCTCTATATCTGCCCCGCCCTCGTCTCCCAGTGGACCAATGGCCCCTCAGAGGGGGCTGCGGTTGTAAAGCTGTTGATGCATTGGGTGGGCCATAAAAAGGAGGTGAGGGTCCCTTTGGGTGGGTTTGGTATCCTCCCCCTCGCTGATCCACCCACCCAAAGTCACAATATTGGGGCTCCTGGTGGTAAACTACCATTTCTGCCGCTTGTTGGGGTCGCAGATCATCCTTTTTCATTACATACTCAGTCTTAACCTTTGTAACTGAGCCTCCTTCCTGGCCTACACCCTCCTTCCAATAAAATCTGACTGCCCTTGCCATCTGGGAAGGGTCGTTCTCTGTCCAATTCATGTTATTACATTTCACAGCAGTAGCCATAGAAGGTGGTAGGCAATGCATTAACATAGCACAATATTGAGGGGAATTCTGACCATTTTGATATAGCAAGTCGCCTGACTGCCCACGGTAGATTTCATTAAAACGCTCCAGAAATTCCTCTGGCTCTTCAATCTTCTTAGGTTTTAGGTCTAAGATAACAGAAAGATTTATGGGCTTTTGAAATGTGCTATTCAACGCATTCAGGATCTGTGTCCTTCTATCGTCGTCTAACGCATGGGCCTGCTGAAGTGCGGCGTGGCTAGCATAATTCAAGTGGTTAAGATAATTGCGGTACTCTGCTGGGGTTAAAACTTGCTGGACTAGGGCCCAGAGGTCCCTAGAATCAGCTTGATAAATTGAGATGGTAGTTCTCAAGGAATCCACAAAAGCAGCAGGAGATTTTTTTCTATCTGGAATTGTAGCCATAATAGCCATCATCTCACTGGGTGTCCATGGGAAGTAAACGTCTATCGTGGGTTGCGCCCCGGCAGTCGCCGCGTCAGGGTTTCGCATCTTCCTAATCGGCAACTGTCTCCGAATGTCACCAGGGAGCACTCTAGCTATTTCCCCTGGTTGTTCCAAGACTTCGACTTCTCTCCCTGTCACTAGAGGGAGTTCTTTCTCTTCAAAATCATCTGTTGCAGCTTCCTTTGTTCCCGAACCTTGTGGTTTCTCCTTAGTTTGGAGAGACTTAGGTGGTATACTTAATTGTTTCTGGTGAGGATCAAGCCCCTCTCTCGCTGTCCGAGATCTGGTCCTAGAGCTAACTGAGCTTGCGGAACAGAGCTCCTCTTTCTCTACTGATGGTGAAGATGGTAAATCATGACCCACACTATCACCCAAAAGGGCTTGAGTTACTGGCATATTTGGAATCTGGGGAGCAATGACTGGATATAAATTATTATACTCTGGTGGTTCTGGAATGAGTGTAGACCATGCTACAGGTGCAGTCGGAACTTTTAGTGACTTTTCCAAATTATTGAATTTATCATTTTCTGTCAATTCAAGGCCAGCCATTGAACTACGTAGCTCATCTATTGTTTGACCCGCGTCTTTCCTGTCTCTACTTGCGCGTTTTTTGAATGCACATTCCTTTTTCAAGACCTGTAATGTTTTTAGGTTACCCTGTTCACTAATTGGAATTCCCATTTTAAGGGCATTGTCCTGCCAACTCGACAACATGATCTTATCTCTTTCCTCTTGACAATATTGCCTCCATAATCCAATTAATTCTTTTGCTTTCATACTTTGACTCTTTTTCCAGATGTGTCCCTGGATTTTCTTAACAATTTCTAGGTCTTTGGTGCCCCCTAGTGGCCATTCATCCCCCATTTTACTTCTTAACTGTGCTGACATTTTTCTAAAATCCTTCGCTTTATCCGGATACATAGCACATAATATTTGCAGTGGCATGCCTGGATCATTTGTGCTATCCAAGGAATTCCCCATAATCCCAACTAGTCCTCGGAACTGCGTTTTTCGCCACTACAGTCCAAGGGTACAATTTTAGCTTAATCAACTATAGATTTAAAACACTCACACATGGAATTGAATCCTTTTCAGATTTAAAAACAGTTATTCTAGACTGAACCTTCACTACTGAAGTCCCATCAGCCTCTCTACCCATATAATAGACTGAACCCTCAGTACTGAAGTCGCATCAGCCTTTCTACCCATATAATAGACTGAACCCTCAGTACTGAAGTCGCATCAGCCTTAAAAACACTTATACTTGGAATTGAACCATCATTCGAGATGTCACATCAACCCAAAACCCCCCCAAGCCGAATCAACAATATGAAATCCCATCAATTAAATTGGTAATCCCCAGACTGACCTTTGATTTCGTCGAGACGATCTTTCCGTACCAACCGCGAGTGACCAGACTAATCAGACGATAAGAAAAGGGGAAAAATCAATGCGTGGTCATTTTCCAGTTCTGCATTGTGGGCCCTCTTTCCCCATCCTCCTGTTCATAACCAGTCTAATTCTGATTTCGCAGTTGGTCAGAACTGTCTTGAGAAATCCCGGGTTTTCGGCATCAAATGTTGAATCCCAAGTTTCTTTACCCGTCAGTCTGGCCTCAATAAAAGTCGAGATGGATTTGCAGGTACAGCATTAGTTATTTTATTTAGCTTGCAAGCTTGATTCCTTTCACAGAAACATAGGACACGTCCAGTTTCCTACATCCAGGAAAGCGAATGAACAAAGAGACAAAGGGATCTCTGCAAATCAATTCAAATGGTATCAAGTTTCACATACTCGACGCCCATAGGTCATCCTATATCCCGCCTGACCTGTTTGATCTATTCTGATTGGCTCACTTCCAATCCCTTCCTCTGGCCCCTATTACTCTTCATTCTTTTCTCCTGCTTTGGTGGACACACCTCTTCCTGCTTTTCCATGCGGTCTGAAATCCTTTGTCTGTGAACTCACCAGAATTAGACTGGCCTACCTCTACATTACATTAACTAATATCTCTAAAGTAACTATTTTATATCACATTCGTCAATGTCAGCGATTTTCCAACGAGTGCATAGCCGATTGGAGAAATCGTGTATATATTTGACTACTGCGACTTCCGGTGGCGGCTATGAAGGAGTAGGTCACACATTTGGTGGCTCCCGCTTGGCACCTTTGGACCTTTTCCCCAATTTATTACCGGACTTGACTTGGAAAATTGATGGTAGAGGCAATTGTTGATTGGATTCCCACATCGGTGCATGGAGAGGCAGACTAGAAGTGCTCGCAAAGGGAGACACAGATGAACAGAGAAGGTTTGGGCTGAAGCTGCACCGGGAGGAAGCATGGCGGGTGACCGGAGGCCTGGCTTGTCGACCCAGCAGTTAACGGAGCAGCTGATGCAATTTATACTTGGAGGGCTTTGCCAAACAGAAGCAGGAATGCTTGGACCCGATTAAAGAATCAATTGTGCGGCTGGAGCTCAGATTGGATGCCCAAGATCAGGCGATCCAGAAAGTAGAGAAGGAGCAGGAGGAACATCAAACAGCAATGGAGTTGGAGGTGGGGATGCTGAGAGACCAGCAGAAAAGGGACCGAGGGAATAGATCCCGCCAGCAGAACCTGAGAACCGTCGGTCTCCCGGAGGGTTCAGAAGGAGCGGATGTTTGGGGCATACATAGCGGGCATGTTCGAGATTTTGCTGGGGGATGGGACATTCTCCCGACCCTTGGAGGTGGACAGGGCTCACAGAGCGCTCGTGAGGAAGCCGCGTGTGGGGGACCCCTGAGGGTAATGGTGGTGAGATTCCACAGGTACTTGGACAAGGAGCGCAATTTACAGTGGGCGAGGCAGACACCGAGTTGTAAATGGGAGAACAGTATCTTGTGGATCTATCAGGACCTGAGTGCAGAGGTGGCCAGGAAAAGAGCGGGGTTCAATCAGATAAAGTTGACCCTTTTTAAGAAAAAGGTGAAGTTTGGACTGCTCTGGGTCACGTACGAGGATCAACATTTTTATTTTGAGTCGCCCGAGGAAGCGATGGACTTCGCGAAAAGGAAAGGACTGGTGGCGGACTGAGGATTTTGAACTTTGCTGCAACATTCACGTTAAAAAAGTTTCTTGTTTTTCCGACGTTATTTGTAATGCCTTCTATATTGATTTGGTTCCAGTTGCAGAGCTGAGTGAGTTAAAGTTTACATTTGCACTGATGCGGGATGGAGGTGTGTTCGTTAGATGCTGGATCTTCTGTTTGATCTTTTCTTTGTTTATCATTTTTTTTCTAGGGTAATGGAGTTGGGACTAGTTTTTTGTTTGAGTATGTGTGTATGAGCGGGGTGGGGGGAGGGGGGAACAATAGGTGGGAGAATATCTGGCACCATGGGCGGGGGTCACCAAGCTAGCTGGGCGGGCTAGCTCATGGAAGCACAGTGGGGGATGAACAGATGTTATGCTTGTCGAAGGGGTCGGTTTACATTGTGCTGTTACTAGCGGGGGAGGGGGTGAAGATGTTCTGCTGACGAGGGAGGGACTGTTGCTGAGGGACAGAAAGGAGGTCAGGGGGGGGGGAGGCTGCCTGGGGGCGGGCCGGTGGAGGCGTGGGGCGCGGGCTGGAGACTGGCCCAAGAAAGATGATGGCTGATCGGAGAAGGGGGGTGAGCCCCCCAACTAGGCTGATCACCTGGAATGTAAAAGGACTAAATGGGCTGGTTAAGAGGCCACGTGTTTGCGCATCTGAGGGGACTGAAGGCGGACGTGGTAATGCTACAGGAGACGCACCTTAGAGTAGCTGATCAGATCAGATTAAGGAAGGGATGGGTCGGACAGGTTTTTCACTCGGGGCTGGACTAGAAGACTAGAGGGATCGCAATCCTGATTAATAAGAGAGTGGTGTTTGAGGCGCGAAGAATAGTTACGGATGGGGGGGGCCGGTACATTATGGTCAGTGGGAAACTGGAGGGGGTGCAGGTGGCATTAGTAAATGTGTATGCGCCAAATTGGGACGATGTGGAGTTTATAAACAGGATGCTGGGGAAGATACCGGACCTGGATTCGCACAGGTTGGTCATGGGAAGGGACTTCAACACAGTTATTGACCCTGGTTTAGACCGGTCGAGCTCAAAGACGGGCAGGGTGCCATCAATGGCAAAGGAGCTAAAGGGGTTCATGGAGCAGATTGGGGGGGGGGGGGGGGGGGTGGACCCATGGAGATTTGGGAAGCCAAGAGTGAAGGAGTTTTCCTTCGACTCGCACGTGCATAAAGTGTTCTCCCGGATTGATTTTTTTATTTTTAACAGGGCTCTACTGACGGGGGTGGTGGACACGGGGTATTCGGCGATCACAATCTCAGATCATGCCCCGCACTGGGTTGACCTACAGGTTAGCAAGGAGAGTAGCCAGCGCCCACACTGGAGGCTGGACGTGGGACTTTTAGCTGACGAAGAGGTGTGCGGGCAGCTGAGGAAATGTATTCAGAACTACCTGGAAGTCAACGACACGGGTGAAGTTTCGGCAGCGGTGGTCTGGGAGGCTCGAAGGCGGTGGTTAGAGGGGAGCTGATCTCAATACGGGCCCACAGGGAGAAGGTAGACAGAGCAGCGACAAACTGACTGATAAAGGAGGTATTGCAGGTCGACAGGAGGTATGCGGAGACCCCAGAGGCAAGGCTTTTAAGGGGACGGCGGAGGCTACAGGCGGAGTTTGGCTTGTTAACCACAGGGAGGGCGGTGGAGCAGCTGAGAAAGGCGAGGGGGTGATCTATGAGTATGGGGAGAAGGCCAGCAGAATGCTTGCGCAGCAGCTTAGAAAGAGGGAGGCAGCCAGGGAGATAGGGAAAGTAAAGGATAGGGACGGGAGCCTGGTTGGAGACTCAGCAGGGGTGAATAAGGCATTCAAAGAGTTTTACAGTAGGCTGTATGGGTCGGAACCCCCAGCGGGGCTGGAGGAGATGAGGCACTTCTTAGGGGGGCTGAATTTCCCAAAGATGGGCGGGGGGTTGGTACAAGGGCTAGGGGCCCCAATCAGGTTGGAAGAGAGAGCGGAGAGTCTGAAGGCCATGCAGTCAGTTCTATAAAAGGTTCTCCGGGATATTGGAACCGCTGTTGATGAGGACATTCAATGAGTCAAGGGAGCATGGGGTGCTTCCCCCGACGATATCACAGTCCACAATCTCATTGATCCTGAAGCGGGCCAAGGACCCAGAGCTGTGTGGGTCCTATAGGCCGATATCCCTTTTGAATGTGGACGTCAAACTTCTGGCCAAAATCTTGTCCTCTAGGATTGAGGATTGTGTTCGGACGTGATTGGGGAGGACCAGACGGGGTTCGTTAAGGGAAGGCAGTTGGTGACCAATGTAAGAAGGTTGTTAAATGTGATCATGATGCCCCCGGACGGTAGGGAGGTGGAGGTAGTGACCGCAATGGACGCAGAGAAGGCTTTTGATCGGGTAGAATGGGAATATCTGTGGGAGGTACTGGGACAGTTTGGATTTGGGCGGGGCTTTATTGACTGGGTCAGGTTGTTGTATCAGGCTCCTGTTGCAAGCGTACGGACGAATAGGACAACATTGGACTATTTTAGGCTGCATCGGGGGACGAGACAAGGATGCCCCTTCTCCCCACTGTTGTCGCGTTAGCCATAGAGCCGCTGGCAATTGCGCTGTGAGCCTCAAGAGGCTGGAAGGGGCTGGTCCAGTGGGGAGTGGAACACAGAGTCTCGATTTACGCAGACGGCCTACTCCTGTATGTATCGGACCCACTGGAGGGGATGGAAGAAATGATGAGGATTCTGGGGGAATTCGGCCGGTTTTCGGGGTATAAACTAAATATGGGGAAAAGTGAGATGTTTGCGGTCCAGGCAAGGGGACAGGAGAGGCGACTGGGCGACCTGCCGTTTAGAGTGGTAGGGGGAAGCTTTCGGTACCTCGGCATCCAGGTGGCGCGGGAATGGGAACGGCTGTACAAGCTAAATCTGGCCCGACTAGTCGACCAAATGAAGGACGATTTTCGGAGATCTAATAGAAACTTACAAGATAATGAATGGCTTAGATAGGGTGGATGTCGGGAAGTTGTTTCCATTAGCAGGGGAGACTAGGACCCTGGGGCACAGCCTTAGAATAAAAGGGAGTCACTTTAGAACAGAGATGAGGAGAAATTTCTTCAGGCAGAGAGTGGTGGGTCTGTGGAATTCATTGCCACAGAGGGCGGTGGAGGCCGGGACGTTGAGTGTCTTTAAGACCGAAGTTGATAAATTCTTGATTTCTCGAGGAATTAAGGGCTATGGAGAGAGAGCGGGTAAATGGAGTTGAAATCAGCCATGATTGAATGGTGGAGTGGACTCGATGGGCCGAATGGCCTTACTTCCACTCCTATGTCTTATGGTCTGATGGTCTTATGGAACGCGCACCCGTTGTCACTAGCTGGGATGGTGCAGACGGTGAAGATGACGGTCCTCCCGAGATTCCTGTTTGTGTTTCAGTGTCTCCCCATCTTTATTCTGTGGTCCTTTTTTAAACGGGTCAATAAGGTGATCACTGGTTTTGTCTGGGCGGGCAAGACCCCGCGAGTAAAAAAGGGGATGCTTGAGCGGAGCCGGGGGGGAGGGCGGGCTGGCGCTGCCGAACTTCAGTAATACTATTGGGTGGCGAGCATAGCCATGATCAGGAAGTGGGTGGTGGGGGGAGGGTCGGTATGGGAGCGTATGGAGGCGGCTTTGTGCAAGGGCACCAGCTTGGGGGCGTTGATAACAGCGCCTCTGCCGTTCCCATCAGCACGGTACTCCACCAGCCCTGTGATGGTGGCGGCCCTGAGGGTCTGGGGGCAATGGAGGAGGCACATGGGAGCGGAGGGAGCATCGGTGTGGTCTCCAATGTGTAATAATCACCGGTTTGCCCCGGGAAGGATGGTGGAGGGTTTTGGAGATGGCAGAGAGCAGGGATTGAGACGATGGAGTATATGTTTATAGAAGGGAGCTTTCCTAGCCTGAGGGAGCTGGAGGAGAAATTTGGATTGGCGAGGGGAAACAAATTTAGGTACCTGCAGGTGCGGGACTTCCTACGCAGGCAGGTTTCAACCTTCCCACTCCTACCGCTAAGGGGGATACAGGACAGGGTAGTTTCTAGAGTGTGGGTGGGAGAAGGGAGCGTCTCTGACATGTACAAGGAACTTATGGGGTCAGAGGAGACACAGACTGAGGAGTTGAAGCGCAAGTGGGAGGAGGAGTTGGGAGAACATAAGAACATAAGAACTAGGAACAGGAGTAGGCCATCTGGCCCCTCGAGCCTGCTCCGCCATTTAATGAGATCATGGCTGATCTTTGTGGACTCAGCTCCACTCTCCGGCCCGTACACCATATCCCCGAATCCCTTTATTCTTTAGAAAGGCATCTATCTTTTTCTTAAAAACGTTTAAAGAAGGAGCCTCAACTGCTTCACTGGGCAAGGAATTCCAGAGATTCACAACCCTTTGGGTGAAGAAGTTCCTCCTACACTCCGTCCTAAATCTACCTCCCCTTATTTTGAGGCTATGCCCCCTAGTTCTGCTTTCCCCGACCAGTGGAAACAACCTGCCCGCATCTATCCTATCTATTCCCTTCATAATTTTATATATCTCAATAAGATCCCCCCGCATCCTTCTAAACTCCAATGAGTACAGTCCCAGTCTACTCAACCTCTCATTATAATCTAATCCCCTCAACTCTGGGATCAACCTAGTGAATCTCCTCTGCACTCCCTCCAGTGCCAATATGTCCTTTCTCAGGAAAGGAGACCAAAACTGAACATAATACTCCAGATGCGGCCTCACCAACACCCTATACAATTGCAGTATAACCTCCCTCGTCTTGAACTCCATCCCTCTAGCAATGAAAGACAAAACTCGATTAGCCTTCTTAATCACCTGTTGCACCTGCACACCAACTTTTTGCGACTCGTGCACCAGCACACCCAGGTCCCTCTGCACAGCAGCATGTTTTAACATCTTACCGTTTAAATAATAATCCATTCTGCTGTTATTCCTCCCAAAATGGATAGCCTCACACTTGGAGGAGAGATAGAGGATAGTCTCTGGGCAGACATGTTGAGTAGAGTCTATGCATCCACAACATGTGCCAGGCTCATCCTGATACAATTCAAGGTCGTTCACCGGGCTCACATGACAGTGGCCTGGATGAGCAGGTTCTTTGGGGTAGAAGACAGGTGCGCAAGGTGTGCGGGAGGGCCAGCGAACCATGTCCATATGTTCTGGACATGTCCGAAGCTTAGGGGATTTTGGCAGGGGTTTGCGGATGTCATGTCCACGGTGTTAAAAACAAGGGTGGCACCGAGTCCAGAGGTGGCGATTTTCGGAGTGTCGGAATATCCGGGAATCCAGGAGGAGAAAGAGGCTGATGTTATGGCCTTTGCTTCCCTGGTAGCCCGGCGACGTATATTATTAGCTTGGAGGGACTCAAAGCCCCCGAAGTCGGATACCTGGCTATCTGACATGGCTAGCTTTCTCTGTTTTGGAGAAAATCAAGTTCGCCTTGAGAGGGTCACTGTTAGGGTTCACCCGGAGGTGGCAGCCGCTCCTCGACTTCTTTGTGGAAAATTAATCGTTAGCTTTGTTCAGAGTAGGGGGTTAGTAAATGTGGGACCTGTAAGGAAGGAAGACGGCTTTTGCACTATGTTTATAAATTCATGTACATTGTTTATTTTGTTGTTGTTGTAATACCTCAATAAAATGTTTATAAAAAATATATATATATTTGACTACTGCAGTAGAAAGTCTGGAGTACAATGTCCGTGTCTTGAGTGGTGGTGCCCAAGGCATGGCTCAGTCTGTGACAACCATGACTGAGAGCCTCGACATCATGTCACTGAGGGATATGTCCTGGATGCAGATGGACATTACCAAGGCACTGCAGAACGTGGCTCAATCACTGAGGACCATCGCTGAAGGTGTTGATACCATGGTGCAATCAATGGGGAGCCACCAGAACTGGCAGAGCCACAGAGGCCTCTGGAGCTCACTCCAAGTGCCTCTCCATCCCATTGAGGCCTCCAGGGTCCTAGGGCAACCGTCACTGACGAGAAAGCACTGGAAGCCAACCGGGGCCTGCTACCAATGAGATGACGGTGGTCTCCAGTTCTTCTCTCTCGCTGACCGTGCCAAAGCAGGCCCATCGTCCTGGTGTAATGTCATATAGACCCTTGGAGGGGAGCAAGAGGAACTGGCTGATCAGGGAATGGGGAACTGGGTGTTCGGGGATTGGGGAAATGGGATGATCGGCGAAGGGGGAACAGGATGTTCAGGGAAGGGGGAACAGAGTGATTGGGGAAGTGGGAATTGGGTGATCGGGAAAAAGGCAGTGTGATACGCGGGGGTAAGGGAGTGTTGAGCTGATAGGCACAGAGCCTCCTGTCATGCGAATCTGCAGACTATGAGGCTATGGAGGTCAGGTTGTGGAGGGCACAGCAGACCGCAACAAATTGGGAGTCCATCTGGGGATTGTAAGCAATGTAGTGCCAGAGTGGCCCAGGCAGTGGAACCAAATTTTTAGCAGCCTAATGCACCACTCAATGATGGTATGGGTGGCAGTGTGGGCCTCATTGTAATGGGACTCCAGCATGGGCTGGGCCTCCACACTGGCATCATCAACCAGGAACTCAACGGGTATCCCTTGTCCCCCATGAACCAACCCGTCAGCCTGGAGTGTTCGCTGAAGACAACAGAGATTTATGAGTGTCTCAGGATGTAGCTGTCATGCACGCTCCCAGGATAATGTGTGTTCCTCTGGTGGTGGGCGCATACGATTTGGACATTCAGGGAGTGGAACCCCTTCCTGTTAATAATGGCCACTCTCTGATGCCATGGTGCTCGCAGGATGACAAGCGTGCCATCGATGGCTCCTTGGAGCAGGGCAATCATGGCGAGTTCAGACAGCCCGGGCATCTTGTTGGGCCCAGTCCAGGTCGAAGCTGATGTAGTTGAATGCCTGGGCATACAGAGCATCCGTGACCTCCCAAATACACAGATGGGCTGACAACTGAAGTATGCCACACAAGTCTCCGTTCTGGAATGACCCAGTGGCGCAGAAATTGAGGGTAGACATGGCCTTCACGGGGGCTGGTCTCTTTCTCCTCCATGAGGTGCCAGGCCCATGAGGATGTGGCACAGATGCTGCACTGTGTCCCTAGTGAGGCTTAGTCTTCTGTGGCACATGATATTTGTCAGTTTATTGAAGGAACATCGAGTCATGTACACCCTCGCTCGTGTTCTGTATACCCTTTCGGCCATCTCCACAGCCACGTCTTGAGCCCAAGGGCAGCTCCCTGTTGCTATGGTGCCGGCTCCAGCCTGCGTTAGTCTTGATGCAATCAATGACATCAGTCCACCTCGGCTGGCTGCGACTATCAGGATGACAGCCACCTCAGCTGGATCGATCCCAAAATGAATCTTTTATCTGGTCGGGTGTGGAGAAACGGACTCACAGTCAATAAGGTCAGTTATCCCAGGGCCCTCGACACACACCGCACCCGGTCCCCAACTCTCTCCACTACCCCTTGTCCTCATTATCCTGGCAGCTGACCACCCATCACTGTGCCCAGAGCCCTCGACCACTGCGGAAGTTGTCCGTGACCTTCAGCCCTTGCTAATGAGGGAGTCTTACCCTGATCCAGACGTAGAGTGATGATGATGGCCTTGTGGTTGTAGTGGCCTTACTCTCTGGACTGTGGCAGGCACCAGGTCTAACAGAGTCAATGACGAGAGAGGCAACTTTGCATTGTACCCAGCCTTGGACAACACAAGATCTTATTCCTGTCATGCCATCACACTCAATGCACCAGGACTGCCAGAGCTTGTTACTTTAAGCCCGATGGAGAGTGTGTTTTGCAACCCTCCTCCGTCCTTAACATGACTGTCCCGCTTTCTCTCAGAGTGCCTTCCAGCGAACCACTTGCTGGCAACCTTTGCTCTGCACACTCACTCCTGCCTCTAGATCCCAGGTCATTGCCAGCAGCAGCAGGGGTCGTGCTCCACTCCCTTCCGCTCATCCAGATAGTTATCCTTCAGATGTGAGAGGGTCCTCAGTGGTGAAGCACTGCTCTTTGATGAATGAATTGAACCAGCTGCCTCTATGGTGCTGATGTATCTGCAGTACAAGCACTCTGTCCAGGCATCAAAGGTTGCAGGACATCCAGTCCAGAGAAACATCTCTCAGACAGAGCACTTGACCTTTTGAGGTCATAATTCAGAGTTCAGGGACCGCTGTGTTTTATCACAACTAACAAGGCCATACCTTCCTTTGAAATAACCTTCAGCTGTCAAGCTAGCAGCTTGTCACAATCAACGGGGTGTGAAATGGAATGTAAACATCCAAGTGTAAAGGGATAAAAGAAGGCATACTGCAACATTGAAACCACAGAGCCTATTGAAACATCAAGGGTGCTGAAATGGACGTTCAAGAGGCCAGCTGCAGCATGTCCCTGACCTGTGAGAGTTCTGTAGGGCAGACAGGCTGCAGCTGTGGTTTTCCCTGTTACATGTGTTACAAGAAGTAAAGATCACTTCAATGCTTCACAGACCCAAATCAAACTCCAATCCCAGCCCAGGGGCAACCCCGACCTGGCCGCCTCCAGTCCCCCAACCCCCTTGAAGGCCCCCCCCCCCCCCCCCCCCCACCGCAGCAGCACTTGGCCAGCAGCTACGGTGCCCTTGAGCTGCATGGAGGTAAGTGGGAGGGGGCTACTCACCTTCATTCTCCCCAGGAGTCCACGGTGCCTGGTTCCTGCTTTTATAGAACAGGAGACTGTGTGACTTCCCGCTGTGTGTGTGGGTGGGGGGGGGGGGGGGGGGGGGGGGGGGCGGGTGTCACTCCCTGTGCTGCCGCTGCATTCTATGTTAATCTTACTGGTGAGGTTAAAATTAATGTAAATGAGGTGTGACAGGTTTTTCCCCTTCCTACCTGCTGGAGCAGGCTGGGAGAATGGCAAACTGCCGCTTGGCGAGGTCGACCATTTTGGGGTTCTCCCACTATTCTCCCAACATAGCGGGATCGGCGCTGGGTGGAACACCACCATGAGAAATGCCCCCCAAAATAAAAAAAACCATTTGCTCATCCTAATTCATGCATCTTATTTCCAATTGAAACAACCAACTTAATAAAATATATCCCAAGGTTTCCGCTTCCACACCATTCCTAAATTTATCATATCCTAATTTCATAAGATGATAAGAATTTAGAGCAGGAGTATGCCATTAGCTCATCTAACCTGCTCGGCCATTTGTTATGGCTGATATTATTGTGGCCTTAACTCCACTTTTCTGTCATTGCCCCCCAACCCCCATAATTCTTGACTCTCTTGTCAATGTAAAATTCGTCTAACTCAGCCTTGAATGTATTCCACGACCCAGCCTCCTCTGCACCCTGCGGAAGAGACTTCCGGAGACAACGACCCACTGAGAGTAGGAAACATTCTCTCAGTAGCTACCCATTCAAGTCCCCTCAGAATTGTATATACTTCAATAAGGTCACCTCTCGATCTTCTAAACTCCAATGAGTATTAGCCCAACCTGCCCAATTTCCTCATAGGATCGTCGCCCTCGTCCAGGAAATCAGCATACTGAACCTTTTCAAACTGCTTCCAATTCAAATTTGAATCTATATTCACTGGCCTTACTTTCACAGATTACCTAAAGGTTGGAGTCCTTGGTAAACCATACCATTGTTGCCATGTCATTCACAGACCATGCATCAATGGAAATGTGGTGCATAAAATTTTAATAATCTTGGTTTAGAGCGAATACATTTATAGATCTGTGCCAAGCAAGTCAACAAAAATTTGTATGGATATGAAAAAGTGGTTATAGAAACATAGAAAATAGGAGCAGGAGGAGGTCATTTGGTCCTTCAAGCCTGCTCCACTCTTCAATATGATCATGGCTGATCATCCAACTTAATACCTGTTCCCACCTTTCCCCCCATATCCTTTGGTCCCCTTTACCCCAAATGCTATATTTAACATTTCTCCGGTCCACCAGCCCACGTTTTCCAGCAGCGGGATTCTCCGTTCCCACAGCGAGCCAATGGGGTTTCCCATTGTGGCCACCCCATGCCGTCGGCTGTTGCTGACCGATTGGAGGATCGCGCCGATGGAGAATTCCGCTGAATATGTTTTGGCCTCAACTACTTTCTGTGGTAACAAATTCCACAGGCTCACCACTCGCTGGTTGAAGAAATTTCTCCTCATCTCATGGTCCACCCTGTACCCTCAGACTGTGACCCCTGGTTCTGGACACCCCCACTATCGGGAGCATCCTATTTGCATCCACCGTGTCCAGTCCTGTTAGAATGTTATAGGTTTCTATGAGATCCCCCCTCATTCTTCTGAACTCTAGCGAATATAATCCTAACCGACTCAATCTCTCCTCATACATCAGTCGCGTCATCCCAGGAATCAGTCTGGTAAACCCTTGCTGCACTCCCTCTAGAGCAGGAACATCCTTCCTCAGATAAGGGGTTTAAACCGCACACAATACTCCAAATGTGGCCTCACAAGGCTCTGTATAATTGCAGCAAGACATCCCTGCTCCTGTGTTCAAATGTATTTATTTAACTGTATTTTGTTATATAAATAGAGCAAAGTTTTCCTATTAGAATTGAAGGTTATATTAAGGTTTATCACCGATATTGTTTGAACTGTTCCTCAGCCTAAGGCTAACTGCATCAGTATTTGCTGTGTCGCATTATTATTCTCTTCTTCCCTTTAGGCATCTGAGACTTCACAATCATTCTGAGAATACTCCCATCTGAAGCAATGTCTCTTCAACTATTTCGACTTTCTCTTGCAATTATTTGTGTCCTTCTGGTGACTTTCACATTCCCAGGTAGGCAAAAGGATTTCAAGGAAATGTTCCCAGAAAGTTTCACAATTTTTAGACACTTAGTAGAATATCTTGCTTTTCGTTTACCATAAAGAGTTTTTTCAAATGTTTTTGAAATGTATTTGTGTGATATGTTAAATTGACAGAAACATACAAGGGAAAAGCTATCCATAAGTTTGAATTAATACAATAGATTATTTTCAATTAATTTTGAGGGCCATAGCATTGTTTGAACAATTCTGTGTTTAGTTCACTGGTATATTATGTATTAAATATAATTAATGAATTTGTTTGCGATAACTCAATGCTCGTGAGGCCCAAATCCTCCAATTCAGCAATATTGGTTACACCTTACATCCGTAACACTTCCACTTGTCTTAGGTTGGGAGGTAAAGTGATGAACACCACACCCTGTTTGAACACATAATCAAACAATAATTTTGCACAACTTGAATAGAGGAAGTTACTCAGAAACAACTGTGCAGAGTTGAGTCAATTTAGTTAGCTGCACCAAATCCTAAGTACCAGTCTTTGTTGTTTATAAATACTTAGAAAATGTGGAAGATTGGCGATTTACATTTTTCATGAACTATTTTTATTGACCTAGTTTTGGTGCAATTCCTTTGTGAGCATTTGAATATGAATAGAAGGACAGATGTTAATCATTCCTCGTGGGTGGGAATTCTAACTAAACCTCCCAAAAATTACTAGCTCACTTACTGTCTTAAATCACCCAAACCTAAATCATCTTACAATAATATTTTTATGCTTTTTGCATAAATATTGGCCAGAGAAAATCTTTATGAATGGAATTCCAATGAAGCTATTCATAAACCCTATGGATTATTGATGATTGTTATACCCCCAGCAAAGGTCACGAGATAGGAACCATCAGGTTTCCCATGCCCTCCGGGGAATATGAATATCCGCAGTAAAGGGGCGGGGCTTGCCCTTAACAGGTGTAGTCCCTCGAGTATAAAAACCCCGACCTGGGTCCAGGGAGTGGTGGTTGTCATGATATTCAAACACACACATCATGATAGACAGACCAACAGACAAATTAGCACACATAACACGACAGCCAATCACAAACAAGGACAGAGACAGTATAAGACAAGAAACACGACACCTGGTGGCCAGTCCATCTAGAGACCAGGACAAGGACAGGACCTGATTAACAACACATTCAGGGAGTTACCACGTGCAGAGTATCAAGACAAATCTGTAAATAGCAAGTTGGAATAAAACAGCTTTGTACCAATTGCAACCGTGTTGGTTCATCTGTACCTCAGAGCACCCAACACCACATGGTACCAAGTGAGTGGATCGATACCTGCCGGCAAATCTGCCATCCTGAGCCATGGACACCCACAACAAACCGCAGCCGTTGCAAGTCGCTGGGAACCTGGGCACCAACTGGAAGCTCTTCAAGCAGCGATTTGAACTGTACATGTGAGCCAACGAAAAACAGGGTGCCTCGGACGAAACAAAGATTGCCATGCTCCTCACTACTGCAGGTCAGCATGCCATCGATGTATACAACTCCTTGGTGTTCGCGGGAGGCGAGAACCAATCCAAATATGACACGGTCCTCCTCAAGCTCGACCAGCACTTCAATGTTGAGGTAAATGAAAGCTTTGAGAGGTATATCTTTCAGCAATGCCTGCAAGGTAAGGATGAGCACTTTCAACCCTTTCTGACGCACCTCCGCATACTCGCGCAGTCCTGCGGTTACGGCAACACCTCAGAGTCCATGATCCGGGACCAGATCGTTTTTGGCGTTGCCTCCAGTGGCCTACGCCAGCAGCTTCATAAAATTAAAGGCCTGACCTTAACATCTGTGGTGGAAGCCTGTGTCCTCCATGAAAATGCGACCAGCCGCTTTGCCCAATTTCAGGCGACCGAATCGGCACGGAGGTGGTTTCTAGCGATCGAATTGGCAAGCCAGGCCGCCCACGAGGCCGAACGCATCCAGGCAATCGAGTATCTCCCGGCCCGCGGCCCGTACGAGGGCGGCCATTTCGCGTGCTTTTCGTGCTCTCCCGCGCTTGTGTGCGCCAAAACCAACGGCAACATCGAGGGACGCACTGCGCAGGCACGCCCGATGCAAGACCGAACTGCGCATGCACAGTGGCGTAACGAACGCCGTGACGTAATGACGTGCGGCAACTGTGGAGCTGCACATTTAAAAGGGCAATGTCCTGCAAAAAACCGACAATGCCTACGCTGTGGCAAGATGGGCCACTACGCTGCCTACTGTCGAGCGGTTCAACCGATGGATCCTACACATCACCGACAACCTCGCAGACACGTCAGGACCGTCCAGCCCACACATCAAGACTTCCAGCTAAATGATGCAGATGACCAGGAGGCCTTCCGGGTTTCCGTCATCGATGTAAACAGGGTCAATGCCATCAATCTGACCGATGAGTGGAGTGCCACCCTAACGGTCAACCGATCGCACGTCACCTTCCGTCTGGACACCGGCGCATCCGCCAACCTGATTGCATATTCTGAATTCCAGGCCATGAAGGTCAAACCACCCATCACGCCATCCCGGCTCAAGCTGGTTGATTATAACGGGAACGTCATCCCGTCCATGGGTTCTTGCCAGCTACAGATAACTCACAAAATGCACACGGCCACACTCCCCTTCGAAGTTGTTGGCTCATCAAAAGATTCGTTACTGGGCGCACAGGCGTGTAAGGTCCTTCACCTGGTACAGCGCATTATGTCTCTCTCTCCAGATGAGATATCCGACTTCCCGTATGCTGAGTTCCACGCAAATCTCCATTCCCTCCTTGCTCACAACCAGGAGGTATTTGAAGGCATGGGGACATTGCCATACACTTACAAGATTCACCTCAAACCGGACGCCATCCTGGTCGTTCACGCACCTCGCAGGGTTCCTGCGCCACTCAAAGACCGCCTCAAGTTGCAGCTGCAGGCTCTTCAGGACCAAGGGGTCCTATCCAGGGTCACGGAGCCCACACCATGGGTCAGCTCCATGGTTTGTGTAAAAAAGCCCTCTGGCGAGATCCGCATATGCATAGATCCTAAAGATCTAAATAACAACATTATGCGGGAACACTATCCCATCCCCAAACGAGAGGAAATCACCAGCGAGATGGCCCAAGCCAAAATATTTACCAAACTGGATGCGTCCAAAGGATTTTGGCAGATCCAATTGGACCCGGCCAGCCGAAGGCTATGCACGTTTAACTCCCCTTTCGGCAGATTCTGCTACAACCGGATGCCATTTGGCATCATCTCGGCATCTGAGGTTTTCCACCGAATCATGGAGCAGATGATGGAAGGCATCGAAGGGGTACGTGTATATGTGGACGATATCATCATTTGGTCCACCACTCCGCAGGAGCACATGCATCGTCTACGACGCGTCTTCGCCCGCATACGACAAAATGGCCTGCATCTCAACCGCGCCAAGTGTGCCTTTGGCCAGACTGAGCTGAAGTTCCTCGGGGACCACATCTCACAATCAGGGGTCCGTCCCGATGCAGACAAAGTTAGCGCCATCACAGCCATGCCACGGCCGGCTGACAAGAAGGCTGTCCTAAGATTCTTGGGCATGGTCAACTTCCTTGGGAAGTTCATTCCCAACCTTGCTTCTCATACAACGGCTATGCGCCATCTCGTGAAGAAATCAACAGAATTCCAATGGCAACAATCGCACCAGCTGGAATGGGAGGAACTCAAGCACAAACTGGTCTCGGCACCAGTGTTGGCGTTCTTTGCCACTGCTCGCCCCACAAAAATCTCAACGGATGCCAGCCAATCTGGTATTGGAGCAGTGCTCCTGCAGAAAGATAGCATGTCATCATGGGCCCCGGTTGCATATGCCTCACGAGCCATGACCCCTACGGAACAGCGCTACGCGCAAATAGAAAAAGAATGCCTGGGCTTGTTAACTGGATTGGACAAGTTCCATGACTATGTGTATGGTCTTCCACGATTCACGGTCGAAACTGACCACCGCCTCCTGGTCAACATAATAAACAAGGACCTGAATGACATGACCCCTCGCCTCCAGCGCATCTTACTTAAACTCAGGAGGTATGATTTCGAACTGATCTACACTCCGGGGAAGGATCTCATCGTGGCGGACACGCACTCCTGAGCAGTGAGTACACCACCAGATGTGGAGGGGTTCGTATGTCAAATTGAGGCACACGTTACTCTGACAGCAGCAAATCTGCCGGCTGACGACCCAAGTCTGGCCCGCATACGCGCAGAGACAGCGACTGACCCCCTTCTACAGCAAGTGATGCGCCACATGGCAGAAGGATGGCTCAAAGGGCAGTGCCCGCAGTTTTATAATGTGCGAGATGACCTTACCAACATTGACGGGGTCCTTATGAAGTTAGACAGGATTGTCATTCCGCACAGCATGCGCGAGATGATTCTTAATCAACTACACGAAGGCCACTTGGGAGTCGAGAAATGCAGACGGAGGGCCCAAGAGGCGGTATATTGGCCGGGTATTAATGAAGACATAGCCAACATGGTGCTCAATTGCACAACCTGTCAGAGGTTTCAGCCGGCGCAACCTCCGGAGACGCTTCGACCACACGAGATGGTGACGTCCCCCTGGGCGAAGGTGGGTGTTGACCTATTTCACCCGCTCGGCAGAGATTACATCATTATTATAGATTACTTTTCCAACTACCCGGAAGTCATACCTCTACATGATCTGACGTCGTCCGCAGTTATTGGGGCCTGCAAGGAAACATTTGCTCGCCATGGCATTCCAATGACTGTCATGTCGGACAATGGACCCTGTTTCGCCAGCCGTGAATGGTCGTCCTTTGCCGCAGCATATGGTTTCACTCATGTGATGTCCAGCCCTCTACATCCACAGTCGAATGGGAAGGCAGAGAAGGGCGTTCACATTGCCAAGCGGCTCCTCTGCAAGGCGGCTGCTGCCGGATCGGACTTTAACCTCGCCTTGCTGGCCTATCGATTGGCCCCGCTATCCACTGGTCTCTCGCCAGCACAGTTCCTGATGGGTCGCTCCCTCAGGACGACGGTGCCATCCATCCTGGCACCAACAACGGACCATGATACGGTTCTTCGTAAGATGCAAATGCAGCGTGATCGCCAGAAGAGTCTGTACGACACACGGGCGACGGACCTTCCCCCCCTGTCCTCCGGAGACAAAGTACGCATCCATCTACCGCATGGTGGCTGGTCAGCACCGGCCGAAGTTCTCCGACGTGTGGCTCCCCACTCGTTCCTGATACGCATGCCGGATGGTTCAGTGCGTCGCCGCAATCGGCGCGCCCTTCGCCGACTTCCACGCTCGCAGCCACACTGTACACACACGCCGGATCCTCAACAGGCTTCCGAGGATGACTTCGTGGAGCTGCCGCAGATCACGTCCCTTCCATCGCCACCCATGGCCAGGCTTGCACATCAGCCGGTGGTTCTTGACCCACCCTTGAGGCGGTCAACCTGAATTCGTCGCACACCCATTAGACTGGACTTATAACACCGTTCATACGTTTAAAAAGTTAAACACTACTGTATTATAACCTGTTGTTGTTTATCGTTCCAGATATCGTTTGGCCGGACCACTATTCAAAGTTTTTTTCGCATTCATGTTTTGTTATGGTACAACCTCGTTAGCGTGACGCACCCGACATCGCCCCATGTAAATAGTTACGTCATATGCACATGCTGTACACAACACACACACACACTCTTAGATGCACTCACGACACGATTATATTTATAACCACGTAGGCACATATCTTTGTAAAAAGGGGGGATGTCATGATATTCAAACACACACATCATGATAGACACACCAACAGACAAATCAGAACACACAACACCACAACCAATCACAGACAAAGACAGGGACAGTATAAAAGGACAAACACGACACCTGGTGGGCAGTAGATCTGGGGACAAGGACAACGACAAGACCTGTTTTAACATCACAGACAGGGAGTCCCCACGTGCAGAGTATCAAGACAAAACTGTAGATAATAAGTTTGAATAAAACAGCGTTGTACCAAATACAACTGTGTTGGCTCATCTGTGTGTCAGAACGCCCAACACCACAGGTACCAACATAATACAATGTAATGTAATACAATGGTGGGCCACAAGTGGAGCCCACAAGGGCTTCAACATAATACAATGTAATGTAGTGTAATACAATGGTGAATGGTAGCAATAATATATTCATCACAGTGATACAAACCCAGAAGGTGGTGGCTCAGTCAATGAGTGATGTGGCGAAATCTCAGACAGCGATTGTCCACTCCCTGTGCTCCATGGGCACGAGCGTGCAGACTCTGGTCGAGACCAGACCAGGCCTCCAGGACTGGCAGCGCAAGGTGGCAGGGAGCCTCAGGGGATAGCTCCGCTTGCATCCCCATCTCATGGAGTAGCCTGGGGCCATCGTGGACCCAGAGGGAGGAGGAAGTGATGGGGCATGTGCCGGTGACTTCCGCAGAGGACGTGCCAGAACAAGGCAGCACCTCAGACTCCCCCATCCACCCCCCTCCTGACCCTGGTGCATCTGGTGGACAGAGGGCAGGATGGGACAGCACCATGCCACCTGGGACACCTGAGCAGCAGCCTAGTCCATCCAGGCCCGGTCACCCTGGAAGATGGCCGCCAACAGGGGCCTTTGTTGCAGGGCGGGAATCACAGCAGGCCGCTTCCTCTCCTGCTGTACCGCCTGGGGAACCACGTAGGCGTAGCGTTAGGGCCCGTTTCCCATCCCCCAACGTCCGCCCATCCCACCACCCCCCGACCAGTCCATCCTTCACACCCATCAAACCGAGCACCAGGCTACATGGTGGCCCAGTTGGCGCTGTGGGTTCTGCCCCCGCATGTTCCTACCCATGCCATCTCCGCACCACTGGCCCCATCGGTGGCCGACGCCATGGGGGCCTCTGCCCTGGTACCTGTCCCTGATGCCAGGGGTACCATCGGCTGGCGCTGCCCTCACCAGGTGTTTGCACAGCGGCCCCCGTAGGGGCTACTATGGGTGTTGCTCTGGCTTGGCCATCGGTGAGTGGCGGCCGGGTTGGTTAGGGGCTGGTGGCCGCAGGGATGCAGGGATGGGGCTGAGGGGGGTGTGGTGGCAGAGGGTGGGGGCTGTTCACCCATATGGCCAGTGTCACTCTGGAGAACCAGGGCCCAAGATGGGTGGTCAGTGGGTGTGCAGGAAGATGCCGCGGTAATGGCAGTCCATGCCCGGGCACCACCCAGTTCCGTGTGGGGTCACCCTAGCCAGCCGGGCAAGTATCCGGCCCTGCAGCACACAGTCGCTCCTCTCCATGTCCTGTCTCCTCTCTCACCCTCAGCTGCCGTGATGCCGGTTTCACGATTTTTAAAAGCACAGGTGAACCGCGCCGCCAGGAACTCGGCCCATTGGTGGAGGAAAATCATGGAGACCCTGGAGAATAGCGAGTCGCGCCCGCTAATGATATGCAAACGGTGTTTATTGTACGTGAGTTCCGCATTGACGCCGCTGTCGAGGTGTTGGAGAATCGCGATTTGGCGTCAAATCGACACCTGCCGCGATTTTGCCTTTGGAACCTATTCACCGCCCAATCACGTTTCGGGATTATGGCCTCGGTAAACGGAGAATTCCACTCAACAAGTTGTAGATTTGCCCTTCAGTTTTTATGTTTTCCCCTCTAATCTGAAGCTAAAAGCTTGTGATAATTTTTCATGTGAGGCTCTAGTCTGTCAGTCTTTACTGGGTTGAGTTGCTGCAAAAAGATTGGCTCAATTTGTGGGAGCCTCAGAGACAGGATCAGAAATAGAACCATCTGTAATACTCGTGTTTGCCTTGTACTGGTGCACTGCTATAAGTAAATGGAGAGAGACAGTTTACCAAGGTAGTGCATATTGATGAGTTTGAAACAGCTGTTTACCATACTTTGATGAGAACGAGTATTAGCTGTCAAAGCTGGAGGCTTGTCTCCTGTTGCAGACACTAGATTGTGTGGACATATGTATGCGCCTTAACTGACTTTAGTTCAATAATGAATCATCTGCCCCATTGATATTTGTAAACTTCATTCTGTTATTTTATCTATTCAAAAGGATCTTAAATTGATTTCCTTTTTCAGATGGGACAAGCGGAAACAAATTGCGTAAGATGATCGAGAAAAGAAATGGTAGGGAAAATCATCTTGGTGTTTTTCTTGTGCATGATTTATATAGGACAAAGAGCAAACTATTTGGACGATGGGACCATTGAAATCCTTGTGGAGGAACTGAGAGATTGAATGTTTTGTTCCTGAAGTTAGCCACATCATCATGGCCTGGGGTTTGGGTTTGGGTCTGCAATACATCTATGTTTGATTAGTCACCAACTGGTGGGTAGGAAATTGGGAGCTGCTGTGCAATGAATAGATCTGCAGATCTTCAGGAGGTAAGCTTTGTGATGCACAGTTTTGGAAATAGGCAAGCTTCTTTTTAAAAAAACATAACCTAGAACAGCAACTTTCCATATTATTTGGCCAAAGATGACATGGAACTCGAGGAATTGAGTAAGAAGGGGGAAATAACATGTAATCAGAATGCCATATTGAACACAATACAATCCTTCTCCATGGATTATTCATTTTATTCTTCTCACATAAGTCAATGATCGCATTATTGTCCTGACTTTCAATGTAAATATAAAAATCTGTTATCCAATATTTTAGTGCTTGTACAGCCGAAGGGGGGTGGAATTTGCAACTGGCAAAGTACTGACAGTATGCAACCAGCCGTGTTTGCAAAACACAAAACATTAGACTCAATGTTTAATGCAATTCCACGAACGGACATTACTAAATAGTTCTTATTATACAATTTAAGATTATCAATTGGGATCCCTGTGTGGTTCCTATATCCACACACTGGACTCTATCCTTTAGAAACAGAAAGAACATTTCACCTTTTTCAACAAAACAAAAGTGTGGGGGACAACTATTCCCTTCTTCATTTCCCATGGTAATGCCTTGACCAATCACAGTCGATCTTGGCTCCGCCTAGCAGGCGGCGTATAAAAGTGTAAGCTCTCCTGTGCTGATTCCATTCTGGTTCCAGCTGCGGGAGGCACAACATCTTATGCAATAAAGCCTCGATTGTTTCACCATTCTCGTCTCGTGGTAATTGACGGTACATCAATTTATTCCACAAGATTTTAAAAGATGCATCTCCTATTCAAGCCTGATCGCCTGCAGCTGAGCCCTCACGCAGCCAATGCCACGTCTACCTCCGACCACTGGCTAGCCTGCTTCGAAGGCTACCTCAGAGCAGCCACTGAAGAACCCTCGGACCCACAGAAGCTCAAAATCCTCTAGTCACGAGTGGGCCCTGAAATTTTCCCCCTCATCCGGGATGCACCCACCTACTCAGAAGCGATGACGCTCCTAAAGGGCCATTACGTTAAACCGGTGAATCAAGTGTACGCCACGCACCTCCTGGCCACGAGACGGCAACTCCCCGGGGAGACTCTGGACGATTTCTTGCAGGTCCTACAGATCCTCGGTAGGAACTGTGACTGCCAGGCAGTTTCGGCAGTCCAACACACTGAACGTTTAATTAGAGACGCTTATGTCATGGGCATGAAATCTACATATGTCCGCCAGCGACTATTGGAAGAGGGACGCTCGATCTTGCGGAGACTAGGCAGCTCGCTAACTCACTAGAAGTGGCCTCCCATAACCTGGAGTCCCACCCCCCCGACCGCACGGCACCCTCGTGGGCATCGTGGGCCCCACCAGCTGCCGATTCCAGCTCACCGCAAGCCTGAGCCGCGCGGCAGCCAGCCAACTCTAGGGGGCCCCAAGTGTTATATTTGTGGACAAAGCAAACACTCAAGGCAGCGCTGCCCGGCGCGGAGCGCGACCTGCAATGGGTGTGGGAAGAAAGGGCACTTTGTTTCTGTTTGCCAGGCCCGGTCGGTCGCCGCTGTTTCCAGGCCCGGCATTTTTACACCCTCCAGGTGCGACCCAGTGGCGCCGCCATCTTCTCCTCCACAAGCCACGTGCGGCCCGTGGGCACCGCCAACTTTGCCTCCCACCATGTGCACCCTGTGGGCGCCGCCATGTTCGGCGCCATTTTGGACCGCGCCTCAGGACCCCTGCTCATCTGGCTGTTCGCCGCCTACTGCTTCCTCCGCCACCGCTGACCAGCCTAGGACCTCCCAGCATCTTCCGCAGCACGTCTCCATCACCGTGGATCAGTCTCGGTCCCGGAACCTCGCGACCGCTACGACAGCGGTGAAGATCAACGGACACGAGAGGACCTGCCTCTTCGACTCTGGGAGCACAGAGAGTTTCATCCACCCCACTATGGTAAGGCGCTGCTCCCTCCCGGTACACCCCGTCACCCAGAATATCCCCCTGGCCTCCGGATCCCATTCCGTTGAAATCCGGGGGTACTGTATCACGACCCTCACTGTCCAGGGCGTAGAGTTAAGCAACTTCCGGCTCTACGTCCTCCACCACCTCTGCGCTGCCCTGTTGCTCGGCCTGGATTTTCAATGCCATCTCCAAAGCCTTACTTTGAAATTCGGCGGACCTCTGCCCCCCCTCACCGTCTGTGGCCTCACGACCCTTAAGGTCGATCCACCTTCCCTGTTTGCGAACCTCACCCCGTCGACACTTGGAGCAGACGGTACAGTGCCCAGGACAGGACCTTCATCAGGTTGGAGGTCCAGCGGCTTCTGCGGGAGGGGATCATTGAGGCCAGCAACAGCCCCTGGAGAGCTCAAGTGGTGGTAGTGAAGACTGGGGAGAAGCACAGGATGGAAATTGACCAGAGCCAGACCATCAACCGGTACATGCAGCTCGACGTGTACCCCATCCCACGCAAATCTGATTTGGTCAATCAGATTGTGCAGTATCGAGTCTTCTCCACAGTTGACTTGAAGTCCGCCTACCACCAGCACCCCATCCGCCCGGAGGACTGCCAATACACTGTGTTCGAAGCAGATGGCCACCTTTATCACTTCCTCAGAATTCCCTTCGGCGTCACCAATGGGGTCTCGGTCTTCCAGCGAGAGATGGACCGAATGGTTGACCAGTACGGGCTGCGGGCCACCTTCCCGTACCTAAATAACGTCACCATCTGCAGCCACGATCAGCAGGACCACGACGCAAACTTCCAAAAATTCCTCCATACCACCAAACTCCTTAACCTCACATACAATAAGGAGAAATGCGAGTTCCGCACCAACCGCTTAGCCATCCTTGGCTACGTAGTGGAAAATGGAGTCCTAGGGCCCGGCCCCGACCTCATGCGCCACCTCCTGGAACTCCCTCTTCCCCACTGCCCCAAGGCCCTGGAACGATGCCTGGGGTTTTTCTCGTATTACGCCCAGTGGGTCTCTAATTATGCGGACAAGGCCTGACCACTCATCATGTCCACAGTTTTTCCCCTGACGGCTGAGGCCCGCCAGGCCTTCAACCACATCAAGGCGGACATCGCCAAAGCCACGATGCACGCGGTCGATGAGTCTCTCCCCTTTCAGGTGGAGAGCGATGCATCGGACGTGGCTCTGGCCGCCACCCTCAACCAGACGGGCAGACCCGTGGCCTTCTTTTCCCGCACCCTCCATGCCTCCGAAATTCGGCACTCCTCTGTCGAAAAGGAGGCCCAAGCCATTGTGGAAGCTGTGCGACATTGGAGGCATTACCTGGCCGACAGGAGATTCACTCTCCTCACTGACCAACGGTCGGTTGCCTTCATGTTTAATAATACACAGCGGGGCAAGATCAAAAATGACAAGATCTTGAGGTGGAGGATCGAGCTCTCCACCTATAATTGTGAGATCTTGTATCGCCCGAGAAAGCTCAACGAGCCCCCTGATGCCCTATCCTGCAGTACATGTGCCAGCGCACAAGCGGACCGACTCCGGACTCTCCACTATGACCTCTGGCACCCGGGGGTCACCTGGTTCTTCCATTTTGTCAAGGCCCGCAACCTGCCCTACTCCATCGAGGAGGTCAGGACCGTGACCAGGGACTGCCCAGTCCTGGGTCTGTCTTGAAGAGTAAGAGACATAAAACTGAGGCAGCATGGCCCTTTACTCAGCAATACTCAGTTCTGTTACTTTCAAACCACTAATTACAATATAGTAAAAATGGTCACATAGTTATTATGGATAACCGAACCTGTCATTTGCTCTATCACAATATAAATGTTAGAGTGCAGCACAAGATTTTTAAAAATCTCCTGATTCTCCAACTACTATATGTTCGAAATGCTAATATTGGAAAGGTGTCATCAGAAAAGGCCATGTGATGTTGGTTGAATTATTTGTAACTCAGTCAACAATGTGGCCCAACCTTTAGCCTAAAGAAATCAATATCCTCAGTTCCTAATGTATTGTTAGTCTTCTGCAATATCCGCTAACTATGTAACTAATACCATGCCGCTGTATCAGCGCTCAATTCGATTGGGATACTTTTTTCTTTCCTGTGGCTGATGAAATCTTAGATTTATACAGGGATATTGTCCAAAGTACTCAAGAGGCTGCATTTTGGGGTCTGTGACGAATGAAGTTGCTCCTGGAGCTTTTAAGGTCTTTTGTACTGGACCAACTTAACCAACTTTCAAAAAAGTGCAATATCTTCTGCTGGTCATCTGAAGGAATTAAACTCTTGCAGAGCAGTGCTGGAGAGATATTTTGGCAGTAATTAACACTTATCATGCTATTAAAAACATACTTGCCCTGAAATGGACAACCCTTAATCTTTTTGGGACTTTAGTGTGCATGTATCGGCTAAGTACAACTTCATGTCATTCAATGTATTTCAACGGTACATCCATCAGCAAGTTATTGGTACTGCTTTTAAGTAGACCAACATTTATAGAACTATACATAACATTTTCATAACTAAAGAAGTAATCTTCAGTGAAAAGGAACATAGGAACTAGGAGCAGGAATAGGCCATTCAATCCTTTGAACCTGCTCGCCATTCAACTAGATCATGGCTGATCATCTAGGCAGTACGGTAGCACAATGGCCAGCACCGTGGCTTCACAGCGCCAGGGTCCCAGGTTCGATTCGCCGCTGGATCACTGTGCGGAGTCTGCGCATTCTCCCTGTGTCTGCGTGGGCTTCCTCCAGGTGCTCCGGTTTCCTCCCACAGTCCAAAGACGTGCAGGTTAGGTGGATTGGAAATGCTAAATTGCCCATAGTGTCCAAAAAGGTTAGGAGGGGTTAATGGGTTACGGGAGTAGGGTGGAAGTGAGGGCTTCAAGTGGGTTGGTGCAGACTTGATGGGCCGAATGGCCTCCTTCTGCACTCTATGTTCTATGTAGTCTCCCTCAATGCCATTTTCCCACATTATCTCCATGTATCTTGATGCCTTTAATATCTAGAAATTATTCAATCTCTAATTTGAGCCTATTGTGGTAGAGATTTCCAAAGATGCACCACCCTCTGAGTGAGGAACATTCTCATCATCTCCGTCACAGAATCACAGAATAATACAGGGCAGAAGAGGCCCTTCAGTCCATCGAGTCTGCATTGCCACATGAAAAACATCTGACCTGTCTACCTAATCCCATTTGCCAGCATTTGGCCCATTGCCTTGAAAATTATGATGTGCCAAGTGCTCATCCAGGTACGTTTTAAAGGATGTGAAGCAACCCTCCTCTACCACTCTCCCAGGCAGTACATTCCAGACCGTCATCACCCTCTGGGTAAAGAAGGTTTTCCTCAAGACCCCTTAAACCTCTCTCGTTAAATTGTGCTCCTCATAACTGATCTTTCAACTAAGGGGAACAGCTGTTCCCTGCTCCTCAAAATCTTGTACAACACCTCGATCAGGTCGCCCCTCAGTCTTCTCTTCTCCAGCGAAAGCAACCCAAGCCTAACGAACCTCTCTTCATAACTTTAACATCCTCAATGGCTTGCCCCTTATTCTGAGGACTGTGTCCCTGCTGTTATATCCCTCAGCCAGAGGAAACATCCTTCCTGTACCTACTATTCTTAGCCCTTTAAGGCTTTTGTAAGTTTCAATGAGATCATCCATTCTTCTAAATTCTACAGAAAAAAGGCCCAGTCTCCTCAATTTCCAAATATTGGCTGGAAACGCTATAGTTTGAGTACTTTAGATGGGTCAGTTTTTGTCCAATGTGTGCAGGAGGGTTTCCTGACACAGTATGTAGATAGGCCAACAAGGCGAGGCCACATTGGATTTAGTACTGGGTAATGAACCAGGCCAGGTGTTAGATTTGGAGGTAGGTGAGCATTTTGGTAATAGTGACCACAATTCGGATTTAGGATGCATAGGATGGGGAAGGAAACTGCAGGGGATGGGCACAATGGAAATGTGGAGCTTGTTCAAGGGACAGCTACTGCGTGTCCTTGATAAGTATGTACCTGTCAGGCAGGGAGGAAGTGGTCGAGCGAGGGAACCGTGATTTACTAAAGTAGTTGAATCACTTGTCAAGAGGAAGAAGGAGGCTTATGTAAAGATGAGACGTGAAGGTTCAGTTAGGGCGCATGAGTTAGCCAGGAAGGATTTAAAGAGAGCGCTAAGAAGAGCCAGGAGGGAACATGAGAAGTCCTTGGCAGGTAGGCTCAAGGAAAACCCGAAAGCTTTCTATATGTATGTCAGGAATAAAAGAATGACTAGGGTAAGAGTAGGGCCAGTCAAGGACAGTAGTGGGAAGTTGTGCGTCGAGTCCGAGGAGATGGGAGAGGCATTAAAAGAATATTTTTCATCACTATTCACACAGGAAAAATACATTGTTGTCAAGGAGAATACTGAGATACAGGCTACTAGACGAGACGGGATTGAGGTTCATAAGGAGGAGGTGTTAGCAATTCTGGAAAGTGTGAAAATAGATAAGTCCCCTGGGCCGGATGGGATTTATCCTAGGATTCTCTGGGAAGTTCGAGAGGAGATTGCAGAGCCTTTGGCTTTGATCTTTAAGTCATCTTTGTCTACAGGAATAGTGCCAGAAGACTGGAGGATAGCAAATGTTGTCCCCTTGTTCAAGAAGGGGAGTAGAGACAACTCTGGTAACTATAGACTTAGTGAGCCGTACTTCTGTTGTGGGCAAAGTCTTGGAAAGGATTATAAGAGATAGGATTTATAATCATCTAGAAAGGAATAATTTGATTAGGGATAGTCAACATGGTTTTGTGAAGGGTAGGTCGTGCCTCACAAACCTTATTGATTTCTTTGAGAAGGTGACCAAACAGGTGGACGAGGGTAAAGCAGTTGATGTGGTGTATATAGATATGAGTAAAGCGTTTGAGACGTTTTCCCAAGGTAGGTTATTGCAGAAAATACGGAAGCATGGGATTGAGGGTGATTTAGCGGTTTGGATCAGAAATTGGCTAGCTGTAAAAAGACAGAGGGTGGAGGGTGTAGAAGGATGGGTGAGTAAATTTGCGGATGACACTAAAGTCGGTGGAGTTGTGGACCGTGCGGAAGGATGTTGCAGGTTACAGAGGGACATAGATAAGCTGCAGAACTTGTCAAGAGGGTCACTGGGCTGAGAACTGGCAAATGGAGTTTAATGCAGAAAAGTGTGAGGTGATTCATTTTGGAAGGAGTAACAGGAATACAGCGTACTGGGCTAATGGTAAGATTCTTGGTAGTGTGGATGAGCAGAGAGATCTCGGTGTCCATGTACATAGATCCCTGAAAGTTGCCACCCAGGTTGATAGGGTTGTTAAGAAAGCGTACGGTGTGTTAGCTTTTATTGGTAGAGGGATTGAGTTTCGGAGCCATGAGGTCATGTTGCAGCTGTACAAAACTCTGGTGTGGCCGCATTTGCAGTATTGCCTGCAGTTCTGGTCGCTGCATTATAGGAAGGATGTGGAAGCATTGGAAAGGGTGCAGAGGAGATTTACCAGGATGTTGCCTGGTATGGAGGGAAGATCTTATGAGGAAAGGCTGAGGGACTTGAGGCTGTTTTCGTTAGAGAGAAGAAGGTTAAGAGGTGACTTAATAGAGGCATACAAGATGATCAGAGGATTAGATAGGGTGGATAGTGAGAGCCTTTTTCTTCGGATGGTGATGGCTAGCACGAGGGGACATAGCTTTAAATTGAGGGTTGCACTGAGTGCTGAATTTGATGCATTTGACTGCGATAGTGAGAGTTTGGTGACCGAGGGAGTATAAGGCTTCATTTTTATCTAAAGTTTAGTCTTTCTTTTATTTAGTTAATTAACTTAAAAGTTGCTGTTTGGTTTAGAAGAAGGTGAATTTTCAATAAGCTTTAAACCGGCTTCGACTTGTAGGCACTTGCAGCTGGAGCTTGTTAATTAGTTAATTGGATTAGGCCAGGTTTTCAGAGGCTAGATTCACAGTATAAAAGTGATCCCCTACAGTGCAGACTTTGTTTGCACTGAGTGCTGAATCTGGTGCATTTGAGTGCGATAGTGAGAGTTTGGTGACTGAGGGAGTGCTGAATTTGGTGCATTTGAGTGCGATAGTGAGAGTTTGGTGACCGAGGGAGTGCTGAATTTGGTGCATTTGAGTGCGATAGTGAGAGTTTGGTGACCGAGGGAGTTAGGTGAGGAGGGAGTAAGGCGCTCCTTTCATTTTGTTTCCGACATTTCCGCAAAGAGTGCGAAGAGAGCCAGGAGTTTACAGAAAGTGTGGCTGACTGGGAGCAGGGTCGGAGGGCGGAGATCTAGTTAGTCCACAGGGCAGCTATATTCTGTCAGGTAAGAGGGAATGGAGGCTAGGCCAGTTACATGCTCCTCCTGTAGGATGTGGGTGGTGAGGGATACCACCGGTGTCCCCACTGACTATACCTGCGGGAAGTGCACCCAACTTCAGCTCCTCAAAGACCGTGTTAGGGAACTGGAGCTGAAGCTGGATGAACTTCGGATCATCCGGGAGGCAGAGGGGGTGATTGAGAAGAGTTACAAGGAGGTAACCACACCCAAAGTACAGGGCAAGAATAGCTGGGTTACAGTCAGGGGGAAAAAACCAAACAGGCCGAAAGTGCAGGGATCCCTCGTGGCCGTTCCCCTTCAAAACAAGTATACCGTTTTGGATGCTGTTTGGGGGGATGACCTACCGGGGGAAGGCCCTAGCGGCCAGGTCTCTGGCACTGAGTCTGGCTCTGGGGCTCAGAAGGGAAGGGGGGAGAATAGAAAAGCAATAGTTGTAGGAGATTCAATGGTTAGGGGAATAGATAGGAGATTCTGTGGTCGCGAGCGAGACTCCCGGAAGGTATGTTGCCTCCCGGCTGCCAGGGCCAGGGATGTCTCGGATCGTGTCTTCAGGATCCTTAAGGGGGAGGGTGAGCAGCCAGAAGTCGTGGTGCACATTGGTACCAACGACATAGGTAGGAAAAGGGGTGTGGAGGTAATAAACAAGTTTAGGGAGTTAGGCTGGAAGTTAAAAGCCAGGACAGACAGAGTTGTCATCTCTGGTTTGTTGCCGGTGCCACGTGATAGCGAGGCTAGGAATAGGGAGAGAGTGCAGTTGAACACGTGGCTGCAGGAATGGTGTAGGAGGGAGGGCTTCAGGTATTTGGATAATTGGAGCGCATTCTGGGGAAGGTGGGACCTGTACAAGCAGGACGGGTTGCATCTGAACCAGAGGGGCACCAATATCCTGGGAGGGAGGTTTTCTAGTACTCTTCGGGAGGGTTTAAACTAATTTGGCAGGGGAATGGGAACCGGATTTGTAGTCCAGCAACTAAGGTAGCCGATATTCAGGACGCCAAAGCGTGTAATGAGGCAGTGGGGAAGGGAACACTGACAAAGGAGAGTACTTGCAGGCACGGAGAGGGGTTGAAGTGTGTATACTTCAACGCAAGAAGCATCAGGAATAAGGTGGGTGAACTTAAGGCATGGATCGGTACTTGGGACTACGATGTGGTGGCCATCACAGAAACTTGGATAGAAGAGGGGCAGAAATGGTTGTTGGAGGTCCCTGGTTATAGATGTTTCAATAAGATTAGGGAGGGTGGTAAAAGAGGTGGGGGGGGTGGCATTATTAATTAGAGATAGTATAACAGCTGCAGAAAGGCAGTTCGAGGAGTATCAGCCTACTGAGGTAGTATGGGTTGAAGTCAGAAATAGGAAAGGAGCAGTCACCTTGTTAGGAGTTTTCTATAGGCCCCCCAATAGTAGCAGAAATGTGGAGGAACAGATTGGGAAACAGATTTTGGAAAGGTGCAGAAGTCATAGGGTAGTAGTCATGGGCGACTTTAACTTCCCAAATATTGAGTGGAAACTCTTTAGATCAAATAGTTTGGATGGGGTGGTGTTTGTGCAGTGTGTCCAGGAAGCTTTTCTAACGCAGTATGTAGATTGTCCGACCAGAGGAGGGGCAATATTGGATTTAGTACTGGGTAATGAGCCAGGGCAAGTGATAGATTTGTTAGTGGGGGAGCATTTTGGAGATAGTGACCACAATTCTGTGACTTTCACTTTAGTAATGGAGAGGGATAGGTACGTGCAACAGGGCAAGGTTTACAATTGGGGGAAGGGTAAATACGATGTTGTCAGACAAGAATTGAAGTGCATAAGTTGGGAACATAGGCTGGCAGGGAAGGACACAAGTGAAATGTGGAACTTGTTCAAGGAACAGGTGCTACGTGTCCTTGATATGTATGTCCCTGTCAGGCAGGGAAGAGATGGTCGAGTGAGGGAACCATGGTTGACAAGAGAGGTTGAATGTCTTGTTAAGAGGAAAAAGGTGACTTATGTAAGACTGAGGAAACAAGGTTCAGACAGGGCATTGGAGGGATACAAGATAGCCAGGAGGGAACTGAAGAAAGGGATTAGGAGAGCTAAGAGAGGGCATGAACAATCTTTGGCGGGTAGGATCAAGGAAAACCCCAAGGCCTTTTACACATATGTGAGAAATATGAGAATGACTAGAGCGAGTGTAGGTCCGATCAAGGACAGTAGCGGGAGATTGTGTATTGAGTCTGAAGAGATAGGAGAGGTCTTGAACGAGTACTTTTCTTCTGTATTTACAAATGAGAGGGGCGATATTGTTGGAGAGGACAGTGTGAAACAGATTGGTAAGCTCGAGGAAATACTTGTTAGGAAGGAAGATGTGTTGGGCATTTTGAAAAACTTGAGGATAGACAAGTCCCCCGGGCCTGACGGGATATATCCAAGGATTCTATGGGAAGCAAGAGATGAAATTGCAGAGCCGTTGGCAATGATCTTTTCGTCCTCACTGTCAACAGGGGTGGTACCAGGGGATTGGAGAGTGGCGAATGTCGTGCCCCTGCTCAAAAAAGGGACTAGGGATAACCCTGGGAATTACAGGCCAGTTAGTCTTACTTCGGTGGTAGGCAAAGTAATGGAAAGGGTACTGAAGGATAGGATTTCTGAGCATCTGGAAAGACACTGCTTGATTAGGGATAGTCAGCACGGATTTGTGAGGGGTAGGTCTTGCCTTACAAATCTTATTGAATTCTTTGAGGAGGTGACCAAGCATGTGGATGAAGGTAAAGCAGTGGATGTAGTGTACATGGATTTTAGTAAGGCATTTGATAAAGTTCCCCATGGTAGGCTTATGCAGAAAGTAAGGAGGCATGGGATAGTGGGAAATTTGGCCAGTTGGATAACGAACTGGCTAACCGATAGAAGTCAGAGAGTGGTGGTGGATGGCAAATATTCAGCCTGGATCCCAGTTACCAGTGGCGTACCGCAGGGATCAGTTCTGGGTCCTCTGCTGTTTGTGATTTTCATTAATGACTTGGATGAGGGAGTTGAAGGGTGGGTCAGTAAATTTGCAGACGATACGAAGATTGGTGGAGTTGTGGATAGTAAGGAGGGCTGTTGTCGGCTGCAAAGAGACATAGATAGGATGCAGAGCTGGGCTGAGAAGTGGCAGATGGAGTTTAACCCTGAAAAGTGTGAGGTTGTCCATTTTGGAAGGACAAATATGAATGCGGAATACAGGGTTAACGGTAGAGTTCTTGGCAATGTGGAGGAGCAGAGATATCTTGGGGTCTATGTTCATACATCTTTGAAAGTTGCCACTCAAGTGGATAGAGCTGTGAAGAAGGCCTATGGTGTGCTCGCGTTCATTAACAGAGGGATTGAATTTAAGAGCCGTGAGGTGATGATGCAGCTGTACAAAACTTTGGTAAGGCCACATTTGGAGTACTGTGTACAGTTCTGGTTGCCTCATTTTAGGAAGGATGTGGAAGCTTTGGAAAAGGTGCAAAGAAGATTTACCAGGATGTTGCCTGGAATGGAGAGTAGGTCTTACGAGGAAAGGTTGAGGGTGCTAGGCCTTTTCTCATTAGAACGGAGAAGGATGAGGGGCGACTTGATAGAGGTTTATAAGATGATCAGGGGAATAGATAGAGTAGACAGTCAGAGACTTTTTCCCCGGGTGGAACAAACCATTACAAGGGGACAGAAATTTAAGGTGAAAGGTGGAAGATATAGGAGGGATATCAAGAGGTAGGTTCTTTACCCAGAGAGTAGTGGGGGCATGGAATGCACTGCCTGTGGAAGTAGTTGAGTCGGAAACATTAGGGACCTTCACGCAGCTATTGGATAGGTACATGGATTACGGTTAAATGATATAGTGTAGATTTATTTGTTCTCAAGGGCAGCACGGTAGCATTGTGGATAGCACAATTGCTTCACAGCTCCAGGGTCCCAGGTTCGATTCCGGCTTGGGTCACTGACTGTGCGGAGTCTGCACGTCCTCCCCGTGTCTGCGTGGGTTTCCTCCGGGAGCTCCGGTTTCCTCCCACAATCCAAAGATGTGCGGGTTAGGTGAATTGGCCAATGATAAATTGCCCTTAATGTCCAAATTGCCCTTGGTGTTGGGTGAAGGTGTTGAGTTTGGGTAGGGTGCTCTTTCCAAGAGCTGGTGCAGACTCAAAGGGCCGAATGGCCTCCTTCTGCACTGTAAATTCTATGATAATCTATGATTAATCTAGGACAAAGGTTCGGCACAACATCGTGGGCCGAAGGGCCTGTTCTGTGCTGTATTTTCTATGTTCTATGTTCAATGTTGAGGGGAGATAGATATAGGACAGATGTCAGAGGTAGGTTCATTACTCAGAGTAGTAAGGGCGTGGAATGCCCTGCCTGCAACAGTAGTGGACTCACCAACATTAAGGGCATTTAAATGGTCATTGGATAAACATATGGATGATAATGGAATAGTGTAGCTGGGCTTTAGATTGGTTTCACAGGTCGGCGCAACATTGAGGGTGGAAGGGCCTGTACTGCGATGTAATGTTCTAATTCTAATGTCTAATCTCTCTTTATAAGACTCCTGCAATCCCAGGGATTATTCTGGTGAACCTTTCCTTCGCCCTCTCTATGGCAAGTATATACTTCCTTAGGTAAGGAGAAAACCGTACACAATACTTCAGGCACAATCTCACCAAATCTCTACACAATTGCAGCAAGGCATCTTTACTCCTGTACTCAAATCATTTTGTGATAAAGGCCAACATAGCATTTGTCTTCCTAATTGCTTGCTTCACCTGCAGATTAGTTTTCAGTGATTTATGAACAATGACACTCAGGTCTCTTTAGACATCAGCACTTCCCAATCTCCACCCATTTAAAAATTACTCTGCATGTCTATGTTTCCCACCCAAGAGATAACTTCACACATTTCCACATTATATTCCATCTACAAGTTCTTGCCCACTTAGCCTGTCTAAATCCCCATGAAGTCTCCTTGTATCCTCCTCAACATGCACATTTCCATGTAGTTTTGTGTCATCAGTCGACTTGAAAATATTATATTTGGTCCCCATGTCCAAATCAATTATATAGAGTATGAATAGTTGGAGCCCAAGCACTGATCCTTGTGATACCTCACTAGTCACAGCCTGCCAACCTGAGAATGATCCGTTTACTTCTTCTGTCAGCTCAGCAATTCTCAATCCATGCCAGAATATTACCCCAATTTAATACCCTTAATTTTGTTTATTAACCTCCTGTGTGGGACCTTTTCGAAAGCCTTCTGAAAATCCAAATACATCACATCCTCTGGCCCCCCTTATTTATTTTGTTAACCGCATCCTCCAAAAAAACGCCAAGTCTGCCAGAAGTGATTTCCCATCAATAAATCTGCTGATTCTGTCCAATCCTGCCATTATTTCTAAGTGCCCAGTTTTCACATTATTTATGATAGATTCTAACATTTTCCCTACTACTGATATCTAAACTAACAGGTCTGTAGTTTCCCATTTTCTCTATACTTCCCAGCTTAAAAGACTTGCTACCTTCCAATCTGCAGGAAATCTGTAGATTTTTGGAAGATGACCACTACTTCATCCATTATCTCTACAATTACCTCTTTCAACACTCTGAGATGTTGATCATCAGATCTAGGAAATATGCCAACTCTCAGTCCCATTAAATTCTCCAATACTAATTTGTTTACTAATACTAATTTCTTTCAGTTCCTCATTCTCACCAATCCCTTAGTTCTCTAATATTTCTTTATATCTCCCTTTGTGTAGACTGAATATTTGTTTAGGTTCTCTGCCATTTCCTTATTCCCCATTATTAATTCTCCTGTCTCTAATGAGCCCACATCTGTCTTTACTAATCTTTTCCTTTTTCACACCTATAAAAGTGTTAAAGTCTGTTTTTATGTTTTTCGGTAGTTGACTTTCATATTCTAGTTTCTCTTTCTTATCAGTTTCTTGGACTTCCTGAGCTGAATTCTAAAATGCTCCTGATCCACAGACTTATTACCTTTCTGGAACCTTTATGTAAGCCTCTTCCTTTGATCTAAGACAATTGGTTGGATCACTTTTCCAGTGAGTGTATATTTGTTGTAAACCATGTATTAATTCTTGAAATGCTAGCCATTGCCTGTATACCATTATACGCTTGAATGTTTTTTTGTCATACACCACTGTCCATTTCCCTCTCATACATTTGTAGTTTGCTTGGTTTAGAATTAAGACCCAAGTTTTGGATTGAACTACTTCACTTGAAAATTAATGTAAAATTCTATCATATTCTGGTCACCTTTCCTTAAAGGCTCCTTTATAATTAGAATATTTATTAATCCCTTCCCATTGTACAATACTAGATCTCAAGCAGCCAGTTCTCTAGTTTGTAAGTATCTCGTGCACATTGCTGAAATTTGTCCTCTGCAACATTAGTGCTAATTAGGTTTATACAGACTGCATGAAGATTGAAGGCCCCATTGTTACATGCTCCTCCAATTTCCTAATTTATACCACATCCTGCATCACCACTACTGTTTGGCGGTCTATAAACAACTTTAACCAATCTTTGCTGTCCCTTGCTGCTTCTTAGCTCCACCCAAACTAATTCTCACCTTGATCTTCTGATCCCAAACCCTCTCTCAATAATGTACTGATCTCAGTGTTTATTAACAATGCTACCCCACTTCCTTTTCTTCTATCCTTCCTAAATGTCACATGCCCGTGAATATTCAGTTCCCAGGCTTGGTCACCCTGCAATCATGTGACTGTAATGACAATTATGTCAAATATGCTTATTTGTATTTGTCCCATCAATTCATCTATCTTGTTGCAAATTCTGCGTTCCTTCAGATAAGAGTGGCAACTGTACTGGATTCTAAACATCCATGTAAGTTCAAGTTCTTACAAAATTGGATGACTCAATTTTTAAAACTGTTTTTTTACATCTTTTAGCTGATGAAAAATTGGCTGCTTCAGTTCCTGAGTCCAAGGCTAAAGCGTTTTTGAACAGTTTGAAGCGTTCAAAACGGTACCTGTGGGACAGGTCTCGTGCTGATGTTCAGCAGTGGTATCAGCAGTTTATGAACATGGGATATTCTGAAGCTGTGAGTATGCTGCACAATTGTTTGCAAAACGTAATTCGTTACCAGTGGTGGCGAACTGCCTTCTCGTACTGCTGCAGTCCATGTGGTGTAGGTACATCCACAATGCTATTAGGAAGGAAGTTCCAGAATCTTGACCCAGTGACAGTGAAAGAACGATGATACAATTCAAAGTCAGCTTGGTGAGTGACTTGGAGGGGAACTTGAAGGTGGTGGGGTTCCCATGTATCTGCTGCACTTGTCCTTCTATGTGTAGTGGTCATGGGTTTGGAAGATGGTGTCAAAAGGGCCTTGGCAAGTTGCTGCAGTACATCTTGTAGATGGTATACACTGCTGACTCTGTGATTTAAGCGAGATACTTAAGAAGTTTTACATAATCTCCACAGTGCAGAAGAAGGCCATTTGGCCCATTGAGTCTGCACAGACCCTCCAAAAGAGCATCTACCTAGGCCCACTCCCCCATCCTATCCCTGTAATCCTGTAACCTCACCTAACCTGCACATCTTTGGACACTAAGGGGCAATTTTTAATTTTTTTTTTCATAATCTTTATTGTCACAAGTAGGCTTACATTGTAATGAAGTTACTGTGAAAAGCCCCTAGTCGCCACATTCCGGCACCTGTTTGAGTACACAGAGGGAAAATTCAGAATGCCCAAATTACCTAACAGCACGTCTTTTGGGACTCGTGGGAGGAAACCGGAGCACCGGGAGGAAACCCACGCAGACACAGGGAGAACGTGTGGACTCTGCACAGACAGTGACCCAGCTGGGAATCGAACCTGGGACCCTGGCACTGTGAAGCCACAGTGCTACCACTGTGTTACCGTGCTGCCCCTTTTAGCGTGGTCAATTGACTAACCTGCACATCTTTGGACTGTGGAAGGAAACCCACTTAAAGGGCAATTTAGCTTGGCCAATCCACCCAAAGGAAACATGTAATTGTGGGGAGAATGTGAAAACTCCACACAGACGGTCACCCAAGGCCGGATTTGAACCCTGGCATAATGGGGCAGCAGTGCTAACCACTGTGCCACCATGCTTCCCAATCCTTAAAATAGAAAGGCACCTGGTTCAGATGGGATCCATCCTAAATTACTGATGGAATAAGAGTGAAAATTGCTGAGGCTCTGACTGATTTCTTCCAATGCTCTTTAAATATATAAGAAATGACGGAGGAAGATAGCAAATATTATACTTCAATTCAGACAAGGGGGGAGGGAAAAACTAACAATTCCAGATCGGTCAACCTAATGTTGGTGGTGGAAAACTTTCAGAGACAGCAATTCAAGAACCTATTAATTGACAATTGAAAAGTATTAGCCAAATCATTGAAAGTCTATTCAGATTTGTTCAAGGAGATCGGTGTGCGACTAATTGCCTTTTGATTAAGTAATTGGGCAGAATCTTGTACCCTCCCCTTTGGGAAGTTTGGTGGCAGGGTCATTTAGTCAGGTGAGAATGTTGTGGGTAGGGAATCCACCACCTTCTTACCTCCAACCCAATTAAGTCCATGGAGGTGGGAGTGGGGAGGCCCATAAATGGTCTTTGTGCCCCACCACCAATTGAGACGTTTAAGTGGCTAATTAATGGCCCATCCTGCTTCCGCTATTACCCGAATGATGGGTGTGGGGCTGCAGAGAGCACAACAAGCCAACACTGTGGGGTCCAGGGTTTGTCCCTCATTCAAAGCACTCAGCGCGAGTACCTGATAATGCCAGAATTCTATGTTTTTCTAACCTAAATGTGTTACTCCTAATGATAATGTTTTATTTATTGTGTAAGACTAATATGTGACACCACAGCGGTTGCCTCTCCGTGTATTTAAATTAGCAATTTTTATCCCTGCTAAAGAGCAAAGCACAATGATATCCCTCAGCACAGGGATGTAATGCAGCAACAAAGATGTCCATCAAAAATTAACATTTTGAAACTTTCCAATCAGCTCAATTAAGGAGGCAACTAGTAAATCTCAAGATTTGTGTTTTTGCTGCCACCTGTCTCTGTGTATGTGTGTGTGCATCTGTGAGTGTGTGTGTCTATTTATGTCTGTATGGTGGAGGGTGTATAGTAATAAATAATAACTAACTTATATTATGCAAATCAACTATCAAAGCCATTTACCACCTCTAGGTCAAAATTGGAGTCAGATTTTTAAAGTATGGAGCTAAAATGGACTGATAGGCAGTTCTAGATCTTGGATATACACTTTTGATAGCAGAGTTAACAGCTGGGAGAGGATGTCAGACATTTGGTAACTTGCCACTGAATGGACCTGCCAAGGTTTATTGACTTGTACCAATTTAAGTTTCAGTTCCCAACAAAAGTGCTGATTCCTCTCCAATTGCTATTATATAAACCTACCTAAACACTTTTTCTTCATAACCTAATTGAGTGTCACATGAGATTTGTAAGGAAAGGGCATCATCATGGTAAGAACATTTTGGGCCTAAGGTCCTAGGTAGGGTGCTCTTTCGGAGGGTCGAATGGCCTCCTTCTGTACTGTAGGGATACTTTGATCTTATGAATTCTATGGATTCCCTGCTGTTTAAAAGTCCTTGAATGTTCCTTTTTTCTCTACTAATTATAATTTATCCTCAAAGCATGGTTGCCTGCAGGCTGTCTAGAAATGCTTTAGTGTCCTTCTATTGTCAGGAGATAATGGGAACATCTATTTTTAAAGTCGACTTGAGCTGCATAAAATGTTCTGCCCAAATGTAGGTTAATGGCTGCTGGACATTCAGCGAGCTACTTTTGAATTAGTGTCCTATTATCAGTATGATATAAATAACCTGCAGCATGGGGAAAGAAAACTTGTATTTATATAACATTTTTAACGTGGGAAAACATCCCAGCCTGCTTCGCACAAACATGTTCAGACAAAAATGGCACCAAGCCAGAGAAGGAGATGATTAAAGAGAGAGATTTTAAAGAGAATCTTAAAGGAGAGAGAGGTGGAAAGACAGATGGCTTGAGGGCATCACAGAAATTAGGGTCTAGAAGCTAAGGCATGGGGAAAATACAGTGAGGGAAGGGCAAGGTAACAGAGTTAGAGGACTGCAGAAGTCCTAGAGACTTGTGTAGATGGAGAAGGAAAGCCAAGATGGCGAAGACAGGGCAATGATGGGACTTAAACAAAAGGACGAGAATTTTGCATTGGAGGTGGAGGGAGAACCGGGAGCTATAGGTCCGTAATAGGGGAGTACGACGTGAGCAAGTTAGGCAGCAACAGGCGCCTCATTCGACTCTTCTGAGCTGCTGATTAAGGAAGCTGTGTGATGCCTCATTCTCACGTTTCTGTCCTGGCTCTGCCACAATGTTCCAGTGAAACCCAAGGCAAGCTTAAGAAGCAGCACCTCATCTTCTGATTACGTACTTTACAAATTTCTGGACTCAATATTGAGTTCATGAACTTCAGACTATGAATTCTACTCCACATTTTAATCCCTTTTGTTTGTCCTTTATTCTATCACTAACACTCACTTTGGAAACATGCTTTGTTTCTTTACTACAACTATTACCACTCATTGCCTTCTGTTCATGCCATTTTCAATTTTTTGCTCTCTCGCTTTCTAATCTATCCCTGACATCCCCCCCCACACACACACTTTTGCAAAAGTATCAAATCTATCACATTTTTACTTCTCTTCAGTTCCAAAAAAGTCATATGTACTCAACATGTTGACTCGGTTTCTCTCTCCACGGATGCTGCTAGACCTGGCAAGGTTTTGATCATTTTCTGTCTTTATTTATGATTTAGGGCAGCACAGTGGTTTGCACTGTTGCCTCACAGCTCCAGGGTCCCTGGTTCGATTCCCGGCATGGGTCACTGTCTGTGTGGAGTTTGCACATCCTCCCTGTGTCTGTGTGGGTTTCCTTCGGGTGCTCCGGTTTCCTCCCACAGTCCAAAGATGTGCAGCTTAGGTGGATTGGCCATTCTAAATTGCCCCTTAGTGTCCAAAAGGTTAGATGGGGTTACTGGGTTGCGTGGATAGGGTGGAGGCATGGACTTAATTAGGGTGCTCTTTCCAAGGGCCGGTGCAGATTTGATGGACCGGATGGCCTCCTTCTGCACTGTAAATTCTAAAAAATAAAAAATAAAATTCCAGTAACTACAATATTTTGCTTTTATTAAGAGAGCTGTGGGATTATCCAAAGGAGATTCAAGCTTGGAACAGCAACAGGGCACTCAGGAGACAAAAGTAAAGGTTTGAGGTTGAAATTTGGAGGGGAAATGGGCAGGGGGAGATGGAAACGTATCCAAGGAGTAAGAAATGAGAGAAGGTGTGACTGAGAGGAAATGGGAGGACACACAGCTGAAGAGGAGGAAAATATTGGGGCAGTGGAAGTGAAGTTCTGGGTCAAAACTAATTGCAAATAAATCGGGAAAGTTAGGTTACATTGTTACAAAAAAAATGATAGATATGTCTAGTATGTAATTAGAGTATGGAAAGAAGACAATGTGAGACTCCAAAGTTGAACTGAGCAGTACTTTGGTGGGAAAATTATAGGCAGGGTGTAGTGAGCATCAAACATCAATGCAGGAAGTGACTGGGTCCGGTTACTGAGCAGTAGAGTAGCAGTCAGCAAGCTAGTAGTGGAGTGGAATACAAGAAGTCATGGAGAGTTGACCATTACCCAGCAGAGGTTGATGGAGGGAGGTGAGTAGTGGTCTTAGTCACTATTGGTGCACAATAAAATCCAGCATGCCAGCAGGCAAATGAGGAGCAGTGGGAATGATACCCAACAGTTATGAGCAGCAGAACCAAGGCGGGGCCAGGAGCTTGAGGAGTTAGTCCAGTGAACGATGATTGAGGACTTCTGTAGAATGAGTAAAGCAAGGCCATTGAAATTGGCAAAACAAAATTCATTTAATAATAATAATAATAATAAAATAATAACATTTGGCAGCAATTGAGTAGAATCCAGAGGAAGATTGGTACCAGTAGGTAGAGCGAACTCTAAGTGTAAAGAAATTTCACAGGAGTGGAGAACTGGGTGCTGGAACAGGCCAGGCTGGAGAATAGGAAGAATCTGAGCCCATAGTAAATGTGATGGTGGAGGCTATTGGTGATTCAATTATAATTTCAGATTACAATACGAAGTCTTACAACAGCAGGTTAAAGTCCAACAGGTTTGTTTCGATGTCACTAGCTTTCGGAGCGCTGCTCCTTCCTCAGGTGATTACAGTGTTAAGATCCTTACAGAAAGGAATGAAAAAATATGTTAATTCTAAAAAAACTCCAATTGTTCTGTTTGAGATGCTGCTTATTAATTTAATCGCTTGTTTCAGAATAAACTGAAACACTTTACTGCAGAATGATTCTGTTGAAGGTTTTAGCAAATCAGTGACGAATGGTCACTACTTTATGCGTTCTTTAAACTTCTTGAACTGAGCTGCTATGTTCCACTTTTGAATGTACAGCAAGGTGCAGTTCTTTCTTCATTTCTGATCAGTTTAAAATGCTCATGTGTTGAAAAATAACTGAAAAGTGTTAATGTGTTTTAAAAAATTAACCTGCAGAAATTTGAAGAAGCCGTTGCATACTGGATGAGCGTGTATCAAGGTACTGTTCATGATGATCAGTCCCTGTATTACAACCAACACCATTATGATGAGAATTCTCCAACTGGCCCTTATTATTCTCAATCTATGCGCTATGGTGCTGATGTTAACTACGATGACTATTAAAACAACAAGAGGCAATCAATACATATTATGGTGTTTAGCTGTACTTCACCTGTAGTGGCATGATATAAATCTTTTTCCTGAACAAGAAATTTCCTACGCATTATGAATTGAATGTTGTTGCTATAATAAACAACTTTGTGTGTGTCGATTAGAACATGCCAAATTATACAAATAAAGTTGTTGAATAATATACTGTTTCTGAAATTATTTGCTCTGCTTTCTAAATCGTTATTTTGTGGCCGGGATTTTCCACTCCTGTTCGCGTCCCGTGTGTTCGGCAATGTGAGCAGAAAATATCACGAAAAGTGTAAAGATGTGTTTTATGTCGGCGTTAACACATGATGCGATTTTTTCCTCCGTCTATCAGTGACGGGGCGTGATTCCCGACGTTCTACGTTGGGAACCTCATTTGGATACATTACCATGTAATTATCAGGTCCCTATGCCAGAATTATCCCATCCCCATCAAGACAGCCATCCACTCTGGAGTGATGCCAGGACAGCATGAAGCCTGACTGGCCTCCGAAGGCGTGCACCTTAGCTCAGTGATTCGATTCCCGGCTCGTTCACTGTCTGTGCGGAGTCTGCACGTTCTCCCCGTGTCTGCGTGGGTTTCCTCCGGGTGCTGCAATTTCCTCCTACAAGTCCCGAAAGACATGCTGTTAGGCGAATTGGGCATTGTGAATTCTCTCCCAGTGTATCCGAACAGGAGCCGTAGTGTGGTGACTCGGAGATTTTCACGCTCATTCATTGCAGTGTTAATGTAAGTCTACTTGTGACACTAATGAAGATTATTATCATAGATTATCATAGATTATCATAGAATTTACAGTGCAGAAGGAGGCCATTCGGCCCATCGAGTCTGCACCGGCTCTTGGAAAGAGCACCCTACCCAAAGTCAACACCTCCACCCGATCCCCATAACCCAGTAACCCCACCCAACACTAAGGGCAATTTTGGACACTAAGGGCAATTTATCATGGCCAATCCACCTAATCTGCACATCTTTGGACTGTGGGAGGAAACCGGAGCACCCGGAGGAAACCCACGCACACACGGGGAGAACGTGCAGACTCCGCACACTACTGAGTAGACCTCCCAGGGAAGTTCAGGTGTGCAGTGCGCATGGGGGAGAAGCTCCTATCTCGGCATTGCCCAGGGAGTACCCATGAAGTGCCTAGACAGTGCCAGGGGTTGCTCGGGTTATCTGGTTTGCAAGCTGTGTGCTTGTGCAGCCTTTAAAAATGATGCCATGATCCATGCATTTCTAAGTTACTGGTGGGGATGGCAAATCCGAGGCCGCCCGGCATTGATATGTCGTGGGACTCCATCATTGAAGTTTTTTTCCATGTCCAACATTGGCCTTTGCTGATTTCCTGGAAAATCCCGCCCAATATTTTCAAATCAAAAGTTGAAAGATTGCATATTTTATCAATACAAGTCATCGACGAAGTGTTGATAGTTAGGGGCAGCACGGTGGCGCAGTTGTTGGCACTGCTGCTTCACGGCGCCAAGGTCCCAGGTTCGATCCCAGCTCTGGGTCACTGTCCGTGTGGAGTTTGCACATTCTCCCCGTGTTTACGTGGGTTTCACCCCCACAACCCAAAGATGTGCAGGGTAGGTGGATTGGCTACACAATAAATTGCGCCGTAATTGGAAAAAATTAATTAGGTACTCTAAATTTATTTTTAAAAAGTATTGATAGTTTTCCTGTGATGCTAAATCTTTATCCCTTTTTTGAATCCTTTGCCCTCCGCATGAGAAAATAATTCTTTGCTCACCCTATTCCTTTGATCGTTTATTCAATCTAATCTTGAATGTTAAAATTTGCTTTCAGTTTCAACCACTAACACTGGCTGGTATCTTCCAATCCCCCCAGCAGTGAGAAATTTGAGGGACAGGGGAACTTCATTTGGTGGGAGGGCAAAAATCAGTTTCACAAAGGAAGCATGAATGTTTTCAGGCTTTTAAAGGAGGGTCGAGTTTCCCGGTAAACAATGTCAGAAAGCCCTTTTGCAGGCATTAGAAGGCCAACTCGACAGAATTAAGATCTGCCTCCAAATTAAGTTCCCAGTCAGCGAGAAATTAGAACATTCACTTTTATAAGTGGCATGCACCACGCAAGTTAGATTTCTTCCATCATTATGACCTGAGGTGCTGCTGTATTATCCTGTTTTGGCGAGTGTCTGTAAGTGCCAACCTATGCTTGAGACCGGGTGGTGGTAATGCAAGTTGCGTGGAGGACGACAACAGGGAAGGGTGGAGCAGTGGCTGGGCGAATGTGGTAGGAATAGTGCAGGCGGTCTGGATATCATTTAAAAATGTTACCAGAACCTATGACCCCCATGAGGTAATGGTGGGGATGGTTATTTCCTGTCTGGTCCACCTCAAGAATTGCCTGGGTCATTGTGGATGCATATTTAATAAGCAGCACAAGATCGTGCGTGGTCCACTCTTTCTATCCTGCCAACCTCCACCAGGAGAAATCACTCCCACCTCTGCAATTGCCACCAAACTTAGACTCCAGAATGGAAGATTCTGGCCCCTGGATGTGAATCCCACAGCCTCAAAACTGTGTGAAGATGTTTCTCCTACTCCTGGTTTTGCTACATTTAGCCTTAAAATTCATATCCATGCTACCTTGTTCTTGACCCCCTCTACTACTAGGAGCAGTCTGCTTCTATCTACAGAAACTATAGATGTATCGACCTGTTATGTTAACTGAGTTTCTCTCCCCAGATGCCGTCTGACCTAATGTGTGTTTCCAGAATTTTCTGTTTTCTATTTTTGTTTCTATCTACCCTTCCCCACCCACCCTTTTGTACTTTTAAATGTTTCTATTATACGGTCTTATAATCTATTTTCTCATAAAAATATAATATTCTTCAGGTCAGTCTTTATATTGTTTCGTGCCAGGCAACATCCGCAATGCCCTCTCGCTTGGTCTTTTTAAATTTTATAGATTCGTCATTAGCTCTCTCTCGGCCTGTATATTCCAAACTTCAAGATAAATCAAGGTGTGAAAGTCATTAGATGTACGGTAAACCTAGACACTCACCTTATTTGGAAAAGGATTTTGGACTTGTAACAGGTCACATGGTGAGACAGCCATGTTTGTTACCTGCTCTCAAAAAAGAAGCTATTCTGCAGACAGATTCCACCAGAAGCCATTAACCAGCTGCAAGACAATCAAGCAGCCAAAATGATAAACATCAATACCTTAAAAATGGGAGATTCCTAACCAAGAGAAAACTCTCCTCAACCTGTTACAATTTCAAGTTCACTTGAGAACCAACCTTTTTGAAAGCTGACGACAAGAGGCTTTGCAGCTTGCTGCAAATACTCCGCTTTACATGACCTGCACTTCAACCAAAGTATCTACTCATCTAAGAAGATGCAGCCCTGCAATGGAAAAGACTGAGACTATCATAAATTGTAACCATATTGATGTTTCCTTCATCCGTATCCAATCTTTGCGTGAGTGATAGTGTGGATGAGTTATGTGAGTGAGATGATAATGTGGATGAGTTATGTGAGTGAGATGATAGTGTGGATGAGTTATGTGAGTGAGATGTTGTGCGTTTTTAAACTCCCTGGGGCAAGTCTTCCTTATTTTACAATTCACAAATGCTTATTGCTGGAATTATTTAAAGTGGGATAATCACCCTGAGGGTAAGAAACCACACAAACAAAACACACTGATCATGGGCAGTAAGAAGCACATACATTCTCTCTGTGACACTCAATCACTTAAGGATTTGCTTCCTCACTGATAGTTTTCTCTTTAGAAAAGACTGAAATGAGGTTTTTACCTCTGCCTTTTTTTTGATCATCCTTTAAAAATTGATGCTATAATTCCATGAACTTTATCTGTGGTCACTCAAAGAGTAGTCTCCCCAGATTGCAGCAAAAATAATTCGGTACATTTTAACACCCTTATTTTGACATTAAAAAAAGATTAATCAGCAGATAAAAAATTGTCAACTAAGTTACTTCCAAATGCTTAACACACTTCTAATGAAATAGTTAATTATTCTATTCTGGTGCAGTAAGAAATTTAGTTCAATTTCTATTCTGTCGTCTTGATTAAAAATATTGATTTATTTCACTTGCAAGTGCTACCATTCAGAGAATTTAATTCTGTCCCCGATAAAGGAAGAGTGGAACAAATAAAGAGTTATTTTGATGGAGTATTGCAAGGTGATAGAAGCGGATTAGTTAGTTGCCGGTTACCAAGTGAAAATTAAGTAGATATTCATGCATGGAATTGAAAAGTGGCTTTGGAGAAGTAGAATTGTCTGCTGAAAAATTAACCAATACAGAAATCCCTCGAACACGGTATAAATGCTGTAGTTGTAATTAAACTGTGGGGGAAAATAAATGATCTCGGGTCTGTTAAAAAGCTTTAGCAATCCTCCTACTTTCTTCCCTGCAATGTGACTCCTTGGCCTCACCTTTCCAAACATTATCTGCATCTATAAGAACATAGGGCAGCACGGTAGCATGGTGGTTAGCACAATTGCTTCACAGCTCCAGGGTCCCAGGTTCGATTCCCGGCTGGGTCACTGTCTGTGTGGAGTCTGCACGTTCTCCCCGTGTATGCGTGGGTTTCCTCCGGGTGCTCCGGTTTCCTCCCACAGTCCAAAGATGTGCAGGTTAGGTGGATTGGCCAAGCTAAATTGCCCTTAGTGTCCAAAATTGCCCATAATGCTGGGTGGGGTTACTGGGTTATGGGGATAGGGTGGAGGTGTGGACTTGGGTAGGATGCTCTTTCCAAGAGCTGGTGCAGACTCGATGGGCCAAATGGCCTCCTTCTGCACTGTAAATTCTATGTAATAAGAACATAAGAACTAGGAACAGGAGTAGGCCATCTGGCCCCTCGAGCCTGCTCCGCCATTTGATGAGATCATGGCTGATCTTTGTGGACTCAGCTCCACTCTCCGGCCCGTACACCATATCCCCGAATCCCTTTATTCTTTAGAAAGGTATCTATCTTTTTCTTAAAAACATTTAAAGAAGGTGCCTCAACTGCTTCACTGGGTAAGGAATTCCAGAGATTCACAACCCTTTGGGTGAAGAGGTTCCTCCTACACTCTGTCCTACATCTACTTCCCCTTATTTTGAGGCTATGCCCCCTAGTTCTGCTTTCCCCGACCAGTGGAAACAACCTGCCCGCATCTATCCTATCTATTCCCTTCATAATTTTATATGTTTCAATAAGATCCCCCCGCATCCTTCTAAACTCCAATGAGTACAGTCCCAGTCTACTCAACCTCTCGTCATAATCTAATCCCCTCAACTCTGGGATCAACCTAGTGAATCTCCTCTGCACTCCCTCCAGTGCCAATATGTCCTTTCTCAGGTAAGGAGACCAAAACTGAACACAATACTCCAGATGCGGCCTCACCAACACCCTATACAATTGCAGCATAACCGCCCTAGTCTTGAAATCCATCCCTCTAGCAATGAAAGACAAAACTCGATTAGCCTTCTTAATCACCTGTTGCACCTGCACACCAACTTTTTGCGACTCGTGCACCAGCACACCCAGGTCCCTCTGCACAGCAGCATGTTTTAACATCTTACCGTTTAAATAATAATCCATTCTGCTGTTATTCCTCCCAAAATGGATAGCCTCACACTTGGCAACATTGAATTCCATCTGCCAGACCCTAGCCCATTCACCTAACCTATCCAAATCCTTCTGCAGACTTCCGGTATCCTCTGCACTTTTTGCTTTACCACTCATCATAGTGTCGTCTGCAAACTTTGACTCATTGCACTTGGTCCCCAACTCCAAATTGTCTATGTAAATTGTGAACAACTGCGGGCCCAACACTGATCCTTGAGGGACCCCACTAGTTACAGGTTGCCAACCAGAGAAACATCCATTTATCCCCACTCTCTGCTTTCTGTTAGTTAACCAATCCTCTACCCACTTTACCCTCAATGCCATGCATCTTTAGTTTATGCAGCAACCGTTTGTGTGGCACCTTGTCAAAAGCTTTCTAGAAATCCACATATACCACATCCATTAGCTCCCCATTATCTACTGCACTGGTAACATCCTCAAAAAATTCTACCAAATTAGTCAGACACGACCTACCCTTTCTGAACCCATGCTGCGTCTGCCCAATGGGACAATTTCCCTCCAGGTGCCCCGCTATTTCCACCTTAATGATAGATTCCAGCATTTTCCCTACAACCGAAGTTAAGCTTACCGGCCTATAATTACCCGCTTTCTGCTGACCTCCTTTTTTAAACAGTGGTGTCACGTTTGCTACTTTCCAATCTTCTGGGACCACCCCAGAGTCTAGTGAATTTTGATAAATTATCACTAGTGCGTTTACAATTTCCCTAGCCATCTCTTCTAAAACTCTGGGATGCATCCCATCAGGGCAAGGAGACTTGTCTACCTTTAGCCCCATTAGCTTGCCCAATACTGCCTCCTTAGTGATTACAATCATCTCAAGGTCCTCACCTATCATATCTTTATTTCCATCAGTCACTGGCATGTTATTTGTGTCCTCCACTGTGAAGACTGACCCAAAATACCTGTTCAGCTCCTCAGCCATTTCCCTGTCTCCTATTATTAAATCTCCCTTCTCATCTGCCAAAGGACGAATATTTACCTTAGCCACTCTTTTTTTGTCTTATATATTTGTAGAAGTTTTTACTATCTGCTTTTATGTTCTGAACCAGTTTACTTTCATAGTCTACCTTACTCTTCTTTATGGCTTTGTTAGTAGCTTTCTGTTGTCCCCTAAAGACTTCCCAGTCCTCTAGTCTCCCACTAATTTTTGCCACTTTGTATGTTTTTTCCTTCAATTTGATACTCTCCCTCACCTCCTTAGATATCCACGGTCGATTTTTCCCCTTTCTACCGTCTTTCTTTTTTGTCGGTATGAACCTTTTCTGAACACTGTGAAAGGTCGCTCGGAAGGTTCTCCACTGTTCCTCAACTGCTTCACCATGAAGTCTTTGCTCCCAGTCTACCTTAGCTAGTTCTTCTCTCATCCCATTGTAATCGCCTTTGTTTAAGCACAAAACACTAGTGTTTGATTTAATCTTGTCATCCACCAACTGTATTTTAAATTCCACCATATTGTGATCGCTCCTTCCAAGAGGATCCTGAACTATGAGATCATTAATCAATCCTGCCTCATTACACAGGACCAGATCTAGGACCGCTTGTTTTAAATCTCCCGGCTCTCTCCTCCCGCGCTTTTTAAATCTGCTGGCTCTCTCCTCCCGCGCTCTTTAAATCTCCCGGCTCTCTCCTCACGTGCTGTTTTTGCTGTCCGGGCTCTCTCCTCCCCCGCTTTTTAAATCTCCCGGCTCTTTCCTCCCGTGCTTTTTAAATCTCCCGGCTCTCTCCTCCCGCGCTTTTTAAATCTCCCGGCTCTCTCCTCCCGCGCTTTTTAAATCTCCCGGCTCTCTCCTCACGTGCTGTTTTCGCTGTCTGGGCTCTCTCCTCCCGCGCTTTTTAAATCTCCCGGCTCTCTCCTCCCGTGCTTTTTAAATCTCCCGGCTCTCTCCTCCCGCGCTTTTTAAATCTCGGTGACGAGTGAGACAGTGAGGCGAAATCTCCCTCTGGTGCATGGAGAATTGGACCAGAAGTGGCCGTGTGAGAAAGACAAAGTCCAACAAGGACGAATCGAGCAGATCTGACAATGCGGGAAAGCATGGCGGAGAGGCAGGGCCGTGGGGAGATGGCACATTGGTCGACGGAGCAGCTGGTGAAGTTTTTTGAAGATTTCTTCACCAAGCTTAAGAAGGACACGCTGGACCCGATCAAGGCTTCGATTGATCAAGATGATTAAAACAATCGTTTGGCCTTCAAATGTGCCCAACCAAGAAACCCACGGACGTGCGATCCAAGAGGTGGAGAAAAAGGTGTCCGAGCATGAGGAATACATAACCGTGCTGGAGACCAAGGTGGAGACGATGAATGACCGCCAGAAAAGAATGCAGGAGAAGCTGGAGGACCTGGAGAACAGATACAGGAGGCAGAATCTGAGAATCGTCGACCTCCCTGAAGGCAGTGAGGGATCGGATGCGAGGGCCTATGTGACAAACATGCTGGAGAAGTTGATGGGGGCTGAAACGTTCCCTCAGCCCCTGGAAGTGGATAGAGCGCATAGAGCCCTCCCGAAGAAGCCCTGAGCGAACGAGCCGCCGAGGGCGATGGTGGTACGTTTACACCGATTTCTGGACAAGGAACACGTTCTGCGGTGGGCCAAGAAAGAACGGAGCAGCAAGTGGGAAAATTGTGAGCTGCGCATTTATCAAGACCTGGACATGGATTTTGCCAAGGGGTGATCTGGGTTTAATCAGGCAAAAACGGCCCTCTTTAAGAAGGGAGTGAAGTTCGGGATGTTGTACCCAGCCTGTCTGTGGGTCACATATGAGGAACTGGAATTTTACTTCGAAACACCAGACGATGTATGGACTTTCATCGAGGAAAAAAGACTGGAGGTGAACTAAAGACACTGAATTCTTGGAGAATACTGTAGTGGCGATTTGTTGAAAATCACTTTTGTGCTGGTTTGAATAAGTAGTGTTATATGCAATAAGGGGCTGTTTCAATGGCTAAAGTTAACTTTGTCTTACTGGGAGCTGGTTGGAGGGGGGTGGTTTCTGGGGTTGTTTTTTCTGTGGCTGTATTTTCAGTTTTTTTCTGATGTCTGTTACTGGGAATGTGATGCTTTGAATATGTTTGTCCAAGTGGGGGGAGAGGGGGGAGAACAATAGGGAGACAGACGGTTTGGTGCCATGGGTGGGTGCTATCAAGTCAGCTTAGTTAGCTGACTCATGGAAGCACAGTGGGGGGCGAGTAGGTGTTAAGCTGGAGCTTGAGATGGGGGGTTGGGTTTCTAGTGCTGTTACCAGGGGGGGAGGGAGCAGGAGGTGGAGCTGCTCTGCTGACAGGGAAGGAACTGTTACTAGGGGACAAATGAGAGGTCGGGGATGGCGAATGCCCGAGGGGGGGCTCGAGGAGGCCAAGGGCGCAAGCTGGAGGCTGGCCTAAATAGGGTGATGGCTAGTCAGCGGGGAGGGGAAGCCCCCCGACCAGGCTGATTACATGGAACGTTAAAAGGTTGAATGGGCCGGTCAAGAGGGTTCGCATGTTTGCGCATTTGAGGGGGCTGAAGGCGGATGTGGCAATGTTACAAGAGACACACCTAAAGGTTACAGACCAGAGTAGATTGAGAAAGGGGTGGGTTGGCCAAGTATTCCACTCAGGGCTGGACTCAAAGAGCAGGAGGGTAGCGATCTTGATCAATAAACGAGTGGCATTCGAGGCAGGGAGTATCGTACCAGACATGGGGGGTAAGTACATAATGGTGAGTGGGAAGCTGGAGGGGGTGTGGGTGGTACTCGTGAATGTATATGCTCCAAATTGGGACAATGTGGAATTTATGAGGCGGGTGTTCGCTAAGATCCCAGACTTAGAGTCACATAACCTGATTATGGGGAAGATTTTAATACAGTAATTAATCTAGAATTGGACAGGTCAGAATCCAGGACAAGATGGATGCCGGCTGCGGCAAAAGAATTGAAGGGGTTTATGGAACAGATGGAGTAGACCCATGGAGGTTTGCACGGCCAAGGGCGAAGGAGTTTTCTTTTTTCTCCCATGACCACAAGGTATACTCTCGCATCGACTTTTTTGTTCTGATCAGGGCTCTAATACCGGGGGTGGTGGATACTGAGTACTCGGCTATCGCAGTGTTGGATCATGCTCTGCATTGGGTGGATCTACGGGTTAGTGGGGAGAGAGGGCAACGCCCGCTATGGAGACTGGATGTGGGGTTGTTAGTGGACAAAGCGATCTGTGGGCGGGTGAACAGGTCCATCCATAACTACCTGGAAACAAATGATATGGGGGAGGTCTCTGCAGCAACCGTTTGGGAAACTGAAGGCAGTGGTCAGAGGGGAATTAATCTCGAGACGGGCCCACAGAGAAAATGCGGAACGGGATGGGAGGGATAGGTTAGCTGAGGAAATACTCCAGGTGGACAGGAGGTACTCGGAGGCCCCGGGCGTTACTGAGGGAGCGGCGGAGGTTACAGGCGGTGTTTGAGCTGTTGACTACAGAGAAAGCGGTGGAACAGCTGAGGAAGGAAAGAGGGGTGATTTATGAGTATGGGGAAAAGGCTAGCAGAATGTTAGCGCACCAGCTCAGACAAAGATAGCGGCCAGGGAGAGTAAAAGGTAGAGGTGGGAATACGGTCCTGGACCCAGTGGGGCTGAATAAATTGTTTAAGAACTTTTACAGCAAATTATATGAGTCGGAACCCCCGGCGGGGGTGGAGGAGATGGGGCAGTTTTTGGGTCAGTTGAGGTTTCCGAGGGTAGATGAGGATCTGGTGGATCTGGGAGCACCAATTGAAATTGAGGAAATAATTGAGGGGCTGGAGGGCATGCAGTCGGGCAAGGCCTCGGGGCCTGACAGCTACCCGGTGGAATTCTATAAGACGTTTTCAGGAATATTGAGGACATATTGCTGGTGAGGACATTTGGACATGTAATGCAGCAAGAGAGAAGGGAGTCCTCCCCCCAACAATGTTGCATGCCTCGATTTCATTGATCCTGAAACGGGAGGATCCGGGGCAATGCGGGTCATACAGGCCGATTTCTCGGTGAAATGTGGACGCCAAACTGTTGGCTAAGATACTGGCCACAAGGATAGAAAATTTGTGTCTCGGGGGTGATAGGGGAAGATCAGACGGGATTTGTAAAGGGCAGGCAACTCAAGGCCAATGTTCAAAGGCTTTTAAATGTTATTATGATGCCCTCAGAAGGAGGGGAGATGGAGGTGGTGGTAGTGATGGAATAGGAGAAGGCTTTTGATTAGGTAGAGTGGGATTACCTGTGGGAGGCGCTGGGAATGTTTGGGTTTGGTGAGGGCTTCATTGACTGGGTGCGATTGCTCCATCAGGCACCAGTAGCGAGTTTGCGTACGAATCGGCTGAGGTTGGGGTATTTTAAACTACACCGAGGGACGAGGCACGGGTGCCCCCTCTCCCCATTACTGTTTGCTCTGGCCATAGCGCCATTGAAATGAATGAAATTAAATGAATGAAATGAAATGAAAATCGCTTATTGTCACAAGCTCCAAATGAAGTTACTGTGAAAAGTCCCTAGTTGCCACATTCCAGCGCCAGTTCGGGGAGGCTGGTACGGGAATTGAACCGTGCTGCTGGCCTGCTTTCAAAGCCAGCGATTTAGCCCTGTGCTAAACTGGCCATGGCGTTAAGAGCCTCTAGCAACTGGAAAGGGCTGCTTCGGGGGGGGGGGGGGGGGGGGTGGAGCACCGGGTCTTGCTTTACGCAGATGACCTGCTCTTGTATATTTCGGACCCGTTGGAGGGGATGAGGGAAGTTGTGCGGATCCTCAGGAAATTTGTAATTTTTCGGGGGATAAATTGAACATGGGGAAAAACGAGATGTTCGCGATCCAGGCAAGAGGGCAGAAGAGACTGGGAGAGCTGCCGCTTAGAATGATGGGAAGGAACTTTTGGTATCTGGGAATCCAGGTGGTCCGGGAATGGGAGGCACTGCACAAGTTAAACCTATCCCGGCTCATAGAACAAATGAAAGAGGACTTTAAGAGATGGGACATGCTCCCGCTATCACTGGCGGGGAGGTGTGAAAATGACAGTCCTCCGGAGATTACTGTTTGTCTTTCAGTGCCTCCCCATCTTCATCCCAAGGGCCTTTTTCAAGCGGGTGAATTAGGTTATTGCAGGTTTTGTGTGGGCGGGTAAACCCCACAAGTGAAGAAAGTGCTGCTGGAGCACAGGCGGAGGGAGGGTGGGTTGGCGCTGCCGAACGTTTGCAATTACTACTGGGTGGCTAATATAGCCATTAGGAAGTGAGTAGTGGGGGAGGGGTCGGTGTGGGAGCGCATGGAGGCGGTGTCATGGAAAGACATAAGTTTAGGAGCATTGATATCGGCACTTCCGTTCTCGCTGGCCCGATACTCCACAAGTCCGGTGGTGGTGGCGGCTCTGAGAATCTGGGGGCAATGGAGGAGATACGAGAGTAAAGGGAGCATCGTTTTGGACCCCGATTTATAATAATCATCGGTTTGCACCGGGTAGGCTGGATGTTGGGTTCCGGAGATGGCAAAGGGCAGGAATTAGGAGGATGGGGGATCTATTTATAGATGGGAGCTTTCCCAGCTTGAAAGCCTTGGAGGATAAATTTGAATTGCCAGCAGGGAATGGTTTTAGGTATTTGCAGGTGCGAGACTTCTTGAGAAAACAGGTTCCGGCCTTCCCGCTGCTGCTGCCACAGGGGATACAGGACAGAGTAGTCTCCAGTACCTGGGTGGGAGAGGGGAAGGTATCAGATATTTATCAGGAACTTTTGGATGCGGAGGAAACTCCGGTGGAGGAGCTTAAGGGCAAGTGGGAACACAAGCTAGGGGGAGAGATAGAGGCGGGTCTGTGGGCGGATGCCCTAAGCAGGGTTAATACATCCTCATCATGTGCCAGGCTCAGCCTGATACAATTCGAGGTACTCCACCGGGCACACATGACGGTGGCCCGGATGAGGAAGTGTTTTGGGGTAGACAGGTGTGCGATGTGCGCGGGAAGCCCAGCAAATGATGTCCATATATTTTGGGCATGCCCGAAACTTAGTGGGTTTTGCTAAGGCAATGTCCATGGTACTCAAAACACATGTGGTGCTGAGTCCGGAGGTGGCGATCTTTGGCGTGTCGGAAGAGCCGGGAGCGCAGGGGGCGAAAGAGGCCGCGTCTTGGCCTTTGCCTCCCTGGTAGCCCAGAGACGGATCTTATTAATGTGGAGGGACTCTCAAAGCTCCCGAGTGTTGAAATTTGGGTTAGTGACATGGCTGGGTTTCTCAGTCTCAAGAAAATAAAGTTTCCCTTAAGAGGGTCAATGGTTGGGTTCACCCGGAGGTGGCAGCCATTCGTCGACTTTCTCAGGGAAAAGTAAAATGTCAGCAGAAGTAGAATTCCAAAGGGGGGGGGGGGGGGGGGGGGGGGGGGGGAAGAGCAGGAAGGGAGGGCCGGACTGTTGCTTTATGGTTGGGGTGTGTGAAGATTGTGATGGGGGTGGAAATGTTTATTGTACCATGTTGATGTCGGTTATTGTTATTATTATACAAACTTGCAAATACCCTAATAAAAATATATTTTTAAAAAACCTTAAGAGAACCTTGAACAAGTACTCTGAAGCCCCTTTGTGCTTCTGATATCCTGAGCATTTCCCCATTTAGAAGTCTATGCCTCCATTCCTCCTTCCAAAGTGCATAACCTCACTTTTCCATTGTATTCCATCTGCCATTTCTTTGTCCACTCTCCTAGCCTGTCCAAGCCGTTCTGCAGCCCCCTGCTTGAATACTACCTGTCCCTCTACATATCTTTGTATCATCTGAAAACTTAGCAACAGTGCCTTTCAGTTCCCTCTTCCAGATCATTAATGTATATTGTGGAAACGTTGTGGTCCCAGCACCAACCACTGAGGCACACCACTAGTCACCGACTGCCATCCTGAAAAAGACCCCTTTATCCCCACTCTCTGCCTTCTGCCAGTCAGCCAATCCTCTATCCATACCAGGATCTTACCCTTAACATGGGCTCTTAACTTGTTTAACAGTCTCCTATGCGGCACCTTGTCAAAGGTCTTCTGGAAATCTAAATAAATCACATCCACTGGTTCTCCTTTGTCTAACTTCCTTGTTACCTCCTCAAAGATCTCGAACAGATTTGTCAGGCATGACCTCCCCTTGATGAAGCTATGCTGACTCAGTCCTATTTTATCATGCACTTCCTCAGTCCTATTTTATCATGCATTTCCAAGTACTCTGCAATTTCATCTTTAATGATGGACTCTAAAGTCTTACCAATGACCGAAGTAGCTAACCAGCCTATAATTTCCCATCTTCTGCCTCCCTCCCTTCTTAAACAGGGGTGTTACATTAGCCACTTTTCAGTCCTCTGGGACCCTCCCTGCCTCCAGTGATTCCTGAAAGATCATCACCAATGCCTCCACAATCTCCTGAGCTATCTCTATTAGAACCCTGGGGTGTAGTCCATCCGGTCCAGGTGATTTATCCACCTTCCAGTTTCCCCAGAACTACCTTGTTAGTGATGGCTACTACTCACCCGTGCCCCCTGATTCTCCTGGAGCTCTGGCATCCCACTGGTGTCTTCCACCATGAAGACTGATGCAAAGTAACTATTCAGTTCCTCTGACACTATTACTTCTTCAGCCTCATTTTCCAATGGTCCAATGTCCATTTCTGCCTCTCTACCTTTTGAATATTGAAAAAAAACTTCCTATCTTCTTTTATATTACTAGCTAGTTTACACTTATATTTCATCTTCTCCCCCTTATTGCTTTTTTAGTTGTTCTCTGCTCGCTTTTGAAGGCTTCCCACCAATCCTGGCCACTTTGTATGCTTTTTCTTTTTATGCTGTACTTGACTTCCCTCGTCAGCCATGGATGCCTTGTCCTCCACTAAGCATGTTTCCTCCTCCTTTCTGTTCTGCCTCCCGAATAATCCCCCAAAACCCCTGCCATTGCTGTTCCACTGTCTTCCCTGCTAGGCTCCCTTTCCAGTCAACTCTGGCCAGCCCCTCCCTCATGTCTCTGTAGTTACCCCTATTTAATTGTAATACCGTGACATCAGGGGCGGGATTCTCCGCAATCGGCGCGATGTCCGCCGACCGGCACCAAAAACAGCGCGAATCAGTCCGGCATCGCGTGCCACAAAGGTGCGGAATTCTCCGCATCTCGAGGGGCTAGGCCCGCGCCGGACTGATTTCCGCCCCGCAAGCTGGCGGGAAAGGCCTTTGGTGCCCCGCCAGCTGGCGTGGAAATGACTTTGCCGTGCAGTGCATGCGCGGGAGCGTCAGCGACTGCTCACGGCATCCCCGCGCATGCGCAGTGGAGGGGGTCTCTTCTGCCTCCGCCATAGTGGAGACCATGGCGAAGGTGGAAGGAAAAGAGTGCCCCCACGGCACAGGCCTGCCCGGGGATCGGTGGGCCGCGATTGCGGGCCAGGCCACCCTGGGGGCACATCCCGGGGCCAGATCGCCCCGCGCAGCCCACTCGCGCCGCCTTGACCCGCCGTTCAAAAGGTGGTTTAATCCACGCCGGCGGGACAGGCATTCCAGCAGCGTGACTTCGGCCCATCGCGGGCCGGAGAACCGCTGGGGGGGGGGGGGTGGCGCCAACGGGCGCGATTCCCACCCCCGCCGAATATCCAGTGCCGGAGAATTCGGCAACCGGCGGGGGCGGGTTTCACGCCAGCCCCCGCCGATTCTCCGACCCGGCGGGGGGTCAGAGAATCCCGCCCCCGATTCCAGCTTCTCCCTCTCAAACTACAAGACAAGAGAAACATTCCAGGTACGCAGCTCAGTAGGCCTTTTCATAATTCCTTGTCCTGAAAGTCACGACTCATGCTTGAGTAACAGCTGTACCCAGTTAGTAGTTTTCCCCAAGTGGCAAGTGTAATCTGAAAAGTGAACATCAGCAGGATATTTGACTTTTGAAGGGCTCAACAACAGAGCTGAATCTTGCTCCCCTCCACCATGAGACATTCATACCGCTGCAGGCTGGTGAGCAGGAGTGGGAAGCTTGACCAATTCATTTTCATCCCCAGGCCTTAGACATTGCCCTGTCCAGTTGCGGAAGTGATCTAACTCAGCATAGACCAAAAACAAAACTGGAGCCTCTCAAGTCTATGCAATTCAGCAGTATATTACAAGATTACAATTGTGCTCTGAATCACCATGGAGTGGCTGTAAATTCCTTAGCCAGTGAACCTGTTGATGCTTTTTTCTCCGTGGGATTAAAAGAGTTCCTACCCTTCCTTACTGGTTGAAGGAATGCGAAAAATGACACATTCATCATTGGGTTTTTATTTTTTTGTTTAAATTCAGAAGCTATTTAACAAAGTAAGTAAAAGGACAAAAATCTAATTTTGATAGTTGTTTTAGGGAGTTTTATACATATATATATATATCTCATTTGAATAACTGAGTGCCTGAAAGACAATTCTTCTATGTATTCCTCAATGATGTAAAAATAGTTTTTTTAAATGATATCCCCACCAAAACTTTATTAAAGCACAATTAAAACACATACCTGGTTATACACTACCCCCTCCAAGCACACACACAATGCAGCAGTAATTCAAGCAATTATTACCTTCCTTAAAAAAATCTTATATAACAAATAGATTTTTACAAAAAGAAATATATTTCCTAATTTCAAAACAACAATTTTACAACTCTCTTAAAAACCAATGAGCAACATTTTGTAGCTGAGGAACAATTTACATAGCAGATCAATTATCAGATGTCACTGTTACTCACCTGACAACACTGTTAGCCTGGCTGAAGGTTATTGCAGACATTAATGACAAAACTAAGTAGTACCATTTATTATAAATAATCCCATTTTCAACACTTCTGTTGATGTAAAATGGTTCATGAAGAAATCCTTCACAGCAATGAGTAACAGTATCATGACAAATATAATAAATCAAAGCAAAAATACAAAACAGCCACTCAACATTACTATGCTACTTTAAATAAAACAGATTAAAAAGTGCATGGAAAAATGTGAACTTTTTTAGGCACATCCATCTGTAGAAGCAAGCTCAAAGAACAAATTCCAGTTCAACTTTAACATTGTTTTTTTCAGAGGTTCTTCAAAAGCCAAGTTTTCATTTCATTCCCTGTGACGTTGAAGGCTTGCTTTGCCCTAGTGCATTAGGTATGTCTGAGTCTGCCTTTCTTTGTTTTTGCAGGTTTTGGTTTGGGTATGTATTGATTATTTGCTTGATATTCTAGTTCTTTACGGAAGTAGTCAATTGTCTTGTTTAGGCCTTCTTCCAGAGGAACCTATTTAGAAAAAGAAAGCGGGAGGCAAGTTAAAAATAGCCAATGAAATATTTCTTCTATATATATGCTTCATAATGAAGCCCCAGAAATATGTTTTAAACATACATCATCAAAGCCACATACCTATTGCATTGAATGCCACTGAGGGAAGTAAACATTTTATCAGAATGGCACAGGGTGGTTTGTGGTGGTGGTAGGGGTGTCTGTGGTGAGTGAGTTTCTGATTGGGGGGGCGCTGGGGTCTGCAAGATTGCCTGATGGGGTGGGGGGAGGGGTCCTCTTGTGGGCTATGGGGGCACCTATGTTAAATACTTATCCCCTTGGTCCATCGTGAGGTCCGCCACGTCAGAGTTAAGCTAGCATATACTTGCACCAATCCATGTCTGCCCGAATCCCACTGGAAAGGGCCAGAGCATCACAGAGGCATGGAGAATCTGGAGTTCATTTCATTATTAGGATGTAAATTGGTTCAAATGACCCATCTGCATCCTCCCGCCGGCATGGGGTGTGAATCTCGATGCTGCCCCTAGTGGGGGACCAGAGCATTGCAACGGGATTGGTGCGGGCGGCAATCCCATCTTTTGCCTGATGCAAGATTCTCCACCGCATCGAATCTCCACTACCGGGGGTGAGCAGTGGAGAGACCCAGCATGGGAGTCTGGGTTCTAGAATTCTCAGCCAAGGGAAACATTTTCTTAGCATCTACCCTGTCATATCTTTGTATGAATTTTATGTTTCAATTAGGTCACCTTTCATTCTTCCAAATTCTAGGAAATATAGGCCAAATTGACTCAATCTCTCCTCATGTATCCCCATGGATACAAAATTAACTGCGTGACAAATCCAGAGAGGGGTGGTGAATGGTTGTTTTGTAGACTGGAGAGTTTGTAGTGGAGAATCCCAGGGGTCGATGTTGGGAGCCTTGCACTTCCTGACATGTTAATGACTTGGACCTTCGTCACAGGGCACAATTTTAAAATCTGCAGACAAACACGAAATTTGGGAGTATTGTGAACTGTGAGGAGGATAGTGTTAAACTTCAAATGGCATAGAAAGGATGGTGGAAGGGGGTGAAAGGTTATCGGGGATAGGCAGAAATTTGGTGCTGAGATTACAATTAGATCAACCATAATGGAGCAGCCTTGAAGGGCTGAGTGAGAGTGACTTACTCTGGTTTCTAATTTGCATGCATGTATATAGGTGGACAAATGGCAGATGAAATTTAATGCAGAGAAGTGTGAATTGATTCCTTTTTGTTGGAAGAATGTAGAGACACAATTTAAAATGAAAGGTACAATTCTAGACTTTGTAGCAGTTTGTTACAAATGAGTGGCTAGCTAGGCCATTTCAGTGAGCATTCAGAGAGTTAACCATATTGCTGTGGGCCTGGAGTCGTAAGTGGATTTCCATCCCTCAAGGACATTAGCCAAACCAGATCATTAAAAAAATATATATATATATTTTATTCAAGATTTTTGGCCAAATATAACAGTACGTAGTGTTTCTTTTACACAACAATAAAGCAATATAAATAACAGTGGCCAGTTTTAAACAAATAAATAAATAATATATAAACAAAAACAAAACTGAATGGCAACTGCCTTGTCCAAAATGAATACTCTCCAAAAATATAATCCAACAATCCAATATACAATTACCTATACATATTATACATATACAATAACATCTCTGAGAGTCCGTTCGATTCCTACCCCTCCCCCCCCCCCCTCCCCTCCCCCCTGGGTTGCTGCTGTTGTCTACTTCTTTTCCATTCCCTCTATCTTTCTGTGAGGTAATCGACGAACGGTTGCCACCGCCTGGTGAACCCCTGAGCCGAACCCCTTAACACGAACTTAATCCGTTCTAACTTTATAAACCCCGCCATGTCGTTTATCCAGGTCTCCACACCCGGGGGTTTGGCTTCCTTCCACATTAATAATATCCTGCGCCGGGCTACTAGGGACGCAAAGGCCAAAACATCAGCGTCTCTCGCCTCCTGCACTCCCGGCTCTTCTGCAACCCCAAATATAGCCAACCCCCAGCTTGGTTCGACCCGAACCCCCACCACCTTCGAAAGCACCTTTGCCACCCCCACCCAGAACCCCTGTAGTGCCGGGCATGACCAGAACATGTGGGTGTGATTCGCTGGGCCTCTCGAGCATCTCGCACACCTATCCTCTACCCCCAAAAATTTACTAAGCCGTGCTCCAGTCATATGCGCCCTGTGTAACACCTTGAATTGTATCAGGCTTAGCCTGGCACACGAGGACGATGAGTTTACCCTACGTAGGGCATCAGCCCACAGCCCTCCTCAATCTCCTCTCCCAGTTCTTCTTCCCATTTCCCTTTCAGCTCATCTACCATGATCTCCCCCTCGTCCCTCATTTCCCTGTATATGTCCGACACCTTACCATCCCCCACCCATGTCTCTGAGATCACTCTATCCTGCACCTCCTGCGTCGGGAGCTGCGGGAATTCTCTCACCTGTTGCCTCGCAAAAGCCCTCAATTGCATGTACCAAAATGCATTCCCTTGGGGCAACCCATATTTTTCCGTCAGCGCTCCCAGACTCGCAAACGTCCCATCTACAAACAGATCTCTCAGTTGTACTACCCCAGCTCGTTGCCATGCTCCAAATCCCCCATCCATTCTCCCCGGAACAAGCCTATGATTGTTTCTTATCGGGGACCGCACCGAAGCTCCCGTCCTTCCCCTATGCCGTCTCCACTGCCCCCAAATTTTCAATGTAGCCACCACCACCGGGCTTGTGGTGTATTTCTTTGGTGAGAACGGCAACGGTGCCGTCACCATTGCTTATAGGCTAGTCCCCCTGCAGGACGCCCTCTCCAATCTCTTCCACGCCGCTCCCTCCCCTTCTCCCATCCACTTACACACCATTGAAACATTGGCGGCCCAGTAGTACTCACTTAGGCTCGGTAGTGCCAGCCTCCCCCTGTCCCTACTACGCTGCAAGAATCCCCTCCTCACTCTCGGGGTCTTCCCAACCCACACAAAACTCATAGTACTCTTCTCGATTCTTTTGAAAAAAGCCTTCGTGATCACCACTGAAACACAAAAAGGAATCTCGGGAGGACCACCATTTTAACCGCCTGCACCCTACCTGCCAATGACAGGGACACTATGTCCCATCTCAAAGTCCTCCTCCATCTGTTCCACCAACCGCGTTAAATTAAGCCTGTGTAATGTACCCCAATTCTTGGCTATCTGGATCCCCAAGTACCGGAAGTCCCTTGTTACCTTCCTCAACGGTAAATCCTCTATCTCTCTGCTCTGCTCCCCTGGATGCACCACAAACAACTCACTTTTCCCCATGTTCAGTTTATACCCTGAAAAATCCCCAAACTCCCCAAGTATCCGCATTATCTCTGGCATCCCCTACGCCGGGTCCGCCACATATAGCAACAAATCATCCGCATACAGAGATACCCGGTGTTCTTCTCCCCCGAGTACTCCCCTCCACTTCCTGGAACCCCTCAATGCTATGGCCAGGGGTTCAATCGCCAGTGCAAACAATAACGGGGACAGAGGACATCCCTGTCTCGTCTCTCTATGGAGCCGAAAATAGTCAGACCCCCGTCCATTCGTGACCACGCTCGCCATCGGGGCCCTATACAGCAACTGTACCCACCTGATATACCCATCCCCAAAACCAAATCTCCTCAGCACCTCCCACAAATAATCCCACTCCACTCCTTCGAATGCTTTCTCGGCATCCATCGCCACCACTATCTCCGCTTCCCCCTCTAGTGGGGGCATCATCATTACCCCTAGCAGCCTCCGTATATTTGTATTCAGCTGTCTCCCCTTCACAAACCCAGTTTGGTCCTCATGAACCACCCCCGGGGCACAATCCTCTATCCTCATTGCCATTACCTTGGCCAGAATCTTAGCGTCCACATTCAGGAGGGAAATGGGCCTGTAGGACCCGCATTGCAGCGGGTCTTTTTCCTTCTTTAGGAGGAGCGATATCGTTGCCTCTGACATAGTCGGGGGCAGCTGCCCCCTTTCCCTCGCCTTATTAAAGGTTCTCATCAGTAGCAGGGCCAGCAGGTCCATATATTTCCTATAGAATTCAACTGGGAATCCGTCTGGTCCCGGGGCCTTCCCCGCCTGCATGCTCCCAATCCCTTTCACCACTTCCTCCGTCTCAATCTGTGCTCCCAGTCCCACCCTCTCCTGCTCCTCCACCTTAGGAAATTCCAGCTGATCCAGAAAGCACATCATTCTCTCCTTCCCATCCGGGGGCTGAGCTTCATATAATCTTTCGTAAAATGCCTTGAACACTCCATTCACTCTCTCCGCTCCCCGCTCCATCTCTCCCTCCTCATCTCTCACCCCCCCTATCTCCCTCGCTGCTCCCCTTTTCCTCAGTTGGTGGGCCAGCAACCTGCTCGCCTTCTCCCCGTATTCGTACTGTACACCCTGTGCCTTCCTCCATTGTGCCTCTGCATTACCCGTAGTCAACAAGTCAAATTCTACATGTAGCCTTTGCCTTTCCCTGTACAGTCCCTCCTCCGATTGTCTGTCCACCCTCAGAAGTTCTTTCAACAACTGCTCCCTTTCCCTACCCTCCTGCTTTCCTTTATGTGCCCTAATAGATATCAGCTCCCCTCTAACCACTGCCTTCAGCGCCTCCCAGACCACTCCCACCTGTACCTCCCCATTATCATTGAGTTCCAAGTACCTTTCAATACACCCCCTCACCCTTAAACACCCCCCCTCATCTGCCAATAATCCCATGTCCATTCTCCAGGGTGGACGCTGTTGTTTTTCTTCCCCTATCTCCAGGTCCACCCAATGTGGAGCATGATCCGAAATGGCTATAGCCGTGTACTCCGTCCCCGTCACCTTTGGGATCAGTGCCCTTCCCAAAACAAAAAAATCTATTCGTGAATAAACTTTGTGGACATAGGAGAAAAACGAAAACTCCTTACTCCTAGGTCTACTAAATCTCCAGGGGTCTACTCCTCCCATCTGCTCCATAAAGTCCTTAAGCACCCTAGCTGCAGCCGGCCTCCTTCCGGTCCTGGACCTCGATCTGTCCAGCCCTGGGTCCAGCACCGTATTAAAATCTCCACCCATTACCAACTTCCCCACTTCTAGGTCCGGGATTCGTCCTAACATACGCCTCATAAAGTTGGCATCATCCCATCGGGGCATACACGTTCACTAATACCACCGCCTCCCCTTGTAATTTGCCACTCACCATCACGTATCTGCCCCCACTATCTGCCACTATAGTCTTTGCCTCAAACATTACCCGCTTCCCCACTAGTATGGCCACCCCCCTGTTTTTTGCGTCGAGCCCCGAATGAAACACCTGCCCCACCCATCCTTTGCATAGTCTGACCTGGTCTATCAGCTTCAGATGCGTCTCCTGAACCATAACCACATCTGCCTTAAGTTTCTTTAGGTGTGCGAGTACCTGTGCCCTCTTAATCGGCCCGTTCAGCCCTCTCACATTCCACGTGATCAACCGGGTTAGGGGGCTCTTTTACCCCCCCCCACCCCCCCTGACGACTAGCCATCTCCTTTTTCAATCCAGCTCCTCACCCGGTTCCCACGTAGCCGTATCACCCCAAGCGGCGCCCCCCCCCCCCCCCCCATACCAGCTCTCCACCCCCCCCGCTAGATCCCAAACTAGCGTAATTGCACCCCCCATTTTGCTCCCAGAAGTCAGCAAACTCTGGCCGACCTCGGCTTCCCCCCGTGACCTCGGCTCACACTGTGCGAGGCCCCCTCCTTCCTGCTTCCCTGTTCCCGCCGTGATTACTATAGCGCGGGAACAAAGCCCGCGCTTCCCTTTTGGCCCCGCCCCCAATGGCCGGCGCCCTCAGCTCCTCATCCTCCCTCCCCCACGACATGGGGAAGAGAGAACAGGGTCGCAGGATTAACAACTTCGGAAGTCATCTCTTCCTCTTTTCCCCACTTCATCCCACATATTCACCCCCCCACTTTGTCCCAAACGTTCTTTTTATGGCCCGCTCACTCCAATTTCTCCTCGACAATAAATGTCCACGCCTCATCTGCCGTTTCGAAGTAGTGGTGTTTCCCTTGATGTGTGACCCCACAGTCTTGCCGGTTGCAGCATTCCAAATGTAATCTTCCGTTTGTGCAGCACCGCCTTGGCCGCATTAAAGCTTGCCCTCCTACTCGCCACCTCTGCACTCCAATCTTGATATACGCGGATCACCGCGTTCTCCCACCTACTGCTCCGAGTTTTCTTTGCCCATCGGAGGACCATCTCTCTGTCCTTATAGCGGAGAAATCTCACCACTATGGCTCGAGAATTTCTCCAGCCTCGGTCTTCGCGCCATAACTCGATAGGCTCCCTCCACCTCCAGCGGACCCGTCGGGGCCTCCGATCCCATTAACGAGTGCAGCATCGTGCTCACATATGCCCCGACGTCCGCCCCTTCTACACCTTTGGGAAGACCAAGAATCCTTAAATTCTTCCTCCTCGCATTATTCTCCAGCACCTCCAGCCTTTCCACAGCTTTTGTGTTGTGCCTCGTGCATCTCCGTTTTCACCACCAGGCCCTGTATGTTGTCCTCATTCTCAGCAGCCTTTGCCTTCACGACCCGAAGCTCCTGGTCCTGGGTCTTTTGCTCCTCCTTTAGCCCCTCAATCGCTTGTAATATCGGGGCCAACAGCTCCTTCTTCATCTCCTTTTGGAATTCTTCCACGCAACGCCGCAGGAACTCTTGTTGGTCAGGGCCCCATATTAAACTGCCTCCTTCTGACACCATCTTGCTTTGTGCCTGCCTTCCCGGCCGCTGCTCTAGACGATCCACCGCAATCCGGCCACTTTCCTCTCTTTTTTCCATCCGTGTCCAGGGGGGATTCCCTTCTGGATTACAGCACAGTGTTTTTTGCCGTTAAAATTGCCATTGGGGCTCCTATCAAGAGCCCAAAAGTCCGTTCCACCGAGAGCTGCCAAAACGTGCGACCTAGCTGGTCATCGCCGCACCCGGAAGTCCAAAACCAGATCATTTTTTACAACTGACAATGGTTTCATGTCACTGTTACTGCGACTAGCTTTTAAGTCCAAATTTACGAATTGAATCTAAATTTCACCAGCTGCTGTCGTGGGATTTGAACCCGTGACCTCAGACCATTAGCCTGGACCTCTGGATTACTAGTTCAGTGACATTACCACTATGCCATTATGTATCCCTAAAGGGCAATTAGGGATGGTCAATAAACGTTGGCCTAGCCAGCAATGCCCACATCCCATGTAAGAATAAAAATAAATAAATTCTAAAGGAGGTGCAGGAGCAGAGGGACCCTGGGGTATATGCATAAACTAATGAAGGTGGCAGGGCTGATTGAGAGTGTGGTTAATAAAGCATATGTGGGTTTTATAAATAAGGGCAAAGAAGTTGTGACAAACGTGTATAAAACAATGTTTCAGCCTCAACTGGAGAACTGTTTCCAATTCTGGGTACCACACTTTGAGGAGGACGTGAAGGGATTAGAGAGGCTGCAGAAAAGATTTATGAGAAAGATTGCAGGGATTAGGAACTTCAGTTTTGTAGGTAGACTGGAGAAGCTGGGACTGTCTCCTGGGAGAATAGAAAGTCGTGAGGAGGTTTGATAGAGATATTCAAAGTCATGAAGGGGCAGAGATAAAATAGAGAGAAACTGTTCCCATTGGTAGAAGGATCTAGAACTAGAGGGCACAAAATTAAGGTAATTGCAAATGAAGCAATGAAGAAAAACATTTTTCTCAGTAAGTGCTTAGGATCTGGAATGCACTGCCTTGTGTGGTGGAGGTAGGTTCGATCATGGCAGTCAAAAGGGAATCATTATCTGAAAAGGACATCATTGCAGAAATACAGGGAAAGGGTAAGAGAATGGCAGTCAGAGAGCCAACATAATAATCTTTATTAATGTCACAAGTAGGCTTACATTAACACTGCAATGAAGTTACTTTGAAAATCCCCTAGTCGCCACACTCTGGTGCCTGTTCGGGTACACTGAGGTAAATGTCCAATTCACCTAACAGCACGTCTTTCAGGACTTGTGGGAGGAAACCGGAGCATCTGGAGGAAACCCACGCAGACACGGGAGAGCGTACGGACTCCTCGCAGGCAGTAACCCAAGCCGAGAATCGAACCCCGGTCCCTGGCATTGTGAAGCAACAGTGCTAACCACTGTGCTACCGTGTCACCCAATTTTGCTGCAACCATTCTATAATTCTACCTTATTGAATGGTTTTGAAAATTGAAATACACTTTAGGCATTCTACTAGTTGTATCCTCAAAAAATGCAAACAAATTTGTCAAACATAATTTCCCTTTCAATGTTCTGTGCAGACACTACTTCATATATCATGCTTATTTAAGTTCCCCCATACTATATGCCTAATAAAATTCCATTTTTTTGCCTCCTACTGATGTTAGGCTAATTGGACTGTAATTCAGTTTTCTTTCTTCTCCTTTTTCAAATTACAGGGTTATGTTTGCATCCTTTCAATCCTTTGGAATTGTTCTCGGATCTAAGGAATACTTACAAGATCAAAACCAATGGGTGCAATTCTTCCAAAAAATTTCTAAGTTAATTTGTGGTGGGGCTTTCAAGGAGTTCCCCACCGCTATTCAATGACACATAAGTCACTTTTTTGGATCCTGGGGAGTTTCTCTACGGTTTAGCCCACACAGAATTTTTTTTAGCACTGGGGAGCTGAACGCAGAGATCAGCACGCCATTTTCAAAGGGTGCCCCGAACTCTAAGTGAGCTTGTAGGGCCTCCACACCCCTCACCCATGGACACTACCCCCCCCCCCCCCCCCCCCCCCCCCCCCCAAGTGAGGATGCACCACTTTGGGGTCCCCCCCTCTTCAGGCTCTCCCTCCCCCCCCCCCAAATCCCCCTTATAGCACCCCCTCCCTTCTAAGACCCCCACACATCACTCCTCCCGGAGGCCCCTACTTACCTGCTCTTCACTCACCACCCTTCAAACCCTCCCTTCACCCTCATTTCATGGGCATGATCCCCCTCGCCCCTGGCAATGCAACCCAGGCAGTGCTCCTGCAATCTTGGCAGTGCCATCAAGGCAACCTGGCAGTACCAAGATGCCCACGTTCCAGAGGGAGGGCCAGGGAGCTGCCCTGCACTTACCCTGACCCCCCCGGGGTCTCAGATGGCCCGGGAACCCCCCCGGGTGCTGTTCCAACTGGTCCACGTTTGTGCGGGCCAGCACTGATCGCCGTCCGGCTGCAACCTCCGTGGGAGGCTGGAGAATCAAGGGAGGCAAGTGGATCCCGGGCAGGTAGGTTGTAAGTAGGTTTATGACCTTCCGGGAGTGGCGTTTGGTCACGCTCATTTGGGGCGGAGTTCCAACTCCAACGTCTCGCTGGACTTTGGTGAATCTCGTGAGGTGCGGAGGCTGTCGGGAGGCTCATTGGAGGGCTCTCCTGAGATTCTCCGGCCGCGTTGTGCTCTCACTTGAGCGCAACACGGCAGGAGAATCGCGCCCAATGTATCCACTTTCTCTGCAATGATGTTTTAAAACCCTGTCAGGTCCCATTAATTGCTCCAGTCTTATTTCTTTCAATGCTCATTCTTGCTAAACCCTTGATTTCCCATTATTTCCAGAATGTTTTTTGATTCTTCTACCATAAAACAAAGATCAAAATAAAATATTCAATGTTTCTGCATTTTCCTAAAATAGTCATTCTTCCCTAAAGACCCTTTTTCTATAAGATTGATTGACCTGTTCTCATTGCACAAAACTAGATCCAAAATATTCCATTTCCTAGTTGGGTCCTTGACATACTAATCTATAAAACTACCTTGTATACATTTCATGAACTCATTATCTATATTATTAATGCAAATTTGGTTTACCCAGTCTGAATGAAGATTAAAGCCCACAATTACTGTATTACCCTTATTGCATGTACCTCTTAATATCCTAATTCATCACCTGCCCTACACTATACTATTTCATATATTCTTGGGAGAAGGCGGGAGGTGCAGTGGCTAATCTAGTAAAATACGATTTGGAGCATTTTACCCAGTCGATGGAATCACATTTGATAAAGAAAACATTTATCTTGATAGCTTGATGCTATGTAATTTAGCATCCCATCCCAATTTAGATATTGAGAATCCATCCCAATGCACATATTGAGAATTCAATGTGTCCTTACCACAGGTTCCCATCCCAACAATAGCTTAGCTTTACTGATATCTGGATTTCTTCGTTGTGGATCATCTTGTGCTTCTGGAAGAGACAGAATGTCACTTTTGCTCCCTGTTGGATTGAAGAAATGTTGTTTATAGCAAAATTCTAAACAGATATAAGAAAAAGCCAACTGACATAACTTTTACAAGAACAGAGATTAGAAAAACTCAGCAGGTCCGACAGCACCTGTAAGGAGGGAAAGCAGAGTCAATGATTTGAGTTCTTTGGTTCTTTGTCAGAATTTAAAGGAGGGCCAAATTGCCTTCACCTGCTCCAAATTTGTATGTCTGTAGAAACATTGGGAATGATAGAATGTTAAGCACAGTTCTCTTGGTAGCATTGGTATTACGAGTATAATCACTGAGAGATACGCATTCCTCCTCTATCATTTGCTTTCCACAGTGCATCCCAGTTTTAAGGAATCAGTGGTATCATAGACTTCAAAAACTGTTGATAAATGCTTCTGCCATAGGGGAGGTATGTGGCTATGTTTGGTGGATGGGGGAAGAGGAACAGGCCTGGCTTTCTATAGTAGAACATTATTGTGTTTCATTTTAATCTGCAGTGGGACATTGCTGCTTAGCAACCAGCAGTGGTGGGATTCCAATTGTAATTGTGATGCTCAAGTCCCCATTAGATTCCATTCTGTTCATACAACAAGCTGCATTTATATGTCCATTATGCTTAAGAGGGTTATTCGACAAAATTTGACCAAGGCTTGAAATAAAGTATTACGACATTTCACCAACTGCTTGATCGAGGAGGGAGGTTTTAAGCAGCACCTTAGAGGACAGAATTGTAGAGAGGCTTCCACCTTTGCAATATTTAGACAGTCATGCTCATTCAATACTGGAGGTTGGCCAAATAGCATGAAAAATCAGGGGCAGTGGAGGGGTGGTAGCAAGGAACTTCTGGAGTCTTCAGCATACATGTGGAATCCAATATGTTTTTGGAGTATATAGACAAGATGTGAAATAGGAGGCGACCAAGGAAACAACCTTGAGGAATTGGAATTTTTGCTTCACAATGCCAGCGACCCGGGTTCAATGCCTGGCTTGGGTCACTGTCTGTGCGGAGTTTGCACGTTCTCCTCGTGTCTGTATGGATTTCCTCCGGGTGCTCCGGTTTCCTCCCAGAAGTCCCGAAAGAGGTACTTGTTAGGTGAACTGGACATTCTGAATTCTCCCTCTGTGCACCTGAACAGGTGCTGGAGTGTGGCGACTAGGGGATTTTCACAGTAACTTCATTGCAGTGTTAATGTAAGCCTACTTGTGACACTAATAAAGATTATTATTAACTCCAGAGTTAAATGGTGAGCGAGTGGGAAGAGAAACCACTCCAGGAGATTCTCTAGAAATAACTGGATAAATAAGAATAGAAGCAGGTATATTATGGATGGTTGATGGGAATATGCAAAGTCATAAATACATAATATTATGTACCTGCACACATAAAGCAAGCAGAATAATTTCTGCTGTATTAAAACATTATTAGCGTTTGCTAAAAGATTTAAAGAGCTTCTTTCAGAGGATCCAATGGTACAAATATTAACACCTCTGGGATCCGCATCTGAATTCAGCCTAACTGAATGGGCAGCAGCTCTCAAGTGTTGCCAAGAATTCTAAACGAGAGGGAAATCTCCGCAGCTACTAGCCATGTCAAGATCTCACAAATGGGAGTGAATGGATGCTGAAAAGATCACAGAGGTTAATAAGATAATTTTCTCCCTTGATGTTAGAAAGTATTTTTCTTTGAGGTTATGTTTAAAGCTCTTTTGGAGAAACAAAGGTGGTTATCTACAGCACAGGAGGAGGCCATTCACTACATTTTGTTTGTCAGCTGTTTGTAACAGTATTCTAAAATTACTCTTACTGTCCTGGTCTCTCCTCAGAATCGTGCATTTTACCTGGTTTCAAATATTTATCCAATTGTTCTCTAAAAGAAGCAATGGCTGCTACCTGAACCATTCCATTGGCAAAACACTCCAGAATTTCAAAAACCGGGTGGCATGTGGCACAGTGGATAGCACTGGGACTGCGGCACTGAGGACCCGGGTTGGAATCCTGGCACTGGGTCACTGTCCGTGTGGAGTTTGCACATTCTCCCCGTATCTGCGTGGGTTTCACCCTCACAACCCAAAAATGTGCTGGTTAGGTGGATTGGCCATGCTAAATTGCCCCTTAATTGGAAAAAAAAATAATTGGGTACTCTAAATTTAAATTTAAAAAAAATAATTTAAAAAACAGTTATCAAGTATTCTTAGAGTGTCCAATGCTGAGACTGGGGTGCTAAATGTATTCATGAATAACACACAAATACTTTTTAGGATGCAACAGTAAAATGAGACACACTAAAATATCTAGATATGACAAAGCAGAAAAAGGATACAATTCATTAAGTGCAGAAACTTACAGGCATCAGTACAAACAGTAAAATTGTAATGGATAAGATTGAAGCTACACAGATTTCCGAACCCAAAATAAATATTTGAGAAAATAGGGGCATCATCAGCTGGAATTTTCAAAAACATTTGAGGATGATTCAAAAGGAGGACATCGGTCTGATGGACTGAATGGCCTATTCTTGTTCCTACAAAAGTACTCGAGTGCTGAGATTCTTTCTTTTTCCAATCTACCAAAGTAAGTAAAAGAAAATCTTACCAACAAGGCCCCGAATTAATTTGGCAAATTCTAAAATTGTATGTTCTTCTGGGTTCCCCTGTTAAAAGTAAATATAGTGGTATTAAAACTAATGTTATATATTTTTTAAAAAGCTTAGATTTTTATGGTGATTGACATTTATTACACGTTATAATTTCAAAATCTGGCACAATTGACTTAGTTTTAATTATATTTTCACTTCAATCCTGAAAAGATTTAATTACACAAATATTTAAAATATTTCCAAGGTAAGTATGTATTCATCTCAACTGTTGCATTATGAAGCACTGATCACATATTTATATACATATAATTCTCTAGCTGTACTGGTCTAAGATGCAGAATGCACCATTTCGATGAAATGCGACAGGACACCATGTAAAACACAAAATAAAAGTATGTAAATGCAAAGTGCACAGGGAAGGCCAATAACATACAATAAACTTAGGAAGATCAAAGTTGTATTTTTTGGCCACTATCATTTCTTGCTGCAGATTCGATCCCCTATGCAGTTACTTGCTCGGGTTGAATGAGCTGTGTAGAACCATAGGTTTACGTTCTACCTCTCTTCAGCTCTGAAGAGGTCATATGGGCTTGAAATGTTAACTTTGTTTCTCTCTTTTCACAGATGTTGCCAGACCTGCTAAATTTTTCCAGCAATTTTCTGTTTTTATCTTATGTTTGACTCAAGAGCACAGAGTCAAATCCAGCTTCTTATCTGAACTTCAAAACAACTTCTTTCCACTGTAATAATTCCCAGATTTTGATCTTTACTGACAGCAAAATCCTCTTTTTAGGATTTCTGAAAATAAGCAACATCACCTCCATCACAAATTTGTTTATGCATCTGTATTATTATATTAATGTCCAAACGCACCAATTATCTTTCTGTGCTGGGATCACTTAAATGAAATACCACGGAATAGACTTATAATAAAAGGGTGGAACTTAAGATTCATCGAACACCTCTAAATGTAAACAAAGTCTAATTGTGCTGAGACTCATTTCTTTAATACACAGTGGACAATGTTCAGCTCATTGCATCTTTATTGGCTGTCTGAAAAATCTATTCACTTAGTCTTAAGTGCACTGTCCTTTCCAATGCATTTTAAAAAATGTTACCGTTTTAGAAGGTATGAATTTTGCTTCCACAATCATTTCTGATCTGACATTCTAAGTCTTAGGAACTTCTGTGCAAAAGAAAAAGCCTAGCTGGACTTCCGGTGGCGCCCTCGAGGAAGCAGGTCGCAGGTCGGATCGCTCCCGCCCGCGATGGGCAAACGGACATGTTTTGCAGGATTTCTTCGGGACCTGGCGGCCTGAATCGGTGGAGGAGACGAAAAGAAGAGGTTTTCCTCCCGGGGTATGGACAGTTGGACCAGAAGTGGTCAAGTGGAGCGGCGAAGTTCGAAGCGGGAGCAGCGGGGACCTCTGACCGGGCGGCGAAGCATGGCGGACGGCAGGGACCAGGGAGCGGAGGCTCACTGGCCAAGGGAGCAGCAGATGGAGTTTTTCCGGAGCTGCTTCGCCGACTTGAATAGGGACACGTTGGACCCGATGAGGGCGGTGATGGATCGAATGGTCGAGGCGCAGGCGGTCCAAGAGAAGGCGCTCAGGGAGGTTGAGGTGAAGCTCTCCGCACAGGCGGACACAGTAACGGAGCTGGAGCACGAGGTAGAGGAGCTGAACGCCCGCCAGAGGAGGATGCAGGAGCAGCTTGAAGAGCTGGGGAACAGAGCCAGGAGGCAGAACCTGAGGATCATGGGCCTCCCCGAGAGCTGTGAGGGATCGGATGCGGGCGCATACATGATGGGTATGCTCGAGGCGCTGATGGGACCGGAGGCCTTCCCTCGACCCCTGGAGTTGGATGGGGCTCATAGAGCCCCCGCAAGGAAGCCCAGGACGGGTGACCGACCGAGGCCCTTGGTGGTTCGCTTTCACCGGCTTGCCGACAGGGATCGGGTGCTGCGATGGGCCAAGGCGGAGAGGAGCAGCAGATGGGAGAACTGCGAGGTGCGCATGTACCAGGACTTGGGAGCGGAGCTGGCCAAGAGGCGTGCAGGATTCATCAAGGTAAAGGCAGCCCTCTTCAAAAAGGTGAGATTTGGAATGCTGTATCCTGCGAAGCTTTGGGTGACGTTTGAGGAACTTCATTACTACCTCGAGACACCAGAACAGGTTTGGGCCTTTAGTAAAGAGAGGAAGCTGGACTTGAACTAACGGACATTTGGTTTGTTTTTCAATGCTCTATAGTGGCGGTGGTATGTTAACCTAACTTGTTTTGACTAGAAATGGACTTTTATTAAAAGAAGAAGCTGGACTTGAACTAAAGGACTCTGGGCTCACAGAGCTGTTGTGTGGCGGCGGTCCGTTAAATTATCCTGCACTGTAATGTTTTTATTTAAGATTGTATTCAGCCTGGACAGAGAACGGGGACTGGAGGGCGCACTGCTTAGGGCGAGTTCGGGAGCTTGCAACAGAGGGGGGGGGGAAAGAGGGGCCCTGCAAAGGGGGTCCCCCGCTTGGTACCTTTTGGCGGGAGACCGGGGCCTCTGATAGGGGGATGGGCTAGGGGCTGGGTAAGGGACTTGAAAGGGCACAGGGAGATACAATTAGGTTAATGGGTCTTTGGGGTGTGGGGGGAGGGCCCGAGCATTCGGGCGGGAGACAGCCAGGCGCTAAGGGCAGGGGTCAACGTAGTTAGCGTAGATCGGGGGGGCACCAGGGAGAGTAGGAGAAGGGGTGGGCTAGGGCCAAGCGCGGGGCGGACCTGATAGGGCAGCCGGGAGGGAGAGCAGAGAAGATTTAAGAGGGTAAGGGGGTGGGGGGGATCAGAAATCCCCGGGGGAGATAGTCGCTTGCAGGGAATAGCATAGGAAACCGAAAGCAGCAGAACCCGGAGGGGAGGGGAAGTGGGGGTGGGGCGGGGGGGGTTTAGAGCCACATTAGGTTAGTTGAGCACGTGGGGCACGGGTAAATAGAGCTGGTTGGGGAAGTGCTTTATTAATATGTTTATTCTCTCCCACTGTTCGTTTTCAATATGTTAAGGCTTTTGCATATGGCCTTTTTTCTCTGTAAATGTTACATATCTGTTTTAAATAAAAATTTTGAAAAAGAAATTTAAAAAAAACTTTTCTTTCCATGCTGGATTTCTCATTTGTACCATCTATTACCGATTCACAGATCAGGGGAAATGATTACAGTATGAACTATTCATAATTTTAGATACATGAATATTGTCATATTATCGCATATTCTTCTTTGCTCCAAGGAAATGGATCCTCTAATTGTTTTAGACTCTCCTCAAAAGAAAAGTTTCTTATCCTTTCTTTTTAATATTGACTACCCTCCCCATGGCCGGACACCCTTTCAAAAGTAGGGTATCCAAAATGGACCTCATACCTACTGTAAGCTAATCAATTTTCTTGATTATATGTTTAATATCTTACTATTTAAACCTAGATTGGCAAATGCATTGATAAATTGTTTCACCAATTTGTCCTCGCTTTTAAAGATCTGTGCATCTGAACATTTAAGAGTCTCTGCCAATTGCCCAATCTAATTAGAACATAGAACATACAGTGCAGAAGGAGGCCATTCGGCCCATCAAGTCTGCACCAACCCACTTAAGCTCTCACTTCCACCGTATCCCCGTAACCCAATAACCCATCTAACCTTTTTTGGTCACTAAGGGCAATTTATCATGGCCAAGCCACCTAACCTGCACGTCTTTGGACTGTGGGTGGAAACCGGAGCACCCGGAGGAAACCCACGCAGACACGGGGAGAACGTTCAGACTCCGTACAGACATTGACCCAGTGGGGAATCGAACCTGGAACCCTGGCGCTGTGAAGACACAGTGCTATCCACTTGTGCTATCGTGCTGCCCATGATAATAATCTGACTATGCCCTCCTGTTATTTTCCCAAAGAACACAAATTTGTCAGCCACAACTAACCTTTTAAAGATAATTAACTTCATCCTAGATTTTGGCCTCCTGAAGCTTATCCACCAACAATACTGACTGGTTCATAGCAACCCATTTAACCGTTTGTTTTTGATAAGAGGTGCTATAATGGCAACCCAGGACTTCAGCTTGTGACCATGGAGTGATTGGTCACATAAAGGGCTGTTCCTGTTCAAAGTCACAGAAAAGGGCTCTTTTTATCCAGATAGAATTTTGATGAAAAGGCGTAGGTGAATGTTAGAGAAGTAGTTTACCCCTGGAATGGTATGTCTTCTGACCACTGGACCCGGCAGAAAACAGTGAGAGGTTTGGCTGGATAAGTTGAAACGGTCTCGTACTTCACAGACAGTCTCTCCCAGCATGCAGACAGGGGAGGGGCAAGCTGTAAGGCCCCAGATACAGGAACTGATGACCTTTATCAAGGAGGAATTCCATAAACAGAGGAAAGAAACACATGTGGATCATGCAAAGGCCATTGCAGAAGCTGTGGCATCCCTGAAGAGTACTTTGGAGCAGATGGAGAGGTGTTTGGAGGTACAGGGGTCACAGATTCAGGAGATTGAAGGAGTGATCTCAGACCACAATGATTGTGTGGTGGCTCTGGAGACGGAGGTGGGGCTCCTAGGAGACCTTTGTAAAACGCTGAGGGCAAAGGTTGAGGAGCAGGAGAATACCTCGAAAAGACAGAACCTGCGAATAGTGGGCCTGCCTGAAGGAGTGGAAGGTGCGAGTGCCACGAGGTACGTCTCGAGGATGCTGGCGGGACTGGTGGCAGAAGGGGTGCTAGATAAGGCACCTGAAGTGGACCGAGCGCATAGGTCTCTGAGGCAAAAGCCTAGAGCTGGGGAGCCGCCGCGGGCGGTGATCATGAGACTCCATCAATTTGTGGAGAAAGAGAAAATTCTACGGTGGGCCAGGGAGAAGCGTAGCTGCGACTGGGAGGGAAATAACATCTGGATTTATCAGGACATCGGAGCCAAGTTGGCAAAACGGCAGGCAGGTTCCAACAAGGCCAAGGCTGTGCTGTACCGGCGGCAGATCAGGTTTGGGGTGCTCTACCCGGCGAAATTATGGGTGACGTTCGGAGGCCGGGAGCATTATTTCGAGACCCCAGAAGCGGCCGAAGAATTCATTCAGAAGCATAAACTGTGGGAGAACTGAGTGGACAATGCTTGGGAACCGGCGTGCTGGCACCATGTAATGGTCGGGAGCATGTTTGAAGTGGGGGGGGGGGTGTAGGGGTTGGGGGATTTTCGCCTATTTTTGTGGGGTGGGGGTGGGGGGGGTTTCTGTTCAATGTTGAGATTGTAAGGAGTTGTAGGGGTGAAAAGTTTATGTGGGGATGAATGTTCCCATCCCCCCTCCTGTTTTATGGGACTGTTTGTGTTTAACATCTGTTTGTTTGCTTTTGGAGAAGGCTACCTGGATTTCAGGAGACGTTCTTGTTTAGGTGGGGGTGGGCAAGGCCAGCAGGTGGCCTTCTTCTTAGAGTTGAAGAGTGGGGGGGGGGGGGGGGAAAGAGGTCATTAGGATGTGTCTTTGGGCAGGGGCAGCTGCGCTAGCAGGTTATGCTGGTGAACGGAAGTGAGGTGGTAGGGGAGAAAGCCAAGAGGGGTGGCCGGGGGGAAAGGGGAAGTGGTGGGGGGGGGGGGGGGAAGAAGGGGAAGGGGAAAAGCGGGGCGGCTTTCTGCGACGCGGCAGGGGGTGAGAGATTACATGGCCAAGGGCGAAGAAAGGGGCCATCTGGGATGGGCTAGGTACAGAGTGGAACTAAAGGGGCAGGAGTTAAGTGGGGAAGATGACGGACGGTAGAGGGGATTGGAGGCGCAAGCCTCCGGTAAGGTTGGTAACGTGGAACGTCCGGGGATGGAATGGGCCGGTTAAAAGGTCGCAGGTGTTCGCGCACCTCAGGAGCTTGAAAGCGAGGGTGGTCTTTTTGCAGGAGACACACCTCCGTGTGAAGGACCAGGTTAGGTTAAGGAAGGGGTGAGTCGGGCAGGTTTTTCACTCGGGGTTTGATTTGAAATCGAGGGGTGTGGCGATTTTAATGAGCAAAAAAAATGGGATGTGTGAGTGTGACGGAGGTGAGGGATCCAGGTGGGAGATATGTGATTGTGAGTGGGGTATTGGAAGGGGCACTGGTAGTGTTGGTAAATTGGTAAATGTGGGATGATGTGGGTTTTATGGGTGGGGGGGGGGTTGCTGGCAGCAATCCTGGATTTGGCCACGTACCAGTTGATCATGGCAGGAGATGTTAACTGTGTTCTGGAGCTGAGGGTGGATAGATCGAGCCCCAGGTCTTTGGGTAGGGTACGAATGGCAAGGGAGCGGGGGGGTTTATGGAGAGGATGGGTATGGTGGATCCATGGCACTTTCAGAACCCTGGGGGGAGTATTTGTTCTTTTCACACGTCTATAAGGTGCATTCGAGGATTGATTACATTGTAGTGAGTTGGGAGATTTTGGTGGGGGTTGGGGGGGCAGAGGGTGCGGGGATAGTTATCTCGGATCATACACCCCACTGGTTGGATATTCAGTTCAGTACGGGACGAAAGCGGAGGCCGGGGTGGAGGTTTGACTCGGGGTTGTTGGCGGATGGAGGATTTTGTGATAAGGTGCGGTTGGCGATTAGGGATTATGTGGAGTTCAATCAGAATGGGGAGATGTCGACGGGCATTTTTTGGGAAGCACTGAAGGCAGTGGTCCGGGGAGAAATTCTCATTTACGGTTCGTGCGAATAAGGAAAGGAGGGCGGAACATGACCGTCTAGTGAGTGATAGTGGAGGTGGACAGGGAATATTCGAGGGTGCCCACCATAGAGGGATTGGCGAGGAGGAAAAGGTTGCAGGGGCAATTTGCCAGGCTGACAACGGGGAGGGCGGTAGGGCAACTGCATGGGGCAAGAGGGGTGCAATACGACTATGGGGAGAAGGCGAGCCGTATGCTGGCACACCAGCTGCGGAGGCAGGCTGCGTCCAGGGAAATATTGAAGATCCGGGCTGGGGCTGGGATGTTGTGTCAGAGCCAGGGAAGATAAATGAAGCATTTAGAGAGTATTACCAGGGACTTTATATGAGGCAGGCCCAGGAGAGGAAGGGGACATGGGGTGGTTTCTGGACAAGCTGGAATTTCCCTAGGTGGAGGAAGCATGGTAGCATTGTGGATAGCACAATTGCTTCACAGCTCCAGGGTCCCAGGTTCGATTCCGGCTTGGGTCACTGACTGTGCGGAGTCTGCACATCCTCCCCGTGTGTGCGTGGGTTTCCTCCGGGTGCTCCGGTTTCCTCCCACAGTCCAAAGATGGGCAGGTTAGGTGGATTGGCCATGATAAATTGCCCTTAGTGTCCAAAATTGCCCTTAGTGTTGGGTGGGGTTGCTGGGTTATGGGGATAGGGTGGAGGTGTTGACCTTGGGTAGGGTGTTCTTTCCAAGAGCCGGTGCTGACTCGATGGGCCGAATGGCCTCCTTCTGCACTGTAAATTCTATGATAATCTATGAAGCAAAGAGGCAGGCGTTGGAGGAGCCCCTGGGGCTGAGGGAGGTGCTGGATAGTATCAGGGTATGAAGTCGGGGAAGGCCCCTGGGCCGGATGGGTACCCGGCAGAATTTTATAAGGAATTTGCGGCGGACCTGGCACCACATCTGTCGGGGGCGTATAATGAAGCACTGGAGAAGGGGGAGTTGCTGGAGACGATGAAGCAGGCAGTAATCACACTAATGCCAAAAAAAGGGAAGGATCCGTTGGAATGTGGGTCGTATAGACCCATATCACTATTGAACACAAATGTGAAAGTATTGGCCAAGTTGTTGGCGAGGAGGATGGAGGATTGTGTCCTGGGGATGGTTGCAGAAGATCAAACAGGTTTCGTGAAGGGCAGGCAGCTTGCGAGTAATATAAGACGGCTGTTGAATGTGGTGATGAATCCGTCGAGAGCTCTGGTACTGGAGGTGGTGGTGGTGTCCATTGATGCGGAGAAAGCATTTGATCGGGTGGAGTGGTGGTACTTGTTCGAAGTTTTGGGAAGGTTTGGGTTTGGGCCGAGATTTGTGGCATGGGTGCAGTTGCTGTATGTGGCGCCAAGAGCGAGAGTGAGGACGAATGATATGAGCTCACAAAGCTTTGACTTACACAGGGGTACGAGGCAGGGGTGCCTGCTGTCGCCGCTGCTGTTTGCACTGGGCATAGAGCCATTGACGATGGCTCTCAGGGGGTCAGCAGAGTGGCAGGGGATAATGAGGGAACAGAGGGAGCATCGGGTGTCGCTCTATGCTGATGACCTCTTGCTGTATGTTTCGGATCCGTTGGAGAGTATAGGAAGGATTATGGGCCTGTTGGGGAGGTTTGGAGGGTTCTCTGGATACAAGCTGAATGTAGGGAAAAGCGAGGTATTCCCGGTGAATGAGCTGGCACAGCGGGCTAATTTAGGGGGGATGCTATTTATGGTAGCGAGAGATAGGTTTAGGTACTTGGGGATTCAGGGAGCGAGGGAACTTAACGAAGCTGGTGGAAGAGGCCAGGGAGATCTTAAGAGGTGGGATACACTTAACGTTGGCGGTGAGGGTCAAGTGGTGAAAATGAATATTCTGCCTAGGTTCTTGTTTATCTTTCAGGCTCTCCCAATCTTTATACCAAAGGCCTTTTTTGGAAAGTGGACATAATCATCTCTGACTTATGGGCAGGGAAGGTGCCGAGGGTGGAGAGGACCCTGCTACAGAGGCAGAGGCAGCAGGGGGGTTGGCGTTGCCAAACTTGCTTCATTATTATTGGGCGGCGATTGTGGACAAGGTGCGGCGGTGGTGGGAAGGAGAAGGGGTAGAGGGGGTTAGGATGGAGGAGGAATCTTGTAAGGGGTCTAGTTTGAGGGCTATGGTGACGGCAGCATTGCCAATGGCTCCGAGTAGGTATTCAGAGAGCCCAGTGGTGCAGTCCACGGTGAAGATATGGAATCAGCTGAGGAGGCATTTTAGGGTGGAAGGGATCGCCGCTGTGCGAGATTCATGGGTTTGAGCCGGGGGGGATGGATAGTGTATACAGGAGGTGGAGGGAAGTGGGGCTGGTCAAGGTGAGGGATTTGTATTTGGAGGAAGGGTTCGTCAGTCTGGAGGAACTAAGGGAGAGGGTAGAGCTGCCGAGGGGTAGTGAGTTCAGGTATCTACAGGTTAGAGACTTTGCACGAAAGGTCTGGAAGGGGCTCCCTAGATTGCCGGGCTACACCCTGCTGGAGCGACTGCTGCTTCCGGATGTGGAAAGGGAGGGAAGAATTGGGGATATATATATAAGTGGCTGGGGGAGCAGGGAGGCGAGCGGGTGGTGAAGATCAAGGAGAAATGAGAAGCGTAGTTGGGAATGGAGATCAATTGGGGAGTATGGAGTGAGGCACTGCGAAGGGTAAACGGGACCTCCCCTTGTGCAAGGATGAGCCTGATACAGTTGAAGGTGGTGCACAGGGTGCATATGACTCGGGCGAGAATGAGTGGGTTCTTTCAAGGAGTAGCAGATGAGTGTGAGAGGTGTGGGCGGGAGCCAGCGAATCATGCGCACATGTTTTGGGGTTGTGAAAAATTGGGAAGATTCTGGGCGGGAGTGTTCGCGGTCTTAGCCAGGATAGTGGAGGAGGGAGTGGACCCGGTCCCTTTGGTGGTGATATTTGGGGTTTCAGAGAAGCCGGAGCTCATGGAGAGGAGGAAGGCCGATGTCTTGGCCTTCGCCTCTCTGATTGCACGGTGACGAATTTTGCTGGAGTGGCGGTCGGCATTGCCACCGGGGGTTAAGGGGCTCAGCATGGGAGTTTGAGAAAAGGTGGGGGATGTTTGTGACCGTGTTTGAGGAGCTGTTTGTCGCAGGGGGGATGGAGCGATGGGTGATGGGGAGGGGGTGCTCAAAAAGGAGAAAAATCTGTCCAAAGTGCATAGTTGATTGTTGGGAAGAATGTTTCCCAGGGTGTTTATTTGCTGTAACCTACTTTGATACAAGTTTGAATAAAATGTAATAAAATAAAGAAAATGGCAACCCAGCAGTGCTTTATCACCACTCCATATCCACGGATTTTTGCAGGACTGGTCACAGCCTGTACTGTTTCCTCCTAACATGCCGCAGCAGGGCAAAGTGTCTTTCCATTTTTGTTTCTACCATTTTATTTCCCTTAACTATGCTTATCCTCACCTCCTTCTTTTGCACCCTGTCATTCCCACTACCACACACTTCTGCAAAAACCAAGACAAGTATTCATCGAGTATCTCTGCCAATCTTTCATCCTCCAGGAAAGGTTAGCATGACCTGAATGTCCATTTGGTGGCTGTCACACAATGTTAGGTCATACCCCACTGTAAATTATTGATGGCATGACATTATGCTAACAGCTCCACCTAACATTGTAATACTATTAGAAACAAGAGCCCATTCCCCCTTTTTAAAACGTAGATTACAAAACTCCTAGTCAAGCAACTATCCAGTTTTGCATTTATGACAATGCCAAACATACATCCGATCTTAACTTGGAACAGGAATTGCTAGAACGTAGAAAGTTTACATACCACATTCACAGGACTGCTGACATTATTGTTCATCAAAACCACTAATCCATTCACAAGGTCGCTACAAGGAAAATTAAAACATATTAAATTGAACATGCACTGCATTTCATATGTGATCCATGTTAATGATCTGAAAATCAGCAAATCAGTGCAAATAAATATGTAAATTGAACATAAAAGTGTTATAAACATTTTAAAACTTTCATTCATATAGCACCTGTCATAACCACCAGACATCCCAAAGCACTTTACAGCAATAAAGTACTTTAGAAACGTACAAAAAGATGTGGTCTACGTAAACTACAATCACACTAGACCGAAGGGTATCTAAGAAATTCAACACTTTCCATAACTTCTCAATTCTATGTAAACATCTTTTGACTTATTCACAGTAAGTGTTTAGCGACAAAGGTATTGAATACTTCAAAAAATACACCAATGAAATACTACCATAGCATATTTGAACTTTTTTTCCCCACAGGTTTAATATTTCACAGGAGTTTCCAAGTTTTATAAAAATGGTACATTCAGGTGAAATTTTCAATTACAAAGACATTCCCACACTTTGTCTCTTTTATGGATTAATATGCATTATATAACTATTTCTCGCAATGCTAACGTAAATTACTACCATTAGTCCCTCTAACAGTTCCCAATCACTCCCAGTTATATATTCATCAATATAAAACAGCAAAACCTCTTCAAGCTTGCCATGACTAAACGTGGAATATCTGTGGATAATATATCTATTATGTATCAAATATGAAGGGTCGCAATGAAGGGTCATCAACAGTGCTATCAACTGGCACTTACTCAGCAAAAACCTGCTCACAGATGCTCAGTTTGGTTTCCGCCAGGGTCACTCAGCTCCTGACCTCATTACAGCCTTGGCTCAAACATGGACAAAAGAGCTGAATGCCTCACCAGGTGAAGTGAGAGTGGTTGCCCTTGATATCAAGGCAGCATTTGACCAAGTATGGCATCAAGGAGCCCTAGCTAAACTGGAGTCAATGGGAATCAGGGAGAAAATTCTCCGCTGGTTGGAGTCATACCTGGCTCAAAGGAAGATGGTTGTGGTTGGAGGTCAATCATCCTAGCTCCAGGACATCACTGCAGGAGTTCCTCAGGGTATTGTCCTAGGCCCAACCATCTTCAGCTGCTTCATCAATGACCCCTTCCATCATCGGGTCAGAAGTAGGGATGTTTGCAGGTGACTACACAATGTTCAGCACCATTCGTGGCTCCTCAGATAATGAAACAGTCCATTTACAAATGCAGCAAGACCTGGACAGTATCCAGGCTTGGGCTGACAAGTGGCAAATTACATTCATGCCACACAAGTGCAGGGCAATGACCATCTCCTACAAGAGAGGATCTAACCACTGTCCCATGACATTCAATGGCATTACCATCACTGAATCCCCCACAATCAACATCCTGGGGATTACCATTGATCAGAAACTGAACTGGACTAGCCATATTAATACTGTGGCTACCAGGGCAGGTCAAAGGCTAGAAAGTCTGACGGCAAGTAATTCACCTCCTGACCCCCCCAAAGCCTGTCCACCATTTACAAGGCACAGTCTGGAGTGTAATGGAATACTCTTCACTTGCCTAGATGAATACAGCTTCAACAACACACAAGAAGCTCAACACCATCCAGGACAAAGCAGCCCACTTGAGTGCTCCCCCTTCCACAAACATTCAAACCCTCCACCACCACCGACGAACAGTGGCAGCCATGTGTACCATCTACAAGATGCATTGCAGTAAGTCACCAAGGTTCCTTAGGCAACACCTTTCATACCTAGGGATGGGCAATAAAAGCTGGCCTAACCAGTGATGCCCACATCCCGTAAATTAATTAAAAAAAAATTCAAAGTGCAGTGGTAAGAAAGTAACAAAGCCCCAAATCCACCTCTTCATTAAGAAAAAGATAGCCAGCCAACAACCTTTCCTAAATGCTGCTTACAACAGAAGATTGACAACCTGCAATATGCCAGATTGTTAATGTAATTTTCTCCCCTATCACTTCAACTGAAAATCCGTGATCGCAGGTGAATTAATTCTCTGCAATAAATTGGATGTTGTTAAAACTTATAAAGATGGGCATGGTCTCCTCCAGCTAACTTTAGTATCATGGCTCACTGAAACTTCTTTTTAGATTAAAACTGAGGCCTGGGATGGGCATTTCTTTTCACTTCTCTCTGCACATTGAGAACAAATGAGTGGCCAAGAATATATATAGGTTGGTTCACCAAACCTCTTCACTTAGCTAACCCATCCATCCCCTAAACCCCTCGCCTCATCATGACAATATTTTCAAGAGTTTTTCAGTTTTTCCTTTCTTCTCTTAATTCCTACCATTCTCTCTCTCTCTCCTCCGCACCACCCCCCCCCCTTGACCCAAAGAAAGATCTTGATACTTATTCTTGACTCCTTGTAAACGTCTTCATGGGAGTTTAAATATAATAGGCGCTAACATTCCATAATGTAAATTTTGCATATTAATAAAGCTAATATAGACCTAGGCAACAAAATCTGTTTGTGAAAGCACAAATAGATAAGTGCATGAATACATGTATAGAACATAATCAGACAGTCAGACATACCTTACATATTGGAAAGACCTAGTCTGAGATCCTGAACCATAAACCTGTGAAGACAGTTTAAAAAGTAAATTTAAATATATAACTCATAAATTGTGAGGTATAGTAACCTGAAGGTATTTTACCAGCCAATAAGAATTCAGAAAGTAGGTCACTGCCCTGTTATACAAAAACAACATTGAAACAATAATAAAATAGGACTTTAAAACTGAGCCAAGAGGAAAGGTTGTCCACTTTATTGTTTGGAAGGGAGACTTGCTAAGAGGTCTTTCAGATTACAGATTGGAGAAATTAGATTGAGGATTGCCTGGTACAGGAGCAGTTTAAGTGTCAAACGAAAATGGAAGATTTAAGCAAAGTCATAATAAAAGGGTGACAGAATTGTATCCTTTCATAACAATAACTTCTCATTTTTGATTAATCCTAGTGAATTCAAAAAATGCAGGAGCTGCACAGTAGGAAATTGTGGGTGTGTGGTGGTGTTGGAGACAGAGTGGGGCAAAAGGTCTGTGCTCTAATAACAAGTGGTGTTCCTCAGGCACTTATTCTGGGGCTTTAGATTTTCACATTTATTAGAAGCTCCAATGAAGAAAGAGAGAATTGAATATCCAAGTTTACAGATGGCACTAGATAAACAGGAACAGCAAGTAGACAGGAAGGTGAAGTTGCCAAGGGACATAGACTAAGTGAGTGGACAGAACTATGGCAGATGGAGTTCAATGTGGGCAAGGGTGAGGTCATCTGTTTTGGTTCAATTTTGTAAACTAGGAACCAAAGGTGCAGAGATTTGGGAGACAAGCAAATACATGTAAAGCGGTTGAAAGCTATGAAAATAAATCACAAAGGTCAATGAATGGATTGCCAAGAAGGATGATTGATGACAGGACACTGGATTTAAAGAAAGAGTCAGATGAAGCAATGGGAGGGTCTACAAGGTTGATATGCTGAAAAGATAGGATCAAATGAATACGGAATTTCTTCTTTCAAATCAAGTTTGTCATCAATGGCTGCATAAACTGATTTCATAGGATCAAATAGCAGGTCTTACAATCTATAATGAAGTGTAAACTTTGCAGTTTAAATCTTTTAAAAAAAACACGTTAGTCAATCTTCTCAGACATTCGCTTCCATCTAATTCTGGCCTCTTGGACATCCCCGATTTTAATTGTTCTACCACTGGTGATCAGCTGCCTCGGCCCTAAGCTCTGGAATTCCCAACCCCCCCAATTCTAACGCACTTTATTCCTTTAAGAAATTTCTTAAAACTTACCTCTTTGACCAACTTTTAGGTCATTTGCTCGGATATCTCCGATGTGGCTCAGTTTCTAATGTTTTTCAATAAAACTCCCATGAAGCGTCCTGGAGTGTTTTATTATGTTAAAATTGCTACACAAATATAAGTTGATGCTGTTTGAAACTGCTGTTTTGGATGGTAAACAAACGTTTGCTTGCATATGAAACAGTTTTATAAAGGACAGTATTATATGAAAGGACTGGTAAAGTATTTTCTGTTCTTGAGTTCTACGTACTTTTTGCTATTTTGTATTAATGTCCCCTCATTGTTTTATCAAAGGTCAAACTACATAACCTGTGCATTTCCACTATTCCAACGCGCGTCATCCTTTGATCATTTGAATGGCCTAATTCAACTCTCTTCTGAATCATCTTTTATGTAATGAGAAATCCAAATTCTACTTTGCTTACTGGGATTATGGCCCTTCTAAGAGCCCTCTCCATCTTTTAAAGTTAAGGTACCGAAATTTGCACGGAGCAGCCCATTGTGGCCTTTCAGTAGATCAGCGCCAAAATAACCTGTTTGTGTACTCACTGGGCTGCATAACCAGCGAATTTGATTATGTCTATTATCTTTCTTATTATTCTTTTCAGAATATGAACAGCAAAACCCTTCTTGGAATTGTTCCTTCTCTTTCTGCGTTTTGTCAAACCTCAACAGGGTGATTCTGCAGTGTTCATACAGAACATACCTGGTTATAATCAGGTACTTTATTATCCATCCTTTTGCAATAGTAAGGATTTGGAAATAATCACTTTTAATTACATACATTTTCCAACATGTTTATAAACGAGCACTGATGATAGATGGTTAAAATACTTACAACACAAGCCACTGGATGTTGTTTCCCCACAAATGATAGAAAACTGAATATTTAATTTGTCAGTCTCAGCAATCAATAAACATGGACACCCATTTAGCTGTGAATTTTCTCTTCCTTTCAGGCTGGTTTTTAAAATTTTAATCTCCCCTGTTCACAATAACAGGTTTTGAAAATAGAAAGTGGCAAGGTGAAGTTTTTGACAGGTCCAGAAAAAAGTGCAGGAGAATTAAATATCATTTTTTTTTATAAAGTTAATTTGTTTAAGCCAAAATGATGATGCACTGTTGTGGGGAAGCATGCCAGGCATTTGAAGGATCCAGAATATAGCTAGGTATTAAGGCTAAAATTCTCAACCTTCAAGAGCACGTCTATCAAATATATGTACAAGATCAATAAACCAAGTCTATGATAACAGGGAAGTGCTCCAATTTTCCTAGAACTAGAGATATATGCAGAACATGGATGACTGAATGCATAATCAACATAAAAATACATTTTCCTCCATATACCATATTTTGTTAATACTCCATGACAAGTTATGTGGATTAATGCATATTTTAATTTACACAAATTGAAGGTTAACTCTGCATAAATGCGGTCTGAAGATAGCACACAGCCCAGTCGACTCTACAAAGTCCTCCTCACTAACTTGGGGGCTTCTGCCAACATTGGGAGAGCTGTTCCACAGACTAATCAAGCAACAGCCTGTAATAGTCATATTCACAGAAACATACCTTTCAACCAATGTTCCAGACTGCTAATCCTTGAATGTCCTGTCTTACTATCAGGACAGATGCACCAGAGGTGGCAGCACAGTGGTATACAGTCACAAGAGACTGCACCTGGGACTTAACATTGACTCCAGACCCCAAAGAGTCACATGGCAACAGGTAGAATATGGGCATGAAACCTCCTATCAATTACCAACTATCAACCTCCCTCAGCTTATCAGTACTCCTCCCTGTTGAAAACCAGTTAGAAGCACTAAGAGTAATAAGGACACAGAAGGTACTCCAGGTGGAGGACTTTAATGTCCATCACCAAGCGAGGTAACACCGCTACTGATTGAGCTGGCTGAGATGCAAGGGACATAGCTACAAGACTGGGCTAGTGGCAGGCTGAGAGAGAACATACATGAGGGGAAAAACCTACTTGACTTCAACCTCACCAATCTACCTGTCACAGATGCATTTGTATTAGTACGAATGACCATTGCACACTTCTTCTGAAGAAAAGTACTGTCTTCACACTGAGGACACTCCATGTTTGTTGCATTACTCCTGTGCTAAATTGGATAGACTTAGAATAGGTCCAGTAGCTCAAAGCTGAGCACCTGAGGTGCTGTGGACCATCATCAGAATTATAACCTCATATCGCTCACATTTTTACCATCATGTCAGGGATTACCCCTGCTCTAATGAAAAGTGCAGGAGAGCATGCTAGGAGTGGTATTAGAAGTAACTGAAAATGAGGTGCCATCCTGGTGAAGTTGTAAGACAGGACTAGATCCATGCTAAAAAGCTGAATCAACATGTTGCAGACAGAACAAAGTTATTCCACAATCAATGGATCAGAACAAGTGCTGCAGTCATACAGCACGGTGGCGTAGTGGTTAGCACTGCTGCCTCATGGCGCCGGGTCACTGTCCATGTGGAGTTTGTACATTCTCAACGTGTCTGCGTGGGTCTCACCCCCACAACCCAAAACATGTGCAGGGTAGATGAATTGGCCACGCTAAATTGCCCCTAAATTGGAAAAAAAGAATTGGGTACACCATTTTCTTTTTATTGTTTTAATAACTAATGGGAGAACAAGGCTGATTAAATGTTAGAAGCTAGCAGAACCCAGTACCAGAGTGCTAAAGACCAGGCTGATATATTTACACCCATTTTCAGTCAGAAGTGCTGATTGGATGATCCATCTCAGCATAACCAAAGGTCCCCAAACCATAAAAGCCAATCTTCAGCCTAATTGATTGACTCCACATTATAACAAGCAAAGGCTATGGGCACTGACAACATCTGCAGTGATGGTTTGTACTTCAAAACAAGTTACCTTCTAGCCAAATTATTTCAGTTCAGCTAGAACTCTGCCATCTAACCAAAAAAGTGGAAAAGTGACTAGATATGAACTGTCCACAAAAGCAAGACAAAACCAACTTGGATAATTTCCACCTCATCAGTCCATTCTCAATCATCTACAAAGTGATGAAAAGGATCTTTGACAGTGCTCTCAAGCAGCATTTACCCAGCAACAACCTGCTTACCAATGCAAAATGTGGGATCAGCTCCAGGCCTCATTATTGCCTTGGTCAAAACATGGAAAAGACTGAGAGTTTGGGCAGCAAGGCATTAGTGGCAGTCCTCCGCATCCAGGCAAAATGTGACTGAGTTAGTCATCAAGGTGCCCTATTAAATTGGAAATCAATAGGAATGGGGTGTGGGGGGAAATCTCTCCACTAGTCACAGTCATATCTTGCACAAAAAACAGATGGTTGTGACTGCTAGAGACCCGTTAGCTCAGCTCCAGGATATCACTGCAAGAATTCCTTCGAGCAGTGCCCTACGTCCAAACATCTTCAACTATTTCTTTAAAATGACCATCTCTTCATTAGAAGGTCACAAGTTAAGATATTTGCTGATGGATTGCACTGTTCAGCTGCTTCATTAACTTTTTTACGATTCATTTACAGGATGTGGGCTTCACTGGCTGGGCCAGCATTTATTGCCCATCCATAGATGCTCTTCAGAAGGTGGTGGTGAGCTGCCTTCTTGAACTTCAGCAGTCCCTGAGGTGTAGGTACACCCACAGTGCATTTAGGGAGGGAGTTCCAGGATTTTGACCCAGCAACAGTGAAGGGTCAAGTCAGGATGGTGGCTGCCTTGAGAGGGAACTTCCAGGTGGTGGAATTCCCAGATAGCTGCTGCTCGTCCTTCTAGATAGTAGTGTTGAGGTATTGGAAGGTGCTGCCTAAGGAACCTCCTGCAGCATATCTTGTTGATGGTACACACTGCTGCAGGACCTGAATGTTTGTGGAAGGAGGAACAATCTAGCAAGATGCTTTGTCCTAGACGGTGTCGAGTTTTGTTGCAGCTGCACTCATCCAGGCAAGTGGAAATTATTCCATTACACTCCTGACTTGAGACTTATAGATGGACTGGTTTTCGAGAGTCAAGAAGTGAGATACTCATTGCAGGATTCGTAGCCTTTGGCCTGCTCTGGTAACCACAGTATTTTTATGACAATTCCGGTTCTGTTTCTGGTCAATGGTAAACCCCAGGATGTTGATAGTGGGGGATTGAGTGATTGTAATGCCATTGAGTGTCAAGGGGCAATAAGGATTATTGGTGTCATAAGTAGGCTTACATTAACACTGCAATGAAGTTACTGTGAAAATCCCCAAGTCACCACACTATGACGCCTGTTCGGGTACACTGAAGGAGAATTCAGAATGTCCAATTCATCTGACAATCAAGTCTTTCGGGACTTCTGGGAGGAAACTGGAGCACCCGGAGGAAACCACGTAGTCACGGGGAAGGTGCAGACTCCGCACAACAGTGACCCAAGCCGGGAATCGTACCCGGGCCTCTGGCGCTGTAAAACAACACTGCTAACCGTTGTGCTATCGCGCCACTGTAGCCATGCAAAATGGCTGCGTTCCGATTAATCTGGCCAAAATCCAGTTTAAAACGGCTAACCCGAAAGACTGCTGGGAAAAGAAGACACAGGCAGGCAGCTGCAGACAGTTTTGCATATTCGGCTCTGGGAAGGTAGCCCAGATCGATACTCAGGGCTATCAACAGCCCATCAACCCAGGTATTCGCAGTTGCATTCAGGACTGTTTGCAGCCAATCTATTCAGACATCCACAGTTAAATCGGCTATTCCCGGGAACAATTGCAACATATTAGCAATTGAATACCGGGCCAGACCTGTCGGCGCCTGCAGTGGCCGAAACAAAGACAGGTGAGCGACCACCCCCCGATCGAGGAATCGCCTCACCATTGGACACATCGACCCCAGAGATTGGGGACAGAATCCAATCACTTGGGACTCAGGGTCAAGGGCCGCCCCGGAAGGCGGGAAGCCCCTGGGCCCTATAAAAGTGAAGGTCCAAATTCAGATCTCTCTCTCTCTCCTCTTCGCCTGCTCGAGACCTTTGCAAGAACAGCAACCAGCAACTGTAAGTTTGAATCCAGCGATCGCTATCCGGTAGAGACACCTAGCCACCGACCTGTAGCAGCTTTTTGAATCCCGTGGGCCAGATCTGATTGGACAAGCCATTCGTTTCCCTGACCTGGTGGGCTCTTCCTAAGTTAAGTATTGGCCAGTAGTGATAGGTTTATTATATAGATAGTAGTATTAGTGTATTAATATTGCTTGTTGTATATAATAAATGACCGTTGTTTTAATCCTTACTAAGCGGTGTGCTGTATTAGTAATCATAACCTGAACTTGAACCACGTGGCGGTATCATAAAGATACCTGGTGACTCATGAGCAAAGGTGACATAATCAGAGCAAATAGACTAAGGTTAAAAAGAGCAACATAATTGGCGACATCCTGACGGGACCCGACTTAGAAATGGAAAACCACTCCGGGAGAACCCCAACATTTTGAATTAGAATCCAATCGGAAACAAAAAAAACAAAAACCCACAAGTGTTCAAGCTGTTCTGGTTAATAATTCACAATTTGGAAGTGTGTATATGCATGCGTAACTAACAGGGTTATAAGGCAAAACTGATAGATTTTTTGTTGCGTCAAAACAATCGGCAGTTGGTATTTCGGAAATTAGCGCAAGCCGTACCCGTATCTACCACACCACCTTAGTCCCCTGTTCCAAATTCGAACGTAACGAGCAGATAAGAGAGAGCCATGCAGGCATTGCAAGCGATGCAGCGCCTCATGAACCCCGAAGATTTTGCTGTCGCACCAGTCAGCAGCGTAGGAGCGGGACAGTGTCCCGTTTGGGAAGTGGAAATCCGCAAAATTCTGCAGGGCAAAGGATGGCCCGTGTGGAAGGATTTCTGCAATAACGACGACTCAGGTCCTGGAAGTATAGGGCATACTTGGTGGGAGAACCTGAGTGAGATCCACAGAAAGGGTTTAGCAAAAGCACGCAAGTCGATGGCAATTGTGTCCTGTCTGGCACAATTGCGAGGCACAGAGGAGGTCGTCAGGACGCTCCGCAAGGAAATAGAAGGCATACATCGGATGAGTAAAATCGATGTATGCGAAATTGAGGAAGAGAACCTGGAGTTAAAAGGGAAATTAGCAGCAAAAGACGAAGAGGTGGCTGACGCCAAACGGGGTCACCAATCTTGTCTGGCGCACTGGAGTAGTTTCCAGTCACAGTATGAGAAGCTTATCAGGACCTGCAGCGTGCAGTCCTGGTAAAGAAAGAAACAGAAAACCAGTTAGAGACCCTCCAGAAACAATGCAGTGATCTCAAGGCAGCCTTGACAGCGTTCCACGCCACAACCACGGAACAAAGGCAGAGTACTTTAGACCATGCAAAGTGCCGAAAGCAGGTTGCAGACTTGAAAGCACTGCTTTCTGTCCAAAAGGGATTTCAAGAAACCTTTGGGGAAAGTTTAGAACAGGAAGACGGCCCTGATTGGGAAGAATTGCGGGAGACAGCGCAGAGATATGTTCAGGGAGCATGTGCGCAGGGAAAACCCCAAAGGAGGAAAGCCCCCCCCACCCCCCACACAACAGATAATACAGGCTCCCATGAACCCTGTAACAACCCACCGCACCGCCACAGCAGACGAGGCGGAAGTCTTATATTCCACCCCCCTCACAGTGACCCAATTACGGGACGCGTGTGCCAAAATCACACCGTTCCTCCCCGCTTCAGACCCACACCATTTCTTTGCCACCGTCAAACACCAGGCGACCATGTACGGCCTGGATGAGAAAGAGCAGGTAAAGCTCACGGTCCTCAGCTTAGACCCATCGGTCGCAGTAGCCCTTCCCGACCCACAGAATGTAGGAGGCACCCTTGCAAAAATGCATACCGCGATCCTGGATGCGATCGGGTACAACCGGGGCGACCCCGTAGACGGTCTGAATAAATGCAGACAGAAAAAGTCTGAACACCCCACAGCGTTCGCCGGACGCTTGTGGATTCATTTTGAAGCTGTTTTCGGCAACGTAGATCGTGCCCATTTGTCCCCAAACAATATGGCCAAGTGGACCTGCACCCTTATCTCCCATGCCACGGAAGCAGGACAGAATGCCTGTAGCAATTATGACCCCTCGGAAGAGGCTCATAATGAAAAGCGGGTGGTCAAGAGATTGTCCCGCGTTTGGGAACAAGCGGCTCACGGTAAATCAGCCACTAGAACCCCCGAGGAAAACCAAGCCGCCGCAGACGTGCAGGCAGTAAGAACCACTCTCCACAATCCCAAACCGCAAGAGTGCTACAATTGCGGACACTTGGGACATTTTGCAAAAAAATGCAATGGCCCTAAGAAACCACAGAGAGCCCAACAAACAGGCACTCCCAATAAGAAAAAGGCAGAGCCCATACATAGCGTTCGCGCCCAGCCCGGTCAGACAGACGTGACCGGAATGGACTGACGGTGTAGAGGCTCCCCCAGCTGGGTCTGCGATACCCTTTGGGATAGGTCAGGACGACCCGTAGTCGCAGCAAAGGTTAGGGGACAGCCGATCGAGCTTCTCTGGGACACAGGAGGGTCCCGCACAACCTTAAATTCCTCCACCCTTGGTAAGGACACGTGGCCCACCACATCCACTATCACCCTCAGCGGCTTCACAGGCCACTCACAACAGGGGCATATCACGACCCTTGTACCCATCCAGATCGGAACTATTAATACAAAACACCCTGTAGTGCTAGTTGACCTGCCCCCAACAGCAGAGCACATTTTAGGGATCGATTTTATGAACTCACACCACCTCTCTTTCGATCCAGTCAACCAGTGTGTCTGGAAGATGGCGGAATCCGCTGGAGCCCCCGCAACGCTCACTATAGGGGATTACATGAACAAAATTAGCGCAGTAGGCGAGTTTTGGTTCAACCCCACCACACTCAGCACGGACCGACAGGTTAGGGCAGTCCTGCAAAAGAACAGGGCAGCATTTGCAACCCACAAACACAACTGTGGACGGATGACCGGTTCCGTACAGATAACCGGACCAGACCCTAGACCCCAAAAACAATACGGATTTCCCCTAGAAGCAGAAGGGAGAAATCCTAAAGGCCATAAAAAGCTTATTAGAGCAGGGCGTCCCAAGATCGGTAGCCTCAACTAATAATGCCCCGATTTGGCCAGTTAGGAAACCCGACGGATCATGGCGTTTAACCATTGATTATCGGGAACTCAATAAAGTCACCCCCGCAGCAGCCCCCACCGTTGCAACAAGTCCCGAGACCATGCTCAAACAGGGACTCCATCCATGCCCGATATTTCACGGTTTTGGACGTCAGTAATGGGTTCTGGTCCATTCCATTGGCAAAGGCGTGCCAGTACAAATTTGCCTTCACTTTCCGAGCTCAGCAGTACACGTGGACATGCCTGCCACAAGGCTTCCACAACTCCCCCTCCATTTTCCACCGACAGCTGGCAAATGGACTAGCAAACTTTTCTCGCCCCGAATGTTTGGTACAGTATGTAGACGATCTACTACTGCAGACAGACACAAAGGAAGAGCACATTGAGCTTCTGTCCGAACTCCTGGAGTTACGACACTCCATTGGCTGTAAAGTCAACCCCAAAAAGGCCCAGATATTGGAAGAAAAGGTGATATATTTGGGTACTATCATCACACACGGCAAACGCGAGATCAAGCGCAAAAGAATTGACTCGATCGCTAAATTGCCCCTTCCCCAACACGTGTCAGCCCTCCGGTCGTTTTTAGGACTGGTTGGCTACTGCCGAAACCACATTGACGGTTTCGCCAGCAAGGCAGCGCCCCTCTCAGACCTCCTAAAGAAAGGAACCCCCTGGGAATGGCTTCCGCAGCATACGGAGGCTGTGGAATTACTAAAACAGGCACTCATAGCCGCCCCTGCACTACAAGTTCCCGACCCGCTTTCCCCTTTCGCCATAGAGGTAGCGACCACAGACCGCACCCTTTCAGCCGTGCTCCTGCAGGAACGGCACGACCAGCTAAGACCCGTAGCTTATGCCTCCCGAATTTTAGATGCTGTGGAGCAGGGATTTTCAGCCTGTGAGAGGCACCTGCTCGCAGTTTTCTGGGCAGTCCAGTACTTTTCATACATTACCGGACTGAACCCCATCACCATCTTGACCGAACACACCCCCACACAACATTTACTGGACGGACGACTTAAAGACGGTACCGTCAGCCAAATCCGCGCTGCTAGGTGGACCCTTCTCTTACAAGGACGGGACATCACAGTAAAACGGACAAAGACTCACACATACTTAGCGGACAATCTACAATACCCCGGAACCCCCCATGAGTGTGAAATCATCTCGCCCCACCATAATACAGGCCCCTTTATAGCCAGAACACCCCCCAGAAAACTAGCCACTCCATCTCAGAACCCCCCTCACCCGGACACGTGTGACTCCATAAGGATTTATGTGGATGGATCTTCCACAATCCTGGATGGGCAACGCATAACAGGTTGTGGGATTTATGTGGAGGACGCGCAGGGACGCGCCCTCGAAGAAATCGCATTAAAATTGCCCGGGCACTCAGGCGCGCAGGCTGCAGAGCTTGTGGCCATCGCCTACATTGTAGACCACCCAGATTCCTTCCCCAGCCCAGCAGACATATATTCAGACAGTCTGTACGTCTGCAACAGCCTCACCGAATTTCTGCCCCTCTGGGAAACAAGAGGATTCGTTTCCGCGGATGGAAAACCCCTCCCCTCAGCCCCATTACTCCGCCATATTCTGGAAAAGGCCAAGAACAGGACTTTTTGCATTATAAAAGTCCGCAGCCACCATCGTTCTTCCCACCCGGAAATGTAAAAGCCGACACGCTGGCTAAGGCAGGATCCAAGCATGGGTACTTTTGGAAGCCCCCCGGGAGCGCCCCAGTGAGTGCGCCAGTGAGTGCAGTTCAGGTCGCGCAGACTAGGATCGAGGATCCAGTAGCGGCCCAGAAGCAGGATAGTGCTCTCACTGAGATCGTGAAAGGGAAGTTTCCAGCCTCATATGAGAGGTTCCGGAATACCATAACCACACATGATGGTGTGGTGCTAAAAGACAGCCTTTACGTGGTTCCTGTACAAGATAGGAATCAGATGATCTGTCTATTCCATGACGGCCATGGACACCAGGGAATAGAACCCACCGCAGCCCACCTCAAGCAGCTTTGTTGGTGGCCAAATCTTAAAGAGGATGTATCCCATTACATTGAGAATTGCCTCATCTGCGCTCAGAACAACCCAGATAGGTATGCCAAAAAGGCACATCTCAGCCACACCCGACCCGTTAACGGCCCCTGGACTAACCTCCAGATCGATTTTATAGGTCCATTACCCCCTTGCAGGAATGGCTATAAATATGTTCTGGTGGCCATTGACACTTTTACAAAGTCGGTGGAAGCATTTCCAGCCAGCACCAACACCGCGAAAACCACCGCCAAAATCCTAACCCACCACATCTTCACAAGATGGGGACTCCCCCGCAGTATTGAATCGGACCAAGTTTCTCACTTTACAGGACGGGTCATGCAGAACGTCCTCACGATATTTGGCATAACCCAAAAATTTCACATTGCGTACCACCCTCAGTCGAGTGGTATAGTGGAGCGCATGAATCGGACCCTAAAAACCACCCTTAGAAAAATGGTCCAGCAAAACAACACCACTTGGGATTCGCTCCTCCCCTTTGCACTGATGTTTTTGCATAACACTGTTTCCACCTCCACAGGTTTCACCCCACACACCCTCATGACCGGACGCCCCATGAAAGGGACAGAATACTTGCTAGGTTTAGACCTAACCAGCCCCGAAGTCACGGCCCTCACCCACGAGAAGGCCGTGGAACAACTACTTGCAAATATAAAAACGGCTCAGCTAGCAGCCGCTGTTAAACTGGGCACTAAAAGAAAACAGAGCAAGGCCTGTTTTGCTAAGGCAGTACATGCCACGGAGTACAACATAGGACAGCAAGTAATGTTGTCCGTGTACAACCCCAGCAAGTTTTTGTCTCCAAAATACTCGGGTCCCTATTCAATTACGGACAAAATAAGCCCGTCGGTATATAAAATTAAATACCAAAATGGTAAGACTGCATGGTTTCACATAAACCAGCTCAAGGTTTATGGAGCACAGTCAAACCACTCCCACCACGTCATGCTTGACGCAGCTGACCAAACCCCGCCCACATCCAACGTGACCACTCCCACCCTTTCCACGTCCAGCCCAGACACGGACTCGCCACCGACTCCACCCACGAACTTTACGCTCCGCCCCGGAACGCCCACAGACTGCAGCAGCACAGACAGCGACTGTGACTCTGACGACAGCCACAGCACGCCTCCCTACCATCCTGGTCCCACACCCAGCAACTCCGACCTCGACTCCAGTGACCCCTTCCTCATCACCTACTTAAATAAACCCCACCACCGACCACCGAACTACACGGACGACCCCGACTTTGTCCCCACCCAACTCGACACCACTCATTGGCACCGCGACAACTCCTGCAGACTCGTCCGCAACGACGAGGACGATCCCAACTCACACCACGCAGCCCTTTCCGCCCTGATTCACTCCAGAGTTTGGCACCCGGGAGATGGTGACAACCTCGGGCCTGACTCCACCAACCCTTTTGCGACCCTGTTCGCAACCGAGAACTGAGGTGTCCACATGATGATTTAAAGGAGACACTTGGTGAAAAGTGTTGTCCTTTCTGATGGAACCTACAGAATGTTTTACGTTGTCTGTTTGTTAAATGTTGTTCGTCCTACAGGAGAATTTTCTCACCGCCCCACACCCATTCACCTGAACTTTTAGCTCTTTTCCAACTGGACAAGCCAGACGCTTGTTCAGCGGTACCAACTTGTCCACAGATACCTGGTCACCAGACCAGACGCCCATTCAGAGGAACTAGCTTTTCAGCTGATAAGTGGTCACCAGACCAGATGCCCGATCGTAGCTACTCTTCTGATTTGATGGTAGAATCAGAACAGTAACCCCACCATGATGACTACATTTTTGTCCGTTCTTTGGTCGCTCAGGCAGTGGAGAAACGGCGTGAGACCCGCCCTGCCTGCCCCCCCCCCCCCCGTTTGTCAAAAACGCTCGGGTAGGGAGGATACGGTATTGGTAGCCGTCCTACCCGGGGACTCCACACAAGTCTTACCCGTCGCGGCCCACACGCACCTCATTCGACCTTTTTTTTCAAAAACAGTTTTATTTTATTTCGGCAACCTTTGGGTTGCTGCCACATGCTATTTACATCTTAGAACATTTGGATGATAAACCTAGCACTGGTCCACCATTGGGAAGTGTGCCGTGTCCAAACATTTGTTTTGAAAAAAAAAAAAAATGGGGGGAGAGTCACATGCTGTGGCCAATTATAAGGGTTTAATTGGCCCCAAGGAGGACAGACACATTAACACACCAGATATTAAACCGAAGTATTTACACACACTACGCTTGTCTTACAGAACTCCAGAAGCTCCAAGTCCAGAGAAAACCAGCAAAAACAGGAAAAGGAAAGAAAGAAGACAGCCATGAGGGCTCCTTTCTTCGTGCTCAACATGCTTGTTATGGACTTTTTGTTGCACGGGAACGCGGACCCCATCACTCCAAACCCCTTTACTGTTAACACTTCACTGCCCAGTAGTACAGAGGGCCCAGTCACCAACCACGCTGCATTATCCTGGTGTGCCAAGGTCATAACTTGGTACTCTCTATCGTACATCATTGAGGCACTGTTGGCATTGGCTATACTCAGTTGTGCAGTACAGACCATGCGCCTCCGGAAGTGGAAAAGGAGAGCGTACTGCGCTCGAACCCCGGTCTATCGGATCCAATCCCCGATATTCGGCTATGACCAGACCCCAGACCCCCGCGACATATAAAGAATATTCACGTGCATTATTCCTGTAAATAAAGAAATATACGGAACGTTTCATTAAAAAAAAAATGTATGATCCTGAGCTTGACTGCCAAGCCAGGAAAGAGTATATTAAATGTTGTGATTGTTGTTGTATGTTTTAGGAAGATAGGATAATGCAATGTTTAGGAGTATAGAGTGTTTAGGTAAAATTAGAGGTTCCCAGTTTATTTTTTTTATATAGATACATGCCCCTGTCTGACATAGCGCCCTCAAGAATTGTTTAGGTAAATTTTTGTGCATAGCTAGGGTCAGAATAGTGGCCATGTAGGAGGTGGCCATGTAGGAGGTGCCCCCCCCCCCAGTTGGGAAACGAAGAGGACAAAATTTATGTGATTCTTCACGCTTCGCGTTAGGATCACAAGGCGGGATTGTAGCCATGTAAAATGGCTGCGTTCCGATTAATCTGGCCAAAACCCAGTTTAAAATGGCTAACCCGAAAGACTGCTGGGAAAAGCAGCCAAGAAGACACAAGCAGGCAGCTGCAGACAGTTTTGCATATTCAGCTCTGGGAAGGTAGCCCAGATCGATACTCAGGGCTATCAACAGCCCATCAACCCAGGTATTCGCAGTTGCATTCAGGACTGTTTGCAGCCAATCTATTCAGACATCCACAGTTAAATCGGCTATTCCCGGGAACAATTGCAACATATTAGCAATTGAATACCGGGCCAGACCTGTCGGCGCATGCAGTGGCCGAAACAAAGACAGGTGAGCGACCACCCCCCGATCGAGGAATCGCCTCACCATTGGACACATCGGCCCCAGAGATTGGGGACAGAATCCAATCACTTGGGACTCAGGGTCAAGGGCCGCCCCGGGAGGCGGGAAGCCCCTGGGCCCTATAAAAGTGAAGGTCCAAGTTCAGATCTCTCTCTCTCTCCTCTTCGCCTGCTCGAGACCTTTGCAAGAACAGCAACCGGCAACTGTAAGTTTGAATCCAGCGATCGCTATCCGGTAGAGACACCTAGCCACCGACCTGTGGCAGCCTTTTGAATCCCGCGGGCCAGATCTGATTGGACAAGCCATTCGTTTCCCTGACCTGGTGGGCTCTTCCTAAGTTAAGTATTGGCCAGTAGTGATAGGTTTATTATATAGAAAGTAGTATTAGTGTATTAATATTGCTTGTTGTATATAATAAATGACCATTGTTTTAATCCTTACTAAGCGGTGTGCTGTATTATTAATCATAACCTGAACTTGAACCACGTGGCGGTATCATAAAGATACCTGGCGACTCATGAGCAAAGGTGACGTAATCAGAGCAAATAGACGAAGGTTAAAAAGAGCAACACCGCCACCTTGCCCCATTTGGCCATGCACTGCTTCAGTATCTGAGGAAAACAAACTGAGCATTTGTGAGAAAATTATTACTCAGTAAGTGCTACCTGACAGCGCTGTTGATGACCCATCATTTTAGGTGTTGGATTTGTCCTGTTTCTTGTATACAGGATGTTCCTGGGCAATTTTCAACATGGCCGGGTAGATGCCAGTGTTGTAGCTGTACTGGAATAGCTTGGCTAGGGGCGCTACAATTCCTGGCGCACGAGTCTTCAGTACTATTGCTGAATATTGTCTGGCATATTAAGATAAAACTCAATATGTACAGAACAAGATATGTAAATCAATCAGTTTGTAAGACAGCCTTTGCAGCATCCCGTGCCTTCAGTCATTTCTTGATAGGAAGTGGATCCAACTGGCTAAAGACTGACATCTGTGATGTCGGGCACACCTGGAGAAGATCGAGATGGATCAACCAATCGGCACTTCTGGCTGAAGATTGTTGGGAATGTTTCAGTTTCATCTTTTTCACTGATATGCTGGGCTTCTCCATCATTGAAGATGGAATTTCCTCTTCCAATGAGTTGTTTAAATGCCCACCACCATCCATTGTTGGATGTGGCAGGACAGCAGAGCTTAGACCTGATCTGTTGGTTGTGGAATTGCTTAGCTCGGTCTATTAATTGCTGCTTATGCTGCTGGATTGCAAGTAGTCATGTGTTGTAACTTTAACAGGTTAACACCTCATTTTTAGGTATGCCTCCTGCACTCTTCGTTGAACCAGGGTTCAGCCCCTGGTTTGGTGGTAAAAGTGGAGTGGAGGATATGCCAAGCCATAACATTCCAGATTGCGGTTGAGTACAATTCTGTTGCTGCTGATGGCACACACTGCCTCATGGATGGCCAATCTTGAGGGAGTTGCTAGATTTGTTTCAAAGTCTATCCCATTTAGCATGGTGGTGGTGCCACACAACACGATGGACTTTGTCTCCACAAGGACTGTGCAGTGGTCACTCATACCAGTCATGTCATGGGCAAATAGATGAATCTACGGCAGGCAGGTTGGTGAGGATGAGGTCAAGTATGCTTTCCCCTCTTATTGAGTCCCTCATTACCTGTCATAGTCCTAGTCCAGCAACATATCCTTTTGGATGCGGCCAGCTCGGTCTGTGGTGGTATAACCCAGCCAACCATAGTGATAAATACTGAAGTCCTCTACTTAGGGTACATTCTGTGCTCTTGTCCCCCCCAGTGCTTCCTCCAAGTGGCATTCAACATGGTGGAGTACTGATTCCTCACTGAGAGGACGGTACATGATAATCATTAGGCGATTTCTTTGCCCACATTTACCCTGGTGATAGAGGAGCTGTGAGTGCAGTCAGTGCCCACATATAGCAAGGCTGGTCCAATATTCAGGCTTGAACAATTAAGCAGCAACTATTATGCACCACACAAATGCTAGGTAATGACTACTTTTCCTGCGAGAGTATCTAACCACCTTCCCTTGACCTTGGTATTAACATAATTGAATCCCCCATTATCTTGGGGGTTACCAGGAACCAGAAACCTAATTGGACTAGCCATACAAGTGCTGCAGTTACAAGAAGTTAGAAGCTGGGTATTCTGTGACAAGTGAATTAGCTACTGACTCATCAAAGCCTTCCATCATCTACAAGGCACAAGTGAAAGATATGATAGAATACTGTCCACTCGCCTGAATGAGTGCAGCTCCAAGACATTTAAGAAACTCATCACCAAGGGACAAAGAGGTCCTGGCACCTGATCCGCCACATATTCACTCCCCCAACATTGGTGCACTATGCCTGCAACATGCACTAGCTATAAGTTGTAGTGCAGCAACTCAACAAGCCATCATTGATAGTGTCACTGAAAACCACGGGCTGGATTCTCCGATTTTGAGGCTATGTCCGGAGGAAGTGTCTAGTCTTACAATGAAAAAGTCAGCTCTGCCCGGTGGAGGGCTAGCAGCCACACTACCTAAAATCCCCGGCTTTACCAGCAGATACAGAATTGGCCGGTCCGTGACTGCGCATGCGCACGACGGCGACCTGCGGTGGCTGCACGCGGACCTGGTCTGCCAGATAGTGCCCCCCGTAACACCACTCTCCTTCCTCCCCCCCGCCGCTGGACACAGTCCACAGCCACCATGCGAGGTCCCCCAAAACTGTGAGGTCACGCGACCGACGCTGTTCGGATGTCAGCCCATCGGGGTGAGAGCATCAGGGAGGGCCTCGGGACGTCTGTGCGGCGTACTCAGTGAAGATGCCGTTTTTGAGGGGGCGGAGCATCCGAAAAACAGCACCGCCCCCAATTTTGGCTTAAACAGGATGGTCCGGCCAATCGCCGAACGCGATTTTGCCATCGGCAATCGGAGAAAACAGCACAAGAACAAGACAAGCTGCAGGTTCCCCTCCAAATCATACACCATCCTGACTTGGAACGATTTTGCCACTCCTTCATTGCCACTGGCTCCAAACCTTGTAACTCCCTCCTAGTACTACTGCAGGAGTACCTTCACAACATGGGCTGTAGCGGTTCAAGGGAATGGCTCATCACCACGTTCTCAAAGTAATTAAGGTTTGGCAATAAATTTTAGCGATGCTCACAATCCGCGAATGGATAAAAAATACTGATATGATTACATTCTTAAACTATCTTCTTTTGGCAGAAGAAGATAATGAAAGCGGACTGCATGCAAACAAGAGTGTAACAGTTGGACATTTTGAATGAGTGGCAATGCAGTGTCAGCCTTACGATTCTAACACTTCACTTCAATATGCATAATATTAATTTTTTTTAAAGGATTAAGAATAAGCTAAGTTAATTACATGCATAACTTCAATTAATTAAATAAAGCAAGTTTAGATAGGGATGGCAGTGCAGGCTGCAACTGTAGCTTGTGGAAAGCACTGCTGTTGGGGCAATTATTTTTGCACTTAGTGTCTGCATCTAGAAGAATGCTCAGAGATGTTGAGCTGGAGTCTTATGTGCAAACATTGTGGGGAATCAGTGAGGGGTAGAGTGACCTGGATAATCAGGGCTGTAAGATCATCAGTTGCATTTGCAGTGTGACTCTGCATTGACCAAACAGTCAATCTTTCTGGTTTGAATTTGTATAAAAGCTTGGCAGTTAACTGTTCTCTGGTGCATTCTCCATCGCAATGCCTCTACCAGTCAGAGTCCACTTGCCAACCAATCAGCACTCTCTTCTCATACAGTATAAATTGTTGTTCCCTTAACTATTGGAATGCTCGAGAACTGTCCTGAGGAGCGCAAGACAAAATGGCTCGACAGCTTGTGTATTTTTTCAGCAATACTCAAGTTCTGTTGTACCAAAAGACTATTACTGGTGGCAATGGGGAACTCAAATTAAAAGACGAGTAGGCAGAATCAATGTTGTTTTAAGAAAAGGGAAATCGTGAAACCATTTGACAATTTTTTTTTGGGGGGGGGGGGGGGGATGGAACTAGCAATTAAAGGGGAACCAGCTTGGATTTTCAAAAGGCACTTGGTAAGGTGTCACATGAATAGTTGTTGCACAAGGCAAGGGTTCATGGGATTGGGGGCGTAAAGGATGGAAAATATAAGGTCGGAATAAACAGCTTATTTTCATGTTGACAGATTGTTATTTGTGGGTGCCACAAGGATCAGTGTTTGGGTATCAGCTGTTTACAATCTAGATCGATGACTCACTGACTGTAATGTATCCAACTTACTTAACAAGATAAAGTTAGGTGGGAAAGTAAGCTGTGAGGAGGGTAAAGGATCTGGAAAGGAATATAGATAAAATGAGTGGACAAGGAGCTACCTGGCAAAATATAATGTATGAAAATGTGAGGTCATTCAATTTGGGAGGAAGAGAAAAACAGAATTTTTTTTTAAAATCATGAGAAACTATTAAATGTTGGTGTTCAGATGGACTTGGGTGCCTATGTACATGAAACATATAAAATTAATATGCAGGTACAGCGAGTAATTAGGAAGGCATGTTGAGCTTTATTGTAAGGGGGTCGGAGTACAAAGGTAAGGAAAACTTGCTGTAATTTGCAGACCTTTACTAAGACCACACCTACAGTACTGTATGCAGTTTTAGTTTCTGAATTTAAAAAAAGGATCCATTTACCCCAACTAACACTATCATGGGAGGAGCATCACCTTATGAACTTCAAAAGTTTTTGAAAATCTCAGGGAAACCATGGATAGGATGAATCCAGAAAACAAATAAAATTAAATGTTTACTTAAGGAATCTGGTTCATGTCATCACATTCATAGAATCAATAAAAACTGCACCCCCAGTAAGGATATAATACATCAACACAATGATCTATTAAAACATATCAGGACAATTAAATGTTGCATTATCACTATCTATCCAATTGAACTTCCATATTAACACCTTCTTCCCCATTTGCAGTCCCGCAATAGCTGCTAAAAGGCTGAAGGCATACGCAAACTGAGCATTTATTTGTCTTTTGGGCCGGTCTCTCAGTATTGTCTGTAGTCTATTATGTGTGACATACTCTTGCCTCAGCATTATGCCACTTCTGACTGAAATTTGGCCTCAGTTGTGGGATAGGTTTGCTTTATATACACACCAGGTTTGGGCTTGAGTGCACAGTTTTTGTGTTGTTCTAGCCCAGTATCCTGGGCTATCAGTGCTGTGAAACTGACCTCAGCACTATGCTGGGAAACCACAGAAACAGAGAGGGGGTGGGGAAAGTTGCCAATGACACTTACCCGCCAGGTCTGATGATGCCTCAGTCCTGCTCCCCCAATGCTGCACGTGAGTTGGCACCTATGCCCACAGTATGAAATTTAACTTCCTTTGTCTGGAAGGTGCGGGTGACGGGGCTGAAAAAGAGAGGTGGCCACCTAAACAGCAAGTGGGAGAAAGGTGTGTTTATTTTTGAGTGGGCAGAACTCACAGCAAACTGGATTATTCAACATTTATCGTGGTAGTGCAGCAAAATGGATTGTTTATATGAAGGGATTTAAAATAAAATAAGTTGGAAAATTAATTCTCGCGATTCCTTTTTTTAAAGGATAGGCCAAATATTTATTTCACTAAAATGAAAATTTGAAAGTAGGAAGTTCATTCAAAATCTCTAGATACTGCAAGAAACCCCTTAGTATCATGTCCTCAATGGTTCTGATTCCCTAAAAAGACAGGTTACCACTAACGCTCGCATATAATATTAATCATGTATGCCTATTTCTACTAGATTACATAGTGCCATATTAGCAAGAGCTGTTCTTCTGTTAGAAGTGATCAGTAGTTAACAAAAGCTGTAAACCAGGTTACTGTCAGGCAAAAAAATAGTTCAGTTCTAATCCGAACTAATGCACAAATGGAGCAGAAACCTAGTACCTTCTATACATCTCTATACAATGAAAGATAACAGATACCTGGAAAAGAACCACAATAATTCAACAAGGTGTTCAGACAAGATTCTGAAAGATTCTGAAGACTGATTAGTGCAAGGACAATTCTGGATGCATTTTTCATATTTTTAAATATGCAGTATAAAGATATTCACAAATCGTACTCACAGTCAGACTTTCTCCCTGGAGAGCCTGCAGAATAAAGTTACTCACTACTCTGCCATCATTCATGTGCATTCTAGGACCAAATGTATTGAATATTCTTGCAACTCGAACTTCTACCCCTTCCTGCAACAAACAGATTTAGAAGATTGCATGCTTTAAAATCAATCATTTTTAAGGAAATAAGATTAAAGTGCATTGTATAGATTTAACAAAATTCATGAAATCGACATAAGCTTTCAATTAATTCATGGATGATTTCAAAAACTGAAAACCAAATAACATTAAACAAATCTGCTACAAAAAAACTCACATTGGAGATCAATATACAAAATAACCTAGATTTACAGAAAGATAAAATCTATCTGAACAATCATGATAGAGTTGAAGGTCACAGTATGACCAAAAGTTAAGGGATTGTATTCAGTGCAAAATAATTAGACTATTTTAAACACTCTGAAACCTGTGCATTCCAATTTGTCAGGATCCCAGCTGATGTTACTACTGAACAGTCAGGCAGAACTATGGCTCGATAGATTGTTAAACAAGAAAAGATTAGCAATAATACATTACTCCTTCACCCACCTATACCTTTACAGATGTACACAGATTTGTGTACACAAGTTAAAAAATATATACCTTATATTCTAATGTTCTCAGTAAGTGCACAGTCCATGTATACCAACAAGTGGAATGTGGTCAGGCACATCACACTCTGAAACCAAGTGACAGATGGCAACCAATACAACTCTTGTGGATTTCTCATCAAATGCCCCCAGATGCTTGACACACTGAGCCAACTGGTTTCACTGGAGCTCTGATTTTCATGGGTCTCCAAACTCCACTCCTGGAAAACACGCCTTGGAATCTGCTCCAAAATGATTTTCTCGGACGCGTTCATCAAGGAACCACCTCCAGGATTTTAACAATAATAACCACCTTTTATTGTCACAAGTATGAAGTTACTGTGAAATGCCCCTAGTCGCCACAACCTCTCCTTTCGGTATTCCTCTGCGTTGCTTTGCTACGTGCATTCGGGCTTTCACAGAATTTCTCATGTACCCAGCCATGACAACTACTGCCTCACCAAGATAATATAAAATGTCACAACCTTTTGATTCACCTTGAATGTCTGGCTTCTCACCTAGCTGATTTTAAGTCAGGTTCTTGCAGCCATCTCTTTAACTCCGAGCACTTTCTCTGCTTTTGGCTTGATTTCGTCTGAACAGGACCTTGTTCAATTTCTTGCTCTCTGTACCTTGACATAACGGTGTTCTGGTGACACACTTTTGCCCCAACTCCTTGTTATCTTGGACTTTCTTTTGTTACTCTGGAAAGACTGCTTTCTGCTGCTCCCTGGTCCTGCCCATTAGATCTGGGTCTAATTTTAAAAAAACAGCTCAACTTCCGGTGGCGGCCATGGAGTGAGTGGTCGCTTATTTGTTGCTCCTGTTCGTGGTGGACCTTTGAGACCTTTTTCCCCTGACTTATGGGGGATTTGATCAGCAAAATAGGAGATTGGCGAGGGAGAGAATAATTCCCCAGCGTATGGATTTGTGGAACAGAAGTGGGCTGAAAAGGAGAGATCGTTGGGCAAAGAAGGGATCGGAGTCTGCAGCACAGAAAACCAAGGCGGAGGCTCAGGGACTGGGATTGCTGGCCCTGTGGCCAACAGAGCAGCTGGTGGAATTCCTTCAAGAGAGCTTTGCCTAGCAAAGACAAGAGTACCTGGACTCGATTAAGACGGGGATTGACCAGGTGGAGCAAAGATTGGAAGCCCAGGGCAAGGTGATCCAGAAGGTGGAAGAGGCGGTGGCTGAGCACGAGGACCAGCTAACCGCGATGGCGGCAGAGATGGGGCTGATGAGGGACCACCAGAAAAGGCTGCAAGAGAAGATTAGGATCTGGAGAACAGGTCGCGCAGGCAGAACCGGAGGATCATTGGCCTCACAAAGGCAGCGAGGGATCGGATGCGGGGACATATGTGGTACATATGTTCGAGAAGCTGCTGGAGGTAAGTGCGTTTATTTGGCCCTTGGAGGTGGACAGGGCGCACAGAGCGCTTATGAGGAAGCCGCAGATGAATGAGCCGCCGATGGCAATGGTGGTACGAATGCACTGGTTCCTGGACAAGGAACAGATCTTGAGGTGGGCCAGGTTGACGAGAAGCTGCAAATGAGAAGATAACGAGCTGCGCATTTACCAGGACTTGGATGCGGAACTGGCCAAAAGGTCGAACTTCAATAAAGTTAAATCGGCACTCTTCAAGAAGGGGAAGTTCGGCATGTTGTACCCAGCTTGTTTGTGGGTCACTTACGAGGGTCAAGAACTTTATTTTGGATCGCCAGATGAGGCGATTAACTTTATTAAGGACAGGGGACTGGCAGGTGATGGAGGACATTGAACTTGGGGGGGCGAGTAATTCTGTACCTATGCTGTCAAATTTCTTTTCTCTTTGGGTTTTGTATGTATTGTTTTTGTACCAGTTTTTGGGCCGTTGCTCAGTTTTGTATGCGTGTTAACTTTGTTCTTAATGGGGAATGGTGGGTGGAATTTTCTTCTTTGTGTTTGTTGGGGATTGTTATGTTTTGCATATGTATGTTCGAGCGGGGGAGGGAGGAGATCAATTGGGGGGTAGGATGCTTGCGCCATGGGCGGGGGCTACCAGGCTAGCTGGGTGGGCTAGCTCATGGAAGCACAGTGGGTGGCGAGGTGATCAGTTTGTTGAGGGGGGTTGGGATTGCTATTTTGTTATTGGAGTGGGGTTGTGGAGTAGGAAGCAAGGGGGAATTGTTCTGCTGACAGGGGAGGGACTGGTGCTTGGAGACAAATTGGAGGTTGTTGACTGTGGACACCCGAGGGCGGGCCTGAGGAGGCATGGGATGCGGATTGGAGGCTTGCCTAAGAAGGATGATTGCTGATCGGCCGGGGGAGGCGGGGGGGGGGGGGGGGCGGCGAGCCACCTGACCAGGCTGATCACATGGAACGTGAGAGGGCTGCATGGGCGGGTCAAGAGGGCTCGCGTGTTCGTGCATTTGAAGAGTTTGAAGGCGGTGTGGCAATGCTACAGGAGACACGCCTGAGGGTAGTGGATCAGACTAGGCTGAGGAAGGGGTGGGTTGGGCAGGTAGTTCATTTGGGGCTAGACTCTAAACCTAGGGGGGGGTTACAATCTTGATCAATAAGCGGGTGTCATTTGACGTAGGGAATATAGTGGTGGACTCGGGGGTCGGTATGTTATGGTGAGTGGGAAGCTGGAGGAGATGCCAGTGGTATTAGTGAATATTTGTGCACCAAACTAGGAAGACGTGGAGTTTATGAGGTGGGTGCTGGGGAAGAATCCGTGGAGTTCGGACGGCCAAGAGCGAAGGAGTTTTTTCTTTCTCTCATGTTCACAAAGTGTACTCCCGGATTGATTTGTTCATTTTGATCTGGGCTTTGCTGGCGGGGGTGGTAGATGACGAGTATTCAGCGATTGTTGTGTCGGACCATGCCCCACACTGGGTGGATTTACGGGTGAGCAAGGAGTGGGGTCAGCGCCCGCAATGGAGATTGGATGTAGGACAGTTAGTGGATGCGGGGTGTGCGGGCGGGTGAGGGAGGCCATCCAGAATTATTTGGAGATAAATGACACAGGTGGTGAAGTTTAGGCAGCAATGGTGTGGGAGGCGCTGAAGACTGTCGTTAGCTGGGAGCTAATTTTGATACGGGCTCATACGGAGAAGGTGGAGTGAGCAGAGATGGATAGGCTGGTTAGGGAGATACTCCAGGTGGACAGAAGGTATTCTGAAGTCCCAGAGGCGGGGTTGTTGAAGGAGCGGCAGAAGCTGCAGATGGAGTTTGGTCTGATATCCACAGGGAAGGCGGTGAGGCAGTTGAGGAAGGCGACAGGGGCCATATACGAGGATGATGAGAAGGCCTGTAGGATGCTAGCACACCAGCTCAGGAAAAGGGAGGCGGCCAGGGAGATAGGAAGAGTGAAGGACAGAGGGGGGAATGCGGTCTTTGACCCAGTGGGGGTGAACAGGGTGTTCAAGGAGTTTTACAGTCGGCTGTATGAGTCGGCGCCCCGAGCTGAGTTGAAGGGGATGAGGACGTTTTTGGAAGGGTTGAAGTTTCCGAAGGTGGAGGAAGGGTCAGTGGAGGGGTTGGGAGCCCCGATCGGGATTGTAGAAGTAGTAGAGGGATTGGAGGCCACGCAATCGGGTAAGGCCCCTGGACCGGACGGCTACCCAGTGGAATTGTACAAAAAGATTTCTGGGATGTTGGGCCCGCTTGGGATGTTGGGCAGCATGGTAGCATAGTGGTTAGCACTGTGGCTTCACAGCGCCAGGGTCCCAGGTTCGGTTCTCTGCTGGGTCACTATCTGTGCGGTGTCTGCACGTTCTCCCTGTGTCTGCGTGGGTTTCCTCCGGGTCCTCCGGTTTCCCCCCATGGTCCAAAGACGTGCAGGTTAGTTGGATTGGCCATGCTAAATTGCCCTTGGTGTCCAAAAAGGTTAGATGGGGTTATTGGGTTAAGGGGATAGGTTGAAGTGAGGGCTTAAGTGGGTTGGTGCAGACTCGATGGGCCGAATGGCCTCCTTCTGCACTGTCAGTTCTATGTTCTGGTGAGGGCATTTAATGAGGCAAGGGAGCGGGGTGTTCTTCCCCCAACAATGTCACAGGCTTCGATCTCATTGATCCTGAAGCGGGAGAAGGACCCAGAGCAATGTGAGCCATACAGGCCAATCTCCCTACTGAATGTTGACGCCAAATTGCTGGCCTCGAGGATAGAAGATTGTGTTCCGGGGGTGCTGGGGGAAGACCAGACGGTGTTTGTCAAAGGCAGACAGCTAACGGCCAATGTTAGAAGGCTCTTAAATGTAATCATGATGCCCTCCGAGGGGACGGAGGCGGAGGTGGTGGTCGCTATGGACGCGGAGAAGTGAGACAGCAGAGAGTGAGCTTGGGAATGCGAAGCTGGGTGGGGAGGAGGTGCTTTTTATCCCTGGTAAGTGACTGGTAAGTAGTTTTTCTTTTCATTGTCTAATTTATTTATTTTTTCTTTCGTTTTTTGGAATTGTAGTTGTATAAGTTAACCTAAGGTTTAAGACATGGCAGGAGATCTCAGACCCGTGTCATGCTCCTCGTGTGCGATGTGGGAGCTCAGGGACACGTCCACTGTCCCTGGCTCCTTCACGTGCAAGAAGTGTGGAAGTGTGTCCGGTTGCAGCTCCTGTTAGATCGCTTGACGGCTCTGGTGCTGCAAATGGACTCACTTTGGAGCATCCGCAATGCTGAGGACGCCAGCGAGTTGGTCACACCGCAGGTGAAAGGTATTGAGGGAGATAGAAAATGGGTGACCAAAAGACAGAGCAAGAGTAGAAAGGCAGTGCCGGTGTCCCCTGCGGTCATCTCCCTGCAAAACAGATATACCGCTTTGGATACTGTTGAGGGAGATGGCTCACCAGGGGAAGGCAGCAGCAGCCAGGTTCATGGCACCGTGGCTGGCTCTGCTGCGCAGCTGGGCAGGAAAGAATGGCAGGGCTGTAGTGATAGGGGACTCAATCGTAAGGGGAATAGACAGGGGTTCTGCGGACGCAATCGAGACCCCAGGATGGTATGTTACCTCCCTGGTGCAAGGGTCAAGGATGTCTCGGAGCGGCTGCAGGACATTCTGGGGGGGGGGGGGGGTGAACAGCCAGCTGTCGTGGTGCACATAGGCACCAACGATATAGGTAAAAAACGGGACAAGGTCCTACAAGCTGAATTCAGGGAGTTAGGAGTTAAACTAAAAAGTAGGACCTCAAAGGTAGTAATCTCAGGATTGCTACCAGTGCCACGAGCTAGTCAGAGTAGGAATGTCAGGATAGATAGGATGAATGCGTGGCTCGAGAGATGGTGCAAGAGGGATGGATTCAAATTCCTGGGGCATTGGAACCGGTTCTGGGGGTGGTGGGACCAGTACAAACCGGATGGTCTGTACCTGGGCAGGACTGGAACCGATGTCCTAGGGAGGGTGTTTTCTAGAGCTGTTGGGGAGGGTTTAAACTAATGTGGCAGGGGGATAGGAACCGATGAAGGAAATTGGAAGGTAGTAAAACAGGGACAGAAACAAAAGGCAGTAAGGGGGAAAGTGTAAGGCAGAGAAGCCATAGTCAAAAATCAAAAAGGGCGACAGTACAAGGTACAGTGACTGAGGGGAGCTCAGTGAATAGGACCAGTAATACTAAAAGGAATAAAACGGGAAGTAAAAACATTAATGGTAAGCGACGCGGCAGGTTGTTACATGAAGATATGGGTTCAACGACAAGGAAAATTAGGAGAAAAGTTAAGAGGAAATATAACTTAGGGGAGGTTACTGATCGAGGTGTTAAGATTCAGAACAGAGGTAAAAAAGCCAACATAAGTGTACTTTACCTGAATGCTCGTAGTATTCGGAATAAGGTAACTGAGTTGATGGCACAAATCATCGTGAATGACTATGATTTAGTGGCCATGACTGAAACATGGTTAAAGGATGGTCATGACTGGGAGTTAAATATCCAAGGGTATCAAACTATTCGGAAGGACAGAGTGGGTGGTAAGGGAGGTGGTGTAGCTCTGTTATTTAAGGATGACATCCGGGCAATAGTAAGGGATGACATCGGTGCTATGGAGGATAAGGTTGAATCCATTTGGGTGGAAATCAGAAATAGTAAGGTGAAAAAGGTCACTGATAGGAGTAGTCGATAGGCCACCAAATAGTAGCATTACGGTGGGGCAGGCAATAAACAAAGAAATAATGGATGCATGTAGAAATGGTACAGCAGTTATCATGGGGGATTTTAAGCTACATGTCGATTGGTTTAAACAAGTCGGTCAAGGCAGCCTTGAGGAGGAGGTTATAGAATGTATCCGCGATAGTTTCCTAGAACAGTATGTAATGGAACCTACGAGGGAACAAGCGGTCCTAGATCTGGTCCTATGGAATGAGACAGGATTGATTCATGATCTCATAGTTAGGGATCCTCTCGGAAAGAGCGATCACAATATGTTGGAATTTAAAATACAGATGGAGGGTGAGAAGGTAAAATCAAACACTAGTGTTTTGTGCTTAAAGAAAGGAGATTACAATGGGATGAGAGAAGAACTAGCTAAGGTAGACTGGGAGCAAAGACTTTATGGTGAAGCTGTTGAGGAACAGTGGAGAACCTTCCAAGCGATTTTTCACAGTGCTCAGCAAAGGTTTATACCAACAAAAAGCAAGGACGGTAGAAAGAGGGAAAATCGACCGTGGATATCTAAGGAAATAAGGGAGAGCATCAAATTGAAGGAAAAAGCATACAAAGTGGCAAAGTTAGTGGGAGACTAGAGGACTGGGAAATCTTTAGGGGGCACAGAAAGCTACTAAAAAAGCGATAAAGAAGAGTAAGATAGATTATGAGAGTAAACTTACTCAGAATATAAAAACAGATAATAAAAGTTTCTACACGTATATAAAACAAAAAAGAGTGGCTACGGTAAATATTGGTCCTTTAGAGGATGAGAAGGGAGATTTAATAATGAGAGATGAGGAATTGGCTGAGGAACTGAACAGGTTTTTTGGGGTCAGTCTTCACAGTGGAAGACACAAATAACATGCCAGTGACTGATAGAAATGAGACGATGGAGCTTCAGGTTGTGGCGATGCTCAGCTAAGCTGCACGTTTCGGCGGCTCCAGCTCTGACGGACTTTCAGGCTGTTTTTGAGAGCCCCAACGGGAAATTTTCGCGACAAAATCCGGTGTGGGGTGAAGCAACAGGGAGTCCCCCCCAGTGTGCAAGAAAAAGATCGGCGGCGGTGGCCAGTTCACGGAGGATCCTCGAGGGCAGCGGCAGAGGAAAGAAAGAAACAAGATGGCATCGGAGGGAGCCCAGGCATCATGGGGACCGGACCAGGATGAATTTCTCAGACGGTGTGTGGAGGAGTTAAAAAAGGAGGTGCTGGCCCCGATGTTACTGGCAATCGAGGGGCTTAAAGAGGCACAAAAGGCCCAGTCGATAGAGCTCCATGTGGTGGAGCAGAAGGTAACTGAAAACGAGGGCGAGATCCTGGGCCTAGCGGTCAAAATGGAGACGCACAAGGCGCTACATAAGAAGTGCATCGAAAGAATTGAAGTCCTGGAAAATAGATCAAGGAGAAAGAACCTCCGGATCCTGGGTCTCCCCGAGGGAGTGGAAGGAGCTGATGGCAGGGCTTATGCGAGCACGATGCCACATTCGCTAATGGGAGCTGAGGCCCCCTCGGGTCCCTTGGAAGTGGAAGGGGCTCACCGGGTCGCTGCGAGGAGACCAAAAGCTGGAGAACCACCAAGGGCGATGGTCGTGCGATTTCACCGCTTCAACGACAGAGAGGTTGTTTTGAGCTGGGTCAAGAAGTTACGAAGTAGCAGATGGGAGAATGCGGTGATACGAGTGTATCAGGACTGGAGCGCGGAGGTGGCGAGAAGGAGGGCGAGTTTCAATCGAGCCAAGGAGGTGCTGCATAAGAAGAAAGTAAAGTTCGGGATGTTGCAGCCGGCGCGATTATGGGTCACGTACCATGATAGACACTACTATTTTGAAACGTCGGAAGAAGCATGGATCTTCATCCAAAAAGAGAAACTGGACCAGAACTGAGGGACTGATGTTGGAGGGGAAACGACAATGTTGATGTATAGAGATGTAAATTGGGGAAAGGGAGGTTCACTGTATCGGGACGGTCTTTGACGGGGGGGAACACTGAGAAATGTGGGCGCCGGTGGGGGGGAAAAAGAGACATAGGCGGGGGATGGGGCTGTAGGGGGAGCTGCGCCATAGGGGGCGGGATGGTTCTAGGAAAGCGAGGGTCTTTTCCCACGCTAGAGAGATGATGGCGGGAAGATAGGCGCAAGGAGGATGGGAGTTCCACACACGGGGGGGGATCAAGGAGAGAGCGGGAGAAGCCGGGGTCAGTTGAAGTCAGCTGACCTTCGGAAGCAATATGGGGGGGGGGGGGGGATAACTGGGTTGCTGCTGCTGGGATCGAAAGAGAGCTGGTAAGAGAAGAGGTGGTCGGGGCGGGAATGCGCCGCCTGGGGGACTGGTGGGTGCGCGGGACCGGGACGTGGGACTGGCCCAGAGAGGGTGATGTCTAGTCGACAGGGGAGGGGGGCGGGCAGCCCCCCCAATCCGGCTGATCACGTGGAACGTGAGAGGCCTAAATGGGCCGATTAAGAGGACCAGAGTGTTCACGCACTTAAAAGGACTGAAGGCAGACGTGGCCATGCTTCAAGAGACGCATCTGAAGGTGGCGGATCAGGTTAGGTTAAAGAAAGGATTTGTGGGACAGGTGTTCCATTCAGGGCTGGACGCAAAGAATAGAGGGGTGGCCATATTGGTGGGGAAACGGGTGTCGTTCGAGGCTAGGAACATTGTAGCGGACAACGGTGGCAGATATGTGATGGTGAGTGGCAGACTGCAGGGAATGGAGGTCGTGCTGGCAAATGTATATGCCCCGAACGGGGATGATGCGGGATTTATGAAGCGGATGCTGGGACGTATCCCGGACCTGGAGGTAGGAAACCTGGTAATGGGGGGGGGGGGGGGGTGTGGATAAAAGATATGCGGAGGCCCCGGACGAAGGACTATATAGGGAGAGGCGAAGACTCCAGACGGAGTTTGACCTGCTGACCACAGGGAAGGCAGAGGCACAGTGGGTGAGATATGAATATGGGGAAAAGGCGAGTCGCCTGTTGGCCCACCAGCTTCGTAAGAGGACAGCGGCGAGGGAAATAGGGGGAGTTAGGGATGAAACGGGAACTACGGTGCGGAGAGCAGGGAAGGTAAATGAGGTGTTTAAGACCTTTAATGAGAGGTTATATAGGTCCCAACCCCCGGAGGGAAAAGAGGGGATGCAGCAGTTTCTGGGCCAACTAAGGTTCCCGAGGGTGGAGGAGCAGGAGACGGCAGGCCTGGGGGCGCCAATTGGGGTGGACGAGGTGACCAAAGGGCTGGGGAACATGCAGGCAGGGAAGGCCCCGGGACCTGACGGGTTCCCGGTGGAATTTTACAGGAAATACGTGGACTTGTTGGCCCCGCTGCTGGTAAGAACCTTTAACGAGGCCAGAGAAGGGGGGACTCTACCCCCGACAATGTCGGAGGCGACGATATCACTAATCCTGAAGCGAGATAAAGATCCGCTGCAATGCGGGTCTTATAGGCCTATCTTGCTCCTGAATGTGGACGCCAAGTTGTTGGCAAAAGTGCTGACAATGAGGATAGAGGATTGTGTCCCGGGGGTGGTGCACGAAGATCAGACAGGGTTTGTAAAGGGGAGACAATTGAATGTCAACGTGCGACGGCTATTGGGGGTGATAATGATGCCCCCAGCAGAGGGGGAGGCAGAGATAGTGGCGGCAATGGATGCAGAGAAGGCATTTGATAGGGTAGAGTGGGAGTATTTATGGGAGGTGCTGAGGAGGTTTGGGTTCGGGGAGGGGTTTGTCAGCTGGGTTAAACTCCTCTATGGGGCCCCAATGGCAAGTGTAGTCACAAATCGGCAAAAATCGGAGTATTTTCGGCTACATAGGGGAACAAGGCAGGGGTGCCCTCTGTCCCCATTACTGTTCGCGCTGGCAATTGAACCACTGGCCATAGCGCTGAGAGACTCCAGGAAATGGAGAGGGGTGGTTAGAGGGGGAGAGGAACACCGAGTGTCACTCTACGCAGATGACCTCCTGCTGTATGTGGCAGATCCAGTGGGGGGGATGACAGAGGTTATGCAGATATTGAGGGAGTTTGGAGATTTCTCGGGATATAGGCTTAACATGGGAAAGAGTGAGCTTTTCATAATACACCCTGGGGACCAGAGTAGAGGGATAGATGGCCTGCCGCTAAGGAGAGTGGAAAGAAACTTCCGATATCTGGGGATTCAGATAGCCAGGAGCTGGGGAACCTTACACAAACTCAATCTGACTCGGCTGGTAGAGCAAATGGAAGAGGATTTCAAAAGGTGGGATATGCTGCCGCTGTCACTGGCGGGCAGAGTGCAGGCGATTAAGGTGATGGTCCTCCCGACGTTTCTATTTGTGTTTCAATGTCTCCCCATATTGATCACCAAGGCCTTTTTCAAGAAAATAGATAGGAGCATCATGAGCTTCGTGTGGGCAGGGAAGGCCCCGAGGGTAAGGAGGGGGTTCCTGCAACGTAGCAGGGACAGAAGGGGACTGGCGTTGCCGAACCTGGGCGACTATTGGGCTGCCAATGTGGTGATGATCCGCAAGTGGATGATAAAGGGAGAGGGGGCGGCGTGGAAAAGGCTGGAGATGGCGTCCTGTAAAGGAACGAGCTTAAAAGCGCTGGTGACGGTGCTGCTACCGCTCTCCCCGAAAAGGTTTACCACAAACCCAGTGGTGGCGGCAACATTAAGTATCTGGGGGCAATGGAGGCGACAGAAGGGTGTATTGGGAGCCTCGGTGTGATCCCCGATCAGGAACAACCATAGGTTTGTCCCAGGAAGGCTGGACGGAGGGATCCAGAGCTGGCACCGGGCAGGAATTAGGAGAGTGGGAGACTTATTTATAGATGGGACGTTTGCGAGCTTGGGAGCGTTAGAGGAAAAGTATGAGCTGCCTCCGGGGAATATCTTTAGATATATGCAGGTGAGGGCATTCACGAGACAACAGGTGAGGGAATTTCCGCTGCTCCCGACACAGGGGATCCAGGATAGAGTGATTTCGGGGGGGTGGGTCGGGGAGGGCAAAGTGTCCGAAATATACCGGGAGATGAGAGAAGAGGGGGAGGAGCTGGTAGAAGAGCTGAAAGGAAAATGGGAAGAGCTCGGGGAGGAGATTGAGGAGGGTTTGTGGGCTGATGCCCTAAATAGGGTAAATTCCTCTTCCTCGTGTGCCAGGCTTAGCCTGATCCAATTTAAGGTGCTACATAGAGCACACATAACGGGAGCTAGGTTGAGCAGGTTCTTCGGAGTGGAGGACAGGTGCGGGAGGTGCGGGGGAAGCCCAGCGAACCACACACATATGTTTTGGTCGTGTCCAGCATTGGAGGAGTACTGGAGGGGAGTGGCAAGAGTGATCTCGAAGGTGGTGAAGGTCCGGGTCACGCCAAGCTGGGAGTTAGCTATATTTGGGGTAGCGGATGAGCCGGGAGTGCAGGAGGCGAAAGAGGCCGATATTGTGGCCTTTGCGTCCCTGGTAGCCCGGCGAGGGATTTTACTCATGTGGAAGGAAGCGAAACCCCCCGGCGTGAAGGCCTGGGTAAACGATATGGCAGGGTTCATAAAACTGGAACAGATGAAGTTTGCGCTGAGAGGATCGGCTCAGGGGTTCTCCAGGCGGTGGCAACCGTTCCTCGACTATCTAGCGGAACGTTAGGGGGAAAATAGATAGCCAGCAGCAGCAGCCCAGAAAGAGGCGGGGAGGGGATTGTTTTTGTTCTAGATGGGGTGGAGGGGCGGGGGGAGCACTATTTTGTGTTACTTTGTTAGTTCACTACTTTATTTAAACAATGTTATCTATTAGTTATCATGTTACCGTTTTTGTTGACTTGTAAGGAGGAAAAATTGTGTTTGAAAACTTTAATAAAATATATTTAAAAAAAAAAGAAATGAGACTATGACAGGTGAGGACCTTGAGAGGATTGTTATCACTAAGGAGGTAGTGATGGGCAAGCTAATGGGGCTAAAGGTAGACAAGTCTCCTCGCCCTGATGGAATGCATCCCAGAGTGCTAAAAGAGATGGCTAGGGAAATTGTAAACGCACTAGTGATAATTTTCCAAAATTCACTAGACTCTGGGGTGGTCCCGGCGGATTGGAAATTAGCAAATGTGACACCACTGTTTAAAAAAGGAGGTAGGCAGAAAGCGGGTAATTATAGGCCAGTGAGCTTAACTTCGGTAGTAGGGAAGATGCTGGAATCTATCATCAAGGAAGAAATAGCGGGGCATCTGGATGGAAATTGTCCCATTGGGCAGACGCAGCATGGGTTCATAAAGGGCAGGTCGTGCCTAACTAATTTAGTGGAATTTTTTGAGGACATTACCAGTGCGGTAGATAATGGGGAGCCAATGGATGTGGTATATCTGGATTTCCAGAAAGCCTTTGACAAGGTGCCACACAAAAGGTTGCTACATAAGATAAAGATGCATGGCATTAAGGGGAAAGTAGTAGCATGGATAGAGGATTGGTTAATTAATAGAAAGCAAAGAGTGGGGATTAATGGGTGTTTCTCTGGTTGGCAATCAGTAGCTAGTGGTGTCCCTCAGGGATCAGTGTTGGGCCCACAATTGTTCACAATTTACATAGATGATTTGGAGTTGGGACCAAGAGCAATGTGTCCAAGTTTGCAGACGACACTAAGGTGAGTTGTAAAGCAAAAAGTGCAGAGGATACTGGAAGTCTGCAGAGGGATTTGGATAGGCTAAGTGAATGGGCTAGGGTCTGGCAGATGGAATACAATGTTGACAAATGTGAGGTTATCCATTTTGGTAGGACTAACAGCATAAGGGATTATTATTTAAATGATAAAATATTAAAACATGCTGCTGTGTAGAGAGACCTGGGTGTGCTAGTGCATGAGTTGCAAAAAGTTGTTTTACAGGTGCAACAGGTGATTAAGAAGGCGAATGGAATTTTGTCCTTCTTTGCTAGAGGGATGGAGTTTAAGACTAGGGCGGTTATGCTGCAATTGTATACGGTGTTAGTGAGGCCACACCTGGAGTATTGTGTTCAGTTTTGGTTTCTTTACTTGAGAAAGGACGTACTAGCACTGGAGGGTGTGCAGAGGAGATTCACTAGGTTACTCCCAGAGCTAAAGGGGTTGGATTACGTGGAGAGGTTGAGTAGACTGGGACTGTACTCGCTGGAATTTAGAAGGATGAGAGGGGATCTTATAGAAACATATAAAATTATGAAGGGAATAGATAGGATAGATGCGGGCAGGTTGTTTCCACTGGCGGGTGAAAGCAGAACTAGGGGGCATAGCCTCAAAGTAAGGGGAAGTAGATTTAGAACTGACTTTAGGAGGAACTTCTTCACCCAAAGGATTGTGAATCTATGGAATTCCTTGCCCAGTGAAGCAGTAGAGGCTCCTTCATTAAATGTTTTTAAGATAAAGATAGATTGTTTTTTGAAGAATAAAGGGATTAAGGGTTATGGTGTTCGGGCCGGAAAGTGGAGCTGAGTCCACAAAAGATCAGCCATGATCTCATTCAATGGCGGAGCAGGCTCGAGGGGCCAGATGGCCTACTCCTAGCTCTTATGTTCTTTGACCGGGTCTAGCTATGTGCAGATGATCTACTCCTGTAAATTTCTGACCCATTAGGGGGGGGATGGGGGAGATTATGCGGCTCTTAGGGGCATTTGGCAGGTTCTCAGGGTACAAATTGAATATGGGTAAGAGCGAGGTTTTTGTGATCCAGACGAGGGGGCAGGAGAGGAGACTGGCGGAGTTGCTGTTTAAAGTGGTGGGAGGGAGTTTCCGTTACTTGGGTATTCAGATGGCACGGGGATGGGAGCAGCTACATAAATTAAATTTGGCCCAGTTAGTTGAGAAAATAAAGGAGGACTTTCGGAGATGGGACATGCTCCCGTTGTCACTGGTGAGGAGGGTACACACTGTAAAAATGACGGTTCTCCTGAGATTTTTGTTTGTTTTCCAGTGCCTCCCTATTTTTATGCCAAAGGCCTTTTTTAAGCGGGGGAATGCGGTGATCTCTGGGTTTGTGTGGGCGGGTAAAACTCCGCGAGTAAAGAAAGTGCTGCTGGAGCGGTGCCGAGGGTGGGAGGGTTGGCATTGCTGAACTTTAGGAACTACTACTGGGTGGCAAATATAGCCATGATTAGTAAGTGGGCAGTGGGGGAGGTGTGGGAACGGGTGGAGGCGGACTCATGTAAGGGCATAAGTTTAGGAGCACTGGTAACAGCTCCTCTGCCGTTATCGGCGGCCAGGTACTCCACACGCCCAGTGGTAGTAGCACCCCTGAGAGTTTGGGGTCAGTGGTGGAAGCATATGGGAGTGGAGGGAGCATATGGGTGTGGACTCCAATTTGTGGTAACCCCCGGTTTGTACCGTGGAGGGTGGATGGGGGGTTTCAGAGGTGGCAGAGAGCAGGGAATGAGAGGCTGGGGAGCTGTTTATTGATGGTAGCTTTCCCTGTTTGGAGGATCTGGAATAGGAGTTTGAATTGCCCGGAGGGAATGGATTTTGACCTTTCCGCTTCTACCGCTGCAGGGGATACAGGACAAGGTAGTCTCTAGAACTGGAGTGGGGGAGGGGAAGGTATCGGAAATCTATAAAGAACTTATGGAGTGGGAAAACCAGATAGGTGAGCTAAATCATAAATGGGAAGATGAGTTGGCAAAGGAGTTAGAGGCGGCGCTGTGGGAGGATGCTCTGAGCTTAGTCAACGCAACCTCATCATGTGCCAGGCTCAGCCTGATAAAATTCAAGGTGGTTCACCGGGCGCACATGACGGTGGCCCGGATGAGCAGGTTTTTTGGGGTGGAGGACAGGTGTGTGAGGTGTGCAGGAGGGCCCGCAAATCATGTCCACATGTTTTGGGCATGTCCGAAGCTCAGGAGATTCTGGCAGGGATTTGCGGATGTCATGTCTACAGTACTAAATACAGGGGTGGCGCTGGGTTCAGAGGTGGCAATTTTTGGAGTGTCGGAAGACACGGGAGTCCAGGGGGCGAGAGGCGCCGATGTTTTGGCCTTTGCCTCCTTGGTAGCCTGGAGACGGATCCTACTTTTAGCTTTTATTGGTAGCGGGATTGAGTTTCGGAGCCATGAGGTCATGTTGCAGTTGTACAAAACTCTGGTGTGGCCGCATTTGGAGTATTGCGTGCAATTCTGGTCGCCGCATTATAGGAAGAATGTGGAAGCATTGGAAAGGGTGCAGAGGAGATTTACCAGAATGTTGCCTGGTATGGAGGGAAGATCTTATGAGGAAAGGCTGAAGGACTTGAGGCTGTTTTCATTTGAGAGAAGAAGGTTAAGAGGTGACTTAATTGAGGCATACAAGATGATCAGAGGATTGGATAGGGTGGACAGTGAGAACCTTTTTCCTCGGATGGTGATGTCTAGCACGAGGGGACATAACTTTAAATTGAGGGAAGATAGATATAAGACAGATGTCAGAGGTAGATTCTTTACTCAGAAAGTAGTACGGGCGTGGAATGCCCTGCCTGCAACAGTACTGGACTCGCCAACACTAAGGACATTCAAATGGTCATTGGATAGACATATGGACAATAAGGGAATAGTGTAGATGGGCTTTAGATTGGTTTCACAGGTTGGCGCAACATCGAGGGCCGAAGGGCCTGTACTGCGCTGTAATGTTCTATGTTCTACTAGCGTGGAGGGACTCGAAGCCCACAAAATCAGGGGTGTGGGTTAGCGACATTGCTGGGTTTCTCAGGCTTGAGAAAATTAAGTTTGCCCTGAGAGGATCAATGTTAGGGTTCGTCCGGAGGTGGCAGCCATTTATCGACTTCTTCGGGGAAAACTAAACTGTTAGCAGAACCAATAAGGGGGAGGAGGTAAGGAGTATGGGGGCCAGGGGGAGTTAGATTATTTTTGTCTAGCTTAGGTGGGAACAGTGGGGGAGTTGGAGGGGTGTGTTACGCACTGAATTATGTTTACATTTGTATTTGTATCTTTTTTTGTTATGAAACCATAAATGCCTTAATAAAATGTTTGTTAAAAAAAACAGCTCCAAAGTTCTTTCTGTCCTAGGGTGACCCCTAGTTGCAACAACCTAGTTTTCCTTTCAGACCTGTTTACTTTCATTCATAAACCTCATTACCATGCACGCATCAAAAGCAAACTGAAGTCATTAACCCTTTCAAATACAGAAAAACAAAATTAAACTTACTTGAAATGAAATGAAAATCGCTTGTCACAAGTAGGCTTCAATGAAATTACTGGGAAAAGCCCCTAGTCACCACATTCCGGCGCCTGTTCGGGGGGGCTGGTACAGGAATTGAACCGTGCTGCTGGCCTGCCTTGGTCTGCTTTCAAAGCCAGCTATTTAGCCCACTGTGCTAAACCAGCCCCTAAAAATTTTAAACTATCTCGGATTTCTAATACCACAAATATAAATATACATTATTTAAAGCTACCTCTGTTACTTGCCAAATTTTCAATACTTTATATTACTAATTCCAATCTGGATGTTAGCTAAAATTATTCAAATCCATTGCCTCAACCAAAATTGATTAAGATTCCTGAAGTGAAGAGTTCAAGGATTTTGCCTACCAAAAAAATGTAAAGTAGCATAACATGACTGTTGCAGAAAAACATACGAGTTATCTTTAGTGGGAATGGAGGAGGCACAAGATTTCCTTGCTTAAAACTGCACACCAGCTCATTCACATTAGCAATCATCTACAAATTTATATTCCTGAAATCACTGGTGTTATATTAATCGATAGATTATTAATCTAACATCTCTAAATGCTAGTGCCAGTTTTCTGCCAAAGTTCTATTAACATCAGTGTGAAGATAAAATTATCTTCAATTATAGTTTTCAAGAATACAAGACAAATAATTACAAGTACTTTTGCAGATGCTTTCCAGGATTAATCTTCAGTGCTTTAAACTTGAACTGTCTTATAAAAAATATTAGAAACATAACAGTTAAAATAGCCATCGGAAATCAAAGAGTGAATACCTGGCACTAGGATATCTAATTATATTAAATAAGAGTTAAAATCTAACATACAAACTAAGAACTTTTGAACTCTTAAGTGTTATAGACCAATTGCTTAAAACGTTACTGTTCTTAAAATGTACTGCCTCGAGTTCAAAGTTTAATACGCATATTAGAACTTAGTTTCCTGGTTAGTTAAATGTATATCTGAGGTTTGCACTAACCTGCTTCATGTAGGCATAACACATGGTTTCAGCTACTCTTTTGCCCTCATCATAGCAGGCTCTTGGACCAATAGGATTTACATGGCCCCAGTAATCTTCACGCTGTGGGTGAACTTCTGGATCTTTAAAGTTTAAAAAATTTTGTTTTTTATTTTAAAAATAGCACAATAAATAACCATAAAATTTTATAACAATTGTTCACACATATACCCAATTAGCAGCTATCTGCTGGATCCAAGTTATTATAAATGACCCAGACATCAAGGAAGGTGAAGGAGCTAATGTTTGACAATAGGCACCATTTTAACTTTATATCTGACTCAGGCAACAGCGCAATGTGTACCCAAGTAATGAGAGGTAGTCCTTTCAACCTGAAGCCCTTTACGAAGCTCAAATAAATGACCCTGAGAGACAGCAGTTAAACCAGAATGCAGATTTCATAGATTTCATAGAATTTACAGTGCAGAAGGAGGCCATTCAGCCCATCGAGTCTGCACCGGCTCTTGGAAAGAGCACCCTACCCAAGGTCAACACCTCCACCCTATCCCCATAACCCAGTAACCCCATCCAACACTAAGGGCAATTTTGGACACTAAGCTCAATTTATCATGGCCAATCCACCTAACCTGCACATCTTTGGACTGTGGGAGGAAACCGGAGCACCCGGAGGAAACCCACGCAGAGGGAGGATGTGCAGACTCCGCACAGACAGTGACCCAAGCTGGAATCGAACCTGGGACCCTGGAGCTGTGAAGCAATTGTGCTATCCACAATGCTACCGTGCTGCCCAATGTACAATCAGCAGGGGTCAGAAAGAGAGTATTGCACTTATTCCACCTGTCCTGTGTCTTTTTTTTAATAAACATTTTATTGAGATTTTTTTGGTATTATAACAACACCACAATAAACAATGTACATGAAACTATAAACAGAGTGCAAAAGCCATCTCCCTCTCTTACAGGTCCCACCTTTATTAACCCCCTACTCTACGCTAAACTAACTCCCCCCCCCCCTTCCCCCCCCCGCTTCTGCTGACGATTAATTTTCCGCGAAGAAGTTGACGAATGGTTGCCACCTCCGGGCGAACCCACACAATGACTCTCTCAAGGCGAACTTGATTTTCTCCAAACAGAGAAAGCTAGCCATGTCCGATAGCCAGGTCTCTGACTTCGGGGGCTTTGAGTCCCTCCAAGCTAATAGTATCCGTCTCCGGGCTACCAGGGATGCAAAGACCAGAACGTCTGCCTCTTTCTCTTCCTGGATTCCCGGATCTTCCAACACCCCAAAAATCGCCACCTCTGGACTCAGCGCCACCCTTGTTTTTAACACCATGAACATGACATCTGCAAACCCCTGCCAAAATCTCCGAAGCTTCGGACATGCCAAGAACATGTCGACATGATTCGCTGGTCCTCCTGCACAGTTTGCACACCTGTCTTCCACCCCAAAGAATCTGCTCATCCGGGCCACTGTCATGTGAGCCCGGTGAACGCCTTAAATTGTATCAGGCTGAACCTGGCACATGTTGTTGTCGCATTGACTCTACTCAACACGTCCGCCCATAGACCATCCTCTATCTCTCCTCCCAGCTCCTCCTCCCACTTGCGCTTCAGCTCCTCGGTCTGCATCTCCTCTGACCCCAAATGTTCCTTGTAAATGTCCGAGATGCTCCCTTCTCCTACCCACCCTCTGGAAACTACCCTGTCCGGAATCCCCCTGAGCGGTAGGAGCGGGAAGGTTGACAACTGTTCACGTAGGAAGTCCCGCACCTGCAGATACCTGAATTTGTTTCCCCTCGCCAACCCAAACTGCTCCTCCAGCGCCCTCATACTCGGAAAGCTCCCCTCTATAAACATATCCCCCATCCTCTCGATCCCTGCTCTCCGCCTTATCCAGAATCACCCATCCATACTTCCCGGGGCAAACCGGTGATTATTACAGATTGGGGAGCAGACTGATGCTCCCTCTGCTCCCACATGTCTCCTCCATTTCCCCCAGACTCTCAGGGCCGCCACCACCATGGGGCTGGCGGGAACAGCAGAGGCGCAGTTAACAATGCCCCCAAACTGGTGCCCTTGCATTAAGCCGCCTCCATACGCTCCCATGCCGACCCCTCCCCCACCACCCACTTCCTGATCATGGCTATATTCGCTGCCCAGTAATAGTTACTAAAATTTGGCAGCGCCAGCCCACCCTCTCCCGGTCTCCGCTCAAGCATTACCTTGCGTTCCCATCTCCTTCATTTACTTTCCTTATCTCCCTGGCTGCCTCCCTTTTTCTAAGCTGCTGTGCAAGCATTCTGCTGGCCTTTTCTCCATATTCATAGATCACCCCCCTCGCCTTTCTCAGCTGCTCCACAGCCTTCTCTGTGGTTAACAAGCCGAACTCTGAGAGGTTGAGGGAGAGAGAGACACACAGAGGGGGATGGAGCGAGAGAGAGGGGGATGGAGCGAGAGAGAGGGGGAGGGAGAGAGAGAGGGGGAAGGGGAGGGAGAGGGGGAAGGGGAGGGGGAGGGGGAGAGGGGGAGGGACAGAGGGAGAGGGGGAGGGAGAGAGAGATTGGGAGGGAGGGTGAGAGGGGGAGGGAGGGAGAGAGGGAGGGAGAGAGAGGGGGAGGGAGAGAGGGGGAGGGGGAGGGAGAGAGGGGGAGGGAAAAAAAGAAAAAAAAAAGCCGAACTCGACTTCCGGGTGCGGCGATGATCAGCTAAGTCGCACGTTTCGGCAGCTCCCGGTGGAACGGACTTTTGGGCTCTTAATAGGAGCCCCAACGGCAATTTTAACAGCTAAAAACACTGTGCGGTAATCCAGAAGGGAATCCCCCTGGACACGGATGGAAAAAGGAGAGGAAAGTGGCCGGATTGCGGTGGATCCTCTAGAGCAGCGGCCAGGAAGGCAAGCACAAAGCAAGATGGCGTCGGAAGGTGGCAGTTTAATATGGGGCCCTGACCAACAAGAGTTCCTGCGGCGCTGCGTGGAAGAACGTAAAAAGGAGATGAAGAAGGAGCTTTTGGCCCCGATATTACAGGCGAGTGAAGGGCTAAAGGAGGAGCAAAAGACCCAGGAGCAGGAGCTTCGGGTCGTGAAGGCAAAGGCTGCTGAGAATGAGGACGAAATACAGGGCCTGGTGGTGAAGACAGAGATGCACGAGGCACAGCACAATAGATGTGTGGAAAGGCTGGAGGTGCTGGAGAATAATGCGAGGAGGAAGAATTTAAGGATTCTTGGTCTTCCCGAAGGTGCAGAAGGGGCGGACGTCGGGGCATATGTGAGCACGATGCTTCACTCGTTAATGGGATCAGAGGCCCCGACGGGCCCGTTGGAGGTGGAGGGAGCTTATCGAGTTATGGCGCGCAGACCGAGGGCTGGAGAAATTCCTCGAGCCATAGTGGTGAGATTTCTCCGCTATAAGGACAGAGAGATGGTCCTCAGATGGGCAAAGAAAACCCGGAGCAGTAGGTGGGAGAACGCGGTGATCCGCGTATATCAAGATTGGAGTGCGGAGGTGGCGAGAAGGAGGGCAAGCTTTAATCGGGCCAAGGCGGTGCTGCACAAAAGGAAGGTTAAATTTGGAATGCTGCAGCCGGCAAGACTGTGGGTCACACATCAAGGGGAACACCACTACTTTGAAACGGCAGAAGAGGCGTGGACATTTATTGTCGAGGAGAAACTGGAATAAGCGGGCTAGAAAAAGAACGTTTGGGACAAAGTGGTGGGGTGATTACGTGGGGCGAAGGGGGGGGGGGGAAATGGGGGAAGAGATGATTTTCCAAGTTGTTAATCCTCCGACCCTGTAACTTTTCTCTCTTCCCCATGTCGTGGGGGGGGGGGGGGGGGGGGGGGAGGAGGATGAGGAGCTGGGGGCGCCGGCCATTGGGGGCGGGGCCAAATGGGAAGCGCGGGCTTTGTTCCCGCGCTATGGTAATCATGGCGGGAACAGGGAAGCAGGAAGGAGGGGGCCTCGCACAGTGGGGGCCAAGGTCACGGGGGGAAGCCGAGGTCGGCCAGAGTTTGCTGACTTCTGGGAGCAACATGGGGGGTGCAATTACGCTAGAAAGGGATCTAGCGGGCGGGGGGTGGGGGGGAGGTTAACTGGGTTGCTGCTGCTGGGGACAAGGGGGAGCTGGTATGGGGTGGGGTGGTCAGGGCGGGAGGGCGCCGTTGGGGGGAGATACGGCTACGCGGGAACCGGGTGAGGAGCTGGATTGAAAAAGGAGATGGCTAGTCGACAAGGGGGGTGGGGGTAAAGAGCCCCCTAACCCGGTTGATCACGTGGAATGTGAGAGGGCTGAACGGGCCGATTAAGAGGGCACGGGTACTCGCACACCTAAAAAAACTTAAGGCAGATGTGGTTATGCTGCAGGAGACGCATCTGAAACTGATAGACCAGGTCAGACTTCGCACAGGATGGGTGGGGCAGGTGTTTCATTCGGGGCTAGACGCAAAAAACAGGGGGGTGGCTATATTAGTGGGGAAGCGGGTAATGTTTGAGGCAAAGACCATAGTGGCGGATAGTGGGGGCAGATACGTGATGGTGAGTGGCAGATTGCAAGGGGAGGCGGTGGTTTTAGTGAACGTGTTTGCCCCGAACTGGGATGATGCCAATTTTATGAGGCGTATGTTGGGACGCATCCCGGACCTAGAGGCGGGAAAGTTGGTAATGGGTGGAGATTTTAATACGGTGCTGGACCCAGGGCTGGACAGATCGAGGTCCAGGACCGGAAGGAGGCCGGCTGCAGCTAGGGTGCTCAAGGACTTTATGGAGCAGATGGGAGGAGTAGACCCCTGGAGATTTAGTAGACCTAGGAGTAAGGAGTTTTTGTTTTTCTCCTATGTCCACAAAGTCTATTCACGGATAGACTTTTTTTGTTTTGGGAAGGGCACTGATCCCGAAGGTGACGGGGACGGAGTACACGGCTATAGCTATTTCGGACCACGCTCCACATTGGGTGGACCTGGAGATAGGGGAGGAAAAAGCACAGCACACACCCTGGAGAATGGACATGGGATTATTGGCAGATGAGGGTGTGTGTTTAAGGGTGAGGGGGTGTATTGAAAGGTACTTGGAACTCAATGACAATGGGGAGGTTCAGGTGGGAGTGGTCTGGGAGGCGTTGAAGGCTGTGATTAGAGGGGAGCTAATATCTATCAGGGCACATAAAGGAAAGCAGGAGGGTAGGGAAAGGGAGCGGTTGTTGAAAGAACTTCAGAGGGTGGACAGACAATATGCGGAGGCACCGGAGGAGGGACTGTACAGGGAAAGGCAAAGGCTACATGTAGAATTTGACTTGTTGACTACGGGTAATGCAGAGGCACAATGGAGGAAGGCACAGGGTGTACAGTACGAATATGGGGAGAAGGCGAGCAGATTGCTGGCCCACCAACTGAGGAAAAGGGGAGCAACGAGGGAGATAGGGGGGGTGAGAGATGAGGAGGGAGAGATGGAGCGGGGAGCGGGGAGAGTGAATGGAGTATTCAAGGCATTTTATGAAAGATTATACGAAGCTCGGCCCCCGGAAGGGAAGGAGAGAATGATGTGCTTTCTGGATCAGCTGGAATTTCCTAAGGTGGAGGAGCAGGAGAGGGCGGGACTGGGAGCACAGATTGAGACGGAGGAAGTAGTGAAAGGGATTGGAAGCATGCAGGCGGGGAAGGCCCCGGGACCAGACGGATTCCCAGTGGAATTCTATAGGAAATATATGGACTTGCTGGCCCCGCTACTGATGAGAAGCTTTAATGAGGCTAGGTAAAGGGGGCAGCTGCCCCCGACTATGTCAGAGGCAACGATATCGCTCCTCCTAAAGAAGGAAAAAGACCCACTGCAATGCGGGTCCTATAGGCCCATTTCCCTCCTGAATGTGGATGCTGAGATTGTGGCCAAGGTAATGGCAACGAGGATAGAGGATTGTGTCCCGGGGGTGGTTCATGAGGACCAAACTGGGTTTGTGAAGGGGAGGCAGCTGAACACAAATATACGGAGGCTGCTAGGGGTAATGATGATGCCCCCACCAGAGGGGGAAGCGGAGATAGTGGTGGCGATGGATGCCGAGAAAGCATTTGATAGAGTGGAGTGGGATTATTTCTGGGAGGTGCTGAGGAGATTTGGCTTTGGAGATGGGTATATCAGATGGGTACTGCTGTTGTATAGGGCCCCGATGGCGAGCGTGGTCACGAATGGACGGGCGTCTGATTATTTTCGGCTCCATAGAGGGACGAGGCAGGGATGTCCTCTGTCCCCGTTATTGTTTGCACTGCCGATTGAGCCCCTGGCCATAGCATTGAGGGGTTCCAGGAAGTGGAGGGGAGTACTCAGGGGAGGAGAAGAACACCGGGTATCTCTGTATGCGGATGATTTGTTGTTGTATGTGGCGGACCCGGCGGAGGGGATGCCAGAGATAATGCGGATACTTGGGGAGTTTGGGGATTTTTCAGGGTATAAATTGAACATGGGGAAAAGTGAGTTGTTCGTGGTGCATCCAGGGGAGCAGAGCAGGGAAATAGAGGATTTACCGTTGAGGAAGGTAACAAGGGTCTTCCGGTACTTGGGGATCCAGATAGCCAAGAATTGGGGGACATTACACAGGCTTAATTTAACGCGGTTGGTGGAACAGATGGAGGAGGACTTTAAGAGATGGGACATGGTGTCCCTGTCACTGGCAGGTAGGGTGCAGGCGGTTAAAATGGTGGTCCTCCCGAGATTCCTTTTTGTGTTTCAGTGTCTCCCGGTGGTGGTCACGAAAGCTTTTTTCAAGAGAATCGAGAAGAGTATTATGAGTTTTGTATGGGCCGGGAAGATCCCGAGAGTGAGGAGGGGATTTTTGCAGCGTAGTAGGGACAGTGGGGGGTTGGCACTACCGAGCCTAAACGACTATTACTGGGCCGCCAATGTTTCAATGGTGTGTAAGTGGATGGGAGAAGGGGAAGGACGGCGTGGAAGAGATTGGAGAGGGCATCCTGCAGGGGGACTAGCCTACAAGCAATGGTGACGGCACCGTTGCCGATCTCACCGAAGAAATACACCACAAGCCCGGTGGTGGTGGCTACATTGAAAATTTGGGGGCAGTGGAGACGGCACAGGGGAAAGACGGGAGCCTTGGTGCAGTCCCAGATAAGAAATAACCATAGGTTTGTTCCGGGGAGAATGGATGGGGGATTTGGAGCATGGCAAAGAGCTGGGGTAGTACAATTGAGAGATCTGTTCGTAGATGCGACGTTTGCGAGTCTGGGTGCGCTGATGGAAAAATATGGGTTGCCCCAAGGGAATGCATTTCGGTATATGCAACTGAGGGCTTTCGCGAGGCAACAGGTGAGGGAATTCCCGCAGCTCCCGACGCAGGAGGTGCAGGATAGAGTGATCTCAGAGACATGGGTGGGGGACGGTAAGGTGTCGGACATATATAGGGAAATGAGGGACGAGGGGGAGTTCGTGGTAGATGAGCTGAAAGGGAAATGGGAAGAAGAGCTGGGGGAGGAGGTTGAAGAGGGGCTGTGGGCTGACGCCCTACGTAGGGTAAACTCATCGTCCTCGTGTGCCACGCTATGCCTGATACAATTCAAGGTTCTACACTGGGCGCATATGACTGGAGCACGGCTCAGTAAATTTTTGGGGGTAGAGGATAGGTGTGGGAGATGCTCGAGAAGCCCAGCGAATCACACCCACATGTTCTGGTCATGCCCGGCACTACAGGGGTTCTGGGTGGGGGTGGCAAGGGTGCTTTCGAAGGTGGTGGGGGTCCGGGTCGAACCAAGCTGGGGCTTGGCTATATTCGGGGTTGCAGAAGAGCCGGGAGTGCAGGAGGCGAGAGAGGCTGATGTTTTGGCCTTTGCGTCCCTAGTAGCATGATATTGTTAATGTGGAAGGAAGCCAAACCCCCGGGTGTGGAGACCTGGATAAACGACATGGCAGGGTTTATAAAGTTAGAACGGATCAAGTTCGTATTAAGGGGTTCGGCTCAAGGGTTCACCAGGCGGTGGCAACCGTTCGTTGACTACCTCACAGAAAGATAGAGGGAATGGAAAAGAAGAAGACAACAGCAGCAACCCGGGGGGGGGGGGGGGGGGGGAGGAACCGGACGGACTCTCAGGGATGTCATTATATATGAATAGACACTTGTTATAGGTAATGTATATTGGATTGTATCTTTGGAGAGTAACTATTTTTGACAAGGCAGTTGCCACTTAGTTTTGTTTTTGTTTATATATTATTTATTTATTTGTTTAAAATTGGCCACGGTTATTTATATTGCTTTGTTGTTGTTCAAAAGAAAAACTATGTACTGTTATGTTTGGCCACAAAATTTTGAATAAAATATATATTTTTTTAAAAAGCCGAACTCCGCCTGTAGCGTCCGCTGTTCCCTTAAAAGCCCTGCCTCTGGGGTCTCCGCATACCTCCTATCGATCTGTAGTATGTCCTTAACCAGTCGTTCCATCTCTGCCCTGTCCACCTTCTCACTATGGGCCCGTATCGAGATCAGCTCCCCTCTGACCACCGCCTTCAGCGCTTCCCAGACCATCACTGCTGAAATGTCCCGTGTTGTTGACCTGCAGGTAGTTCGGAATACTTTTCCTCAGCTGCTCGCACACCCCTTCGTCAGCCAAAAGTCCCACATCCAACCTCCAGTGCGGGCGCTGGTTACTGTCTTTACTAACCTGCAGGTCAACTCAGTGCGGAGCATGCTCTGAGATTGTGATCGCCGAGTACTCCGTGTCCACCACCCCTGCCAGTAAGGCCCTGCTCAAAATGAAGAAATCGATCCGGGAGTACACTTTATGCACATGTGAGCAGAAGCAGAACCCCAATCTGCTCCATGAACCCTCTTAGTTCCTTTGCCATTGCTGGCACCCTGCCCGTTTTCGAGCTTGACCGGTCCAAGCCAGGGTCAATAACTGCAATGAAGTCCCCTCCCATGACCAACCTGTGCGAGTCCAGGTCCGGTATCTTCCCTAGCAGCCGGTTTATAAACTGCACATCATCCCAATTTGGCGCATACACATTTACTAATACCACCTGCACCCCCTCCAGTTTTCCACTGACCATAATGTACCTCCCACGTATGAAACTATTCTACCCGCCTCAAACACCACCCGCTTATTGATCAGGATCACGACCCCTCTAGCCTTTGAGTCTTGTCCCGAGTGAAAAACCTCTCCTGCAACATTACCACGTCCGCCTTCAGTCCCCTAAGATGCGCGAACACACGTGCCGGGGGGGTGTGGTCTCCCGTTCGCGGCTTCCTCGCGAGTGCTCTGTGAGCCCTTTCCACCTCCAAGGGTCGGGAGAATGCCCCATCCCCCAGCAGCTTCTCAAACATATCTGCGATGTATGCCCCAGCGTCTGCTCCTTTGGACCCCTCTCGGAGCCCAACGATTTTCAAGTTCTGCCGGCGGGACCTATTCTCTATGTCCTCCATCTTCTCCAGGAGCTTCTTCTGCTGGTCTCTCAGCATCCCCACCTCCAACTCCACCGCAGTTTGATGTTCCTCCTTCTCAGCCAGCGCCTTCTCCACCTTCTGGATCGCCCGATCTTGGGCGTCCAATCTAAGCTCCAGCCGCTCAATCGACTCTTTTATCGGGTCCCAGCAGTTCCGTTTCTGCTTAGCAAAGCCTTCCTGAATAACTTGCATCAGCTGCTCCGTTGACCGCTGAGTCGACAAACCAGACGTCCAGTCCTCCGCTATGCTGTCTCCTGCTGCAGCTTCAGCCCAAGCCTTCTCTGTCTTTCCGTTTCTGCCTTTACGAGCACTTCTAGTCCTTCTCTCCATGCACCAATGTGGGAATTCAGTGCACAATTGCCTCTGTCTTCAGTTTTACAGTTCAAGTCCGGTAGAAAATCGGGCGGGAAAGGTCCAAAAGTCCGACCCGAGCGGCAGCCACCAAATGTGCGACTTACTCCTTCATAGCCGCCACCGGAAGTGCCCGTCATGTGTCTTTTACACACAGGCATTTGTGGTTCACTGGCATAGCATGCATGAACGACAATTTCATGTCAAATTACATATTGGAAAGTCACATTTGTTTAACAAAATATTGTTTGTGGATTCTGGTATAACATTCACTCATTTTCCCTTTCTATAGTGTCCTGAAGGAGCCAGCTGTAGCCCAATCTATCTCACAACCCAATGGTACTTATTCGACATGTAGGAGTCACCAGCAGAAATAGAACAACCAAGGGAAATTAGGCTGAAATTTTGAGAACAGAGCATCAAGTGAAACACAGAACAGCAGAGATGAGCAAGGTGCTGACCCATGCTGAGCCAGAGAGATGGTAGCAATTTGTCAACCACTGCAGCATCAAATGTGATGCCAGCAGCTGCATGCACAGTCACCAGTGATCCAGTAGAGAAAAAAGGCTTTTTCTGCCCCAGGTACCAGTGACATCCATCAGTAATCTATCCCATTACCTTCTTTCATTAGTATTACTATCTACAAGGAGTTCTGGCACTCCGCACTCATAGCAATGAAAGGCAAGCATCAGGGGAAAACAAGTCATTTATTTATTTTTTTGAAATATATTTTATTAAAGTTTTTCGATCAAAAAGATTTTTCCATTTTTACAACTTTGTAACAAAATGTACATTGACCGTTATTTAAACAATATATTAACTAACAACAAGTGCAAAAAAAGAAAGAGTAACATTGAAAAAATAAATATAATTATAAACACCTCCTGCACTCCCGGCTCTTCTGCAACCCCAAATATAGCCAACCCCCAGCTTGGTTCGACCCGGACACCCACCACCTTTGAGATCACTCTTGCCACACCCACCCAGAACCCATTCAATCCCGGACATGACCAAAACATGTGGGTGTGGTTCGCCGGGCTTCCCGCGCACCTCCCGCACCTATCCTCAACTCCAACAAATCTACTCAGCCTTGCTCCAGTCATATGCACCCTGTGTAGAACCTTCAATTGGATCAGGCTGAGCCTGGCACACGAAGATGAGGAATTTACCCTACTTAGGGCATCTGCCCACAGCCCCTCCTCAATCTCTTCCCCCAGCTCCTCCTCCCAGTTACCCTTTAGCTCCTGTACCATCGTCTCCCCCTCGTCTCTCATTTCCCTGTATATATCGGACACTTTACCATCACCGACCCATGCCCCCGAGATCACTCTGTCCTGGATCCCCTGCGCCGGGAGCTGTGGAAATTCCCTCACCTGTTGCCTTGCAAATGCCCTCACTTGCATATATCGGAAGGCATTCCCAGGTGGCAACTCGTATTTTTCTACCAGTGCTCCAAGACTCGCGAACGTCCCGTCCAAGAACAAGTCCTTCAATTTCACAATTCCTGCTCGTTGCCAAGATTGGAATCCCCCATCTATCCTTCCCGGGACGAACCTGTGGTTGTTCCTTATCGGGGACCACACCGAGGCACCCGTCACCCCCCTATGTCGTCTCCACTGCCCCCAAATCTTCAAAGATGCCACCACCACTGGGTTTGTGGTGTATTTTTTCGGGGAAAACGGTAACGGCGCCGTCGCCAGTGCTTTTAAACTTGTTCCCCTACAGGACGCCATCTCCAGCCTTTTCCACGCCGCTCCTTCTTCTTCCCTCATCCACTTACATATCATTGACACGTTGGCGGCCCAATAGTAATCACTCAGGCTCGGCAGTGCCAGTCCCCCTCTGTCCCTCCTACGCTGCAGGAACCCCCTCTTTATCCTTGGGGTCTTTCCAGCCCACACAAAGCTCATAATACTCGTATCCACTTTCTTGAAGAAGGCCTTTGTAATCAGTATGGGGAGGCACTGAAACACGAAAAGAAACCTCGGGAGGACCACCATTTTGACCGCCTGTACCCTACCCGCCAATGACAGGGGAACCATGTCCCACCTTTTAAAATCCTCCTCCATCTGCTCTACCTGTCGTGTCAAGTTAAGTTTATGCAAGGTTCCCCAGTTCCTAGCCACCTGGATCCCTAGATATCGAAAGTCCCTTGCTACTCTCCTCAGCGGCAGATCGTCTATTCCCCTGCCCTGTTCCCCGGGGTGCATCACAAATAGTTCACTCTTACCCATGTTCAATTTGTATGCCGAGAACTCTCCAAACTCCCTGAGTGTCTGCATTATCTCAGGCATCCCCTTCACTGGGTCCGCCACATATAGCAGCAGATCATCCGCATATAATGACACCCGATGTTCCTCTCCTCCTCTAAGCACCCCTCTCCACTTCTTAGAGCCCCTCAGCGCTATGGCCAATGGCTCGATTGCCAACGCGAACAGTAACGGGGACAAGGGACACCCCTGTCTTGTGCCCCTACGTAATCAGAAATAGTCGGATCGTTGCCTGTTTGTAACCACGCTAGCCACCGGGGCCCCGTACAGGAGCTGAACCCATCTGATGAACCCCTCTCCAAATCCAAATCTCTTCAGTACCTCCCACAGGTAGTCCCACTCCACTCTATCGAATGCCTTCTCTGCATCCATCGCCACCACTATCTCCGCCTCCCCCTCCGGTGGGGGCATCATCATTACCCCCAGCAACCTTCGTATGTTGGCATTCAATTGCCTCCCTTTAACAAACCCTGTCTGGTCGTCATGTACCACCCCTGGGACACAGTCCTCTATCCTAGTCGCCATCACCTTGGCCAGTAACTTGGCGTCTACATTTAGGAGGGAGATGGGCCTGTATGACCCGCACTGCAGCGGGTCTTTGTCTCGTTTCAGGATCAACGATATAGTCGCCTCCGACATCGACGGGGCTAGTGTCCCCCTTTCCTTAGCCTCGTTGAAGGTTCTCGCCAGGAGTGGGGCCAGTAGGTCCACATATTTCCTGTAAAATTCCACCGGGAACCCATCTGGTCCCGGGGCCTTTCCTGCCTGCATGTTCCCGATTCCTTTTACCACCTCCTCCACCTCAATCTGCGCTCCCAGACCTGTCACCTCCTGCTCCTCAACCCTCGGGAACTCCAACTGGTCCAAGAAGTGCATCATTCCCTCTTTCCCCTCCGGGGGTTGGGACTTATACAGCCTCTCATAGAATGACTTAAACACCCTGTTCACCCTCTCCGCTCTCTGTTCCATCCTTCCCTCCCCGTCCCTAATTCCTCCGATCTCTCTCGCACCCCCCTCTTCCTAAGTTGTTGGGCCAGCAGTCGGCTCGCCTTTCCCCATACTCGTATTGTATTCCCTGTGCCTTCCTCCCCTGCGCCTCCGCCTTACCCGTGGTCAGCAGGTCAAACTCCATCTGTAGTCTCTGTTTTTCCCTGTATAACCCTTCATCCTGGGCCTCCGCATATTGCCTATCCACCCTCAGAATCTCCCCGATCAGTCTCTCCCTTTCTTTACCCTCTTCCTTCCCCTTGTGGGCTCTTATGGAAATCAGCTCCCCCCTAACCACCGCTTTCAGCGCCTCCCATACTACTCCCACCTGGACCTCTCCATCATCGTTGACCTCTAGGTACCTTTCAATACATCCCCTCACCCTTCCACATACGCCCTCATCTGCCAACAGTCCCATGTCTAATCTCCAAAGTGGGCGCTGCTCCTTCTCCTCTCCTAGATCCAGATCCACCCAGTGTGGGGCGTGATCTGAAACATCTATAGCCGAATATTCCGTTCCTGCCACTTTCGGGATCAGCGCCCTTCCCAGGACAAAAAAGTCTATCCGGGAGTATACTTTATGGACGTGGGAGAAGAAGGAAAACTCCTTACTCCTCGGTCTAGCAAATCTCCAGGGATCTACTCCTCCCATCTGCTCCATAAACCCCTAAAGCACCTTGGCCGCTGCTGGCCTCCTCCCGGTCCTAGATCTGGACCGGTCCAGCCCTGGGTCCAGCACCGTGTTGAAGTCCCCCCCCCCCCCCCCCCAATACCAAATTTCCCATCTCTAGGTCCGGGATGCGCCCCAACATACGCTTCATAAAACCCACGTCATCCCAGTTCGGGGCATATACGTTCACCAGCACCACCGCCTCACCTTGCAATCTGCCACTCACCATCACGTACCTGCCCCCACTGTCCGCCACTATGGTCTTAGCCTCAAACAGTACCCGTTTCCCCACCAGTATTGCCACCCCTCTATTTTTCGCATCTAATCCTGAGTGGAAAATCTGTCCCACCCATCCTTTCCTTAATCTGACCTGATCCGCCACTTTCAGGTGCGTCTCTTGAAGCATAACCACATCCGCCTTCAGCCTCTTTAGGTGCGCAAATACCCTTGCCCTCTTAATCGGCCCGTTCAACCCTCTCACGTTCCACGTGATCAACCGGGTTGGGGGGCCCTTTACCCCCCCCCCCCATCGTCAACTAGCCATCCCCTTTTTTAAACCAGCTCCTCACCCGGGTCCCACGCACCCGCTAGATTCCCTTCTAGCTTGATTGCTCCCCCCATATTGCTTCCGGGAGTCAGCAAACTCTGGCTGACCTCGGCTTCCTCCGTCTACACTTGGCCTCCCCGCGTGTGGGGCCCCCTTCCTTCCTGCGCCCACTTTTCCCGCCACAATTTCCATAGCGCGGGAGAAAAGCCCGCTTCCCTCTCGGCCCAGCCCCTAATGGCGCAGTTCCCTCTCCCCTTCCCTGTCCCCTTCCCCACCGGCGCCCACATTTCTTCGTGTCCCCCCCCCCTCTGGGGGTGGGGGAGAAATAATTCTCCCGTCCAACATTTTTACAGATAAGCCCTCCCCCTCTCCCCCCTTTACAATTCCTTGCCACCACCTCGCTACTTCTTTCCAAACATCCATTCCTCAAATCTAGTCCAACTTGTCTTCTTGAATAAATGCCCACGCCTCCTCCGCCGTCTCGAAGTAGTGTTGTTTGCCCTGGTGTGTAACCCACAGTCTTGCCGGCTGCAACATTCCAAATATCACTTTTTTCCTGTGGAGCACCGCCTTGGCCCGATTGAAACTCGCCCTCCTTCTCGTCACCTCCGCACTCCAATCTTGATACACGCGGATCACCGGGTTCTCCCACCTGCTACTCCGTGTCTTCTTAGCCCATCTCAGGACCATCTCTCGGTCTTTGTAGCGGTGGAACCTCACCACTATTGCTCGCGGTATTTCCCCTGCCTTCGGTCTTCTCACGAGGACCCGGTATGCTCCCTCCACTTCCAGGGGGCCCGTCGGGGCCTCAGCTCCCATTAAAGTATGGAGCATCGTACTTACATACGCCCAACATCCGCTCCCTCTGACCCTTCGGGAAGACCCAAAATCCTTAAATTCTTCCTCCTCGAGCTATTTTCCAGGGCTTCCAGCCTTCTATGCACCTCTTATGTAGTGCCTCGTGCGTCTCCGTCTTCACCACCAAGCCCTGTATCTCGTCTTCATTCTCGGCTGCCTTTGCCTTCACTCCACGGAGCTCCATCTCCTGGGTCTTTTGCGTCTCCTTCAATCCCTCAATCGCCAGCACCTCCTTCTTGAGCTCCTCCACACATCGCCGGAGGAACTCCTGCTGTTCCGGGCCCCATACCATCTGGGCTCCCTCAGCCGCCATCTTGCTACTCCCTTCTCTTCTCTGCCGCTGCTCCAGAGGATCCTCCGCAATCTGGCCACTACTATCGCTTCTTTCCATCCACACCCGGGGGGACTCCTTCCTTTATCGCCTCACACTGAGTTTGGCTGTGAAAGATTTCCGTTGGGGCTCCCGATAAGAGCCCAAAAGTCCGCTAAAACGAGAGGTGCCGTAACGTGCGACTCAGCTGGTCATCGCCGCAACCGGAAGTCCAAAACAAGTCATTTATAATCATCTGTTAGGGCAATAACTTAATTAATTGACCCATTTCTACTTTGGTCTGTGAGTTCATTCTGCAGGTAAATGGATGGTCGATGATGTCAAGTGGAGAACAACGGTGAGTATACTGCCTGGGGAGTCATTTCATTGGGAATGAATATGCAGAAATGCTTCTGCTGGGGCATACATGACATTTAATTAAATTCCAAGATTCATCGTCCTGGCTGTAGCTTTGGTTCATTGTTAATATTTTCCTCAGACAACCTGACCTTCCCTCTTCCATTTATTGATTGGTGACTCTTCTAAAAGTAAAACTGTGATGCATTTAACATTTTAAAGACTTTTGGAAAGGGTTTAATAACAGGATAGTAAGGTGACAAAGGGAAAAACTAAAAAACAAAAATGGGAACAAAATTGAACCAAATGAAAGAAAGCATAAAGGAACAAAAACAATGCTGTTACTCCCAAAAGAAAGGAATAGCCTGCCTAGAAAGATTAAACTACTTTTCTGTCTCTAATGAGTTGAACTAAAATCATATGACGCCACTGGCAAAACAGCGCAGCCCACATGAGGAAACAACCTGTATAATCCTGGGTGGTGGTACAAAGCCTAGTTCGGGGCTCTTGTGTCTGTGATGTCTATAACATTTACTCATGCTGAATTTTAATATGCAAATTTGAGAACAGTAATGTATTTAAAATGGTCACGTTTGACAATTTTCTTTCATCCCCAGCTTCCTTTATCTTTCAAATCTGCCGCATTGGTGCAAATAAAAGGTTCACAGTACTCCCAAAGGATTTCTATGGTTTGTGCAAGGGATCCTTGAGCAGACATTTCAGAAACTTAGGGCTGGATTCTCTGAACCCTCAATGTTTCCGGCACCGGTGAGGGGCTAGCAGCAGCACCGGGTAAAACTCCCGGCTCCCGCGCCAAAAACGGCCGGGTCCGTGGCCGCGCATGGCGACGACTTGCAGCGATCGCGCCGTACAACATGGCACCAGCCGCGTGCTGGCCCAATCTGCCAGATAGTGTCCCCCTGGACTACCTCCCTCGCCATCCCGGACCATCTCCTACCAGTCCCCCCAGCCCTCGCCGAAGCACCCACCCCCCCGGCAAGCGGCATGCCCCCCCCCTCCCCCCCGACTGTGGCGTTGTTGGATACAGTCCACAGCCGCCACGCGAGGTTCACAAAAACGGAGAGCACAAGTGAACCGCGCCGTCGTGAACTCGGCTCATCGGGGGCGGAGCATCGGGTGAGGGCCTTCAGGTAATGTTGTTACGTTGTCCCACCGGCGAGCGGCGTACTTCCCGATGATGCAGTTTTGGAGGGAGCAGAGCATCCGAAAACAGGCGCCGCCCCCGATTGGGTCGTAAAAAGAGATTCTCCGCCCGATCGCCGATTACAAAATCGGCAAGCAGAGAATCCCGCCCAATCTTATATCTTTGACCAGAAAATAAATCTTTGGACCAACAGATCAAAAACACAGCACTATTTTGGACAAACGTACCTTTCACAAGAGTGAGTAGCAAGTAGACTGATGCCAACAGCAAATTAAGGTGAAAAAGGACACTAAATGTGCGACATTCTTAATTCCAACACATCATTCTGAATAGACACTGCTAATTTGCTATCTCCATACAAATCATGGGAGGTGTAAAGTTTGAATGAAAATCACCACTTAGAAACTTCCTCTTACCAACAAACCTGATGCACAAAACAAGGTAAAACAAGGGGGCTGAGAGGCACCAGTGATATCTTTTAATATTTAGGATTAGATGATTAAAAAAAAAAATTAATTCTCCTTCATGATTAAAATATTACTGGATGATAAACCAAATGCACAAAGCAGGGGACCAAGAGACACCAATTTTAATATTTAGGATTAGATGATTCAAAATAATTGAATTCTCCTTTATGATTAAAATATTATTGGATGATATTATCATCACTGCATGATAGGTGTTTTGATAACACCGAACGACATCCATGATTCATTCACTGAGGAAGGCATTTCTTGGCGAAGGACCTAAGCCAGATATTGCAGAATTTAATTAAACGTACATTTTACATAAAAAGGTTTTGATTTAAAAAGGCATAGATTACTGTGGTTATGAAGACAGGCAGTGAAAGAGCAACCATAAATTGATCCTTACCTCCATATACTTCAGAGGTAGAAGCTAATAGGAGGCGTGCACCAACACGTTTTGCTAACCCTGTGGAAAAACAAAACCCATTTGTTTATTTTAATAATTAGCAAATGAAATAACATTAAGAGAACATTGTTGACGCCACCAGCTTTACTTTTAATGTTCTGAAATACATTTATAATAATCTTTCATACAATTTTTACTTTAAAAGTAAACTTAGGGAGCGATTGGGAAAAAGTGACATTAGCAGGACTAGTTGGATAGCTGTACCAAAGAGTTGACACAGGCATGATGGGCCAAATGACCTCTTTCGATACTGTAGGTTATTATGACTAATATAGGAGGGTCACTACAGATTTTTATTTGCTCAGTTTACTTTACAGATTAATATCAGATGTATGACATTAGCACAAAAATGCAATTTAATGTTATAAATTTGTTTTTCCATGCCAATTTCCCATTCTCCATTTTTTCTATGGGCATTAGGTTCTTATGGAGTACAGTTTTATACACAACTGACATCTAAGCAGTCATGCATTAAATGTAATGGTGAGCTTTGACAGCCATTTGCCAGGTTACTTGGAAGTGGTATATCAGAGCCGAGCTTAGGCTTGCCTGATGTCTACAAACGCACGCTCCGAACAGAGGATCCTGGAATATTTGCCCAGTTCTAATTCAGGACTCTATGTCAAGTACAGAACTCCTACTGCCACTGTAACTACAATCAATTCATTAGTTGAGAGGAGAGAATGAATCTTTGACCTTTTTGGTGTGTGTGTGTGAGATGTAGCTCATTAAATAAACTGGCTGAGCCCCAGGAGGAGATTATCATAATGTCACAAAGTGTGTCAGACCTTGATTTGTAGTTCTTCTATATTGACATTAAGGTTTAGTACCAAATGGACGATTTTGCCATGCCATGTTGATAAGAAAGATATCCTACATCAGTGTGATAAAAATTTTGAATGGAAATAGTTCAAATATTCTATATTTTTACATATTTCAACTAGCAATTCGAATATTCCACACTGACATCAACTTATTTTGACATTTGGCCAGATGTAATAAAGTCATTTTACACAATTTGATTTAATGAAGTGCAACAATAAAATCTAATCCTAAAAAAAAATCCAAATTGTTCAAGGACATTGCTGCAAATGGCTAGTTCCATGTTAATATTTTAGAGGTATTGGGAGGGATTCTCCGTTTTTCCGGCGCCCGGGGGTTTCCCGACAGCGTGGGGCTGCCCCACAATGGGAAACCCCATTGAACGGCCGGCGTAATGGAGAATCCCGCCGGCGGGTCGGGGCAGAATTGTGGTGCGGTGGGGCGGAAAATTCAGTCCAATATTTACATGCCATGGGAAGAAGATTGATGTATAGGTAAAGTAATTCAAATGCTGGGCTTTAGGGGTTGCCAGGACACCTTAAAAAAAGGGAAGTTCAAAAGGTGACTCCCATGTTTGTTTAATAAAGTCAGAAGGGATGGTGCTAAAAGGAATAGTTTCAGGAATATGTTATTCAATATAGAACATAGAACAGTACAGCACAGAACAGGCCCTTCGGCCCTCGATGTTGTGCCGAGCATTGTCCAAAACCAAGATCAAGCTATCCCACTCCCTGTCATTCTGGTGTGCTCCATGTGCCTATCCAATAACTGCTTGAAACATCCTAAAGTATCCGACTCCACTATCACAGCAGGCAGTCTATTCCACACCCGAACCACTCTCTGAGTAAAGAACCTACCTCGGACATCCCTCCTATATCTCTCACCCTGAATCTTAAAGTTATGCCCCCTTGTATTATGGCCTTTGAATCTCATTACGCAAAGAAAAACAGCCCTCGTTGGCAGGGACCATAAATGTAGTGGATAAGCACCTCGTCTCTTGGTGATGGCTTACTTAATATCTACAGTTGAGAGATTTATTAATATTTCAAAAATGAGCACGGTTTGAATAAAGTTGTTGCTATTCTGCTTATCAGTGGGTGAAACTCTAGTGTACCTTCAGATAAACAGAATCATAAAAGTTTTCTTGAATTGCCCTGGCATTCCAACGTTGGTCCTACTAATTGGATGTCCTGAACTGACGGGTGCATCCCCCTGTGAACATGCGTCACAGTCCACGGGGACACTGGTCAGCCAGTCAAGTTGAGCACGCGCAGTTCTGCGACAAGGCGCACTCAAGATTTCTCGGCAACGTTCAACAAAACCAGCCCACAGGCTCAATGGTATTCGGCATTGGCAAAGTCACACCATTTGACGTATTGCAGATTCCTCCATTTCTTTCGAGGGGAAGATGTTGCATATCCATATCTCTTGGGTCACACAAACAAGTGGAGATAATGACTGTGCTGTGGACCTTCAGCAAACCATTACATCAAAGCCAACAAACATTTTAGTACTAAGCATGTTCTTTGTGGCCGCAAAGAGAACGAATCAGAGGGGGCACACGTCAAGTTTGTATAACATAGTGCAAGGAGTTAATTTACACGATGCTGCTCAAACTGGGCACAATGGTGCACTCCATCCTCAAAAGCCTGCGAATTGCTCCGATTACGTCATTGCGTAACACGTGACATTATACCTACCAATGGTGTTACTCTGATACATAACACCCCTCTCACTTTACTCCTTTAGTGTCCTTGGCATTTTTTACTCAATCATGCCTGATCTGCTACCACAGCTCCACTTTCCTGAATACTTCCCATACCTCTGGTCCCCAGAGAGGTTAAAGATCTATCTATTCCAGCCTTAAATACACTGAACTGTGGTGCATCCACAAACTTCCGGGATAAATAATACCAAAGATTCACAACCCTCTCACTGAAAGTTCACACCGACCCCTCATCCAGAAGCTGAGACTCCCTCCCCTCCGTGTCGAGATTCCCAAGCTTTGGGAAACAACCCCTGTGTCAACCTGGTCACGCTGCACTCTCACGCTTCTACACTCCAGAAATGGTTTTTTTGAAAATATTTTTATTTAGGTTTTTAATATTTTAACATTTTAAATGCACAACACAACAAAGCAAAAACAACAAAGACCCCATCCCCCCACCTCCTCTCTGTCCACCCCTCAATAACCCAAAACAAAAGCACCGCTTTGCCACCCTTAACAGCTATGGTAACCAACTGTTTAAAATGTAACATAAACATCTGCCCCCCCAGCAACTCCAGCAAGCTCGACACCCCAATTTAGCCCCCAGGGGACTGGGCTCCAAATCCACGTGCAAGATTGCCAACATGGTGCTGAAGAACAACCTCCACAATTTCTCCAGCTTCGGGCAGGATCAGAGCATATGTACATGGTTGGCCGGACCCCTCCGGCACCTTTCACAGATGTCCTACACCTCTCAAGCAATCGGCTCATCCTACACTTCGTCAGGTGCGCTCTATGTACCACTTTTAGCTGCACCAACCCCAGCCTCATGCCCATCTCCTCCTCCCACCTGAAGGTAACCCCCTCCAACGATGCCATATTCTCCTCCAAAATCCTCCCGTAGATAGCCGAGATGACCGCCCCCTCCCCAGCCTCATCACCGACAGCATCTCTTCAACAAGGAGGGCGGTGCCACCGGAAAAGTCAGGAAAACCTTCTTCGCAAAATCCCGCACCTGCATGTAACTGACTATCTCCCCCCGCGGAATCCCAAACTTCTCCCCCAATTCTTCCGAACTCACAAATCGTCCATCTAGAAATAAGTCCTTCAGTTCCTTCACATCCAGCTCCTCTTATCCCCGAAACCTGGAATTAATCCTCGCTGGTCAAACCCATGATTCCCTCAAATTGGCATCCACGTCGATTCCGACCCTAACCTAAAATGGAGCCAAACGTGCCTCCATATTTTCAAAATGGCCACAACCACCGGATTCCACATATATTTCACTTGGGCGAAATGGAGCAGCACCGTTGCCAGCGCCCGCAACACCGGCTCCTTACAAGAGTCTGCCTCCACCTTCACCCACAAAACCTCCAGCTCCCTGCTCCAACTTGGCACCTTCTCAGCTTTCGCCACCCAATAATAGTACAACAGGTTTGTAAGGTCCAGGCCCCCTGACTGTCGCCTCTCAGAAGCACCATCGACAAAATCAACTGTTCCACCCCCATAAAAAATGCTTTTGGCAAAAAGACTGGTAGGCACTGAAATAAAAATAAAAACTGCGGCAAAATATTCATCTTAATCGCCTGCATCCGGCCTGCCAAAGATAGGGGAAGGCTGTCCCATCTCAGTAAATCCACCCACCAGGCTCGTGAAATTCAACTTACGAAGCTGGGCCCAATCCTGAGCCACCTGTACTCCCAAACATCAAGTGGGTAGTTGTCACCCAAAATGGCAATCTCCCAAACCAGCCTTGGAGAAAACACCAAAACAACACTCACTCTTTTCTAGATTCAACTTGTCACCTGAAAAAGCCCCAAATCCCCTAAGCAGTCGCATTATATCCCCCACCGAAGATCCCAGGTTGGAGATATGCATTTGGAGGCACCATATGCTCCATCCCTCCCTCCTCACTATCCCCTTCCACTTATCTGAGAACTATGGCCAAGGGCTCTATCATCAGCGTAAACAGGAACTGGGACATGGGGCACCCCTACCTCGTTCCCCAATGTAATTTTAAAATATATATATTTTTATTCCAGGCTTTTCAATAAAATCTAAATATATAAAATATCAAAAGAACAACCAAAGAGCTACAAAAGGCCATCCCAACAACCCCAATCCTCCAAACCTCCTGATACTTACCCCCAACCGCACCCCACCTTCCCCTTTATTAACCCCCTTACCTCCCTCCCCCCTGCACCCCCCCCCCCACCTCGCTGACCCCTCAATCCTGCTTGAAGAAATTGATGAACTGTTTCCATCTCCGAGTGATCCCTTCTACCGAGCCCCGCCGAGCTTGTGGCGTGATTCTCCGTTGACCAACGCCAAAATCGGAAACGCCGATCGGGCGGCGAATTGCTCTCGACGCCGAAAACACAGCAGGTGCCAGTTTGATGCCGAATTACGATGCTCTACCCCCTCCAAACGCCATCATTGTGCCGCATGCTGTACTTAGTTGCAACCGCATTCACATCTCATTAGCGAGCCCACCTGCGATGCTCTGTCTCCAGTGAGCCGAGTTCCCAACGCCGCAGTCCACATGTGCTCTCAACAATCGCAAACCTGGCGTGGTGGCTGCAGAGAGAGAGAGAGAGAGGGTGTATGGACAGTGCCCAGCACTGCCATACTTCGCCGACATTCATGCCGTTGGCCGGGGGGGGGCTTCTGCCAGGGCTGGGGGGAATAGTTGGGGTGGCCAGGAAGTGGGCTATAGGGTGGACGGGGCACGGTCCAGCATAAACAATGCCATCATTTTGGCCGTGATCGGTGTGTGTGTATGTAGGGGGAGGAGGAGGGGGGGTATAATCTACACGCGGCTGCAGCTTGTCAGCCCTGCGTGTGTCCATCACGGACCCGGCGATTCCCACACCGTTTTTCGGGTGTTCGACTGGTATTCCATGTGGCGCCGGTTTCACCGGTAGCGGAATTGGTGCGGATGTGGCACCGATGTTTCTGCCATGGAGCTCCACGGATCCTGCGTTGGCGTCAGCACTTAAGACTCAGGAACGGAGAATCCAGCCCTCGATCTTTTCCAACAGCAGGAATTCTGCCAGGTCGCTCACCCACACCCCTGCCTTCAGTGGCTCCGAGGCCCACCAACATAACAAAATCCATCTCTGGGCTATCAGGGAGGCAAAGGCCAATATATCAGCCACTGCCCCCCCCCCACCCTCCTACTCCCGGGTCTTCTGACACCCCAAATATCGCCACCTCCGGACTCGGGGTCATCCACATCCCCAGAACCTCGGACATAACATCAGAGAACACCTGCCAGAACCTCCTCAAAATGGATACGCCCAAAACATGTGGACATGATTTGCAGACCCCTCCCGCGCACTACCCACACCAATCCTCCACCTCCTCAAAACAATTCCTCATCCTCGCCACTGTCATATGGGCCCTATGCACCATTTTAAACTGGTGAGGCTTAACCTCACACACGATGAGGACGCAATCACCCTCTGCAAAGCCTCAGCCCATGTCCCAGCACCCAGCTCCTCTCCTAACTCCTCCTCCCATTTGCACTTAACATCCTCCACCCGGGCGCCCTCCCACTCCATCAGTTCTGCGTAAATATCCAAAATCTTCCACTCCCCTATTTTGTCCTCTGACAGAAGCATTTCTTGCAGCACCAGAGGCGCCAACCCTGGGAAAGACGGCACCTCTCTTCTTGCAAAATCCCGAACCTGCAGGCACCTATCCCACTCCCCTTAGGCAACTCAACCAATTCCGCCAACTCCTCCAGCCCGCATATTTGCCCCCTACAAACAAGTCCCTGAAGTACTCAATCTCCACCTGCCACAACCCCCAGAACCTCGCATCGAGTCTCGCCAGCACAAACCTATGGCTATCACAAATAGGCACCCACAACGACCTGCCCTCCAACCTCAAGTGCTGCTTAAATTGCCCGAAGACCCTCAGAGCCGCCACCACCACTGGACTAACAAAATACCTGTCCGGCGAGAACAGCAGAGGCGCCAACAACAAAGCTCTCAAGTACATCCCCTACACGATGCCGCCTCCACACGTCCCCAAACCAACCTTTCTTCTTCCAGGGCCCATTTCCTCACCATCGCAATGTTTATAGCCCAGTAATAATACATCAAATTCGGCAACGCCATCCCCCCACTACTCTCGCCCCGCTCCAGAGAAGCCCGTCGCACCCATGGGACCTTCCCCGCCCACACAAAGCCTAAGTTCAACCCATTAACTATTTTGAAAATTGACTTAGGGACAAAGGTGGGGAGGTTCCGAAAAACAAGCCGAAACCTCATCAGCACAGTCATTTTAAATGTCTGCACCCGTCCTGCCAACAACAACGGCAACAGCAAAACATCCACCTCCTAAAATCTGCCTTCATCTCCCTCCACCAATCGAGCCAAATTCAACCTATGCAGCTGGGCCCACTGGATACCGAGGTATCTAAAGCTCGTCCCCGCCACCCTAAATGGCAACTTCCCCTAATCTCCTTTCCTGCCTCCTAGCATTGGTTAGGGACATCTCACTCTTTCCCATATTCAATTTATACCACAAAAACCGGCCAAATTCTCCCCGATGCAGCCCAAAATATATAATAGCAGATCATCTGTATACAATGATACCCTATGCTTGATCCCCTCCCGGCTCAAACTCTCTTCAATCCCTTGACGTCCTAAGTGCCATTACCAGTGGCTCTATTGCCAAGGCGAAAAGCAACGGGGAGAGCAAACACCCCTGTCCTGTCCCACAGTGTAACCCAAAGTCACTCTGTTCATCTGCACACTCGCCACTGGCGCCTTACACAGCAACCGGACCCAATCCACAAATCGCTGCCCGAACCTCCCTAACACCTGTTTAGCACAGGGCTAAATCGCTGGCTTTGAAAGCAGACCAAGGCAAGCCAGCAGCACGGTTCAATTCCTGTAACAGCCTCTCCGAACAGGCGCCGGAATGTGGTGACTAGGGGCTTTTCACAGTAACTTCATTTGAAGCCTACTTGTGACAATAAGCAATTTTCATTTTTCAACACCTCACACAACTCCACTTGATGAAAAGTCTTCTTGGTGTCCATCGCCACCACTACCTCAACCTCCTGCATCCCCCTCCCCACCGAAGGCATCATAAACACTTTCCATAACATTCAGACATTTGCCAACAATTGCATTCCTTTCCAAAAACCAGTCTGATCTTCCCCAATCAACCCCGGCACACAACGCAAGCACCTTCGCCAATAACTTGGCATCAACATTCAACAACAATATCAGGTGGTATGACCCACACTGCACTGTGACCTTTCCTTTCTAAGAATCAGGGAGATAGAAGCCTGTGACAAAGTGGGGGGGGGGAAGAAAGAGTTTCCCCCCTCTCCCTCACCAGCACTGGGTCCACCTCTGCCGTGCCTCCCACAACGTCGCGTATCATTCACCTCCTATAACCCTGAATGGCCGCCCTCACCTGCCCTCTCACTCCCTCATCCACACATCTAACCACCAATGCAGCAATTGGGCCTCCCCCGAACCACCCGCAAATCCACCGAATGCGGCTCGTGGTCAGAGACCACAGTCGCCGAATACCCAGAGTCGAGCACCCCCACCAGCAGTGCCTTGTGCATTATGAAATAATCGATCCGGGAATACACCTGGTGCACATGGAAGAAATATGAAAACTCCTTTGTCCTCGGCCTCCCAAATCTCAACGGATCTCCCCCCCCCCCCTCCGTGTCCATGAAGCCCCCAGCTCCATAGCCACTGCCGACCTCAATGACTGCGGGCTCGACCGAACCAGGACCGTATAAATTTTCACCCCCATCTCTCGATCTCTTCTCCCCCACCTTTAGCCGATGCGTATCTAAATCCTTAACACCCACCTCATGAAATCCACATCATCCCAATTCAGGGCATACACATTAACCAGGACAACCGGTATCCCCTCCAGCTTCCCACTAACCACCACATACTTACTCTCCGGATCGGCCACAATGCTCCCAACCTCAAACCCCACCCTATTATTGTCCAACACCGCCACCCCCATCGTCTTCCAGCTCAGAGGGAAATACCTGCTCAACGCATTCATTCCTCAGCCTCATCTGATCGTCCAACTTCAGATGCGTCTCCTGCAGAAACATCACTCCCGCCTTCAGAAACGTGAACATACGCGACTGTTTAACAGGCCCATTCATCCTTCGCACATTCCACGTGACCAGCCCCGCTCCCCTGCCAACCAGCCATATCCCTTCCCGGCCCACTTCACGCACCCTTCCAGGCCCACTCTCGGATGTCCATTGCCATCTCTCCTTCCCAAATGCGCCACACCAACCGTATCAACAACCGACTACTTCCCTCCACCCCAAACAAAGAACCAACCCCATCCCCCCCCCCACGCCTTCCTCCTGGCAAACCCTCTATTTCACATCTATTAACTAGCCCACCCAGCTAGCATGGTAGCCCCTGCCCAAGGCCTATAACCTCCCCATCCCTCTCCAATCTACATCCACTCCCCCTAACCACGAAAAAATGAAGAACAGAACAAAAAACACACTCACCATCGCTGCACCCCCGTCGAAACCCACCCCAAAATATCCACCCCAGACATAAACACAAAATTCTCCTCCGAAGCTCATGCCCTCAGTCCATGGGTCTCTCAAAGTCCATCGCCTCCTCCGGAGAGTCAAAATAAAACTCTTGATTTTGGTAGGATAAAAAAGCCCAAACTTCACTCCCTTCTTGAAAAGGGCAGCCTTTACCCGGTTGAACCCAGCTCTCCTCTTCGCCAGCTCCACACCCAGGTCCTGATAGATCTGTAGCTCACTCCCTTCCCAGGTACACCTCCTGGTCAGCCTCGCCCAATGCAAAACCTTCTCCTTGCCTAGGAAACGGTGCAACAGCACCACCATGCCCTCAGCGGCTCCCCCACCTGCAGCCTCCTCCTCAGTGTCCTATGCACCCGGTCCACCATGAGGGGCCGATCAAAGGCCCTATCAACTGCTGCAAAACCCTTGCCACTTACTTGGCAGCCTCTGCTTCCTCGATACCCTCGGGCATCCCGAATATCTTAAATTCTGATGATTCTCCAGGTCCTCCAACTTCTTTCTCAGCTCTTCTGACTGTGCATCACCAACCTCAACTCCGCTGCCAGCAAGGCCATCCGCTCCTCATGCTCCCCCACCATCTCCTTCTGTATCGCCAGGCCCTGAGCCTCCAGCCTCTGCCCGACTTTCTCAATCGTCGCTCTAAGCGGCTCCACCACCTTAGCTAGGTCCTCCGAGGCCTCTTTCCTCTGTTGCTGGAAATTATTTTAAAACTCCACCAGGTGCTCCGTTGACAGAAGGCGGGCAGTGCTGCCCCCTGTCCTTCCGCCATCTTGACCTGTGGTGCACTACAAGAACTGCCCTGCTCCAACTGTTCTCTCTTTCTTGTAGCACTTCTTGTCCTCTGATCCTTGCACCAGACTCACCAGAGGAGTATTAGCTTCTCTGGGCACTCACTCATCTTTTACCCTCAAATAGACCCCCATACATGTGGGGAAAGACCAACAAAATCCCCCTTGAGCGGGAGCCACCAAATGTGCGACCACTCACTCCATGGATGCCACCGGAAGTATCAATCCCCTATGTAATTGAATGTACCCGAGTTCACCACAATCACGCAAGCACTCGCCTTCTGTTCCCTATATAACAATTTAACCCATGCCACAAACTTAAGCCCAATCCCAAATCTCTCCAACACCGCAAAACAAATGACTCCACTTCACACGATCAAACGTCTTCTCCGCATTCAATGCCATCACCACTTCCAACTCCCTCCCTTTTGCCGGAGAGAGCACCACATTTAATAGACGCCATGCATTCAAAGACAACTGCCTGCCCTTTACGAACCCCGTCTGAACCTCCCCATTGACCTGCGGGAGGCACTCCTCCAATCAAAGCGCCAACACCGCGGCCAGAGTCTTGGCATCCACATTTAGCAGAAAAATTGGCCTATAAGACCCACACTCAGACGGGTCCTTATCCTTCTTTAAAAGCAACAAAATGGATGTCTGTCCCGTTGTCTCTGGCAGTATCCCTTTAGCCACCGCATCCTCAAACATCTCCACCAACAGCGGCGCCAACTTATCCAGAAACATTTCTTAAAACTCCACCAGGAACCCATCCGACCCTAGTGCCTTAGGCATCTGCATCTTCCCCATCGCCGACCGAACCTCTTCCACCCCCACGGACTCTTCCAGACCTGCCCTCTCCTCCTCTATGACAGTCCAGCCCCCCCCAAAAATCCCTCATATCGGACTCATTTCCTGGGGGCTCTGACCTATACAACTTTTTAAAGAACTCCTCAAATTCCTTGCTCGCCTGCTCTAGGATGGGGCAGCCACCACCAACACCCCTGCCCCATCCTAGACCCGAGCAATCTCTCTCGCAGCTGCCTGCCGGTGGAGCTGGCCCGCCAGCGACTGCCCATTTCGCCATACTCATGTACAATCCCCTTGGCCTGCCTTAACTGCCGCACTGCCTTTCCTGTGAACAGAAAGTCAAGCCTTGCCCACAGTTTCTATCTCCTCACCAGAAGATCAGGGGTAGGATCCTCTGCATTCTTCCCATCCACTTCCAAGATTTCCTCTACCAGCCACTGCCGCTCCTCTCTTGCCTCCCAATCTACGCCCCCCCATAATAACTGGTGCGCATCCAAATTCGGTATGGCAGTCAACATCTTCTTCATAAACCCCCACGTTGCCCCAATTTGGGGTGTACACGCTAACCAACACCACCAACCTCCCCTCTAAAACACCCATTACTATAACGTACCTGCCCCCTTGCTAAGCCACCACCTTCTCCATCTGAAACCTCGCTCTGTTACCCACCAGTATCGCTACCTCCTCGGGCCCTACTTTCAAAGCCCAAATGGAACAACTGACTCACCCAGCCTCCTCTAGTCCTTTAACCTCAAATGGGTCCCTTGCAGCAGGACCAGGTCAGCTTTCAAGTTCTTCAAATGTGAGAAAATACTTGCCCGCTTTACCTGCCCTCCCACCCATGGATGTTGCAAGTTATCATATGGACTGGAGGTCTCTCAACAAATCCCAAAGTATTATCCCAAAGTCCCAAAACCATCCCCTCCCAAACACAACCTGAAAGAGAGAAAAAATATCAAAACAAACAAAATCCTAACTCAATTTAGTCCCAGTCCTTCAACCTTCACAATGCCTCCGCCTCCTCTGCCATCTCAAAGTAATAGTGTCTGGAGTTGTGAATGACTCTCAGCTTCACCGTGTAGACCACCCCAAACTGCACGTTGCTCTTATACAACACTGCCTTCTCCCCAAAAAAGGATTGCCAGCTCCACCGCAACATCCTGGTATATACAAATACTATTGCAGTCCCACCTCATTCCTCGATTCAACTTTGTCCATCTCAGCACTTTCTCCTTCACCTGGTAGTCACTCACCACCCCGACTTGGAAATATATCGCCATTCTTTCACTGGGTCAAAATCCTGGAACTCTCTCCCTAACAACACCTCAGGGTCTTCAGTGGTTCAAGAAGGCAACGCACCACCGTCTTCTGAAGAGCAACTAGGGATGGCCAATAAATGTTGGCCTAACCAGCGACATCCACATCCCGTAAACAAATTTTTAAAAATCTGCATGCTTACTTTGTGTTCATTCTATGAGTACATCCATGGCCCTCTAAATATCAACATTCAGACTTTTCCCGACTTTATAAACCTTACATTTCTAAATATTATACTCCATCTATCACCTTGTTGTCTACTCACCTAATCTGTCTATATCTCCATGCAGCCTGTTGTTCTCACAGCCTACATTTCCCACCTAGCTTTATATCATTAACAAGCTAGGAAACATTACTCTAAGTCTTCTCATCTCAGTCATTAATACAGATTTTAAACAGTTGAGGCCGAAGTCAGATTTCTTGTGGCAATCCATTGGCTGCAGGGCATCAATTTGAAAATGCCCCATTTAGAATAGAATAGAATAGAATTTGGGCAGCACGGTAGCACAAGTGGATCGCACTGTGGCTTCACAGCGCCAGGGTCCCAGGATCGATTCCCCGCTGGGTCACTGTCTGTGCGGAGTCTGCACGTTCTCCCCGTGTCTGCGTGGGTTTCCTCCGGATGCACTGGTTTCCTCCCACAGTCCAAAGACGTGCCATGATAAATTGCCCTTAGTGACCAAAGTGACTTAGAGTCCTACTATCCACTTCCTGCCCACTAACCAATTCTCGATCCATGCTAACATATTACTTTCAGTTGCATGAGCCCTTATCATGCATATTAACCTATTGTGTGGAACCTTATCCAATGTCATTTGGAAATCCAAGTAAACTACATCTAATAACACCTCTCTATCTATCCTGCTCAATGTATCCTCAAAGGATTTCAATACATTCATCAAGTATGATCTCCCTTTTGTAAAACTATGTCGACTCTATTATAAAATGGATTGTTTGGACTTCTTTAATAATTATTCCAGCATTTTCCTGATGACGTATGTCAGGTTAACTGACCTGTATGGCTTAGATTTTCCTCACCCTGGGGCGACATGCTTAAGAGATTGGGTGAGAGGAGAGGGGACAAAGTGAAAATTAGCAGCGTGCCCCATCAAGTCTCTTCCGCGCTTACTCCTGCTATTGGGGATGTTTCACAGGGCAGGGAGAAGGATCGGCTGCACATCAAATGGAGAAGGGCAGCCAACTTGCATGCTTAAGACTCCTATCTGGGGAAATCTAGAGGGTCTGCTGGCATTTCACAGCAGCTATTTCACCATCCAGCTCCGTGCAGAGGCAGCCATCTTAATCAGCCCCCTTGGCCCCAGTGAGCCCTCTGGAGGGGATTCCCCTCCAATCGCCTGCTTGGTGGCACGGTCATTATCATTGCTGACTCACAGCTCCAGGGTTCAATTCCGACTTCGAGTGACTGTGTGGAGTTTGCACTTTCTTCCTCTGTCTGCGTGGGTTTCCTCCCACAGTCCAAAGATGTGCAAGTTAGGTGGATTGGCCAAGCTAAATTGCCCCTTAGTGTCCAAAAGATTAGGTGGGGTTACTGGGTTATCTGGATAGGGTGGAGGCATGGGCTTAAGTAGGGTGCTCTTCCGAGGGCTCGTGCAGATTCAATGGACCAAATAGCCTCCTTCTGCAATGTAAATTCTATGATTCTATGGTGCCTCAAACTTACCCCTCCATTTTGAGGTCCAATTCCTGACCTGTCACAGCAAGTCCTACCTCTCCTGGTACAGCTGCTGAGGCTTCAGAGCCACCAGCCATGAGCAGGAAGCAATTGTGAGTCCGTCCACCATCTTTAAGAGGACAATGATCTCAAAGGAAGCCAATTAGGAGGCCACATCCTGAAAAATAATTTCACCAGTTTGGCTGCAGGGGTCTCAAAGGATGCAGATTTGTTTGATTGATATTTATTGTCACATGTACTGAAGTACAGTGAAAAGTATTTTCCTGCGGCCAAGGGGACGTACACAGTACCCACATAGCAGCCAAAAGAATAATCAACAGAGTACATTGACAGCATCAACAAATAGTGATTGGTTACAGTGCGGACAAGGCCAAACAAGAACAGCATAGGGTTTCTGCAGAGAAAATCCTGCCCCTAGTTTCATTTTCTCTCTCCCTCCCTCCTTTATTAAAAAGCAATGTTATAGAACATACAGTGCAGAAGGAGGCCATTCGGCCCATCGAGTCTGCACCGGCCCACTTAAGCCCTCATTTCCACCCTATCCCCCTAACCCAATAAAACCTCCTAACCTTTTTTGACACCAAGGACAATTTACCATGACCAATCCACCTAACCTGCACGTGTTTGGACTGTTGGAGGAAACCGGAGCACCCGGAGGAAACCCACGCAGACAAGGGAAAAACGTGCGGACTCCACACAGATTCCCAAGCAGGGAATCGAACCTGGGACCCTGGCGCTGTGAAGCCACAGTGCTAACTACTATGCTATCGTGCTGCCCTATTGTTTGCTAACCTCTAGAGGTTATGTTTGCTAACCTCTAGAATCTAAGAAAACCACCAGCTCTGCAGCTACCTATTTTAGAACTCTGGTAGGCTATTAGGTCGTGGGATTTGGGAAAAACAAAATGTTAACATTATTTTAATGCTTGAGTAATAAAAGCAATAGAATACCCCCAAAAAACTCTTACCTAACATGTTTAATGTCCCAATAGTATTTGTCTTCAGTGTCTTGATAGGGTTATACATATAATTTGGAGGAGATGCTGGTGAAGCCAGGTGATAAATCTGATCCACTATTTTGAATAAAAACAGAAACTGATTTATTACATAGCAAGCTCATGTACATATTTAATGCAACAGATTCTCATTGAAAAAATCTAATCTGATATTGCATTTTGATCATGTGATTCTTTCCCTAATCATAAGACCAACTTCTGAGCTGCATTGGAACTTTTCTAACTGAAAAATTGAAGCAATCAAGAAGCAGCTGATTGGAAATAAAATCAAATGATGTGCTTTTAAATGAGATTGATCATTTTCAAGTGGAAAGGCAGTTTATCTAACATTTTCAAATTTCAACCACAGTAAAACATGGCAATACCAGTGGGGTGTAGACATGACAGCGAGATTTTGATTGTCTACATAGTCGCAATGTTCAATAACTCTGCAGCGCCAATTGTTCTTATTATGTTGACTTAGCTGATCAAGACAAGGTTGTAAATTCTTGGTGAAACAATATGATTATTCTATGTAGCTGCCTTTTAGATGTTATAAGAGAAATAATTCCTGGTTTATGTAGCTCCCAAGTCAAAACGTGCCAAATGTCATTTTTGAACTGCAGTGCTGTTGCTCTGTCAGAAAATACAGTAATTATGTGCTGGCAAACATACATAGCTACATTGAAGATAGGAGCAGGAGAATGCCTTTTGGCCCTTCAAGCCTGCTCCGCCATTTATCACGATCATGGCTGATCATCCAACTCAACAGCCTAATCTTGCTTCAGCGTAATCCTGCTATTGAAATGAGCGATCAACCAATTAATATTTTGATGCCATAAACATGCATTAAAATGCCATATGAACTCAGCAGGTCCAGAGGCATCTGTGAAGAGAGAAAGTATGACCCTTCGACAGAACTGAATCTTTTGATGGAGCTGATTGAGGGAGGGATGAAAGCTAGGACACTGGAAGAACTTCCCTTTCTTCAAATAATGCCAAAGAATCATTAACACCCGTCTGAACCAGTGGAACAAGAACTTGGAGCATCAGATTAAAATGTTGTCATAAGAATGGGCACCTCAGTTGGCAGGGATGGGTGTGGAGTCTAAGAACTCCACTACTCATTTGATAACAAATGTATCACTGATACTGCCGTAATAAGGCTGGCAAAGTAACTTCAGATTATATGACCATGAGACTTACAGATGTTTGTACAGTATCGTATCTCTAAAACCAGGAGTCTTTCTGAGCACTAGCCTACGGTGTCCAGTTCTCAATTTATTGAGCATTTAAAGTTTTAGTTTCGATTAGTTGTACTGAATACAGGCCATTAGAGGTACTTATAGTTGTGTTTTATGCAAGAGGAGGTGAAGTGTATGAATGTGAGACATGATTGATAAAGATCATTGGTAGGTGAGTTACAGTGGTGTGGAGAACAGAGCAGGGAGGCTGGTAGTGCAACTGTGGGATGTGGTATATGAAGATAGTGACTTTATCTGGATGCATTGCCTTTGCAAGATTTGTCTGGATGACCTCCTGGTTCCTTGTGGATTCATTTCCTTTTGGCAGCAAAAAGTTTGTGTGCTGCCTGCATCAGAAGCAACTGGCATGGGTAATACAACTTCATGATCCCCATGCCTGTTTTCAGGCTCTGTCCAACTTTGTCCCAAAATGTTTACGTGCTCACTACTTTTGATCTTGATTGGATTCCTAACACAGATGGTTCAAAATGTGTCTAAATGGTATACTGAATTACAAAAAGCAAGCAGAGTCACCTTATAGATCACAATAGTTAATATCTTAAGAACACATTTTCAATGTATTATTCGGAAAGGTATTTTGATAGGCAGTGAGGAAAAGCAAGATTGGTACATTTTTAAATGGGGTACAGATTAACAATCTTTTGTGCGCAACCTACTCATTTAAGTGCATGTGCCCTTTGAACTTTTTGGTTACGTGGCAACTTAACAGGGCCAACTGCTTCTCGGCTTGTGTGGGAGCTTCCAGGCTGCTGTGCAGCTGCTTAGAGGGCACATTCGTGCAAATACCCAAATCTTCAATGGTGATAGGATAAATTACAAAAGCGAATAAATAGGAATATGGGTTAAGTATGCAATATCATGGAATTTACCATGCAGAAGGAGACCATTTGGCCCATACAGTCTGCACCAGCCCTTGGAAAGAGCACCCTACTTAAGCCCACACCTCCACCCTATCCCAGTAACCCTACCTAACCTTTTGGACACTAAGGGGCAATTTAGCATAGCCAATCCACCTAACCTGCACATCTTTGGCCTGTGCGAGGAAACCGGAGCACCTGGAGGAAACCCACACAGACACAGGGAGAAAGTGCAAACTGCACACAGATAGTCACCCGAGGCTGGAATTGAACCCAGGACCCTGGAGCTGTGATGCAGCAGTGCTAACCACTGTGCCATTGTGCCACCCCCAAAAAAAATATTTTTAACAATCCAATAAGTTTATTACTGCTAGTGCATTTCATAATAACCGAGGTCCTTGCACAAGCATTCTTTGGGACAAGGGCAAATTATACAAACAACTGCAGTCAGTAACACAATATGTGTTACTTCACTTTCCATAAAGGCACAGAGTAAAAAAGTAAGTTATGCTAATCCTTTTTAAAGCACAGATTAGGGTCCAGCTAGTGCTGCAGCCAATTCTGGGCACTGCATTTTTAAGAAGAACATCAAGAGTGTAAGAGAAGATTTAATAGAGTGACCAGGGATGAAGGATTTTAGTTATGTGGAGGGGCTAGAGGAACTGAGGTTGTTCCACTTGGTGGAGAGAAGGTTAAGAAGATATTTGACAGAAGTGTTCAAACTCATGAGGGTTTTTGATCGGGTAAATAAGGAGACACGTCGCCAGTTTCCTATATGTCAGTAAGGTTCAGTTTATAACATTCTGCCGAGTTTGAAGATTGAGAGTTCAAGGCCCACTTCAGCATGTGATCTCAAAAACCATGGCTGACACTTCAGTGCAGTACTAAGGAAGCACTGGACTGTCGGTATGTTGTCTTTGAGATAAGGCATTAAACCAAGGCCTTGCTTATCCACTCAGGTGGGCATAAAAGATCTTGTGTCACTATTTCAAAGAAAGTAGGGAAGTTATCACCATGTCCTGACCAATATTTACCCTCAATCAACATTGCAAAAACAAATTACAATGCTGTTTGTGGAGGCATGCTGTGTGCAAATTACATTAGTGACTTCAATCGCTTCAGACTTGGTTGTATACTAAGTTACCTGTTTTAATTATGTGTCTGGCATCTAGATTTTCCATAACTTCCATTTTCTTCTATTTCTGCTCAAAATGTCACACATACAATTAATTGCTTTGAAACGCAATACCTATGGATCTCAAACAGGGATGGATGGTTTAGCACAGTGGGCTAAACAGCTGGCTTGTAATGCAGAACAATGCCAGCAGCGCGGGTTCATATCCCATACCAGCCTCCCCGAACAGGCGCCGGAATGTGGCAATTAGGGGCTTTTCACAGTAACTTCATTGAAGCATACATGTGACAATAAGCGATTATTATTATTATTATGACTTGGTAATGAGAACTCACCTTCAATATATAACGGTTCTACAACATCATGATTGATCAATTCAAAGTTTTCATGTCCAATCCAGTGTTCCACGTTCCTTTTCCGGCCTGTGAAAAAGTTGTCAACCACCGTTACTTCATGACCATCCATCATGAGTTTATCAGCAAGATGAGAACCTACAAATCCGGCTCCTCCTGTTATCTGCAAAAGGAAATATAGAACACTTAACTTTAAAAAAATCACATTCAATTCAATTCCTTACCCATCCTGCCGCCATAAAAAATGGAGGGTAGATGGATATTATAAAGAATACAAATCTGTGGAGTACGTGTGAAGTAGAAGAGACTGAGTGATCATGGGGGTATGTGGGTGCGACAAGAGTACAGTTCCCTCTCTGGTAGAGGGGTCAATTACTACGGTTAAATAGGTTTAAGGTGCGAGGGGCAAGGTTTAGTGGAGATGTACGAGGCAAGTTTTTTTACACAGAGGGTAGTGGGTACCTGGAACTCGCTGCCGGAAGAGGTGGTGAAAGCAGGGACGATAGTGACGTTTAAGGGGCATCTTGACAAATACATGAGTAGGATGGGAATAGTGGGATATGGATTCCGGAAGTGTAGAAGATTTTAGTTTAGACGGGCAGCATGGTCGGCGCAGGCTTGGAGGGCCGAAGAGCCTGTTCCTGTGCTGTACTTTTCTTTGTTCTTTGATATCAGGATAAAGAATATCAGTGAACAAACCGGCAAGTTAGGAAAAAAAAGGTAAAAGTAAATGTAGTAATATGAATAGATCAACATATGGGAGCCTCGGTGTGGTCCCCGATCAGAGATAACCATCGGTTTGTCCCAGGAAGGATGGACGGGGGGTTTCAGAGCTGGCATCGGGCAGGGATTAGAAGAATGGGGGACCTGTTCATCGATGGGACGTTTGCGAGCTTAGGGGCGCTGGAGGAGAAGTTTGGACTACCCCCGGGAAATGCTTTCAGGTACATGCAAGTGAGGGCGCTTGTGAGGTGGCAGGTGAGGGAATTCCCGCTGCTCCCGGCACAGGGGATTCAAGACAGGGTGATTTCGGGCGTATGGGTCGGAGAAGGCAAGGTGTCGGCGATATACCAGGAGATGAAAGAAGAGGGGGAGGCTTTGGTAGAGGAGCTGAAGGGTAAATGGAAAGAGGAGCTGGGGGAGGAGATTGAGGAGGGTGTGGGCTGAAGCCCTAAGTAGGGTTAATTCCTCTTCCTCGTGTGCCAGGCTTAGCCTAATACAATTTAAGGTTGTTCACAGAGCGCATATGACGGGGACGAGGCTGAGCAGGTTCTTTGGGGTGGAGGACAGATGTGGGAGGTGCTCAGGAAGCCCGGCGAACCATGCCCATATGTTTTGGTCGTGCCCGGCACTGGACGGGTTCTGGAGGGGAGTTGCGAGAACTATATCCAAGGTGGTGAAAGTCCAGGTCAAGCCAAGTTGGGGGCTAGCACTATTTGGAGTAGTGGACGAGCCGGGAGTGCAGGTGGCGAAAGAGGCCGGCATTCTGGCCTTTGCGTCCCTGGTAGCCCGGCGGAGGATCTTGTTAGTGTGGAAGGATGCAAAGCCCCCCAGTGTGGAAGCCTGGATAAATGACATGGCAGGGTTTATTAAGTTGGAGAGGATAACATTTGCCTTGAGAGGGTCTGCGCAGGGGTTCTACAGGCGGTGGCAACCGTTCCTAGACTATCTCGCGGAGCGTTAGATGGAGTTCGGTCAGCAGCAGCAGCAACCCGGGGGGGGGGGTATCTTTCTTGGGGGGGGGGGGGAAGGTTTTTTTTTTCTGGGGGGTATCTGAGCAAGAAAATACATAAATGATCCGGAAAACTGATATGTACGGGAGGAATCCAATGTACAAAGTTCTGTATCATATGGACTTGCCATGTTTATGTCTTGCTATGCGAACTTTCTTTTCTTTTTGTTATGGGGGGGGGGGGGGGGGGTTTGTTTGTATGGTTGAAAATTTTGTTAAAAAATTCTTAATTAACATTTTTTTTAAAAAAATGAATAGATCAACATCATAAATGAAAAAGCATTAGGAGTAAAAATGTAAGGAATTATATAATAGGGCTTGATCATTCTGTGATAAGGATTTTGAAAAATTGAGGCAGGGAGTTCAAAGAAGTAACAAAATTGCAATTAAAAGTAAGCATTGTGAAGGTAGTACACTTTGGAAATGGTGATCATAATCTTATTATCCATGTGTAATCCAATATAATCAATATTAAAATTAGTCAACTTTTGTGGCATAAGAAACCCAGCCTAAATTAATAGGCATTTTGGGGGTGGGGGTGGGGAGGAGGGGGAGCAGCAGTAGATGATACGTAAGAGAGATGGATAAAGTACAAACTAATTCAACTCTGCCCGGAAGTAAAGCGGCCTGTTAAAAGCTGGTATTTTGGCAATAGACGTAGATGCCAGAACAAAAATTGTATATTTGAAATGAGAACATATGGGGCTATATTCTCCGCAGCCCCGCGCCAAAATCGCATTCGGTGCGGGGGACGAGAATCCAATCTCACGCCAAAATCAGAGCAGGTCCGGCGATTCTCCGGGACCCGAGAATCGACGTGATCGCGGAGTTCTCCACTTGGCTGAGGGCCCATTGCCAGAAGCCAGCCCAGCGATCCTCCGCTCCCGACCGGCCGAGTTCCCGACGGCGTGGAACTAACCACCTATTGCCGGTCGGGATGCTCGCATGGCAGCTGCGGACTCACTCGGTGGCCGCCCTGGTTGGGGGTGGGGGGGGGAAAATCGGACACTGGGGGAGGGGGGGGGAGCTCATATTCACGGCTGAAGTTCAAGGTCAGCCGTGGTCATATTGAATCACTGAGCAGGATCACAGTTCTTCTCCTATTTCTTATGTCTGTCCTCAATTGATCTCACCAAGGCACTCGACCATTTGAGCAGAGGCTGTCTATTTAAGCTGCTGGAGGAAATTGGCTTGATCTTTCCAAGACGAGTAAGATCAGCTATAATAGGGAAATTTCAGAACCCTATGAGATCTGCAGTGAGGTCAAAGAGTGTTGTGTTTTGGCGTCAACACTCTTGGGCATATTCTTCTCTTTGCTGCTGATATGTGCCTTCAGTTCTTCTGCAGCAGGTTGTCGAATCAGAGACCAGAACTGATAGAAAGCTATTCAGTCCTGCTCACCAGAGATCCAAGACAGAAGTGCAGCAAGAGCTCATCAGAGATTTGCTCTTTGTCGTTGATGTCGTACTAGTATTTCATTTTGAGGAACACCTTCAGGGACAAACTCTCTCACAACTATAAAGAATCCAATATGACCATCAGCATCAAATAGCCAAAAGGCATGGTTCAGGACTTGCCATAACTGCCATCAATGAGCACCAACGTGACACTGGAGGTTGTTGGTAACTTCACATAACTAGACTCCACAATCTGTCACTTTCTACTGAAATCAATATGTGCATTATAATGGTCACTGTTGTTATGTTCCAGTTGAATAAGAGAATGTGGGACAAAATTACATCAATGAGAACACCAAAATACAAGTCGACCATTCCTTTACAGTAGTGAGACCTGGGTGCATATGCTAGACAGGAGAAATGGTTGGTCAGTTTCCACTTTTGTTGCCTCAGATGTATCCCGGGTAGCTCTGGGCAGGACAAAGTCACCAACTAGAATCCTGGAACTAATTCCATCCCGTACACTCATATCAAGCCAAAGTCTACACTGGCTCGGCCACATCCATCAGATAGATGATGGCCACATAACTAAGGACATTCTGCACAGTAATGATGGCCACTGGGTCACAACCTGCTGGACCTCGATGACAAAGGCACCTGCAATTGAATTATGAAGATGGTGGACATTGACACAGACAACTGGAAGACAATTGCTGATGGCTAAAACCTAGGAAGGCTGTTTGGAGAGGCATGGGACAAGCCGAGAAGAAATGGGAAAACTGAAATGGCTGAAGAGGACCCAGAGAAAACAAAAACCATTGAATAATGAACCTTCTCAGGCCACTCTCTTCATCTGTACTAAGTGTGGCAGAGACTTGGCATAGTGGGGCGCTTGAGTCACACCAGGCAATGTTTAACAGAGAGTTGACAATCATGGTGCAAACCTTCACATCACGAGACAGAGGGCTGCTAAAAGAAAATGCATAAGGTGTAGGAGCAGAAGTAGGCTATTCGACCATCGAGTTTGGTCCTCAGGAACCTTAAGGTTTGCAGAACCCAGAGTCACAGAAAATGGTTTTCATAATCTCATGATTAAGATTTATTGAATTGACTTCCGGGTGCGGCGATGACCAGCTAAGTCGCACGTTTCGGCAGCTCCCGGTGGAACGGACTTGTGGGCTCTTGATAGGAGCCCCATCGGCAATTTTAACGGCAAATAACACTGTGCGGTAATCCAGAAGGGAATCCCCCCTGGACACGGATGGAAAAAAGAGAGGAAAGTAGCCGGATTGCGGTGGATCCTCTAGAGCAGTGGCCAGGAAGGCAGGCACAAAGCAAGATGGCGTCGGAAGGAGGCAGTTTAATATGGGGCCCTGACCAACAAGAGTTCCTGCGGCGTTGCGTGGAAGAACTCAAAAAGGAGATGAAAAAGGAGCTGTTGGCCCCGATATTACAAGCGATTGAGGGGCTAAAGGAGGAGCAAAAGACCCAGGAACAGGAGCTTCGGGTCGTGAAGGCAAAGGCTGCTGAGAATGAGGACGACATACAGGGCCTGGTGGTGAAAACGGAGATCCACGAGGCACAACACAAAAGATGTGTGGAAAAGCTGGAGGTGCTGGAGAATAATGCGAGGAGGACGAACCTAAGGATTCTTGGTCTTCCCGAAGGTGCAGAAGGGGCGGACGTCGGGGCATATGTGAGCACGATGCTGCACTCGTTAATGGGATCGGAGGCCCCGATGGGTCCGCTGGAGGTGGAGGGAGCCTATCGGGTTATGGCGCGAAGACCGAGGGCTGGAGAAATTCCTCGAGCAATAGTGGTGAGATTTCTCCGATACAAAGACAGAGAGATGGTCCTCAGATGGGCAAAGAAAACTCGTAGCAGTAGGTGGGAGAACACGGTGATCCGCGTATATCAAGATTGGAGTGCGGAGGTGGCGAGAAGGAGGGCATGCTTTAATCAGGCCAAGGCGGTGTTGCATAAAAGGAAGGTCAAATTCGGAATGCTGCAACCGGCAAGACTGTGGGTCACACATCTAGGGAAACACCACTACTTCGAAACGGCAGATGAGGCGTGGACATTTATTGTCGAGGAGAAGCTGAAGTGAGCGGGCCAGAAAAAGAACGTTTGGGACAAAAGTGGGGGGGTGAATATGTGGGATGAAGGGGGGAAAAGGGGGAAGAGATGACTTCCCAAGTTGTTAAACCTGCGACCCTGTAACTTCTCGCTCTTCCCCATGTCGTGGGGGAGGGGGTGAGCGAGGATGAGGAGCTGAGGGCGCCGGCCATTGGGGGCGGGGCCAAAAGGGAAGCGCGGGCTTTGTTCCCGCGCTATGGTAATCATGGCGGGAACAGGGAAGCAGGAAGGAGGGGGCCTCGCACAGTGTGAGCCGAGGTCACGGGGGGAAGCCGAGGTCGGCCAGAGTTTGCTGACTTCTGGGAGCAACATGGGGGGTGCAATTACGCTAGCTTGGGATCTAGCGGGGGGTGGGGGTTAACTGGGTTGCTGCTGCTGGGGAGAAGGTGGAGCTGGTATGGGAGGGGGGGGGGGTGGGGTCGGGGCGGGGGGGCGCCGCCTGGGGGGGATATAGCTACGTGGGAACCGGGTGAGGAGCTGGATTGAAAAAGGAAATGGCTAGTCGTCAAGGGGGGGGGGGGTAAAGAGCCCCCCAACCCGGTTGATCACGTGGAATGTGAGAGGGCTGAACGGGCCGATTAAGAGGGCACGGGTACTCGCACACCTAAAGAAACTTAAGGCAGATGTGGTTATGCTTCAGGAGACGCATCTGAAGCTGATAGACCAGGTTAGACTACGCAAAGGATGGGTGGGGCAGGTGTTTCATTCGGGGCTAGACGCAAAAAACAGGGGGGTGGCCATACTAGTGGGGAAGCGGGTAATGTTTGAGGCAAAGACTATAGTGGCGGATAGTGGGGGCAGATATGTGATGGTGAGTGGCAAACTGCAAGGGGAGGCGGTGGTATTAGTGAACGTGTATGCCCCGAACTGGGATGATGCCAATTTTATGAGGCGTATGTTAGGACGAATCCCGGACCTAGAAGTGGGGAAGTTGGTAATGGGTGGAGACTTTAATACGGTGCTGGACCCAGGGCTGGACAGATCGAGGTCCAGGACCGGAAGGAGGCCGGCTGCAGCTAGGGTGCTTAAGGATTTTATGGAGCAGATGGGAGGAGTAAATACCTGGAGATTTAGTAGACCTAGGAGTAAGGAGTTTTCGTTTTTCTCCTATGTACACAAAGTATTTTCACGAATAGATTTTTTTGTTTTGGGAAGGGCACTGATCCCAAAGGTGACGGGGACGGAGTACACGTCTATAGCCATCTCGGATCATGCTCCACACTGGGTGGACCTGGAGATAGGGGAAGAAAAACAACAGCGTCCACCCTGGAGAATGGACATGGGATTTTTGGCAGATGAGGGGGTGTGTTTAAGGGTGAGGGGGTGTACTGAAAGGTACTTGGAACTCAATGATAATGGGGAGGTACAGGTGGGAGTGATCTGGGAGGCGCTGAAGGCAGTGGTTAGAAGCGAGCTGATATCTATTAGGGCACATAAAGGAAAGGAGGGTAGGGAAAGGGAGCGGTTGTTGAAAGAACTTCTGAGGGTGGACAGACAATATGCGGAGGCACCGGAGGAGGGACTGTACAGGGAAAGGCAAAGGCTACATGTAGAATTTGACTTGTTGACTACGGGTAATGCAGAGGCACAATGGAGGAAGGCACAGGGTGTACAGTACGAATATGGGGAGAAGGCGAGTAGGTTGTTGGCCCACCAACTGAGGAAAAGGGGAGCAGCAAGGGAGATAGGGGGGTGAGAGACGAGGAGGGAGAGATAGAGCGGGGAGCGGAGAGAGTGAATGGAGTGTTCAAGGCATTTTACGAAAGACTATAAGAAGCGCAGCCCCCGGATGGGAAGGTGAGAATGATGTGCTTTCTGGATCAGCTGGAATTTCCAAAGGTGGAGGAGCAGGAGAGAGTGGGGCTGGGAGCACAGATTGAGACGGATGAAGTAGTGAAAGGGATTGGGAGCATGCAGGCGGGGAAGGCCCCGGGACCAGACGGATTCCCAGTTGAATTCTATAAGAAATATTTGGACTTGCTGGCCCCGCTACTGATGAGAACCTTTAATGAGGCGAAGGAAAGGGGGCAGCTGCCCCGACTATGTCAGAGGCAACAATATCGCTCCTCCTAAAGAAGGAAAAAGACCCGCTGCAATGCGGGTCATACAGGCCCATTTCCCTCCTGAATGTGGATGCTAAGATTCTGGCCAAGGTAATGGCAATGAGGATAGAGGATTGTGTCCCGGGGGTGGTCCAGGAGGACCAAACTGGGTTTGTGAAGGGGAGACAGCTGAATACAAATATACGGAGGCTGCTAGGGGTGATGATGATGCCCCCACCAGAGGGGGAAGCGGAGATAGTAGTGGCGATGGATGCCGAGAAAGCATTTGATAGAGTGGAGTGGGATTATTTGTGGGAGGTGTTGAGGAGATTTGGCTTTGGGGACGGGTATATCAGGTGGGTACAGTTGCTGTATAGGGCCCCGATGGCGAGCGTGGTCACGAATGGACGGGGGTCTGACTATTTTCGGCTCTATAGAGGGACGAGGCAGGGATGTCCTCTGTCCCCGTTATTGTTTGCACTGGCGATTGAACCCCTGGCATAGCACTGAGGGGTTCCAGGAAGTGGAGGGGAGTACTCAGGGGGGGGGGGAGAAGAACACCGGGTATCTCTGTATGCGGATGATTTGTTGCTATATGTGGCGGACCCGGCGGAGGGGATGCCAGAGATAATGCGGATACTTGGGGAGTTTGGGGATTTTTCAGGGTATAAACTGAACATGGGGAAAAGTGAGTTATTTGTGGTGCATCCGGTGGGAGCAGAGCAGATAGATAGAGGATTTACCGTTGAGGAAGGTAACAAGGGACTTCCGGTACCTGGGGATCCAGATAGCCAAGAATTGGGGTACATTACATAGGCTTAATTTAACACGGTTGGTGGAGCAGATGGAGGAGGATTTCAAGAGATGGGACATGGTGTCCCTGTCATTGGCAGGTAGGGTGCAGGCGGTTAAAATGGTGGTACTCCCGAGATTCCTTTTTGTGTTCCAGTGCCTCCCGGTGGTGATCACGAAGGCTTTTTTTCAAAAGAATTGAGAAGAGCATTATGAGTTTTGTGTGGGCTGGGAAGACCCCGAGAGTGAGGTGGGGATTCTTGCAGCGTAGTAGGGACAGGGGGGGCTGGCACTACCGAGCCTAAGTGAGTACTACTGGGCCGCCAACGTTTCAATGGTGTGTAAGTGGATGGGAGAAGGGGAGGGAGCGGCGTGGAAGAGATTGGAGAGGGCGTCCTGCTGGGGGACTAGCCTACAAGCAATGGTGACGGCGCCATTGCCGTTCTCACCAAAGAAATACACCACAAGCCCGGTGGTGGTGGCTACATTGAAAATTTGGGGGCAGTGGAGACGGCATAGGGGAAGGACGGGAGCTTCGGTGCGGTCCCCGATAAGAAACAATCATAGGTTCGTTCCGGGGAGAATGGATGGGGGATTTGGAGCATGGCAAAGAGCTGGGGTAGTGCAACTAAGAGATCTATTTGTAGATGGGACGTTTGCGAGTCTGGGAGCGCTGACGGAGAAATATGGGTTGCCCCAAGGGAATGCATTTCGGTATATGCAATTGAGGGCTTTTGCGAGGCAACAGGTGAGGGAATTCCCGCAGCTCCCAACGCAGGAAGTGCAGGATAGAGTGATCTCAGAGACATGGGTGGGGGACGGTAAGGTGGCGGACATATACAGGGAGATGAGGGACGAGGGGGAGATCTTGGTAGATGAGCTGAAAGGGAAATGGGAAGAAGAACTGGGGGAGGGGATTGAGGAGGGGCTGTGGGCTGATGCCCTACGTAGGGTAAACTCATCGTCCTCGTGTGCCAGGCTAAGCCTGATACAATTTAAGGTGCTACACAGGGCGCATATGACTGGAGCACGGCTTAGTAAATTTTTGGGGGTAGAGGATAGGTGTGCGAGATGCTCGAGAGGCCCAGCGAATCACACCCACATGTTCTGGTCATGCCCGGCACTACAGGGGTTCTGGGTGGGGGTGGCAAAGGTGCTTTCGAAGGTGGTGGGGGTCCGGGTCAAACCAAGCTGGGGGTTGGCTATATTTGGGGTTGCAGAAGAGCCGGGAGTGGTGCAGGAGGCGAGAGAGGCTGATGTGTTGGCCTTTGCGTCCCTTGTAGCCCGGCGCAGGATATTGTTAATGTGGAAGGAAGCCAAATCCCTGGGTGTGGAGTCCTGGATAAACGACATGGCAGAGTTTATAAAGTTAGAACGGATTGTTCGGCTCAGGGGTTCACCAGGCGGTGGCAACCGTTCGTCGATTACCTCACAGAAAGATAGAGGGAATGGAAAAGAAGTAGACAACAGCAGCAACCCGGGGGGGGGGGGGAGAGAAATCGGACGGACTCTCAGGGATGTTATTGTATTGCATTTTTGGAGAGTATTTATTTTGGACAAGGCAGTTGCCATTTAGTTTTGTTTTTGTTTATAGATCACTTATTTATTTGTTTAAAACTGGCCACTGTTATTTATATTGCTTTATTGTTGTGTAAAAGAAACACTACGTATTGTTATGTTTGGCCAAAAATCTTGAATAAAATATATTTAAAAAATAAAAAGATTTATTGAATTATCAGGCATTCCACAATTAAAAGTCTGTAAACTAAAGATATATTTTTCTTGGCAAAAAACATATTTGTAACCTATGTGGCATTAAATTAAATCTGTTGATACTCATCTTTAGAATAAAAAAAATACTTGTTAAGTTATTTTCCACAATGACACTAATGTTTTAGTTTCAAGGAGTTTGATTGAAAGTTCTTTACTCAAAGGATTTGTTTTCTAATCTCTGGCAAGACTAATTTATTGCACTTGTTCTTTTATCGCAATCTAAGTAACCTCTCTAAGTACTCAATTTTCCTAAAGAATTTGCATTCTAATTTTAAGGAACCCAATTACATCTCCCTTGATTCTTTTTGCTGTGAGAAGTTAAATTTAAAAAGCTTCTATATAATTTGGTGCTCAGGTTCCATAAAACATGCTCAAGCACATTGCAATGCTCTTTTGAAGGTTGGGAGGCCAGAGCTGCATAAGATTTCAAATATAGCTCCAATAGTAAACAAAATAAGGTTGAAAGCGTGGTCTTTATTTGTAAATATATTGCCACAGGAAATTTTGATTTTTAGCACTTTATTAGCCTTGTTGTTTTGTCCTGCCCAAAACCAAGATTTTTTATCTTAATTATGTTAGGCAAGTACTATTACAACTGTTATAGCCGACAAAGGTGTCTTTCAGCAGGAGTTACATTAAATATGTTTTTTTTCATCCAGTATGAATCACTTTTCTGCATTAGAGCGATGGACAAAATGCTGCCGGGTTTACAGCTTCATAGCAAACATTGGTACGGTCACCACGGTAGTACAGGGGTAGCATTGTTGCTTCACAGCTCCAGGGCCCCAGGTTCGATTCCTGGCTTGGGTCACTGTCTGTGTGGAGTCTGCACGTTCTCCCTGTGTCTGCGTGGGTTTCCTCCGGTTTCCTCCCACAAGTTCCGAAAGACATGCTGTTGAGTAATTTGGACATTCTGAATTCTCCCTCTGTGTACCCAAACAGGCACCGGACTGTAGCGACTAGGGGCTTTTCACAGTAACTTCATTGTGCAATGTTATGTAAGTCTACTTGTGACAAAAAAGATTATCAGAAATCATACGTATAGTGTGCTGGACTACCCATAAACAGTATTATAAGAAATCTACTGGATAATTAGATATTAAAAAGTTAATTCAAACTTTAAAGAGTTCCTGTAATGCTTTCTCTTCCACTATCTCGTACCAGTAATGCCTACAAGAAGGTAGAAGTCAGCTGTTTTTTTGAAGTGCTGCAGTCTTTCTGGTGTAGATACATCAACAGTGCTATAAGGAAGGGAGATCCTGGAGCTTGGCCCATCGAGAATGAATAGTTTCTAGATCAGTATTTGGGGGGGGGGGGGGGGGGGTGCAGCTTGCAGGTGGTGTGTTTCCATCCAATTGCTGCTGTTGTCCTAGATGATGGAGGTCATAAGTTCAGAATGTGCTGTTGAAGTAGTCTTGGTGCGTCGGTTCAGTGCATCTTGTAAACTGTAAAACGCTGCTGACACTATATGGAGGGCATGCCAAACAAGTGAGCTGCTTTGTCCTGAATGATCTCAAGCTTCCTGAGTATTGTTGAGTTGTACTTATCCTGGGAGTATCCAATTACACTTCTGACTTGTGTTTTGTAGATGCTGTATATGCTTTGGGAATTCAGGAGGTGAGTTACTCACCATAGAATCTTCAGTCTCTGACCTGGTCTTGCAGCAACAGTATTTATATGGCTGGTCAATGATAACCTCCAATGTAAATGGTGAGGGATTCAGCGATGCTGATGCCAGTGAATGTCAAGGTTAAATTCTCTCTTGTTGAAGATGATCATTGTGCAAATCCTATTTGCCACTCATCAGTCCAGGCCTGACTGCTGACCATGTCGTTATGCATGCAGGTATGGACTGCTTCAGTATCGGAGGAATTGCAATTATACTGGACACTATGCAATCAGCAAACATTCCCACTTCTGACCTCATGGTTTGGTGAAGATCATTGATGAAGCAATTAAAGCTGGTTGGGTTAGAATACTATTCTTTTTTTTTTTTAAATAATATTTTATTGAAAATTTTTGGTCAACCAACACAGTACATTGTGCATCCTTTACACAACATTATAACAATACAGATAATAATGACCTTTTTTATTTAAACAAGAACAAAAGAAAACAACAACGAATAAATAAATATTAAATAACAAAAAATAAAAACTAGCCCTAATTGGCAACTGCCTTGTCTCAGGCCACCCCCCCCCCCCCCCCCCACCCCCCCACCCCCCACCCCCCAAGTCCTGGGCTGCTGCTGCTGCCTTCTTTGTTCTCCCCTATCTATCTTTCCGCAAGATATTCGACGAACGGTTGCAACCGCCTAGTAAACCCTTGAGCCGACCCCCTTAGGACGAACTTAATCCGCTCTAACTTTATGAACCCCGCCATATCATTTATCCAGGTCTCCACCCCCGGGGGCTTGGCTTCTTTCCACATTAGCAATATTCTGCGCCGGGCTACTAGGGACGCAAAGGCCAAAACATCGGCCTCTTTCGCCTCCTGCACTCCCGGCTCTTGTGCAACCCCAAATATAGCCAACCCCCAGCTTGGTTCGACCCGGACTCCTACTACTTTCGAAAGCACCTTTGTCACCCCCATCCAAAACCCCTGTAGTGCCGGGCATGACCAAAACATATGGGTATGATTCGCTGGGCTTCTCGAGCACCTCGCACACCTATCCTCCACCCCAAAAAATTTACTGAGCCGTGTTCCAGTCATATGTGCCCTGTGTAATACCTTAAACTGAATCAGGCTTAGCCTGGCGCACGAGGACGACGAGTTTACCCTGTTTAGGGCATCTGCCCACATCCCCTCCTCAATCTCCTCCCCTAGCTCTTCTTCCCATTTCCCTTTTAGTTCGTCCATCATAGTCTCCCCTTCGTCTCTCATTTCCCTATATATATCCGACACCTTACCGTCCCCCACCCATTTCTTTGAGATGACTCTGTCCTGCACCTCTTGTGTCGGGAGCTGCGGGAATTCCCTCACCTGCTGCCTCGCAAAAGCCCTCAATTGCATGTACCTGAATGCATTCCCTTGGGGCAACCCATATTTCTCGGTCAGCGCTCCCAGACTCGCAAACTTCCCATCCACAAATAGATCTTTCAATTGCGTTATACCTGCTCTTTGCCACATTCCATATCCCCCATCCATTCCCCCCGGGGCAAACCTATGGTTGTTTCTTATCGGGGATCCCCCCAGTGCTCCGGTCTTTCCCCTATGTCGTCTCCACTGTCCCCAAATCTTCAGTGTAGCTACCACCACCGGACTCGTGGTATAGTTCCTTGGTGAGAACGGCAATGGGGCTGTCACCATAGCCTGCAGGCTGGTCCCCCTACAGGACGCACCTCTCTAATCTCTTCCACGCCGCTCCTTCCTCCTCTCCATCCACTTACTCACCATTGAAATATTAGCGGCCCAATAATACTCACTTAGGCTCGGTAGTGCCAGCCCCCCCCTATCCCTACTACGCTGTAAGAATCCCTTCCTCACTCTCGGAGTCTTCCCGGCCCAAACAAAACCCATAATACTCTTTTCTATCCTTTTGAAAAAAGCCTTCGTGATCACCACCGGGAGACACTGAAACACAAAAAGGAATCTCGGGAGGACCACCATCTTAACTGCCTGCACCCTCCCTGCCATTGACAATGCTACCATGTCCCATCTCTTGAAATCTTCCCTCCATCTGTTCCACCAACCGCGTCAAATTTAGCCTGTGCAATGTGCCCCAATTCTTAGCTATCTGGATCCCCAGGTAACGAAAGTCTCTTGTTACCTTCCTCAACGGTAGGTCTTCTATTTCTCTACTCTGCTCCCCTGGATGCACCACAAACAGCTCACTCTTTCCCATGTTCAATTTATACCCTGAAAAATCCCCAAACTCCCCAAGTATCCGCATTATTTCTGGCATCCCCTCCGCTGGATCCGCCACATATAGTAGCAGATCATCCGCATATAAAGATACCCGGTGTTCTTCTCCTCCCCTAAGTATTCCCCTCCATCCCTTGGAACCTCTCAGCGCTATCGCCAGGGGCTCAATCGCCAGTGCAAACAGTAATGGGGACAGAGGACATCCCTGCCTTGTCCCTCTATGGAGCCGCAAATATGCCGATCCCCGTCCATTCGTGACCACACTCGCCACTGGGGCCCTATACAACAGCTGCACCCATCTAACATACCCCTCTCCGAACCCAAATCTCCTCAACACCTCCCACAGATAATCCCACTCCACTCTATCAAATGCTGTCTCGGCATCCATCGCCACTACTATCTCCGTTTCACCCTCTGGTGGGGCCATCATCATTACCCCTAACAACCTCCGTATGTTCGTGTTCAGCTGTCTCCCCTTCACAAACCCAGTTTGGTCCTCATGAACCACCCCCGGGACACATTCCTCTATTCTCATTGCCATTACCTTGGCCAAGACCTTGGCATCTACATTGAGGAGGGAGATTGGTCTGTAGGACCCGCATTGTAGCGGATCCTTTTCCTTCTTTAAAAGAAGCGATATCGTTGCTTCTGACATAGTCGGGGGCAGTTGTCCCCTTTCCTTTGCCTCGTTGAAGGTCCTCGTCAGTAGCGGGGCGAGCAAGTCCAAATATTTTCTGTAAAATTCAACTGGGAATCCGTCCGGTCCCGGGGCCTTTCCCGTCTGCATGTTCCTAATTCCTTTCACCACTTCTTCTACCGTGATCTGTGCTCCCAATCCCATCCTTTCCTGCTCTTCCACCTTGGGAATTTCCAGCCGATCCAAAAACTCCATCATTCTCTCCCTCCCATCCGGGGGTTGAGCTTCATACAATTTTTTATAAAATGTCTTAAACACTTCATTCACTCTCTCCGCTCCCCGCTCCGTCTCTCCATCTTCGTCTCTCACCCCCCCTATTTCCCTCGCTGCTCCCCTTTTCCTCAATTGGTGTGCCAGCAATCTGCTTGCCTTCTCTCCATATTCATACTGTACACCCTGCGCCTTCCTCCATTGTGCCTCTGCAGTGCCTGTGGTCAGCAAGTCAAATTCCACATGCAGCCTTTGCCTTTCCCTATACAGTCCCTCCTCCGGTGCTTCCGCATACTGTCTGTCCACCCTCAAAAGTTCTTGCAACAACCGCTCCCGTTCCTTACTCTCCTGCTTCCCTTTATGTGTCCTTATTGATATCAGCTCCCCCCTAACCACCGCCTTCAACGCCTCCCAGACCACTCCCACCTGAACCTCCCCATTGTCATTGAGTTCCAAGTACTTTTCAATGCATCCCCTCACCCTTAAGCACACCCCCTCATCCGCCATTAGTCCCATATCCATTCTCCAGGGTGGACGCCCTCTTGTTTCCTCCCCTATCTCCAAGTCTACCCAGTGTGGGGCATGATCCGAAATGGCTATAGCCGTATATTCCGTTCCCCTCACCCTCGGGATCAATGCCCTACCCAACACAAAAAAGTCTATGCGTGAATAGACTTTATGGACATAGGAGAAAAACGAGAACTCCTTACTCCTAGGTCTACTGAATCTCCACGGGTCCACCCCTCCCATCTGCTCCATAAAATCCTTAAGCACCTTGGCTGCTGCCGGCCTCCTACCAGTCCTGGACTTCGGCCTATCCAGCCTTGGTTCCAACTCCGTGTTAAAGTCTCCCCCCATTATCAGCTTTCCGGTCTCTAGGTCTGGGATGCGTCCTAGCATTCGCCTCATAAAATTGGCATCGTCCCAATTCGGGGCATACACGTTTACCAACACCACCATCTCTCCCTGTAATTTGCCACTCACCATCACGTATCTGCCCCCGTTATCCGCCACTATAGTCTTTGCCTCGAACATTACCCGCCTCCCCACTAATATAGCCACCCCCCTGTTTTTCGCATCCAGCCCCGAATGGAACACCTGCCCTACCCATCCTTTGCGCAACCTAACCTGATCTATCAGTTTCAGGTGCGTTTCCTGTAACATGACCACATCTGCTTTAAGTTTCTTAAGGTGTGCGAGTACTCGTGCCCTCTTTATCGGCCCGTTAAGCCCCCTCACGTTCCACGTGATCAGCCGAGTTGGGGGGCTTCCCACCCCCCCCCCCCCCTTGCCGGTTAGCCATCATCTTTTTCCAGCTTCTCGCCCAGTTCCCACGCGGCTGTATTTCTCCCAGACGGTGCCCCCCCGCCCATCCTTTCCCGCACCCACTCCCCCCTTTCCCCAGCAGCAGCAACCCAGTAATTCCCCCCTCCCCCCCCCCCGCCCCCGCTAGACCCCCCGCTAGCGTAATTACTCCCCCCATGTTGCTCCCAGAAGTCAGCAAACTCTGGCTGACCTCGGCTTCCCCCCGTGATCACGGCTCGCCCCGTGCGGCGCCCCCTCCTTCCTGCTTCTCTATTCCCGCCATAATTATCATAGCGCGGGAACCAAGCCCGCGCCTCTCCCTCGGCCCCGCCTCCCATGGCCAACGCCCCATCTCCTCTCCCTCCCCACCTCCCCCCATCACCACCTGTGGGAGAAAGAAAAGTTACCATACCGCAGGATTAATCATACAATCCCTCTTCGCCCCCCCCCCCCCCCCCCACTCGTCCCACCACTTTGTCCAAACGTTCATTTTCGTAGTCCAATCATTCCAATTTTTCTTCTACAATAAAAGTCCACGCTTCATCCGCCGTCTCAAAGTAGTGGTGCCTCCCTTGATAGGTGACCCACAGTCTTGCCGGTTGCAGCATTCCAAACTTTATCTTTTTTTTGTGAAGTACCGCTTTGGCCCGATTAAAGCTCGCCCTCCTTCTCGCCACCTCCGCACTCCAATCTTGATAGACGCGGATCACCGCGTTCTCCCATTTACTACACCGAGTTTTCTTCGCCCATCTAAGGACCATTTCTCTATCCTTAAAACGGAGAAATCTCACCACTATGGCTCTGGGAGCTTCTCCTGCTCTCGGTCCTCGCACCATAACTCGGTATGCTCCCTCCACCTCCAACGGACCCGTCGGGGCCTCCACTCCCATTAACGAGTGCAGCATCGTGCTCACATATGCCCCGACGTCCGCCCCCTCCACACCTTCAGGAAGGCCAAGAATCCTCAAGTTGTTCCTCCTTGCGTTATTTTCCAGTGCCTCCAACCTCTCCACAGATCGTTTCTGGTGTGCCTCCTGTATCTCCGACTTCACCACCAGGCCCTGTATGTCGTTTTCATTCTCTGCTGCTTTCGCCTTCACGACCCGAAGCTCCTGCTCCTGGGTCTTTTGTTCCTCTTTCAGCCCTTCAATCGCCTGTAATATCGGGGCCAACAACTCTTTCTTCATTTCCTTTTTTATCTCCTCCACGCAGCGTTTCAAAAACACTTGTTGTTCAGGGCCCCATATGAAACTGCCACCTTCCAACGCCATCTTGGTTTCTGCTTGCCTTCCTTGCCGTTGTTCCAAAGGATCCGCTGCAATCCGGCCACTTTCCTCTCCTTTTTCCATCCGTGTCCAGGGGGAACACCCTTCTGGTTTACCGCACGGTGTTTTCAGCCGTTAAAATTGCCGTTGGGGCTCCTATCAAGAGCCCAAAAGTCCGTTTCACAGGGAGCTGCCGAAACGTGCGACTCAGCTGGTCATCGCCGCACCCGGAACGTTAGAATACAATTCTGAGGAACTCCTGCATTCCCAGGACTTCAATTTTGACGTCACACTGGATCAAAGGCTACCTTGCAGTCACACTCACTTCACTACTGAAATTCAACTCTTTTGTTCATATTTAGACAAAGGCTCAAGTAGCCCTGGCAGAACCCAAACTGAGCTCCGGTGAGAGCTCAGTGTTAAGTCCTGTTAACCTTGATAGCACTGTTAACACCTTCCATCATTGTGCTTATGATTGATAGTAAACTGATGAGGTGGTGTTTGGCTGGATTGGATTTGTCCTGCTTTTTATGCAAAATGCATTTGTGGGCAATTTTCGACATTGTCGGGTAGATGCCAGTACTATGGCTGTCCTGGTTAGGGGGTATTGCCAGTTCTGGAATACAACTGGGACAATGTCAGGGATCTTCATATCTCATGGAATTAGACAAATTGGTTGAAGACTGGCATCTATGATAGTGGAGATATCAGAAAGAGGCCAAGATAAATATTTCACTTCACACTTCTGGTTGAATGTGGCTGCAAATGCATTAGACTTTTGCTTTACACCGACTTATTAATCTCTGCCTTCATTGACGATGGGGATTTCTGTGGAACCTCCTCAGGTTAGTTGTAAAATCGTTCACTATCATTCGTGAATATATACGGCAGCGTTGCAGGAGTTTGATCTGGTCTGTTGATCTGGAATCGCTTAGCTGTCTTAGCATGTTACTTCTGCAGATAGTCCTGATTTGTAGTTTCACTAGGTTGGCGTATAATTTTTAGGTATACCCGTTGCTGCTGGGATGCTCTCCAGCACTCGTTATCAAAGCAGGGTTGGTTCCCTGGCTTAATGGAAGTGAGGATATGCCATGAAGTTATAACTTGTGGTTGAATTACATTCTGTTGAGGTCAATGCCTCACAGCACCTAATGGATACTCAGGTTTGAGCTGCGAGATCTGCTTTGAATCTGATCTACCTAGCACGGGTGGTAATAATAATCTTCATTGTCACAAGTAGGCTTACATTAACATTGCAACAAAGTTACTGTGAAAACCCCCTATTCGCCATATTCCAGCGCCTATTTGGCTACACAGAGGGAGAATTCAGTATGTCCAAATTACCTGACAGCACGTCTTTCGGGACTTGTGGGAGGAAACTGGAACACCCGGAGGAAATCCACGCAAACACAGGGAGAACATGCAGACTCCGCACAGACAGTGACCCAAGCCGGGAATCGAACCTGGAACCCTGGCGCTGTGAAGCAACTGTGCTAACTACTGTGCTACCGTGCCATGCAAAATGATGGAGAGTGTCCTCACTGTGAATACAGGATTTGGTTTCCATAAGAACTTTACATTGGCCACTCCTACCATTACTACTGTGGACTGATGCTTCTGTAATAGATAGACTAGCGAGAACATAATCAAGCAGGTTTTTCTCTCCTGTTGTTTCGTCACCTGCTGCAGGCCCGATCTGACAAATATGTCCTTCAGGTCTCAGTCAGCTTGGAATAGAATTCAAAATTTTGACGGAGAGCTAAATTTAGCCCCCATTCTAGGTTACTAGAATAACAAGATTTACATTGCTCTCTCTGCTCCCAATTAACAAACTGAAAAGAAACTGCACTTCAAGACCTGGAATACATTGTTAAATAAGGAACAGTTAAAGAAACAACCTTTGGATAGATCCACAGGAAACCAGGAAAGACATACCAGAATTCTTTTGCGATCCTTTTCAGTCAGGAATTTTACTGGAGGATATTTTTGAGATATGCTATTGGAAACAAAAAATATTTTTGATTAACCCATTAAGTAAAATATAGAATTACTGTCAGTGCATTTTGATTGAAATACTTACACATCGTTTTCTGAAGCTTTTGCTCAAACAAGACTGAAGCTGAATTATTTAATATTTTACTCAAATTTAAAAAGTAGACCAATATCATTGGTCTTGTGATGAGTAGATCGGTCAGAAATTCCCATTTGTAGCACTGTGGAGCCGAAAACTTTTGCAGGTATATTTAATTTTACACTACGGTTGGAGATTCAGATGAAGTTGCAATCCATCAATGTAGGAAACATTTTGCTTGTGGCTACAAATGACAATTATATACACAGATCCATTTTGCAATGCAACTTCAATGCATCGAGTGTAATTAGATCTGGGCACTTCGAAAGTCATAAGGTGGAGTCTCCCAGGCAAGAGGAGGTGGAATTTGGTAAATCCTCTAAAATAGACATTAGGGTTAGAAGCAAGTCATCCCACTTTCATTCAGCTTCCTCAGGGGGAGGTCCAAGGCCAGCAAGGGATTCCCTTGGATCAGCAAAGAATCATAGAAACCCTACAGTGCAGAAGGAGGCTGCACCAACCCTTCAAAAGACCACCTTACCTAGGCCCAATCCCCCACACTTTCCCTGAAACCCCATGCAACCTTTGGGCAATTTAGCATGGTCAATCCACCAAGCCTGGCCATTGTTAGACTGTGTGAGGAAACCGGAGCACCCGGAGGAAACCCATGCAAAGGAAGAATGTACAAACGCCACACAGACAGTAACCCAAGCTCAGAATAGAACCTGGGTCCCTGCCGCTATGAGGCAGCAGTGCTAACCACTGTGTCACCGTGCCACCCCAACAAAACCAATTAATGCAAGACTTTGATTATTCCTGAATTCTGACTTACCCTTACAGTGCATGGTTTCTATGCTGTTTCAACATCTCGCCAGAGTGGAGGAGGCAAGTCATTGGGGAATGAAACTGACCTGCCAGCAGCAGTAAAATCACCAAAATTTGCAAGCTTCAAATTAGCCAAAGTGAAAGGTGGGTGCTGACAAGTAGTCACAGACATCTGCAGACTTCCGGGAGAAGACCGCTGTCTAAGAGAAGCAGGTGATCATACATGGCCCGTGGCGGTCAAGGTGAGCATATCCATGAATTTCTTTAAGCCATGAAACTGTTGAAGACATCGTCAGGATTTTGAAATCTGCAGGCCACATCTGCATCACCCAGGTCACTGATGCCCTTTTGCCAAGGTCTTCAACTATATGCATGTTGACTTTGATAAGGCCAGTCAGCTTTACTTCCACAGGTCCAGAGGGCGATTGCACATGAATCAAATCATGCAAGGTGTCAGCAGATCAGCCAGGCACATTTGTTTATCGGAAGGGCTTTTATTCCCTTAATGTGACCACTACAAGATCATTATGCATATCACTGCCAGATATCCAGGGAGCTGTCATGACTCCACCAGTCTCATGTATTGCGGGTATTCTCTTCACCAAGCAGACTCAACCGATGGTTTCGGGGATAAAAAGGGTACCCGCTGAAGACCTGGTTAGTGATGAAACTGAGGTGATGTATAATAGTAGCCATTTCAGCACCAGTACAGAATATTGGAAGCTATTGGCTTGCTACATATGAAGTTAAATAGCTTTGACAGATCTGGAGGCACCTTTCAATATACCTCAACAAGGGTCTCCAGGATTTTAGTGGTCTGCTATCCTCTTCACAACATGGCAATGAAGAGAGAACTGGACAGCGTCTAGCATCCTTGAAGGAAGAGCCTACACTACCATATAGTGTCATATCTAGCTATCAGATGAACCTGCAACTTATCTAAGCGCACTTCATTTGAAAATTGTGCTTGCACAAAACACACTTTCCATCCACATTCCCCTGTGCATCTATCATCCATCCCCACAGCAAGTCCCATTCCTATAATACCCAGTCAACCATCATAGTCACACCCTTTCCTCCTCATTTAGGCTGATCATTCCATTAACCAGTCTGATACAGACCCATGTGAATGGGGGATGCAACAAAGTAGAGGTCCTGACTCACAGAAAGAAGGAGTATGAATTAAACAGTAATACTGTAATAAAGACCCAAGCGAATCCCATTGTGCAACTAAGATGCTTTCCCCTAAAACTTTCTATTACTTTTATAAGGTGCCACATTCATGGCTTCAGCAGTGCCAGAGGCAGGTTACTCATTCCACTGCTCTGACATGAGATACTCATGGCTGATATATTCTAGCTTTTAGTGTCCTCGGCATTTTTACTTAATCAAATATTTTAACACAGATCCATCTCACTGAAATGCATTGAAAAGTGTGAGGTTTCCATATTTGTCCAATGAACAGGAACTAACTCACCGCAGAAAGTTAAGTTGTGCTATTTCAGGCTAAGTGCATTTTCAATAACAATATTAATACTGCCTGTGAACTATTTTGGCACTGAGATTAACTATTACAAGTATTGAGGCTCATTCCTTCAAGTTTTAATTGTTGCTGGAGATTAAAAATATCAAATTTAATTTAAAACCGTTCTTCAAACCTTTCCTTCCTGTCTCTTTTCTCTTTCACGCCAATCTTTCTTTTCCTCTCTATTTCTCTTTATGTACTTGACATTGAATTTACACACTCTAATTCTTTTCAATCCATGCAGTTTATTTTACAATCCTGCAATCTGATTGGTTAAGAAGATACAGTTGCTTGCTGTTATAGAACATAGAACAGTACAGCACAGAACAGGCCCTTTGGCCCTCGATGTTGTGCCGAGCATTGTCCGAAACCAAGATCAAGCTATCCCACTCTCTTGTCATTCTGGTGTGCTCCATGTGCCTATCCAATAACTGCTTGAAACATCCTAAAGTATCCGACTCCACTATCACAGCAGGCAGTCTATTCCACACCCGAACCACTCTCTGAGTAAAGAACCTACCTCGGACATCCCTCCTATATCTCTCACCCTGAATCTTAAAGTTTGCCCCCTTGTATTATGGCCTTTGAATCTCATTACGCAAAGAAAAACAGCCCTCGTTGGCAGGGACCATAAATGTAGTGGATAAGCACCTCGTCTCTTGGTGATGGCTTACTTAATATCTACAGTTGAGAGATTTATTAATATTTCAAAAATGAGCACGGTTTGAATAAAGTTGTTGCTATTCTGCTTATCAGTGGGTGAAACTCTAGTGTACCTTCAGATATACAGAATCATAAAAGTTTTCTTGAATTGCCCTGGCATTCCAACGCTGGTCCTACTAATTGGATGTCCTGAACTGACGGGTGCATCCCCCTGTGAACATGCGTCACAGTCCACGGGGACACTAATCAGCCAGTCAATAGTTGAGCTCGCGCAGTTCTGCGACAAGGCGCACTCAAGATTTCTCGGCAACGTTCAACAAAACCAGCCCACAGGCTCAATGGTATTCGGCATTGGCAAAGTCCCACCATTTGACGTATTGCAGATTCCTCCATTTCTTTCGAGGGGAAGATGTTGCATATCCATATCTCTTGGGTCACACAAACGAGTGGAGATAATGACTGTGCTGTGGACCTTCAGCAAACCATTACATCAAAGCCAAAAAACATTTTAGTACTAAGCATGTTCTTTGTGGCCGCAAAGAGAATGAATCCGAGGGGGCACACGTCAAGTTTGTATAACATAGTGCAAGGAGTTAATTTACACGATGCTGCTCAAACTGGGGACAATGGTGCACTCCATCCTCAAAAGCGTGCAAATTGCTCCGATTACGTCATTGCGTAACACGTGACATTATACCTGCCAATGGTGTTACTCTGATACATAACACCCCTCTCACTTTACTCCTTTAGTGTCCTTGGCATTTTTTACTCAATCAAACACTTTAAAGCAGATTCAACACATTATGCCATAACCAACATTGTTATGTTACAGATACATATGTATATTAGTAAGACACTATTTTGGGTGAACGTCTTGTCTCGCTTTGGCAGAACATGTTATTCAGGAACTTGGCTCTTAGGGCTACTAGGAGTGTCTTCCTGTACATTGGTCAGTGTTGCATCAGGTAAAGCCAACTCAGGAACTGTCTCATGTTGTGTGGCTACCTCGGGCGTAACAGGTTCCACAATCTCGGCAGTTGTAGCCCTCAAGACTGGCATACTGCTGTCCATACTCTGTGATATAAACATCTGGTCCAGATTCTGTACTCTCACAACGTGCGGACAATAATTATTCAGTGTGCTGACGCCAAATTCATTCATAGTCAGTTAGTATAGTACATGAAATTGATCTGTTTTGGCTCGTATAATTGCTGGAGTCAATTGCCTGAGGTGTAATTTCTCGTAAGAACACATTCCCCTTGGTCAAATACTCTGCTTTTGGAATGTTGTTCCCTTCTAGCCACTTGCATTTGATGTTGTTGTCTAACTATCTCTGAAGTTGAATAGGGAGTCAAAAGGTCGAACTGTGTGCATAGTTTCCTTTTTAACATCAGCATAGCTGGTGAGCTTTGTGTTGTTGAATGCACAGTGTTTCTGTATGTCATTAGAAAGCTACTGACACGTTTAGGTAGAGAGCCTTTATCCCTTGAAACCTTCACTGCATGCTTGAACGATTGTATGAAATGTTCAGCTAAGCCATTGGTAGCTGGGTGGTAGGGAGCAGATTTGATGCCACATCCCTTCAAGTAGCCCTCGAATTTAACAGACGTGAACTGCATTCCGTTATCGCTCCAGAGTTGTTCAGCTCGCCCAAATCTTGCAAATACCTAGTCAAGCCTGCCAATGGTCTGTTCTGGGTTGTCGATTTCATAATGGCAACCTCCGGCCACTTCAAATGCGCATCAACCATGACCAAAAATATGTGTCCTTCAACTGGGCCTGCATAATCGACATGAATTCATTGCCATGGCCTGGTAGGCTATTCCTGTGGATACATAACATTTGCCCTGCTCACTGAGGTCCAAGCTGCCATTTTCCTCACTGCAGTTATCAGCTTGTACTTTGAGCGACTTGCCATTCAGAGCTTTAAAAAACTTAAACATGCAAAAGCTAGTTTAACCAATGGTATATGCAACTAGATGACCTGTCACAGCAAACTATGATCCATGACTTTTATTTGCACATCTCAATTTGACTATAATGATTACTTTTGCTTATTTAAACAACATGTTTACCAGAGGAGATTCAATCACAAATTGTTTCTGTCACCTCTGGAATGATACCATGTCCTCTGCTTCACTAATGAACTTGCATCGAACTCTTCCTGCCCATGTCCCTTCTCCCACACTCTCAGCACAGCAATTACATAGACCATTCGTAACAAAAAACAAAGCCATAGACAAAAGGATAAACAAATAAAACTTTACAAACTACTTGCACCACCATCATTAACTACATCTCCTGTAACAAAAGCAACTCTTTAGACTAAACAACTGCACTGGTTGCAATACAATTCAGTCAAATTAAACTTGCTCAACAAGCTGCCAATTTAAATGGAGCTCTGAAGTTTAAATTATTAAAATATTTGAATAGGTCAAGGCTATTTAATAACTAGAGGAAGGATATTAGTGTCATGGAAAACATATGAATAAGATTTAGTAGTTGCAAAGAGACATAAACTCAGCAGTAATACAAGAGTAAAGTGGGACAAAATTTGCATTCAAATATTACTCCGCTGTAGCAGCAAAGCCAAAACGGTGATGCCAGCTGTGTCACTCATCTTATTCCCAATCAGCACTTTCTCTAAATGGATCTGCTTCACTGCAGACAACAGTATGAATGGAGCAAATTGGATTTACAAGATAAACATATTTCATGCAATATATAGCACAGAAACAGGTCAGTCAGCCCAAACGCTCCATGCCCGTGTTCAAGCTCCACTGAAGCCTCACTCCCACCTTAATTCATCTCGCCCTACTTTATCTAAAGTTAATATAAGCAGATGGAAACAACACTTACCTTGTTTCTATTTCTCTAATTTTCTCTTTCAAGGGGGCTAAAGCCTGGAACATGGAAACATGTCAAAATTAAGCATCATGATTATGCAAGCTTGTGAAAACATGGCAATTTAATAATAATAAGCTTTTATTTTCACAAGTGTGAAAAGCCCCTAGTCGCCACATTCCGGCGCCTGTTCGGGTAAGCTGGTACAGGAATTGAACCCGCGCTGCTGGCCTTGTTCTGCATCACAAACCAGCTATCTAGCCCACTGAGCTAAATCAGCCCTCAGAAAAGAAAACTATTTATTCAATTCTCTCCATTGTTGGCAAATATAAATCAACAAAACAAAAACAGAAGTAACATATTTTTCAAAACCAGAAGTTTCACAACAGTGGAGGAGGATTTCCTCTATGCCCTGCATGATACATAGGTACATAGAAGATAAGATAGGAGCAGGAGGAGGCCTTTTGGCCCTTCGAGCCTGCTCCGCCATTTATCACGATCATGGCTGATCATCCAACTCAATAACCTAATCCTGCTTTCTCACGATACATAGATGGAACTGTAAACTCAGTTACAGAGCCCAGCTTGATCATTTTAGCCCATGTCGCACACAGATTTTCCCCACTGTTCAGCCATAGAATTGAAAAAAATAAGGAAATAAATTCAGCTTAAAGCACTTTCCACCTGTTTCATTTTCAAAAGTCATGTACGTATCTGCATTATGAGTTTCCTCTTCCATCCAGAGTCAGTTCCATGACTATCCTGAGCCATGCAGCATTTATTCTGAAGCTGCTCTTTTGACTTACCTGTTGTTTTGAAGGAATCAGGATAGGATTACAGGTTAGTAGGACGCAGAATGAAAGCTATATTGTTTTGAGATTTAAACAATCACACTTCCTCAAGGTTATGGGAAAGCCAAATAGCGAATCCCACAAAAATAGAAAATGCTGAACAATCTTAGCAGGTCTGACAGCATCTATGGAGAGAGAACAGAACTAACGTTCCAACTCTTTGTCAAAGCTGGATGACTCTTTGTCAAAGCTTTGATCAAGTCATCCTGACTCGAAACGTCAGCTCCCTTCTCTCCACAAATGCTATCCGACCTGCTTATTGTCCAGTGTTTTCTGTTTTTGTTTCAGATTCCAGCATCTGCAGTAATTTGCTTTTATCTTCGGGAATCCTACCATGTATTTGCATAGGTTAAGTGGGGCTAGGGCCACAACTTCAGGGTTTCAAGTGTAATGTGCAGGTCAGGGCAAAGTGAAGAACAAGAAAATAGGCAGCAATGAGAATGGAGAGGGGAATAGGCCATTGCGGAGTTCTCTGGGATCAGGCTACAGGCCAGAGAGAGCAGGAAAAAATATGTATCTGATGGCTCCAGAGGGCTGCAAACTGGAGCAGGAATGAAAATAAGAAACTGCCACTTCAGGGCTCTGGCGTGAAAAATCAGCCTCATGTCAGAACAGTAGAATCAATGATGCAAACCCAGCCAGAGCACTACACGTTCTAACTACACTCAATGAGCCCGTTTCCAAATGATTGGTGCAATATTAATAGAATCCACCAAGGCATTATGGGGAAGAATCAATTAATCACACCAACATAATATACTTCACGTTGTTTACTATCAATAAAATTGAAATGCTAAATTCAAGAAACACACTTGCAACCTGAAGGCTGAATTGCAGTATGACTTCCACATTAACTATTAAAAAAAGCATAATTTAGGGAAAAAAAAAATCAGAGAGTTGTTATCTAACATATGGTTACTAGATGTGCACAGTTCCCAAATTCTAGTTATACTGTGGCAAGTTGGGAGGTTGAATTCAACAATTCAAAAAGGCCAGAAGACTGACCTTGAAAGCTGCCATATTGCCACAAAAATACAACTGGTTTATAATGTTGGTTAGGAAAAAGACCTCGGCCAAACTAGATACGGTTGACTACTTTCATGCTCTTTAAATATTCAAGGCAACTGGGTGAGACAATACCCCTGGCACCTTGCTACATTACTACTGGTAGCAGGTTAGGTGGATTGGCCATGATAAAGTGACCAAAAATGGTTAGGAGGGTTTATTGGGTTACGGGGATAGGGTGGACGTGAGGGTTTAAGTGGATCGGTGCAGACGCGATGGGCTGAATGGCCTCCTTCTGCACTGTATGTTCAATGTTCTACTGTCATTCCAAAACAAAAGATTCAAACAAATCTAGAAAATTAATTACCTCTTCGATCATTACCTTGTCTGAACAATATTTTCATCTCCTTATTACTTCAAAGATAACCCTGGTGCAAGATTAGAAAAAAAAGCAACTGACTAACCTCTTCTATTTTCCTCTCAATTTTCTGTTCTCCTTCTTCTTGCAATGATCTGTGTAAAAGGGAATAGAAAATATTACAACCACAATTAGTCCATTATGGGCAGCACGGTAGCACAAGTGGATAGCACTGTGGCTTCACAGCGCCAGGGTCCCAGGTTCGATTCCCCGCTGGGTCACTGTGAGGAGTCTGCATGTTCTCCCAGTGTCTGCGTGGGTTTCCTCCGGGTGCTCCGGTTTCCTCCCACAGTCCAAAGACGTGCAGGTTAGGTGGATTGGCCATGCTAAATTGCCCTTAGTGTCTAAAACGGTTAGGAGGGGTTATTGGGTTACGGGGATAGGGTGGAAGTGAGGGCTTAAGTGGGTCGTGCAGACTCGATGGGCCGAATTGCCTCCTTCTGCACTGTATATTATATGTTCTAATACACTGATCTGTTCACCAAGCAATCTTGTGAAAACCCATCAGTCCAACAGAAGGGATCAACAATTTGATCTTTCACAGTACTCAGAAGACGTTTTATCTCTGCTAAAGTATACTGAGTTCACCTAATGCATCTGAGACCACATTACAGTGCCACAGCCAATGGCAGCCTCAAATACAACACCAGCACTCCAAATCAACCAAGGTTGCAGAGATGCATCCACTGAAATTGTTTGCATGTGCATGGTTGTTTTTAAAAAAAAGTAATTTGGTTATTATAAAGGGTGGGGAATTAGGTAACTGCAACTCACACTAAAACACGAGAAATGCATTATTCTTAATTGATCAGTAAGGGATAGGCACCACAAGTCTGTGATTAGATTCAGTATTGCCGTCAATGTGTTTTTCCTGTAATGCTGTAATTTGGTTAATATATTGAGAAAAATTAGTTGAATCTGCTGGAAGCAAATATACTTCCCATTAGATAATCATGGTTAAGTGACATAAACCACTTCTTCTCATACTCAGAACTTACAAAACATTTAACTATTCATGTTTTGATTCCTGTAAGACATGGCACAAGAACTTTTCTTAATTATTTCATCACTTGCATTGTAATTAGAATTCAATGCAAACTGCATTAACTGATTTTACCTTGCTTCCCACTCTTGATGGTTATGCATATTTCATGATCTGACTGAAGATTGAGAAATCAAGCACATCATCACAGGCCAAAATTAAAACTATTGTATGAACAAGTACAATAACCAAATTTTACAACTTCACTTTAAACAGAAATGCATGGCAAATATTCATGTTAAGTTTCTGATGGCTGCCATATTTTAACATTAGCAAGACAATATTGTTCGACAGAGATTTGGAGGAAAGAGTTGTAATATGTACATTACCTCATGCTGACAAAATTTCCCCAAACAGCTGCAAAAAGAAAAAAAAACAAAGTATTTATATTGCATGAATAAAGAGTATTAAAAGTTGCCAAATCAAACTGTGAAACCTGTATTTCATAGTCCACACAGAAATCTCTGCATGCATACTGATCCAGCGACTTTTCCAATTTTGAAATGTCTAAAAATTATGCAACTGTCCCTTTTAATTTATTACATCAGGTCTTCTCAGTAAAACTGATAATTGAAGGCACATGGCAAGTGAAAGGATTTCCATCAGGCATCGCATTGTTTAATGAAAAATCCAACTGAAATCCAGGGACAATGGCACTTCTAAACCAAATAAAGATGTGTGAGGAAGCAAAATTTTTTGACTATAGTATGATATAGTACATTTGAATACTACATTTTAATCCCCATTTTCTTAGTTATTTTTATTTGCCCGCCTCTATAAGGATAGCATGAGCAGCAGAGATTAAACAAAATTTATATTTTATATGGAATTTGTGATTAACTGTAGTCTTAGATTATTTTACACTAAGATGTTGTGATGTATAAATGGAAGAGAGAGTTCCTTTAATAATGGATACTGTAGTTATTAACAATGTTATTGGCAAACCAAGAACAGAGCCCATCACAAGGAGTTAAGGTAAAACTCCTTTGTTGTGATACTTTTGTTGGAGTAAAGCACATGTTGGCATACAGTGAACAGACTGAAACCACTTACTAAAAATGTCATAGTTACAGCCTCAATAACAAGGCTTTAACAGGAGTGCCTGAATTCTCGCTCCCGGGTTGGGAGAACAGAGTCGGGACAAACCCAATCTGAGAGCAAGTGTCCCTGGAGTGGCTGAGTTGTATGGAAATTGTGGCGGGTAATACCGATAATAGTGCAGAAGGCGACCTCGCAGCATTAGCACTTCGTTGAAGTAATTACCAAAAAAGCAAAAACAGCCCTCCAGCCCACACACCCCAAGGCACCACCATATCAGATAATGTCCCCCACCGCCCCAATGTTTGCCCCTCTGCCCACCCCATGGACCTTTGTAGACCATATGCCAATCTAGTGCCAAATCATGCTCTCCACCCTTTGCCTTTCCACCTACCAAGCCAATTTATCCAGTATCCACTGTGGGCAGACCTCAGGACCCATGCTGAGATTAAATATCATTCTTAAGTGTGAGGATTTCAGATAAAACTTCTCATCGATTAAAGATCCATCCACGGCATGGAACTTCCTTTAATCCCTTATAAAAACAAGCATTGGAAATATTGGGTGCCTGGCTCGGGGGCAGTACTTCCGATCTGGATTCCCATCGCCATTTTTGTAATCAAGAAGAGGCTCCCCATCTTTACGAGAATTCAGGCCAAGTTGCCACCAAATTAAAAGCCTCTAAATATTATAGTGCACCAAATTATATTCAATTTTATTGTCTACCATTGTAACCACTTTGAAATTTGACGGTACATATGCATAGAGTTTCGGATTAGTGTCATTATATTTTTAAGATGTATATTTGTTGTTATTCCATTAAGCTGTGTATGTTAGACTAAGACATACAGCGTGATTTCTGGTGCTGACCTCAGTTCTGCAGCAATCTTAACATGGTAACAATTTGCCGATTGCTGCAAATTTACTGAAGCAAAGTAACTGGATGTATAAATATTAAACATGTCTGTAAAAATATATTTGCAACAAACTCTTAACCAACTTTTCAGTCAATTTGAAGATGCAAGTAACCAAGTTCTTTCATAAAATCACTTCTCAGTCCTGCAATATAACTATCAGTGGATTTGTCCAATTAATTTATATAATGCAAGAACTTTTATTCATTTATTCTTCTCTCCTTTCACTTAGAAGCTACTTTTCCATTCCCTCATTATTATAGTGTTTGCTGAAACTCCAGAGACATTCCCCTTTCTTAACTTTCATAAATGTTATTGTTCGTTGTATTCATTGAGCTGTAAGGAATGAAAATTACTGCCAAAAGCAGCTTGGAAACATTGGTTCAGTACATGGCAGTTGCTGGTTCCAGATTAATAACTTTGAAAATTAAAATGAGTGATTTGCATTCTAAATCTATTGTTTCCCCCAGCGATAACTATGAATGGAAACTGCCTGCCTGGCACCAAGTCATGACAAGAGATAAAATTTCCTTCAACTGAACACTAAGACAACCAAAGTCATTGTCTGAAGGCCCAAATCTTCCTCCCTTGTCACTGTCTGCACCACCTGCAACGTACAGTTGTCTCCTACCTTGAATGCTGTAAAAAATTCCACAGTACTTCACACAAGAGTATTAGCAAACAAAATCCGATACACCACATATGGGTGTGTGGGCGGGGGAGGAAGAGCGAGAGATAGAGATGTGAATTTCAGAGTTTAGGTCCAAGACAACTGAAGGCAAAGCCATTAAGAGTGGCGTAATTAAGGTCTTGGATGTGCAAGGGTCCAGATTTAGAAGAACACATCTGACCTTCAAATTCCAGATGATATTTGTCATGAATTTAGATAGCACTTTTTAAGATGGAAGAATTTCTCAGGGCACTTCACAGAAGTAAAGCCTGACTAGGGCCTCTTCTACACTGTAATATTCTGTGATTTTCTGTGAGAAAGGATGCCAATATAGAGGCGATATTAGGAGAAGTAACTAAATGGAGGATTTTATGGGAAGAGCGGGAGGCAGTGGTTTCAGGATGGAACCGCAGTCCTTATGACCTAAATGAAAGAATATGTAGTGAGCAATGGTAAACGGTACTCAACAGGAACACTGTAGGAACCAAGTTCTCCTCAGTGTTTAAAGGTTAGAACAAAGGAGAGATGAGGCATGCATAGAGGAATTTTGAACTTCAGGCATTGCAAGGCTGTCAGTTAATGGTCGTAATGAAAATACAGGATGATGGTGAACAAGCTTTAAGATGGGTTATCAGCAGTTCAATTCTTGATGAACTGAAGTGTATGGAGGGATATAGGATGGCAGGATGATCAAGGTCGCATTGGAATAGTTGAGTCAAGGCCTGACAAAGGCAGAGGTGAGGGTTTCAGCAGCTCCGAAGGTCTGACATAAAGGTGAATGTGGATGAAAGTACAGAGGAAGAAATAGGCAGTCTTTCTGAAGTAATGGATATGGATTCAGAAGCTAAGCTCGGTGTCAGATAGGATGGCGAGTTTGTAAACAATCAGATCTTCTGGTGGTTGCACATTTGGTGGCTCCCGCTCGGGTCGGACTTTTGGACCTTTCCCCCAATTTTCTACCGGACTTCAATTGTAAAACTGAAGACAGAGGCAATTGTGAACTGAATTCCCACATCGGTGCATGGAGAGAAGGACTAGAAGTGCTCGTAAAGGCAGAAACAGAAAGACAGAGAAGGCTTGGGCTGAAGCTGCAGCAGGAGACAGCATGGCGGAGGACCGGACCTCTGGTTTGTCGACCCAGCGGTCAACGGAGCAGCTGATGCAAGTTATTCAGGAAGGCTTTGCTAAGCATAAACGGGTCTGCTTGGACCAGATAAAAGAGTTGATTGAGCGGCTGGAGCTTAGATTGGACGCCCAAGATCGGGTGATCCAGAAGGTAGAGAAGGCGCTGGCTGAACAGGAGGAACATCAAACTGAGCAGGAGGAACAGTTGGAGGTGGGGATGCTGAGAGACCAGCAGAAGAAGCTCCTGGAGAAGGTGGAAGACCTAGAGAATAGGTCCCGCCGGCAGAACTTGAGAATCGTTGGGCTCCCGGAGGGGTCCGAAGGAGCGGACGCTGGGACATACATCGCAGACATGTTTGAGAAGCTGCTGGCGGATGGGGCATTCTCCCAGCCCTTGGAGGTGGACAGGGCTCAAAGAGCACTCGCAAGGAAGCCGCGACTGGGAGACCCCCCCCCCCGAGGACAATGGTGGTGAGATTCCACAGGAGCGCATTCTACAGTGGGCCAAGCAGACACGGAGCTGTAAGTGGGACAACAGTATCCTGCAGGTCTACCAGGACCTGAGTGTGGAGGTGGTCAGAAGAGCAGGCTTCAACCAGATTAGGTCGATCCTTTTTAAGAAAAAGGTGAAGTTTGGACTGTTGTATCCGGCCCGTCTCTGGGTCACGCACGAGGAACAGCACTTTTATTTCAAGTCACCTGGACATTCGTGAAAAGGAAAGGACTGGTAGTGGCCGGAGAACTTTTGAAATTTGCTGCAACGTTCATGTTTTTTTTGTGCTTTTCTGTTCTTTTAAAAATAGTTTCTCGTTTTGTGGAAGCTTTTTGCATTGATTTGGGACCAGCGGTAGAGCTGAGGGAGTTAAGGTTTTCATTTGCACTGTTGGGAGATGGAGGTATGCTGGATTAGATCTTGCTGTTTTTCTGTCGGGCAATTGTGGGGATTGTTTGATGTTGGAGTATGTTTGTATGAGCGGGGAGGGGGCGGGAGGGAACAATAGGTGGGAGATTATCCGGCACCAGGGATGGGGGCCACCAAGCTAGCTGGGCGGGCCAGCTCACGGAAGCGCAGTGGGGGGTGTGCATATGTTCGGTTTATTAAAGGGGTTGGGCTACAGAGTATTGTTACTGGGGGGGGGGGGGGGGTGGGGAGAGAGAGGGTAAATGTTCTGCTGACGAGGGAGGGACTTGGACAAAGACTAGAAGGGTCGCAATCCTGATCAATAAGCGGGTGGTGTTTGAGGCGGATAGAATAGTCTTGGATGTGGGAGGTCGGTACATTATGGTCAATGGGAAACTGGAGAGGATGCACATGGTATTAATAAATGTGTATGCACCAAATTGGGATGCTGTGGAGTTTATAAAGAGGATGCTGGGGAAGATACCGGACCTGGACTCGCACAGGATGGTCATGGGAGGGGACTTCATCGCAGTTATTGACCCTGGATTGGACCGGTCAAGCTCGAAAACGGACAGGGTGCCAGCAATGTCAAAGGAACTAAAAGGGTTCATGGAGCAGATTGGGGGGGGGGGGGGGGGGGGGGGGGGGGGGGGGCGGGGGGGGGGGGGGGGGGGGAGACGTGGATCCATGGAGATTTGGGCAGCCGAGGGTGAAGGAGTTTGTCTTCTACTCACACGTGCATAAAGTGTACTCCCGGATTGATTTCTTTATTTTGAGCAGGGCCTTATTGGCAGGTGTGGTGGACACGGGGCACTTGGCGATCACAATCTCAGACCACACGCCGCACTGAGTTGACCTGCAGGTTAGTAAAGACAGTAAGCAGTGCCCGCACTGGAGGTTAGATGTGGGACTTTTGGCTGACGAAGGGGTGTGCGAGCGGCTGAGGAAATGTATTCAGAACTATCTGCAGGTCAACGACATGGGAGAAATTTAGCAGCTGGTCAGAGATTCAGCAGGGGTGAATAAGGCGTTTAGGGATTTCTACAGCAGGCTGTATAGGTCGGAACCCCCTACGGGGCAGGAGGGGATGAGCCACTTCTTGGAGGGGCTGAATTTCCCAAAGGGGGACGGGGAGCTGGTCGAAGGGCTGGGGGCCCCGATCGGGTTGGAAGAGATAGTGGAGGGTCTGAAGGTCATGCAGTCGGGTAAAGCCCCAGGGCCGGACGGGGACTCAGTGGAGTTTTATAAAAAGCTCTCTGGGGCCGATGTTGATGAGGATGTTCAATGAGGCAAGGGAAAGAGGGGTGCTGCCCCCGACGATGTCACAGGCCACGATTTCGCTGATTCTGAAGCGGGACAAGAACCCGGAGCTGTGTGGGTCCTACAGGCCGATATCCCTGTTGAACGTGGATGCCAAATTGCTGGCCAAAATTTTGTCCTCCAGGATTGAGCATTGTGTTCCGGACGTTATTGGGGAGGACCAGACGGGGTTTGTTAAGGGTAGGCAGTTGGTGCCAATGTAAGAAGGTTGTTAAATGTGATCATGATGCCCCCGGAAGGTACGGAGGTGGAGGTAGTGACCGCAATGGATGCAGAAAAGGCTATTGATCGGGTAGAATGGGATTATCTGTGGGAGGCACTGGGACGGTTCAGATTTGGGCGGGGCTTTATTGACTGGGTCAGGTTGCTGTTTCAGGCTCCTGTGGCAAGCGTACGGACGAATAGGACAACATCGGTCTTTTTAGACTGCATCGGGGGACGAGACAGGGATGCCCCTTCTCCCCACTGTTGTTTGCGCTAGCTATAGAGCCATTGGCAATTGCTCTGAGAGCCTCAAGGGGCTAGAAGGGGCTGGTCCGGGAGGAGGGTGGGTGGGGGTGGAGCACAGAGTCTCGCTTTATGTAGACGATCTGCTTCTTTATGTATCGGACCCAATCGAGGAGGTGGAAGAAATCATGAGGATTCTAAGGGAATTTGGCCGGTTTTCGGGGTATAAGCTAAATATGGGGTAAAGTGAGATGTTTGCGGTCCAGGCGAGGGGACAGGAGAGGCGATTGGGGCAGCTGCCGTTTAGATTAGTAGGGGGAAGCTTTAGGTACCTAGGCATCCAAGTGGCGCGGGAATGGGACCGGCTGCATAAATTAAATCTGGCCCGACTAGTAGACCAAATGAAGGACGATTTTGGGAGGTGGGACGCGCTTCCGTTGTCACTGGCTGGGAGGGTGCAGACGGTGAAGATGACGGTCCTCCTGAGATTCCTGTTTGTGTTTCAATGTCTCCCCATCTTTATTCCACGGTCCTTTTTTAAACGGGTCAACAAAGTTATCACTGGCTTCGTTTGGGCGGGCAAGACCCCGCGAGTAAAGAAGGTAATGCTTGAGCGGAGTCGTGGAGAGGGCAGGCTGGCGCTGCCAAATTTCAGTAACTATTAGTGGGCGGCGAATATAGCCATGATCAGGAAGTGGGTGGTGGGGGAGGGGTCGGCATGGGAGCGTATGGAGGTGGCTTCATGCAAGGGCACCAGTCTGGGGGCATTGGTAACTGCGCCTCTGCCGTTCCCACCAGCCCTGTGGTGGTGGCGGCCCTGAGAGTCTGGGGGCAATGGAGGAGACATGTGGGAGCAGAGGGAGCAGAGGTCTGGTCCCCAATGTGTAATAATCACCGATTGGCCCTGCGAAGTATGGATGAGGGGTTCCGGATATGGCGGAGAGCAGGGCTTGAGAGAATGGGGGTATATGTTTATACAGGGGAGCTTTCCAAGATTGAGTGCACTGGAGGAGAAGTTTGGGTTGGCGAGGGGAAACAAATTCAGGTATCTGCAGGTGCGGGGCTTCCTACGTAAACAGGTGTCAACCTTCCCGCTCCTACCGCTAAGGGGGATTCAGGACAGGGTAGTTTCCCGAGGTGGGTAGGAGAACAGAGCGTCTCTGACATTTACAAGGAACTTATTTGGTCAGAGAGACGCAGACCGAGGAGCTGAAGTGCAAGTGGGAGGAGGAGCTGGGAGGAGAGACAGAGGATGGTCTAAGGGCGGACGCGTTGAGTAGAGTCAGATTTTGGCAGGGGTTTGCAGATGTCACGTCCACAGTGTTAAAAACAAGGGTGGCACTGAGTCCAGAGATGGCGATTTTAGGGGTGTTGGAAGACCCGGGAATCCAGGAAGAGAAACAGGCAGACGTTCTGGCCTTTGCTTCCCTGGTAGCCCAGAGACAGATACTATTGGCATGAAGGGACTCAAAGCCCCCGAAGTCGGAGTCCTGGCTATCGGACATGGCTCGCTTCCTCTGTTTGGAGAAAATCAAGTTCGTCTTGAGAGGGTCACTGTTAGGGTTTGCACGGAGGTGGCAACCGTTCGTCAACTTCTTCGCGGAAAATTCATCGTCAGCAGGGGGGGGGGGGGGGAGAAGAGTTAGTTTAGCTTAGAGTAGGGGGTTAATAAAGGTGGGACCTGTAAGGGAGGAAGACGGCTTTTGCACTACATTTATAGTTTCATGTACATTGTTTATTTTGTTGCTGTTATAAAACCAAAAGGTACCTCAATAAAATGTTTATTTAAAAAAAAAGTTTGCAAACAATCATATTGAACTGTTAGCACTGCTGCCTCACGTCCCCGGGTCATTATCCATGTGGAGTTTACATATTATCCCCGTGTCGGCTTGGGTCTCACCGCCACATCCCAAAGATGTGCAGGGTAGGTGGATTGGCTAGGCTAAATTGCCCCTTAATTGGAAGAAAATAATTGGGTGCTCTTCAAAAAAAAAAATTCAACCGAAGTCAGTTGTCAGAGAGGGCAATGGAACTGGTGAGAAGGATAGAGTTTATGGTCAGAGTAAAGAAATGAAAATGAAAATCACTTATTGTCACAAGTAGGCTTCAAATGAAGTTTCTGTGAAAAGCCCCTAGTCGCCACATTCCGGCGCATGTCCAGGGAGGCTGGTACGGGAATTGAACCGTGCTGCTGGCCTGCCTTAAAAGCCAGCGATTTAGCCCTGTGCTAAACCAGCCCGGGTCTTCCTAACGTTTAACAGGATGTGTGGAATGACCCCATGTCTTCAGATGTTCCCGCCAAAAGACCATAAGACATAGGAGCAGAATTAGGCCACTCGGCCCATCAAGTCAGCTCCGCCATTCAATCATGGCTGATATTTTTTTATTCCCTATTCTCCTGTCTTCTCCCCATAACCCCTGATCCCCTTATTGATCAAAAACCTATCTATCTCTGTCTTAAAGACACTCAGTGTTTTGGCCTCCACAGCCTTCTGCAGCAAAGAGTTCCACAGATTCACCACCCTCTGGCTGAAGAAATTCCTCCTCATCTCTGTTTTAAAGGATCGTCCCTTTAGTCTGAGATTGTGTCCTCTGCTTCTAGTTTTTCCTACAAGTGGAAACATCCCCTCCACGTCCACTCTATCCAAGCCATGCAGTATCCTGTAAGTCTCAATAAGATCCCTCCTCATCCTTCTAAACTCCTAACGAGTACAGCCCCAGAGTCCTCAACCGTTCCTCATGCGGCAAGCTCTTCATTCCAGGGATCATTCTTGTGAACCTCCTCTGGACGCTTTCCAAGGCCAGCACATCCTTACTTAGATAAGGGGCCCAAAACTGCTCACAATACTCCAAATGGGGTCTGACCAGAGCCTTATCTTGCCTCAGAAGTACATCCCTGGTCTTGTATTCTAGCCCTCTCAACATGAATGCTGACACTGCATTTGCCTTCCTAACTGCCGACTGAACTTGCACGTTAACCTTAAGAGAATCGTGACAAGGACGCGGAAGTCCCTTTGTGCTTCGGATTTCCTAAGCATTTTCCCATTTACAAAATAGTCTATGCCTCCATTGATCCTTCCAAAGTGCATAACCTCACAGTTTTCCACATTGTCTGCCACTTCTTTGCCCACTCTCCTAGCCTGTCCAAGTCCTTCTGCAGCCCACCTGCTTCCTCAATACTACCTACCCCTCTACAGATCTTTATATCATCTGTCAAGTTGGTCCAGAGTATAATGTTCCCCTTGGATCAAAAGGAGGTTATGGGGAGATCTGAGCAGTGTACAAGATTATCGACCTTTTCTAAATCCATCAACGAAAAGATGTTCCCATTAGCAGACGGCACAAAGATTAGGCAGTCTTTGGGCATTGGATACAGGAGAATCTGAGGAAGAACGTTTTGAAGCAACATGTGATACTGACCTGAAACTTGTTGCCAATGAGGGTCGTGCAATCAAAGGAGATCATGATTTCAAAAGGAAATTACATGAGCACATCAAAAAAAACTTAAAAGGCTGCTGGAATAGAACAGTGGGAAGGTGACGGTGGATACTAACTGACATAGATGGGGCAATGACGTCTTTCTGGTCCATAAATAACTCTAATGAAGTACAGAGATGAGATCTCCTCTTCCCTTCCTCTTGAGCACGTGGTTGTAAGCTGCTCAAGCCTGACACCACACCATACTATGTATCTGAGAAACATGATGCTGACTTAAAGGTTGAAGGAATGTAAAATTTGAAAGGTGACAAAGAGTCTTCTTGTATGTAAACAGGCATGAAAAATCTTTCTCCAGGACAAAAGATGAACCATTGAAACAACGTTACACACACATGGTACTGCTTGGCTACATCTATTTCTGCATCGACTGGTCTCAGACAGATAGCCACAATATAACTTCACCATTAATAGCACAAAATTGGCAATTTCATTCAGAGGAAAGGATCGTGACAAGTACAATTTACGCTGGTTTAGATTAAAGCATATTGTTATAAAATGTAAAGCGCATTTATATTGGCTCCGTGCGGTGCTAGGGGATATGCCCTGGAGCTCATGAACCAAACTCCCAGCTATGGACAAATAGCTCCACTGCCTTGTGGATACCTCGGGACAGTTGAAGATTAAAGGAGTAACCCTGACAAAATAAATTTGGAGTGCAGCCCAAAGGCAGGCTGATGTTCGAATAAGTCATCTTTCTGACAACTCTTGTAACCAAGCAGGTTCCAAACATAGTGCTTTGCATTCCTGTGGTCTCAACTGGGGAGGTCCAAAGGGGGACCCTGACTTTTGGGGAGGCCAGGGTCTCCATAGATTTAACCAAGGCTTATACCCTGGATAGAACACTTGTGTTGCTGCAGAGCATTAACACAACTGGGAGGTAGCAGTTCCGAGTCATAAATCCAATTCAATTGGCATGTGTGCCATGGGCTGACTCTGACAGAGGGAGAAACTATCATGCCCCAATGGTCATCCATCATCCCCTCAAGTCTGGCATCCCTGACTAGTAAGAGACTGACCCACCATGATCCATCTGCTTCAATGGGTGTTTGGAGCTTAAAAGCTTCTGCTGAACTATGGCATGGAATTGAAAACACCAGGCAAACAAATGAAACAAAAAAAAATGTCACTCTTAAGATTGGCAAGCTTGAAATGTCTGGACCATGTGCCTGGGACAAGCAGGTGACTTGCAGCTGCTCAATAGTGCACTCAACAGCTGTGATCAACATGGAACTTGATAGGCTGAACATCAATATAGCACCCCTCCAAGAGACCAGGCTCACTGAGTGCAGATCACAAAGTAAAGCATGACACATTTTATCTATCAGGGGAAGAGTTCAGAAGAAACTTGGAAGTTGTCGGCTGCTTTTGATGATAGATCCTCCTACAAATGCTTCAGAATATGCTCTCTCCTTCCACCTCTCTACAAATGCTTCAGAATATGCTCTCTCCTTCCACCTCTGTAAAAATGGTTCAGAACATGCTCTCTCCTTCCACCTCTCTACAAATGCTTCAGAATATACTCTCTCCTTCCACCTCTCTACAAATGGTTCAAAACATGCTCTCTCCTTCCACCTCTCTACAAATGAGTCAGAACATGCTCTCTCCTTCCAACGCTCAAGTTAAACAGGACCAGTTAACCTGATGTGCATTTATTCTCCAGTACAGTGCTCGCTCCTCCACAGTGGCAAAAGACCAGTTCCATGAGCTGCTTGACACTATCAGCAGAATTCACAAGGAAGAGCATCTTTCCCGACTGGGGGATTTCAATGCGGGGTGGTGGTTGGGGGGGGGGAATGGATGCCCTGCCTTGGACATCATGGTGTGGAAAAAGATAAATGAGAATAGACTTAGACTACTTGAACTTTGCTGCTACCATGAGCTTTGTGCAACTAACACCTTCTTTCATAACATGCTGCTTTTGATGATAGATTCCCCCACAAATGGTTCAGAACATACTTCCTCCGTCCACCCTGAATATCAAACTGGACCAGTTTATTCTCCAATAAAGTGCTCCTCCACGGAGTCAAAAGACCAGTTAAATGAGCAGCTTGACATTGATCCCGCCATAAGATCTTAGAGCCATCTAACATCAGGGCATTAGCATCAGCTGATCTGATCATCATTGGAAGTTGCTCAGTGTGATCACCTCGTTCCATGGCAACATGATGGGCAAGGTCAGATATAACAGGGCAACTTCAGAACCATTTTGAGATCCTTAGTGGGGTCAAACGGTTGTGTTCTGACATCAACACTCTTTGGCATATTCCTCACTTTACTACTGACAAATGCATTCAGGTCACCTACAGAATGTGTCGAGATATATACCAGAACTGACGGAAAACTGGCCACCCTTGCTCCCTGAGACAAAGTGCTCAACAGACAGTTGCTCGATGCGGACAATTCTGTACTAACATTCCACATTGAGAAACACTTGCAAATGGACACTCTCACTCACCTGTAGTTTGGTTTGACCATCAGCATCAGTAAGATGAATATCATGAACGAGGATATATTGCCATCTATTAGCATTGACAATGTGACGCTGGAAATTGTTAGTAGCTTCACATATCTCGGCTCCATAATCACCAGCAATCTGCCACTTGGTGCTGAAATCAACATTTGTATCACAAAAGCTGCAGCTGTTATGTCCAAGCTGAGTAAGAGAGTGTGGAACAACATCAACCTGATTGTGAACACCAACCTGCGAGTCTACCAAGTCTCTGCCCACAATACACGCCTCTACAGTGGTGAGACCTAGACAGGGGAAAAGGCTGAACGGCTTTTACATTCACTGTCTCAGATGTATCCTTCACACATCTTTCGGGGCACGATCGCAAACCCATAGGTTCTGGAGTGTGGCTAATTCCATCAGCATACACTCATCAAGAAGCCCATGACATCTATGATGGCTCAGCCACCTTCATCGGATGGGTTAAGACCACATGCCTTCTGAATGGCAAATGGGTCAGAATCTTACACTCCTGTGCATCCTTGCCACAACTGCAAGGACACCCCCAAGTGAGACATGAAGATGGTGGACATTGACACAGACAACTGGGAGAGTCACTGACGATAGTATCCTCTTGAAGCTGACTGTTGGGAAGGATACTGGAAGACATGAGCAGAAGCAAAAAGTTCAATTGGTTGAGAAGAGGACCCAGAGAAAACAGGCCAGCAAATCGTGCACCTTCTCAGCCCACTATGTTCCTCTGCAGCAAATGCCATGTCAGAGTGAGGATCCTGAGCCATAGCAGGTGATTCCAAGTGGACCACGATGGCGCAAACCATTGTCTTACGAGATGGAAGGCTGTCAGAGAAAGTTCTTAAGTGAAAAATATGCTGATGCATAATAGAAGTTATAATGGATTACAGTAATTGACTGCAGTATAGTTATTCCTACTCAAAAATGTTCAGACTTTACAGTGCTGGGACCTTGAGATATGTGTTCATATTCTGACTAACGTTGTTCCACTCTGACTGTCAAGAGATTGACAATTACTCAAAGGAAAATACTTCTCACATTGCAGGAAATATTTTTTAATTCTTCACAAGAACTAAGCTAACATCTCAGAGATGGTTAAATACAGAAATCAGATATCTTGTAGATCTGCCAATGCTGCCTGATTATTGCACCGAATACGACAGCTTATTTCAGCCTTTTGCTTCAGTGCTCACACCCTTTTGATATCTAGCGAGGTCCTTTGACTCAGCTTTCAATTGGTTGTCACAATGCACCTCCATCTGCTCTGGTTTTTACGCCGTACAGCCCTCCAGCCTCCACTTTCTTCTGCCCTCCAGCCTCCACACCGGTCATGGAGGTTCTTAGATGACCTCAAACTGTGTATTTCTCTTAAACACATTCTTCATCTCACGTCTTCGGCATGTCTATTGAAGTTTTTGGAGCTCATTGGCAGTTAGTTGCATTGCTATGGACATGACTGGAGCTCATTGAGCAAATTGGCACTGTGTGTCCAGAATGGTCAACTGTGATCCTGGAAAACCCTGCTGTTGTTTGATATTCTTGAAACAGAACTGCCCCATCCTGTTGACAAAGCATCCTCTGCAATTTAAGTTGTCAGGATGGGTCGCAGTAAGCCAGAATATCTGGTGATGCTCGCATGTCTTTGATCAGATGGCATGTTTGCTCTTAGTGCGCTTTTATTATACAGTCCTGACTATGTGTTACCTTCTCACTGACTTCTACCAGACTCACTCTACTACTCCCATGTGACTCTCTATATCATAATGTGGGTGCTACTGCTTCCCCAGTCCCACATTAACCCTTGCAGCCTTGAACATCCTAATACTATATACAACATCCAAAGTGCATTCTTGGTGGTTTCTTAATTAACAGATTTTTTTTTACAAAAACTTAACAAAACGTATAAGTCTTAACTCATTCCATTTGCATGGGTCCTTTGGGGGGGGGGGGGGGGGGGGGTGTTGTTGTTGTTGGAAAGAGTTCAGGAGGATCGCTATATTTTTTATAAATGAAGAATCAGATAACCGGTAGTGATGATGGGAAATAGTTTGATACATGTAGCCAGAATGGAAAAGTTGATTTTCAGTATCTGAAAATAGGGATTAAGAATTGAGTCTAATGTTACAGGGAGTAGAAGATCGTACACTTGTGCAAGATGATAGGGGTGGGTGGAAATAAGGCACTTGGTGTACAGGTAGATTGCAGACATATTGTACCAATGTAGGTAATCATTCAACTGATTTTGAGACAACTTCACCCCGTCTCCAAATAAGATAAATATAAGAATTAAAATGAAAGTAGGGCAAGTTTTGCTTTTCGTCTTCAGTAATAAAGTGAATTATAAATGCGACAAGCACAGAATGCAACAGAATAATTCACCAATTAGGAATGGACAATAAATGATGGCCATGCCAGTGATGCCCACATTACATCCAAAAACTAAAGACCAGTCAGTGGGTGCTTCCCGAAGGCTTCAGCAGAGGATAATAAAATAATTGAACTGGAAAACAAACTTCATGCATCAGCTATTACATCCTGCTCAAGATGATCCAAAAGCAAAGTTAAATTGTTTACAAAACTATTACACAAGAGACTTAAAAGAGCATGCAAGAATGGTGTTATTTTCAAATAAAAATGTGCTACAATAAACTTTTGGCTATTTGATGAACACTTCTTTCCAAATCTCTCAGCATAACAAACTAGCCAAGAGGTTGAGTAAGCAATTCTCTGCCTATACAAATTGGAGAAAGATGGACACTCAAATTTTACTCTCGTAACAACTGACCTGGAAAAATTCTTAGGTACTAATAGGCAAGGAGAAATTTTCCAGTTTAATTCTGGATAAAATCTAAAACACATCTGGTTAACCAAATGATTGTTTTCTAAATTCAAACATTTTCACACAACACTAATGTCTGAGATAACATTACGTAAAGAGAAAGGGTGTGTGAATCATTATTGTTGGACTTCTTCGTTGGAACACGTTTTGGCAGAACTGCTGCAACTTGTCTTACTGGCGAATAAGCATCAGTATCTCTAGCAGCATCTATTGTGCCAAATGCAGAGAACTGTTGAATTATACATTTTTTTAAATCAAGGACCATTTTTCACTCATTTCCTTAATGTTTATACATGTTCAAAATTGTGTAAAGACAGAAGAATGGGAACTCCAACTGAAGACATCTTCAAAAAGCAATCTCAGATGATGAGGACAAAAGCACAAATCTCATCAAACATGAGACACCACTGCAAACTAAAATACATAAAGTAACATTGGGAGCAAGTTAAATGTTGCACGAACAATGCACCAGCACTCATGTAGCATTTCAGTGCAAACAAAACACCAGGGAGAGTACTAAGTTTATTCCTACAAATCCTCATGGGGAGTTCTCAATCTCAGCTATGATGAGGGTGGAACGGAGAAATATGACTATAAAGCGACTCTTGCAAATGTGACTGATGGTTACAGAAGCACTGACAGGGGCACAAAAGTAGATGCACTATTGGTGGCAATATAGCATGAGCACATTTTGCCGTCAGCTGTGTAGAAATGGTGCTCACTGTCTGTCCATCGCTGACAGCTGCTCACAAATATTTAGCCTGCTTCCCTGAGGCAGCTTGCACTATTTAGAGAGCATGTCCAGTAACAGTCCCTCTCCAGGGGACCTGGTTTTCGAGGCTCTTCAATCAGATTAAAGATTCTCAGAATCTAAAGTAGGAAGTATGCACCAGATTTAAATGTAAAATTGTGTACAGAAAATGAAATAATGATTGAAAAAAAATGAAATATATTTTTCAAAATTTCCAGCACTAAATGAAGGAATCAGATTCAGAGGGTGCTTTTCAGTACGTATGAATGTTCATTCTATTAACATTTAATTTGCTCCTGAATAACCTCAACTTCAGGATTTCCATGTTTAAGTGTGCATGTGCATTCTACTGATGTTGATGTCCTGTTTTCATTCTATAATGGTGAATGCTGATCATTACCATGGCAAATTCCAAATTATGTTTAGCTGCTAGGTCAAAATCTTGGAACTCCCTTCTTAACATTGCTGTGGATATATCAACACAAAGAGTGCAAGAGGAGCCGAGAGTTTAAAAGAGCACGAGAGGAGAAAGGTAAATGAAAATGCCGGTTCAGAAAGTGATGTGGGGGTCATTTGTATTTTGCAAATGTTATGTGTGGGATATATTTAATTATTAAAATGTTAACATTTGAATAAAAAGATATTTTTTTAAAGTACTTGGATCTGTACCTTAAGTGCTGTGATCTACAGGGCTATGGCTGGGTGCAGGGAGAAGGGATTAGAAAGGGCACATTGGTGTCCTTTGGCTGGCATGCACACGATGGGTTGAAAGGCCTCCTTCTGTTCTGTAGCTTGTCTATGGTTCTACAACACTCATGCATTTTAAGAAGGTAAAATCAAAGTAAATGTGGCTAGTTTAGAAAGATGGAGTTGAGGGAGAAGTTCAGCCTTGACTTTATTAAATGTTCCGGAGGAGGTTCAAGAGGGCTTCCAGAGTGCTTCTTTCACAGTTTTTTATGTTAAATAGATTTAGTATGATTTGCTATATTGCGCTACCTCCTCAATGATAGACTTGGCACTGAACAGTATTTCAGCAATAAATTCTAAAAAAATTTAATGTTTCTTCACTTCCATCTCCCTGCTCCTTTTTGGAGCGCCTTGAAAGCAAGGTCTTATCCAAAAGATAGCCATTTCAACAATGCCATACTGCAATGAAATATCTGCACACATAATGTGCTCATGTTCTTCAGTGGGGCATAAAACTAGAGATTTTAGATTCAATATTTGTAACGCCATCAACTTAGCCAAGATGACATTGGGCTGAAACTGAGGAACCACTCTTGGTACTTTGCACATAAGGATTTTCATGGCAATTGTTCAGAAGCACAAATTTCCCCATGGCAATTGCCCTGGGTTGCAACCCATCCGAAAATGCTATTTAAATGGCAAACTTTGGATATCCCGACAGGGTTACAACAATAGTTACTAAGAAAAGGTTTGAAAAATTAAAACCTCTGCTAACATCTGAGTAATGACCCACACAGACCCACTCCCCCCTTAAAGTTCAACTAACTCCTCCACACCGGTATTCCTCCCACTCACAAAGCATCCCCCCTACCACAAGGGGCTCCTAACCCCCCCCCACCCCCCACCCCCACCCACCCACCCCCACAGGCACATCTGACCCCATACATGCTTGAGACTCAACACCCCCCTTCACCGCAACCCCTCCCAAAACTCAACTCCCACCCCCAGACCCGACATCCCAGCTTGACAACTCCCCCGTTTCCACCAACCAAAACCTCTCCCCCAAACCCAATACCTGACCCGACACATCCCCCATGCCCAACCTGACCCCCACCACCTCAACACTTCCTATACCTGACTCAAACTCATCCCCCCGCCGCTACCAAAATCAGACACCCCTGAACCCAATACCTCCAAAGACAGCCGCCCCCCACTCAGCCAGAGTCCCTCCCCACAACAAGCAAGATCAGACATCCCCCCCCCCCCCCGCCCCCCTCGACACTTCCGGGTGCGGCGATGACCAGCTGAGTCGCACGTTTCGGCAGCTCCCGGTGAAACGGACTTTTGGGCTCTTGATAGGAGCCCCAACGGCAATTTTGACGGCTAAAAACACTGTGCGGTAAACCAGAAGGGAATCCCCCCTGGATACGGATGAAAAAAGGAGGAGAAAGTGGCCGGATTGCAGTGGATCCTTTAGAACAGCGGCAAGGAAGGCAAGCAAAAACCAAGATGGCGTCGGAAGGTGGCAGTTTAACATGGGGCCCTGAACAACAAGAGTTCTTGAAATGCTGTGTGGAAGAGCTCAAAAAGGAAATGAAGAAAGAGCTGTTGGCCCCGATACTACAGGCGATCGAAGGGCTAAAGGAGGAACAAAAGACCCAGGAGCGGGAGCTTCGGGTCGTGAAGGCAAAGGCAGCCGAGAATGAGGACGACATACAGGGCCTGGTGGTGAAGACGGAGACGTATGAGGCACATCAGAAACGATGTGTGGAAAGGTTGGAGGCACTGGAGAACAACGCAAGGAGGAACAACCTGAGGATCCTTGGTCTTCCTGAAGGTGCGAAGGGAGCGGACGTCGGGGCATATGTGAGCACGATGCTGCACTCGTTAATGGGAGCGGAGGCCCCGGCTGGTCCGTTGGAGGTGGAGGGAGCATACCGAGTGATGGCGCGAGGACCGAGAGCAGGAGAAATTCCCAGAGCCATAGTGGTGAGATTCCTCCGTTTTAAGGATAGAGAAATGGTCCTTAGATGGGCAAAGAAAACTCGGAGCAGTAAATGGGAGAACGCGGTGATCCGCGTTTATCAAGACTGGAGTGCGGAGGTGGCGAGAAGGAGGGCGAGCTTTAATCGGGCCAAGGCGGTGCTTCATAAAAGATAAAATTTGGAATGCTGCAACCGGCAAGACTGTGGGTCACATATCGAGGGAGGCACCACTACTTTGAGACGGCGGATGAAGCGTGGACTTTTATTGTGGAAGAAAAACTGGAATGAGCGGGTTATTAAAAATAACTTTTGAACAAAGTGGTGGGGCGAATGTGGGGGGCGAAGAGGGGGGTTAAAAAGGGGGGAAAGAGGAGTTTTATGTACTAATCCTGAGATGTGGTAACTTTTCTCTCTTCCACAGGTGGTGATGGGGGGAGGAGGGGAGGTGGAGGAGATGAGGCGTTGGCCATTGGGGGCGGGGCCAAGGGAGAAGCGCGGGCTTGGTTCCCGCGCTATGATAATCATGGCGGGAATAGAGAAGCAGGAAGGAGGGGGCGTCGCACAGTGCGAGCCGAGGTCACGGGGGGAAGCCGAGGTCGGCCAGAGTTTGCTGACTTCTGGGAGCAACATGGGGGGAGTAATTACGCTAGCGGGGGATCTAGCGGGGGGGGGGGGGGGGGGGTGGGAGGGGGGAATTACTGGGCTGCTGCTGCTGGGGAGAGGGGGGAGCTGGTATGGGAGGGGATGGGCGGGGGGGCACCGCCTGGGGTAGATACAGCTGCGTGGGAACCGGGTGAGGAGCTGGAAAAAGGGGATGGCTAATCGACAAGGGGGGGGGGGGGGGCGGGGTAGGAAGCCCCCCAACCCGACTGATCACGTGGAACGTGAGAGGGCTGAACGGGCCGATAAAGAGGGCACGGGTACTCGCACACCTTAAGAAACTTAAGGCAGATGTGGTTATGTTACAGGAAACGCACCTGAAACTGATAGACCAGGTTAGGCTACGCAAAGGATGGGTGGGACAGGTGTTCCATTCGGGGCTAGATGCGAAAAACAGGGGGGTGGCTATATTAGTGGGGAAGCGGGTAATGTTCGAGGCAAAGACTATAGTGGCGGATAACGGGGGCAGATACGTGATGGTGAGTGGCAAACTACAGGGGGAGACGGTGGTTTTGGTAAACGTATATGCCCCGAACTGGGATGATGCCAATTTTATGAGGCGGATGCTAGGACGCATTCCGGACCTAGAGATGGGAAAGCTGATAATGGGGGGAGATTTTAATACGGTGTTGGAACCAGGGCTGGATAGGTCGAAGTCCAGGACTGGAAGGAGGCCGGCAGCAGCCAAGGTACTTAAAGATATTATGGAGCAGATGGGAGGTGTAGACCCGTGGAGATTTAGCAGACCTAGGAGTAAGGAGTTCTCGTTTTTCTCCTATGTCCATAAAGTCTACTCGCGAATAGACTTTTTTGTGCTGGGAAGGGCGTTGATCCCGAAGGTGAGGGGAACGGAGTATACGGCTATAGCCATTTCGGATCACACTCCACACTGGGTAGACTTGGAGATAGGGGAGGAAACAGGAGGGCGCCCACCCTGGAGAATGGACATGGGACTAATGGCAGATGAGGGTGTGTGTCTAAGGGTGAGGGGGTGCATTGAAAAGTACTTGGAACTCAATGATAATGGGGAGGTCCAGGTGGGAGTGGTCTGGGAGGCGTTGAAGGCGGTGGTTAGAGGGGAGCTGATATCAATAAGGGCACATAAAGGGAAGCAGGAGAGTAAGGAACGGAAGCGGTTGCTGCAAGAACTTTTGAGGGTGGACATTCAATATGCGGAAGCACCGGAGGAGGGACTGTCCAGGGAAAGGCAAAGGCTACATGTAGAATTTGACTTGCTGACTACGGGCACTGCAGAGGCACAATGGAGGAAGGCACAGGGTGTACAGTACGAATATGGGGAGAAGGCGAGCAGGTTGCTGGCCCACCAACTGAGGAAAAGGGGAGCAGCGAGGGAAATAGGGGGAGTGAGGGATGAGGAAGGAGAGATGGAGCGGGGAGCGGAGAGAGTGAATGGAGTGTTCAAGACATTTTATAAAAAATTATATGAAGCGCAACCCCCGGATGGGAGGGAGAGAATGATGGGCTTTTTGGATCGGCTGGAATTTCCCAAGGTGAAAGAGCAGGAAAGGGTGGGACTGGGAGCACAGATCGAGGTAGAAGAAGTGGTGAAAGGAATTAGGAGCATGCAGGCGGGAAAGGCCCCGGGACCGGATGGATTCCCAGTCGAATTCTATAGAAAATATGTGGACTTGCTCGCCCCGGTATTGACGAGGACCTTTAATGAGGCAAAGGAAAGGGGACAACTGCCCCCGACTATGTCTGAAGCAACGATATCGCTTCTCTTAAAGAAGGAAAAGGACCCGCTACAATGCGGGTCCTATAGACCTATTTCCCTCCTAAATGTAGATGCCAAGATCCTGGCCAAGGTAATGGCAATGAGAATAGAGGAATGTGTCCCGGGGGTGGTCCACGAGGACCAAACTGGGTTTGTGAAGGGGAGACAGCTGAACACGAATATACGGAGGCTGTTAGGGGTAATGGTGATGGCCCCACCAGAGGGGGAAACGGAGATAGTAGTGGCGATGGATGCCGAGAAAGCATTTGATAGAGTGGAGTGGGATTATTTGTGGGAGGTGTTGAGGAGATTTGGTTTTGGAGAGGGGTATGTTAGATGGGTGCAGCTGTTGTATAGGGCCCCGATGGCGAGCGTGGTCACGAATGGACGGGGATCTGCATATTTTCGGCTCCATAGAGGGACAAGGCAGGGATGCCCTCTGTCCCCATTATTGTTTGCACTGGCGATTGAGCCCCTGGCGATAGCGTTGAGGGGTTCCAAGAAGTGGAGGGGAGTACTTAGAGGAGGAGAAGAACACCGGGTATCTTTGTATGCGGACGATTTGCTACTATACGTGGCAGACCCGGCGGAGGGGATGCCAGAAATAATGCGGATACTTGGGGAGTTTGGGGATTTTTCAGGGTATAAATTGAACATGGGGAAAAGTGAGTTGTTTGTGGTGCATCCAGGGGAGCAGAGTAGAGAAATAGAGGACCTACCGTTGAGGAAGGTAACAAGGGACTTTCGTTACCTGGGGATCCAGAGAGCCAAGAATTGGGGCACATTGCATAGGTTAAATTTAACGCGGTTGGTGGAACAAATGGAGGAGGATTTCAAGAGATGGGATATGGTATCCCTGTCAGTGGCAGGGAGGGTGCAGGCGGTTAAGATGGTGGTCCTCCCGAGATTCCTCTTTGTGTTTCAGTGCCTCCCGGTAGTGATCACGAAGGCTTTTTTTAAAAGGATTGAAAAGAGCATCATGGGTTTTGTGTGGGCCGGGAAGACCCTGAGAGTGAGGAAGGGATTCTTACAGCATAGCTGGGATAGGGGGGGGCTGGCACTACCGAGCCTAAGTGAGTATTATTGGGTCGCTAATATTTCAATGGTGAGTAAGTGGATGGGAGAGGAGGAGGGAGCGGCGTGGAAGAGATTAGAGAGGGCGTCCTGTAGGGGGACTAGCCTACAGGCTATGGTGACAGCCCCTTGCCGTTCTCACCGAGGAACTACACCACAAGCCCGGTGGTGGTGGCTACACTGAAGATTTGGGGACAGTGGAGACGGCATAGGGGAAAGACTGGAGCCTTGGGGGGGTCCCCGATAAGAAACAACCATAGGTTTGCCCCGGGGGGAATGGATGGGGGATATGGAATGTGGCAAAGAGCAGGAATAACGCAACTGAAAGATCTGTTTGTGGATGGGAAGTTCGCGAGTCTGGGAGCGCTGACCGAGAAATATGGGTTGCCCCAAGGAAATGCATTCAGGTATATGCAACTGAGGGCTTTTGCGAGGCAACAGGTGAGGGAATTCCCGCAGCTCCCGACACAAGAGGTGCAGGACAGAGGGATCTCAAAGACATGGGTGGGGGATGGTAAGGTGTCAGATATATATAGGGAAATGAGGGACGAAGGGGAGACTATGGTAGAAGAACTAAAAGGGAAATGGGAAGAAGAGCTGGGGGAGGAGATCGAGGAGGGGCTGTGGGCAGATGCCCTAAGCAGGGTAAACTCGTCGTCCTCGTGTGCCAGGCTAAGCCTGATTCAGTTTAAGGTATTACACAGGGCGCATATGACTGGAGCACGGCTCAGTAAATTTTTTGGGGTGGAGGATAGGTGTGCGAGGTGCTCGAGAAGCCCAGCGAATCATACCCATATGTTTTGGTCATGCCCGGCACTACAGGGGTTTTGGATGGGGGTGACAAAGGTGCTTTCAAAAGTAGTGGGGGTCCGGGTCGAACCAAGCTGGGGGTTGGCTATATTTGGGGTTGCACAAGAGCCGGGAGTGCAGGAGGCGAGAGAGGCCGATGTTTTGGCCTTTGCGTCCCTAGTAGCCCGGCACAGGATATTGTTAATGTGGAAAGAAGCCAAGCCCCCGGGGGTGGAGACCTGGATAAATGACATGGCAGGGTTTATAAAGCTAGAGCGGATTAAGTTCGTTCTAAGGGGGTCGGCTCAAGGGTTCACCAGGCGGTGGCAACCGTTCGTCGAATACCTCGCAGAAAGATAGATGGAATGGAAAAAAGAAGGCAGCAGCAGCAGCAGCCCAGGATCGGGGGGGGGGGGGGGGAGGAACCAGAAGGACTCTCAGGGTTGTTAATATATACTGTATAATATGTATAGGTCATTGCTACAGATAATTATAATTATATATTGGACTGTTAAATTATATTTTTGGAGAGTGTTACTTGTGATAAGGCAGTTGCCAATTAGGGTTAGTTTTCATTTTTGTTATTTATTATTTATTCATTTTTTTTTTGTTTGTTTATAAAATAGGTCATTGTTATTTGTGTTGTTATAATATTGTGTAAAGGATGCACAATGTACTGTGTTGGTTGACCAAAAATTTTCAATAAAATATTTGTAAAAAAAAAAGACATCCCCCCCCTCCCCCCGCCGTCTAACCCCCTCCGATACATGACCCCACTCCTAGGTCCAATCCGCTCTGTTTCCACTGGTGGAGGGTCAGTAACAATAGGACTTTAAAATTTGTTTGTTCACAGGATACGTCACTGGCTGGGCCAGCATTTATTGTTCATCCCTCATTGCCCTTGAGAAGATAATGGTGAGCTTCTTTCTTGAACTGCTTTATTCCATGTTTTTGTAGTAGGAACAACAATGGTGCTGTTGGGGAGGACATTCCAAAATTTTGGCACAGCGACAATGAAATAACAGCGATATGCTTCCAAGTCTAGATGTTGTGTGGCTTCGAGGGGAAGTTGCAGGTAGTGGGGTTCCTTTTATCTGCAGCCCTTGTCCTTTTGGGTGGTAGAGACCATGAGTTTGGAAGGTGCTTCGAAGGAGCTTTGGTGAGTACCTGGATTGCATCTTGTAGATGTTACACACTGATGCTACTATGCACCAGTGGAAGAAGGAGTGAATATTTAAGGTGGTGGAAGGGATGCCAATCAAGTGGGACTGCTTTGTTCTAGATGGTATCAAGCTTCTTGAGTGCTGTTAGAGATACACTCACCCAGGCAAGCAGGAAGGATTCAATCACACTCCCAATTTGTGCCTTGTATGAGGAGTCAAGGGGTGAGTTACTCTCCACAGAATTCCCAGCCCCTGATGTGCTCTTGTAGCCACAGTGGTGGCTGCAATGACGAGTTCAGCTCAGTTTCTGGTCAAAGGTAACCCCAGAATGTTGATAGTTGGGGATTCAGCAATAGTAGCGCCATTGAATATCATGGGAAACAGTTAGGTTCTCTCTTACTGGAAATAGTCATTACCTGGGACATATGTGACTTGCTATTTATCAATCCAAGTCTTAATGTTATCCAGGTCTTGCTGAATATGGCACAAATTGCAGCACGGTAGCATTGTGGATAGCACAATTGCTTCACAGCTCCAGGGTCCCAGTTTCGATTCCGGCTTGGGTCACTGTCTGTGCGGAGTCTGCACATCCTCCCCGTGTGCGCGTGGGTTTCCTCCGGGTGCTCCGGTTTCCTCCCACAGTCCAAAGATGTGCAGGTTAGGTGGATTGGCCATGATAAATTGCCCTTAGTGTCCAATATTGCCCTTAATGTTGGGTGGGGTTATGGGGATGGGGTGGAGGTGTTGACATTGGGTGGGGTGCTCTTTCCAAGGGCCGGTGCAGACTCGATGGGCCGAATGGCCTCCTTCTGCACTGTAAATTCTATGTTAAAAAAATTGGTTCAATAGGAGTCAGAATTGCTGAACATTGTGTCCACCATCCGCAAATATCCCCTTATGGTGGACGGAAGGTTATTGGTGAAGCAGCTGAACATGGTTGGGCCCAGTACACCACCCTGAGGAACTCCTGCAGTGATGCCCTAGGACAACAATAACCATCTTCCTTTATCCCCGCCCCACCTTCATAAAGCTCCTGAATATATTTCTGAACTACATCATTAGCTTTTAAGAATCTTTACAAAATATCAATAACCATTTGAATAATTTAAGCAACTTATTTAAAAATTCTCATCCTGGTTTTCATATTCCTCCATGGCTTTGAACCTTCCTATCTCTCATATCATTCAACCCCACCTCTGAGATATTTGCACTCCTCTAATTCTGGCCTCTTGGTACATTCCCATTTATAATCACTTCACCACTGGTGACTGTGCTTTCAATTGCCTTTGGCCCCAAGCTCTGGAATTCCCTCCTGAAGCCACTTCACTTCTCTTTCCTCCTTAAAGACATTTTTTAAAACCTATCTCTTTGACCAAGCTTTTGGCAAAAGATTCTATATAGCTATATGTTGGCTGTGTGGACTCTGAAAGGGAATGGTAACTATAACATTTCGATGGGTTTAGTATTCCTTTAGCAACAAAAGTAAGAGTTTATTGCATTGAAAGAAAAAGAAAACTTGAGAAGCTTTTTGCAGCGTACTGCTTTGAATCTATAAATACGTCTCGCATCAAACACGTCAACTCCATATTTCTAGACTGCCTTGATCCACTGCAATTCGCATATCGCCACAACCAGCCCACAGCAGATGCTATCTCCTTGGTCCTACACCCATCTCTGGAGCATCTGGACAACAAGGGCTGCCATATCAGACTCCTATTCATTAATTACAGCTCTGCCTTCAACACCATAATCCCAGCCAAGCTCATATTCAAACTTCAACACCTAGGATTTGGCTCCTCCCTCTGCAACTGGATCATTGACTTCCTGACCCATAGACCACAATCAGTAAGGATAAACAATGACATCTCCTCCACGATAGTCCTCAATACGGGGCCCCGCAAGGCTGCGTACTTAGCAGCCTACTATCTTCCCTATACACACACGACTGTGCGGCAAAATTCTGCTCCAACTCATCTGCAAGTTTGCTGATGACACAACTGTAGTGGGTCGGATCTCAAACAACTATGAGTCACAGTACAGGAGGGAGATACAGAACCTAGTGGCATGGTGCAACGCCAATAATCTCTCCCTCAATGTCAGCAAAACTATGGAGCTGGTCATTGACCAGGAAGGGGCTGGTTTAGCACAGGGCTAAAATCGCTGGCTTTGAAAGCAGACCAAGGCAGGCCAGCAGCACGGTTCAATTCCCATACCAGCCTCCCCGAACAGGCGCCGGAATGTGGCGACTGGGGGGGGTTTCACAATAACTTCATTTGAAGCCTACTTGTGACAATAAGCGATTTTCATTTCAAGTGTCGTACACACCCTGTCTGCTTCAATGGTGCAGAGATGGAGATGGTTGACAGCTTCAAATTCCTAGGTGTACATATCACCAACAATCTGTCCTGGTCCACCCACAATACGACCAAGAAAGCACAACAGCGCCTATACTTCCTCAGGAAACTAAGGAATTTCGACATGTCCCATTGACTCTTTTACAGATGCACCAAAGAGAGCATCCTATCTGCCTGCATCACAGCTTGATATGGCACCTGCTCAGCCTAAGACCACAAGAAACTACAGAGAGTCATGAATACAGCCCAGTCCACCACACAAACCGCCTCCCATCCATTGACTCTGTCTACACCTCTCACTACCTTGGGAAAGCAGGCAGCATAATCAAAGACCCCTCCCACCCAGGTTATTCTCTCTTCTATCGGGCAGAAGATTTAGAAGTCTGAGAACACACACTAACAGATTCAAAAACAGCTTGTTCCCCATTATTACCAGGGTCCTGAATGGCCCTCTTATGGACTGAACTGATCACCCGGGCATTGTCTCTACTTTTATAGCATTTACCCAATGTCTATATCTATGTATTTAATTATACATGTATTTATCGTACATCCCATGTTTTTCTTGTATGGAACGATCTGCCTGGACTGTCCACTGAACAATACTTTTCATTGTATCTCAGTACGTGACAATAAATCTAAAAACTCTACCCAAACATACACATAGAAAATTTGAACCAGCAACATACCCTTAACAGTGGAAAAGGTGGCCAGAATTAATAATGCTATTTAAAGTACCCTCCCTACAACTCAGTACCTTCTACCCTGCAAACCCCTGCCCTCGACCCTGTGCCCAGCAAACCACTTTCCCTATTTAGACGCCGATCCGTTTCTCTACCCATTGCCATCTATTCCTTCCCATATTCCCCAACTCCTCTGCCTACTACCCCGCTACCTTCCAGCCCCTCCCCCTCTGCCATCCTTTGGGAACCAGACCTTGCTTTCCTCTCGCACTCAAAAAATGCGACTGAGTGGCAAGAAGGTGAGCGGACTTTATTCTACAGGCGGATCTCGTACTCACAGGCTACGTATGCAAGCAGTGCAAGTGCGATCAAGAGCTTTATCATCCTCCGATTGATACCACTAAACAGAGCCGTCAGGCGCTTCTTTACCATCCTCCGCTGCCCCAACCGCCTTGTTTACAGGTTGGCTCACTGCGCATGTGCGGCCAGCCTCTGGCATTGTGGGATAGCATTGGTCCTCCCAGCAGAGAGCTGATTATGATGTTTGATCTCGATGAAGAGGGAACATGGCAAAATTACAAGAAGACGCGTGAAGGATGTTGCTTTTCTTTTCCATTATCGTAATTGTATTTCAATCACAACACATTGTGATACAATTATTCAGTATCATGCTGTGCATAGCAGCATTGTACGGCCTTTCCAAATCAGCTATTACTGTCCTTAGGGATACTTCAACTAAAACATGCATCCCTTTTCGACAGGCATTTATTTATCCAGTCCGTTTTTTAACCAATAGTATTTTATTCCATCATTTCCGAGGCAAGAAGAAGTTGCCCAAATGTTCTTTTTTGATATTGTTACAGTAAAGTAGTTATAGTTCCAGGTGACCACAGGCTGCATTGCCATTTTGAGGGGGAGAGCTGATTGGTGGTGATTTAACCTGAGGATCACCACACCTCAGGCGAGGGGCAAGGTTGAGAAGGCAGGCCTTCAATCCAGGCAGTGGAATGTTAGCCTTGCTCCACATCACAAAACAGATGTCCAGCCAACTGAGCTAAACCAGCCCATAAAATATATCAGATTATTATCTTTATGGTTGTATTTTTTTATATAAGATTACTAAATTTTGGGACTGTAGCTTTAATTGTACGGTAGATGAGTGTTTTTCAAAACTTTTGACACATTTTTAAGAATGGCCAACTCTTGCGACCTGCGCCACATTCACAATAGATTTTCCATTGCTACTTTTAAAAAGTCACACTCCTTGTTGGCACTTCTGTATATTAAATGTAAACGCTGTAAATTGCGCTGCTGTTTCATTTTATAGGACAGTTCTATCCTGACATCTTCCTAAAGGATGTAATTCAGTATTATTTTATATCTTCACACCCATTGTTAGCATTGGGAGAATTGCATGCAAGCGCTGGAAAGATTAACAGGCTCAATATTGCACAGTTTTAACAACGTCATGTTCACTCATTCAAAACCTAACGTGACCTCGGATTAGAAATTAAACTTAAAACTTCCACATCAGAAACAGGAGCCCTAACTGCTGAACAAAAAACATAGTCAGACAGAATGTCACTGGATGCCTGTCAGTACCGTTTCCCAGGTAAATATGTAACAGACTGAAAACATGCTAAAAGAAAACAATGCTGGGCACAACTCAGCTGACCGATATGTGCAGGCGCATTCCATTCCATACACCTACAACATTTTACCAGCTCCTCTTTACATGAGTGTAGTTTAGTTGCCAGCCATCGCCATCCTTGCCGGACAATTGAAGGCCTCATAAAGCTAGAAGCAAAAGTCCTTGCGGTATAAGAACCAATTCAGCTGATGGGAGTCCATGTAGCCATACAACAGAGACAGCACCTGGGGAGAGGGGGGGTGTTGTACCCTCAATAACGACGCTGAAAGAGTAAAACGGTAAAGAAGCTAAGAACTAGCCTGGTGCTGAGACGGGTGCTAACTGGGTGCCGCCCACAAGGAGGCCCCTTATATACAGCTCCCAGGTGGCCAGAGGCGGAGTCCCCCAGGGTTCCAAGTCTGGTCTTAAAGGGGACATCACCTTACATGATGATAAGGGTACAGTAATACAGTAACCGTTCATCACATTCACCCCCTGTTTTAAAAAAAGTCCGGCGGGGGTGAAGTGCCATCATAAGTCCATTCGTCACGAGGCAGGGGTGCCCCCTGTCCCCCCTGTTGTTCGCATTGACAATCGAACTATTGGCCATGTCATTGAGGGAGTCTAATAAATGGAGGCAGGTGGTCCGAGGGGGAGAAGAGCATGGGGTGTCGCTGTATGCGGATGACCTGTTGCTGTACCTGGCGGATCCAATAGAGGGGATGGTGGAGGTCATGCAGACTCTAAGGGAGTTTGGGGAGTTTTCGGGCTATAAGCTCGTAATATGTAGGGAAGAGTGAACGCTTTGTATTGCAAGCGGGGGACCAAGAAAGAGGGATAGGAGACCTACTGCTGAGGAGGACGGAGGGGAGCTTTCGGTATCTGGGGATCCAGATAGCCAGGAGTTGGGGGGCCCTACATAAACTGAATCTGACGAGGTTGGTGTAGCAAATGGAGGGGGATTTTAAAAGATGGGACATGCTGCCGCTCTCGCTGGCGGGTAGAGTGCAATCGGTCAAAATGGTGGTCCTTCCGAGGTTTTTGTTTGTGTTTCAGTGCCTTCCCATCGTGATCACTAAGGCCTTTTTTAAGAGAGTAGGCAGGAGTATTATGCGGTTTGTGTGGGCGAATAAGACCCACACGAGGTAAGGAGAGGGTTCCTGGAACGCAGTAGGGACCGAGGAGGGTTGGCGCTGCCAAACCTGGGGAGCTACTACTGGGCAGCAAATGTGTCGATGATCCGCAAGTGGGTTATGGAGGAAGAGGGGGCGGCATGGAAGAGGATGGAGATGGCGTCCTGCAAAGGAACGAGTCTGGGGGCATTGGTGACGGCACCGCTGCTGCTCTCGCCGACAAAGTATACCATGAACCCGGTGATGGCGGCAACGCTAAGGATCTGGGGCCAGTGGAGATGGCACACGGGTGCAATGGGAGCATCGGTGTGGTCCCCGATCAGGGGTAACCATCGGTTTGTCCCGGGGAAGATGGACGGGGGGTTCCAAAGCTGGCATCGGGCGGGGATCAGAAGAATGGGGGACCTGTTCATCGACGGGACATTTGCGAGCCTAGGGGCACTGGAGGAGAAGTTTGAGTTACCCCCGGGAAATGCCTTTAGATATATGCAGGTGAGGGCTTTTGTAAGGCGACAGGTGAGGGAATTCCCGTTGCTCCCGGCACAAGAAATTCAAGACAGGGTGATCTCGGGCGCATGGGTCGGGGAGGGCAAGGTGTCGGCAATACACCAGGAGATGAATGAAGAGGGGGAAGCGCTGGTAGAAGAGTTGAAGGGTAAATGGGAGGAGGAGCTGGGGGAGGAGATCGAGGAAGGTCTGTGGGCGGATGCCCGAGGTAGGGTTAATTCCTCCTCCTCGTGTGCCAGGCTCAGCCTGATATAATTTAAGGTGGTTCACAGAACTCACCTG